>NC_090805.1:35925913-37175913 GCF_036512215.1 Solanum lycopersicum
GATGTATATAAGAATACAATAACTTCTGTGGAAGTTTCTAACCGACAACCATCACTTAAGAGCAGCAGTGATGATACATCGATCTACCTCACGCTGCGAGCGCACCCTATACCCGGCCAAAGGTATAAGACATTAACTGCCAATAGATCCACTAGTATACTTTGAAAAAAGTTCATCTAAAAAGTATGAAGTTTGTCTACCATGGTGGCTACATGGTTTATGGGGGCTGTGAGTTGTCTGAGCTCTCCCCCATATCGGCTCTCAATACTATTCCCAAAAGTATGTTGGCTCTTAAGTTTTAAAAACATATTGATTTTGTGGTTTTGAGATTAGTGCTCAAAATACTTAGCTCAAAGCTATCTTGAAAATCATAGTTTCCCTGCTTGCTTCATTTAGAAAGCTATTACTCTTTTCTGAAACTCGAAACTTAAGTCTTAAAACAAAGTTAAATCTTTGTGAAAGACATATGAAAACTTGAAATGACTTCTCTTATTTGACACTTCATTTCTCGTAACCTTAATTCTTAACTACTCTTGACTTGACTCTTAACCGATTCTTGAATTGAATTATGGATTCAATTTGAAACGTTTCTTTGTAAATGTGAAATGAATTGTAGCACAATACAAGAATTCAAAAACAATGACACTTCAAGATTGCTCTTCTTTGGTCTATCATTTCCCTTGCCACATGTGTTCTTTGATGCTTGAATTCATTAAAAGACTCACCCGTTCGTTTTGAATGAACAATCATAGATTTTTGTTTTTATTATATCAATCACCAGGAGTTATTGAACTTTGAAAAAACCACCTCATCCATTCCTATAGGCGAAGTATGCTTACTTTTCCACCAACTACCTGACAAGACAAGCTTTACAGTAGTACAACATTTTGAACCTAGACGAGAGAACTTTGTTAGGGACCGCTTCCCTGAGTTTGTGATGATAATCAAAATACTTGAAATAAAATAAAATATAAATCTCTTTATTCAAAAAAAAAAAGGTTAACCCATACAGAAAAGAGGGAGAAAAAGGTTAAACTATAAAAAAAATTTGACTCTAATTGATACTCATAACCAATTAGTAAATAAACTTAATGTCAAAATTTATAGAGATGGTTTGAGTTATTTGTTTAAGATTGTTAATACTTAATTTTTTTTTGATATAATAATATCAAATTAGGGAAAGTAGAATTAAGCAACTGTTTGAATGACTGACACATATAGTTAGCATTAACATTGCTTCAACACATCAACAATTTTATATTGTCGACAATAATATATTTTATAAGAATATACTTTCTTATTAAGTTCAGTTCATAATTGTAAGTTCAAGATATGGTATCAAATAAGTTTGCATTCAAGAATCAAGTCATTTATATAGGTTCATTTTTTATTATTTTGAGTTTATTTTTTCCATTTAGATATATCTCGGTTGGTCATATATACATATTTTAACATATTAAATATATTATTTTAATGTTTTATAATAATTAACATATAATACACATTCAACGTATGTGTCGAGAAGGAAATTTATGTATATATGTTTGTGTGTCTGTGTTTAATTAATCCTTTATATTTAGAAGGGTTTATTGTTTGTGGTCCACTTTTGGAACCTCTATTCGTGTTTTAGAAAACATTGTACCTCTGATTTCCAGGTTCTTGGAGGGATTCTCTTGTATATAGGTGTTGACTTGCTTCCGCTTCAATCTTATTTAATTGTTTAGTGTTAATTTTTGTTGTCCTACCCTTATACTCATTATTTTTTGTTCTAGGTACATATTGACTTACCTACTAGTGCATTATAGTAGGTGTCATCACAACTCAAAGAATCAGGATATGAAAAATAAATTCTTATGTAATCTCAAGAATTATTTTTTCAATTTATTTTAGTATACATATATATTACTAGCTATAATTTTAAAAATATTTTCAGTAGATAAATCATTTATTTATGAATGATATTCTAACGAGATCGAGTTGGGGATAAAATAATCATTAGCCAGTTCAAATTCCAATGATTGAAAACGATTAAATATTTGATTACCGCATTAGAACATTAGTAGATTATCTTAAAAGTAAAATTATGTAAAACAAACATCTAATAAGGAGAATTTGGTAGAGTTACTTGACATGGTATAAAATCTTGGAAAACACATTATCAATGATTTCATCAAAAACAATAGTATCTTGAATCAGTTGTGTACAATTAACAAACATAAGAAGACTACACTTAAAGCTTAAATAAATGGTACACTTCAATACACAAATGACAGAACTTAATATAATCCTCCAGATCCCTTCCAATTCATTTTTTCAAATAAAGATGTGAAATTATTCAATTGTATACAAAATCAAATAAAAACTTAACAAGAATTTTCACTAAAGCTATTAACATATTAAATCTGATTAAAGTAAAGTTGCAAGCTTATATGAAATTAACATGTAGGTTGTTATCCTAAGGAAGTCATGGAGGTGGTGGGTGTCTTTGATCTTACTGGGATGCAAGTTTGAAATGATGCCCAGAGACATCCTTATAAGACATTCACCACTCCCATGATATCCTTTGACTAACAACTACAACTTCATAATCATTCACATACCAATGAAAAGGAGTGTAGTGGGCGGCTCACTGAAAATTAGGGTTTTGAGGGATAAAGAAAGAAAAGTGGAGCTTTTATAGAGTAGAATAGACCTTACACTTTCTTAAAAAGTTTAATATTTACCTCTAAAAATTATATTATTTATAAACAGTCCTATACTCTTGACTAAATACAAATTTATCCTTTTAAGGTAAGCATTGAATGTCAATTTGATATTTCAACCGTTGTAATGACTATATTGATATTTTTATATCATAGGTATGTATTTTGTAAATATCTCATGGTGACATGACAAATTATGTGTCTCATGCGTAAATGAGGTAATGTTCTAAGAGAATAACAAAATAAAAATGTAAGTGACACGATTAACATAAAAAACTACAATTTATTAAATAATTTTAGAAACTTTATGTAGGTTAAATGCACACTGTGTGTGGATGGGGAGGGTGGGTGGGTGTGGTTATATATATTTATTTAGAAAAATAGTTCTTCATTTTATAGATTGGTGTATGTATAAAGTGTCTTGAATACATACGGTAAACATCTAAAGAGTAATTCAATTTACATATTGTGAAACATGTATTTTTATAAAATCCAATTTCCATGTTTTGTAGTATCTTTTAAGGTCTTATTAAGTGTTTGAACTCAAAAAAATTTAAATTTTAATTTCTTATCACAATCTCTGCGACTCATCAAAAAATAACTTCATTACTAAAACTCTCTCAAATAATAAAAACTTGCAGAACAAATATTTACAATGAATACAATATGTTTCTAGCTTTCAATACCACAAAATTAAATTATTTTGATATATTAACATATATTTTGGTTAACTTCAATTAAATGATGGTTTTCATTTAAATACATCACAACAAACCTCCTTATAAGAGTCCCAAAGAATATTCATATTGGATAGAAAATATCTCAACTTCTTTTATTTCTCTATTCTATTGATCCCTTTGCACAGCAAGCTCCTTGAAAACAATGCTCTTTTCAACCTATCTTTAAGAATAAAAGTCACATTTAGGAGGCTTTACATAAAGTAAAAATATTAATGATGCAGTATGCAATAAATTGTGTAGCTTCGAAAATAATATTGGAGAAAAAAATATCTCAATTTCTTTTGTTTCACTATTCTATTGACCCCTTTACACATAAAGCTCCGTGAAAACAAAGCTCTCATCAACCTATCTTTTCGAATAAAAAATTACATATAGAAGAGGCCTTACATATCGAAATTTTGTAGCTTGAAAAATTATATTAATAAAGTAATGAAATATTTAGTATTTAGTAGTAGTACTAATATTAGTACTTGTGTGTTAATCCTAAAAAAAAGCCTATTTAGGGATAAAATAAAAATACATCATAACCAAAAGTAACTATGTTTGAAAATTATCTTTTGCAGTCAAGGATTACAAGCGGGTCTATTATTTTAGCCTCTTTATTCTAAATCATCTTTACTTAAAGCATTTGTAATTTTTAATATAGATAAATAGATTTTTATTTAGTATTATTGCTAATACAATAGTTGAATATTTTATTTCCATCTTGATTAACATGTGGATGAAATAATAAAAGATAAGTGACAATTATATTTAATAATATATTAACATTTTCAAATAATTTGAGAAATCAAATTATTCATTTGACATGCTAGTCATTGACCAATAATCAACATGTATAATAATTTGTGACAATCATTTACTATTTTAAGGTTGCACACAAGGTAAAGTGAAATATTGTTTTCCAACTAATATTTTTTAATGAAGGCTATTGAAACAAAAAAAATTCTTCTTTTCAATAGTAACAAAAAGTCGTATACACTTCTTTAATGTGCGAATCGTTCTATTTTGAAAGTATATATTCATCATGCCCCTTACCAAACAGGGGAAGGACATAGAGAATCCGTACAAGCATTAGCTAAATATTTACCCTATATCTTATGTTCAAACTATTCATACGCATCAAACATAGCTAACAAGGTTTGTCTACATATACATAGAGGATCATCTATATAATTTGTAAGACATACTAAAAAATTGTGCAATCAGTACGATACCTAGTATACGAAGCCTACAATGAGTTTTTATCTGCACAACTTATGAGTTGTTAGGGCAAAAACTACCCAATTATATCATATATATATATATATATCATATATATATATGCATAGAAAAATATGGTCTCTAGACATGAAACATAGATGAAGGTTGAGCATACAAACAAATAAACTTTAAGGCAAATTGGCCTACTAAGGATACACACACATGCACACATATATATCTATATTATAGAGAGAGAGGGAGAGGGAGAGGGAGAGGGAGAGGGAGAGAGAGAGAGAGAGTCCATACAAGCCATCAAATGAATTGGATTACAAAGAAGACTGATTCTGAGAATAAAAAATTGGTGTTCATATGAGAAAAACTATTATCAAGAGGTTTGATAATGCCGATGATTAGGGATGGATTGGTTGATTCATCGTAGTGGCTTACAAAGAACTTTTTGTCTCACCTTTCTTTTAGTTGTGGACTATGTCCTTTAATTATTTTTCCATGATCCAAGACTACATCCTAGACATGAAATTGTACCTAGAAATCTAAGAGACTACAAAATAATCACATAGCATAGTATGACACTAGGAAAATGTACATATTTGAAATAAGATGATAAGTGGAATAAAGTCCCAAATTATAATATGAACATTTAAAAAAAATCTTAATGTAAAGACTCATTAAAAGGAAGACTAATGTTTGACTAGCCTTCGATCATAAGTGAATTGTTTAGACTAACCCTAGCTCCATCGAACATCTAAAACATAAATGAAGTATCGAAACTAATATATAAACTCATAAATGACATTTCCCTTTACATAAGGACTTACAAAAATTTAGCAGAGGCTGCTAGAATCATTTACTAAACGTGAGGATAATGGGATGCGTCACCACATATATTATGAGATAATATAGGCATAAGAATGTATGCAACCAGTAGCCAGAATATACTGAATATGGGGAAATGCATAAATATGACATAATAAATTGATAAATCTCAAAATATGATAATGCAATGACCGAATAAACATAACATAGAACTGATAGTATGATTTCATAAAATCATAATACAAGGTCAATGCAATATTTAATATACTCCTCCCATATAAAAAAGAGAGTGTCCTACTTACCAAGATATGCACCATATTCACGAGCTAAGGTTGATTCACTAGGTAAAGTAAATTAGACAAGGTGCTACAGTGTACATAGTTGTTGGACAACGGAATATCAGTTGAAGGAATATTACAATGCATAATGAAGGTGTGCTCTGCACTGAATCTCCACTTAGTGAAACAATAATTTTTACTCTAGAGTCATACTGGTCTAAGAATTGAACTATGACTGCTTAATGAAAATAAAATATCACTTCTCACACATAATAATCAAGGTGTTGACATGAGCTTTAAAGTCATCACGTTATGACCATGTGTTTTCTCGATTTCATGAGAGCTTTTGAGAATAAGTCAATTCTCATAGGAAGCGACCTACTTCCACACATCACATAGGTGAAATCTGTAGAGAGTGTTCCTGTAAGATTAACACTCCACCCATATGGGCTAAAAATATTCATTAAGAGTTTTATTTGCTCAACCTCACAAACTACATGAAACAATGGACTCACATCATAGGAAGGGAATAAAAAGATAATGCATTTTTCTCAACAAGTCATCATAAGATTAATTTTTCCCTTTGAACCTGGTTATAGGATCTCCAGTCCCCAAGTGGGGTTTCCTCATATATGACTCAAGACTTGTAGGCTTCAATCCTATCCCCTTCGATGTGCTCCAGACCTTTTCTCTTGTTAAGTCCATAGTAAGAGGGTCTGCAAGATTATCACAAGATTTGACATTATCAACATTAATGCTACCATTTGTCAAGTACGATCTTACATTACTGTGTTTCCTCCTTATAGGTCTGGATTTATCATTGAAATAACAATTTTGAACTTTATCAATTGCAGAGGTGCTATCACAATGTATTAAAATAAGAGGAACCGGTTTTTCAAAATAAGGTATTTGAAATAATAAATCTTTTAACTAATTCGCTTCCTCACTAGATGAAGCTAAAGCAATTAGTTCAACCTCCATGGTAGAGTTAGAAATTATAGTTTGTTTTTTTGATTTCCAACAAACAGCGCCATCACCTAAAGTAAAAACATAGCCTGTGGTTGAGTAGGAATCACGTGAAAAAGTGTTCCAATCTACATCACAAAAGCCTTCAAGTACACTAGGATATTTTTTGTAGAACAAACCACTATTTTCATTCCAATTAGATATCAACATGCCAATGTTCATTACTTGGCTTGCTTGTAAACTTGCCAAGTACTCCTATTGCATATGCAATATCAGGCCTAGTGCAATCAGTCACATATCTCAAACTTCCGATTACACTAGCATATTCCTTTTGATTTACTACATCATTTCACTTTCAAGAGAAAATAAGTGAACACTTGAATAAAAAGGAGTAGCAACATGCTTACAATCATGAAAGTTATATTTTTACAAAATTTTCTCAACCTAATGTGATAGGTCAAGGAAAATTTCCTCATATGTTCTTGTTTTTTTTAATTCCAAAAATAAAGTTTGTCTCACCAAGATCTTTCATAACAAAATGGATTCTTAGAATATTTTTAGCTTCATCAATAACATGAATGTTAGAACTAAAGATCAACAAATCAGCAACATATAGGCAAATATTCACATTGAATCATTCCAAAACTTGTGATTTATGCACTTATCACACTCATTTGTTTTAAAATCATTTTCAATCATGCAGGAATCAAACTTTTCATGCCATTAATTTTGGTGCAGGTTTCAAGCCATATAGGGATTTAGTAAGTTCACATACTTAGCTTTCTTGTCCTACTTCAACAAAACACTCGGGTTGATCCATATAAATTTCCTCATTTAGGTCTCCATTTAGAAAAACAGTTTTTATATCCATTTGATAAAATTGCAGTCATAGCAATTAAAAGTCTTATAGATGTAATTCTTATTACCGGAGAAAAAATATCAAAATATTCTAGGCCTCCTAGTTGTTTAAAACCTTTTGCAACTAGCCTACCCTTGTATTATCAATAGAACCATCCGATTTCAATTTTTTTCCTTAAGACACATTTGCAATCAATTGTTTTACACCCCGATGGTAAATCAACTAGTATCCAAGTTTATTAGAAATTAGTGATTCCATTTCATCATTACAATTTCTTTCCAAAAAATAGAATCATGTGAAGATAATGCTTCTTACAAAGTTAGAGGGTCATCTTCAACATTAAACACATAAAAATCAGGACCAAAATCTTTTTCTACTATAGCTCTTTTTCTTCTTCTTAATTCAAAATCATTAACTTCTTTATTTTTCATAAGTTGAAGTTGAAGAACTAGGTCGTGACAAAATATGACAAAATATTTTGTTCAATTATTTACCCACACTATGTTTAGAATTAAAAAAAACTTATGTTCATGAAAAATAGCATAAACTTTTTTACCAAACATTGTAATCTTTGAATCCATTATCCTCACAAAGGCTAGACAACCCCAAACTCTTAGATATCCCAAACTTGGTTTGTGACCTTTCCACAAAAAATAGATCCTTAATTGATGACGATCTGTGGATATGAAAGAATAATCATGGTTGATTTTTGCTAATAATAATTTTATGAATATATGTTGTTTTGTATTGGTCATAATGTGAAAAATAAATAGTTAAAGCGTTAATATTTGTTCATCATATTCATTAAGTACACAATTGTATCTTGAATCAGTTGTGTACAATTAACAAACATACGAAGGCTACACTTAAAGCTTAAATAAATGGTACACTTCATTACACAAATGACAGAACTTAATATAATCCTCCAGATCCCTTTCAATTCATTTTTTCAAATAAAGATGTGAAATTATTCAATTGTATACAAAATCAAATAAAGACTTAACAAGATTTTTTACTAAAACTATTAACATATTAAACCTGATTAAAGTAAAGTTGCAAGCTTATATGGAATTAACATGTAGGTTGTTATCCCAAGGAAGTCATGGAGGTGGTAGATGTCTTTGATCTTAGGGGGATGCAAGTTTGAAATGATGCTCAGAGACATTCACCACTCCCATGATATCCTTTGACTAACAACTACAACTTCATGAAGATCATTCACATACCAAAGAAAAGGAGTGTGGTGGCTCACTGAAAATTAGGGTTTTGAGGGATAAAGAAAGAAAAGTGGAGCTTTTACAGAGTAGAATAGACCTTACACTTTTTTAAAAAGTTAAATATTTACCTCTAAAAATTATATTATTTATAAACAACCTTTTACACTTGACTAAATACAAATTTATCCTTTTAAGGTAAAAATTGAATGTCAATTTGACATTTCAACCGTTGTAATGACTATATTGATATTTTTACATCATAGGCATGTATTTTGTAAATATCTCATGGTTACATGACAAATTATGTGTCTCATGCGTAAATGAGGTAATGTTGTAAGAGAATAACAAAATAAAAATATAAGTGACACGAATTAACATGAAAAACTACAATTTATTAAATTATTTTAGAATTTTTATATAGGTTAAATACACACATGTGTGTGGAGGGTGGGTGAGTGTGGTTATACATATTTATTTAGAAAAATAGTTCTTCATTTTATAGGTTGGTGTGTGTATAAAGTGTCTTGAGTACATACGGTAAATGTCTAAAGAGTAATTCAATTTACATATTGTGAAACATGTATTTTTGTAGAATCCAATTTTCATTTGTAGTATCTTTTATGGTCTTATTAAGTGTTTGAACTCAAAAAATTTCAAATTTTAATTTCTTACCACAATATCTGCTACTCATCAAAAAATAACTTCATTACTAAAACTCTCTCAAATAATAAAAACTTACATAACAAATATTTACTATGAATACAATATGTTTCTAGCTTTCAATATCACATAATTAAATTATTTCATGTATTAACATATATTTTGGTTAATTTCAATAAAATGATGATTTTCATTAAAATACATCACAACAAACCTCCTTATAAGAATCCCAAAGAATATTCATATTGGAGAAAAATCTCAACTTCTTTTATTTCTCTATTTTATTGATCCCTTTACACATCAAGCTCCATGAAAACAATGCTCTTTTCAACCTATCTTTACGAATAAAAGTCACATTTAGGAGACTTTACATAAAGTAAAAATATTAATGATGCAGTATGCAATAAATTGTGTAGCTTCGAAAATAATATTGGAGAAGAAAATATCTCAATTTCTTTTATTTCACTATTCTATTGACCCCTTTACACCAAGCTCCATGAAAACCAAGCTCTCCTTGACCTATATTTATGAATAAAAGTCACATTTAGGAGGCTTTACATGTAGTAAAATTATAAGTGTAGTATGCAATAAATTGTGTAGCTTGATAAATAATTTTGGAGAAAAAAAATATCTCGACTTCTTTTATTTCACTATTCTATTGACCCTTTTACACATAAAGCTCCGTGAAAATAAAGCTCTCTTCAACCTATCTTTGCCAATAAAAAAATCACATTTAGAAGAGGCCTTACATATCGAAATTGTGTAGCTTGAAAAATTATATTAATAAAGTAATGGAATATTTAGTCTTTAGTAGTAGTACTAATATTAGTACTTGTGTGTTAATTCTAAAAAAACCTATTTGGGGATAAAATAAAAATACATCATAACCAAAAGTAAAACTATATTTGAAAATTATCTTTTGCAGTCAAGGATTACAAGCGGGTCTATTATTTTTGCCTCTTTATTCTAAATCATCTTTACTTAAAGCATTTGTAATTTTTAATATAGATAAATATAGTTTTATTTAGCATCATTGCTAATAAAATAGTTGAATATATTTATTTCCATCTTGATTAATATGTGGATGAAATAACAAAAACATTTAATAATATATTAACATTCTCAAATAATGTCACGACCCCAAAACCGAGCCGCGACTGGCACCCACACTTACCCTCCTATGTGAGCGAACTAACCAATCTAAACCTTAACATTTCAATGTAATATCATCATAAAATAATGCGGAAGACTTAAACTCATTAATAAAAACCAATTCAATAACTATTATTTCCCAAAATCTGGAAGTCATCATCATAAGAACATCTATGATCAAATTACTAAATCTAAGAGTTTCTAAGAAGCTAAAAATACATAAAAGCTAGTCCATGCCGGAACTTCAAGGCTTCAAGGCATCAAGACATGAAGAGGAAGATCCAGTCCAAGCTAGAAGCATTAGCTCACCCTGATATCCGGAGTAATGAAGACTGGCTAGAGTTACCGTTGAGTCGAAGATGACGGCACGTTTGCCGCACTCCACAAATAAACAAGAAGAAAACATAAAAGTAGGGGTCAGTACAAAACACGGGTACTGAGTAGATATCATCGGCCAACTAAAAATAGAAATCAATATATACCAAGTAATATCATAAAATCAACTATGATACTCAACATGTAGCAACAACAAGTACTATATCATTAACAATTACCGTCAAGTTCACACATGAGGACTCAAGCCTCAATACCATACTCATTTGGGAATTATGTTCATTAGATTGAGTATATTAACATCTTTCAAGATTCATTATCTTTATTCCTCTTGTGTCGGTACGTGACACTCCGCTCCCTCATATTCATTAATCCTCTTGTGTCGGTACGTGACACTCCGATCCCCTAAATCTTCGTGTCGGTTCGTGACACCCGATCCCCTAAATCTACGTGTCGGTTCGTGACACCCGATCCCCTAAATCTACGTGTCGGTTCGTGACACCCGATCCCCTAAATCTACGTGTCTGTTCGTGACACCCGATCTCCTAAATCTACGTGTCGGTTCATGACACCCGATCCCCTAAATCTACGTGTCGGTTCGTGACACCCGATCCCCTAATCTCCTTCTATCAATTCATCAAGCCTTCTTTTTTTGCCAAGGCATCATCAATCTCATTATTTTAGTTCATCACGCCTTCTTTTATACCAAGGCCTCATCATTAACAGAGAGATTAGGGTTTTGTAAGATTTGGGATTCAATAACTTCATCATGCTTATATAATCACAATTACATAATTACATTCATGCAAGCCTACAATTAAGCACATAGCAGGGTTTACAATATTATCAATACATATCATTCACTATTAAGAGTTTACTACGAATATCGTAAGAGAAACCATAACCTACCTCCACCGAAGATTATAAATCAAGCAAGCAAATTCCCAAAGCTTTGTTCTTCTTCTCTCCCTGTTCGTTCGTTTTCTCCCTCTCTTGTGCTTTCAAATTTTCTTATTCCAACCCTCTTTCTTTTACCCTAATTAGTATATAATTAAGAATAAAAGATGGCAATAATAACCCACTAATTAACTTAAGGTTACCTCTTTTAACCCCCAAGTAATTAGACTTGTTAACATTAACCCACTAACTTTATAATTAAAGCAGGAATAGTCAAAAACGTCCCTTAAAATGTATAAAGAAATCCGACCCAGACTGGGATTACGCATGTTGTGACGGCCCGTCGCGCCTGCGACGGTTCGTCCTGCTGCTCCGTCACAGAGTTCAGAGACTCAATTTCTCTGAAGAGTCTGTGACGGTCCGTCACACCTGTGACGGTCCGTCCTGCCATTCCGTTACGAAGTTCAAAGAGTCGATTTTCAGTACCCAATTTCAGATTTTCTAAGTATTTTGAAACGAGACCCTGCGACGGTCCGTCGTGCCCATGACGGTCCGTCGTGGTGTCCGTCGCCTCAGCCTGTTTTTCCAGAAATAAAGTCTGCTGCTCAAAATGACTAAACAGGTCGTTACAATAGATACCAATTTACCCATCGTTCATCCTCGAACGATCACAAGAAGGAAAACAAGGGCGAAAAGGAGTACCTGAATCTGTAAACAGATGTGGGTATTTTTCTCGCATATCCGCCTCCTTCTCCCAAGTGGCTTTTTCAACGGGTCGATTCTTCCATTGAACTTTGATGGATGCAATCTCCCTTGATCTCAACTTGCGAATTTCTCTATCTAGAATGGCAACAGGTTCCTCCTCATAAGACAAATTCTCATCAAGCAAAACTGAATCCCAACGGATAATGTAGTTTCCATCCCCATGGTATCTTTTCAACATCGACACATGGAATACTGGATGCACTCCGGACAGCCCTGGAGGCAAGGCTAACTCATAAGCCACCTCCCCTACTCGCTTCAGTACTTCAAATGGACCAATATACCTTGGGCTAAGTTTACCTCGCTTACCAAACCGCATCACCCCTTTCATTGGCGAAACCTTCAACAAGACTTGTTCACCCTCCATAAACTCCAAGTCTCTAACCTTCCGATTTGCATACTCCTTCTGTCTACTTTGCGCCGCTAGAAGCTTTTCTTGAATAGATTTCACTTTATCTAACGATTCCCTCAGAAGGTCAGTACCCCAAGGCCTAACTTCAAATGCATCAAACCACCCAATGGGAGACCTACATTTTCTCCCATATAGTGCCTTAAATGGGGCCATATCAATGCTTGAGTGATAGCTATTGTTGTAGGAGAATTCTGCTAAGGGTAAGAAGCTATCCCACCCACCACCGAATTCTATCACACATGCACGAAGCATATCCTCCAACACTTGAATCGTTCGCTCAGACTGACCATCGGTCTGAGGATGGAACGCAGTACTAAGGTCCAACCTAGTACCCAATTCCGCATGCAATGTTTTCCAAAACTTAGAAGTAAACTGCGTACCTCTATCTGATATAATGGAGAGTGGAATCCCATGCAATCGCACCACTTCCGAGATGTAAAGTTTGGCTAACTTCTCTGCATTGTAAGTCACCTTGACCGGAATGAAGTGAGCAGACTTAGTTAACCTATCAACAATTACCCAAATAGAATCAAACTTTCCCAATGTCTTCGGAAGACCAACCACGAAATCCATTGCAATCCTTTCCCACTTCCATTCAGGAATGGGCATTCTCTGAAGTGTTCCTCCGGGCCTTTGGTGTTCATACTTTACTTGTTGACAGTTTGGACATTTGGCAATAAAATCCACAATATCACGCTTCATTCTACTCCACCAAAAGTGTTGCTTTAGGTCACGGTACATCTTGGTTGCACCCGGATGTATCGAATACCTTGAACTATGAGCCTCTGTCAGAATAGTGTCGATCAAATCATCGACGCGGGGTACACATACCCTTCCCTTAATCCTCAAAACACCTTCCTCATCGATTGTCGCTTCTTTAGCCTCTCCTTGCAACACTTTATCTCAGATCCGGATCAATTTTTCATCATTAAACTGCTTTCCCTTAATCTTGTCAAGGAAGGAAGATCTTGCCTCCACACAAGCTAAAAATCCTCCCTTCTCATTTACTTCTAATCTCATAAGGTCGTTAGCCAGAATCTGAACTTCTCTAGCCAATGGGCGTCTAGAAGCTTGCAAGTGAGCTAGACTTCTCATGCTTCCTGCCTTTCTACTTAAAGCATCCGCTACAACATTCGCCTTCCCCGGATGATACAAAATAGTGATGTCGTAGTCCTTCAGTAGTTCCATCCATATCCTCTGTCTCAAGTTCAAATCTTTTTGAGTAAAGACATACTGTAGGCTACGATGATCCGTATAGACCTCACACTTAACCCCATATAAATAGTGTCTCCATTGCTTTAATGCAAACACTACCGCGGCCAATTCCAAATCATGAGTTGGATAGTTACGTTCATGCACTTTTAATTGTCTTGAAGCATAAGCAATCACATTCTTCTCTTGCATTAGCACTGCACCCAAACCCGAATAGGATGCATCACAATAGACAATGAAATTCTTACCTTCCACTGGCAAGGTAAGGATTGGTGCGGTAGTCAACAGAGTCTTGAGCTTCTGAAAGCTTTCCTCACACTCATCCGACCATACAAATGGAACATTTTGCTTAGTCAAGTTCGTCAGTTGGGAGGCAATAGAAGAGAATCCCTTGACAAATCGGCGGTAGTAGCTAGCTAACCCAACAAAGCTCCTTATTTCTGACACATTAGTAGGTCTTACCCAATTCTTCACTGTCTCAATCTTAGAAGGATCCACCATCACTCCATCCTTAGAAACCACGTGCCCCAAGAAGGACACTGCATCTAGCCAAAACTCACACTTAGAGAACTTGGCATAAAGTTTTTTCTCCCTCAACATTTCCAATACCATTCTCAAATGCTCCTCATGTTCCTCCTTACTTTTAGAGTATATCAGTATGTCATCAATAAATACGATCACAAAGAGATCCAAATATAGCTTAAAAATCCCATTCATCAAACTCATGAATGCAGCAGGGGCATTCGTAAGACCAAAAGACATCACTACAAATTCGTAATGCCCCTACCTGGTTCTAAAAGCAGTCTTTGGCACATCTGTTGCCCGTATTTTCAATTGATGATAGCCGGATCTCAAGTCAATCTTAGAGAAGACACAAGCACCTTGTAACTGATTGAACAAGTCATCAATGCGAGGAAGAGGATACTTGTTCTTTATGGTTACCTTGTTCAACTGCCGGTAGTCTATTCACATTCGAAAACTCCCATCCTTTTTCTTTACAAACAAAACCGGAGCACCCCAAGGAGATGCACTTGGTCTAATGAAGCCTTTGCTCAACAACTCTTGAAGTTGGGCTTTTAACTCTCTTAACTCCGCGGGAGCCATTCTATAAGGGGGTATAGAAATGGGGCGAGTACCCGGTTCAAGATCAATACAGAAGTCAATATCCCTATCTGGTGGCATACCAGGAAGATCTGCAGGGAACACATCCAGAAACTCACGGACCACTGAAACCGACTCAATCGGAGGCACTTGGGTAGTGTCATCCTTGAGATGTGCCAAGAAAGCTAAACACCCTTTACTAACCATTTTCCTAGCACGAAGAAAGGAGATGATACGCACCGGATTGGAAGTGTAGTCACCCTCCCACACTAACGGATCTGTCCCAGGCTTGGCTAACGTCACCGTTTTAGCATTACAATCCAAAATCGCAAATTGCGAAGAAAGCCAAGTCATACCCAGAATTACATCAAAATCATCCATTTCTAAGATAACCAAATCTACATAAGTGTTGCTCCCCACAAAGTTCACCAAACAAGACCTATATACCTTTTCAACTACCACAGACTCACCCACCGGAGTAGAAACACGAATAGGCATATCAAGTAATTCACAATGTAAATTTAGACCATTAGCAAATGAGGAAGATACATAAGAAAATGTGGATCCAGGATCAAACAATACAGAAGCCATGCAATCACAAACCAGAAGATTACCTGTGATGACAGCATCAGATGCCTCCGCTTCGGACCGCCCAGGGAAAGCGTAACAATGGGCCCTATCGTTTGTCTATCCATTGACCCTACCATGTTGTGATGTAGTGGCTCCCGTTTGCCCATCACCTCGGCCATTTTGGTGACCACCATTACCTCGACCACCACGTCCTCCAGAATAACGGCCTCTACCATGACCACCTCTACCTCTAGCCATTGGGGGTCTATAACTCTGTTTTGGACAATTCCTCCTAATATGTCCAGTCTCCCCATATCCATAACACTCTCTGGAGTCAAGCATAGGTCTCTTAGAGAAGTGTTGATCGGTCTGAGGTGGACCCCCAACTACAGTCTGTAGTGAAGACTGAATGGGTCGAACTGAGTAACCTCTGGAACCCTGTCCTCTAGAGTAAGAACCATTAAACTCACCTCCCTTTCGAAACCTCTTTGATGTCGATGCCATGGTGAATTCATCTGGCTTCACTCCTTCCACCTCTACCACGAAATCTACCACTTCTTGGAAGGATTTTGCCGTAGCCGCTACCTGTAAGGATGAAATCCGCAACTCTGACCTCAACCCCTTCACAAAACGATGAATCCGCTCTTGTGGACTGAAACAAAGTTGGGTGGCATATCTGGATAGTGCACGAAACTTAGCCTCATATGCATTGACCGACATCCTACCTTGCTCTAGGCTCAAGAACTCATCCCTTTTCCTATCCCTCAAAGTCCGAGGGATATACTTCTCCATAAACAAGCTAGAGAATGAGGCCCAAGTCATAGGTGGTGCCTCCGTTGGTTGACACTCAACATGTGACCGCCACCATATTTTGGCGTTCCCTTGAAACTGATAACTCACGAACTCAACACCACACCGTTCTACTATACCCATCTTGTGTAGTAGCTCATGACAGTCAACCAAAAAATCGTAAGCATCCTCAGATTCAGCACCCTTGAAGACTGGAGGTTTCAATTTCAAGAACTTACTGAAAAGTTCATGCTGGTCATTTGTCATTATAGGCCCAGTAGTCAGACGTGGAAACGTGCCTATGTCCACTGAGGCATCCATACGAGGAGCCATAGTGGCTGCATTTTGTACCTCTGAAACCGGAGGTGTTGGTGCAGAAAACACTGGAGGTGCCTGACCCTGATCAGACAACCTACTAAGATAAGCGAGAACCTGATTGATCATCTCTGGGGTAGGTTGGGGTGGCAATTCCTCATTTTGCACTTGTTCATTTTCCCCTTCCTCACCCTCTCTTACTACTTCTTCAGTCGGTGGAGGAGTCACTGCCCTAGTATCAGATAGTCTAGGTGCTCGTCCTCTTCCTCTAAAGGACGTCCTCCCACGACCTCTACCACGGCCTCTTGCCGTTGCTCTTCCTCGAGCCACAGCCCCAGTGGCTGGCTCAGACGCTTCTTGTCTTGCCGATGTTGATGTTGGCGTAGTCGTTGCTCTAGTTCTAACCATCTGCGAAATAGAGTGAAGATGGTTAGATACCAATTTGTATCACCTAGATACCAATTGGACCCAAGTAATAGCACGAAAGAAAGAATGAAAGAATGGAATTTTCCTAAAGTCTTATAGCCTCTCAAAGAAAAGTAAAGGCGTCCCCCTACCGTTCCTTAAGACTCTACTAGACTCGTTCTTGTGTGATGAGACCAACGAACCTAATGCTCTGATACCAAGTTTGTCACGACCCCAAAACCGAGCCGCGACTGGCACCCACACTTACCCTCTTATGTGAGCGAACCAACCAATCTAAACCTTAACATTTCAATGTAATATCATCATAAAATAATGCGGAAGACTTAAACTCATTAATAAAAACCAATTCAATAACTATTATTTCCCAAAATCTGGAAGTCATCATCATAAGAACATCTATGATCAAATTACTAAATCTAAGAGTTTCTAAGAAGCTAAAAATACATAAAAGCTAGTCCATGCCGGAACTTCAAGGCTTCAAGGCATCAAGACATGAAGAGGAAGATCCAGTCCAAGCTAGAAGTATTAGCTCACCCTGATATCCGGAGTAATGAAGACTGGCTAGAGTTACTGTTGAGTCGAAAATGACGGCACGTTTGCTGCACTCCACAAATAAACAAGAAGAAAACATAAAAGTAGGGGTCAGTACAAAACACGGGTACTGAGTAGATATCATCGGCCAACTCAAAATAGAAATCAATATATACCAAGTAATATCATAAAATCAACTATGATACTCAACATGTAGCAACAGCAAGTACTATATCATTAACAATTACCGTCAAGTTCACACATGAGGACTCAAGCCTCAATACCATACTCATTTGGGAATTATGTTCATTAGATTGAGTATATTAACATCTTTCAAGATTCATTATCTTTATTCCTCTTGTGTCGGTACGTGACACTCCGCTCCCTCATATTCATTAATCCTCTTGTGTCGGTACGTGACACTCTGATCCCCTAAATCTACGTGTCGGTTCGTGACACCCGATCCCCTAAATCTACGTGTTGGTTCGTGACACCCGATCCCCTAAATCTACGTGTCAGTTCGTGACACCCGATCTCCTAAATCTACATGTCGGTTCGTGACACCCGATCCCCTAATTCTACGTGTCGGTTCGTGACACCCGATCCCCTAAATCTACGTGTCGGTTCGTGACACCCGATCCCCTAATCTCCTTCTATCAATTCATCAAGCCTTCTTTTTTTGCCAAGGCATCATCAATCTCATTATTTTAGTTCATCACGCCTTCTTTTATACCAAGGCCTCATCATTAACAGAGAGATTAGGGTTTTGTAAGATTCAGGATTCAATAACTTCATCATGCTTATATAATCACAATTACATAATTACATTCATGCAAGCCTACAATTAAGCACATAGAAGGGTTTACAATATTATCAATACATATCATTCGCTATTAAGAGTTTACTATGAATATCGTAAGAGAAACCATAACCTACCTCCACCGAAGATTAGAAATCAAGCAAGCAAATTCCCAAAGCTTTGTTCTTCTTCTCTCCCTGTTCGTTCGTTTTCTCCCTCTCTTGTGCTTTCAAATTTTCTTATTACAACCCTCTTTCTTTTACCCTAATTAGTATATAATTAAGAATAAAAGATGGCAATAATAACCCACTAATTAACTTAAGGTTACCTCTTTTAACCCCCAAGTAATTAGACTTGTTAACATTAACCCACTAACTTTATAATTAAAGCAGGAATAGTCAAAAACGTCCCTTAAAACGTATAAAGAAATCCGACCCAGACTGGGATTACGCAGTCTGTGATGGCCCGTCGCGCCTGCGAAGGTCCGTCCTACTGCTCCGTCACAGAGTTCAGAGACTCAATTTCTCTGAAGAGTCTGTGACGGTCCGTCACACCTGTGACGGTCCGTCCTGCCATTCCGTTACGAAGTTCAGAGAGTCGATTTTCAGTACCCAATTTCAGATTTTCTAAGTGTTTTGAAACGAGACCTTGCGACGGTCCGTCATGCCCATGACGGTCCGTCGTGGTGTCCGTTGCCTCAGCCTATTTTTCCAGAAATAAAGTCTGCTGCTCAAAACAACTAAACAGGTCGTTACAAAAAATTTGAGAAATCAAATTATTCATTTGACATGCTAGTCATTGACCAATTGTGACAATCATTTACAATTTTAAGGTTGCACACAATGTAAAAGTGAAATATTATTTTCCAACTAATATTTTTTAATGAAGGCTATTGAAACAAAAACATTTCTTCTTTTGTATAGTAACAAAAAGTTGTATACACTTTTTTAGTTTGCGAATCATTCTATTTTGCAAGTATATATTCATCATGCCCCTTACCCAATAGGGGAATGAGATAGAGAATCCGTACAAGCACTAGCTAAATATTTACCCTATATCTTATGTTGAAACAATTTATACGCATCAAACATAGCTAACAAGGTTTGTCTACATATACATAGAGAATCATCTATATAAATTGTAAGACATACTAAAAATTTGTACAATCTGTACAATACCTAGTATACGAAGCCTACAATGAGTTTTTATCTACACAACTTATGAGTTGTCAGTATAGGGCAAAAACTACCCAATTATAACATATATATATATATATATATATATATATATATATATATATATATATATGCATAGAAAAATATGGTCTCTAGACATGAGAAATAGATGAGGGGGGAGCATACAAACATATAAACTTGAAGGAAAATTGGCCTACTAAGGATACATACACGCGCGCGCACATATATTTATCTATATTAGAGAGAGAGAGAGAGAGAGAGTCCATATAAGCCATCAAATGAATTGGATTTCAAAGAAGACTGATTCTGAGAATAAAAAATTGGTGTTCGTATGAGGAAAATATATTATCAAGAAGTTTGATAATGCCGATGATTAGGGATGGACTGGTTGATTCATCATTGTGGCTTACAATTCGTCTCACCTTTCTCTTAGCTGTGGACTATGTCCTATAATTATTTTTCCATGATCCAAGTCTACATCCTAGACATGAAATTGTACCTAGAAATCTAAGAGACTACAAAATAATCACATAGCATAGTATGACACTTGGAAAATGTACATATTTGAACTAAGATGATAAGTGGAATAAAGTCTCAAATGATAATATCAACATTTTTAAAAAAAAAACTTAACGTAAAGACTCATTAGAAGGAATACTAATGTTTGACTAGCCTTCAATCATAAGTGAATTGTTTCGACTAACCCTAGCTCCCTCAAACATCTAAAACATAAATATAGTATCGAAACTAATATATAAACTCATAAATGGCATTTCCCTATAACATAAGGACTTACCAAAATTTAGCAGAGGTTGCTAGAATCATTTACTGAACGTGAGGATAATGGATGCGTCACCACATATATTATGAGATAATATAGGCATAAGAATGTATGCAACCAGTAGTCAAAATATATTGAATACGGGTAAATGCATAAATATGACATAATAAATAGATAAATCTCAAAATATGATAATGCAATGACCGAATAAACATAACATAGAACTGATAGTATGATTTCATAAAATCATAATACAAGGTCAATGCAATATTTAAAAGATCATGATAATAACTAGTGTGGGAGATACTATTAGCCGACATAAATTATGTGAAAGACTTATGAAACTTAAAAGGACTTCTCTTATTTGACTCTTGATTTCTCGTGACCTTAATTCTTAACTACTCTTGACTTGACTCTTAACCGATTCTTGAATTGAATTATGGATTCAATTTAAGACGTTTCTTTCTAAATGTGAAATGAATTGTAGCATTCAAAAACAATGACACTTCAAGATTGCTCTTCTTTAGTCTATCATTTCCCTTGCCACATGTGTTCTTTGATGCTTGAATTCATTAAAAGACTCACCCGTTCGTTTTGAATGAATAATCGTAGATTTTTGTTTTTACTGAATATATCAATCACCAATAGGAGATATTGAACACTGAAAAAACCACCTCATCCATTCCTTTTGGCAAAGTATGTTGACTTTTCCACCAACTACCTGACAAGACCAGATTTACAGTAGTACAACATTTTGAACCTAAACGAGAGAACTTTGTTAGGGACCGCTTCCCTGAGTTTGTGATGATAATCAAAATACTTGAAATACAATAAAATATAAATCTCTTTATTCAAAAAAACAAGGTTAACCCATATACAAAAGAGGGAGAAAAAGGTTAAACTATAAAAATAATTGACTCTAATTGATACTCATAACCAATAAGTAAATAAACTTAATGTCAAAATTTATAGAGATGGTTTGAGTTATTTGTTTAAGATTGTTAATACTTAATTTTGTTTTGATATAATAATATCAAATTAGGGACAGTAGAATTAAGCAACTGTTTGAATGACTGACACATATATTTAGCATTAACATTGCTTCAACACATCAACAATTTCATATTGTCGACAATTATATATTTTATAAGAATATACTTTCTTATTAAGTTTAGTTCATAATTGTAAGTTCAAGATATATCAAATAAGTTTGTATTCAAGAATCAAGTCATTTATATAGGAGTTTATTTTTTTTCCATTTAGATATATATCGGTTGCTCATATATACATATTTTTAAATATTAAATATATTATTTTAATGTTTTATAATAATTAACATAGAATACACATTCAACGTATGTGTCGAGAAGGAAATTTATGTATATATGTTTTTTTTTGTGTGTTTGTGTTTAATTAGTCCTTAATATTTAGAAGGGTTTATTATTTGTGGTCTACTTTTGGAATCTGTACTCGTGTTTTAGAAAACATTGTAACTCTGACTTCCAGGTTCTGGGAGGGATTCCCATGTATATAGGTGTTGGCTTGCTTCCGCTTCAATCTTATTTAATTGTTTAGTGTCTTGCCCTTATACTAGTAGTGTATTATAATAGGTGTCATCACAACTCGAAGAATTAGGACATGAAAAAAAATTCCTAAGTGATCTCAAGAATTATATTTTTCAATTTATTTTAGTATACGTATATATTACTAGCTATAATTTTAAAAAAAAATTCAGTAGATAAATCATTTGTTTATGAATGACATTCTAACGAGATCGAGTTGGGGATAAAATAAGCATTAGCCAGTTCAAATTCCAATGCTTGAAAAAGATTAAATATTTGATTACCGCATTAGAACATTACTAGATTGTCTTAAAAGTAAAATTATGTAAAACAAACATCTAATAAGGAGAATTTGGCAAAGTTACTTGACATGGTATAAAATCTTGGAAAACACATTATCAATGATTTCATTAAAAACAATAGTATCTTGAATCAGTTGTGTACAATTAACAAACATAAGAAGGCTACACTTAAAGCTTAAATAAATGGTACACTTCATTACACAAATGACAGAACATAATATAATCATCCAGATCCCTTTCAACTCATTTTTTCAAATAAAGATGTGAAATTATTCAATTGTATACAAAATCAAATAAAAACTTAACAAGAATTTTTAGTAAAACTATTAACATATTAAACCTGATTAAAGTAAATTTGCAAGCTTATTTGGAATTAACATGTAGGTTGTTATCCTAAGGAAGTCATGGAGGTGGTGGGTGTCTTTGATCTTACTGGGATGCAAGTTTGAAATGATGCTCAGAAACATCCTTATAAGACATTCACCACTTCCATGATATCCTTTGACTAACAACTACAACTTCATGAAGGTCATTCACATACCAAAGAAAAGGAGTGTGGTGGCTCACTGAAAATTAGGGTTTTGAGGGATAAAGAAAGAAAAGTGGAGCTTTTATAGAGTAGAATAGACCTAAAACTTTTTTAAAAAGTTTAATATTTACCTCTAAAAATTATATTATTTATAAATAGTCCTTTACTCTTGACTAAATACAAATTTATCCTTTTAAGGTAAGCATTGAATGTCAATTTAATATTTCAACCGTTGTAATGACTATATTAATATTTTTACATCATAGGTATGTATTTTGTAAATATCTCATGGTGACATGACAAATTATGTGTCTCATGCGTAAATGAGGTAATGTTCTAAGAGAATAAAAAAATAAAAATATAATTAACACGATTAACATAAAAAACTACAATTTATTAAATTATTTTAGAAACTTTATGTAGGTTAAATATACCCATGTGTGTGGAGGAGGAGGGTGGGTGGGTGTGGTTATATATATTTATTTAGAAAAATATTTCTTCATTTTATAGGTTGGTGTGTGTATAAAGTGTCTTGAATACATACGGTAAACGTCTAAAGAGTAATTCAATTTACATATTGTGAAACATGTATTTTTGTAGAATCTAATTTCCATTTGTAGTATCTTTTATGGTCTTATTAAGTGTTTGAACTCAAAAAAATTCAAATTTTAATTTCTTACCACAATCCCTGCCACTCATCAAAAAATAACTTCATTACTAAAACTCTTTCAAATAATAAAAACTTACATAACAAATATTTACAATGAATACAATATGTTTCTAGCTTTCAATATCACATAATTAAATTATTTCATATATTAATATATATTTTGGTGAATTTCAATAAAATGATGGTTTTCATTTAAATACATCACAAAAAACCTCCTTATAAGAGTCCCAAAGAATATCCATATTGGAGAGAAAATATCTCAACTTCTTTTATTTCTCTATTTTATTGATCCCTTTGCACATCAAGCTTCATGAAAAAAATGCTCTTTTCAACCTATCTTTACAAATAAAAGTCACAATTAGGAGGCTTTACATAATGTAAAAATATTAATGATGCAGTATGCAATAAATTGTGTAGCTTCGAAAATAATATTGGAGAAGAAAATATCTAAAGTTCTTTTATTTCACTATTCTATTGACCCCTTTGTTGACCTATATTTACGAATAAAATTATTAGTGTAGTATGCAGTAAATTGTGTAGCTTGGTAAATAATTTTGGGGAAAAAATATCTCGACTTCTTTTGTTTCACTATTCTATTGACCCCTTTACACATAAAGCTCCGTGAAAACAAAGCTCACATCAACCTATCTTTGCGAATAAAAAGATCACATTTAGAAGAGGCCTTACATATCGAAATTGTGTAGGTTGAAAAATTATATTAATGAATTAATGAAATATTTAGTCTTTAGTAGTAGTACTAATATTAGTACTTGTGTGTTAATCCTAAAAAAAGCCTATTTGGGGATAAAATAAAAATAGATCATAACCAATAGTAACTATATTTGAAAATTATCTTTTGCAGTCAAGGATTACAAGCGGGTCTATTATTTTTGCCTCTTTATTCTAAATCATATTTACTTAAAGCATTTGTAATTTTTAATAGGGAAAATTGTATATAATAGCAAACTAATAACCTAAAATAAATGGAGTAGCTAGGGTTTGTTTTAATTGTGCTCCATAGCAAACGTTAGCCAAAATTTGCCAGACGCCTCTCTCCCAAAAGTCTCGCTCGCCACTCTCCCATTCTCGCCTCTCTCGTTCTATACACAGAAGTGTATAATTTCTGAAACTGTTTTGTATAAAGCGAGAGAAAATTGTATATACACATGCAAAACATATATCTCCGTGTTATACACTTAATTATACAATTGACAAACATTTTACTTCAATTCAATTGTAGACAAATGCAAATTTTATACAAATATTGCAGAGAAAAAGGTCAACAAATTATACAATTGCGAATTATACAATTGCAGTGAAATACAATTTTCTCTAGCTTTATACAATAGAAGTGTATATATTGTGTTTCTATTTTTGTATAAAGCGAGAGAAAAACATATATCTTCTTGATATACACTTATAATTATGCAATACACATACATTTTAATTCGATTCAATTGTATGCAAAACAAATTTTATAAAAATATTGCAGCGAAATAGGCAGTGAATTATACAATTGTAGTGAAATAGGATAGCGAATTATACAATTGCAGCGAAACAGGCCAGCGAGTTATACAATTTAGGCCAGCGAATTATACAATTGTATATGTATAGCGAATTATACAGTTTTATGTTTGCTGTGGAGCACAATTATGTAACTTTGCTATAACATACAAATATGAATTTTTTGTTTGCTATATGTGAAAGTTGCCCTTTTTAATATAGATAAATAGATTTTTATTAAGTATCATTGCTAATGCAATAGTTGAATATATTTATTTCCATCTTGATTAACATGCGGATGAAATAATAAAAGATAAGTGGCAATTATGTTTAATAATATATTAACATTTTCAAATAATCTGAGAAATCAAATTATTCATTTGACATGCTACTCATTGACCAATAATCAACATGTATAATAATTTGTGACAATCATTTACTATTTAAAGGTTGCAATTAATGTAAAAATAAAATATTGTTTTCCAACTAATATTTTTTAAGGAAGGCTATTGAAACAAAAACGTTTCTTCTTTTGAATAATAACAAAAAGTCATATATACTTCTTTAATGTACGAATCGTTCTATTTAGCAAGTATATATTCATCATGCCCCTTACCCAACCTGAGAATGACATAGAGGATCCATACAACTAGTTAAATATTTACCATATATCTTATGTTGAAACTATTCATACGCATCAAACATAGCTAACAAGGTTTAACTACATATACATAGAGGATCATCCATATGAATTGTAAGACATACTAAAAGATTGTACAATCGGTACAATACCTAGCATACGAAGCTTGCAATGAGTTTTTATCTGCACAACTTATGAGTTGTTAGGGCAGAAACTACCTAATTATATCATATATATATATATATATATATATATATATATATATATATATGCATAGAAAAATATGGTCTCTAGACATGAGACATAGATGAAGGTGGAGCATACAAACAAATAAACTTTAAGGCAAATTGGCCTACTAAGGATACACACACATGCACACATATATATCTATATTATATATATATATATATATATATATATATATATATATATATATATATATATATAGAGAGAGAGAGAGAGAGAGAGAGAGAGGGGGGTCCATATAAGCCATCAAATGAATTGGATTTCAAAGAAGACTGATTCTGAGAATAAAAAATTGGTGTTCATATTAGGAAAATCTATTATCAAGGGTTTTGATAATACCGATGATTAGGGATGAACTGGTGGATTCATCTTTGTGGCTTACAAAGAACTTTTCGTCTCACCTTTCTTTTAGTTGTGGACTATGTCCTTTAATTATTTTTCCATGATCCAAGACTACATCCTAGACATGAAATTGTACCTAGAAATCTAAGAGACTACAAAACAATCACATAGCATAGTATGACACTAGGAAAATGTACATATTTGAAATAAGATGATAACTGGAATAAAGTCTCAAATGATAATATCAACATTTTAAAAAAATCTTAATGTAAAAACTCATTAGAAGGAATATTATGTTTGACTAGCCTTCAATCATAAGTGAATTGTTTCGACTAACCCTAGCTCCCTCGAACTTCTAAAACATAAATGAATTATCAAAACTAATATATAAACTCATAAATGGCATTTCCCTATACCATAAGGACTTACCAAAATTTAGCAGAGGCTTCTAGAATCATTTACTAAACGTGAGGATAATGGGATGCGTCACCGCATATATTATGAGATAATATAGGCATAACAATGTGTGCAACCAGTAGTTAGAATATACTAAATATGGGGAAATGCATAAATATGACATAATAAATTGATAAATCTCAAAATATGATAATGCAATGACCGAATAAACATAACATTGAACTAATAGTATGATTTCATAAAATCATATACAAGGTCAATGCAATATTTAAAAAATCATGATAATAACAAGTGTGGGAGATACTATTAGCCGACATAAATTATGTGAGCTATAACATAGAGTTGAGCATACTCCTCCCATATAAAAAAAGGGTATCCTACTTACCAAGATATGCACCATATTCACGAGCTAAGATTGATTCACTAGGTGAAGTAAATTAGAAAAGGTGCTACAATGTACATAGTTGTTGGACAACGGAATATCAGTTGAAAGAATATTACTATGCATAATGAAGGTGTGCTCTGCACTGAATCTCCACTTAGTGAAACAATAATTTTTACTCAAGAGTCATACCGGTCTTAGAATTGAAACTATGACTGCTTAAGGAAAATAAAATATCACTTCTCACACATAATAATCAAGGTGTTGACATGAGCTTTAAAAGTCATCACGTTATGGCCATGTGTTATCCCGATTTCATGAGAGCTTTTGAGAATAAGTCAATTCTCATAGGAAGCAACCTACTTCCACACATCACATAGATGAAATCTGTCAAGAGTTTTCCGATAAGATTAACACTCCACCCATATGGGCTACGGATATTCATTAAGAGTTTTATCTGCTCAACCTCACAAACTACAGGAAACAATGCACTCACATCATAGGGAGGGAATAAAAAGATAATGCATTTTTCTCAACAAGTCATCATAAGATTAGTTTTTCCCTTTGAACCTGGTTATAGGATCTCTAGTTCTCTGGTGGGGTTTCCTCATATATGACTCAAGATTTGTAGGCTTCAATCCTATCACAATGTATTAAAATAAGAGGAACTGGTTTTTCAAAATAAGATATTTGAAATAATAAATCTTTTAACCAATTCGCTTTCTCACTAGATGAAACTAAAGCAATTAGTTCAGCCTCCATGGTAGGTTTAGAAATTATAGTTTGTTTGTTTTTTATTTCCAACAAACAGCACCATCACCTAAAGTAAAGACATAGCCAGTGGTAGAGTAGGAATCACGTGAAAAAGTGTTCCAATCACTTCTATGGGAGTTTCTTACCGACAACCATCACTTAAGAGCTACAGTGATGATACAGCGATCTACCTCACGCTGCGAGCGTACCCTATACCCGTCCAAAGGTATAAGACATGAACTGCCCAATAGATCCACTAGTATACTTTGAAAAGAGTTCATCTAAAAAGTATGAACTTTGTCTACCCATGGTGGCTACATGGTTTATGGGGGCTGTGAGTTGTCTGAGATCTCCCTCATATCGGTTCTCAATACTACTCCCAAAAGTATGTTGGCTCTTAAGTTTTAAAAACACATTGATTTTGTGGTTTTGAGACTAGTGCTCAAAATACTTAGCTCAAAGCTATCTTGAAAATCATAGTTTCCCTGCTTGCTTCATTTAGAAAGCTATTACTCTTTTCTAAAACTCAAAACTTAAGTCTTAAAACAAAGTTAAGTCTTTGTGAAAGACTTATGAAAACTTGAAATGACTTCTCTTATTTGACTCTTGATTTCTCGTGACCTTCATTCTTAACTACTCTTGACTTGACTCTTAACCGATTCTTGAATTGAATTATGGATTCAATTTGAAACGTTTCTTTGTATTTGTGAAATGAATTGTAGCACAATACAAGCATTCAAAATGACACTTTAAGATAGCTCTTCATTAGTCTATCATTTCCCTTGCCACATGTGTTCATTGATGCTTGAATTCATTAAAAGACTCACCCGTTCGTTTTGAATGAATAATCGTAGATTTTTATTTTTATTAAATATATCAAGAACCAATAGGAGTTATTGAACACTGAAAAAACCGCCTCATCCTTTCCTATAGGCGAAGTATGCTGACTTTTCTACCAACTACCTGACAAGACAAGCTTAACAATAGTACAACATTTTGAACCTAGACGAGAGAACTTTGTTAGGTACCGCTTCTCTGAGTTTGTGATAATAATCAAAATACTTAAAATACAATAAAATATAAATCTCTTTATTCAAAATAACAAGGTTAACTCATACACAAAAGAGGGAGAAAAAGGTTAAACTATAAAAAAATTTGACTCTAATTGATACTCATAACCAATTAGTAAATAAACTTTATGTCAGAATTTATAGAGATGGTTTGAGTTATTTGTTTAAGATTGTTAATACTTAATTTTGTTTTGATATAATAATATCAAATTAGGGACAGTAGAATTAACAACTGTTTGAATGACTGACACATATAATTAGCATTAACATTGCTTCAACACATCAACAATTATATATTGTCGACAATTATATATTTTATAAGAATATACTTTCTTATTAAGTTCAGTTCATAATTGTAAGTTCACGATATGATATCAAATAAGTTTGCATTCAAGAATCAAGTCATTTATATAGGTTCATTATTCTTTATTTTGAGTTTATTTTTTTCCATTTAGATATATATCGGTTGCTCATATATACATATTTTAAATATTAAATATATTATTTTAAAGTTCTATAATAATTAACATAGAATACACATTTAACGTATGTGTCGAGAAGGAAATTTATGTATACATGTTTGTGTGTGTGTGTGTTTGTGTTTAATTAGTCATTTATATTTAGAAGGATTTATTGTTTGTGGTCCACATTTGGAACATATACTCGTGTTTTAGAAAACATTGTAACTCTGACTTCCAGGTTCTGGGAGAGATTCTCTTGAATATAGGTGTTGGCTTGCTTCCGCTTCAATCTTATTTAATTGTTTAGTGGTAATTTTTGTTGTCCTACCCTTATACTCATTATTTTTTGTTCTAGGTACATATTAACTTACCTACTAGTGTATTATAGTAGGTGTCATCACAATTCGAAGAATTAGGACATGGAAAATAAATTCTTAAGTAATCTCAAGAATTATCTTTTTCACTTTATTTTAGCATACGTATATATTACTAGCTATAATTTTGAAAATATTTTCAGTAGATAAATCATTTATCTATGAATGATATTTTAACGAAATTGAGTTGGAGATAAAATAAGCATTAGCCAGTTCAAATGCTTGAAAACGATTATATATTTGATTACCACATTAAAACATTAGTAGATTGTCTAAAAAGTAAAATTATGTAAAACAAACATCTAATAAGGAGAATTTGGCAAAGTTACTTGACATGATATTAAATCTTGGAAAACACATTATCAATGATTTCATCAAAAACAATAGTATCTTGAATCAGTTGTGTACAATTAACAAACATAAGAAGGCTACACTTAAAGCTTAAATAAATGGTACACTTCATTACACAAATGACAGAACTTAATAGAATCATTCAGATCCCTTTCAATTCATTTTTTCAAATAAAGATGTAAAATTATTCAATTGTATACAAAATCAAATAAAAACTTAACATGAATTTTTATTAAATTATTAACATATTGAACCTGATTAAAGTAAAGTTGCAAGCTTATATAGAATTAACATGTAGGTTGTTATCCTAAGGAAGTCATGGAGGTGGTGGATGTCTTTGATCTTACTGGGATGTAAGTTTGAAATGATGCACAGAGACATCCTTATAAGACATTCACTACTCCCATGATATCCTTTGACTAACAACTACAACTTCATGAAGGTCACTCACATTCCAAAGAAAAGGAGTGTGGTGGCTCACTGAAAATTAGGGTTTTGAGGGATAAAGAAAGAAAAGTGGAGCTTTTATAGAGTAGAATAGACCTTACACTTTTTTTAAAATGTAAAATATTTACCTCTAAAAATTATATTATCTATAAACAGTCCTTTACTCTTGACTTATACAAATTTATCCTTTTAAGGTAAGCATTGAATGTCAATTTGATATTTCAACCGTTGTAATGACTATATTGATATTTTTACATCATAGGTATGTATTTTGTAAATATATCATGGTGACATGACAAATTATGTGTCTCATGCGTAAATGAGGTAATGTTTTAAGAGAATATACCAATTTTAGGGTGAAGCGGATTTCAGAAGAGAGAATGAAGAAAGAGAATTAATTGAAAGTAGCCTGCCTTTATTATGAGGGAAAAACCCTCTATTTATACAATCAAACTTACATGCTTGGCCAATATAAGTGGCCGACACTACTTTAACAAAGTTTTACACATGGCCTAATTTTCTTTGGCCGACACTAACAAACAAAACACTTTACATATAATGGCCTTTACTTTATATGACCGACGCTAAAAAATAAAATACTTTATATAATGGCCGACAATATTATTACTACTTTACATACACTTTTTGGTTGTTATTTTATTTAGTATAGGTATCTGTGCTTTTCCTTTTGTATATTTACAATCTATAATATGTTCTTTCTGACTAATTACATAGAAAAAAGCGTAATCAGTGCAGTAAGAGGAAACCTAATATACCAAAAATTTAAATTTATAATAAGTGTCAACTATTCAGTAGCATTAACAGATAGAAATATAGATAAATCATTAGTATTATATTGGAAGATGTCTGGAATAGAGTTAGCACCGGGAAGTAAAATATTTACAGCAAGATGTAAAAACTTATATATATATATATATATATATATATATATATATACACAACAAAACATAAAGTAACAGCGAGAAATAAAATTGATAAAATAAAAGTAGAAAATCCCTTTGAAAAAATAATTACTATAATAGATAATAATGACTATAGTTATAGAGAAATTGACATAGAAGAAGATTTAGAAATAGTAAAAGAAAGATTGAGTACTTCAAGCGTACCAAATACATTAACAAGAACTACCTCATCAAGAATGAGTACATCTAGAAGAAACTATGAAATTCCACAAAAAATATTAGAAGATATAACACCATACCATTATTTTTTAACAGGAATAATAGACCAAAGAAGATATAAAATTTTAATAAATACAGGACAAGAAGAAAATACATAACAAGAGAACTAGTATTAGAAACGGAAATTATAAAAACAGGACAATTATGCCCCGGACTACCTAGTGAGATAGTAAATACAAACGAAGAAATAACAGAAAAAGAAATAATTATAGGAGGAATACCCTTAATAATACCATTTAAAATTTACCAATGAAATCAGAATATTACATTAGGAATAAAATGGTTAGAAAAAGTTAAACCATATAATATAGAAAACGAACAATTAACAATAACCTATCAAAATAAGAAAGTAATCATTAAAAGAACAAAATGAATAATGAAAATATTTATAATTGCAAAAATTATTGTAGAAGGATATCACAACAGATATTATACCCCTATGATAGATACAGGAGCAGAAGCAAACATATGTAAACATAATTGTTTACCAAAAGATAAATGGGAAAGATTAAAAACACCCATGGTAGTAACAGGATTTAATAATGAAGGAAGCATGATCACACGTAAAGCAAAAAATATAAAAATACAAATATGAGATAAAATATTAACAATAGAAGAAATATACAATTTTGAGTTTACAACGAAAGATATGTTATTAGGAATGCCATTTTTAGAAAAATTCTACCCAGATATAATAACAAAAACACATTGGTGGTTTACTACACCATGCGGAAATAAAATAGGAGCAAAAAGAGTAAATAATAAACAACGCAAACCTATAGAATGGATAAAAGGAAGTGAAAAAATAAATCAAGAAATGGAAAATATAAATAAAAAGCAAATAACACAATTAGAAATTATAATATTTACAATAGACAAAGTGAAAATAATTAACGAACAACTAGAATTACTATATAATGAAAATCCATTACAAGGATGGGAAAAACATAAAACAAAAATAAAAATTGAATTAATAGATGAAAATAGTATAATAAAACAAAAATCATTAAAATATAATTCTGATGATTTAAAAGAATTTAAAATACACATAGATGAATTATTGGAAAATAATTATATACAAGAAAGTAATAGTAAACATACAAGTCCAGCGTTTATAGTTAATAAACATAGTGAACAAAAGCGAGGAAAAAGTAGAATGGTTATAGATTATCGTAATCTAAATGCCAAAACTAAAACATACAATTACCCAATACCAAATAAAATACTAAAAATAAGACAAATACAAGGATATAACTATTTTAGTAAATTTGACTGTAAATCAGATTTTATCACCTAAAACTAGAAGAATAATCTAAACAACTAACAACATTTACTGTACCACAAGGATTTTATGAATGGAATGTCTTACCATTTGGATATAAAAATGCACCAGGTAGATATCAACATTTTATGGATAACCATTTCAATCAACTGGAAAATTGCATTGTCTATATAGATGATATATTATTATATTCTAAAACACAAGATGAACATATTAGATTATTAGAAAAATTTATACATATAATTAAACATTCAGGTATAAGTTTAAGTAAAAAGAAAGCAGAAATTATGAAACCACAGATAGATTCTAAGGAATACAAATAGATAAGAATGGAATAAAAATGCAAACCCACATAGTACAAAAAATAATTACTCTTGATGAAAATATAGATACAAAAAAGAAATTACAATCCTTTCTAGGATTAGTAAACCAAGTAAGAGAATATATACCAAAATTAGCCGAACATTTAAAACCCTTACATAAAAAACTTAAAAAAGACGTTGAATATCATTTTGACAACAAAGATAAAGAACATATAAGACATATCAAGAATTTATGTAAGAAATTACCAAAACTTTATTTTCCAGATGAAAACAGACCATTTACTTATATTATTGAAACAGATTCAAGTAATCACAGTTATGGAGGAATTTTAAAATATAGATATAAAAAAGAAAAAATAGAACACCATTGCAGATATTACTCAGGATCTTATACAAAAGCACAAACAAAATGGGAAATAAGTATAAAAGAATTATTTACATTATATAAATGTTTATTATCATTTGAATCATATATTGTTTACAATAAATTTATTGTAAGGACAGATAATACACAGGTAAAATGGTGGATAACTAAAAAGGTACAAGATTCAGTTACAACAAAAGAAATAAGGAGACTAGTATTAAATATATTAAATTTTACATTTACAATTGAGATAATTAAGACTGACAAAATATGATTGCAGACTATTTATCAAGACAAAGTTACACAACCAGAACAAGATAATCTTATGGAGAACATACTCGAAGCCTTAACTACACTTTGTACAAAAGTGGATAGTATAGGGTTGAGAGTTCAAAAGCTAGAAGATAATGAAGAAAAGTCTAAAGCTACAAGTCAGCAGCATGACTATAAACATGCGGAGCTACGTCGTTCGGCAAATGGAAAATAGTCAGAGATAAAAGGAGACGTTGGAAAACTCCTTAAAACCCATAACGTTCCTAATGTTGCAGGAACAAGCACAGAAATTATGGAAAAAGCTACACCAAAAAATACAAATCTAAATAGCCTATTTATAAAACCATTTATTCCAAAAGTACAAATAATAGATACCCCAACACCACAAACATCTACATATGCAGCCAGCCTGCATAAAGAAAAGAAAACATATAACCATATTTCCCAAGCTTATATTGAAAATCTATATAAAATACAAAACTTTTTAAACCTCAAACCCAGATCTACCACAACTACAGAAAAAACCCAAGACTATTTAACCCAGAAATTACAAGGTTATAATAAGCTAATTGCACAGCCAAAAACAAATCCCAATCTAGTTAAGACCTGTTACAATTATGAATTATTAAAAATACATTTTACACATATACAGGAGAAGAAATAAGTCGAATCCCAGAGGTCCACAAATCGTTTTTAATATATAAAAAAATAACAAAAGGAAATTTATTCTACATAAGATTCTATACAGCACCAGCTGAAATACACTACGACGAGATAAAACCGATGATCCAAATAGTAAAAATTGGATTAACCCGGGAGATGATAATACTAGAAGATATAAGACAACAATCGGAGATATCAAAAGTTGAGATACCCAGTTTCTATGCGAACAAAAGAATAATTGGGTTATCAACTATTATATAAGAGCTAGCCAACAATTATTTACAAGGAAATACTATATGGAGCTATTATTCCAGAGATCATTTGATGATATATGCCAATTCACGAGAGATAAGACAAGCAGATATGGAGGAAGTCCAAAAATGGATTTTATCCTTATTAAACCCCGAAGCCACTCCAAAAATCAGAGCAATAAAGAAAGGATTTATCTCTGAAGAATTATTGACAAGATACTGCAAGTTAATTGGACATAAATATCCAGATCATATATGTTCAAAGTGTAATGAAGGTGATGATATAATCCCTGAAGTACAATTAGAATAAAAAAAAAAGAAATGGAAAATATAAATAAGAAGCATGATCATACATAAAGTAAAAAATATAAAAATACAAATATGGGATAAAATATTAACAATAGAAGAAATATACAATTTTGAGTTTACAACGAAAGATATGTTATTAGGAATGCCATTTTTAGAAAAATTCTACCCACATATAATAACAAAAACACATTGGTGGTTTACTACACCATGCGAAAATAAAATAGGAGCAAAAAGAGTAAATAATAAACAACGCAAACCTATAGAATGGATAAAAGGAAGTGAAAAAATAAATCAAGAAATGAAAAATTGAGAAGAAATAGATAAATCAAAAGAAATTGAAAAAATAAGAATGCAGGCAAAGCAGGAAGTACAACATCTAGAAGAAATAAAAAATACAAAAATAAGTGAATTAGAAAAAGAATTAGCTAAGTTAAATTTATTATATGAAATTAAACAAAATAGAAAAAGATGATGAATTTGAATTAACTTATGAGATAAATGAGATGAAACAAAAATTAAATGAAAATCTTGAAGTAAATGAGATAGATGAAGTAAATGAATCAGATACAACAAATGATCAAAACTCAAAAATAAGTGATATAAGTGAAACATACACAGAAATTCTGGAACAAGTAAACTACAATTTATTAAATTATTTTAGAAACTTTATGTAGGTTAAATGCACACGTGTGTGGAGGAGGAGGGTGGGTGGGTGTGGTTATATATATTTATTTAGAAAAATAGTTATAGGTTGGTGTGTATAAATTGTCTTGAATACATACGGTAAACGTCTAAAGAGTAATTCAATTTACATATTATGAAACATATTTTTGTAGAATCCAATTTTCATTTGTAGTATCCTTTATGGTCTTATTAAGTGTTTGAACTCAAAAAAAATCATATTTTAATTTCTTACCACAATCTCTGCGATTCATCAAAAAATAACTTCATTACTGAATCTCTCTCAAATAATAAAAACTTACATAACAAATATTTACAATGAATACAATATGTTTCTAGCTTTCAATATCACATAATTAAATTATTTCATATATTAACATATATTTTGATTAACTTCAATAAAATGATGATTTTCATTTAAATACATCAAAACAAACCTCCTTATAAGAATCCCAAAGAATATTTATATTGGAGAGAAAATATCTCAACTTCTTTTATTTCTCTATTTTATTGATCCCTTTACACATCAAGCTCCATGAAAACAATGCTCTTTTCAACCTATCTTTACGAATAAAAGTCACATTTAGGAGACTTTACATAAAGTAAAAATATCAATGATACAGTATGCAATAAATTGTGTAGCTTCGAAAATAATATTGGAGAAGAAAATATCTCATTTTCTTTTATTTCACTATTCTATTGACCCTTTACACCAAGCTCCGTGAAAACCAAGCTCTCCTTGACCTATATTTACGAATAAAAGTCACATTTAGGAGGCTTTACATATAGTTAAATTATTAGGGATGTAGTATGCAATAAATTGTGTAGCTTGGTAAATAATTTTGGAGAAAAAAATATCTCAACTTCTTTTATTTCACTATTTTATTGACCCCTTTACACATAAAGCTCCCTGAAAACAAAGTCTCTTCAACCTATCTTTGCGAATAAAAAAATCACATTTCGGAGAGGCCTTACATATCGAAATTGTGTAGCTTGAAAAATTATATTAATGAAGTAATGAAATATTTAGTCTTTAGTAGTAGTACTAATATTAGTACTTGTGTGTTAATCCTAAAAAAAAGCCTATTTGGAGATAAAATAAAAATACATCATAACCAAAAGTAACTATATTTGAAAATTATCTTTTGCAGTCAAGGATTACAAGCGGGTCTATAATTTTTGCCTCTTTATTCTAAGTCATCTTTACTTAAAGCATTTGTAATTTATATTATAGATAAACAGATTTTTATTTAGTATCATTGCTAACACAATAGTTGAATATATTTATTTCCATCTTGATTAACATGTGGATGAAATAGTAAAAGATAAGTGGCAATTATGTTTAAAATATATTAGCATTGTCAAATAATTTGAGAAATCAAATTATTCATTTGACATGCTAGTCATTGACCAATAATCAACATGTATAATAATTTGTGACAATCATTTACTATTTTAAGGTTGCACACAATGTAAAAGTGAAATATTGTTTTCCAACTAATATTTTTCAATGAAGGCTATTGAAACAAAAAAATTTCTTCTTTTGAATAGTAACAAAAAGTCGTATACACTTCTTTAATGTGCGAATCGTTCTATTTTGAAAGTATATATTCATCATGCCCCTTACCCAACAGGGGAAGGACATAGAGAATCCGTACAAGCACTAGCTAAATATTTATCCTATATCTTATGTTGAAACTATTCATACGCATCAAACATAGCTAACAAGGTTCATCTACATATACATAGAGGATCATCTATATAATTTGTAAGACATACTAAAAAATTGTACAATCGGTACAATAACTAGTGAAACCTACAATGAGTTTTTATCTGCACAATTTATGAGTTGTTAGGGCAAAAACTACCCAATTATAACATATATATATGCATAGAATAATATGGTCTCTAGACATGAGACAGATGTGGTGAAGCATACAAAGAAATAAACTTGAAGGCAAATTGGCCTACTAATGATACACACACGCGCGCTCACACACACACACACACGCACGCGCGCGCACACACACACACACACATTAGAGAGAGAGAGAGAGAGAGACTCCATATAAGCCATGAAAGATTTCAAAGAAGACTGATTCTGAGAATAAAAAATTTGGTGTTCATATGAGGAAAATCTATTATCAAGAGTTTTGATAATGCCGATGTTTAGGGATGGACTGGTTGATTCATCGTTGTGGCTTACAAAGAACTTTTCGTCTCAACTTTCTCTTAGTTGTGGTCTATGTCCTTTAATTATTTTTCCATGATCCAAGACTACATCCTAGACATGAAATTGTACCTAGAAATCTAAGAGACTACAAAATAATCACATAGAATAGTGTGACACTAGGAAAATGTACATATTTGAAATAAGATGATAAGTGGAATAAAGTCTCAAATGATAATATCAACATTTAAAAGAAATCTTAATGTAAAGACTCATTAGAGGGAATATTAATGTTTGACTAGCCTTCAATCATAAGTGAATTGTTTCGACTAACCCTAGCTCCCTCGAAACATCTAAAACATAAATGAAGTATCGAAACTAATATATAAACTCATAAATGGCATTTCCCTATACCATAAGGACTTACCAAAATTTAGCAGAGGCTGCTAGAATCATTTACTAAACGTGAGGATAATGGGATGCGTCACCACATATATTATGAGATAATATAGGCATAAGAATGCATGCAACCAGTAGTCAGAATTACTGAATATGGGGAATCGCATAAATATGACATAATAAATTGATAAATCTCAAAATATGATAATGCAATGACCGAATAAACATAACATAGAACTGATAGTATGATTTCATAAAATCATAATACAAGGTCAATGCAATATTTAAAAGATCATGATAATAACAAGTGTGGTAGATATTATTCCCCGACATAAATTATCTGAGCTATAACATAGAGTTTAATGTACTTCTCCCATATAAAAAAGAGAGTGTCCTACTTACCAAGATATGCACCATATTCACGAGCCAAGATTGATTCACTAGGTAAAGTAAATTAGACAAGGTGCTGCAGTGTACATAGATGTTGGACAAGGGAATATCAGTTGAAGGAATATTACTATGCATAATGAAGGTGTGCTCTGCACTGAATCTCCACTTAGTGAAACAATAATTTTTACTCCAGAGTCATAGTGGTCTCAGAATTGAACTATGACTGCTTAACGGAAATAAAATATCACTTCTCACACAAAATAATCAAGGTGTTGACATGAGCTTTAAAGTCATCTCGTTATGGCCATATGTTATCCCGATTTCATGAGAGCTTTTGAGAATAAGTCAATTCTCATAGGAAGCGACCTACTTCCACACATCAGATAGGTGAAATCTGTCGAGAGTGTTCCTGTAAGATTAACACTCCACCCATTTGGGCTACAGATATTCATTAAGAGTTTTATCTACTCATCCTTACAAACTACAGGAAACACTGCACTCACATCATAGGGAGGGAATAAAAAGATAATGCATTTTTCTCAACAAGTCATCATAAGATTAGTTTTTTCCTTTGAACCTGGTTATAGGATCTCTAGTCCCAGGTGGGGTTTCCTCATATATGACTCAAGATTTGTAGGCTTCAATCTCATCCCCCTTCATGTGCTCCAGACCTTTTCTCTTGTTAAGTCCTTAGTAAGAGGGTATGCAAGATTATAACAAGATTTGACATTATCAACATTAATGCTACCATTTGTCAAATACGATCTTACATTACTGTGTTTCCTCCTTATAGGTCTGGATTTATCATTGAAGTAACATTTGAACTTTACCAATTGCAGTGGTGCTATCACAATGTATTAAAATAAGAGGAACTGGTTTTTCAAAATAAGGTATTTGAAATAATAAATCTTTTAACCAATTCGCTTCCTCACTAGATGAAGCTAAAGAAATTAGTTCAGCCTCTATGGTAGAGTTAGAAATTATAGTTTGTTTTTTTGATTTCCAACAAACAGCACCATCACCTAAAGTAAAGACATAGCCAGTGGTAGAGTAGGAATACGTGAAAAAGTGTTCCAATCTGCATCACAAAATCCTTCAAGTACAGTAGGATATTTTTTGTAGAACAAACCACAATTTTTCATTCCAATTAAATGTATGATAACTCTTATTTAAACATGCCAATGTTCATTACATAGCTTGCTTGTAAACCTGCCAAGTACTTTTATTGCATATGCAATATCAGGCCTAGTGCAATCAGTCACATATCTCAAACTTCCTATTACACTAGCATATTCCTTTTGATTTATTACATCATTTCACTTTCAAGAGAAAATAAGTGAACACTTGAATAAAAAGGAGCAGCAACATGCTTACAACCATGAAAGTTATATTTTTACAAAATTTTCTCAACCTAATGTGATTGGTCAAGGAAAATTTCCTCACATGTTCTTGTTTTTTTTATTCCAAGAATAAAATTTGTCTCACCAAGATCTTTCATAACAAAATGGATCCTTAGAATATTTTTAGCTTCATCAATAACATGAATGTTAGAGCCAAAGATCAACAAATCATCAACATATAGGCAAATAATCACATCGAATTATTTCAAGACTTGTGATTTATGCACTTATCACACTCATTTATTTTAAAATCATTTTCAATCATGCAGGAATCAAACTTTTCATGCCATTAATTTTGGTGCAAGTTTCAAGCCATATAGGGATTTAGTTAAGTTTACATACTTAGCTTTCTTGACCTGCTTCAACAAAACACTCGGGTTAATCCATATAAATTTCCTCATTTAGGCCACCATTTAGAAAAGCAGTTTTTACATTCATTTGATAAATTTGCAAATAAAAAATTGCAACTATAGCAATTAAAAGTCTTATAGATGTAATTCTTGTTACCGGAGAAAAAGTATCAAAAAATTATAGGCCTCCTAGTTGTTTAAAACCTTTTGCAACCAGCCTAACCTTGTATTTATCAATTGAACCATCCGATTTCAATTTTTTCCTTAAGACCCATTTGCAATCAATTGTTTTACAACCCGATGGTAAATCAACTATTTTCCAAGTTTATTAGAAATTAGTGATTCCATTTCATCATTTACAACGTCTTTCCAAAAAATATAATCATGTGAAGATAATGCTTCTTTCAAAGTTAGAGGGTCATCTTCAACATTAAACACATAAAAATCAGGTCCAACATTTTTTTCTACTCTAGCTCTTTTTCTTCTTCTTAACTCAAAATCATTAACTTTACTATTTTTCAAAGTTGAAGTTGAAGAACTAGGTCGTGACAATATTTTTTGTTCAATCCTTTACCCCCACTATTTTTAGAATAAAAAAAACTTATGTTTATGAAAAATAGCATCAACTGATTCTATCACAATATTATCTTCAAAATTAAAAAATCTATAGGTTATACTATTTGAAGCATAACCAAGAAAAGCACAAGTAATAACTTTCTTACCAAACTTTGTAATTTTGGGATCCATTATCCTCACAAAGGCTAGACAACCCCAAACTCTTAGATATCCCAAACTTGGTTTGTGACCTTTCCACAAAAAATAGATCCCTTAATTGGTGACGTTCTGTGGATATGGAAGAATAATCATGATTGATTTTTTCTAATGATAATTTTATGAATATATGTTGTTTTGTATTGGTCATAATGTGGAAAATAAATAGTTAAAGCGTTAATATTTGTTCATCATATTCATTAAGTCCCTTCTTTTTAAAACACCAATGGAAATGTGAATTGAAATGTTATAATTTAAATACTAATTAAAAATATTAAAATTATACTTTCTTCTTAACGTATGTGATCATAAAAGGAAAATATATAAGTTTTATTTAATATAAAAGTAAGAGGGCTACCTAAATTGGTAAGTGGAAAATATATTTTCCTTTTTGTCACTCAAATGTCCTTTCAATATTAAATAATTATATTAATACTTATTTTGTACATGCTAAACTAAATCAAATTTAGTTTTAAAGGTTTGAGTGATAAAAATCTTTTGCATTATTAATGATTCTTTTGAATTTTATGCGGAAAAGGAATAAGAAAAATGAAATGCAAATGTACAAAGCACGTCTTGTTGCAAAAGTATTTTCTAAAAGGCCCGACGTCGATTATGAAGAGACGTACTCACCTGTTATGGATGAAATAACATTGCGTTATCTCATTAGTTTCACGGTTCATGAGAAACATGAAATGTATTTGATGATTGTGGTTATAGCCTACCTTTATGAATCACTCGATAATGAGATATACATGAAAATTTTCGAAGGACTCAAAATGCACAAAGCATACAATTCAAAGCCTCGAGAAAATATACTCAATTAGATTTCAAAGATCATTGTATGATTTGAAGTAATATGGACGGATGTGGTTTAACTGTCTTAGTGAGTATATATGTGAGGAAGGTTATATAAATGATATGATTTGCCCATGTGTATTTATAAAGAAAAGAGAAAAGACATAAAGAGACCATCGAAGTTGTCCCATATTTGCATAAAGACACCTAAACTTTTGAAGTGTCCCATCACCCCACTAAACAACTATATATCGTTGTAAATTGGCCATTTTACCCATTAACTCATCTGGGTTGTTTACACGCACGTTAGGCGCGTCATGGGCCATTTTTCCTTTTTATTTACCAGTTTAAAATAGCCACATGTCATTTTCTTTCTTTAATATTAATTGTTTAATCAATTTTTGTATCTTCTCCAATTTAAACTCAAAAATAGCCTTTGGTAGCCCTAAAATTTTGATTTCCATGGCAAGAACAATATTGGTTCTCTCTTTTTGACGACTTCATCATCTTCCTCAAGAAAATAAGGTAGGAATTCGTCTTTTCTCTTTTAATTTCCAGTATAAACGTTAATTTGAAGTTTTTTATGGTTGAATTTCTTCTCAATTTTGTGGTTAGTTTTTGATTGAAAATGTCAAATGCAATGTTGAATCGTATTTGTAACAATGGCAACTGTAGGAGGTCGATTCTAACACTTCTACACTATAATAATCCATAAAATCAGAATAATCGAAAATAGTGAAGATTTTAGAACCCTAACATGTTAGACCTTCAATCTCCAAGAATCTTCACAAATACACATCAACAACGATCAACAATGATCAACAACGAGATTGTCAACAACAACACTATCGTCAACAACAACATTGTGTATTTGGTTTGATTTTTTAGGGAAAAGTTGAGAAATGAAATGAAAAGGAGTTTACGAATTTTCTTTAAAAAAAAAAAGGTCGGGTCGGGTTACCTAGAGAGTGAGCAACACGCGCATTACATAGACGACGGAATAAGTAAAAATGGTCAATTTACAGAGATATATAGTTGTTTAGTGGTGTGATAGGACACTTTAAAAGTTTAGGTGTCTTTATGCAAATATGGGACAACTTCGATAGTGTCTTTATGTATTTTCTCTAAAGAAAACAATATCAGGTTTGTTGTACTTGCTATTTATGTCGATGACATAAACCTTATTGGAACTTCATAGGGCAATCGATTATTTAAAGAATGAATTTGAGATGAAAGATCTCGAAAAGACAAAATTATGTCTTGGTTTGTAAATAGAGCATTTGGCAAACGGTATTTTTGTTCATCAATCTGCATACACAGAAAAGGTGAAATTTTATTATATGGATGAAGCACATCCATTAAGTACTCCAATGATTGTTCGATCAGTTGATGTGAATAAAGATCCATTTCGACTTTTAAAAAAAAGAATGAGGAAATTCTTGGTCCTGAAGTACTCTATCTCAGTGCAATTGGTGCACTAATGTATCTTACTAACTCTATAATGCCTGATATCACCTTTTCGGATAATTTGTTAGAAAGATATAGTTCTGCTCCTACTAAGAGACATTGGAATGGGATCAAACACATATTGTGGTATCTAAAAGGAACTATCGATATGGGTTTACTCTATTCTAATGATTGTAGTCCAGATCTTATTGGCTATACTAATGCAGGATATTTGTCTGATCTACATAAAGCTAGATCTCAAACAGGTTACGTATTCACATGTGGGGATACTGTCATATCTTGGAGATCTACAAAACAGTCTATCGTGGTCACATCATCAAATCATGCTGGGATAATAGTTATTCATGAGGCAAGCCAAGAATGTGTGTGGTTAAGGTCCATTATACACCATATTAGAGAAAAATGTGGTTTGAAATGCGACAAAGTACCCACAATTTTATATGAAGATAATGCAGCATGCATAGCACAACTCAGGGGAGGATTCATAAATGAGATAGAAAGAAACACATTTCACCAAAGTTTTTCTACACACATGAGCTTTAGAAGAATGGTGATATCAACGTACATCATATTCATTAAAGTGATAATGTGGCTGATTTATTCACCAAGTCTTGCCAACCACAACTTTCGAAAAGATGATATACAAGATTGGAATGATAAAACTTGGGCAGCTAAATCGTGATTTTCATCGGGGGATTAAAATACGCGTTGTACTCTTTTTTCCTTAATCAAGGTTTTATGCCACTGGGTTTTTCTGATAGGTTTTTAATAAGGCAACAAGTAATGTGTTTTAGGAACAACTATTTACATTTATTACTTTATTGAGAATTTTATTTTACATGGACATCCAAGGGGAGTGTTGTAAACAAAATTAATGAATGTCCATTGTACAACTCTTATGCCTATATAAAAGGAATTGTAATCTATATGAAAAATACATCAAAAATACGAAAGATAAAAGTTTTTTATTTTACGTCTCTACTACATTCTTCTCTTCTTGGTTGTTATTAGTTTATCTTTAGTACTTAGTCGTTATTTTATAACAATTTAATTATTTTTCTTTGATTTGTCGTGACCTTTTGACAGAATAAGACCAAGAGTAGAATGTCATATAATCAGGCTTCTGTAATGCAGACTCACCATAGAATTCCAACAAAGAAATATATGTCATTATCAGTGGAACAAACACTCGCTAATATATTGTTAAGATCATTGAAAAACATGGTAGTTTGGAGAAGGAAGTTTGAGTAAAGCTCGAGGCATATGGATACACCGTCATAAAGAGCTAATTCTAAAAAGTACAACCCATCAGCCATGTATATATTATATATAGCTTTTGCTTCGACGGTTAGTTAACAACTAGTTTTGACTCCAAAGTTTAAATAATCTACTACACAATAAGTTAATATAAAAAATAATACTTTCAATAAGATTCTTATTGCAGTTTGAAATCTATTGCAGTTATGATTTTTGAAATTTATTACAGTTATCATTTTTATTTACAGTTTCCACTTCAGTTTTCATTTGATGTGCTTAAATATGTTATGTCAAAGATTAGCTTGAGATTACACAGGCCGGCATGAGCGATGACAGAGTCTAAACCCTATTTGATACTGTTAAATGTAAGTTTGTATTCAATTTATATTACTGTACAACAAGCAAACCTAATGAGGTAGTACATGGATGCAAAAACTAATTAGCTCTATCTATAGTGATTTCCCATCTTGGATGATCATTAGAGACGGTTGTTGGTGTTGACATCCCGTTGTTATTATGATTATTCATTTCCGGATATGGACCGCCATCTTGATTGTTAACTACTACTGGTTTTGCTGCTCTATTCAACAACTTTCCTCTAACTCTCTGCTGCTGCACCACTAGAACTGTAGCTATGATCCCAACATCCGGCGAAGCCAAGAAATCTCCGACTACACCAAGTTCAGGACATTCACTCCACTCCCCGAGTCCTACTAGCAAAGGTGACTCTTCATGGTGCATTCCTACAACAATTAAATCAAATCTATCTTCTAAGCTTCTAAGTGAAGCAGATAGCCCAACCCCATCTCTTGTAACACGTTCTTCATATATGAAACTCTCATTCATTGAGTTCTCATAGCGAACTGCTTCAATCAGGCTATTGTCTACCTTTCTTTCTCTGGCATTGTCATAACCAAACATAAGAAAACGGATAAGTGTTACTGAGACATTTGGGTGTCTCGCCAGTCGAGCACCATAGGCTAATGATTCTGCATCATCTGGACCTCCAATGTAAATCACTGCAACATGGTACCCCCTCTGATTGTTTAGTATCGCCATGGATCCCTTTAGGATTCCACGGTCGACTAGTATCCCTAAAGAACAAGGTGCTTTCTTGATGACTTTGGAGTTGATATTTTGTATGGCACGACTTGATGTTCCAATGGAACCATCAATTTCCCAATGCTTGTGAAATGGTAGGATCACAAATGTGGCGTTCTGGTCCAGTGCAAGGCGACAAATGTCTTCATGCATTAGATCAAAATGTGTGATGTCGGTGAATGGTTGAAGGGTGACACAAGTTTCATAAGCAAGCTCGTATTGTCTGAGTGCATTGATGATTTGCAATGATATTGAAGCATCCTCGGGGATTTCACCCTGCGTATGATTATGAGTGATAAGAAGGGGAGCAGCTCGACCCACGAGCTCTATGAGTATTAGACCTATGACTCCTATGGGGCTCTGCTCTGTTGCATTGGATGCTTCAAGTAAGTTGACCATAGTTGGTACACTTTGTAGATGGTGAACACAGACCAATATCCTTAGCTCTGTGTGCGGCTTTGAGTGCTGAAGTGTCCTTCTCTTTGTTGGACTTTGTTCTTCGATTGAACTAAGGAGGTATTTTAATAGCGGTGTGATGATCACCGTAACTAAAATAACTGAGATAATGATAACCACTGCAAAGTGTTCATCTGAGAGGGCCTAGCATTGATTACAAAGAGCTCAAATCATTTTTAATCTTCATTCTCAATTATTCGAAAAAGAAGAAGAAGAAAAGGTTTGATGAAATATCACCTCTGAAATTCTCCATAAGTTAAAGAAAACAACATCACAGATGCCTTTAGAATTCAACATGAGACCAACAATGACAGAGTCATGAAGGGTCAAGCCGGTGAAACGAATTATGATAATCATTACTCCAATCTTGATTAAGACTGCAAAGAGAACTAGAATGGTAATGACCCATAGGGACTTAAAATGAATGGTGAAAACGTCTGTTTTGAGTCCACTTGTAGTGAGAAAAACTGGGTACAAAATCTTGCCAACTGGATAATGAAGTTTGTTGATCAAAGCTGCCCCTAAAGGCGGGCCTTCAGGAATCGCCATGCCTAACAAAAGTGCTCCAAAAAGGAAGTGTTGCCCAATCGTCTCCGCAGCAAATATGTACATCAATACAATTACTAAAAGGCATACAAAGTAGTTTTCCCCAATAGGTTTCCCATCTGGTCTTCGTTTTAATGTCTTCTTAATTGCAGGCCTAACGAAATAAATTGTGAATATGACAAGGATCAAAGGGGAGAGACCTGAACCCATTTTCCGCTGGATAGTATGTTCTTTCTCCACCTGTAATTTTATAAAACCTACTGCACCCATTGTGAATCCAATAACATCACAGAACATAGCTGAAGTAGTCGCCAAACGGCCTTGGTCAGTGTTGAGCATTTGCATTTCTTTCAAAAGGGAACATACGTTAGGAAAACCAACAATGCATTGTGAAATTGCTATAACAGGTAGAGCCTTTGCAAGAGGAGGATCCATAGTGATGAAACTTTGCATAAGTGTTGCTAATCCCATATTCGATACAAGTGATGAAAACAATACAGAGATGCCTATGATAACCGCTTTTTTCCCTGGCCTGAACATCCTTTTCGAGTCACACTCGACTCCTATAGCAAAAAGATTGAAGAAAACACCAAATGTTGCTGCAGTTTCTAATGCCATAACGCCTCGTGGAGGGAATATCGTGTCTCTCAATACTTCTGAACGTCCCAATGCCGATGGTCCAAACAATATACCACCCTGAAATTACCATCAGCTGATCATATATATATTTAAATAAACTAAAAATGAATTACTACAACAACTAGCTACTTACAAGAACTTGTGCAACAAGTATAGGTTGACCCAAAGGCTTAAGTCCGACAGCAATGATGAGCGATGTTAATGAGATAATGGAGAGCTGAAATACCATAAGAGGTGCAGGAAATCTTAAAGGATTACGAACTTTATAGCCATTTGAAATAACATCTGAATGATCATAACATATGATATTCCGCTCAGTAAATGCATTGTCCGTTAAATATGCCGATTTCGCCATTCTCTTAAATTCCTTTTTTCCTTCCTAATTTCTTCTATCTAAGCAGAAGATGATGATCAATTCTTTGTTTATTTCATTCATCATCACTCATCATTTTGGTGGATTAAATTTGTTTGTTTTCAAGTAAATGGTCTATAAATTCATTAGCTATCTACACACGTATTACTATTTTCTCTCCAACTACATTGCTCAATTTAAGGACCCTTAATATCCTTTTTCTCTTTTTTTTAGTTAAAATTAAGAACCCAAAATAAATAAATAAATAAATAAATAAATAAATAAATAAATAAATATATATATATATATATATATATATATATATATATATATATATATATATATATATATATATATATATATATATATATATATGAAAGGTAGAGGGGATTAGCACAAAGTTAAAGTTTTTTTTTTTTTAAAGTAAATAATTATAACTGAAAGAACGTTGAACAAGTGTTTTTGAATGATTAATACAAATTGTCTTATTTATTTTTGAGATCAAAATGATCAGATATCATTGAAACATTTCAAAATACATTCAAAATTTAAATATTGGGAGAAAGTGACATTTCTTTAATAATATTATTTTTACACTTTCTCAATTTGGTAAACAAACTTGACCAATAAATAGAAAATAATATTTCCTCAATTTAAAAAAATAATGACCTCTCCTTTTTAGCTTGTTTTGAAAAAAAGGACATTTTCTTTTTTGATAACATTTTAATTTTATTTTTTCATATGACATGTTTAAAGCTACAAAATAAAATGATAATTTTGTACATTTGACATAACTTTAATTTAGGATTACAAGATGTAAAAACCTTCTTTTTATTTTCTTGAATTCTGTGTCAAGTCAAACTAAGTTACACTTTTTGAAATGGAGGGAGTATCAATAAAAAAGGTCACCAATGGCCTTTCCTCTTGAGAGAATTGTCCGGTTGCTTAAGCACCATTAAGTTCTTATCGAACTATATATACTTATATCAAAATTAAGATAGTTTCGTATAAAATAAAATGCAAGCACTCAATAAACATATACTTAGTTGGTACGGTGGGGGAATGGGTGCTCAAGGTCATATATCTCTTTTCTTTCTGCCTTCTTTTTTTCTCTTGTCACAAATTGTCCTATTTCTAACTTTTCTAAAATAAAATTCCTTTTTCAAAATAATTTTTTTTCTAATTTTATTTATTGATTTCTTTTCGCTATTTTATTTAAATATAATTATCTTTCTTAAGACAAATATTAAATTTATACATTTATATTTTATGATTAATGGTTTAAAGAATAATCACGATTTTAAAGTCTTGAATCGATCACTGCTCATGTCTATTATGTAACTTAATCTTCAAAAAAATATAAATAGTCATGATCTTCCATGTCTATTAATTTTTTATTCTCATCAGTCTAATGAGGAAAAATGAAAGGGAAGGGGGAAAAAAAACAATTTGTCCTAGCGTATTTATTTCAGTTCTCCAATTTAAAAGCGAAAAAGTCCTTCTGCTGGTTTGCCATTTTGGTAATTACAGTTGTGTGTGAATGTATCTTGTTTCTCCTCTTATTTTTCTTGAACCAATTCAAATATTTCGATTGTCTATTGATTGAATTGAAAAAAATAACACCTATATTGACAAATTTTAGCTCGCAATTGTGCTCTTTGATTGATATAAGTTTATGTTAAAAAAATGAGCACCTATAACCGTAAAATTCTAAATCTGTCATTGACTATAAATGATGGATAACATGTGCATGACACCATTAACGAATAGAGATGTAATCTTACAGAAAGTGTACTTTTATAGTGAAAAAAATATTTTCTTGTAAATTAGGGTGAAACCTTAACAGAGGGTTCGATTCCTAGAGAGGAACTCTATTTAAAATTTAATTAAAAAGCACCATTGTTTGTTATTTTTTTGAACAAAATAATTTAAAGCTTGAGGGCTCTTAAGTTTTTTTAAAAAAAATTTATCATTTTCTTTTTATGAAGTGTACTTTTTAAATTTCTTGACATGTAAAATTTTATGTTTTTTAATAAATGATTTCTTTTAATAATTCCTTTTCAAATAATTCATAAAACCAATGTATTTAATTTTTCTTATGACATAGTACTCAAGATATATTAAACTTCTAATAATTTTTTTCCGGCAAATTGTATTAAATAATTTTCTTGTGAAAATACTTACAATCTATTATTGCTAAAATAAATGAGGCCCTCAAATTTTGGTGTCTAAAGTGATTGTCTTTTTCTTAAAAGACAGAGTCGTCCCTGACAATGGCGCACCCGTTTTTTTGAAATCTTGAACTTGCCTCTAGTGCTAGTTATGATGTGCTTGTAGTAGTTGTCAGTGGTTGAGAGTAGAGACTGACCATAGTAATAGTAGTGATTGACAGTAGTGACAGAGATGACGGATGAAGGTATGGTGATAATTAGTGACGGTGAAAATTATGATGATACAATTTTGTATAAACAACATAATATACTAGAGATGACAAAATGATTATTTATTTGATTATCCATTTTAAATGAGTTGAATACATGAACAAAAAGACGAGTCAAACTCATATCATGCATTTAAAATTGATAGTTAAATAGGTAAAAGAGATTCGTTTTAAAAAAATAAAAATGACATTAATATTTTTCTTTAAGGTGTTGATTTGGATAGGGATGGATTGGATAAAGAAAAAGATTATATTTTTGAAAAACAAACTCTTCTTTAGGGAAGAGGCTGGGGTAATCGTGGTGGTGGCATGGGCGCGTGGGATCGAGGTAGCTAAAAATACATTTAGAGTGTGTTTGGTATGAAGGTGGAAAATGTTTTTCAATTTTCTCATGTTTGATTGGGACAAAAGTTTTGGAAAATATTTTCTAAATCAACTTATTTTCCTTAAAATTAAGGAAAATGACTTCCTTAAAAAATTAAGGAAAACATTTTCTAAAACTCCCCTCCAATTAAAATTACATTTTTTAGGGGGAAAAACATCAATTTAAAAAAAAATATTTTCAATTTCAAAATTTATTTTCACCAGATCCCTGACCCCCCCCCCCCCAACCTCACCACCTCCCCAAAAAATTAATTTTGTTTTTTAAAAAATATTTTCAACTTCAAATTTTTATTTTTAAACTCCTACCCCCCTACCCGCCAGCCCCCCCACCCCTCCAACCCCTAAAAAATTAATTTTATTTTTGAAAAATACTATCAACTTCAATTTTTTATTTTTTCACTCCTACCCCCTCCCCCTGCCCCCACTAACTACTCCCACCCCCACCCCACCACCACCACCACCCCAAGAAAATAATAATTTTGTTTAAAAAAATATTTTCAATTTCATAAATTATTTTTTACTCTAGTATAAATAAAAGATGTCTCCCAAAAATATTTTTCATTCATAAATGAAACACTAAAAATCATTTCCAGAAAATATTTTCTACTCGCCAAACAAACATGAGAAAATAAATCTAAAATTTACTTCTTTTCCATAAAAATATTTTCTAAGAAAATATTTTTCATGGAAAACATTTTCCTCCATACCAAACACATTCTTAATTTTTGTTTTAAGAATAAGTAAAATAAAATTTTGTTTTTGAGGCATTGATATTAGGGTTGGGGGTGGTGGTGGGATGGGGTGGGAGGTGAGTGGGGTAAGTGTTTTTATTCAATTTAAATATGAACCAAATTGATTACTCTATTCATTTTTAATCAATTTATATTTAATTCGATCACCTTGTATACTTCTATATAAAAAACAACTCAAACTCAGGATATTAAAGGTGGTATTCGATATAAAAGTCAAAGTGATCAAGTGTGTATTTAGTGTTACGGTCTTGTAAAGAATTTAGGATGGGGAACATGGTGTAAAATAATTGAGGTGCTTGCTTGACTAAACTATGCTAGTATGTGACAAGCAGGTGATGCACCTACTTAGAGTTAGTAGACTGCATTTTAAGTGAAAAAGGACAAGTAGGTGATGCACCTACATAGAATTAGTGGACTGAATTTTAAGTTAAAAGGATCAAGTAGGTGATGCACCTACTTAGAATTAGTGAACTGAATTTTAACGGAGCTAGTAGGTGGTGCACCTACTTAGAATAAGTGGACTGAATTTAAGTGAAAAGAGCAAGTAGCTGATGCAACCACTTAAAAACATATGGCAGAAACTAAGGAGGTGATGCACTTTCTTGCTTAAAGTAAAGGACCATATTATTTCCCAATTTATTAAAGGAAAAACGTCCAAAATGACCTCTAAAGCATCAAGCTTATCATATCTCTTTCATATTACTTATTCACCATAAATTACTCCCAAGGAAAGCCATGGAAGCTCCAAGAGTTCTGTTCTACAACTTCACCATTAGAATCTGAAGGAAACAATGTATTTTTAAAGTACAAGTTGGTAGAACATTTCCCACCTTAAGGAATTCAAGTGAATAATCTGATTTAACATCAAGGTAAGTTAGAGAGGACAACCTAAACCTTGAAGAATCCAAGTCTTGGCAAGTGAGGTTTCTATCTAGCAGGGTAAGCTATGGAAATTTCCATCATTCTCTTGTTCTTGCATTATTTATAAAAGCTTGCATGCGTTAATGAACTGTTGAGTGTTGCCTCTGTATGGTCTGAGCTTGGTGAATGTTCAGGAAGGAGGTGCTTGTTGGGACATACTTGGAGTGGAGTCCCCTTAAATTTTGACTGTGAGCTTGTTTTGAGAATCTAAATGTTAGTTGGAATTCACGGGATGTTGATCGGAAGTCATGAGTTCATATAGCTATTTCCACATTGTGAAGCTTAGGGAATGTTTTGTGTATCATATAAATAAGAGGGTCTGGCAGGATATGTAGAGAAGTCATCAAAACTGGTTAGAGGATAGAACATTGAAAGTGTAGTGAGACACCACTTAATTGAGGGTTGCATGAGCTTACTTCCTGCCATTTCTTTAATACTGTTTTTTAGACGTGGTAAAGCCGAGGGGTTGCAGAGGACCTTATAAAAATGATTAGGGGAAAATGGATGGGAAGAACTCTGTTTAAATCTTTGAGATTGTTGCTTTGATGTTCATAACTCTTTTGAGACTGTGTACTTTGGATAATCATAACTCTTTTGAGATTGTTCTTTTGTTGATAGTAACTCATTTGGGATTGATGTTTTGGTGGTTATAATCATGTTGAGAATTTGGAACTATGAACTAGTAGTAGAAGACATGCGAATATGGACTAACGATAATGGCAATGACTTGGAAAGCAAATTTGACACCAACAATACTTCTTCTATGACTCAGTACGCATTTTTGACATCTCAAATAGAAGCACATACGAAGTGAAGACATATAACTTTCATCCAAGAGATTTGAACTCTATATGATAGCCAAATACTGATCAACTAATATCAAAGACAAGGTATATATGAATGTGGAACCAAGGAAGAATGTGGACAAATTCAACTTACGGACGAATACATATTTCAAGTAAGTACATCCATATAAATGTACAATAGGGAAACTAGACATCTTGTGAGGCAACATAATAGTCTAAACAATGGGAGTAATAATCAATAAAGGGAACACATGAACATGTGAAAAGATGACATATATGATGGAATATACTATTGAAGCAAGTTGGCAAGATATAGGCAGATCGTGTATCCATCCTATAAACATATGTACCATGTGTAATCTAGGATCACTTTAACTTATATAAGGGAAATACGTGTCAGGGGTACTTTGACAATGAAACAAGTTTAAACCTTGCATGCTAACACTTAGAAGAGAAAAAACGCACATTAAGTAACAAACTCATGGTAGAGTCCTCACTTTAATTCTCAAGGGAGTACGAACTGCATTTATGGATCAGTCACTATCAAGAGCACTTAGAAAGCTTAAAAGTATTGTATTCATGCCAAGGAAATAGGAAATCGAATAGTCTTACATACCTTGCTGCACAACAATGGATATCACTACGAGTTAACCATCTTTCTTTCAGAACTAAGGAGGGAAGATGAACCTTAGAAACCCCTATCAATGCTACCGAGCAAGATTTAAGGAATGTAGACCAATTATTGACTCGTATAGTTACTGGTCATGGCCAAAGGCAAGAAGGTCCAGTTGCAGGTACTAGTGGTGTAGATGGATCAGCTGGAACACGGATACGTGATTTTCTTAACTTGGACCCTCCATCATTTACCGGGTCAGATCCTAATAAAGATCCGCAAGACTTTATTGATCAAATCAAACGCACCTTGGATATTATGAATGTAAGTGATAAAAAAAAGCACTTGAGCTAGCTGCATACAGAATAAAAGGTGTGGCTGTATTGTGGTATGAAGCTTGGGAGCAATCTAGGGGAACAAATGCACCTTCAGCTACGTGGAAAGAGTTCAAAAGGCATTCCTTGATCATTATCTGCCATTGGAGATCTGAGAAGCCCTGCAGATCAATTCTTAAATCTCCACCAGGGAAATATGAGTGTGAGAGAGTATACTCTCAAATTTAATTCCTTGGCCAGGTATGCTCCTAATGTAGTAGCTACTGTGGAGGATAGAGTCCATCAATTTGTGGATAGATTAGATTTATATCTGGTTAGAGATTGTACAATTTCTTCGTTGAATAAAGATATGGATATAGCAAGGATGTAGGCTTTTGCGCAAAAGTTGGAGGATCAAAGGCAAAGAAGAAGGGCGCAAGAGTCAGATTTAAGTCTTTTTGCTTAAAGATATATTGCGAGCTTTTGTGATCAATGTATATGTTAACATGTACTCCATACAAGTAGTGGCGCCATATCTTCAAAGCAAACACAACTGCTGCTAGCTCTAGATCATGGGTTGAATAATTTTTCTCATGTGGCCGCAGCTGCCTTGAGCCATAAGCTATAACTTTACCATGCTGCATCAATACACAACCTAAGCCCACTCCTGAAGCATCATAGTACACTACATAGCCTTCTGTACCTTCTGGAAATACCAACACAGGTTTAGAAGTTAATTTATTCTTCAGCTCTTGGAAGCTTATTTCACACTCATCGCTCCACTGAAACTTGGTTTCTTTGTGTGCTAGCTTTGTTAAGGGTGCAGCCCGTTTGGCTATAGATTTTCCAAATAATATTTATCTATATAATTTGTCATTATTTGACAAATATTTTTGGTAAATATTTCAAATTTTCAAATATTAGTTTTTTCTAGTGTTTGGGTCAATCTTATTATTTGAGATCTTTTGAAAATTGAAAATTTACCTTTAACTTTTATATTTTACAAAAACATCCTTTATAGTACTCGCTCTGTCCCTATTTAGTTGTCCACTTTAGAAAAGACACACATATTAAGATAATAATAATTAACATAGTGAAGTTACAATTTTTACCCTCATTAAATATGCTTTTAAAAAAGGATGAATTAAAACTTAAAAATTTTCAAGAAGTTTAAATGAGGGTATAATATGAAAAAAAATGACTTTTCTTGATATGTCAAAATGGACAAGTAAATAATGACATCTAAAAGAGGAAATATAGACAAGTAAATAAGGAAAGAGGTAATAGTTGTTTATGTTTTATTAAATAATTTTTTACGTGAACACCAAAGTAATGATGAAATATTCAGTAAATATGAAATGATAATATGGTTGTTGATGAAAAATTGATTCACAATTTATAAAATGATGTTTGTTACACTTACTCTAAACTACCACATTATTGTAGTGTCATGCACACTATTTGTTATTGTTGCAATAAACATCCAATTGACTTGTAATACAAAATTATAATTATTTTTGATATTTTTAAAAACTTATCGGTATAAATCATATTTTTCTAAAAAATTAAAATATATTTCTCAAATATTATGATCGAATATATACTAAAATTTCATCCTAATTTTTACTCAAATAATATTTTTAAAAAAAATTTAAAAATCTATAGCCCATTTAGCTAACACTAATCGAGTGGACTCGCTGAATTGTCAGTTTATAACCAAAAATAGCGAAAATGGAAGTTGCGAGTAAAATAGTGCAATTTGGTAGGTAAAAGTCAGTGAATTGGATAAGAACAATGACGCGTAATCTCTTCTGCGCTCTAGCCAACAGATTGAAACAAAGTCACGTGCTGTGGCACGTTGCATTACACCATACGTTCCATGTGCCACCTCCAACTTACACACGGGCGGCGTCTTAATTTCATTTTTAAACTACATAATTACACAATTTTTGGTGTAATTAAGAAAAAAATATGTGGATTTGATAGGATAAAGTTTAATTAAACCTTATCTCTATCTTTCAAAAAAGACAAAATAAGTAAATAATTAATGAGCACAACCCACAATGCACTATATATATATAGGTGGAGCCTACTCATAATATCCATCACTCTTGTTTTTTGTTGTAGAAATTTGTTCATCAACAACAATGGCGACTTCAACCCTAAATCCTAATGCTCCAATGTTTGTTCCCTTCGAGTATCGTCAAGTGGAGGACTTCTCTGATCACTGGTGGGATCTCGTTCACTCTTCTCCTTGGTTCCGCCATTACTGGCTTCGTGAATGCTTCTCAGATCCCGACGCTGACAACGATTTCTCCCATACCTACGGTTGTTCTCTTCTCCCTGACACCGATTTCATCAAGAGTAAGTACCTACTTTACTAGTCATTTAGTACTAGAAACAGTATTTTCGTGTCGATTGATTGAATTTTTGTTTTGTGATTAGAAGAGGAGAATAAGAAGGAATTGATTACTTTGGGGTTGTTGGAATGGAACAAATCACGAGTTACAGCTGAAATTCCAAAGTACGGAAAGAAAGTGCCAAAAATTGTGAATGTCAAAGTGAGCCCTAGGCATATTCAGCAGCCCAGATAGAGCAAATTACCAGTCCAAAGCATTCGAGTCAGTTAGTATCTATCGTGTAAATAGTGCGTTCAACTTTTTCTGTTCCCCTTTTAATCGTCAATATCTTGTTTGAACTTTTCCTTGAACCTTTTGAGGTTCAATTTTAGCATCAAAACTTGTTTTCTCTTGTAAATTGCGTTTTCAATAAATGCCAGAACAGAAAAATATGCATTAGATCTAATTGTTCTGTAATGTAGAAATACTTGGAAAATATTGTTTAGTAGTATAAAATTGATAAAATCAGGACATATTATATACTAATATAAAATTGCAAGATGGTATTGCGCACTCTGGGCTTATTCGATTAGCAACTTGATTGTTGATCCCAGTTGCTTGCTTGTTTCCCGATCTTGTGAAGAACTTTGATCACCTCTTCATTAGTCACATTTCCAGTTACTGTTACCTTGTTTAGTTGTTTATCCACATCATATGTTTCAATATCTGCGCACATCCAAAAATAATTAATCAAAAGTCCAGAATCCTACATTTTCTGGAACATAATTTTAGGAATTTGAAGTTGTAGAGAAATACTTGTCATACCTTCAATTTTCTTGATCGTCTTCAAGATTTTCTTGATGCATTCGTCGCAGTGCAAACCAACTTTAAGCTCAACCACCTAATGTACAGATGAAAAATAAATTTCAGAACATTGGAAATTTGATCAAATGAGAGAAACCGGGAAATCTGAAACCTGTTACTGCACCAATGGTTTTAAGGTACTAACATTGGCCATTGTTGTTGCTACGTTACAAAGTTCTTAACAGGCAGCTGCAGGAAAATCTTTCTGATGTTAGTTTAGAGTAGAATGAAAATATGTTGTTGAAAATATTTAAAAGGAGGGGTTGGGTATTGGATTCTTTACTTTAAGTGAATGGAAATTATTTCACTTTGCTAAAAGCTACTTTAGATCCTTTTTTTCTCGACGCCTAAATTATGAGTCTCCCTCAGGGCCGTGTAAGTTTAGATTAGCCTAATATTCTTGAAGTGCCAACCAGCACTATAATATTTGGAATCCAAAAAGGGTATGTTTCGTATTATTACAAAATAATGTAAATATATTGTTGTTTATATTTATTGTCAAAATAAGTTTCGGATTCAAATAAACTCTCATTATAGTTTAAGATTTTCTCCATTTCAAAATGATTGACCTAGTTTGATCTGAAACGGAGTTTAAGAACAGAAAGAAGACATTTTAATCTCGTGGTTCTAATTTAAAGTTATGTCAAATATATCAAATACCTTTTAATCTTGTGGTTTTAAACATGCCACGTGAAAAGTTAAAGTTAATGTGTTGCCAAAAAAGTAAAGAATCATTCTTTTTGGAACAAACTAAAAAGGAAATAGGGTAATTTTTTTTTTGAAGCGGAGGGAGTATAAATTCGTCCTTAAATTTATTGGACATATGACATGTTCGGAATCACATAGCTTATTCCTAATTTTAAAGCTTATTCCTAATTTTAAACATCCGATTTGTATAGAAACCCAACTATTTAACCCATTGTGACTCACTCTCTACTCTGGGGAGGATGAGGATCTACATAGTCTTAGATGAAGACTAATGATAAAATTTCCTTCAGTCAGCTTCCTACTATGGTTCAGATCAGCGATGTGGTGCTTACTCCAGTCCCATTGGATCACAAGGGTTTCTTTAAGAGCTTGTTGATAACTTGAGTGTTACAGAACATTACGATTAACAGCCCGTCTGATATGCAAATTAGACCTTATTTTTTGACACAACATCTACTTGTATAACCTACACTCAGGTCTTTCTTTCTCTTTTCTTTACAATTGTTCACTCAAAGGTAAGGCTGGCAAAGGGACGGGGACGAAGATGGGGGACGGGACAGGATAGGGGACGACGATGGGGGGATTTGGCTGGTCGCGAGATTGGGGGGACTGGGATTGGGGGGACAAAAATATGTCCCATCCCATTCCACTATATATATGCGATGGGACAGAATTTGGCGGAATTAAAGATTTTTTTTAAAAAAATACTTATTTATTTGTATTTGAAGTTATAGTTTTTAGCTAATAAATTTTAAATTTAACTTTTAACTTTCAAATTTCAATTTCAAATTAAATTTTCAAATTTCAAGTTTCAATCTTCAAATTTCAAGCTTCATGTTTCAGATTTCAAATTTCAAGTTTTAAATTTCAAATTTCAAATTTCAAATTTGTATTTTAAATATATTTAAAGTAATGTAAACATGAAATTTCAAATGTCAAGTTTCAATTTTTAAATTAAGTATTTTAAAGTTAAGTTTAGTATATATTTACATATATATGTATAATTGTATATATTAAAATTAAAATGCAAGAACGTAACTGTATAAAAAAGACTTGAAAAAAATCTTTAAATTTATTCAATAAAATCTAATTGCAACTTAAAACTTAGAAGTTACAATTATCAAATATTAGTGAAATAACTAATCTACGCAGCAACCTTTTAGGAAGGGTTTTGTTTCAATAAATTTTCATATGTAAAACTAATGTTTGTTATAGATATTAGATGAGTAACTAATTTTACGCAGCCACATTCTAGGAAGGTATCTGTTTCAATTAGTTCCCGTATGTAATCTAATAATATCTCTTTTCTCCTTTAAAATTCAATTCTAATTGTCGCATCATATGGATGGTGATATCATCTGGTGTTGGCAAACTTGCTAGACATTCTTGTGACTCTAATTCATCATCACTACATTCAATTGTCGTTTTGATCCATGTTGCTTGTTTGGAACTTAACTTTGGCAAAATATTATTCCTCCTATCAGCACTGACCCAGTCTCTTAATAAAACTGTTGTTTCCAAACTGTCTTCAGCCAATTAATGTCTATGATCGCCAATTTGAAACCTACCTTGCCGCACTGAAAGTAGTCTCCGATGTAACTGATTAAGCTTGAATAGTTAGAACATCACGAACCATTCTGCTCAAAATTGAAAACGTTGCGCTCCTCCTCCTCCACCATCCTAATAAATCTTCATTGTCGTCTTTGATTTCCAATGCTTCTAAAGATTGACTAAGATATTCTTCAAAATCATCACGATTATTAGAATTAAGACAAAGAACACCTCACATATAAGTTGAAATTTGAACTTCACAATCAATCTCAGGATTAGAAGTTTGAACAACTTCTACTTGAGTATTTTCCGTAGTTTTATATTTTTCAAATAACATTTTTGATTCTTTTACGCTAGACTTACACATTTTACAAGTTGAAATTTTTCCCAGTAAATTTCTAAAGTTTCATAAAAAAGTGTCAACAAGTGTCTGCACACCTCGTAATTTATAATCAGAATGAAGTAAAGTAGCAGTTAAATAAATCTGAGGAATAAGAAAAATATATTTTTATAAAATTTTCAATCATACCTTCAATTACAACTCTAAATTTATCTATTTTTTTATATTTAGAAAATTGAATTGAAAGAGAAAAAATATTTATTAATACTGATGAAATAGTAGGATATAAATTTCAGAAAACATAGTTGTAGCATCATAAAAGTAGTCTTAAAAATTGTAACAGTTCTTTAGTTTCTTCCCAATCTCCATCACAAATTCTATCTAATGGGTCAACATTATGAGCATTAAACATCATTTGTATGGAGCTTTTATATTTGTAAGCAACTGAAAGCATTTCGTAAAAAGAATTTCACCTTGTTTTAATGTCTTGAAATTTTTCTAGGTGACAATTCACATGGTAAACAACGCTCATTAAATTTCCTAATTCTAGCAGCTTTGTTAGTATGAAATCCAGACAACGTCATATTCAATTTTCATGCAACTACAATCAAATAATGAAATACCATCTTGTACAACTAAATTTATTATATGTGCAACACATCTAACATGAAAAGCAATACTGTCAAATTGGACATAATCTAACTTTTAACATCTTAGCAGCGTTTGTATTATTAGATGCATTATCTAATGCGACAGACATTACGTTATCTATAAGCATGTAATAGTTAACAATACTTAAAATATTTGAAGCTAAATATGCACCAGCTTTTTTCTCTACAAATTTTTTATAATTTAAGATTTTTTTTTTGCAAATTCTAATTATGATCAATCCAATTTGCTGTAATAGTTGAATAATCATTTCCATTAACACTATGACACGTGTCCGAAGTTATAGACACTCTACTATCTAATATGCTAAATATACAACGAAGAAATTGACAATATTTACCGTGATATTCAAAAACATTATATTTAAAGTATTTCTTGAAAAACCTCTATAAGCATAATTATATTTTGTTGAATATATTCAATAAAATCGAGATTTGAAGAAAAACTATAAGGCAAACTACAAATAGAAACCATTTAGCTAAATTTCGCGATCTAATTCCTTATTATATTTACGTTGTGTTACTGGACCACAGGATTAGAAGGATCTAATGTTCCTTGAACCATGTTAGAAGCCCCTGCCGATCCATTACCGCTAATATCAAATTCATTAACTAAAATTTCTTTTTTTCTATTGGTTAATTCTTTAGCTTCTCTATATTGAATCGACACACAAGATAATAAATGTGTATTTAATCCCCGCGTCCCACCTTGACCCCCACCTTGTTTATGTTTAAAAGGTTGTTTACATTTATTACAAATAGCAACACAATTTTCCTTATCGAAAGTCATAAATTGCCACACAATAGAAGTTTTAGGGCGTTGATATTTCACCTTCTCCCTTGTGGGAGATATAAGGGGTGAACATCCACAATTTTGCTCCGTTGAATTTATAGTTTCATTTGGAACTTGTGTCACCGTTAGTAGGTGTATCCTTTAATTCCTGTTCACCCAAATCACCTTCTACTTCTTCATCGAAATTTTCATCAAGATTAGGATTAATATTACCATAACGTCGTTCTAAATTTTTGTGATCAAGTTGGACATTTGAATGAATATCATAAGCAGTATCATCAACATAAGTAGAATCATTTGTAATAAATATAACTCTAGACATTGATTTAGATGAATTACCAACACATTTACTATCATTTTTTTCTTTACTCTTTTTTTTTACCAAAATTAAATATTTTTAAAATGCCACTTTGTTCTTTCTCTTTTCCTTTACCGATATATTATTTGTTGGAACTCATATTTAATTATATATAAAGTGTAATATAAAAATAATAACAACACAAAACTTAAAGACGAAAAATAAAATATAAATATCATGAAACAAATGTACCAAACGTCTGTATTAATAGCAGATGTTAAAACCGGTTCTTGAAGGTTGTAGTTTGTTGTAACTTATAACTTGTAATTTGAAACTCCAACCAATACTTGATAGCAAATATGATTTCCAGTAGTTGAGAGGGCAATAAAGGTCTATTTCCAGGGAATAAGAGATTTTTCCAAAAACTGGCATGATTCACTGGTGTTTTTTTCGTTATTTTTATCACCTACAAAGTGAGCATCTGAATATCCAATTAGATCAAAACTTTCAAAAAAAAATGGATACCATAACCACATATCAAAGGTTCCAATGAGATATCGAATAATTCGTTTCACAACGGTGAGATGTGATTCCTTTGGATAAGATTGAAATTGTGCGCATTTACAAACACTGAACATGATATGTGGTCGACTATCAGTAAGATATAATAGAGATTTGATCATTCCTCAATAATGTTTTTCATCAACTGCTTTTCCTGTTGTATCGGATTCTAGACAAGTGGAGGGAATTATCGGAGATCCAAAGTCTTTGCCCTTTTCCATTCCAAACTTTTTGATCAACTCTTTTGCATTATTACCTTAATTTATAAAAATTCCTTAATCTAACTGCTTAATTTAGAGACCGAGAAAGAATGAGAGCTCGCCAATAAGACTCATTTCAAATTCACCTTACACATGAACAAAGATTTCATCATAGTCGACTCCTTCTTGTTGTGAGTAACCTTGAGCTATTTACCTGACTTTTGTCCAAATAACTTTTCCATTTTTGTTCAATTTGTTGCGAAATATCCACTTGGTTTCTATCATAGAACAATTCTTAGGTTTTTCAATAACAATCCACATTGATTCTTTTCGAATTGATCAAATTCTTCTTTCATTGCATGTATCCATGACTCATCTTCTATTTCTTCATTAATTCGTTTTTGTTCCATTTGAAATATGAGAGCCAATGAAACTTGTTTCTTGAGAGATCTTGTTTGGATTTTGTCACCTTGTTTTCCTAGAATGAAGTTTTCAGGATAGCTGGCATTGAATTTCCATTCCTTGGGAATATTTGCTTTTTAGCTGGAAAGTCGACTCTTTTTCTGTAGTATCTAACTCTCTAGTGAGATCTTCAGTAGACACTTCTGAAATATATTTTGCTAGTTTTATGGATTACTTTCATCCTCGCCTGCGTCACTTTCATATATTCTTGGTATAGTGTCATAAAAAATAACAAGGACATATTCTTCAACATTTAATGTTCTTTTATAATAAAGACTCAAAAGTCCATGCTAATAGGTGCATAACCTAGAAGAATACCTTTGTCACTTCTTGGATCAAAATTTTAAAGACAATTCTTACCCTTATTGTGGACAAAAAATTTACAACTAAAAGGATCGATAAAAATAGCTGATGTTAGGTTTCTTTCCTTTCTATAGTCCATAAGCAGTCTTCTTTTGTATAGGCTTGATAAGACACCTTTCTTCCACTCTATTTTTTTGATATGATCTACTTCTTTGCGTGTCCAAGCTTTCGATGCCATATATAAGGATCTTTTGAGATTATACTAGATCACATGATGAGCTGAGGGTGATAGTTCCAACTCCAATTACTTCTCCTTTTGCACTATCTCTAAATCTTAAAACCCCTTAAGTAATGTTTTTCATAGTTAGAAATTTTCTCTTTCCATACATGTGTCTGGAGCATCCACCAACATTCCTTTCCTGTCGGTTTTTCTGGTATGCTCTTGCAAAACAAGTAGATTACTTTCTTTTTGAAACCCAAATATTCTTGGGTCCTTGAGGATTAAGATTAACAACTTTTGGTCTCCAAATCCATTTTCTAGAGGAAAGTTTCCTACAGTTAAAAATTTGTGACCAATGCCACCACAAGTATAACAAGAGAAATTAATAGCAGTTTCAGCAGAATGATTAGAGGAATTCGATATAAATCTGTTGGTTCGGTAGGAAATTTGATTAGAATATCTTCTCTTGTTGAAAGTAGTTCTGATAAATCTGACAAAATTATGACTAGGAGATTTTTTTATATTGTTCAGCTGCACTTTTAATTTTTCCAATTCTTGTGCTAGAAAGTTGACTTTCTTCAAGAAAAATCTGTCAGTCTTTCTTTTCTTGAGCAATCTTATTGTATGCATCGACTACTTTTTGTAATTCATGAGTAAACCATGTCCAAAGAGTCTTGTAAATCATTACAGTTAGAACAACTAAAAGCTCTTAGCTCACGCGTTTCAACTAGTGTCATGAAACATATATTGGCGGTTTTATCATGATCATCTACAAATATTTCTCCTTGACTCCAGGTTTCGTCATTTCTTCTATTATTTCTCCTTCTTCGTTTTGGGTAATTTTGTTTGATATGTCCTTGTTTTCCACAATAGTAGCAACGATCATCATTTCTTTTTAATTAATTGTTATTGAATTCCTGTTAAGGTCTCTGCCTTCTTTGTCTATGCAATTTTTTGACTCCTCTATTTATGAGAGTCATTCATTCGCTTTGATATTCATCGACTTCCTCTCTAATGTCATATATCTCAGTTGTAAATAGCACAATCTTCTTTTTATCATCTTTTTGTGCCTATTAATATGATTTTGTTCATAGGCCATTAAGTTACCTCGAAGTTCATTGTATGTCATATTCTGTAGATATCCATCTTCAAGAATGACATCTTTTGTTCGCAAGCCTTGGGGAGACTTCTAACGAGTTTTCTAACTTGTAGTGCATTTGAATACACCATTCCAAGTGCTTTGAGTTCGTAAACAATTTTACTGAATCTCGAGAAAATGAATTCAACATTTCATCTTTGGCCATTTTGAACAACTCATATTCATTTACATGTGAACTGATTCGAGCTACCTTTACTTTTGTAGTTCCTTCATAAGTCACTGCTAGTTTGTCCCATATTTCTTTTGCAATTTCACATGTTGATATTTTATCATACTTCGCTCCACTCACTGCACAATATAGCAAACTTATAGCTCTAGCATTAATTTGGGTTACCTCTTGTTGTTCCCTAGTGATATCAAATGATTCAGGATCAAATGGCTTTTCGATACCATCTTTTACAGACAATTCTGGAATAGGCTTCGGACCTTTCTTGACTACTAACCATGCTTGATGATCATTTGAAGAGACAAAGATTCTAAATCTATCTTTCCAATGAGAGTAATGTTGTCAATTGAAGTATGGTGGTCAATGTGAAGAGTGTCCGTCTTGAAGTAATGCGCCAAGAATTGGATAGTGTGTCATTGGATCTTTGCTCACGTGTGGTTAAACACTTTACTGGTGAGACCTGCTCTAATACCAATTGAAAGTCAAGGCGGGGGGGGGGGGGGGGGGGGAATTAAAATTCCCTTCCGTGTCGACTTCCTTCTCTGGTCAGTCGACTCAACTGCACATTAGTTAAGCAGATAAACAGTAATGATAAATTTCCTTCAATCGACTTCCTACTCTAGTTAACTGACTCACCTACACGTTAGTAAAACAGATAAACGGTAATAATATCTTTCAGTAAGTAAATAACACATAGTGTTTTTATACTGATTTAGATCACTGATGTGGTGCCTAGTCTAGTACCCTTGGGTTATAAGGGTTTTCTTAAGAGATTGTTGAGAACTTGGGTGTTATAAAATGTTACGATTAAGAGCCTGTCTGATATGCAAATCAGATCTTCTTTTTTGACACAGCCTCTACCTGTATAACCTACACTCAGATCTTTCTTTCTCTTTTCTTTACAGTTGTTCACTCAAGGTGTAAAGAGTTTTATGAAAGATAAAAGAAAAGTACAATATAAGTTCAAGTAAAGTGCATGCTTCACAACTATGACTAAGAGAGGTTTATATAGAGTGGACGGCTACTGCTCAATTATGGAAACCCAAGGTTGTTCAAATCAAGGATCATTAGATCGAATTCTTAATTGATTTGCAGAATCATGTCCATATCAGATTTGTGCATGATTAAATCAATTTCTTCCTTTGTTAGATGATCTCATTGAATCTTGGTTGATATTGGTAAATTTCAGAATATATTATTTCTTTCTTCCTTTGTATAATGATCTCTTGAAATCTTGTCTGCTATAGAAATAACCTTGAGAATATACTTTTTCCTCAATTAATTAAGGGGTTATCTCTTTCATTGCATCTTGGTTGATATCCCCAATCTGCCAAATATATTATTTCCTTGATCGACAGATTTGCTAGTTCCCAAGTGTTTGTGCAGATTGATTTGAGATTCTTTGCCATTCGTGTGTTGATCTGTCTTTCCTGGTTTATTTCCTTTTTCGAATTTTGGATGATTGAATCAATATTTTAGATTGATTATATGTTGATCCATTTCCATGGTTGCTGCAGATTGTGAGTTCAATCTATTCCTTGATTGGTGTGATCCTTTTTCGTGTACCTTTTCTTGATTTTCTGCGTTATGAATTCAGTTTGTCATTATTCAAAATATATGAATTCAGTTCAATCTATGCCCTATTTTTATGCATGATATGTAAATTCGAATTCATACTAAATATATCTGATACATAACAATAATCGATCTCAAACAAAAAATCTTATGGACAACACTTTTTTATTTAATGTATCTAGTAGAAATATAACACTTATGGATTTAAATTAATATGATCTTCATGATGTATCTTCTTAAATTTTTTTGATAATTTTGAATCAAAATTGAAAGGATCTTCTATGAACTAGGAGAACAATTTTGAAACTCAAAATTTTTTAACACTTTTGAATAAAAAATGAGAGGATCTTCAATGAACTGTGAGAAGAATTTTGAATCTCAAAATTTTTGACAATCTTGAATAAAAAAATTGAAAGGATCTCCAATAAACTTGAGGTATCACAAAAGAAATTGTGTGCTTGTTCAACAACAATTTCATCACTTTGTGTCCTTCATAACTCAACTTGCTTGTCCAAAAATTCGATAAAAGTTTTTGAATCAAATCTAAAATGTTTTTTGGTTCTGTTAGGATTTATATATGTATAATTGAAAGTAAAAAGAAACGTAACAAGATCGAAATACTCATTATGTATCGTATGAAATTTTTGGCTAATGGATGAAACATAGAAAATAATAAACAAGAAGAAAAAATTTAATTTATTTTTAAATTTTTTGGTTTGTTACACTATATGATTGAATTCTTGACAATAATATGAAACGGGAAGCGCAAATTATGAGATCTTGATTTAATTTTCAGTTTTTTCTTTCCTTAATTAATGCAACAGATGGATATTATTAGATCTTGATTTGATTTTTCATCTTTTTTTTTCTTAATAAGTGCAACAGATTGATATATAATGTATCAACAATAATGTTTCCGGATCCTTAATTATGTATTCGAAATACCTAAAAAATATGGGATTGTGTAATTAGAACAAGGTAATTTATGTTTTACACTATGAGATTATGTAAGTTATACGTAAGTTGACTAATATTAAATAAAGATAAGAGATAGAATGATAGAATTTGACTCAAGAAGTTAATGATTTGGTATACCTCATTTTAATATGCTTGTATTAATGCTTAACACTAAAATTTAAAAAGAAATTTTAAAAAATTGCATTTCACTTTTTTTTAACACTTTTCTCTATTAATTCTTATTTTTTACAAAGTACAAAAGATGTTAAAGAGGATAAAATTATATAATTTAAAAAATTATACTTTTTACTCATAATTTTTTTCTATAAAAATTTTAACACATAATTTATTTTTGACCAAAATTTGAGGCCTCCGAAACATGGGGGCCTAAAGCAAGGACCCTATTTTCAATAGTATAGAGCCAACCCTAATACCAGACCCTTTCTACACAGAACCTCAAAAGCTGCCATAAAAAATCAGACACAAAACATATGCATATATCCATAGGGCAACCTATGATCCGCGTTTATCACTCGAATCATATGTTGAATCATGAGAGCCGGTAGATTGACCAATTGATCTTGAGTAATAATATAATAACCTCAATCAGACGTAAGTCACAACGCAAAGCTTCATGTCATCGATATAGGGGAACAATACTTTATTTACTAGCTTAAACAACAGCCATAGAGGTAGGGAATACATTCCCATTCTATTTGCAATGAAAGTGGGATCAACCTCACAGTACAAATTACATACTTAAGTTGGAGCATGAGACATACAATCAAACATCTGTTACATATATTGCCTAAATTTGACTTCTTTGTCTTGTATTTATTCTTTTGACCAAATTGTTGGGAAAACTCGCAATAACACAAAAATATATATGATCAAAATAATGAAAATAAAATGGAAAAATAATGAGATAAAATATTTCACGTGGAAATTATTTTTAAATAAGGGGAAAGCCACGGGCCAAGAGGAGCTACTAATATAGATAGCAAGAAATTTTTATAATGTCTAGTCACGAATACAATATTCAAAATGATTATTACACACTCAAAAGGAATAACACTCTTTTGATTTTTCACTTAACTAAAAATATCGCTCACACTATATTTTTCTTCACAGGCTATTTTCACCTATGGAAACCTCACATCTCTATGTTTTTCTTTCTATGTGAATTGGTGTGTGTTTGAAATGAGCAAGGACTCTCTATTTATAGGAGAAATCTATTCCTAATGATGTCACCAATGACATCATGAAAATATTAAAGTTTTAGACTTTGCAACTATGTTGTTATCTTGGTAATATTTAGTTGGTGTATAGTTGTACCAAAGTGAGACATTAATAAAATAATAGGCTTGAAACCACACAAATCTCCCCCTCTAGTCTTATTCACTAGAAGGAGGTATCTTCATCTTCTTTAGAGAGAGCTAATACCCCCACAAGTTCTTTGCATAACTCGAACTTGTCTTTCGATATCGTCTTGATCAACATATTTGTAGGATTTTCACTTGTTTGGATCTTTTTGACGTGAAATAATTAACTTTTCACTTTCTTACGAATCCAAGGATATCTGATGTCGATGTGTTTTGTCCTTGCATGGTACATGGAGTTCTTGCTCAAGTCTATTGCACTCTAGCTGCCACAACAGACAACATACACCATTTGTTGCAATCCAAATTCTTGAAGCAACCGCTTTAGCCATATTGTCTCTTTACCTATTTTAGTAGTCACAATACACTCATCTTCAGTTGTAAATAATGCAACACACTTCTACAACTTTTACTGCAATTATATAGTTTTTCTTGAAAAAAGTAAACAAATTTTCAGTAGTGGATATCATGTTATCAAAGTCACCTACCATATCAACGTTTGTATAGCCCTTCAAGATTGAATCTAATGCTCCAAAACACAAGCATTCATATAAGATTTTCCTAAATTATTTGAGTATCCACTTCACAGCTTCCCAATGCTATTTTTTTGAATTGTCGAGAAATCTGCTAACAACATCAACTGCGTAAGTAATATTAAGTCTAATGCGTAACATTACATACATTTAGACTTTCAAAGATGGAGGAATATGAAACTTTGGTCATGTTATCTTTTTCCTCCCTAACAGTAGGACACATCTTTTTGCTCAACTTCATATGACCAGAAAGAGGTTGTGCTAATATGCTTATCATTCTTCATATTGAATCGTTCTAGTACACATTCAATGTACTTCTGTGACAAATAAATTTTCTTTTCATCTTTGAGACGAGTAATTTTCATGACCAAAATTTGTTTGGAATGACCCAAGTCTTTCATATACACAATTCTTTCTTCAACTTGTCAATCTTGAAAGTATTTTTACCCACAATCAACATATCATCCACATACAAAAAGAGGATGATAAAACATCGTCAATATTTTTTGTACAAATACATAATGATCGAAAGAAGTCTTCTTATAGCTTTGCTCCCTTATAACAGATTCCTGCCACCAAGCTTTGACAAGTCGCTAACTTAAACTTCTTATACCATTGTCTAGGATCTTGCTTTAGGTCATAGAGTTCGCAAACAAAATTTTCTTTACTATTTACTTTGAAGCATTCATATTGTTCCATATAAATCTCTTCTTCTAGGTCATAATGAGTGAGAATCATCTTCACATCAATCTGCTCAATCTCTAAACTAAGATTAGTAGCCAAACCTAGAACTATAAGAATTGAGGACATCTTCACGTCAAGAATATTTCGCAAAAGTCAATAATCTTTCTTTGACCAAATACCTTAAAAAACGATCTAGCTTTGTATCTGGCATCAAGTTATGTTTTTCAACTTTAACTTTGAACACCAACTTGTTCTTCAATGCTATAATGGCCTTGGGCAATTTCACCAAATCATAGTGAATCTCATGTAGAGACTTCATCTCATCTTGTATGACTTTAATCCACTGATCCTTGTACTCATATTTCATGACCTCCTCATAACATTCAGGTTCTCCCCGTCAATGAGTAATACATACTAATTGGTTGAATAATGATAAGAAGGAACCAGCTATCTTGTGGACTTCCTAAGTAGAATATTTAATTCGTCCAAAACTTCATAAGAAAGAGGATTATCAATAACAATATCATTGTTATTATCAAAATTAACATGTTGATTCGATACAAGATTCTGGGAGTTACCATGATTATCAAGCCCAACAACATCATACACACTTGTGTTAGGAAGTTCATTTAGATAAACTATGCCATCAATACTTGAAAATTCTAGCTTCTCCCTTTTGTCAATATCTTAAATTGTTTGATTATCCATGAAAATATCATGAATCCTCATGAGTTCCTTCTCAATTGGCTCATATTTCTTGTAACCATATTAATCAAGGTCATATCCAATGAAAATGCATTCCTTGTCTTGGCATCTAACTTTGACTTTTCATGTTTAAGCACATGTACAAAAACTTTGCAACCAAATACTATTAAATGGTCATCGGAAGCATCCTTGACATATCAAACTCTTTTTGGAATATCACTTTGCTAAAATAGTAGGAGATAGATTAATTACATGTGCAGTGGTCAATAAAGTCGCACCCCAAAATGAGTTCGATAACTATGCTTCAGAAAGCAAACATCTAACTTTTTTCATCAAGGTCATGTTCACCTCTCATCCAAACCACCATTAAGTTGAGGAGTCTTATAAGGAGTCTTCTGGTGTCTAATACCTTGATGCTTGCAATTTTCGTCAAACGGTTAAAAATATTCTCCACCATTATCAATACAGATACATTTCAGTTTCTTTTCAATCTCTTTTTCAATTGAAGCCTAAAATTATTTGAAGACACCTAACACTTGGTCTTTAGTCTTTAAGATATAGACTCAAAATTTTCTTGAGTATTCTTCAAGTGACGAATTAAAGTACACCACTGAATGTTCTTATCTCCATTGGACCGCATAAATTAGAGTGCACCAATTCAATCAACTCTGTCTTTCTCGAAGAAAGGTTAGATTTAAAGGAAACTCTATTTTGTTTACTAGTCAAGCAGTGTTCACTCTTTTCTAATTTAGCACTTTGGAGATCTGACAATAATTTATTTTTGGCTAAAAGATTAAGTTCCTTCTCGCTGATGTGGCTAAGCCTCTTGTGCCATAATGTTGAAGAGTTATCGCTCTCATCGCATTCATTATATCAACAAAAGCAGAAGATGTACTCCAGTATAGATCATGATATTTGTTACCACGACCCACAACCAAGGAACCCATAGTGGGTTTCCATTTTCCATCACCTTTGGTACCAACATATCCTTCATCGTCCAAAACAGCAATAGAAATTAGGTGCAGACAAACATCAGGAGCCTGTTTTACATTGTTCAAAACTAGTTTAGTTCCAACACTAGTTTCCAAACAAATTGTACAAATACCAACCACCCTAGAATAGTCTCATTACCCATACTCAAGGTTCCAAAATCACTAGGAGTATGAGAAAAAAAATCCTTCCTTAATGTCACATGAGATGCGGTACCAGTGTCCACAAACCACCTTGACTCATCACAAGCAATATTTATCATATCTGCATCAAGGACGGTAACAAAATCTCATTGGTGACTGTGACTAGGCAATTTTCAATGACAACTTCTTTACTGTACTCTTTTTTTTTTTTTGCTCTCCCTCCTCAAATCTCTGCAAAACTTATTTGTGTGTCTTTTAATGTCACAATGATAACACTCAATATTCTTAAGTTTGGCTCTAAATGTTCTCCTTATTTTTTTTCTGTATTTTGAGTACCACGAGTTTTGTTTCTCCATACATTTGACAAAGAATAATCTAGAGAATTTTCTTCTTATCTCTTTGTTCAAGACACTACTTTTGGCGAAATTCATAAAGATCACAACATCCGAAGCAGAATTTGACAATAAAGTTTTAAATGTTTCCCAAGAGTTTGATAAAAAATCAAATAGAAGCAAGTCTTGCATTTCTTCATAAAATTTGATGCCCACAGTAGATAATTGGTTCATGATCCCCTGAAAATTATTCAGATGGTCGGTCATCGTAGAACCATCATGATACTTTAAACTCAACATCTTCTTTATTAAGAACATTTTGTTGTTACCAGTCTTTCGAGTATACAAACTTTCAATATGCTCCCATAAGGTTCGAGCATGTGTATCTCGAGAAATATGGTTCAACAGATTATCGTCAACCCATTGCCTAATGAATCTACTCTTAATCTGTTTTATTATGAGGTTTTACAGTGGTAAAAATTGATTTGTAAAAATTCTTGACATAAAGTAGATCTTCAATTCCCCCTTCCAAATGACATAATTAACATCATCCAAAGTAACCATTCAATTTGTGTTGACTTCTACCACCACCACCACCACCCCCTCCAAAAAGAAATATAGTTATTACAAATCAAAATTATTTTTTCTGATTTGAAAATTCAGATGTGCTGCAACCACAGATTATACTCTGCTGAAACCTTGACTCTAATACTAGTTTGTTAGGAAAACACAGACTAACACAAAAATACATATGGTCAAATAATAAAACTAAAATGAAAAAATAATGAAACCAAAAATTTTATGTGAAAATCCTTTTAAATTAGGGAAAAATCACTGGCCAAGAGGAACAACTATTATCACAATAACAATAATTTTTACAATGTGTAGTCACAAATACAATATTCAAAATAACTACTACACATTCCAAAGGAATAACACTCTTTTAATTTTTCAACTTACTAAAAATATCGCTCACACTCTATTTTTCTTCATAGACTATTTTCTTAACCTCACAACTCTCTTTCTCTGTGCATTGGTGTAGGTTTGAAATGAACAAAGGCTCTCTATTCATACGAGAAATCTACTCCTAATAATGTTACCATTGACATTCATAAAATACTATTTTTTGGTAAGATTAGTTGGTATGTAATTGTATCAAAGTAAGACTTTAAAAAAAAGGGGCCGAAACCCTACACAAATACCTATAAAACTATAGAAAAACACATCAAAAGACATTGAGGACTTAGGAAAAAATATCAAATGTGTCATATAGATGGACACTCTCATAATAACTCTTAGGTCATCAAGAATCACAATCTCGAGCATTGTGTCAATCTGCCTCCAATCAATTTCATGTCAAGCGTCACAGTAGATACTCATTGCACACTGAAGCGACACTTCAACTCTATAAATCTATAAAAGAAGCCTCTTTATTTTATCTATATACACGATTTAATTTTTTGGGCAAAGGGTGTTCGATTGACCACCTTTGCTTGTCTGTAGCTCCACCCATGCCCCTATCGTACAAAATTGGCTCACATATTTTGTTACAAAAGTAGCTCACGTAACTCCTACCATTACAAAAATGATAAAATTAACTATAAATTAATTTTTGAATTTTTTTAGAAATTACATATTTGACTTTTCTTACATAAAAAAATATTTTTTGACTTTTTTGATCATTATTATTTGAACTCTTATTCTTATTTCATTGTTTGTTTGTTTCTTTTTTTAGTGTAAAAATAAGAGAAATAAAAGAAAAGAGATGCAAATGAAAAAGAGATAATTGTAATCTAGTTGTTATATCTCTATAAAAAAAATTGTGGGTACAAGAAAATAAGTGAAATAAAATAAAATTTGACCATAAAAATAATAAATTCAACCGCTGAATTAAAAAAAAGGGTGAAAATGATCAAGTAAACGTCTCCATAAATAATTTTAGTAAAAATATTAAAAATTGATTTACTTCAATTAAAGAAAAAAAAGTACATATATATGTGTCACTTTCTTAAAGAAAATATATCACCTCTAAATAACAAACATTTAATCATTTTCCAATTCATATTAACCCGTTTGAACCAAGATAGGTCGGCCGTGGATGCAAGAGTGAAATTAAAATTGATAAGAGGACACGAAATGTTGCAAAATTAAAGGACCGTTGAGTCGTTGACCCGCAAATTAGATTGAAGTGTAGATACTACGTATCGTTATAAACGGAATACGTTACCTACTTCTTCGTGATTGGTTCCTAAATTTGATCTAACAAAAGATTCTTCTTCTTCTAACCTAAAAAGCTCAATAATAATAATAATCTCTGTTTGGGAATAATTTAGATCCGAAGAATGGGAAACGCTCTAAGATCTTTGTATGTTAATTGCTGCAAACCTTCAGCAGACTCTGATTCCCTCACCCATCATCCTGGCGTTTCCGCTTTAGCACACGATCTCTACAACTTTGAAATCAACTCACAGGTAATTGACGTTCAACAATTACAATTTTTTTTATTTTTTGAAAGATCCTATCTGGGTTTCTCAATTTTTGTTTCTTTAGGTTCCTCAAGGACTAAGTACGCATGTTGTATCATCCAAGAAGGCGCAATCTAACTGGTAAAACTTTAGAGAATTGGGAGTAGTAGCTGTTTGATTTCTCCCTAAATTGTACATTTTTGGTGATAAATGAAGGTTTAAGAAACTTTCGGATGCGTGGAGAGAAACAAAGCCTCCTCCTAAAACACCCGAAGAAGCTTCAAGGTTTGTCATTCAGACCTTGAAGAGACATCAAAAAGCAGATGTTGAGGTTTGTAACTTAGTACTGAATTTCCCTAACACTCAACAACTTGTTATAATGTGTTAGCAAAATTGATTTCAGGGGTTACTGGCTTTCTATGGTCTTCCTCTTCCTCACTCCTTAGTAGAACTAACTAGTGATGGCACTCCTCCATCACACCAACAAGGGCTCAAGTTTGAATTGCATACTCTCCCTGTAAGAATATCGAAACTTGCTTAGCCTCTGAATCTTCAAAATTAGTATTGTAATACTCGTAGAATGTATGTGCTAGGTGGACGCAAAGGCTGTGGCAGACGGAGATACAGTAACTGTATATGTTAGTACAACAGATCCTAGAGAGGCATCATGTCTCCCAAGAGACGTGCAAAATGCAGCTATTCAAAGATCAAAGGCACGGGCTCAGAAAAATTATGCAAAAGCAGATCAACTGCACAAACAGATCATAGATTCAGGATATAGGTAAGTTGCATAAAGCATACCTTGGTCTCTTCTTTAACTTTCATTTCAACCATTTTGTTGAGATTCTGTCACAGGTCAATACCAGTGAACCATGAGGAAGTTCTTGCTCGAAAATATAGAATCAGATTAAGGTATTAAGACACTTGGAGATCTTTAATTTCTATATATATAATTTGTGAAATTGGTAATAACGAATGAAGAAGAAATCAGGGGGATAGATGCACCAGAAAGTGCAATGCCATATGGTAAAGAGGCCAAGGAAGAACTGACTAAAGTTCTCCAGGGTAAGAGTTTAAGGGTCTTAGTTTTTGATGAAGATCGTTATGGCCGCTATGTAGGGGATATATACTGCAATGGCATATTTGCACAGGTATTGACCATTCCTTCTTCTCTCAGTTATTCAATTTAGGCTCTTCCACTTCTAAGTTGGCTTCTCAAGTAGGAAGTGATGTTAAAGAAGGGCTTGGCCTGGCACTATACTGCGTATGACAAGCGTCCAGAGTTAGATAAGGTAATCTGCATATTTATTTCGCTATAGACAGACGACCAAACCAATTTTTTCTTAATATATTTCTCTATGGTTTAAGTGGGAGAAAGAAGCTCGAGCAAAACGAATTGGCCTGTGGGCATCCAGAAATCCTGAAATGCCATGGGAGTGGAGGAAACAGAAACGCGAAAACCAACGTTCATGAATAACTACTTCAACAGAGAGTTGCCCTAAAACATTATAGGCACAAGGAAGTCACAGTAATGTTGTTGTATTCGATTGTCAAATTGTGTTAATATAGAGGAGTTGCAATGAAGAAGCTACATCTCCTAGTAATTTAATACCAAGGAAGCCAAATTTAGTGTGTACTTGGGCATCCTTGTGGTATATTGTATATCTATTTCTCAGGTGCTTCTATATCTATGACCATCAAAACGTTTTCCTCTTCCTCTTTTTATTCGTCATTCATAGTTAAGCAACCTAACTTAGCTTCCTGTACCAAAATAAACTACAAAATATACCAATGTTTGCTGCAGTTGGACAACTCTCTAACAAACATGACTTGAAAGCAAAATCCACTGAAGCTGGCTTGACGAACTAAACAAAGAATAATCACCTTTTTCAGTTTTCTTCCCAGTTAAACCAGAATTACAAGATCAAACCACCAATGACACAACGAAAACCAAAACTAATTAAAAATAATGTTATTTGCTAACAGTCCAGTCAGAACTATGGACATGGAGTACTTCAAGTGAATAAAAAAAAAAAGATATCATGGAGATCAGAACAGCAGGTCCAGTTGAATGTCTGTTACCAAACTGCAAGGTACTGACGGCTCGCATATGGATAGCACAAAAATACACTGCATAAAACAAATTCTAATTAGTGTATTGTAGGATATAAAGTTCCAGGCATGAAAATTATGGCGTGCACATACGCAGAAGAAATTTGAGAAGGATGCTAAAACATGCGAGTACAATTTAACATTTTGCTCCATTTCTACTGATGATTGGATAAGCAACCAGACTCTGCCCCTCATCAACCCCAAAAGAGACTACTATAAAAGAAAAGAGGCTACAGTACACAGCTGGGAAAAAAAAGTAGTTGTTGCCTAGACCTCTAACAATTGCAGCTAATAGTTGTATTTCCACCATCATATCCTGCACACTTTGCTTCCTAATGACACATCACACATGTATTAGGATATCATTTGTTCTGATACAAGCAACAGAAAATACCCCCAACAGTTGCCCCTTCTGCATTACTTGATGGAGACTCATAAATGATACTTCACAAATGGGAGTTACCCAACCAAGAATGACAACAGATATCACAAAGACGGAAAAAGCAAGTGCTCTTCGTTTTTTACAACAGTAAAAATGCTCATGTTTTACTCAGTAAAGCAACAATCTCATAAATACCCAAAAATCAAAACCAACTTAATTTGCTTTCCGAATGAGTGGGCAAACTGGTGATGCATAAAATGAATCAAAAGACATTGAGAAACTAGTGTGGACTCGACTAAAATTGCAAATGAGCAAATTATAGTCTCTTACTTTATCAACAGAGAGAAATTGTCACAAATGGTGGAGCAAAAGATAGCCACACTTAAAAAATGAATCTCTAGCAGAAGGACAAAATTGTCCAGTTTGTTCCATCTTAAATCCCTTTTAAGCAACTTTATCTAAAGCCTTTAACATACACACTTGCGTATTTGGTTTGGGTTTTGGTTTGGTGGGTCACAGGTTAGGTTTAATGGGGGGATTCATTCAAAACAAATAAATTATCTGTGGATCCACACATAATCAACATTACATTTTATTGTTGAACACTACATGGTGAATCATATTGTATGGTGATATAGTTAATATTATTAAATAAAATTAACAAAAACTTTCTTCAAATGTAGGGGAAAAGGTCAAATATATGCAATCAGATCAAACAAACTCAAGCACGCAATCTCTGTGTGATGTGGCATATAATTTTTCTATTTCTTTCAGATAAGTATGTTTGTGTGATATGTGCTTAATGGAGCACACATATTGTGCATGATAAGAAGTACTCCCTCCATCCCATATTAGTTGTCCACTTCCGTAATTTGGAACAACTATTTATAGTAAGGTGGACCACTAATATGGGACGGAGGGAGTAGAAAATAACTTAGTGGCAAATACACATCAAAAGTGGCTCAACAACTTCCCATCCTTAGCACTAGCAATAGTTCAAGGTGTACCATGCAATTTAACTTCTTTTACAAATAATTTAGCAACATAGGAAGCATAAATAGTTTTTAAGCATAAAGGGAACAACACACTTGAGAACCTATCTTTTAAACATTCTAAAAACGCAACACCAGAAAACAACAAACACAAAGTCCTCTAATTTGTTCAAAACCCATCAATTTAAAGAGAAATGTACACCAGCTACTTTAATCCATCCCAAGTTTGTCAAGATCAACAAGATGGAAGGGAACAGTGAGAAAACAAGCGGGAGGAAGCAAAAAAGAAAAGAGGGCCGAGAAAAAAAAAACAGCCAGGAAAGAGGCAGCAACAAGAGAGAAAAGAAACAAGGGGGTTTGACAAAAATATAGGAACCAAAAAAATAAAAAATCTATACATAATAATCAGAATGGTTGAGTGTAAGAAAGAGGGTAGTCCAAATACTCCTTGCATGTAGAGATTTGTTTAATTCTAATGAATTCATTTCTTTCTTCACGTACTTCTATTTCCAATGTTTTGTATGATTTTGAAAATGTATTTCCTAAGGATTTACCACCTTTAAGAGGAATAGAACATCAAATTGATTTTGTGACTGCATCTCAAATTCCAAATAGGCCTCTTCATGTAGGAGCAATCCTGAAGAAACAAAGGATCTGCAAAGACAATTTGGGGAGCTTTTTGAAAAAAGTATGGAAAAAAAAGGAACACGAGTACATATTACATACTATGCATTAGCCAAATTGATGCAAAGGACGGAACTTGGAGTATGTATGGGGAAGGTTGCGCCATGAATTAAATAATGGTAAAGTATTGTCATCTTATTCTTCGTCTTATAACATGTTAGATCCATCATCAATGGCATGGTTCTGAAGTCTTCTCCAAAATTAATTTGAGGAGTAGTTACCATCAAATTATAGTGAATCCTTGTGATGAATGGAGAACTGCTTAAGGCCAAGTATGGTATATATGATTGTTAGTGATGCATTTTGACTTAACTAATGCATCTAGTTCCGTGAGAGTAATGAACCATATCTTAAGAGATTCAAGACCAAAAGTTACTGATAGATGATGAGGCTTACTTGAGGGCTGCCCTGACAATGGAGTTTGAGGAAAATGCAAAACAGGAGGAAGTGGTCTGGAGACAAAGATCAAGGGCATGGTGGCTTAAAGAAGGGGACAAAAACACCAAATCATTTCATAGAACTGTAAACTGTCATAGAAGGTTTAATAACATTGATAGGTTGGTTAGTAAAGAAACTACCTTAGATGAACCCTTAGAGATCAAAGGAGACTATCAATTTCCACCAGAATCTTCACAAAGAAACAAAGGCATGGAGATCACTCTATAATACCGATGCAGAGCCTATGATCAATGAGGACGATAATAATATGCTTCAGTCAATTTGGGAAACGGGAAATTAAAGACTCTGTAATGGCATGTCCTGGGAACAAGGCCCTTGCCCTGATGGCTTCTCTATGGCATTCTTTATTCACTGTTGGGAGCTGATGAGTAGTGAAGTGGTGGCTCTTGTTTAGAATTTTATGACCAAGGTTACTTCGAAAAAAGTTCCAATGCTACTTTCATTGTACTGATACCAAAAATGTGGGGGGTTAAAGAGTTGAAGGATTTTAGACCTACTGATAAAGCATTTAGAAAATTATCTCAAAAATCCTGCCTGAAACTCAAGAAGGTAGTGTCAAAGTTGGTGGACAGCCAGCAGCTGGCATTCATCCATGGATGTCATTTTAGTAGCTAATGAATGTGTGGTGTGAGAAAAATTACAAAGGCCCCTGGCATCTTATGTTAGTTATGATGAGAAGGCTTATGATCATCTTAACTAGGCATCTTATGGAGGACATTAGATAAGAAGGGCTATGGTAATACACGGATTAATTGGATAAAGTTCTGCTGTAACACAGTAAATTTCTCAATCTTGATCACCATTTAGTTTTTTCTCTTCTAAGAGAGGCCTCATACAAGGGGATCCTCTCTACCCTTTTCTCTTTATTTTGGCAATGGAAGGTCAAATGAAATGTTGGGAACAGCTCAGGTTAATAATTGGATCAGGGGTTTAAATGTTAAGCCTGGAGATGGTCTTGGTCTGTCTATTTCCCACCTTCAATATGCTAATGATACATTGGTGCTTTGTGATGTAAATAGTTACCAAATGAAACATTTGAGTGTTATATTCATTTTGTTTGAAGCTATTTCTGGACTTCATGTCAACTAGGGGAAAAGTCTTGTTTACCCAATTAATGAGGTTCAAGGAATTAACAGTCTGGCCAAAAATTTTGGGAGGGAGATAGGAAAACTGCCTAATACTTACCTCGGCATGCCCATGGGTGCTAAGAGTAAGTCGCAAAGTATTTGGAATGCTATCTTAGAGAAATGTAGAAACTTGTCTATTGGAAGAGTCAATATCACTCTTTTGGAGGTAGATTGACTATAATCAACAATGCCAATTTATATGATGTCCTTATTCCCCATGCCAATGAATACTGGCATGTTATCAGGAAACTGGATGAAATCGGAAGGAATTTTCTCTGAAATTGTGAGAACAGGAAGATGCATTTAGTAAAGTGGGAATCTATTATAACTCGCAAGGAGGAAGGTGGAATGGGAATAAGAAATCTGAAATCACAATTCTATAGCCTCCTATCAAAATGGCTATGGAAAATTTGCAACTGTGGAAAAATCTCTATGGAAAAAAACTATTACAACAAGGTATGGGATGGGGATGGTTACTGGACCACCACCAAGGCACCTATGACTCCAGAGTCCAGATGGTGTTGGCTTATGGAGATCAATTAGGAATACGTAGCCCAAAATTATTAAAAATTCCAAGATTAGAAGTAGAGGCAAGGAAGACCTTATTCTGGGATGATATCCGGTCAGGTCAAACACTATTTGAAGTCTCTATTTCCTGACCTTCACTTTTTGAGCCAGCAGAGAATTTCACAGTTATGGAGGTAAGGGACAACCCCAAGGAATTTCAATTTCAGAAGACTTCTTAACAACTGGAAAGTTGATAGATTGACAGAATTCTACAAGACTCAGGAACAGGTCCAAGATCTCACCACAAATGAAGACAGCTTAATTAGATGAAAGACTAGCTGGGAGGATTCTCTGTTAAATCTGTTTATAACTGTTTCCAGCTTAGTTGCGCGGACTCTTCAATTATGATATTGCACCCGTGTCGAATTCTCCTAAAATACACTACTTTTGGCGAATCTAACATGCACCCATTGACATTTTTGAAGAGTCCAAGCAACATAGGTTTATATATATATATATATGAAGTCAAAATCCCACACAATGTAGCATGCTTCACATTGTTATTGGCAAGACAAGTTGTCTTAACTCAAGATACGCTTATTGAAAGGGGTCTTCTGTTCCAGATATTCTTGGTGTGGTGAGGAAGCAGAAGCAGAGTCAGTAAACAATCTCACTTTACACTGTAAACTGACGGATCAATTATGGCAGATCGTCATCAACTTGAGAGGAATCAAGTGGACTATGCTAAGGAGTACACAGGAAGTTTTAGCTTGCTAGAACAGAGATGGTTGGTAATATGTCACCCTAATAGCTTAAATCTAGCACCCTCACAGTACTATTCCTCATAAAAGAATCTTTCAAAATCTGTCACCCTTGGACAGAGAGAAACTTTAGTTACTCATATAATCATGATTCCAGGAAGGGGAGGAGGGGGGGTGTATAGTAAAGATTTTCAACTTAGAACTCTGGTAAGGATGTAGAAGATTGTGGCAGAGTTGTTGTCGGTAAAACTGAGGTGGGTAATGGATATAATAAGCTCACATCTAACAATCAGAATGCTCCTTTGTAAAGGAGAGTAACTCTGGATGCAAGTATACTTGCTAATGAGATAATAGGCTCTAGAATGAGATGTGATACACCAGCATTACTAATTAACATCAAAAGGTTGATGATAATTGCATTGGAATTTCTGGTTATACATCCTATTCAGGAAGAACTTGGGGAAAAATATAAGATGTGAAAATATCATCGATTATCCACTACAAGATTCTCCAGAGTTGCATTTGACCATATGTCTGCCAAGAATCTTTTTATTCTGGTTTTAACTGTATGTTTGAGTACAGGCAAGTGTGAGATTTAGAGAATTCTAATTATAGAGAACCCAAACTGCCTTAAAAGATAAATATTCAGATTCATATTAAGTGGGTGTTTGGAGTGACTTATTTTTAGTCACTTTTGGCTTTTAAACCATTTTTTGGTTTTGGAAGTGTTTGGATAACACAAAAAGTTGTTTTACGCACTTTCAAACTGAAAAGGTTAAAAAAAAAAAGTCACAAGTTGGGTGTCCCAACTTATGACTTTTGACTTTTAACTTATACCTTGCTATTTAGCGATAGGATGGTTTTCCAACTAAGTCGAAGATATAAGCCGACAGTCCAGGTACAAGAGAAGATTTTAAAGCCACTTACTCGGAACTTGTGCTTTCCTATGCATACCGCTTTCCTTCATAGAAGCAAAGGAGAACACGATATTTATTCAGTCGGAGGTATACTACTTTTTTCTGATCAAATCAACCTAGTACTCAACCGCCCACATGTGTGTCTGAATCAGTGCTGGCAGTCGCCTTCAAGTCACTTTTTAAAAGCCAATACAAACACCCTAAAAATAAAGTTTACAGATGATTCATATAGCGCCTCCAGCTAATTAGCAACTGTAATACAGATTTATTGATCGATTAGAGTAGATGAAATAGATCTATTGTCATCGTTGATAGATATTATCATAATATATGGGCCTATCTCCAGAAGGAAAATTGAAGAACACTGAACTAAGACTACCAGTGACACAGTGATACAGTCATACAGAGAATCAAAATGAGGTTGGAAGGGTGGAACAAGCATTCCATGTTTGAGGGTGACACAATGGTTCTCAATCAATTCTCTAGTCTGGAAAGCATCCTGGAGCATAGATCACTTACTAATGATGAGCTTCTTCAAAAAGGTCATTTGGCTATGGAGTCTAAGGTAACAAAGAATGAGGAATAGCATTGAGGAAGAGGCCTCGAGTACAATGTTTGAAAAGTGGGGATAAGAATACCAAATATTTTCACATAATTGCTACAGAGCATAAGAGACTTGACTCTATTGACACTTCAAGTGATGATGGGGCTACCATCTTGGATCCAGATTCTCTATAAAGCTGAAAATGCAGAACTACTATCAGACTCTTTACAAGGGAACAATGACTTGGAGGCCAGACTTGAATCTTCAACGGATCAAAGGCATAAACAGAGAGGAGCAGGAATGGTTACAAAGACAGTTTGAAGACGAAGAGTTCTTGAATGTATCAGATTATCTGCAAGTGACAAAGCACCAGGACCTGATGGATTTCCAATGAGTTGTCGTCAATCTATCTGGGTATGTATTTAATAACTCCTCTCCTAATCTATTCTCTTCAAATGTGCTGTTGTTGTCAATCTTCTTCAAAGCTGGAAAGAAGCTGGGTTCAGGGAAGAAGCAGATGTAGGTGGAGAATCATACCAGCAAGCATATGGTGGACAATCTGGAAGGAGATAAATGCTAGGTTTTTGACAACATAGACTCATAAAGAATAGTATAGAACAGATTGAATTGAATAGTATCTGGATTCTATGTTTTTGGTGTAATCAGATTTGGTCTAATGATCCTGTATCTATTATTGATGTTTTAGATTCATTATAGACATAGAATCTGGATTTACAGGTAAATATGGCCCTAGTACAGCCCATGTACTGATCTGTTTCTATCAATATATACAAAGTTACCAGTTTCAGAAAAAAAAAAAGGTGATTGAAAGGTTTCAAGCTTCGCATCAGGTGAGGTGAGAATTTTTGAAGTCTATCATCTGCTAGTAATTTCTTGTGAAGCCAAAGCAGAACAAATTAGCTACATCAGGGTGATTCTTGTAACCTTTGAAGTAGGTTTGGATTGTGTGTGGATTGGAAGAAAAGTAGCCTATTCCCAAGATGCAGGGGCTAAACAGATCAGATGCCAACAGTTAACTTGGCATGCCCTTGGGCAATAAACACAGAACTGGAAATATGGGATTGGGGTAGTTGAAAAGACACAGAAAAAACTAGCAAAGTGGAAGTCTCAATATTTATCACTAGGGGGCAGACTAATTTTAATAAATGTTGTGTCAGATTCCTTGCCAACTTATGTTCTAGCCTTATTTCTCATACCATCTGAAGCGGTGTAGAAGCTAGATAAACTGAGAAGGAACTTCTTATAGCTAGGAAGTAGAGGTTGTGGGGGGGGGGGGGGGGGGGACAAGATTTCAGGTGGTCCTGGTATAAGAAATTTTGAAAACACAGAATGCTTGATAATGAAATGGATATGGAGATATGAGGGAGAACATCAAACATTATGGAAAGAGGTCATTCAAAACAAGTATGGGAAGAACAGTCCATGGTGCACCAATACTGTCACTAACACTTAAGGAGTCCCAGTTTGGAGGTCAATAAAGACCTTGTGGACCAAAGTTCTCAGATAATGTCACTTGTAAGGTAGGCAATGGAAACAAAATTCTTTTTTTGGAAGACATATGGAAAGGACAGATGGCATTGGAGAACTCCTATCCTAATCTATTCTCCTTTTGCACCAAACCTGGGGCTGATAATTGGTCCAATGCCATGGGAGGGACATTGGTGGGACATATCCTTCAGGAGAGGTTTGAATGATTGGAAGTGGATAGATTGGCTCAACTCTTACAAGAAATCAACAGCTTCAAAGACACTACTCCAATCCCCGACACAATCATATGGAAACAAGTTAATCGTGGTAAACTACAAAAAATGAAGGGAGCAGCCAGGATATCGGATAGAATCATGGAAGCAGATCTGAAAAAGCTTGGCACCAACTAAGGTAATGTTTTTCAGCACCAACTAAGGTAAAATGCTTTTCTTGGCTGGTGGCCAGGAAAGCATGCCTTGCACAGGAAATTCTGAAAAGAAGGGGGTTCCAAATAGTATCTAGATGCTTCTTATGTAATGAAGCAGAAGAAACTAATAGCCATCTGCTTCTGCACTGCAAGATAACTACCCAGCTTTAGTCCTTATTGTTAGAATAGGAATAGATTTATACAATCCTATTAAAATAGTAATAGATTTATACAAAATCCTATTAGAATAGGAATAGGAATAGGAATACTAAATAGTATCTTACTGGGTAAAGGATTGTAAACTAGGGTCCATAAATAGGGTCTCAATGTAATAATGTAAACAACAACAATTCAATAATATGTCGCCCGTTCGGCCAATGATTATGTTAACAAAAGTAGGGTCACCGTGTATCTTTCTGGTGACTATTTTCTGAAATCTAATTTGTGTAGCACCGTGACATCATTCCAGTGACTACTTTCTTATATCTAATTTGTGTAGCACCGTGCCATCATTCTGATGACCACTTTTCATATTTAGTTTGTGTAGCACCTGGTGACTACTTTTTCATATTTGGTTTGTGTAGCACTGTGTCATCATTCCAGTGACTACTTTTTTATATGTAATTAGTGTAGCACCGTGCCATTCTTCCGGTGTCTACCGTTTTCGCGAATTTGATTTGCGTAGCAACATACATCTCTCCGAACTACTTTTTATATTTAATTTGTAGTACCTTGAATTTTTTCCAAACTATTTTCTCATATCTAAGTTGCATAGCATCATATGTCTTTTAAGTGACTCCTCAAATTTTGATTTTCATAGTTCCATTCACCTTTTCGGTGACTCCTCAAATCTGATTTAGGGTTGTGCCATCATTCCAACCCTACCCGTATTATTTTTCTTTTCCAGTAGGGTCGTGTCATCATTCCGGCCCTATCCCTTTTTCAATGGGATTGTCCCATCATTTCGAACTATCCTATATAATTTATATATTCTAGTAGGGTCATGACACCATTCTAACCCTACCCATATAATTTTATTTCTTAGATTGTGACCACTTTTAGCCATCAAATATAATACTCCGGCATATGAGCATGTTTCGGACAATTTTTCAGTGACTTTCTTGTCTAATATTGACTCGTCTATTAATTTCAACATGATCCATACACTTTATACTAGATTTTGAGCACTTCCGGCAACCGTTGCATTGTGAAGAAGTCCATATGGAGCAACCACCTAATTTTGTTGGGAAGGGGAATTCAGTAGACATTGTATGTTGATTACGTAAGTCACTCTATGGTCCGAAACAGTGTTTCCAAGCTTGGTTTGGGAAGTTCAACAATGTAATTTTATCTCACTGTGTTTTATCGACATTCTGCATCAAATTCAATATTTTATGAGAAGACCAAGCACACTGAGATTGATCGTCAATTTCGTGAAGTCGAGTGATCAACTATCAGATATCTCACTAAGCCCCTCATCGGTCCACGCGTTAATTACATTTGTAACAAGCTAAGTACATGAATTGTATGCACTAGCTTGCGGGGGAGTGTTAGAATAGGAATAGGAATACTAAATAGTATCTTACTCGGTGAAGAATTGTATTCTAGGGTCTATAAATAAGGTCCCAATGTGATAATGTAACCAACGACAATTCAATAATATTCTTTTCTTATATTTCTCACACTTGTTCTTAAGTCTCACAAATAAAATGGACAACGCCAAAACATGTTGCAGATCTGTTGAGTTGATGGATTAGGAGAGGAGGAAGCAAGAGTCAAAAGAAGTGGTGGAGAAGAATCGCAGCTTGCATTCAGAAAGTTAAATAAAATTGTATTATATCCTATGAGTTTTGGTGTAAAAAGGAATGTATAGATAAAGTAGAACAGATCATTGATCTATTAGGTTTCCTGTAACTTCTCTTTTGTATTTAGTTTTTCTGGTTCAATATTTCTGGGGTCTCCAGCTTTAAGGTATGTTGAGGAATTCAATAAACATAACTCATGGGGTGAAATTCCATGTAGTGAGTAGATGTTGCTTGTGTAGAAAAACAAGGGAAGGATAATCAGCTGCTATATTGCAATTCTGCAATGGAACATATTCAATATTTAATTTATCATGGGTACAGCCTATGGCAGTGGCAAAAGCTGTTGCAAGTTGGGCAAGGAAGCTTAACTCCAGAAAGAAAGAAGTGTGGAGTGTAGCTCCTTCTTGCATTTTTTGGTTAATTCCACAAGAAACAAGAAATGACATAATTTTGAAGGTATGGAAAAGCACGTCAGGCCTCCATGAGGTAGAGACAAGGTCTATGTAAACTCCATCCTCCCGGAACCCCACCTGTGGAATTTCACTAGTATGTTGTCATTGGAAAGCACATAAGGAGGGCTAAGAGATCATTTTTCTTCCATTTATACTTTTGGTGCAAAAATAATTCCCGTACAAAGTTTTGATGTATTTACAATTGCATGCAAGTTGAGACCATCTCATTTCAATATTAATAGAACATCTTAATACACACCCTCGAAATATAATATACATCAACCCCACATACACTGTAAAAACTCTCAAATCATAGAGATATTTTGTACACAAGATAAAACAGCTGAACTTTATGATTTTTAGCAGACCCATCTTGCTGCTAAAGAAGACAACAAAGAATCTAGATAGAGTAGCGTTGTCATACACTACTACATTCGGAGTTCAATATCCTAGCAAGTGCAACAACCTTCAAACAACTAAGATCAGAAATAGAACAAGACTTTGCATAATAAAAGTGAAAGAAACAAAGTCAATGGACCCTCTTTTTATTGTTAGAATGAATGCAATGAAACTTACAATGCCACAGCTTGTTTAACCCATGAAAAGAGCTTCAATTTTGCTTTGCGTCCTCCACAGTATCATCAGAATCAGAATCACTGGCATTATAGCCTAAAAAGGAAGAAAAGATGAACACCACACAATAACAGTAAACCAATATAAAAGTTAATCAATAAAAAATAGCAAACCGATAAAATCAGTAAACAGAAAATCTACATACCTGGGCGTTTATCACTCACTTTCCATGCCGATGACCGACTCTTTGAAGCTCGGGTAATCCAAGCTCTTCCCTGTACCCAAATTGACCAATCAGTAGAAGCATTTCCAATATCCTCAGAGACAGCAGTAGAGACAGAAAACCGAAAAACTGTCAATGTTTCAAACAAACCTAAAACTCTACTTCTGGGCAGTGGAAAGAGCGGAACTATTTTATTTTGACTGCTTTGAAAACTTTGGGCAACTTCTAATAATAGATATATGAAATTGAACAGGCACACTGTGGTTATTCACTTCTTTGATTACAGAGAAGATAAGCAAGCATGTAAATGTTGGTAGATCCTCTTAATCATGTGTATCTTCATTAAGAATAAACTAAGCACTTAAATCATGCTAATATTTCTTTTCCTTATATTCAATTATTAAAGAGTTAAAGTTCAATTGGATTGTTGCTATCTTCACATGATGGGTTTCTTATGTTTATTATGGGTTTCTTCTAGTGGTATTTATAAGGCACACACGAGCTAGAATGTTCAAAGATATTTCATGTTGGAGGTGTCAAGTTCGAAACCCCTTGCCGGCGTAAGCAAGGGGTTTGCCTTCTGGGTCGAGCTTGTCGCACCAGGCTTGCCAAGTGCGGGTTACTCTCCTACGTGGTTTGCGAGCTATGTAGTGCGGGTTACTCTCCAAAAAGCTCTTGTTACTTGGAATAGCTAAGAAGGTTCAGCATTTGATAAAGGGGGTAATAGTTCAACTTTACCCTGTATAAGCACAAAGAGTGTCAAAAGCTTCAAGTGTAAGAGCAGTTCTAAAATCAGGCTGTGATCTTTCAACAATACGTTCTATGGTGGCTTTCTCTGTTCATATCTTGTCAATGGAAAACAAAAATCTCTACACTAGGTTATTCATAAATCACCAAGTTCTAGATTCTTAGAAAACTACGAGCAACTACAATTGAACTAAGAGACAAGGAATAAATGGAAGTAAGAAGATCATAGGAAGCAAAAATCAAACACCTTTTGTGCATCTCTGGCTATACCATAGCCACTAAAATACATCTGACCAACAAGGACTTGCATGTTAGCGTCACCAGCTTTCGCCTCCTTGAGAGTATCGTGGAACCACCGCTTGACACAGTCAGCCACCACGTCAGCAAGGGGTAGCCGCCGCTGGTTTGACGAAGAAGTATTGGAATTGGAATTGGAGTTAGAGCTTGCTTCTTCCATATTCTTCTTCAGCTTCAGCCGCCGCTCCGATGAATCGCCGTCGACCACCGCCCTAGACTTTGCGGCGACAGGTGATGGAACTGACCTAATTCTGGTTGCGGGTTTGACTTGGGTCGGGTGGTGGATTCTGTTGGAGTTGATTATTCTGGCAAAATCTTGAATTCTATTTGGTGAAGGAAGCGATTTCCCCATAAAACGTCGCAGAAAAAAAACCCACTAGGACACTAGTTTTTGAATTTTCAGTAATTGCAATGCCCCTAACAAGCAAATATTTGGGTATACACCTACAAAATTATTTTAAAAAATACAAATTAGATCTTAATGTTCTCCTCTTCTTTTTTAAAAATATTTTTTTTTTCAGTGAGATTTATATTGCATTAGATGTTGGGACTTGGGGCCGCACTGATAGACATTCATTTAGTTTGTTTTCTTTAATCAAGTGGCAATAGAAGATGTTTTGATATCCACGAATTATTACTCTCTCCGTTTCAAAAAGGATAACTTAGTTTGATTTGAAACAGAGTTTAAGAAAGAAAATCTTGTGGTTCTAAATTAAAGTTATATTAAATGTATCAAAATGTCCTTTAATCTTGTGGTCTTGAACATGTCAAGTAGAAAGTAAAAGTTAAAGTGTTGCCAAAAAAACAAAGGGGTCATTCTTTTTTTAAAAGACTAAAAAGGAAATAGGATCATTCTTTTTTAAATAGATGGAATATTTTAAAAAAAAGTACATTATTGTTGATTTTTTAAAGATTAAAGTCTTATTATGTGTAGAGAGCTTTTATCAACGAAATGAAAATTACAGCTTTTAATTCTTTTGTAAGAGTACTGTGTAAATATGAAATAATAAATGTGTTGCATGTCGTATATAAAAATAACCAACAGAATCGTAATAATTGACATTATTATTTGTGATAAATTTTTTTATACAACTCTTTTGGTTATAAAATTAATAGTAAGAACACTATGTGTTTAGGATTAAGGACTAACAATTGACGAGGAATGGCTCATTATTCGAGTAAGAAGTGAATAAAGTGTTGATTGGAGCTTTATACTTAGAAATTACAATAGATATTTTATATACCTAGATATAGAAATATAAATATGGTAATTCTTACGAGTTAATGATTTATTTAATAAGGTAATTCTATAATCCATCCTCTATTTCAAAGTCGCTAATTATAATTGATTCTTCAATAAGAATATAATTTAATTTTTTCAAAAGTTTGGTATTTGATTTGAGGGTACCGACTCTTTAGTTCACCGAAGAACTAAACTTGTATTCCATAATTGAAAATATAAATTCTACATAGTTGGAAATCTCTTCTATTAAACAAATTGCTCAACTTCTTGATATCGATATACTCGATCTTAACTTTGAACACTTCTGTTCATGATTTCTGTTGCTGGATTTGTTGAGTAACAAAGTTGTCCCTTGGGTTTTGTATTGTTTGAGAATAAAGAAGAATGGTTCTATGTGAATGTGTATGATTATAAACAATTGAAGAAGGTTATTATCAAAAAAAAAAGTATCAATTTCGTACATTAATGATTTAGTTAACTAACTTCATGACATTTTGATGTTTTTGAAGATAAACTTGTGGTAAAGATATCACCAATTGAAGATTGGGGCTTTAGACGTCCCTAAAACATCTAAATCAAGATTAGTATGTGTATCACCTACTTAAGAGTTCTTAGACCCAAATTATTGCGCTAAACAGACATGAGACGAGTCAAAGACCCATACACTCAAAAGGTTAATATATATATATATATATATATATATATATATATATATATATATTCCGTCTACGTGTGATTCCTCGGTTCCTAAAACGTGAGGTGAGCTGCTGATTCTACTCTTGGAGTGACTCAACATAATGCTCCCACAAAATTGGAACCGAAAATAAGATAAAAAAAATCTCATGTACGGTTCTGTAGAGTGGCAGTAAGGGTGACTTATCTGTCAAATTTTCCACTATCACCCCAAAAAAAACAAACTGATATATATATATATACACACACACACACATATATATCCCACGCGCCTCATTCTTTTTCTCCTTATGAGTTGTTGGTTTCATTTTTGTTTCCAAAAAGTTTAAGTATGTGACAATATTTATTATGAATTAGCTTGAAAGAGTTTGTATATGTGATTTGGGACATATTTATGTATTCAAACATCATATTTAAGTCACATTTTAAGTTAGCTTCTAGGTATAATCTTGTGAAGATCTTTATATTCATTGATTATATGTTGTGATGAGCTAATAGATATGATTAGATTGAATTCAAATTAAAAAATAGCAAACGACTCATAGAATGGATTGAAATGTAAAGTGAAGTAATACAAGCCAAAACAGAGTAAAAATAGCTATATAAGAATCGTGAGATGAATTTGATGCCCCATTTGTTCAAGCACTAAATTTCAAACATTCAACAAGGCAAGATTTGAGATGGAAATCGTGTGCAGCAGAGCTCTATTAGTGAACCTTGTGTCGTGTCTCCCTGTCTATAAGATTAACTCGATTGTGTGTGCATGTGTGTATTACACCTTGGAAATCCAATAACTTAATCTAGAGCTTTTAATGGAGTCTAATGACCTAAAAATGGTCAAAATGATGTTCTAGACCTAACCTAATGTAATTAATTTGGTTAGGAGGTATTAGAGTCTAAACGTCAAGAAATGATCATGACGACCGAAAGATTGTAAAATTGAACTAGTGTGTTCTTAGGTGTTGTAAGGGGCTTTGAAGTGTCTTATGAGGATGAAATGTTATAAAATTATTTAAATATATATAAATCAAATTTTAAGGGTCAAAAATTTTAGGTACGACCCCCCAAGGACCACCCTAGGGGTCCTTGAGGAGGACCCAATCATTTGACCCAAAAAGCTGTCAAATGACATCTTGACCTGTGGAGGCAGTGACGAGTCGTCACTAGGCTTATGCCCGTAAGTGAGGCTCTTGGTTTGAGACTTAGTCTCCCCACAAATTCTTCTCCTTTCCACTCTCTCTGACAAGACTTACGACCAGCAGAACGGGCCGTAACACCACCTACTGTCCGTAGGTGGTGGCTGTAAGTCACTGCCAGGTAAGTAAGTTTTCACTTTTATTTTAGGGTCTTATCTCGAGTTAGCTATTCAACTAGGTGTTAGGAGGGGCATTTAGTGAGTTAATTACCTAACTAGACCTGACTATAAGACCCTAACCCCAAGACCTCAAGTCATTCTAACAAAACTCACAAAAAGACAACTCAAAACTCATTTTCTCTCTCAATCTCTCTCAACTCAAGACTCCATTGAAGAAAAAGAAGATCAGGTTTTTTCTAGGGCTTCAAGAACAAGACTTTTATTCATAAATCCTTAAGGATTGATAAGGTATGGGAACTTTTCACTCTTGGGACTCTTTTCCCCAAGAGATTCCTTCAACTTGAATTTGAATGTTTTCCAAATTTCTAATTTTCACTTCAATTCGTGGGTTACCTTTAAAATTGACTTATTTTGTCTAGATTTGATTAATAATGATGAATGTATGAATGTTTATGAGTGAATTGATGTATTACTTTAGGTTTTGAAATAATTCCGTAAAGACCCATGAATGTCCCTTTTCTCATAACCTTAACTCTTGAATTATGTTGATTAATGGTTAAAGATGATGTAATTGAGTATGTTCATAAATAATTTACTATTGTATGATGATGATGATTGATTTGTTGGGTAAATATCATTGATTTAGGGGTGAATTCTTGAATGGGTTTCTTGGCCATTGGTTAGATCTTCAAGGTCATGAACATGTTATTGTAGTATTGTTGACTTACTTTTAATAATGTTGATTAATTGAAGTATGAATGATGAAGTTATGAATGTGTGATCATGCTATGAAAATGATGGTTGTGAGATAATGATAGGTGTGCTATTATAAGGGGTTGAAGGTAATCCTCATGTACATCTTATGATTATATGAAGTAATGTACTCACATGATATTTGGTTGTGATGAAAGGTCTTTCTCATCTTATAACCCGTGAGCTATGTACATGTTATATAAGGTTCTAAACTCCTAAGAGATATGTTATGAATTAATGTTAAGAAAGACTTAAATATACTTCAAAAAAGGAATTGTAGCTTAGTCCAAGTGAACTTGACATTGAGAGGTATTCCTTAACAAAGGAATGGAGGTTCACACTATCTTCTCTCATGAGGTGGAAACTACAATGCTAGTTAGCATAAAGAGGGTTTTCACTAATAACCTCCTAGTCCCTTAACTATGTGCCCCCATAGGAACCTTAGCTAGTGGATCCACCCAGATGTTATATGAATGTATATGTCTTACGTTGGAAAGTAGAACACCCTCCTTTCGGTGTGAAAGGATGACACCAGATTCCATGTTAGCTCACATGGTCTATGTAGGTTATGACAAAGTTTCTCGAAAGTTAAAATTAATGAATGAGAGCAAGAAGATGAACACTAACTAGGACAACTTAAGGGGAGTTACTTAGTGTAGGTAAAGGTATGAGACTTTACCTATACATTGCACAAGTGGACCTTGAGGGAAATTCTAGGGTGAGTTTTTTATGTATATATGCAATGCATGATGTTGGTCTCATATGTATGGATGATGTTAGTTTCACTTGATATACATGGTGTTCATCTAAATTGGCATGCATGATGTTGACTACACTTGTTATGATGATGTATGAGGTAAAAGACAATGTTTATGGTCTCTATATTAGTTTTACTTAGTTTATGTGGGGTTATAGGACTTCACATACACATTGCACTGGTGGACTTGGATTGGGGCTATGAGTAAGGTCTTGTGATGTATTGACGAAATGGACTCTAAACATGAAATATTAACTATGACTTTATTATGATGTTACTCTTGAACATGAATATGAATATGTCTCATTGTGGTTGTGATATGGACTTATATATGTTCTTGGGATGTGCATAAAGGCTTTTAAATTTAACATGGCGTGCTTATAAACAAAATGTCCCTTTGTGTATGTTTTCAAATGATTTACTTGCATATGTTTCCATACTTAGTACATGTGGTTTGTACTAATCTATATTTCTCCTATTTTTCTACACAAAGTGTAGGTTCGGTCCATTGAGGTGATTCCACTCCTTTCTTGAAGAAACTTGGATTGTTATTCTCAAGTTGCTGATTCCTCAGGTCCGAGGATGGAGATGCTTGATTCTTGTTCTACTTTTCTTATTGAAAGACTCTATTGTAATTGGTATTACAAGACTTGTTGATGTAAGGGCTAAGTCCCAATTCTCGTACTCTTATGTTTAGATGGTTATGTGAGACAAGTATAGATTCTATTTTGATATATGTTAAGTAAAGTTGAACTTCAAATGAAATTTTTTAAATTTTTCGCTTATTATTATATGATGAATGCTAAGGGCTTGTCTAAGGCCTCTTCGAGGATGAAGACACCACTAATGACTAGGGGGTACTTTCCGGTCATGACAGTGTGTGTGTGTGTATTTGACAACGTTTAGGGTCGCTAGTTGCTTCAATTCATTAATAGAGGATTACAACTTAGTTTTGGAGATTAGAATCATTGTTCTTAATTTTTAGGGTTTATTGTATAACTTTAGTAGATTATTGTGGATGGAAAATGATTATCTACATTAATTAATGATTTTTTTCATATTTATGTTCTCTAGTAGTTTAATTTATTATAGTTATTATTTACCGCTAGTTATGTGTAGCTAAACTCATTATTAGGATTATGAGACTTAGAATATAATATAAATGATGATAACAATTCTTTATAATAAATATCTTTCATGAAGGGATTATCATCTTGTATTACATTCTTTTTTTTGTAATTAACATATTTTTTAAATTGGTGACAACATAATTATAAAGAACTCACATATATTTTTACATGCTTGACCATAGAATTACATATTAGGGAAAAAAATCATTCACAAGATTTGGTGCTACCAATCACGATATTATAACTTGAGCTAGAGAGATTATAGTTTTTCAGACTTTCGATGCATGAACAAGATAACTTTCACACTTAAGTATTAAGAAAAAAAAACTTAGGATGTTATTCTGTTAACTGGGTCGCGAGGCTTTAATGGACTTATAGATATGTTAGTTTTGCACAATGAATAAACTTGAATAAATTGATAGTAAAATATTTATTTGAATTTCAATTGAAAAACCGTAACCCTAGTTCATCTTTATTACAGATAAAATCGAAGTAGTTAGTAGATTCTCATAAAACCCTTGAACTTTTCAATAATAGTTAATGATTTGAATATCAACATCAAAATTATAAAAGAACTTCGCTTTAATTCCATAAAGATAGTGTAGTTTGGGCAACATCAAAATTCTTATGTTGTTGTCGGAGAGTGAAGTTTAGAGTTTTAAAATTTGTAGATAGCTATTATTTTCTTTTGAAGATTACAATGGATGTTGTTTTTGTCCATTGTAGGATTTTCTTATAGTTAAAGTTCGGTACTAAGTGTTACTGATCTCCCATGATTCTAATTGACCCAGAAATAAAAATAATATTTAGACGACGAAGACTGAATTTTGCAATGAATAAAGAGAAAGAACACGAGTTGATAGTTGAGGTTGCTTTACAAGTGGGTCATTGTCACAACTCAAGGTACCCCCTACGCGTAAATCGCACATATAGGACTATGGGAGGCCCTATAAAAGATATTTAACATGCATTAAACAAGATAATTGAAATTCAAGAGAATTTAAAAGAAAATTCATATCAAGAGTTTTATAAAACAAAGCGGAAGTCTACATAGTCTCATTAGTCATCTATCACATCAAGAGTGATCGGGACGTAACTATGGCATCAAATACAATATTTGAACAAAAGATAAAGAATGAAAGTCATAAAATGTCTGGTCCTCAAAACATGAGGACTCACCACAACTCAATATCACCAAAGTGACCTCTAGCCATGGGAATGTGAAACCTGAACTTTGGACCCTACATCTGGAAAAAAAAAGTAGGCAAGAATATGTGTTAGTACAAAAATGTACAAATTATGATAGCAATGCATAAAGACATAAAATAATCCTAAAAAGAGGAAAATTTTGTGTCATGCAAAGACCAAGTTAAAAACATGTGATAAGAAATTAAAAGCATGGTTCATATCAAGGTCAATGCAAGTAAAAACTTATTTTTTGAATACTTGTGAGGTAATTTTTGAATTAACCTTAGTTCATCATTATTGTTGTGGGAGACAGCTTTAACCGACATGTAAGACCATGTGATCAATTTACATGGAATTCGGTGCCCTACACACCAAAAAAGAGTTAACTTACTTGCCAAGGTAAGACCATAAACTTCTAGCTAGATCTACCAGCTAATGGCTATCTAAACAGCCTATAGTGGCACATAGTTTATGGGAAATAGGTAATCACCACTTGTCCACTCGGTACTAAGTTTAGTTCCCACAGAATAATCATTAATCATATTCATATTATATTTAAGGGGCTTGATTAATCACCTCTTGTCCTTACATCATGTGACATGGATAATCGCTTCTTGTCTTTCATTAGTGGACATGGTTAATTGCCTCAACATTAGAATAGATCTTTATTATTGGTTTATTTTAGGTGAGAAATCCTTTCAACCTTCAGAACCCCTTTTATATGAGAAAACCTTTTCACAAACATGTATTGAGCAATTTGTTAGAAATTTAGGAACTTTATGGAGGGAAGAGCTCTCTATATAAGACTATCGTAACTTGATACCAAAAGCTTGAAATCAATGCAGGATTAGGAGACTTGATTTGAAACCCTAGGTTGACTTCTTCTTCTTCAAGATTTCAAGAGAGAGAAATATTTTGGAGAGAATGACTTGTTCTTATTTTGGTAATTTGAGAGAATGAATAGAATAGGTTGATTTTGGGGGTAAAATAATTTATGTAGGGCTTTGGGTTAATGGTAAAACGACATAGTATTGAATTAAAATATTTAGGACTGATCTCTAAAGACCCTGACTTAAAATTGATGGACCATCTTGATAACCAGCCTTCACGGCTCGTCGAAGGCACCACGGGCCATATTGGCCGTCGTGGTCCTCGACCAGTGGCTAAGGAGAAAGGGTCCTCCTACACTCCACCTCCGCAACCCATCAATGGAACCACGGGTGGTTATAGCAGTCGTGGTCCTTGACGGTAGCTAGGGGAAGAGACTATGTCCTAAGTAGGTCACAATGACCCGTATAACGACCCATCAACCTCATCATAGACCATCAAGGCACTTGTGGGAGGGACACCTGCAGGTCATTCTCTATGAAACCTACCAGAGCCTCTTCACAGAACGTAGACCCCTTCACGACTAGTCTGGGGCTCCATGGAGAGTTCCATGTTCCAGTCTTAGCTTATGAGTGTTGTCTCTACCCATTTTTAGCCCGTTCTCAAATTCGAGGTGCTACAGTCATGCTAGGGTCATTAGACCTCTTTCACTTATTAGAAATTCTATTTTCAACATTACTAACATGATGTTACACTTAATGGATATGAATGATTTATTCGATGCTCTACTTCTTGAAGATCCAAATAATATCGTAAATACCTCGCAGGGATATTTATAGCTTACAATCTTTCCAATATATTTTAAGAAGGAATTACACTAGGGTAATTCCCATTTTCTCTTATTAGTGAAGCAAGTACATGAATTGCGGAGTAATGTAAAACATCTATCACTATCTGACTAAATTTACAAGTGAATTCTTGAAGAGGTTATTTCCTCCAAGTAGGTGTACTCATCTTACAGGTGAGACAACAATTTCATATAAGTTCTGGGTTAAGCACTACATAAAGCTTGACCGAGATTTAGAAAAAAAACACAGTTTAATGCCCTATCACAATCTACGGACTAAGGTGTTGCTAAAGTACTTCCATAGATTGTTAGATGTAATCAACAAGTCCACATTATTATATAAATGTTGCAATAGCACATCTATTATAATGTTCTTAACTGTTGTGATAGACTTTCAATCCTATTAGCATACTTCTAAAATAAAAGTGTCGCAATTAAAAGATATTCATTGTCTTAAATTTCTTCGTTGCAACACGCAATGAAATCATTGCAATATACCCTTTGTGGCAATGGTTTTTTGAAAAATAAGAATTTATTGCAACACTTTTTACTTTCTCTTTTATAATATTTTCATACTCAACATAATTCCTGTTACGATCCAAGACTACCCCTTAAACGTTACATGGTGAATAGAATTTTAAAAGACCCTAAACGAACTACTTGACATAACATGCCATCAAGATAAATACATAATTGAAAGAATCATGAAGAAGGAACATAAGTCTCAAAGTTCAACTAAATATGATACCAAATAGAAGACCATAAATGAGGAACATACTTTGTCTGACAACAAGCCTCTAAATAGTAAGTGACTTGGACAAACCTCAACTCACTTAAACAAAACTGGAAATGACAGCAAGTCTGAAATGACATAAAAGCATAAATGTGTCCATGTCCTCGAATCATGAAGACTCACAAAGTCTAGACAAGTATATCGGAATCTATGCTCACTGCAAGCTAGATGTGGATCACCACATCCTATATTATAAAACAATATAGGCACAAGATACATATGTAGTCATTACTCTAATTGTATTGAGAATGGAGAAGGAGGAACAAGTAAACATAACCTAAATTTGATTGTATGATTTCATAAAAAACATAGTAAAATGTCATGCATTCTTCTTTGAATCATAACCATAACTTAAGTCTTTGAATAAGTCATAAAGCTTTGCGGGAGACATCGTTAATCGAAAAACCATATTAGCTATAACATAGAGTTAAATATACTGGTGTCATATAGAAAAGAGAGTTTCCTATTTTCCAAGATAGGTACCATAACCATAAGCTAAAGTGGATTCACTAGCCAATGTCCAATCGAGACATATCTACGGGGACACGTAGCTTTGAGATCTGAGTAATTGCCGCTAATCCAACTCGTTACTAAGTAAACTCCCAATAAAAAACATGTATAAGCACAACATATTCACTATATTTGAAACGTCTAGAATCTAGTAATATCAAATTATTCAGAAAATCTCATCAGAATAGCTCCTTTAAAATCATGATTTCATAAAATATTCATAAAAATACTTTAATCAAAAACATCTAAATCATGATAATCTTAGCATCCTAAAAGGGGAACTTCAATCGAAAGTGTCCAAATCATATCATTCTTTCATCATAGGAGATACTTAAATCAGAAGCACAATTTTCATAAACATAATTGATACTATAGAAATCATCATTCATTCATAAATCCATTCATAACTGCATATATACTTATCAACATTGCTTTGAATCATATTATTAAATACTGATATGGCATGGATTCATGAAAATATTATTGAAAATATTTAGATATGATCAAATCATGTATAGTAAGATTATTCATGGAGAAAAAACTTTAATTCAATTGGACCTATGGAAGAATCATGAAAACCCTAGAAATTGGGTTGGAATCATATGTACAAATTTAGGTTCCTTTTGGGAATTAGTGGGTGGATAACCCATTGATGAATTTTTCACATACCTTAATGAGACACTATCTTGAAATCTAAAAATGAGACTTGAAGTTGAAGAATCCTTGAATCACATTTGGAGAGACTTGGAGAGGAAGACTTGAGGTTTCTAAGAGAATGAGAGGGGATGGAGAGAGTTAGGGCCTAATTAAACCTTTAGAGTCTTCTAAGTATCCCAAAGCGATGTAGTTTAGAAGTTAGAATAATAGAAAAATACCAGAATGTCCTTGAGAAATAACTGTTGATTAGTTTCTACAGACATCATGTAATGTTTGTACATGGCGCCACAATTCATATTGGTCTGTCGTGAAATGAGTTACTGAAAACCAATTTGATGATGTTTAACTATGATTATATGACCATGAGTCGTAGTCAATTGTGCGAACTGTACATTGTCATCCATAGATCCAAGGTACTAAAATCACACGGTATAACACCTCCCCCCCCCCCACTTTTTTTCTTCATCCGATTCCCCCCTCCCCCCACTTTTTTCTTCTTGTTGGTGAACCCTAATCTCCCCCTATATATACTTAGCTATCTCCACTGTTAAAGGGGGATTTTTATTTCGAAAAAAAATTGAAAGAAAAGGGGATTTGGAGTTGAAGAATATATTGGGAGATAGTTACAAAGGGAAGGGAAAAGGCGAGAATTCTACTATTAGATACAAAAATAGTGAGAAAAATACAGCCTGAAAGAGTGAAAAAAAATAGAGAGTTTGACTCTCTTCTGTTCGAATTCGAAGTGGTTATTTTCTGGAGCTCATCGAGATCTGCTCGCAGTGGTGGAAGTTCTTCGTAGTTAAGCTCGTCATCCTAGTATCGCTGCTCTGGAAAAGGTGATATTCTTGTTCCTACTTCTCATTCTTTCTTTTTGAATAAATTATGATGTTATTTGTATCGCCTGATTTTTTCTTCTTTGACTTTGAGATCGTCTGATTGTGTTTGACTTCTCATGGTTAATCAAGAATTGGGCAGGTATTGAAGGTTGTTGTTCGTTTGTTCTTACTTCTTAACATTCAAATATATATGTAGGCATCGAATGAATTTTTTTGTGAGCCTAAAGCATATGCTATGTTATTGTATGTTATCTGGAATGGTTGTGTTGCCTTAAGATTTGTCATTTTGTTGATGTCTTTGGAAAACATATTTATATAGCATGATTTTTATGGTGTTTAACTATTTTTGGTGGTGTAGCAGTAGCTCAAATTTTGAGATTTAAGATTTTTAGTTCAATTATTATATTTTATTTTTGCGTGATTATGAATAAGCTAGATTAAGAAGCATTTTCTTTCGAATCTATCTGCTTGTAGTACCCCTTTATGTGACAGTATGTTTATTTTGACTAGAATGTGATTATTTAGGCCAAATTTTGACAAAGCTTTTAGTTCATTAGTTATTATCTAAATCGGTGAGTTTTGTCGCATTTCAAGAGCATGTCTTAGGTTATTCCTTTCTTGGTCTAACATGTAATGAAATTGTTGGCTTGCTCCCTTTTTCTCTGTAATTGTTTTGGCTATAAAAGTGTTGTCGTGAGTATGTATCAGAGTCATTATATGTCCGTTCATAATTCATTTTATGCTATTCAAACATACCTACTAGCATGCATTGAATTGTTATTTTTGTCTATCATGCCTTTGACTATGTATATATATGGATTGATTAGGATTTTTATGTAGTGATACATTTGATGCTAGTGCTTCAGTCCCTGGTTTTTTTTCGATGATGTCCCTGTGCAAGCATTTAACTATGCTTATGTGTATGGCTAAATTCTTATTTTGTTGGGTCATTGGAACTATTCCTCTTTTATGCTTGAGTTGTTATAGATAGAGGGGTAATCGTTTCAAAATGCTTTTGGTTACTGCCTTCCCTTATCAATATTGTATGTGTACTAAAATTTATTATTTTCACCTATATTAATTGGGTTCAGAAGCTTAAAGTTGAATATGCCCCCTCACTTTGCTAATTTATCTTTTGTTTTTCCTCTGTTTTGCTGCAAATGTCATCTTGAGTCCATTATACTCTCATCCCATTGCATTTCTCCTAGGTTGGGCCAAGCCCAACATCCTCTTAAGTCTGCCTCGTTATGAAAGCTGAAGTGCAGGGCTGGAGAATGATGTATAGCTGTTCGAAAGTTCAAAAAGCAGGTTGTATATGAGCAAAATATATGTAGAATATACCATAATATACAGGTTGAGTGCGAAAACACCCGGTGTAGGTTCAGGGGAAATTTTTCAAAATGTCAATATTTTAACCTTTAAGAGAGCTCATTAGCAACACTTTCAATATTTAGTAAAAATGTCAAATTTTTAATTTGTTATGTATCTTATTTATGTTTTTATTATTTGTTTTTATTTAAAGAATATAATTATTTAATAACAAAAGGAATAAAATCAAGGGAGAGAATATTTCAAAAAAAAGTAAAGATTACTTAATTTTCTCATCAGTTACATTTTCAAATATAACTCAAACATTGTTCTTTTTTTTTCTCCATAATCTTAATTTTTTTTTATTAGTTTGTATTCATTCCAATAGATATGCCTAGAGCTGTCAATATGGGTTAGCCCATCCCATCCGGGCTAACCCATACAGGCTTTGACATTTTATGGGTTAGGACAGGCTAGCCCATTTTTTGCGTGGGCCAGAAAATGATCGGCTCAATCCACAAGTATGTGGGCTACAAGCTTGACGGGTCAGCCCACTTTTTAAAAAAATTATATTTTTTTATAATTATTAGATTAAATTTTAAATTATAATTTAAAATATTATCATAAATATCGACAAAACGATATTACATGATGTTAATGTTAGTACTTGTTAATCAAATCAAAATAAAATTATTTTTATAATATTTATTAGGGATAATTTTAGATACGTCTATGTTTCGCTCTATAACACTCACCTCCCCTTTGGTTTACGATATTACGTCTACCTCTCTTATTTTCATTTATTTGTAACCATTCTTTAAACCTATTTAAAATAAATATAAATTAATATAGATTTGACAATTTCTCTTTTTTATATAAATTTTTCTTAATAATAAATATTATATAAAAATTAACTCATTTAACAAATTTTTTAAAAATAAATTAACACAAAGACTTGTTTTTTTAATCCAACAAAGATCAAAGTCTTCAACTAAGCTGACCCACATTTTCACCAAATATTAACTCTTTATCTTTATTTCACCTTTACCAATTCACGTAAACTTTTTCCCCACAATAACCCATCATTTTTCGGCAACAATTTCTTCAAATAGAAGATAAAATTGAACTTCCCAAGAAAGAAATTCGATAAGAACGATAAGATTGTGTTCTAGTTAAATATTTACACAAGCGAAGAAGAAACATGATCCAACGAATAAAGATAAATCACTGTAAATTAGTTCAAAACATTCATACATAAGGGTAAATTTGTTAAATCTAAATTAATTTATCTTTATTTAAATAGGTTTAAAAAATGGTTACAAGAAAATGAAAATAAGGGAGGTAGACGTAATATCGTAGACCACAAGAAGGTGAGTGTTATAGAGCGAAGCCTGGAGGGAGGTCTCTGAAATTATCTCTATTTATTAGGGTGTTTTTTCAAGTAAAAGTACAAATATATAAATAAAAATAGTAACCTAATTATTTGAATTTGGACTCTCTTTAATTTTAAATTTTAATATTATATTATATTTTTTAATTAATTATTATTGGCCTACGGGCCGGCCCTACCTAGATTTCTCAAGCCCATCAAATCAGCAGGTTTATTCAGGTCGAGCTAAAAAAACTCTTTTTTTAAATGGGCTCCAAAAATCATAGCCCAACCCTATTAAATCCCGAGTTAGGCCAGGCCGGCCCAACGGGCCTAACCCATATTGACGGCTCTAGGTATGCCAAATGATTTTATAGTTATTTAAGAAACATATTTGTATTCATATATTTTTTTTCATGTGTATTTATTTGTTTCTTTGAAAAATTCGTATTTCCTATTCATTTCAATATGTATTTTATTCGTATTTCTATTTATTCTAGTTTTTATTTAGAATATTGTATAATAAATATAAAATACAAAAAAGTTGTATGATGAAAAAGTGAGATAATAGTTTTTAGAGAAAGAACACATCACTTAAAATTCTCATCATTAACAATTTCAAAAAAAAACTCCTTTTTCATTCTATTAGAGCAACTTTCCTTTGTTATGTTTTCATTTTAATTGTATACCAATAATTTTTTTTTATTTTATGTGCTCACTTTATCATTCAAATTAAAATTGATTTTTTTCCCATTCAAACTACAAATTGTATTTCGGTGATCAAAATTGTATTACTTGATTACCATATATATATATATATATATATATATATATATATATATATATATATACGTATCTCAATATGTATGAATATGATTTATGAAATGGTACAAGATTTTTCGAGAAAATAGCATACTTGGTGGAAATAATAAATTTGTTGAGGAAGGTTATAATATTCTAAAAAAATATATATATATTGACTATGAAAGAAATAAGAATACAAGATTCTGGAAAACATATAGCATACATAGGTAAAATAATATAATCAGTATACAATATTCTAAAAAAAATACAAAATTAACTGTTGAAAGACGGGATACATATATGTTTAAGAAATACAAATTCATATGAGATAGCAAATATAGTGAAAATGATATAATCAGAATACAATATTCTAAAAAAATATAAATTGACTGTTAAAAAATAGGATATATTTATGCTTAAGAAATACAAGTTCATATGAGATACATATTTGAATGACTACAAATAAAAAAGAAATACAATTTCGCAACCTTCTTCTTTGACTCTCTCTTTTTTCTTCGTTTGCTATGTTCCTTTTTATCAATTCTTTTCACCAAATTCAAATCTGATTGTGATTATTTGTGAATTAATAATCCTATAAGCAAAATTCGAAATTATTGAATATGAATATATAAAAAGATCAAACAATATATTAACAATATATTAAGTATGAATGCTTATGTGGCTTACTACAAATTACAATCTATTAAATCTCAAATATGAAAATAAAATCATAAAAATAGTGTTTCAAATACTAAAATTTCGAAATGCTTAAATATTTGATGAGTATGTTAACAAACTCATATAAAAATTGAAAAATGACAAAATTATAATACATGCAATCCAAAATTCAACATAATTTTTTATTTCGAAAACAAAATCTTATAAAATCTCGCTTTATGTATTGAGAGATTTCTTGAATTAATCGATAGATCTGAACAAATTGATATGAACTTGAATAATTATTTCTTCTTCAACAATGAGACACAATAATGGTGAAAATGGTAAAAGAGAAAAAAATTTTAAAATCTTAAAGATAAAAATAAATTTAATGGTACTAAAGTCTAGAAGAAGTCTAAACGGATAGTGAATATATTTAATGTTGGATTGTTTTGAGAAATAAAAGGAAAGACAAATAATAGTATTTACAAATTATTTTTAAAATATTGACATTTGACTAAATATTTTAAAGTGTAGATGTTTTTATTAAATAAGTTAGAAATTGTGACTACTTTACTAATTTTTCTTAAATTCAAAATACAGATGCCGGAAGTTGAAGTGGGCTGCATACATTCGGTATACAGCCCAAGATACAGGAAACGGGGCTGATATATGAGTTATATACACTGATATAAACGTGTGTATACAAAAAAACGAAAATTGATTTTGAAGTCCAAAACTCAGCAGCTTAGGCCCAATGTTTCTGGGCAGCAATAGGCCCAGAAGGCCCAAATCTTCCTCTCTCACTCTCTTTTATTTGAATTTATTAATTTGTCTAACTCTTACTTTATTCGCTAATTAATTTTAAGGATAGCTTAATTAAATTCCCTAAAAGATAAAACATATTTTTTATGTTAGTGTATAAATTTTATTTTATTTTTTAATCAATTCTTGTTCAAAGATCTTGGTCCAAACCTCTCTTCTTCTTTTAATTGGATTAAAATGATTCCTTGGGTTTTCGACTAAATGTTCAAATTATAATGAATTAAATAAATCTTAATTAATCTAGTTTGTTAAAATTCTTATCTCTTGTATTTCAAGTCAAATGTTTCATTTTTGGATCTCTTTGTCTAAAGGTATATAAAATAAAACTAATATGTCATTTATTTAATTATTTTTCTAAAAATTAACCAAATATTATAAATTATTCTTTTTATGTTAAATCAACTTTTTTGTTTATTTTTTATTTATTAAAAAAGTTTAGTCAAACATATTTTAGTCAAATCGTCGATCAATCGCGAGTTAGCGGGCATTTCGAGAACCTAACACCTTCTCAAATTGTACATTTGAACTTTAAACCCTTTTCAATTGATTTTTATCTGTTTTAAATCTTTTGAAAAATAATTTTAGGTTTCTTGATTTTTACTAAAAAATCAAGTGGCGACTCTGTTAATTCGGAAAATTAATTTCTCTTGAATCATAAGATTAATTGATTTTTCGATACTTAGTCATTTTTACTTTACTTTAATTTTTATATTTTTGTAAAATAGAAATGGCGACTGCAGTGGGGATTAATTAAGTTCTAACAAAAGGATTTGACTATTTGACTAATTGTAATTATTGAATTGCTTATCTGTGACTAATGTGTTTTAATTGTATAACTGACATTGCATTTCATGGCATATTTTGATATATATTGTATATTATATTAAAGGACGTTTTGCGGAATCGCGACCGAACTTTTCTATACTCAATTTTTTTCTGAAATTAGCGATAATTTATTGGTTCGTCATGCGTCCAATTGTTGTCGCGAGTTCCAACCCAAATTGTCTATTTGGGTCCCGGGTCTTTTCAAAGTCACTCTTAGTCAAATAGGATAAAGCTAAACCAAATCCAAAATTTATGAGCATTTGAACTAAGATGACCCAACACCCAAGGCGTGTTGGGCCCATTCGAAGACCACCATGAGTCCAAAACGGCTTACGGCCTAAAAGTATGTTCATAATTATCTGTTTAAATTTGAAAGATGTATACGTTGTATGAAAAATCATTGTCTCATGAGGTAAGGAATATATTATAGTTTACTCTAGTTAAAGACATAATTAACTCTGTTGACACCCAATTTTGACCCTCTCCGATAATAATTAATCGATGAGCTACTTAATTCCAAACGATTTAAAATAATTAGTTTTATAAAATTCAAAATAATTATTTCAAGTCTACTTTAATATATATATATATATATATATATATATATATATATATATATATATATATATATATATATATATATATATATATATTACATGATTATGTATATAATTAGTATATTTTATGACTATTCAAAAATCATCTCAAAAAAGATTTTAGTTATAATAAAATATTTAGACAACTAGTGTGATTTAAATAATAATTTATACTTTTAGGTTAATTTGTCTATAACTGAAATAATTATTTTATATTGTTAAAATTAAGAAGCTCATCAATTAATGTATATTAATTCCAATTATTTAGTTATTAATGAAAAGACAACTTTCACATATAGCAAACAAAAAATCCATATTTGTTTGCTACAGTAAAGTTAGCATAATTGCGCTCAATAGCAAACATAAAACTGTATAATTCGCTATACATATACAATTGTATAATTCACTGGCCTAAATTGTATAATTCGCTAGCCTATTTCGCTGCAATTGTATAATTCGCTATCCTATTTCACTGCAATTGTATAATGCACAATTGTATAATTCACTGTCTATTTCGCTGCAATATCTTTATAAGATTTGCTTTGCATATAATTGAATCGAATTAAAATGTATGTATATTGCATAATTATAAGTGTATAACAAGAAGATATATGTTTTTCTCTCGCTTTATACAAAAACAGAAACACAATATATACACTTCTTTTGTATAAAGCTAGAGAAAATTGTATTTCACTGCAACTGTATAATTCGCAATTGTATAATTCGTTGACCTTTTTCTCTGCAATATTATTTGTATAAAATTTGCATTTGTATACATTTGAATTGAAGTAAAATGTTTGTAAATTGTATAATTAAGTGCATAACACGAAGATATACAATTTTCTCTCGCTTTATACAAAACAGAAACAGAAATTATACATTTCTGTGTATAAACGAGAGAGGCGAGAATGGGAGAGTGGCGAGCAAGACTTTTGGGAGAGAGGCGCCTGGCAAATTTTGGCTAACGTTTGCTATGGAGCACAATTAAATCAAACCCTAGCTACTCCATTTATTTTAGGTTATTAGTTTGTTATTATATACAATTTTCCCTTAATGAAATCCCTAGTCTATTTGAGATAAAACCAAATTGGGCCTTTTTCCTCATTTCTTCGATCAAGCTCAATTCTAATTTCCTTTCAACAGCCCACTCAGCTTATCTTCCCAACCTTTAATGGGAAAATTATATGAAATGACAAACATTCATAACTAATTATATCATAGGGGTATAGTTTAATTTATTTACATTATATAATTATAGTTTATTTTTTTTGCTATAATTAATAGGGTCCACAACCTATTATGTAACCAATAGTAGAAAAACCTTATTTTCTAATTTTGTATATAATTATACACAAAACAATTTTCTCTCTCCTTTTCACAAATAATTTTCTCTCCTTTTCACATTCTAACGTCTTCTCCTACATTTAATACTCCAGCTATCCGGTTTGAATTTCAAATTTTTGTCCAAAATTTGAGTAATCCCTCCCGAAGTTGAAGTTCCCTCCCCAAGTTGAAGTCAATTTCGTAAGTACTCCTTAATTTTAGTTGATTACCTCTTTTTTTTAACTTATTTAAAATTTGTATATGTGTTCTGTTTATTATTTTTTTTTATATATTTTGATGAAATAATCATTTTTTTGTTCTTGATAGATCTAAAATTGGTCAAACAATGAATGAATCATCTTCATCTTTGAGGATTACCAGAGGTAGTCCTTTGCATGTCAATGTTGTTGACATTTTACCATCCTTTTCGATGGGGCTGACTCAAGATTTTGGGGTTAATGTAGGGTCTTTGGGAAAATCAAAACAAGTTATACAAGAACAAACCATGGAAGAGCTGAGATCAAAGAAAAAAAATGACCCTATGGCAGTTCAAAAAGTTACTAAAAATGTCAAAGCTAGAGGCTTTAAAATTGTACAAGAAACAAGAAAGAGGAAAGCTGTAAACATTGAATCAGAGGAAAATGCTTCTGAAGTTGTCGGATCTGAAGAACTTCATAATCATGAGGTAGTGTCTTAAAACACAAAGTTAGATACAATTTTTTGCTTAATTAGTTGTCAATATACAAAAAATATTAAATTAAGTATTGTATATAGTATATTCCATGTTTAGTAATTGTATATAGTATATTGCATGTTTATGTTATTTTTGGTTTTTGTATATATATACAAAATAGTAATTGGACTTAGTTATACGGATGGAAAATTTGAATATATGATTAGAATTTGTATATTCTATTAGTTATATACAAATTATTGAAGTTAGTATATATTAAGTTTATATACATATACAAAAATTGATATGTACATGTCTGTTTTAATAGCTGGTAGTAGGGGATTGTATATTAAAGGCTCATTTTTTTTTATATAAATATATACACAAAGTAATTGGATTTAGTTATATAGATGGGAAAATATCATATGTGATTATAATTTTGTATATTGTAGTAGTTATATACAAATTATTTAATATAATGTCATGTTTAACTAATATATTCATGTATACATATTGTAGTTGGATTTAGTTATATAGATGGAAAAATATCATATGTGATTATAATTTGTATATTGTAGTAGTTATATACAAATTATTGAATATAATGTCATGTTTACCTAATATATTCATGTACACATATCAATATACAAAAAAAGGTAAGTTCATATATATAAACAGAAATTAATCTGAGCATGACTTATTTTTTTGATTTTTTTTGTATATATATATAAGTATATATATACAGAAATTAATCTGTACATGACTTATTTTAAAATTGATTTTTTTTGTATATATATACTCTGTTTATTTCATACACTTTTTTTATTTTTTAGGAAGTCAGATATATTTGCAAGAACCGTGAAAAAGGACAATTCACATGCAATGTTATACGCAAATCAACACATTGAATGAGCTTCAGAATAAACTGCCTCCAAATCAATATAATCGTATATGTGCATCATCGTGTTTTGCACAGTTAACAACAATGAGACGATGTCACGTGCAAGCACAATTGTTTAGATGCATTATGTTGAGGAAGTTGGAAGGTAAATCTGTGAATGCAATACTTTTATATATAAATGGCACAATGTTTCGATTCACAATACGGGAATTTGCCATTATTTCTGATTTGAATTGTTGTGATAATGGTGCTGACTTCTACTTTGATACTGATCAACCCAATAGAATCATCGATGAGTATTTTCCAGCGAATTCTCCTGTCACTAAAGTTCGTTTGGCTGAAGCTTTTAAAGCAAAGGTATGGGGTGACAATCAGGGAGATGCATACAAGTTTGGGATTCTATATTATATACATGTGTTTATCATGTCCGCAGAACCTACTACAACAACAATAGATAGATTGGACTTTGATCTGGTTGACACAGGTAGATTTATGGATTATCCGTGGGGTCGGAAGGCTTTTAATGAACTTGCTAAATCCATAAACAACAAGATAAAGCCATGTGGACAGTACTACAGAATTCAGGGCTTTCCACTTCCAATGCAAGTTTGGTTCTATGAATGTTGCTCGTATGTTGATGACAAGATTGTTGTCAAGGTTTCTAGTCACATTCCTCGGATTATCAATTGGGTGACTAAGAACGACCATCCTCGGTTTGATTATTTCATGAAAATAATTTTTAATGATGCAGATAATCCGGTATGCATTTACTTAATACAATTTGTAAATTATTGAAGTTAGTATACATTTACTTACTACAATTTGTATATTACATTTTTATTATATTGACTTATAATTTTTCATGATTATGCAGATTAAGTTCAGAAATATTGAGCCAACAGCGATGGAAATTATAATCCTCCAACTTCCACCATCGACAGAACAATCAATTTCTCAGGGCCTGCAGACTGATCAAAATAAAGTTACAGATCTGGACGATGATTTCCAAAACCGCCCAGTATAACAAGCAGAAAAGGAAAAGAAAAAGTTATTGAATGTTCTTCACCGATTAGGAAAAAGAAAAAGCAATCTGTTACAATCATCTCCATCAACAAATCTTCAACAAAGGCAATTAAGACATACACATGAAGATCAATGGCGCGCAAAGCCACACGATCACAGTCCATCAATATCAACAGTGTTGAGAAGCACAGTGATGCAGGTACGTCACACAACAATGAACATGGAGAGCAGAAAAGTGTACAAGACAGAACACAAATGGGGCAAATTAAGAAGTCAACAAGCATTACAATTTCGCGTGATGAATTTGAAGCATTCAAAAAATCGATAATCAAATATACAATTCAAATATATGTTATTTGAAAAGATTATATACAATTATTAATAAAATATGCACTTTTTTCACATAGGTCAAGGACGAGTTCGCGGATTTGAGAAAAATGCTTGAAGACAAATTCAAAACAGTGTTGGAAGCCATGAATTCCAAGGTATCACATGTATAAATTTTTTGTTTTAATTTTTTATATACAATATAATATATACTAATGAATACAGTTGTATAATTATTTTTTCAGGTTAATGTCGTCGATGATGATCAAGAATCACCCGTCGAAGATGTTCATCACCAGCCCACATACACTCCACATGAACCCCAAAGTTAATCTGCAAATTTGACAGAACAAGAGGTATTATTTTGCAATATTTATGCATTAATTCAGTTTATACACATATTGAAATGAAGTAAATTGTATATAAGTAAATTCAGTTTATACACATTAATTCAGTTTATACACATATTGAAATTAAATAATTAAGAACTATATACTAGTATAGCTCAAATTATTATAAATCAGCATATTACTTATTTTTATACAGAATATACTACAACATAGTTTCTTATAATGTTTACATTATTTTCAGGCTACATTTGAAGATGTCATGCAAGAAACGCATATCACTCGTGTTCATCAGTCAAATATCAAGTCTTCACAGTTAGGTGCACAAAAAAAATCGATAGGTCATCCAAGTGCATTAAAAGATCATGAGGTATCCATAAATGATTATATACATTTTAAAATTTATTATAATGGTTTATAATCAGTTTGTTAGATATTTACGTTATTATTTTCTATTTAAGCTAGGAGATAACTTGCAAGAACTAAACCAGAATTCCTCACTGTTGGATCAAGTTATTTTGGGTGATAATTTGAATGATGTAAGTGGCACTGCCTCACAAGATCAATTAGTGTTGTATGCTAATGTGGATGCCCAGCAAAATGCCCAAAGGGAAACTGAAAGTAGCTCAAACAGTCGGGTAATATATAACATATACAATGCTGCATCTCACGAGCGTTTTGCAGAAGCAGAGGAGTCTATTATAGTTGCAGCGCCTATACAAATGGTATACATGCCTGATTCAAATCAGGAAACAGTTGTAACTGAATCAGAGGATGAATTGCCAGACCATCTTCTTCCAAGCGTGAACACACTGCAAAACATTGTATTACAAAAACAAGTTGAAGCTGAAGTAACACCAATGCCAGCTGTTAGGCATAGACGCCCAGGTCCATTCAACATATCTCCGTACATGACTTCGCTTGGGTCAGATGCTAGTAAGCAACAATTATTTATGTTTACATTTTCATAAATAAGCATATTGTTTGCATGATGTAAATATTTATATACATATCTTTTCAGGTAGTTCGTCCCGACAACCAGTTGTGTTTTACATGAAGCATCCTTTTGTTTCATTGTCTGATAAGGAAGAGTCTGATTTGTTTTCAAATTTTTGGATATGGCTGAAAGAAGACTTACTCGTCAAGCATTACAAAAAGTAACATATTTTTTTTTGTATACACTTGCATTTTTAATTGTTTGTTTTGTATAGTTATTTTGTATTATTTATAATAGGAACTATGCGGAGGATCGCTACAAGAAAGGAAAGGCAACATTACCACAATTGTTTAATTTTGGTGTAGCAAAAATTGACAACAAGAATTGGTTCTACAGTTTGAGCGCCAGTTGATTGATAACTCGGTATGTTCCGTTTTTATATTATTAAAAATGTTTAAATTAAATGAAATTGTATAATGTATAAATTATAATATTATTACTCATTATATCACAGCACATAGATGTCTTATTCTACTATATAAGGAAAAAGATCAAATACTCCAACAGTAGCCCATACAAATTCACAAATCTATGTTGCAATTTCAACTCTGTTTTTCTAAATGCTTGGAATTATGGAATAAAAGGTGACCTTTCTAAGGAAGTGTTAGACGAGATGATTATTGATTATATTAATGGATACAAGATGCTAGCGTATGCACCATGGCACACAGTCGATGATGTATTCATCCCGGTTAACTTAGAAGGCAAGTTACATTGGATTCTGATTGTCATATCTTTCAATGATCGATGCATCAAGGTGTATGACTCAATCAACAATTCTCTTCACCACTCATTTGTTGTCAATCACATCAAGAAGTATGCACAGCTTATACCACTGTATCTTGTAAAGTCTGATTTCTATTTGAAGAAAGGTTTGAATATTGCAAGTCACCATCGATATCAAGGTCATACCGTATATGATTCCTTCGAAATTGTATATGTGGAAGACCTTCCCCAACAACCAGTTGCTAGTTTGTAAGTTCAAAAATTCAATAAATTTGTATTATATTAAACATAGTTACACTTTAAGTAGTATAATAACATTTGAACTTTTTTTTCGTACATACGCGGAGTTTTTGAGTGAGAGAAAAGACATTCCAGCAGATTTAGACCCAGAAGAAATTTGCCTTAGATACGGTGCATTGTTGTGAAATTACGGCAATCAAAAGATACAAGCCGGAGCTGTCAGTGATAGTGAAGCGCCTTTAAAACCCGTCAGGAATCGCACAAAAAACAACAGTTCTGAAAGGATTACAATCCATTAGTTTTATACCTTAGTTGTAGCATTGTTTTGGTTTTTAGTTGACAGTTTAAATATTAGTTGTAGATTAACAATTTTACCATAACTTTTGTTTTAATTAACTCGTAATATCATTGTCCTTGTTTTGAACTATCATTTTAGTGTTATAAAAATATATGACACTATCTTTTTGTGTTATTTTGTATAACGTATTATATAAATAAATATATATATATATATATATATATACACAATTTAATTGTATAAAAACTACTTTTAAAATAAAGTATCTTACATATATATATATATATACACACAGTTTTCTATACAAATTAATGCAATTACTATATTTTAGGCTAATAATGTTTTATATTTTTTTTATAAGATCTTGTTGTTTATTATTGAACATTTTATCATGTTGAGTACATATATACAAATTGCATTTACGAATTTTTATAACAAAGATATATGTTGTTCAATTTATTAATTGTATATATTTTATAGTCACACTCATTTCATTGTATAAAATATATGCTCTATATTAGTGTTATTTTGTATAACGTATTATACAAATAAATACATACATATACATTTTAATTGAATTACTATATATATATATATATATACAATCTAATTGAATATATATACATATGTAATCTAAATATGCATATACAATCTTATTTATAAAATATATATATATACAAATTGCATTTACAAATTTGTATAACAAAAGATATATGTTGTTCAGATTTTTATTTGTATATAGTATATACTAGCACGTATTCAATGTATTTTATTAATTGTGTATGCACATACAATTAGATTGCAATAAATATACATATGCAATCTTATTAAATAAATATATACATGTACAAATTGCATTTACGAATTTGTATAACAAAAGATATATGTTGTTCAGGTTTTTATTTGTATATAGTATATACTAGCACTTATTCAATGTTTTTATTAATTGTATATGCATATTCAATATATGTTGTTCAGGTTTTATTTGTATATAGGATAAAAGAGTTTAATTTTAAAAGCTCTACTTGTTTAGTGTTAAACATTTTATCATGGTGCGTATATATATACAAATTTAATTTACGCATTTGTATAACAAATATATATGTTGTTCAAATTAATCATTGTATATAGTATATGCTAAAACTTATTGAGTATAATATTTACTTTTGTATGTCATACAACACACACATTAATGTACAACACATAACAAAATTATGACGTAGTTTAAGTAATATAAGTATACATAAACAAAGATTTCAATTAATTCATAATGCATATAGTTTCAATTCAAATTTAATTAGGAAAAAACAATCAGCCTTAAACATCTTTTGGCTTATTTCTACACGAACGCCTATTGTGACCTGTCATTCCACATGTGCTACATGTATTTTTTCCCCTTAATCCTCGATAACTCTCTTGCTGTTTTTTTCTGAGGCTTACCCTTTGGCTGCCAAGAGGTCGTTTAAATTTTGGAGGTAATACGTCATCAGCAATAACGCTATCCGGAATCAACCATGCTTTTACATCCGGCAAAGGATGTATAGGCATATTATATGTCTTCAACATTGTCTTTGGTTTGTATAAATCTGAGCAATATTCATCTGGTGGTAGACTCTTCAATTTTAATACCGCCCAAGCATGTTCACAAGGTATTTCCTCGTACCGAAATCTTCCACATGTGCAAGTTTTTTCTTTTAGACAGACTACAAAATATCTCCCATCATCATTAACATTGTGCACATATTCCGTTGACGGTACAACCTGCTCATTTATAAATACAATTAAATGAAATGATGTTCATACTAATATATAATATACAATTAAATTTGGTCAACACTCCTAAATATATACTTATTCTTAAATATTACCGTCATTCTTGTGCTCAATGCTTCATTGTCTGCTAGTATGTCATGGTATTTTCCAATCAATGATGTGAATATGCAGGTTGCCTCCTTCTTGTAGTCATGATTCCACCTTCCAAATAATAGCCTTACCTCTTCGAGAAATTCAAAAATAGGCAATTCTCTCGCTGAAACAAGTGCTGCATTTATACTCTCAGCAATATTTGATGTCATGTGCCATCCTCTATGTACTTGTGCATAACAAAGAGCCCATTTTTCATATCCAGCTAAATCCAAATACTCTTTCACTGTTATATCTTCTTTTTCTACCGTATCCATTAACATATCAAATTCATTCTTTGTGCAAGCTTTTGCCATCGTATAGAATACACCAGATAACTTCTCATGAGATTTTCTAAACTTTTTCTGAACGTTATTCCATAAATGTCACATACAAGCATAGTTTGGGACATTACTATATACATTTGTAACAGCCTTTATAATGCTCTCATTTCTATCAGACACAACACACATGTTACTCCTCTCACCGTATGCTTCTTTAAGTTGCTCAAAAAATCAAGTCCACGCAGCATCATTTTCTGAATCAATAATACCATACGCAAGTGAAAATATATGTCCTACAATAATATCAAAATCATATATTAAATGTACAAATACAACAGATTCACGTATATACATATACATTATATATATATATATATATATATATATATATACCTGCGCCATCTGTCGTGCTTGCTGCAACAAATGTCCCATTATATGGACCTCTCAGATGACTACCATCCACCACGACTATTGGTCTACAATGATTGAATCCTTAGATAAATGTATTTAATGCAACAAATAGATACAAGAACTCATTATTCGTACTCTTTTTCATATGTATATGAGACCACGGGTAAGTGATATCCATCATATATACAAATAAGCAGGTAACTTTGCATATGATGCAACTGGTGTACCCCTCAAAGCTTTCAATGCTTTCTTCCTGGCCCTCCAAGCCAACATATAGTTAACATCAACTCCTAGATCAATCTTAACATCTTTTCTTATATCAGCTGGTGTATATTTACGTTTATGATCTACAAATTTAGGTTTCACAATCCCTCCAATTAAATTGCTATTACATGTCTTTGCGAATAAACTCTATCTTTTAAAGGACATGTATGCTTTCGGTTGAATGCTCGAATTCTGAACATTCCAGATTTGTTGATATTAGAGGCCTTCATTAACCATTCACATCCTTTAGAATAACATTTCACAGTGTAACTGCATTATATTTTTAATATAGTATACAAATTTAGTTTACAATAGGCAATACAAACATTTATACAGTTTAAAAGTCAATATTTTGAGAGTCACACTACCTTATTGAATTTGACCGCGTAGTTTTATACTGAAATCTCTCTTTAATCGCATATCTTTCCATGACTGCTTTCAAAATTGATTTGTCCTTGTATACTTGATCAACCTCAACATGCTTATTAGATTCGTCTGAAATCACCCAAGTTGTATCAATCGATACAAATGCAACATTTGTATCCTCCGGTTCAACAACAATCATATCATGACAATCATTTTCTGCAACGGTTGCCAACACCCCCAACTCTTTACACTGAGAAATCCGTCTATCACATGAATCCAAAATAGTTATACAAATAGGAAATTTGTTAAAATCAATGTTGGCCTTTTTTAGCATTACGTACACTCTGACACCCATGTCATTGTGTATAACCATTCGTTTATTGCTTTCTTCAACCTTGTACTCAATCTTCAAAGTCTTGTTATTCATATCAACACCAATCTCTTTGGCAATAGTAGTATAAAAATCAAGAAACGTTGACTGTTCCTTAAAAGCTACTCCCTCTATAGTATAATCAACGTAACTATTTGTATCGTCCCATTTTCCAAAATGCATAACCAAGATAGCTAATGAGCTCATTATCTATACATTTATGAAAAGAATATATATATATATATATATATATATATATATATATATATATATATATATATTTCAAATAATTCAAAGAGATCATATATACAATTAATACAACAATATTTATACAATCAAATTATAGAAATTTTATACTGTTATTCTTTTTAATATACAAACACTACATCTACAATAGTATATACTTCTTTCAAAAATAAATCATATGACATAGAAATTTTGTACTATTATTCTTTTTAATATACAAACACTACATCTACAATAGTATATAAATCTATCAAAAATAAAACACATGTTTTTTGAATATATACAATTATGAACACTGATTACATATTTTCGCTTACAAAATATACAAATTATGCGAATAACATATACAATTACATGAACAGTATATAATTGTATATTACAAAAATTCAGCTTAACAAAATCATATTTTGAATTTTTTTTTTTAAAAAAACACATCACACTAACGAATGAACACAAATTCAGCTTAACAAAATCATATTTTGATTTTTTTTTAAAAAAACACATCACAATAACGAACGAAAACAAATCACAATTTCTAAATCCAATTTAACATTGTATAGTTATTGCAATAATAAACAAGAAATTTCATCGAATAAAAAATTACCTGTATTCGATTGCAAAAATTGCTGAACTTCAGTTTCACAAAGAGCAAAAATAAAATTATATTTTTGTTTCAATTGTTGTATGATTTTTTTTTTTTGAATTTGAACGTTTAGCTTAAAAAAAGGGATGTTTCCCTAAAATTGTGGCATTATCTTAATTTGTTGTTACAATATTTAACGCTTCAGTTACAAACCACTTTTTAAAATAGAATTGTATAAATGATAATTAAAAAAAACCTTTATATACAAAATTAAAGATATCTAAAATAACTAAACTATACCCATATAGTGTAATTAGGTAAACTATATCCATATAATGTTATTTAATAAAATAAGTTTGCCATATATGAAATTTTCCCAACTTTAATACCCAAAACTCCCAGCAATCTTTCTTTTAGAATGAAATTGACCCACTCCAATTTCAGCACCCAGCCCACCTTTCTCTCTTTAACCCGGCCCAAATCTGTATCAACAATAAAGAAACCCAGATGCTCCAACGTTCTCTCACAGTAATACGATAATATGTTGCTAAAATAATGAGACTATAATAAGTTATATAGTGTATTTATTAATTAAATCATAGAGAGAAGAAAAATAGAGAGAAACCGAATCCCTAGCTATCCATATGTATGGAGAATATATACACAAACAGCTGGCTAGTGTAAGGTGAGATATCCTTACTATTGTTGTGACTAAAATTTGTAAATTTTGTGAACATACTAGACATGTGCCCAAGACTTATCAAAATTAATTCTCATGTTTAGCTTGGAAACTAACACTATAAAAAGGACGATATGAATTTTTATAGCTATTATAATGCAAAGGTAACAAAAAATAACATGTAAGAAGTGACTTTGATAAAGATTGAGTGAATACGTATTAACGAAAAACATAACGACATCATATACTTTGTAAATAGTTTAGAAATTTATTTGAAATCTGAATTTGTAAAATTGAATATTGTTGAAAGAACACAAGTATAATTGACTAGTCATTTCATTATTGATCTCATTTAGATAATAATAGAATTCAATTCAAACGAAATACGTAATGAATGACTAAGGGTGTGTTTGATAGAAAGAAAAATATTTTCTTATTTCTTGTGAAATAAGTGGATTTATAACTTATTTTCTTTTGTTTGGTTTGTGAGCAGAAAATATTTTTTTGAAAAATATGTTTTAATGTTTGGTTGGTTAATGCAAACTATTTTTTGAAAATATCTTCTTTTTTTTTTTTTTTTTTAATTTGAGACTAAAAAAATACTCTTTTGAAAAATAATTTTTAATTTCTTTTTTGCTTGAGGGGGAGGGGGCTGGTTTGGTGGTAGAGATAAAAATATTTTTGATATATAAAAAAAATAAGAAAATTTTAAGAACAAAAATAATGTCGATGGGGAAGGTCAAGTATGGGGTATGGGTAGGATAAGAAAAAAGATCGAAGTAGAGTTTTGGAAAATGTTTTCCTCAATTTAGGAAGAGAGGTCATTTTTATTAAATTTGAGAAAAATTAGTTAAATTGAAAACATTTGAATTTTAAGCATACAAACATGAAAAAATTAAAAAATATTTTCCTCCATACCAAGCACACCTTAAATAAAGTTTATTTGATGATCCGTCAAAAATTTCAAATTTAAAAACCATTTAATTTTTAGCAATTATTGCACGCGGAAATAGAAAATAATAAAATCAGCATCCTCATACATGCTTGTCTATATATGTAGCGTAGTGAAAAATAGAATAACTATGAAAAAACAGAAAGATGAAAGAAACAAATGTAAGCCCAACCTTTATTACTTTGTGAATGAAAAAGCAACTTTCAATGTCCTCTATCTTTACGGCTAGAGGTGTACAAGCTAAACTATAAAGCCAAATTGAATTGATAAATTAAATTTAAAAAATAATTTATGATTTAATTTGATTGGTTGGCGGTTAAAAAAAAAATTACTCTTGATTTGATCTGATATTAAAAGAAAAAAAAATCAAATCGAACCCAAATTAAACTTTTATATGTATATATATATATATATATATATATATATATATATTAAAAAAAGAATCTACTTTGTTAATATATTTCTAATTAGTTTATAGTTTCCAATGTTTATATATATATATATATATATATATATATATATTTTTATTTGGGCTTGTAAAATTTATAAATATTTTATTGTGTTAAGATCCAAAGTTATAATTATATTGTTATAGTGTTACAAAATTTAAAGATAACGATTTACTTTGTAAATATTTTGTTTTGTATTTAACTTACATGTAGCCTTTAATCTTATTAATTAAACATAATGTACACTGATATTTTCAAAAAATATTTTGTACTCCTGTGAATTTTATCGTCTTTTTGAAAAATTCTATCAATTTAATATTTTTTAAATTTAATTATCAAACAGGTAAGATAAAATATATTTGATCTCTTTTTCAAATATTATCGTCTGTATAGTTGAAAAAAATCAAAAGAACCAATTAAAATTGAAATTGAAAAAATTATATAATTTGATTTGATTTTTAGATTTAATTAACCGACATAATTAATTTAAATTTTTTTAATGAAAAACCAAAGTAATCCAACCTATGTACATCCTAATTACCGCACTATTTTCATATAATGTTTTTTTCTCCGGCTTTCATGTACTTAAATTGTATAAGATTTAATACCCTGTTTCAAATGAATTTTATTTAGCTTTTATAATAATAACAGTGAATTTACACTTTTTAAAGGCGTATTTCTCATATTTATAATTTATTTCAAGTATAATCTAGCTTAATACTTGAAATCTACACTCATTTCCATGTGTTTGACACTTATTTAAGGTATTTTATCATTTTGAGAAAAGACTCAAAAATAGAAGAAGTGTGGAACAGAGGGGGCTTGAAAATCGAGATTTAAACTTAAATTAAAAGGTATAAAATTATAAAATATAAAAGGCTTAATAAAATATTGATTTAGTTAGATGTCTCTAAAATTTCAATTATAATGTATAAAGTTACTTGTTTAATCCCATAATTTTTTTAACTTGAAACAAAAATATTTATTTAGCTACAATAATTTTTTTTCCAAATAATTCATTTGAGATTACTATTGTTACAGTAAATTTTAACTCGTGGCAAAAAATAGTAATCAGCTAAAAAAAATTACAATAAAAATATTGTGGTTATATAATTTAACAATTGTCACGATGTCTATAACTTGATCTATTGTTGTAATAAGTTTCAACTCCTAGCTTAGACTAAATTAATTTGCTAATTTTTTTTTTATATATAACTAAAATTCTCTAGTTATATCGTTTAACTATTGTCATAATTTTTATCCCATGATAAAATTTCATGATCAATTATAAATGTTGTGGTTATATAATCTAATAACTGTCACGATGTCTATAACTTGATTTATTGATGTCTAATATAATTTGCTTACAAAAATTTATATATAGCTAAAATTCTCTAGTTATATCGTTTAATTATTGTCATAATTTTTATTTTATGGTAAAATTTCATGATCAATTATAAATATTATTGAAGTAATAAAGTTATAATTTTTCCGTTTACTTTTATTTGTCATGTTTCATTTTTCAAAAATTAATTTAACAAATTAAATTACATTAATTCTTTTTTTAAAAGTTAGATATTTAAAAACTATACAAGAAGATTGCAATTTTTGCATATCAATTTGATGAAGATTACATCGTAAAATGTTGGTCAAAGTTCATAAAGTTTAACTCTAAAAAAAAGAAAATCATAACAATTAAAAGCAGACAGAGGGAACAACTATTTAGGTTATTATTGTCATGACTTAAATTAGCAATTGTAGCGAAAATAAAGTAGCTATGTCAATTTAATTTTGTATCTACGAATATTATGAATTTATGAATATCCATAAAAATATAAAATTTTGTTGATATTAATATATAATAGTTACGATTTTGAAATTATAACTTAAATTTTGTAGCTATATATACATTGTGTTGTAGTTTGATCAAAATGGTGAAAACATTACTTCTTGATTTGACCTTTATAGTTTGTGCCAAAAAGAATTTCAACTTTCTATAATTTAAAATATTTTAATTTATTCTTCGTGAAATGATTCTAATTCAGATAAATATTTAAAAATATTATAGACCACAAATTTTAATTTTAATTTTTAAAATTGTATCAAATAAAAAAGTATCATAAAAGACAATACTTTTTTCGTAGTAAAATTAAGCATATATCATACTATAAGCACGTCAAAGACGGTGGGGGTCGGGTTGGAGTGGTTTCCACTTATCTATCTAACAATGTATGGCTGATAAGTTTCTTGAAATCCTAATAAGGGCCCATTTGGATGGACTTAATAAAAGCAGCTTTAAAAAAATACTTTTAAAAGTACTGAAACTTATTTTTAAAATAAGCAGTTATGCGTTTGGATAAAAGTGCTGAAGTTAAAAAAAAAAAGTTGTTGATGTGTTTGGCAAATAAGTGCTCATAAACAGTTTCTTAAATCAAATGTCTGAAATACCCTTAGAAGTTGTTAACATAAAAAAAAGTTAATCAATTTATATTTTACAGCCATAAATAATTATATTTTGCTATCATTCACAAATTTCTTTCTCATCACAAAATATTTATAAGAGGAATATAAACTTATTATAGATTTTAAAGATAAATAATTTGAATAGATCAAAGAACGATTTAAGATTTTATTTTAGTTTCATCCATAGGTAATAATAATAGTCTATCATTCACATATTTCTTTATTATCACAAATTATTTATAAGAGAAATATAAATTTTTATTTAAGTTATATGTGCAACTTATTATACATTTTAATAATATATAATTTGAATAGATCACTTGAAAGATTTAAGATTTATTTTATTTTCATTTATTAATAATTGTAATTGTCTATCATCCACACGTGAAAAGGGAAAAATAGAAGAAAGAAATGTTAGGGTTACGTGGGTAATTTGGAGATTGTATAAAAATATTAAGGGTAAAAAGGTAAAGATGTGGTTAACTTAAAACATCTTATAAGCTGGAAAAAAAAATACCCCTACCCCAACTTTTAACTTTTGGCTTAAAATAATTTTTTTTAACTTAAAATAAATTATTTTGAGGATTGTCAAACATCTAAATAAGTCAAAAATCAGCTTTTAAGTCAGTTTGACCAGCTTTTAAGCTGAGCCAAACAGGCTCTAAATGTATACTAATAACATGATAAGTTGCAATTCTTTTTATACTCTCTATGTTACAAAAAGAATGATTTAGTTTGACTTATAACAGAATTTTAAGAAAAGAAAGAAAACTTTTTAATCTTGTGGTTCAAAATTAAAGTTATGTCAAATGTATTAAAATGTTCTTTAATCTTGTGATCTTAAGCATGTCACATAAAAAGTTAAAGTTATGTCACAAAAAAATTATTTTTTAAACAAATTAAAAAAAAATTAGAAATATTATTTTGAAAAGGAGAAAATATTTTTTATTAATCCCGTTGAAAAGCCTTCCCATTGAATTATTTTTGGCTACACCAAAAGCAAAGTATTTCCCGTCTCCTGCACCTACTTCTTTAGCATTGCATCAATCAATTTCAATCTGAGTAATTCACTTTTCCAGTAAACAAAAAATCTCAGGTACTTAGCAACGAGTCAGTTGTGATATAGAATGTTAAATAATTGTTTATTTTTACTTTAAAATCTTAAATTCGTCTATTTTCGTAAAAAAATTCAAAACTAATCTAAAAAAAAAATCATGAAATAAACTACTTTCAAAAAAACCAACAAGTGCTTTTATTGCAAACCAAATACATCGCGTATCACATAATATATTAAAACACCATAACCAGTACAAGGATATCCCATTCCTCATGGTCCCAAATTAAAATTGCAGATAATAAAATCAAAACAATGCGACGAAAACCCCCAAATCAACCGTTAAAAACTTACATCCTGGCGGAACTCAGAGAGCGAGAACAAGACCCGGAACCGACTTACCCACCCGATTAGGTAAACTACTCTCCCAAAGAGAAGGGCAATGCCGTGTAGCAGCAATGGAAGACAAATCCGATGAAGGGCAATTATTATTATTATTACTATTGTCAAGTCGAGTGACTGTGAGAGAGGTATTGAAATACTCCCTAACCTGAGTAATTATCCCATCATCAACAGTCCAAGCGTGAACCCAAGTAATTGAGTGATCAGGATCGCAACCTTCGACAAGGACAGTAGATCCAAAGGCGTCAACACTTTGAGGAATGAATTTGAAGAAATAGTGATCGGAGTTGGCAGTACCAGTTAGTATGCGCATCAAAAATTGATGTGAAGGTGGACCATGGAACCACCACTCAAGGTCAGAGGCCAGAAGTTTCTGGACCTTGTCAACGTCACGTGAGCTCAAAGCTTCATATAGGGCGAGCACCACCCCTTTATTTCTAGTTTCTTCCAGAATTTCCTGAGAATTAGCCAGTTGAGGAGATATTTATATACAAAACTATTAATGTGATGCTGATTAGATTTCGAATGAAAAGGGAAGAAGATATGCAAGGATTATATAGGGAAGATTCAAGGGTATTAGTGAAATTATATCAGGGTTGAGAGGGTGTTTTTGGGAAACTAACAAGGGTGAGTACATTTCACGCGCTGTTCAGTGCATGAACTTGACGTGTCCATCCATGTATGGATGAATGTTCTCGTTTTTCTTTGGGTGGGGACGGAATTAATTGGGCCCCACCTACTGACGTTTTAATTGTGAGGATGTCTAGCCAATTTTAGTGGATGGCGCTGTATGTATCAATTAAAAGTAACGCTGCATTAACATGACTTATGAATGATTAATTAAGAAATATCTGAATTGGCATATAAAATTAAATATTATATTATTAAAATTTAGGATAAATTACATAAATATTTTTTTTACTTATTCTCATTATTTCATATTACTTTAAAAAACTGTTAATGTATTCGAGGTATATATCATGTGTTTGAATTAGTTTTTAATTTATTCGAACTACATATTAATGTATCTAAGCTAGTGTTTAAAGTGTGTGAGCTACATATTATGTATTCAAACTAGTTTTTAATATATCCGAAACAATATCTAATATATCCGAGTTCTAATTATTGTATTCAATTTTTTAAATTTTTAAGCAATTAATATAATTAAAAACTTATTAAGGATTGATTGTTATTTCATATTAGAAATATGAAATCTATGTAATTTACGCTAAAATTTATGGGTTTTTTAAAAAAAAGTTGGGTCAAGTGGGGCGGGTTTAGTTAAAATGGGTGGGTTTAAAATTATTTTAATAATTAAATTACAACCAATGGTTGAGTGCCACGTAATTAAAAAATATTATTTAATTATTTTTAATTTTGGTCTGAAGGAGTAAATTTGGATCCAAAGGTGGATGTGAAAGGGTATTTGGGGGCCAATAGGTGGATGAGGGTAATTGTGTACCATTTTCAATATCTCAAAGATATTTTAGGCCCCGTTATTTTTTCTATTGAAATAAATATTCATATTTGATTAAACATTACATCACTTCATTCAACTCTCATTCTTTGACTCTCTAATTCACATACATCGAGGGATTAAATAAAAGAATAATATATTTGATACCATTTTACAAACAGTTTTGATGTTATATAAATCTCAAAATATTAGTGATCTAAAACCAGGTCTAAAACAACAAATTTAATTAGAGAATATTGTATATTTTACAAAGTTTTAATCTTGGCCAATATTTTTGCAGTTTTATTTTAAGATTCTTCAAAGTACTTTCAAGTATTTCGATTAAGGATATTTTTTTAGTATAATTTTTTAAGAAAGTCTTATCTACATCCAAATATTCAAATCATTTTTGAATTTCACCAGATTTTTTATAATAATATAATATCTGTACATACACAATCAACAATAATTAAACAATGACAATTAAAATGAAAATATCAAAATAAAAAGAAAATCCTTCATATTTAAAAATAGAAGCAAAAACTAATTTAATAGTAGTATGTTATGATATCACTTCTTTCTCCGACTACAATGATAATGATATATCTAATATATTTTCATATGCGGTATTTGACTATTAAAAAGTCTCAATAAAATTAATGATTTAAAAATAAAATTTAAATAAGAAATCTCAAGCACATAAATATTGTATATTTTCCGTATTTATTTTCAATCTCAACTAATATTTCTTCACTTAAAATCTTGAGTTTTTTTATAAATATTAAAACAGCCAAAAAGAATGACAACAAGAAATTTTGATAAATATCAATAGACCCAAAAGAAAATAATAATAATATATATATATATATATATCCGAACTTTAATTGAAATTGTTGTAACAATATCAAATTTAAGGCAAAGTTGTGCGTTTTTTTGGTAATAGAGCGCATTAAATGAGTCTGAATGTTGTTAAGACTATTCTACACATCTGATTTATTCAGATATTTTTAAATTGATTTTAGAGACTTTTTTTTTATAAAAAAAAACAACGAATTAACTTAATTAGTTGATGAATAAAAAATGTACAGTTGATCCAAAAACACCAATAAAAAGTGTTAAAACCTTGTTTGGTGTTTAAAAAATGATTTTGCAAAATTGGAGTAAAAAAATGGCATGGGTGAGCTTTTTCTTTAACAGCAATGACATAAATGAGACAAACTTTTAACGGATAACATAAATAAGTCTTTTCTAAAAATTCGATGACATATTTAAATATTTTCTCTTTAAAATAACAATGCATTGTATTAAGTTGAAAATGTTATTCTATTTTTTAATTTTCTCTATTTTTGTAGGAGTGCTTGATTCTTTATACAAATTTCTTGAAAATATATTTAAACTTCTTCATTGTGTCTTTGTTATTATATTTGTTTATTATGATTTTTGAAATATTAATTAAATATTTTTAAAAATTATCACAATGAGACACACAAAAATTATGAAAAATGTTTAAGAGTGAAAGTTATAACTAATAATAATACAAACAGAAAAAATTGTAATGAAAGTAAGACTTTTGGCTAAAAAAACGGTGTCACTTAATTCTTTTATTGAAATGAGATGATTCTATTGTTTGTGTTCCATACCGAAAATAAAATAAAATTGAATAGTACAAAATTAAAAGAGTAGCATTGACAATACATGCAATTGATTTATTAATACAAATTAAAGTTGAAAAAATTATAGTAAAAGCAGCCAAGTTACTAATGCAATTCAAAGTAAAAATTGATTCTAGTAAAACTAATTCGTAATTATGCTTAAAATTTTTTTTTTTAACATCTTTCTTTATAAGCAGAATCGTCGTCATTTTCTACTCTCCGTGTCATGCTCCTCATCACATTACCAATTGAATAAAAAAAGTTACCAATCAAAAACTAATTATATACATAAAAAAAAACCTCAATTATACAATACTCTACAAATTATTTTTCAATTGATCAACATCTCTAAAAATCTAACAAAGTTTGTAATCAAACAACATTATATAATTATAAAGTTAATATCAATTACAAACTTACTTTTAAAAAGAGCAAGTACTTATATAGTGACGATACATTGTTCATTTTTACAAACATACTCTTGATCATATACTTGTCTAGAGGATCGAGGATGACAATATATGCATAAAATATTTTTTTTTAAATACGTCTAAGTACATAAACGAAAGACTTGAATATTAAAACATTTCTTACCTTCATATATACTATGAAGCAAAGAAAAATATATAATCTTGGATTATTATGAATATAATAGGGATAATGCCCAAGTACACCCTTAACCTATGCTCGAAATCTCAGAGACACACTTATACTATACTAAGGTCCTATTACCCCTGAACTTATTTTATTAATAATTTTTTACCCCTTTTTAGCTTACGTGGCACTATCTTGAGGGACCAACGATGGTTGACTTTTCTTTTCGAACTAGTGCCACGTAGGCTAAAAAGAGGTAGAAAATTACATATAAAATAAGTTCAGAGGGGTAATAGAACCTTAGTATAGTATAAATGTGTCTCTGGGATTTCGGGCATAGGTTGAGGGGACTTGATTATTTTTCCAATATAATATTATTAAAAGTAACTTGAAAACTTATCTGAAAATTAATTATTTTCTTATTGATAAAAGTTGAGTCCGAAGCCTAAAGGTATAAAATATTAGCAAAAATTTCAAAACGGTATATACAAATTTTATATTAACCAAAACGGCAAAATCGCTGAAACAACAATGATTTACTCCAGCGAAAAAACAAAATCGCTACCACTGCAGCGATTTTGCAAAATGTGTTTTTTTTATATATAAAATTGAAATCACTACCTAGGGAGCGATTTTTAATTTTTTGTAAAATAAAATTATTTTTTTTAGAAAATCGCTGCCTAGGCAGCGATTTCATTTTTTTTTAAAAAATATAAAAATCGTTCAAAAAAAATTAAATCGCTATCTAAGCAGCGATTTTATAAAAAAAAAAAAAATTTTACAAAAAATTAAAAATCACAATTTCTTTTCAAAAAAAATTCAAATATAAATTCATTAAAAGATAAGAGAGAAACTAATCAACCAATTTTTGAGATGGATAGAATACGAAAGATCAGCATGTGATAATGAAAAGGCTCCAAGTAATTAACTAATAGTTTGTCTCAATAACTTCTTAATAAACTGAAATTAACTTCTCTATATAATAATAAACTTCGAAAATATTATTCCAACAACAAATAAAAAATAATAGCAATAATATGAATTTTAGTCAAAATTGGTCATGTGAAAAACGAAATTTTAACTTTCAAATGGTAAATCATTATTTAACTTCTTTTTTTTTTATATAAAATTTCTACCTAGGCAGCGATTTTCAATTTTTTGTAAATTTTTTAGAAAATCGCTGCCTAGGCAACGATTTCTAAAAAAATAATTTTTTAAAAAAAAATATGGAAATCGCAGCGATTTTCAAAAAAAAAATAATTTAAACTCACTGCCTAGGCACCGATTTTATAAAAAAAAATTCAAAAAAAAACTAAATCGCTACCCAGACAACGATTTTCATAAAAAAAAACTTTTATAAAAAATTGAAAATCGTTGCCTAGGCAAAGATTTTTTAAAAAATAATAAAAAAATTTAAATAAAAAAAAAATCGCTGCCTAGGAAACGATTTTCTAAAAACCTAGGTAGCGATTTGAATTTTTTTGAAAAAAAATTCACATTTTGCAAAATCGTTGCAGTGGCAGCGATTTTGCTTTTTCCGGTGGAGTAAATCACTGTTGTTTCAGCTATTTTACCGTTTTGGTTTATATAAAATTTTATATACTATTTTAAAATTTTTATTAATATTTTATATCCTTTAGGTTCCGGGCTCAATAAAAGCTCATATGCTAATCAACAAAGGCAAGCGAAAAACTCATGAAGAAATATAATTTGATTGAAGAAACCCTTTTTGATATCGAAAGAATTGTATATCTTTCCCTCGTGAATTTATTAGACTATTATCATCCAGATTTTTTAAATTTTGATTTCACTTTTTAATGTGAAAATATGATAAATGAAACAAAAAAAGTGTCAAGAGAAAACGTTTTCAAAAAATAATGAACAAAATTCAAGTAATATTTATTAGAAAAAATTATATAATTAGTATATTTTAATAAATAATTATTGATTTTAGCGACGTTTTAAGTCATAGACGACCCCTTAAAGTTGTCCGCATAATTCACTTAGATACCTCAATTAGGACTTGTACCTATGGGAGACCCTTACTAATTTGGATTTGAACCTTTTGAATACTTTTGTGACAATCAGTTAAAACTACGAAATATGTGTAATACACTCGCGATGACGTGAAAAATTGACAAATCAATTACGTACATGTGGCATTTTGATGGGAAAAAAAAAGAAAAAAGAAAAAAGAAAAAATTGAAGTGTTGTCATCACTTTCAAATCCTATTCTTCACCATAGCCCCTCCTCCACCATAATTGTCATTACCTTGAAATCCTCTTAACTCATTATTCTGTTTTCAGATCTGTTTTTTTTTTTAAGTTGAAAATAGCAAATTGCATATACATAAAAATTAGTCAATACATGAACCTAAAAAATATGAATCATTTCTAATTTTAGATATCAATAAAATCACTGATTACATAATTATCTAAGTAGATTTGTTTTTTTTAATTTAAATCTAATTTGTTAGATATATTTTCGATAAGAAAAAAATGGAAGAAGAAATAGAGTAGTCATTGTATGAGTCTATATTTTTTTTCCGTAAATAAGATCACAATATCGAACAAATTTAAAGAAAATGGAGAAGAAAATTGTAATGGTGTTTTCCATAGTTAAATATGATAGAGGTGAGGGGGAGGGAGGAAGAGAAGGCAGGAGAAAAGAAAATGGTGGAAAGTGTTGGTGGCAACATCATCGGCGAAGATGGTATTGGTTTGGGAAGAAATGGCTAAGGAAGAAGGAAGAAGAAAGAGATTTAAAAAAGATAACCAAAAATACCCTTTCCTTGCCATATCAGCGAAAAAAGTTAAATAGATACTTATTCTGAACAATAGAAGTGTTCAATAGGTACCAATTCTAGTTAAAGTGTCTTAATGAAATATGCAGACAACTTTAAGGGGTCGCATATGACTTTAACTTTTTATTTATTACCATTTATAGCAATACTATGTTGAATATGCAATATTTATTAAAAGTGAATATACAATATATATATATTTATTACTTTTTGAAATATATTATGTTTGTTTGATAAATATTTTACACATTGTACTATAATTAAATGTGTAATATATGTATTATCTATCACTAAAATTTGTATTAAATGTAAATAATAAATTATTTTTTGTAATGTGTTAGACTTATATTATAAATGGAATAAAAAATATCAATTAAAAAAATATTATTTTAAATAATATTTATTTTTTTATTATAATATATTTAGGTAAGTTTCCTATTTATTAAGACGGTGAGACAAGATGCTACATGCCTTAAAACAATTGGGTCCCATAAATTTGCTAACATTATAGGCATTTTTGTTCCAATAGTATGATAAAAGATTAAATGTAAATTAGTTTTGAAAATAAAGTTGTTGAAATTAAAATTAAATTGAAACATTACACGTAAAAATGATTAAACATGTTCATAGTTTTACAATAAGGATTAAATATACTTATAAGAATAATAAAATATACCTTTACAGTTAGTTTTTATATCTAATAAAAAATTGTCTTTTTTACTTTATCCAAATGTGAAAGAAAATATCATAGTTATTTATATAATAACATGGATATAAATGCATTATTTTTCAAAATTTTATGAATATTTTTATAATTAATATTTATTGAATATATTGTATTTACGAATACAAATACAATTTATTATATTATGTGAAATGAAGGAATGAATGAATGAGTGAAAAAAATTACAGAATATGACAAACATCAATATACATTTAAATAAAATAGCTATAGTTTAATTTATTTTTTAATGTTATATGGATATAATATACAATAAATAGTAAAATTAATTCTATACCAATTATCAATTTATATATATATATATATATATATATATATATATATATATATATATATATTTAATATAAACAAATAAATATTAAATAAGAAAGTTATTATATATACTCATAATTAATTAGGTCCTCACTAATACGTTCTCTTTCATCATTATCATTATATCACATCATTTTTGTATTTTTGCCTCCAAATTCCTTCCAATTTAAAATCTTTTTTTATGATTTAGGAGCGATTTTTGTGATTTGAATTCATTATAATATAATCTTTTAACTGATTTTTCCCCTCGTTTTCATGAAAATTTTATTTATATACATCTATTTTCATCTATTTTTATAGGGTATTGATTGAAATTGCTTTTTCAATGAAAATTATATTGCTTTTATACTTTTCTTTTCATGATGAAATTGCATATCACCTTGCGAAGAGTGTCACCTCTACTGCTGGAATCATTTCCTTGTCCCGACGCACTGATGAGAAATCCCCAGTGATCTATGAGATGGGGCGTGGGAAATATCTGCAGTTCAGCAGATCCGTTAAATTATTTTGTTAGCAGAGAGTGTAGAGAGAAAATTTTGTTGTTTGTCAAATTTGTATATAGTATAATAATTATATACATAGATAATTGTATTGTAATATTAAGACAAGTTGAAATGGTGATTTGTGAATATAAGTATATTTGGATACATAAGTAATTTATCCAATTTGATTAAGCAATACAAGTATAGTTGGATACATTAATACTATATTTTTATAAAGAAATACCTAAGTTAACATCAAGCCTCAAGAATTATAGGAATAACATCACGAAAAAAATTGACTTATTGTTGGTTTTTCAAATTTTTATACAGTCGAATACTTACATACTTTGATACATACAAACTCTATTGTTTTTTCATTTTCTTATTTAACAACAATGTATTCATATGTATAGTATATTGGTGTATTCATTTTTTTTTGTTTAACATTAATGTATTCATTTTCCAAACTACTGTACTTATATGCTAAAATTGTATTACTTTACCTTGTTTGATGTATAAATACATTAAGTTTTTATAAATATTTGTATCTTTGATATATTAATATTTTAAGTTTTATAAATAAAAACACTAATTTGAATTCAAAGTATTCATATGCTAATAGTACAAGTAATATATTTTCCTTATCCAGTTATTGTAATTACAACTGTATTAGTGTATAAATAAAAAAAAACATATGCAAAAATAAAACAACAAAAAGACATGAATACTCTTTTATATTCAAAATTTTATGCATACCTTAATAAGTAGTATTTAGTGAATATATATCCGAACTTTAATTGAAATTATTGTAACAATAGCAAATTTTAGGCGAAGTTGTGCGTTTTTTTGGGAATAGAGCGTATTAAATGAGTTTGAATGTTGTTAAGACTATTCTACACATCTGATTCATTTAAATATTTTTAAATTGATTTTAGAGATTTTTTTTTTAAAAAAAGAATTAACTTAATTAGTTGATGAATAAAAAATGTACATGTGATCCAAAAACACCAATAAAAAAGTGTTAAAACCTTGTTTAGTGTGTAAAAAATGGTTTTGCAAAATTGTAGTTAAAAAAATGGTATGAAAGAGCCTTTTCTTTATCAGCAATGACATAAATGAGCCAACTTGCAACGGATGATATAAATAAGTCTTTTCTAAAAGTTCGATGGCATATTTAAGTATTTTCCCTTTAAAATAACAATGTATTGTATTAAGTTGAAAATGTTATTCTATTTTTTAATTTTCTCTATTTTTGTAGGAGTGCTTGATTCTTTATACAAATTTTCATTTCTTGAAAATATATTTGAACTTCTTCATTGTGTCTTTGTTATTATATTTGTTTATTATGATTTTTGAAATATTAATTAAATATTTTTAAAAATTATCACAAAGAGACACATAAAAATTATGAAAAATGTTTAAGAGTGAAAGTTATAACTAATAATAATACAAACAGAAAAAAATTGTAATGAAAATAAGACTTTTGGCTAAAAAAAGGTGTCACTTAATTCTATTATTGAAATGAGATGATTCTATTGTTTGTGTTCCATACCGAAAATTTAATAAAATTGAATAGTACAAAGTTAAAAGAGTAGCATTGACAATACATGCAATTGATTTATTAATACAAATTAAAGTTGAAAAAATTATATCAAAAGCAGCCAAGTTACTAATGCAATTCAAAGTAAAAATTAATTCTAGTAAAACTAATTCGTAATTATGGACAACTTTCACATATAGCAAATAAAAAATTCATATTTGTATGCTATAGCAAACTTTGCATAATTGCGCTCCATAGCAAACATAAAACTGTATAATTTGCTATACATATACAATTGTATAATTCGCTGGCCTAAATTGTATAATTCGCTGGCCTATTTCGCTGCAATTGTATAATTTGTTTTGCATACAGTTGAATCGAATTAAAATGTATGTATATTGCATAATTATAAGTGTATAGCAAGAAGATATATGTTTTTCTCTCACTTTATACAAAAACAGAAACACAATATATACACTTCTGTTGTATAAAGCTAGAGAAAATTGTATTTCACTGCAATTGTATAATTCGCAATTGTATAATTCGTTGGCCTTTTTCTCTGCAATATTTGAAGTAAAATTTTTGTAAATTGTATAATTAAGTGTATAACACGAAGATATACATTTTTGCATGTGTATATACAATTTTTTCTCGCTTTATACAAAACAGATTCAGAATTATACACTTCTGTGTATAAAGCGAGAGAGGCGAGCGAGAATGGAGAGTGGTGAGCGAGATTTTTTGGAGAGAGACGCTGGCAAATTTTAGCTAATGTTTGCTATGGAGCACAATTAAATCAAATCCTAGCTATTCCATTTAATTTAGGTTATTAGTTTGCTAATATATACAATTTTCCCTTTATTAGGGATTGCTATAATTTTTACATTTTTTTGCTTTAATTTTTTATATTTAAGTCTAGATTTTTAATTTTTTTTTTCTGCAGGATAGTGATTATTCGCCCTATTCTCCTCTAAATTTTATCTTTAGAATTTTAGGGGATATGATAATTTTTTATTATTGTTATCGTATTCGAGAAATATAAAAATAAGAGTATCAATTTCACAAAAAAACAACAAATATTACGATTTTAATGCATGGCAATAAATACTCTAATCAGTCATCTATCGATGTTTTTTACTTTGTTTCCACCTACTTTATCGACAGTAGCGAAAAAGTTGAAATGAACAAAGGAGGACGGTGCCATTTTTCTTACATTAATTAATATAATAATTCTTTGATTTCCGACCGTGGACTATTTTTTAAAAAAACTTTTTCGTAAAGAAATAGATATAAATATTGAAAGTACTTTTAAAATTTATTATAAATTATTAATTTATTTTTAAATTATTAATAATTTTTAAAATATTTAATTACTTGATTAATAAAATTTAGATACAATTCTGATATGCAACATGCTATAGTATGTAGTGTCAAATCCTGTATAAGCATGTAACTCTTAATAAAAAAAATTAGGAGTGTAGAATATTTTAAATTTAATTGATCAGATAAATAAATATTTTAAAAATTGTCAATAATTTAAAAACAAAGCTAATCTTTTATATCAAATTTAAAATATTTTCAATACTTTAATTTCTCAAAAGAAAATGTGTGGAGGCTTACGGCTTATTTATTCCTAGAAAGGTAATTAGTGCTGGAATCGTTTAACTTTGCTTACGGTTTATTTATTTTATTCCTACAAAGATAATTAGTGTTGGAATCCATTAAACTAAAGTTAAGACACATTTGAACTTAGATTGGAATTTTCACTGTTGGGGTTTTCTATTTTTCCTGTTATTGCTGACACCAACAGCATATATTTCTTTAACACGTAAGATATTTTTTTGTTTAAACAAAATGGTTTAATTCGACGGGACATACATGTAGTTTAAAAAAGTAAAATAAATATATTTCTTGTGACTTTTAGTTAAAATTATGTTAAATGTATTAAGATATTTTTTAATTTTGTGTCTTAACTATGTCAGTCACATAAAAAATTAAAAATAAAACATTAGCAAAAAAAGAGAGAAAATAATAATATATTTAAATAAACTTAAAAGAAAAGCAATTCATTATATATGTAGACCGATTATATATGTTATATGTATATGATGAAAGAGCTTGCCTTTGGTGATTCTTAGCCTTTCACTAACCTTAAAAGCCAGTTAATGGATTTATTGGTGGTGCTAAAAAGAGGCAATTAAATCATATATGAGACACAACTACTCAATAAAGTGAGACAAGACATTCTTCATGCCCTCTTCGAATTTAAGTGCTAAGAATTTGTAGGATGTCATTACAAACTAAATTGTTTTTTTATGTCTTGTACAACATTAATTAGCACCAAAGAGAGAAACATGAGCCGTTTAGTGTAGAAATAATATTAATCTATGATGACAAAGAGAGCAACATGAGTTAATCTATTTTTCTCAAATGTAATGGAGCAGTTTCGAGTAGCCGTCTACAAAATTAAAGAGTAATTCTTAAACTATTCTAGTTCATTCACAAAATATTTTCTGTTTAAAATGATTTGATGGAAGAATATCACACTTGTCCAAATTTCAAGATACCCTTTAGGATTGAAAAGGGGCATTTTGGAGTACAAATGATTCTCAGACTTTGGGTAATTAAGCGACTCTTTTAAGACTAAGAAGTGAACATACTGGAGTCATATGAGATTTACTCATTTTCAACCCACCGCCAACATTTGACCCAGCCCGCCCATTTGCCACCACTGCACACCATACGACTCGCACGGGACAAGTCTCATGCAATGAACTCAACCCATAAGGCCAGCCCCCTACTGTCACCACCTCTCAAGCAGACCTCTATATAAAAGTCCCAAGCCAACCATCTAATCCACCTCGAATGGTTCAATGTTTTCTTTTTGTTATACCCTATTGATCCTTCATGAATAACATCGAATGACCAAAATATAAGGCACATTTTTATTGTTCTTCTAGTCCAAACGAGAAGAACATTTATTTACACATAATTGGAAGTACAAATACCCACACCAATACAGAATTGTACAAAACTTCGACTTTTAATCTCAGCCTCAAGGCATCAACTTCGACCGTTAAGACAAAAACCTTTATAACCAGTTAAACTAGTACAAACACAATGCATTCAAACAACCATGATAACAATCAATCAGCCAGTACAAATAAAATCACATGAAGGCTAGTAGTTTACAATACATGAGAGGAACAAATTAAGTAAGATCATCTTCCTCAAGCTCCTTCGCCTTCAATGTTTCCTTGACTCTTAGAAGTAGTGTTGTCCTCCAAGCATCCTGTGGAGTGAGATTTATGCCAATGCAAAACATCATAAGTAGATTGTAAACTAACACAGCAATCTGTGCCCAGTCAATTAAGCATCCAAGTATAGAATCACAAAGCATTGATGACAAAAATGAATCCACCAATATAGATATGTCAAGATTGAATATAATGTCAATAACCAGATAAACAAATAGATTACATTGTTGTTAAGTCAGCTGCCTCAGGCATGACTATTACTATTTGGAGCACTTGCATTAGCCATGTCTAAGTCAAATCTGCTTTCAAGTTCAAACGCCAACGCATTTGGCGAGTTTCAAGGTCTACTGCACCAGAACTGACAAAATCTGCAGATTCTCATACAAGTTTAGCATAATATACCCTCTCTATCCTACATACGTAAGTGAAATCAGGTTAACTGCACCATCAGTGGTCCTCAATTTCAAGCACTTCTCTATAAAGCTCGTAAGGTAATCTGTCTCCTTCAGAAAATTATGCCCCTTCATGTACTCAAATAGCGAAGATAATGGTGGCCCACACAAAAAGGAGATCTTTGTTGGTACAAAACCACTACAGACCTCTAGTATCCAAAGCTAGGAAATGTCTAGACAATTGCCGTAAAACAAAAAGTATTGAGTTAAACATATGTGGTTAATCTATGCTACATTCAAAACACAAATAAGCACCCTAGAGAACAAACAGAGTTGATGCCAAACATTCAACCTTCAGTTCCATACAAAAGAACCTGAGGTCAGATAATGCTTCACAAGAATCGGAGAAGATGCTACCAGCTTATGCACTGAATGACAGCCAATTAGGTTTGCTATAGTGGTGTCTATACTTTATTAGGTCTTCCGAACTGGAAGTCTACAGAGTGGGTCAATAATCCAAGGAGATGGGATTGACCATGATATCACACACCGTATAGGAGCGGGGTGGGTGAAATGGAGACTCGCCTCGGGATACTATGCGATGAGAATGTTGTCAAAGCTTAAAGGTAAGTTCTACAAAGTGGTGGTTAGACCAACATTGTTATTAGGGGAAGTGCTAGCCAGTCAATAATGTCCATGTTAAGAAGATAAAGGTACTGTAGGAGAGAGATGATCATAAATGAAGTTAAACGGAGATAAGGTGGGAGTGGCCTCTGTGGTGGAAGCGACGAGGGTAGTGAAGTTGGGATGGTTCGGACATATGAAGAGAAGGTGTGTGGACTAGCCAATAAGAAAGTGTGCGAGGTTGGCTCTTGGTTGTAGCAAGAGCTAGGAGGTAGGCCAAAAAAGAACTGGGGAGATGATTGCATATGACCATAGCTAGAATGGTTTGGAGGTCGAAGATTAGGGTAGAAAGTTAGAAGGTAGCCAAGTGCTATCGAACTTCATGTGGGAGAGGTACGGGACCTTTTCTTTTCTCCATGTTAAATGGTATGTAGTCTCTTATTCTTCAAGTGTATTACTATAAGTTGCTTCATTTGTTTTGTATCTTGCTTATTGTTATCATATTTTTCTTGCAATCTTGCTTTGAAACATCTCGAGTTAAGGGCCTATCGAAAACCTCTCTACCTCAAAAAATAGGGATAGGGTGTTCGTACATCCTACCTTTACCAGACTCCACTTATGGGATTATAAGGGAATGTTGTTAAACCACAGGAAGACCAAGTGAATGAAGTATGCCCAATGTTTTTAGAAGCACAAAGAACTATGAAGTTCCCGGAGTTTAAACCGAAAAGCAAGAAGTGAAGGGTGCACTTATTTGAAGTCGAGAACACAACTTGCAGAAGATTAAAAATGCCATATGAATTTAGCACTAAAGAAGCAAACTGTCAATTAAAATAACTAATTTCAGCATCCAATATACGATAATGATGATAAAAGTTAACTTCTTGAAGTTGAGATTTAATGGATCAACGCTTCTCCTGGGAACACCTTGTGTGTTTGTTTGAAATACTAAAGCGATAATCTCACAGTTCGCATCCTTGTGATGAAGCAATGGCTTTTAATAACACTGGGGTATGCCTAGTATGAAGCATGGTAAGTTAACCTTAATGCATTAACAATAGCATTCAGGAGAGAAGCTGCATATCTTTTAAGGGGGTTGAAAAACATGGAATGTCCAAGGACTTATATGATTTGGTCTGCAACAGAACAAGGACATAACCACGTATATAGATGACCTGTTGAGCTTTTCACGTAGCACACTATATACTTGAAGAATTATTTGGATTATTTTTCTTCATACGCTCTGCACATTCGGTTCCTCCTGTACTGCTCTTACTTAAAAAAATGCTTATCAAAGGATTTCTCTTTTGCAAGATATGAAGCAGAGCTGAAGAAATTTTCCAGCAAGAAGAAAGCACTTAAAAAGGAGAAGAACATCATGATTGTTTTTAACACAGAAAGTAAAGAGGAAATGGCAAGACCCGAAGAATTTGTAAAAAAGTGTTGAGTTCAACATTACCAGTTGTGTCATGCTATCGTACTCTTTGACAGCATCAGTGAACTTTGCAACATCTTCCTCATCAATTGCAGCTGCCAAATCCTGTCATTAGGAAATATCCTCCCGAATTAGTTTTAATGTCACATCAGAAAAAGCATGTGTGATTACTGTGACTCAGCAAGAATAAGCACTTGAGTGAAATCTTATATTGGCTTTGGTCCTTGGGTGAATGCATCTCTATATGATCATTTGGAATACTAGGAGATACTTACCCATAGATGCATTGGATCGTGTGAAATATCATTGCAATTTGTAGATTCGATAAGATGAAACCATTTTCACAAAAACCAGACTCAATAACTTTGAAATAAAAAAGGGCCAGGAAGCAGGAGAGAAAACAACATTCACAAATAGGAATACACAAGCTATGACATATACCACTAGCAATTTGCATTCACGTGTCCCTGAAAATGTTGGATCCAGCTCCTGCAGATAAAGATGCAATATTTAACTACTGATATCATATTTATGGAAAGAATTTAGTGGCTCAACACGTAACCCTGGTACCTGATATCGCTCCAACGCATTGTTGATTGCAACAACATCACCTTTACAAAGTTGGCAAATACCAGCATTAAGAAGATGTCCTCTAACTCCATACTTCAACAAGTTGTTATTGACTGAGTGACGTGCAATCTCCTCAAAGATCTCGATCGCTCTCGGATATCTGAGAGTAATGTCAGAATTTGTAAGAAAATATTCCATTTCTTAAAAAACACATGAGAACAATAAAAAGGTAAAACAAAAGCTTACAACTTTAGTAATAGTTCAAAAGGCATTTATTCATTGTTCTCTTAATTTGGAAGTGATGAACCTTTTCCTAACTACTGATATTGACCTCTTTCTTATCTTCCTTGTTTGTCATCCATAACAAGAGACTGATTACATCAACGTATAAGAAAACCAGATCAACTACAATGATGTTGACAGAGATCTTCCAGTTTTAAGCAAGAACTTTTTCATGACATGAATCACACTCTTTCTTTGTTTGAAAACTATATCACTACCTAAATTCAATGAATCTTACTTCTCGATTTGAGCAGAGAATTGTGCAACTTTCTGTTTGCATTGATTTGCAGTTGTAGTTACATCTTCACTCTGGAAAAGATCAGCTGCCTTCTCATAGTAATTAATAGCCTGATCCAAATTTTGCTCTTGCTCATATAATTCAGCAATTTCCTGCAAACAGTACACATTACACTTTCAGGCAGTGAAACCAAACTTCCAAGGGTACTTCAACTAAAATAGCTACATTCTACAATCACTGGCTTGAGGATAACAAAATGACACAACACACGGCGAGTCACTTGTCACCTTCTTGGTAATATAAAATGGCCAATCAATTAAGTACATAAAAGAAAGTAAGCATTGGGCTGACTAGAACCAAGAATTAGACCATGTGCTTACATGAAGAGACTCATTGAACACAGAGAACATCAAAACCACATTCAGATTCTAGCAGACAACATAGTTATACCTTGTAATATCTTGCAGACATATTTAGCCTCCCAATGTCCAGAAATAAGTTCACTGCCTGCTCTAAACATGATACTGCCTCTGCAGGATGCACAATACGAGATTCAGTTTGTAAGCCAATGCTAAAGATAACTAAATGGAAGATAATTACAATGTGGTGATTTTCAGAAAATATTCTCAGAAATAATATCACATTAGAATTGTATTTTATATGATTTTGGTAGCAAAATGGACATGAACAGAGTACAATGGATAGGCTAGATGCATACAATTAAGTAACACATTTTCCTTGACCATTATTTTGCTATTCCACTTTAGAAATTCAGCAGATAATGAGCCCTCCCCTTCTATACTTCTCCACTTGAATGCCAAACTTGGTGACCCGGTCATTATGTGTGTGATCACACGTCCCACACTGTATTACCTATACCATTGAATCAAAACCCTAGAGGCAATATACTTGTGATTCTGCATCAGTTAAAGAAGTGTGTGTATGTAGGCACCAAGGTCTACTTAATCTCCCTCCTTCTCCCCCCCCCCCCCACTCTCTCTCCTACTTATCAGCACTTTGATTTTTGGTTCTTAGCAATATCTATTGTTTAAATTTCCAAATATTACCATCAAACCTCCAATAAGTTTGTTCAGTTTCAAATATAAAATTACAGCTACAAACATAAAAGTAAATTTTTAGACGAGAAGAATGAAATCAAACTGTACTTCAAATTACTTGTTACAAGCAGCACTCTTGGAATTTATAAAAAGATTTATTTTTTGTAGTAGTAACCGTCAAAGCAATAATACTATCTTTCAATGATTCAGTAACCCCACCTGTATATAACTCATCATATTTATATTATGAAATAACAGAAGTTAGAACATTAACATAAAGCTGAAATAATGGGAGTGAATTATCTTACTTCCGCTAAATCCCACAAAGTTATTGTTCCAGAATGGTATATTATAAATGATGCTATGCATAAATTTCTATGTACAGTATTTTATAGATACTTTTGATGTTATGTATTAATGCATGAAGCATCTTGCTGCATAAGTGCAATAACTTCGCCTTCTTTGTAACCATGTAAATCATTGCGCATCTTACATACTAATCCAGTAAGTTCCGTGTTTAAAATATTTAACATTAATTCAGTAGTTTCAGATGTTTCAACACTCTCTCTGTTGTTAATTAATCTGAAACTTATCTCTGAAAGAAAGTTTAAATCAATCCTATATCCCAGAATAATTGGCAGTGCAACACTCCAATCCTTCTACCATCCTTATTATAAATTAACAAATTGCGACTGTCATTCTAATAGCAAGAAAACCAATCTCACCCACAAAGGAGTGCATTTAGCAGCTTATGATGGTAGAGAAACTACTTTGGGACAAGGTCTAATCAAGTATGACACCAACAAACAATCAAATAATTGGTCCTGGGACATGACAATATTACAAAATGCAGAACCTCTAACAATCTCCTAAAAGAGGCTTATATGGAGATCCGAACAGACTTACATCCAAAGATGTTGCTTCTATGTTTTTCGGAAGCATGCAATATAAAAATGCTGGTTTGAAGCAAATAATTATTCCTTGACTTACAAACCTTTAATATTTGACTTCTTGTAGCAATGAGCAGCATCTGCATAAGCATTTGCAGCCTCATGTTTGCTATCCAACTGTGAACATAAAGTAAATTGACTTTCAAGAACTGAAAATATCTATGAGTAAGAATGAAACTAAAGAGCATCAATGAGAGACATAACTTACTACAGATAAATTAACACTAACCTTAAGATGACAATTAGCCAATTTAACATATACTGCTCCAGCTTTATCCCCTGAAAGAACCAGGCATCAAAAAATTATCCTGCAATTTCTTAGCATGCAACTAGGGTGATTATATTTATGAAACATTGACCTTTATTTAAGAAATTTATTCACTTTTACACCATTAAAAAATTATGTTCATCTTATACAATTTAAAGTCTAAATTCGAGAAAATGGTACTTTTCTGTCTACAAGCTGAATCAATTGTGTCTACAAAATTGGCCTATATACCAAGCTATAAGCAAGAATATAAGCAAGTTATAACCCATTCAATCCTCAATGCATGTCCAAAGTAAGAACTGTTCGGTAAATAACTCTTGCTAGATGATTAATGCTGCAGTTGATTAGAAGATTACAAAATACTAATAGAAATGACAATCTTCCCAAGTGCTCCAACAATTAATTTATTTAATCAAAACCATCAAAATTTTACACATGTTTGCGGGCTTTGCTAATTACTTGGACCAAAAAAATTACTATGGAAGATCTTCTAATTAAAAAATGCATGAAAGTTTTTACAGATTCTCACACAATAATTTGGAACCCGCATATCATACAACAAAGTTTGGCGAAAATGAGAAAAGAAATCTGAAAAACAAAACCTGGGTGGGATCACCAGAATATGAATTTAGGGATTCAAAAGCATACGACTAGATCTTCGTAAAACTATAAATAACCGTGTATAAAAATGGGGAAAAAAGAACTAACATGATTTGGCGAGTTTAAAGCAATTGCCAGCTTTATCGAACAGATCAGCTGCGTCTTCGTATTTGGAACCGAAAATGGCCCATCCGCCGAGTTTCTTCTCAGCCTTGCTCTCGAAATCCTCACCTCTTGCTATTTGATCCCCCATTTTTGGTCAGCACAAAGAGCGATATCTTTCCTTTGAAGTAATCTGAAAAAACAAAGGAAGGAAGAAGAGAATTCGGTCGAGTGGGGTGGGTGGGTGGGGTGAGGATGTCGCCTGATGGGCTTTAATTTTTCTCGGCCTGCAGCTTTTTTGTTGGGCTTAGCCCCACCAAATTTCAGTTGGGGCCTAAGGTGCACTCTTTAACTTTAAAAAGTTTGAAACACCTTTCACATATAACAAACACAAAATTCATATTTGTATGTTATAATAAAGTTTGTATAATTCACTATACATATATAAAGAAATCAATTGTATAATTCACTATACATATACAAAAGAAAACAGTTGTATATAAATCAATTGTATAACTTGTGTATGTATAAAACGAGAAAGAGAGAAAGACAAAAAAAATAGGCAGGAAATATATATATTGTATGATTATAAGTGTATAAGACAAAAATATATGTATTTTCATGTATATATACAATTTTCTCTCGCTTTATACAAATAGAAACGCAATTTATACAATTCGTTTCTGTTTGTATAAGCGATATAGGTGAGGGTGGCGAGCAAGATCTGAAAGGGGATAAAGGAGAGAGGGGAACAAAAATATATGTATATATACAATTTTTCTCGTTTTATACAAACACAAACACATTTTATACACTTGTGTTTGTATAAAAGTGAGAGGGAGCGAGCGAGACATGGAGCGAGAGAGAGAAAGAGTGGCGAGTGAGCGTTTGAGAGATAGAGGTGACTGACAAACAATTTGCTACACGACACAATTAAGCGTTTGAGAGATAGAGGTGACTGACAAACAATTTGCTACACGACACAATTAAATCAAAGTGTAATTATAGCATTTAATTTAATTTATTAATTTGTCATTTGTTACAATTTTTCCTAAAAAGTTTAGACATATATAGGGTATTCATTTAAGAAAAATCGTATAAAATAGAGAATTATTAATTTAAATAAAATGTTATAACCATAGTTTGTTTTATTTATAATTCACAATAAGTATTCCAATTTTTTGAAATATGGTTTAGTATACAGTTACCCATTTTCAGTATACAATAATACATTCAGTATACAAATATACAAAATGTGTTCAAATAAAATGTTATAGCCATAGTTTATTTTATTTGTAATCCGCAATAAATATCCCTTTTTTTGCCATCTGGTTTAGTATACAATTATCCATTTTTGATATGCAATTATTCATTTGGTATGCAAATGTATAAAATGTGTTTGTGTTTGTACAAAGCGAAAAATGAATATATAAATACATATATTTTCGTCTTATACACTTATAATTATACAAATATAAATCTTATCTTACAAAAATGCATACATGAATTATACAAAACTAAGCAATTTTAATGAAACGGTATGTATCTAGTGAATTATACAAATCAAAAGCTCCAAAGCAAACATAAATTTTGCTATGAACGCAATTATGCAAACTATAACTACAATATACAAATAAAATTTTTATATTTGCTATATGTAAAAGTTGCTCTTCATTTTAAGAAAAATTATATATTTAAGTTATATGGTATTTATTTAATATACACCATATAGTTTTGAAAGAAATATAATAGAAAATTATAGTTATCCTCTCTCTTTCTCTTCATCGCTCCATTGTCTCTCCGTCCTCACTCGTCTTCTTCCTCTCTCTCGCGCCTCTCTTTGCCCCCTTTTTCTCTCTTCTTCTTCACTCTCTCAATACAAATAGTAACATTCAATGAAACTGTCACGACCCAAACCGGGTTGCGACTGGCACCCACACTTACCCTCCTATGTGAGCGAACCAACCAATCTAACCTTAACATTTCAATATAATATCAACAGAAAGTAATGCGGAAGACTTAAACTCATTAAATAAAGACAAATTCATTAACTTCTAAAATTCAACATCTATTATTCCCCAAAATCTGGAAGTCATCATCACAAGAACATCTACGATCAAATGACTAAACTAAAAGTATTCTAAAAGCTAAAAATACATAAGAAGCTAGTCCATGCCGGAAGTTCAAGGCATCAAGACTTGAAGAAGAAGATCCAGTCCAAGCTAGAAGCATTAGCTCACCCTGAATTTCCGATGTAGTAAGACTGGCTTGAATTACTGTTGAGTTGAAGACGATGGCACGTTTGCTGCACTCCACAAATAAATAAGAAGAGAACATAAAAGTAGGGGTCAGTACAAAACACGAGTACTGAGTAGATATCATCGGCCAACTCAAAATAGAAATCAATATATACCGAGTAATATCATAAAATCAACTATGATACTCAACATGTAGCAACAACAAATACTATATCATTAACAATTACCGTCAAGTTCACACATGAGGACTCAAGCCTCGATACCATACTCATTTGGGAATCATGTTCATTAGATTGAGTATATTAACATCTTTCAAGATTCATTATCTTTATTTCTCGTGTCGGTACGTGACACTCCGCTCCCTCAATATTCATTAATCCTCTTGTGTCTGTACGTGACACTCCGATCCCCTAAATCTATGTGTCGGTTCGTGACACCCGATCCCCTAAATCTATGTGTCGGTTCGTGACACCCGATCCCCTAAATCTACGTGTCGGTTCGTGACACCCGATCCCCTAATACTACGTGTCGGTTCGTGACACCCGATCCCCTAATACTACGTGTCGGTTCGTGACACCCGATCCCCTAATACTACGTGTCGGTTCGTGACACCCGATCCCCTAATTCTACGTGTCGGTTCGTGACACCCGATCCCCTAATACTACGTGTCGGTTCGTGACACCCGATCCCCTAATTCTACGTGTCGGTTCGTGACACCCGATCCCCTAATCTCCTTCCATCAATTCATCAAGCCTTCTTTCTTACCAAGGCATCATCAATCCCATTATTTTAGTTCATCACGCCTTCTTTTATACCAAGGCCTCATTATTAACAAAGAGATTAAGATTTTACAAGATTTGGGATTCAATAACTTCATCATGCTTATATAATCACAATTATATAATTACATTCATGCAAGCATACAATTAAGCACATAGCAGGGTTTACAATATTATCAATACATATCATTCTCTATTAAGAGTTTACTACAAATATCGTAAGAGAAACCATAACCTACCTCCACCGAAGATTAGTGATCAAGCAAGCAAATTTTTCTCCAAGCTTTGTTTCTCTTCGTTTCTCCTCTTTCTCGTTCGACTCTCTCTCTCTCTTTCTCTTGTTCTTTCTATTTTCTTTATTCAAAACCCTCTTCCTTTTACCCTAATTAACATATAATTAAGAATAAAAGATGGCAATAATGCCCCACTAATTAACTTAAGATTACCTCTTTTAACCCCCAAGTAATTAGACTTATTAACATTAACCCACTAACTTTATAATTAAGGCAAGAATAGTCAAAAACGTCCCTTAAAACGTATCAAGAAATCCGACCCAGACTGGGATTTCGCAGTCTGTGACGGCCCGTCGCGCCTGCGACGGTCCGTCCTGCTGTCCGTCACAGAGTTCAGAGACTCAATTTCTCTGAAGAATTTGTGACGGTCCGTCACACCTGTGACGGTCCGTCCTGCCATTCCGTCACACCTGTGACGGTCCGTCCTGCCATTCTGTTACGAAGTTCAGAGAGTCGATTTCAGTACCCAATTTTCAGTTTTTCTAAGTGTTTTGAAACGAGACCCTGCGACGGTCCGTCGTGCCCATGACGGTCCGTCGTGGGGTCCGTCACCTCAGCCTGTTTTTCCAGAAATAAAATCTGCTGCTCAAAACGACTAAACAGGTCGTTACAATAGATACCAATTTACCCATCGTTCGTCCCCGAACGATCACAAGAAGGAAAACAAGGGCGAAAAGGAGTACCTGAATCTGTAAACAGATATGGGTATTTTTCTCGCATATCCGCCTCCTTCTCCCAAGTGGCTTCTTCAACGGGTCGATTCTTCCATTGAACTTTGATGGATGCAATCTCCCTTGATCTCAACTTGCGAATTTCTCTATCTAGAATGGCAACAGGTTCCTCCTCATAAGACAAATTCTCATCAAGCAAAACTGAATCCCAACGGATAATGTAATTTTCATCCCCATGGTATCTTTTCAACATCGACACATGGAATACCGGATGCACTCCGGACAGCCCTGGAGGCAAGGCTAACTCATAAGCCACCTCCCCTACTCGCTTAAGTACTTCAAAGGGACCAATGTACCTTGGACTTAGCTTACCCCTTTTACCAAACCGCATCACCCCTTTCATGGGCGAAACCTTCAGCAAGACTTGTTCACCCTCCATAAACTCCAAGTCTCTAACCTTCCGATCTGCATACTCCTTCTGTCTACTTTGAGCCGCTAGAAGCTTTTCTTGAATAGATTTCACCTTCTCCATCGAATCTCTCAGAAGATCAGTACCCCAAGGTCTAACCTCGAACGCATCAAACCAACCAATGGGGGACCTACATCTCCTACCATGCAATGCTTCAAATGGAGCCATATCAATGCTCGAGTGATAGCTATTATTGTATGAAAATTCCGCTAAGGGTAAGAAGCTATCCCAATTGCCACCAAATTCTATCACGCACGCACGAAGCATATCCTCAAACACTTGAATCGTTCGCTCAGACTGACCATCGGTCTGAGGATGGAACGCAGTACTAAGGTCCAACCTAGTACCCAATTCCGCATGCAATGTTTTCCAAAACTTAGAAGTAAACTGCGTACCTCTATCTGATATGATGGATAGTGGAACCCCATGCAATCGAACGATTTCTGAGATATAGATCTTGGCTAACTTCTCGGCATTGTAAGTCACCTTAACCGGAATAAAATGAGCAGACTTAGTTAACCTATCAACAATCACCCAAATAGAGTCATACTTACCCATTTTCCTTGGAAGACCAACCACAAAGTCCATTGCAATTCTTTCCCACTTCCATTCCGGAATGGGCATTCTCTGAAGTGTTCCTCCGGGCCTTTGGTGTTCGTACTTTACTTGTTGACAGTTTGGACACTTGGCAATAAAGTCAACAATATCACGCTTCATTCTACTCCACCAAAAGTGTTGCTTTAGGTCACGATACATCTTGGTTGCACCCGGATGTATAGAATACCTTGAACTATGAGCCTCTGTCAGAATAGTGTTGATCAAATCATCGACGCGGGGTACACATACCCTTCCCTTGATCCTCAAAACACCTTCCTCATCGATTTGTGCTTCCTTAGCCTCTCCTCGCAATACTTTATCTTGAATTCTGCGCAGTTTCTCATCATCAGACTGTCTTCCCTTAATCTTGTCAAGAAAGGAAGATCTTGCCTCCACAGAAGCCAACAATCCTCCCTTCTCATTTACTTCTAATCTCATCAAGTCATTAGCTAGAGTCTGAACCTCTCTAGCCAATGGGCGTCTAGAAGCTTGCAAGTGAGCTAGACTTCCCATGCTTCCCGCCTTTCTACTTAAAGCATCCGCTACGACATTCGCTTTTCCCGGATGATACAAGATAGTGATATCGTAGTCCTTTAGTAGCTCCATCCATCTCCTTTGCCTCAAGTTCAAATCCTTCTGAGTAAAGACATACTGAAGGCTACGATGATCCGTGTAGACCTCACACTTAACCCCATACAAATAGTGTCTCCATTGCTTTAATGCAAACACTACCGCAGCCAATTCCAAATCATGAGTTGGATAGTTACGTTCATGAACTTTTAATTGTCTTGAAGCATAATCAATCACATTCTTCTCTTGCATTAGCACTGCACCCAAACCCGAATAGGATGCATCACAATAAATAATGAAGTTCTTACCCTCTACTGGCAAGGTAAGGATAGGTGCGGTAGTCAACAAAGTCTTGAGATTCTGAAAGCTTTCCTCACATTCGTCCGACCATACAAATGGAACATTCTGCTTAGTCAAGTTCGTCAATTGGGAAGCAATAGAAGAGAATCCCTTGACAAATCGACGGTAGTAGCTAGCTAACCCAACAAAGCTCCTTATTTCTGACACATTAGTAGGTCTTACCCAATTCTTCACTGTCTCAATCTTAGAAGGATCCACCATCACTCCATCCTTAGAAACCACGTGCCCCAAGAAGGACACTGCATCTAGCCAAAACTCACACTTAGAGAACTTGGCATAAAGCTTTTTCTCCCTCAACATTTTCAATACCATTCTCAAATGCTCTTCATGTTCCTTGTTGCTCTTTGAGTATACCAATATATCATCAATAAATACGATCACGAAGAGGTCCAAATATGGCTTAAAAATCCCGTTCATCAAGCTCATGAACGCAGCAGGGGCATTCGTAAGACCAAAAGACATCACTACAAATTCGTAATGCCCATACCTCGTTCGAAAAGCAGTCTTTGGCACATCCGTTGCCCGTATTTTCAATTGATGATAACCGGATCTCAAGTCAATCTTAGAGAAGACACAAGCACCTTGTAACTGATCGAACAAGTCATCAATGCGGGGAAGAGGATACTTGTTCTTTATGGTTACTTTGTTTAGTTGTCTGTAGTCTATACACATTCGAAAACTCCCATCCTTCTTCTTTACAAACAAAACCGGAGCACCCCAAGGAGATGCACTTGGTCTAATAAAGCCTTTGTTTAACAACTCTTGAAGTTGGGCTTTTAACTCTCTTAACTCCGCGGGAGCCATTCTATAAGGGGGTATCGAAATGGGGCGAGTACCCGGTTCAAGGTCAATACAGAAATCAATATCCCTATCTGGTGGCATACCAGGAAGATCTACAGGGAACACTATTTACATCCCTACTCTGTCAAAATAGGACAAAACATCGCGGTAACTCGAAAATTAATTGATTCAATTTTAACAAAGTTTTAAAAATAAACGAATTTTGAAAAGAGTCGCCACCTAATTTTAGGAAAACTAGGAAACCAATTATTAATCTACGAAACCAAATTGATTCTAGGTAAGGGGTTCAAGTTATTCCGAAGGGAAAGGGTTAGGCACCCTTCGGAATCCATAAATGTGGTTCCCGACTGAATTCATTTTTTTTCTTTCAAATTGAGGAAGAATGTATAATAAACACATATAAAAAACACACGATATACACAATAAAATAAAATAATAATTATCGGCCTAAGGTTTGCCTAACGTCAATATTCACATAATAATGAAACAAAGTACGATTCGAACTTCATTCGAATAATTCAAGGAGAAACATCTCTGGGTACCTGTAAAGGCACTTAGTAAAAGAGTTAGTACCAAATAAATATAAATAAAAATGAATAACTCAACTAATAACATAAAAATAAAAATCCGTCCTATTAACATGGGAGGCCTTGGAAATCAACGGTAATTTCTTCATCGGCTCATTCCAACAACTAACATTAAATATAAATTTAAATTAAAATTCCGTCTTTTAAAATGGGAAGGCCTCTAAACTTTTTCATTGGCCATTTAACAATTTATAATATAAACTTGATTAAATTTTCCGTCTTTTAAAATGGGAAGGCCTCTAAACCCAACGGATAGATTTTTCATCGGCCCAATTATATAATAATTAAATACCAAACAAGCACAATAATAACACAAAATGCTAGAAACGTAATGGGAAAAAAAATAATGTAAAAAGAAAAATTAATAGTAAAGTAATAACATATCTATAATAATAATAATAATAAACAAAAAGAGGCCAAGGCGTGATATAATAATATAAATTAAATAACATAAGAATAATTAAAATACACAAAATTCTTTAGTCAACAATTAACAATTCCCACTATATGTCACTTTATATGAATTAAGAGAAAACAGATCATCAATAACGAAGTAATCAAAACAACTTAAAATAATAGCAAACTAAATTAAAAATATACAAAATCAATATAATATAAGAGAAATAAAAATGAATAGTGACAAAGTAATAGGTAAATGCTGAAACAGAAACAATAATAAAAAAAACTCATACATTAGAACAATGAAAAAAATGTCAATAGTAAGCCCTAAATCAGTCCAAAAAATAGTGAGAGTAAAATATTATCAATAATAACACTAAACAACTAAAAATTAGCCAAATATGTATGAAACAAAGTGTGAAAAAGAAATGGGTCACCTGAGTGAGGTATTTTAGGCTAGATCCGGAAGTTTCACCACTGTGAAGAGCAGAGTCTGTGATGTTATGCCGCCGGAGTTCGGAGTTTCATCGGGACATCTGCAAAACAAGTAAAATCTGAAGAGTGGAAGGGGGAAGGGAACTGGTCTGAGTGCTCCGGTCCATCGGAGCGCAAAGCTTCTCGCTGGAGGTCATGGAGTTGCTGGAAAAAGAGCAAAAAAAAATTATTTGTACATTTTTTTTTGGCTGGAAATTGGTCTGTCGGTAAAGAAAATAAAAAAAAGAGGAATTTTGTGTCGTTTGGCTGGCTGGCGTTGTTCGTGACTGGCCGCTGCTGGTTGGAGTTGTTGTTGCTGGTTGACTTGACTGTTGGAGCTGTTCTCGTCGGCGGCTACTGGTTATTGCTTGCCGGCTCGCGTGGTTGTTGGCCTGGCGCTGGTGGCTGCTGTCCGGAGTTGTTTGTTGACAGCTTTGGTGGTTTGTGGTGGGTGTTTTGGGTTAGGAATAATTGGGTGGTGGAGGAGAGGAGAGAGGAAGAGGGTGGGGAAGAGGGGCTGACGGAAAAGAGAAAAGGGAAAGGGAAGGGGGATCGGCTGGGAGGAGAAGAGGGAGGGGAAACGGGAAGGGGGAAAGGGAGGAGATGGAGGCTGAAGGTGGAGAGGGGAGAAGAAAGGATGAGTGAGAGGCGGCTAGGGGAGAGAGGGAGGGGAAGGGTTTTCTCTCTTTTTTTTCTGAAAATTGTGTTCCCCTCTTTTTGACCTAAATAAAAACTCAAAATGGGATCAAACGACCGATTTAGCATTGTGGTCCAAAATTACAAATTTTTTAAAAATGTTAAGCCAAAATTGGGTGTCAACAGCTGTCCCTTTCGTTGTGTATAATTGATGAAAGAAATCGTGGACAACGAAATTTGACAAACCCAATTTTGACTGAACACATGACCTTTGTAGAGAGAAGTGCGGTTGCATGTGGTGGAAGTCAATCCCAAACCTTTCTCCAAAAGGTTCCATGATGTGTTGCGTCTTTGTTTAAGTAGTTTGCACCTGTTTTTTTTTGTTTTTGTTTTTTATCTTTTTTTTATATATTTTTGATTTGATTTTTTTTTGAAGAAATTGATCCTTTCGAATTCTCTTGACAAAGACTGAGATAAAACTCGTCAGCTTAAAAATGCAATTTAAATGGGAGACAGTATCTTCCACCGTGTCGGCACTCAATTTCTCTCCTCAGCATTTAACGTCAGTTAACGTTGAGGGATAAATATTTCCTTTGAGATGCACGATTCCTTTTCTGGTAGTGCATGATTGCTTGCAGGGCATGAATATCTTCCCGCGATGCGCCAATTTTGCGAGGTATGGAATCTTCTCGCGATGCATAAAATTTTGCGAGGGATGGGATCTTCTCGCGATGCATGAATTTTCTGCGAGGTATGGAATCTTCTCGCGATGCATGAATTATCTGCGAGGTATGAAATCTTCTCGTGATGCAGGAATATTGACTCGCAATGCATGAATATTAACTCGCAATGCATGAATTAACTCTCGATGCATGAATTGACTCTCGATGCATGAATATGAACTCGCAATGCATGAATTTTCTGCGAGGTATGGAATATTCTCGCGATACATGAATTATCTGCGAAGTATGAAATCTTCTCGCGATACAGGAATATTGACTCGCAATGCATGAATATTAACTCGCAATGCATGAATTAACTCTTGATGCATGAATTGACTCTCGATGCATGAATATGAACTCGCAGTGCATGAATTAACTCTTGATGCATGAATTGACTCTCGATGCATGAATTGACTCTCGATGCATGAATATTAACTCTCGATGCATGATCTTCTCGATGCATGAATATTAACTCTCGATGCATGATCTTCTGCGGGGCATGTATATCTTCCCGCGATGCATGATTTTTCTGCGAGGTATGGAATCTTCTCGCGATGTACGGAATTTTCTGCGAGGTATGGAATCTTCTCGCGATGCATGAATTTTTTGCGAGGTATGAAATCTTCTCGCGATGCATGAATTTTCTGCGAGGTATGAAATCTTCTCGCGATGCATGAATTTTCTGCGAGGTATGAAATTTTCTCGCGATGCATGAATTTTCTGTGAGGTATGAAATCTTCTCGCGATGCATGAATTTTCTGCGAGGTATGAAATTTTCTCGCGATGCATGAATTTTTTGCGATGTATGAAATGCAGAAATATTGACTCGCAATGCATGAATATTAACTCGCAATGCATGAATATTAACTCGCGATGCATGAATATTAACTCGCAATGCATGAATTAACTCGCGATGCATGAATATTAACTAGTGGTGCATGAATTGACTCTCAATGCATGAATATTAACTCGCTATGCATGATTTTTCGCGATGCATGATTTTTAACGAGGCTTGGATGGCTCGATAATGTTCCAACTGTAACGAGGTGGATGACTCGATAATGTTCCAACTGTAACGAGGTGGATGTCTCAATAATGTTCCAACTGTAACGAAGTGGACGGCTCGATAATGCTCCAACTGTAACGAGGTGGATGTCTCGATAATGTTCCAACTGTAATGAGGTGGATGTCTTGATAATGTTCCACTGTAACGAGGTGGATGTCTCGATAATGTTCCACTGTAACGAGGTGGACGGCTCGATAATGGTCCAACTTCAAATGAATTTTTGAGATCCTCTCAAAAATTCTGTCCCAGTTTCCATTATGAAGAGAAATGAAAATCTTACTGGTAAATGACCGAGCCGTTGTGGCGCCTACGTATCCCATTGGAGCAAGAATCAGGTCAAATGTAGTTCCCCTTTTGTGGATGATGAGTGCTGCAAAAAATCTAAAAGATTATTAGTAGAAAATGCACAATATGAACATGACGGAGTATGCAAATGGTATCATTTTCTATATTCAAAAACTAAAACAAGACATATCACATTTTGGGGATGGACAATCCAATGAAGTAAAATAGGCGTCTCAAATATATAAGATTAACTTAACAACACCTTTTATAATGAACAACTCAAAAGACAATTTTTTTTCTTTTTTTTCTTTTTTTTTTCAAAAATAAAAATGCGATGAGATAGTCAAATTTTCACCACGATTGGTACCAACAGTTAAGATTGCAGGTAAATCTCTAATTTTTTTTAAAAGATTGAATTAAGGTAATTTCTACAGCTTCAAGTGGTACCTCAAATATACTTAAGGATTGACAAGATCCGTTCATCTTATTTCAAACAAAGATTTTGAATTGTATCAATCCTCATGTTTCAAGTGCCCTCACGACAAAGGTTTGTCCTATTTCACACATATTTGAAACATTTTGTTATAGGACATTTTTCAGAGTGCACTCACACTCACAAGGATGTTTAATGCACACAACTGTGATACAATATGCTTGACCCTTATGTAAATCTCCACTAATGTGAGAGCATTTGGAATGAGATCATGTAGGGTTTGTCATTGGCTTGTAACGTAGGTTTAGGGATGGGTAGGATATTTATTTGAGATAAAAGTGACTGAATTCCTCCTTGAGTGTTACACAGAATTTGTGCTCTTAATGATTGGTACGCCTTTGGCGTTAGATCCTCTTCATTGTTCTCCCAGCTTTCAAATTCTTTTGAATTCTCATTTTGAACACTTTCCCCCTTTTTTTTTCTTTTTTTTTTCTTTTTTTTCTCTTTTTTTTTCTTCTTTTGATTCCTTATTCGTTGAAGCTTTTCTTTATTCACTTCTTTATTATAATAATTTTTCCTTTTTTTTTGTTGGAGTATTTTCCTTCCAACCTTTCACTGGTCCTGTAAAGGAATTTTTTGCCTTTCTTTATTTTTTCCACTTTTTTTTTCTCTTTTTCTCTAGAGTCTCTGCTTCCTTGACTTTGAGAGACTCAATATCTTTGCTTTTTGAAATTTCAAACATTGATCTCCTTTTATAATTTGCACATTCTTTGTGCAGTCAAGAAGGTTGGACCAAGAGAGGATAGTGCTCGTAAGCACTCAAAAGGGTAGTGGTTAAGATGTAGTTGTCCAAATGAAGGTTTCAGGCTCAAATGGGAAAGCTAGGGATTAATGTAATTTGGTAGGCTTTGAAAGGCACAATCGGGTCAAAAAGGCCTACAATCCTTTCTCAAACCAAACATTACTCATGATTTCGCCTCGAAAAACATTCAGGTCAAGTTCTAGATCAACAGTGTAACACAATTGAACTTTGATCAAAATCTCACCACACAATGCACATGAAACATAAGGTTAGTTTTATTCTTATCTTGATTGAATGCAAGAGAATTTTCAAGCATCACAAAAGTACAGATAAGAGGTACCACGAGAATCTGTAGTTCACCGTAAAGCCAGTCTTTTCAACCATATCGAATGTATTTACACGCTCTTAACTGCATAGGTTCCGATCGAGTTGAAGACATGACTCTTACAGTATGTACAAATAATTTTTTTTTGAAAAATGATTATACCGAACCCAAGAAGGGTTGCCTACGTATCTCATTAAAATGAGAATCAGGTACGCGTAGTTCTTGCAGATATAACTTTAAAAATATGCACAAACTATTTTATAATTTATTTTTTTTGAAAAAGATAATACCGAACCCAAGAAGGGTTGCCTACGTATCTCACCAAAATGAGAATCAGGTACGCGTAGTTCGTGCAGACATAACTTTGAAAATATGCACAAACTATACCTTTTTTTTTTTTACTTTTTACTCTCTTTTTTTGGAAAAAGATAATACCGAACCCAAGAAGGGTTGCCTACGTATCTCATCGAAATGAGAATCAGGTACGCGTAGTTCGACCAGATATGACTGGAAAAATATGCACAAACGATTTTTATAAAATCTTTTTTTTAGAAGATTATACTGAACCCAAGAAGGGTTGCCTACGTATCTCACCGAAATGAAAATCAGGCACGCGTAGTTCGGCAGATATGACCTGGAAAATATGCCCAAACTATTTTATAATAATTTTTTTTAAAAAGATAATACCGAACCCAAGAAGGGTTGCCTACGTATCTCATTAACAAGAGAATCAGGTACGCGTAGTTCGGCAGATATGACCTGGAAAATATGCCCAAACTATTTTATAATAATTTTTTTAAAAAAGATAATACCGAACCCAAGAAGGGTTGCCTACGTATCTCATTAACAAGAGAATCAGGTACGCGTAGTTCGGCATACAAGGCATATAATAATTTAAGATTTAGACAACTCAAAGAAATTCCTAGGTCTAACGCCACTGAAATTTGTCATCATGAAGTGTTTTTTTTTTAATTTTTTGATTTTTTTTTCCGCACCAATATGTTTTATAACCTCTTAATCGTCAATACTTATACTGTCTGTTGAATGTAACCTACGAATTTCTACAGTAAGGATTTGTTGTACTTTTTTGGATGTTTTCTTGGACCTTTGTCTCCTTCCAATTTTCACCAGATCCAAACACTGTTACGACCATCCCCGACTGATGTCGGGGACGGTATTCCTACAAAAATATGAGAAATATGTGAGAGGAGAACCGACATGCAAAATAATAATAAAAATAAGTGGATGTGACCTCATAGTCAAATACTCCCCTAATTTATTGTTTTGACTTGATATTAATGTCTTGTGAAATACAGGGACTCGAATTTCGTAAATCCTCTTGTCTCTTGCGGCTTCGAACAAATAATGATTTCTGAATTTGAACATAAATTAATTTTTTGCTGTAAAGAAGAACAACTCAAAATGTAAAAAGTGTTAGTTCATGTACATAATGAATAATGTCAAATATCACACAAATAATGAATAAAACACATAAATACTGTTCTAATTAAAGACAAACTGATTATATCACATAGTATACAAACAATTATTGCGCGCCCTATACAAATATGTGACCCTTTTGTGCCTAGGGTAGGCCTATCGATTTGAAGGATGTATAAGTCATTTCAAAATATTTCATTGCCCCAAAACTCAAAATTATACAAACTTTATAAATCAAACTTAATGGGAATACATAATAGAGGAAATGTATACAAGATAATCAGTCCCACACATGGGTACGACCCTAAACTATGCCTCCGCGAAATATCCTTCTGCTTTCTTGATTTGTTGTCATATCCGGGTGCTAAGATCTTCGAATAGGCTTGCAGCTGATGAAACTCTTTCTTTAAACTAAACAAACTATAATCTAATATTTATCCTATGAGACAATGATTTTCTCAAACAACATATACATCCTTCAAATTTAAACACACAAGTATGAACGTCCATTTAAGCCGTGGACCGTTTTGGACTCAAGGTGGTCTTCTAATGGACCCAACACGCCTTGGATATTGGGTCATCTTAGTTCAAATGCGCTATTTTTGGGATTTTGCTCAGCTCTACACTAGTTTACTAGGAGTGAGTTGTATTTATAGTGGAAAAGGTAACCCAAGCGGACTACTTGAGCTGGGACAGTTAACGATCGTTGACTATCAAGTAGCCAACTACACTCGTCAGGGTGCCTCGAGAAAATCTTTGGTTAATGAACGACTGCGAACCCGCATAATCGTTCTTTAGTGGAAATGAAATAATAGTCGTTTGACGGAAAATATTATGCCATGAATGCAATGATAATATACCCACAACAAGATAAATAATGAATAAATACAATACACAAATAATCAGCGAAATATAAAAATATAAAATATAACATAATAATAAAGCAAAAATTTCCTCAATTTGAAAAAATAAATAAATTCGTATTGGTTAAAACCTCTAAAAGTCCCCAGCGGAGTCGCCATTCTGTTTACATCCCTACTCTGTCAAAATAGGACAAAACGTCGCGGCAACTCGAAAATTAATTAATTGATTCAATTTTAACAAAGTTTTAAAAATAAACGAATTTTGAAAAGAGTCGCCACCTAATTTTAGGAAAACTAGGAAACCAATTATTAATCTACGAAACCAAATTGATTCTAGGTAAGGGGTTCAAGTTATTCCGAAGGGAAGGGGTTAGGTACCCTTCGGAATCCATAAATGTGGTTCCCGACTGAATTCATTTTTTTTCTTTCAAATTGAGGAAGAATGTATAATAAACACATATAAAAAACACACGATATACACAATAAAATAAAATAATAATTATCGGCCTAAGGTTTGCCTAACGTCAATATTCACATAATAATGAAACAAAGTACGATTCGAACTTCATTCGAATAATTCAAGGAGAAACATCTCCGGGTACCTGTAAAGGCACTTAGTAAAAGAGTTAGTACCAAATAAATATAAATAAAAATGAATAACTCAACTAATAACATAAAAATAAAAATCCGTCCTATTAACATGGGAGGCCTTGGAAATCGACGGTAATTTCTTCATCGGCTCATTCCAACAACTAACATTAAATATAAATTTAAATTAAAATTCCGTCTTTTAAAATGGGAAGGCCTCTAAACTTTTTCATTGGCCATTTAACAATTTATAATATAAACTTGATTAAATTTTCCGTCTTTTAAAATGGGAAGGCCTCTAAACCCAACGGATAGATTTTTCATCGGCCCAATTATATAATAATTAAATACCAAACAAGCACAATAATAACACAAAATGCTAGAAACGTAATGGGAAAAAAATAATGTAAAAAGAAAACTTAATAGTAAAGTAATAACATATCTATAATAATAATAATAATAAACAAAAAGAGGCCAAGGCGTGATATAATAATATAAATTAAATAACATAAGAATAATTAAAATACACAAAATTCTTTAGTCAACAATTAACAATTCCCACTATATGTCACTTTATATGAATTAAGAGAAAACAGATCATCAATAACGAAGTAATCAAAACAACTTAAAATAATAGCAAACTAAATTAAAAATATACAAAATCAATATAATATAAGAGAAATAAAAATGAATAGTGACAAAGTAATAGGTAAATGCTGAAACAGAAACAATAATAAAAAAAACTCATACATTAGAACAATGAAAAAAATGTCAATAGTAAGCCCTAAATCAGTCCAAAAAATAGTGAGAGTAAAATATTATCAATAATAACACTAAACAACTAAAAATTAGCCAAATATGTATGAAACAAAGTGTGAAAAAGAAATGGGTCACCTGAGTGAGGTATTTTAGGCTAGATCCGGAAGTTTCACCACTGTGAAGAGCAGAGTCTGTGATGTTATGCCGCCGGAGTTCGGAGTTTCATCGGGACATCTGCAAAACAAGTAAAATCTGAAGAGTGGAAGGGGGAAGGGAACTGGTCTGAGTGCTCCGGTCCATCGGAGCGCAAAGCTTCTCGCTGGAGGTCATGGAGTTGCTGGAAAAAGAGCAAAAAAAAATTATTTGTATATTTTTTTTTGGCTGGAAATTGGTCTGTCGGTAAAGAAAATAAAAAAAAAGAGGAATTTTATGTCGTTTGGCTGGCTGGCGTTGTTCGTGACTGGCCGCTGCTGGTTGGAGTTGTTGTTGCTGGTTGACTTGACTGTTGGAGCTGTTCTCGTCGGCGGCTACTGGTTATTGCTTGCCGGCTCGCGTGGTTGTTGGCCTGGCGCTGGTGGCTGCTGTCCGGAGTTGTTTGTTGACAGCTTTGGTGGTTTGTGGTGGGTGTTTTGGGTTAGGAATAATTGGGTGGTGGAGGAGAGGAGAGAGGAAGAGGGTGGGGAAGAGGGGCTGACGGAAAAGAGAAAAGGGAAAGGGAAGGGGGATCGGCTGGGAGGAGAAGAGGGAGGGGAAACGGGAAGGGGGAAAGGGAGGAGATGGAGGCTGAAGGTGGAGAGGGGAGAAGAAAGGATGAGTGAGAGGCGGCTAGGGGAGAGAGGGAGGGGAAGGGTTTTCTCTCTTTTTTTTCTGAAAATTGTGTTCCCCTCTTTTTGACCTAAATAAAAACTCAAAATGGGCTCAAACGACCGATTTAGCATTGTGGTCCAAAATTACGAATTTTTAAAAATGTTAAGCCAAAATTGAGTGTCAACAAACACATCCAGAAACTCACGGACCACCGAAACCGACTCAATCGAAGGTACTTGGGTAGTGTCATCCTTGAGATGTGCCAAGAAAGCTAAACACCCTTTACTAACCATTTTCTTAGCACAAAGAAAGGAGATGATACGCACCGGATTGGAAGTGTAGTCACCCTCCCACACTAACGGATCTGTCCCAGGCTTGGCTAACGTCACCGTTTTAGCATTACAATCCAAGATCGCAAATTGCGGAGAAAGCCAAGTCATACCCAGAATTACATCAAAATCATCCATTTCTAAGATAACCAAATCTACATAAGTGTTGCTCCCCACAAAGTTCACCAAACAAGACCTATATACCTTTTTAACTACCACAGACTCACCCACCGGAGTAGAAACACGAATAGGCATATCAAGTAATTCACAATGTAAATTTAGACCATTAGCAAATGAGGAAGATACATAAGAAAACGTGGATCCAGGATCAAACAATACAGAAGCCATGCAATCACAAACCAGAAGATTACCTGTGATGACAGCATCAGATGCCTCCGCTTCAGACCGCCCAGGGAAAGCGTAACAATGGGCCTTATCGTTTGTCTGTCCATTGCCCCTACCATGTTGTGATGTAGTGGCTCCAGTTTGCCCATCACCTCGACCATTTTGGTGACCACCATTACCTCGACCACCACGTCCTCCAGAATAACGGCCTCTACCATGACCACCTCTACCTCTAGCCATTGGGGGTCTATAACTCTGTTTTGGACAATTCCTCCTAATATGTCCAGTCTCCCCACATCCATAACACTCTCTGGAGTCAAGCATAGGTCTCTCAGAGAAGTGTTGACCAGTCTGAGGTGGACCCCCAACTACAGTCTGTAGTGAAGACTGAATTGGTCGAACTGAGTAACCTCCGGAACCCTGTCCTCTAGAGTAAGAACCATTAAACTCACCTCCATTTTGAAACCTCTTTGATGTCGATGCCATGGTGAATTCATCTGGCTTCACTCCTTCCACCTCTACCACGAAATCTACCACTTCTTGGAAGGATTTTGCCGTAGCCGCTACCTGTAAGGCTGAAATCCGCAACTCTGACCTCAACCCCTTCACAAAACGACGAATCCGCTCTTGTGGACTGAAATAAAGTTGGGTGGCATATCTGGATAGTGCACGAAACTTAGCCTCATATGCATTGACCGACATCCTGCCTTGCTCTAGGCTCAAGAACTCATCCCTTTTCCTATCCCTCAATGTCCGAGGGATATACTTCTCCATAAACAAGCTAGAGAATGAGGCCCAAGTCATAGGTGGTGCCTCTGTTGGTTGACACTCAATATGTGACCGCCACCACATTTTGGCGTTCCCTTGAAACTGATAACTCACGAACTCAACAGCAAACCGTTCTACTATACCCATCTTGTGTAGTAGCTCATGACAGTCAACCAGAAAATCGTAAGCATCCTCAAATTCCGCACCCTTGAAGACTGGAGGTTTCAATTTCAAGAACTTATTGAAAAGTTCATGCTGATCATTTGTCATTATAGGCCCAGTAGTCAGACGTGGAAACGTGCCTATATCTAATGAGGCATCCATACGAGGAGCCATAGTGGCTGCATGTTGTACTTCTGAAATCGGAGGTGTTGGTGCAGAAAACACTGGAGGTGCCTGACCTTGATCAGACAACCCACTGAGATAGGCGAGAACCTGATTGATCATCTCTGGGGTAGGTTGGGGTGGCAATCCCTCATTCTGCACTTGTTCATTTTCCCCATCCTCCCCTTCTCTTATTACTTCCTCAGTCGGTGGAGGAGTCACTGCCGTAGTATAAGATGGGCTAGGTGCTCGTCCTCTTCCCCTAGAGGACGTCCTCCCACGACCTCTACCACGGCCTCTTACCGCTGCTCTTCCTCGAGCTACAGCCCCAGTGGCTGGCTCAGACGCACCCTGTCCCGCTGGTGCTGGTGTTGGTGTTGGCGTAGTCGTTGCTCTAGTTCTAACCATCTGCAAAATAGAGTGAAGATGGTCAGATACCAATTTGTATCACCTAGATACCAATTGGACCCAAGTAATAGCACGAAAGAAGAAAGAAAGAATGGAATTTTCCTAAAGTCTTATAGCCTCTCAAGGAAAAGTAAAGGCGTCCCCCTACCGTTCCTTAAGACTCTACTAGACTCGTTCTTGTGTGATGAGACCAACGAACCTAAGGCTCTGATACCAAGTTTGTCACGACCCAAACCGGGTTGCGACTGGCACCCACACTTACCCTCCTATGTGAGCGAACCAACCAATCTAACCTTAACATTTCAATATAATATTAACAGAAAGTAATGCGGAAGACTTAAACTCATTAAATAAAGACCAATTCATTAACTTCTAAAATTCAACATCTATTACTCCCCAAAATCTGGAAGTCATCATCACAAGAACATCTACGATCAAATGACTAAACTAAGAGTATTCTAAAAGCTAAAAATACATAAGAAGCTAGTCCATGCCGGAAGTTCAAGGCATCAAGACTTGAAGAAGAAGATCCAGTCCAAGCTAAAAGCATTAGCTCACCCTGAATTTCCGATGTAGTAAGACTGGCTTGAATTACTGTTGAGTTGAAGACGATGACACGTTTGCTGCACTCCACAAATAAACAAGAAGAGAACATAAAAGTAAGGGTCAGTACAAAACACGGGTACTGAGTAGATATCATCGGCCAACTCAAAATAGAAATCAATATATACCGAGTAATATCATAAAATCAACTATGATACTCAACATGTAGCAACAACAAATACTATATCATTAACAATTACCGTCAAGTTCACACATGAGGACTCAAGCCTCGATACCATACTCATTTGGGAATCATGTTCATTAGATTGAGTATATTAACATCTTTCAAGATTCATTATCTTTATTTCTCGTGTCGGTACGTGACACTCCGCTCCCTCAATATTCATTAATCCTCTTGTGTCGGTACGTGACACTCCGATCCCCTAAATCTATGTGTCGGTTCGTGACACCCGATCCCCTAAATCTATGTGTCGGTTCGTGACACCCGATCCCCTAAATCTACGTGTCGGTTCGTGACACCCGATCCCCTAATACTACGTGTCGGTTCGTGACACCCGATCCCCTAATACTACGTGTCGGTTCGTGACACCCGATCTCCTAATTCTACGTGTCGGTTCGTGACACCCGATCCCCTAATTCTACGTGTCGGTTCGTGACACCCGATCCCCTAATACTACGTGTCGGTTCGTGACACCCGATCCCCTAATTCTACATGTCGGTTCGTGACACCCGATCCCCTAATCTCCTTCCATCAATTCATCAAGCCTTCTTTCTTACCAAGGCATCATCAATCCCATTATTTTAGTTCATCACGCCTTCTTTTATACCAAGGCCTCATTATTAACAAAGAGATTAAGATTTTACAAGATTTGGGATTCAATAACTTCATCATGCTTATATAATCACAATTATATAATTACATTCATGCAAGCATACAATTAAGCACATAGCAGGGTTTACAATATTATCAATACATATCATTCTCTATTAAGAGTTTACTACGAATATCGTAAGAGAAACCATAACCTACCTCCACCGAAGATTAGTGATCAAGCAAGCAAATTTTTCTCCAAGCTTTGTTTCTCTTCGTTTCTCCTCTTTCTCGTTCGACTCTCTCTCTCTTTCTCTTGTTCTTTCTATTTTCTTTATTCAAAACCCTCTTCCTTTTACCCTAATTAACATATAATTAAGAATAAAAGATGGCAATAATGCCCCACTAATTAACTTAAGGTTACCTCTTTTAACCCCCAAGTAATTAGACTTATTAACATTAACCCACTAACTTTATAATTAAGGCAAGAATAGTCAAAAACGTCCCTTAAAACGTATCAAGAAATCCGACCCAGACTGGGATTTCGCAGTCTGTGACGGCCCGTCGCGCCTGCGACGGTCCGTCCTGCTGCCCGTCACAGAGTTCAGAGACTCAATTTCTCTGAAGAATCTGTGACGGTCCGTCACACCTGTGACGGTCCATCACACCTGTGACGGTCCGTCCTGCCATTCCGTTACGAAGTTCAGAGAGTCGATTTCAGTACCCAATTTTCAGTTTTTCTAAGTGTTTTGAAACGAGACCCTGCGACGGTCCGTCGTGCCCATGACGGTCCGTCGTGGGGTCCGTCGCCTCAGCCTGTTTTTCCAGAAATAAAATCTGCTGCTCAAAACGACTAAACAGGTCGTTACAGAAACAAATACAAATATTAATATGTAATATTTAATTACAAATAGTAACTTTCTCAAAGCAACAAAATAATAACCATATATAAATATATATATCAAAATGATATTCGCTTATACAAACGTTAATAGTCAAAATAAAAATATAAATGGTAACTCTTTCAGTTCTTTACCCCCCTCTCTCTTTCTCGTTTCTCTGCCTTTTCATTTTTTACCTCCTTTCTCTCTCTCAATACAAAAACAACTAATAAATGTTAATAACATACATATAAAAGTTAACAGTCAAAAAGTAACTTTGTCAAGGCAACAAATGGTGGCAAACATAAATACACAAATTAAAGTGGTATTCACTGATACAATTGTATTCACTATATTAATTAATAAAAACATGTATTCAAATACAAATTGTATATATTAATACAATTACATTCATTGCATTGATGGACACAAATCATATTCGAATACAAATTTTCTTCAGTGATGCAAAATATGAACGCAAAGGCAACAAATATAAATACAAATACAAATACCAATAGATACATACAAATGCATTTTTTATGAAATATAACATTGATACAATTATATTCGTTAATACACATTTCGTTAATACACTAGAGTGTGATACAACATTGATACAACGAATACAATTGTTGTATTCATTAATAGATACAAATACTAATTAAATATATACAATTATCTAATAAATCTATAAATAAAATTTATTTCTCTCCTCTGTCTTGCCTTTTCTAGTCTCGATCATCTCTCTCTCCTTCTAACGTGTAGCTATGTATTGTAATTAAGCAAACTATAGCTATTTGCCCTGATTATGTTTCTAGTCTTAGCTATTTTATAAATTTTCTCTTTATTTTATGGTCAAAAAATTCATATTTGATATTGTATTCTCAGAATAGGGTTATATTAATTCTTCGTTCTACTTTTTTACATTTAACTTTAGGTACATAATTTGTCCCTGAATTGTTATTTCATGTTTCCACACTCTTATTATCTTACGTAGTGTCTACATAAATATATTTTTATCTAATTAAAATTTCTGTCCAAAATAATTCTTCTACCCAACCAAATTTAACCAGTAAATCCATTTTCTAATAAACATTTCCTCAGCCCTTCTAATCAATCCATACTTGTCATTTCTCATCATTTCAAGATTTAAATATGTTCGCATGTTGTCGATGTGTGTGTCCTCATCTCAATAAACTTTTGTCCACAAGCTTTTTTCGAATTACAAATAAAAATGTCTTACTTGTAATTTTAATGAAATAATCTCGTATCAATGTCCATATTGCTTGTTAAATCGTATAGTTGGAGATACTTTTACTTCAAATTACTTCATTTTTTTGTCTTTCTTGAAAGATGGGTTTGTCCTACACCCCAAATATGTGGAACTTACTTTCATAAGTTCTATGGAAAGAATCATATTAAAGAACTCTAAGTATTTTAGGGTTGATTCATGAAGCCAAGAAAGACCAAGAGAGAAATTTTAGAATTTTTACTATTTTCTTCCACTTGATTGGACTAGAATTGTCAAGTAGGTGACGACTGTGCTTGGCCCTGTAGGATGATCAAACGAGTTTTAGTAGGTGATGCACCTACTTGATCTTCTAGGTTGGTCAATAAGTGTAAGTAGATAATGCAGCTTCTTGTCACCCACTAGTTTAATTAAATCAAACAAGCAACTCACTTATTTTGTTCCATTTTGTAAATTTTAATCTCTATTGTTTTTACTTAACATTCCGCTTAAACTTTAAGCTCAATTACAACCTTATCATCTCGATTTTAAATACTTTTGTCAAGATTAATTTAAATTATATGTGTTTAATTATAGGACACTATAACACCTTCCAAAGAATTTTCAACCATCACTATTCATATAAGAAACTAGATCCCTCACTTATACGACAAGGTTGTGTCAAATACCATATCATTAGAACTAGCACAAGAAAACACTAAAAGAAATTAGTTTATGACTGTTAATTTGTGAGTTATAAAAAACTCCATTATCAATTCATGTTGTGATGTTTTATTCTAACTCACACAACAACCTTTTTGTGGTGGTTTTGTTATAAAGGTTAGAAAATTGCCACAAGTTAGGATAATTAGTGGCGACTATCAATCCCAAACAAAAATATGTTTAAATTCGCTCATATATATATATAGGGATAATGCACAAGTACCCCTCAACCTATGCCCGAAATCCCAGAGACACACTTATACTATACTAAGGTCCTATTACCCCCTGAACTTATTTTATAAGTAATTTTCTACCCCTTTTTATCCTACGTGGCACTGGTTTGAAAAAAAAAGTCAACCATTGTTGGGCCCACAAGATAGAGCCACGTAGGTCGAAAAGGGGTAAAAAATTATTAATAAAATAAGTTCAGGGGTAATAGGACCTTAGTATAGTATAAGTGTGTCTATGAAATTTCGGGCATAGGTTGAGGGGGTACTTGGGCATTATCCCATATATATATATAGAAATGTCAAACATCCACTGAAATTTTTAAAAAAATTAATTTCTTTTAAGGGTAAAATAATAATTGTATTTTATTTTAATTTATTGTAATTTCTAGAAAAAGACAATTTTTTTCATTTCCTAGAAAGAAGCGTCATTACAATTTGCAGAAATAATGAGTCTTCTCTTTTTCTTATCCTTGAAAACGTTGTTCTCTTTTAATCTTAGATACTAGTTCCTAAAAATAATCTCCACATCTAGAGCTTCACCCTAACAAATAGGGAGAAGATGTAGTAGTTTTCGCATCCCAAAATTTTTCATTGATTTTTTAAAATTTTGACATGCAAATCTTCAATTCACTCCTCAATTTCATTTTTTCTTCATTTTGTATTGTATTGTGTTGAAGTTAATAAGATTATGAAGGAGTTAGTTAGAGTTAGTTAGCTTTCGGTTATAGTTAACAGCTTTGATAGTTAATTAATTTTCTGTTAGAAATCTGTTTAAGTTAGATTTTTTTTCTTCAATCTTCAACTGTATAAATATTACTGCATGTAGTTCATGACTATCTTCTTTTTTAGTTTTCAATCTGAAAAATGTTTTTCTCTGTTTTCATCTTTCAGTTGAGTTGCAGCTAAGTGTGGCAGCGGTACCGGAACCGGCAAAATCGGACCGGTAATTACCGAAATCGATACTGCGTGTACCGGTTCAGTTCCGGAACAGGAACCGGACCGGTCCGAGAAACCGGTAAATAACTATTGTTCTGTCCCGGTCCGGTAGTAAACCGGTACTAGACCGGACCGGTATCCGGGATGAACCGAATTTAAAAAAAAAATTTAATTGAATCTAATTTTTATTATAATTTAAATTTCAAACTTTAAAGTTATAAATTTAAATTTTCAAACTTTAAATTCAAACTAGTTTGAAAATTTTAAATTCAAATTTTAAAGTTAAATTTAAATTTCAAACTTTAAAGTTATAACTTTAAATTTATAAACTTTAAAGTTTTAATTTAAAATTTTCAAAATTTTAAAGTTTCAAATTTAAATTTTCAAACTTTAAATTCATACTTTTAAAGTTTTGAAAATTTAAAATTCAAATTTTAAAGTTATAAAAATTTAAATTTCAAACTCTTAAATTTTGAAATTTTTGAATTTAAACTTTAAAGACTAAAGTTATAAAATTTAAAATTGACTATATCAAAAATTAAATTTAATACAACAATATTAAAAAAACAAATTAAGGCGAATAGCCTATATTTTTATTAATATATATTTGATATTACATTTACAAAAATATTAGTTTGAATTAATAGTTGGTGCCACCATATAAATCCCTTCGTAAATCATTCAACATTTCTTTAGTAACATGTTCGGGAATAGGTTGAATAGAAAGATCTTCTATTGCTTCAATCCCGTCATCACTATAATCCTGCATTACTTCATCAACGTCATCTTGAAATTTGGTCGGTAGTGGTTCACGACCCAAATTTCTTCTCTCGGCATTAATCCAATCTCGAAATAATACCGATACCTCCAAGCTGTCGGCTGCTAGTGAATGCCTATGTTCTCCAAGTTGAAACCTTGCTGCACTAAAGACGCCTTCCGGAGCTACCGACGACGCTTGCATTGCTAATATATCTCGAACCATCGGTACTAGTTTTGGAAATCCTTTGGTGCGCTCTCTCCACCATTTGAGAACATCTTTAGTATGTTCTGTCATTTGATTAATATATGCATCAAAATCATTTCTATTATCGTGAGAAAGTTCAAGATAATCCTCTAAATAATTATCAATATTATTTTCATCAAATCTAACCCTAGAGCTTTCAGGTTCATTTTCACTTGATAAATTTTTATTAGCATTATATAAATCATACAATTTTCTTGCTTCAATTTTTATGCTATCTTTAACTTGTTGACAGCTAGGAATTTCTTCTAATTCATCATTAATATCTAAGTTAAAATATATTTTTTCAACCATTCTTGATGAACCGAAATCTTTATACTTAGGGTGTAACAAACATGCAGTTAAATAAATTTGAGGAATAGGAATATAATATTTTTTAAATTTTATAATCATTTTTTCAACGGTTTATTGAAATCTTGGTTTATTTTTAAATTTATATAATTTAGAAGAAATCATACAAATATCAGGCAAAACAGTACAAATTGATGGACTATAAAGTACAGAAATTCTTTTTGTAGTTAAGTAAAAAACTTTAAGGAAATCTATAAGTTCATTTATATCACGCCAATCATTATCATCTAGTCTATATGTCATATCAGAATTATGAGCATTCCAAACCATTTGTAAGGGTATTCGATATTCATAAGCGACTACAAGCATTTTATATAAAGTATTCCATCTAGTAGACACTGTTTTTAGAATTTTTCTAGGTGGAAGATTATTTTCAAAACAACGATTTTGAAAATCTTTATGCCGAGACTTAACTTGACATTTAAATATAAAATGACATGCATTTTCAACTTTCATACATCCGTTATCATACATATTTACACCATCTCTAACCATCAAATTATATATATGTGCAGTACGCCTAATATGATAACTATCACCATAAAAAGGACAAAGTGTAGTTTTTAAATATTGAACAGCTGAATTATTACTTGAAGCATTATCTAATGTTGTACTACTTATTTTATCACATATTCCATAACTTTGTAAAATATCTAAAATAGTTTGAGCAATATAACTACCGGTTTTTTGCATTTGACAACATTTGTAACCTAAAATTCTTTTTTGCATATAAAAATTTTCATCAATCCAATGTGCAGTAACAGTCAAATAATCGTTACCATTTACACTACGACCCATATCAGAAGTAATAGCTATTTTACAAGTATTATAATAAAATAAACAACGAAGATATTGAAAATGTTGTGCATGATAATCAAATACAGTCTTTTTATTGTATTTCTAACAAAACCTTTAAAATTTGGATTATATACAATTTGAATATAATGTATAAAATCGGAATTTTCAGCAAAACTAAATAGCAAACCCATAACACATATCATTTTAGCTAGTTCTTCAAGATCTTTTTCTCTACTATATGAAGGTAGTAAACTAGAGCCAGAAACATTAGACGGATTTAATTGTGTTTGTACCATTTTAGAGCCGCCTACTCCTACATTTTCAGGAAGGGGGGTACCTTTTTTTTAGCTTCCGCTATCGCTTTAGCATGCAAAAATTCATTTTTACAACAAGACATTAAATGACTACTTAAATGTCCCGTCCCGCCAGATTTGCCCACAGTTTTATGATTTAATATATGTTTACATTTATTACAAATAGCTTGTGTTTTATCTTCATTTTGTATCATAAATTGCCAAACAACCGATTTTTTAACACGTTCTACCTTAGGCCTAGGATGTACTGGGGGAACTGGGGCAGGACAACGAAAGGGAGCGGGACTAGGAGTAGTAGTAGCCGTAGGTGACTGAGTTTCATCATCATCATCATCATCAAATATAGGCGTATCAGTATAATTATCAATATCATTATCATTATCATTATCACTAGGCAAATCCTCATCAAAATTACCAAAGCGACGTTGTAAATGTTCATGATAAGGATCTAATCCTGAATTACTATCAATATTAAATACCGTATCATCAACATGTGTATAATCATCCGATTTTTGCATTATCGGAGGATGTAAAGTTACAAACATTTCTTACACGCTCTAATGCACTTTTTTTCCCCTTTCCTTTTTGAACAATATTTTTTCCGAAATCCATATTAAAAAATTAAACGTGAGAATAAATATAATAAGAAAAATGTTATGCAATTATGCAAACAATAAATCACAAATAAATAAATAATTATTTAAATATAAATGAAACGTAAAATAAAAGTTAGAACGAATGTACCGAACGTCTACTTAAAAAAAGTAAACGTTTATGACCGCCGATAGCCGAACGTGGAAAGTTGAAAATTGAATTTTGAAGCTCCAAATCTAATTTCCAAAGACCAAGTAAGGCAACACCAAAATTTAAGATATTATATATTATAGAATTAGAGATTAGAGATAGAGAGTAGAGACTTGAGACTTGAGAGAGTAGAAGATGAATAGATGATATTGTGAATTGTGATTTAAAAGAATGAAATTTAGGGGTATTTATAAGTAAAAAAATGGGTTAAAGTGTAATTTTTAAAACTTTAGGGTATTAGTACCTGTTAGGGAAAACCCAAACCCTAACAGGTACTAACCGGTACCGAATCGGACCGGGACGGACCGGACCGGGAACCGGTAGGTACCGGTTCCGCTACCACTCTTAGTTGCAGCCACCATTAATGGTGGTTTATCATGATTTTCAGTTTTAACATGGTATCAGAGCCATCGATCGATCATTCCTGCTTGTCTTCGTCTCTGTTCTACTCGTGAAGATCAGATCTCTCTCTGTTTGTTTTCGTCTCTGTTCTTCTTGTGAAGATCAGATCTCTCAGATTTACCTGGTTTTACTTTTGATTTCAGTTGTTCTTCAGTTTTCTATTGCCTTCTTGCACATTTTCATCCCTTCTTTTGTTAATTGATTCTGTTGCACTACAATGGTAGAACTGACTAATCTAGAAGTAACTAAGGGAATTGAAATAGGAAGTGTGTTATACCTACATCCATCAGACAATCCAGGCTCAACTCTTGTACCAGTTGTTTTTGATGGAATTGGTTATCGAACCTGGAAAAGAGGCATGATCAGATCCTTATCGATAAAGAATAAATTGGGTTTCATTAATAGAGATTCTAAGAAACCACTTACTACAGATCCAAACTACAAACAATGGGAGAGGTGTGATAATATGATTACATCCTGAATTTTAAACTCATTAAACCGAGATATTGTTGATAGTGTAGCATATGTTGATAGTGCTTTGGAATTGTGGACTGATTTGGAGGATCGTTATGATCAAACCAATGGTGCCAAGTTATATCAAATTCAGAAAGAAATCAATGATCTTACCCTTAACCAACGGTATAATAGACCGAAGTACAACATGATTTATTCTTTGAGTCTTTCAAAACAATCAAAATAATATTCAAACTCATGCTATTAAAATTTTATACCTTCTTCCATTTAAAAAGTTTTGTATAGCATGTCATATTCAACCAATAGTAGTATATGTCTTCGGTTCTTGATAAGTGTTAGTGACTGAATACTATTTCATTCTAAATCATAAAATATTTTAGAAAATACATACATGATTTTATACATATAATTCTTTGATCTTCACAACGAGATCAACCAAAATATGAGCTAAAGAAAAATAAGAACTCACTCTCAATTGGATAGAGACTCGTGCTGATGACATGTTATAAAATCAAGCTCATACGAACATAATCATAAAGAGAAGAAGACAAAAGAATTAGATAGAAGAAGAGGAATTTCCTTCTTATTCAAATGTATTTAAGTCTCATGTGTATATCATACAATAGTGAATGAACAACCCTATTTATAGAGTGAGAAATCACTCCAAAAGTCATCATATTAAGTATCATAATAAATAGATACATTCTTATCGAAAAAGGTTCATGAAACCTAGTGAATATGGATGATTGTTCATGTACCAACTTTATGGACTATCCACTAATTCAATGGATTTATAACATGACCTTTATTATTATTGATTTATTATACAACTTATGATTAGTTGATGTAAATTGGCGTTAATGATTGATTTGTATATCAATATTTTTTTGAATGTATGTGTTTATTCAAAATTGATAAAATTATTGTACATTTTAAAAATGTATTCTCCATTACATAAAAAAGCAAAAAGTTTAATTATGATAAAAAAAAATTAAGTATGAAAATTTATTCTTAATAGATTAAAAAAAAATTAAAAATAATATGTCATTATTTTAGATAAATAGGTTCAATGAATTAAATTAGTCTATTATTTAAAAAAAGAAGACTTTAATCACACGTCATGCTAACTAGGATAGAGTGATAATTTTAAACTGTCAAATATATTTAAAGGAAATAGTGATAATTAAATGATATTTTTATGCTAAATAAAACATAACTAATATTTTAAGACAACTCTGTCAACTTATATGATTACTATTTGGGAAAATAACTCTTTTTCCTATATATATCGAACAGGTCATTTTGGGACCAGTACGTATTTAAGACCCATCATTGAACCCATACTTGAGGGAGTGTTTGAGATATATCCATTCTTGGAAAGTAATATTAGAACCACATACGTAATGTGTTGAAAAATGGATAAAAGTTAATACTGCCCTCTATCTTATTCTATATTAATTGAAAATTTGTGAAATACATTAGATCATACTTTTTAATATTATTCTTTATCAAATCTTAAATTTTAAGTAGTTTAGCTTATATCAAATTTCGTCAAAGAGAAAAGATAAATATAGAATTTTTTTTAGTTACTATTATAAAGAGAAAAAAAATAATTTAGAAAATTTCACAAATATAAAAATAAATAATGAGAGTGATACTATTCCGGAAGATCTGATTTTCAACGTGTTTGTCAAAAGTTTGACACGAAAGAAAATGGTGGCGCTGTCAAAGATCACATGCGCACTTTTATCCATTAAAAAAATTGTTGTTCATATTTTAGGGGTTTTCCTAATCATCATTATTAGAGTAAGAACAACGAATCTACACCCACCCCACCATTATTGTTCCCCCAACTTCTGTTTTGTATCTATCTATCTGACCAATCTCAATAACAAAGTTTTGATTTTTGATCCAAGGCATTTGTGTTTCTAAAATTCGTTTTTTTTTTTTCGATCAGAATGACAACGGAGAAGCAGGATTGTGTGTGTCTTGCTCCTCTTTTACCGGTGGAACAGAATGAAAGGTCAGGGGAAGGAGGATCAATTTCTGGTGCTATATTTAATATCTCGACGGGCATGGTTGGTGCTGGGATTATGTCTATTCCTGCTACTTTTAAGGTTCTTGGTGTTATTCCAAGCTTTTTTGTTATCCTACTTGTGGGATACTTTGTTGAGGTGACGGTGGATTTCCTATTGAAATATACACATTCGGGAGAGTCGGATTCTTATGGTGGCCTTATGGCTGAGTCTTTTGGAAAGTTTGGTTCTGTTGCTCTTCAGATTTGTGTTATCATCACTAATCTTGGTGCCTTGATTATTTACTTGATTATTATTGGTAAGTTACTTGTTTAAAGCTAGTTCCTATTTGGCTGGTGTTATCATCACTAATTTATTCAATTGACAGGGGATGTCCTGTCAGGAAATAATTCTGATGGATCAGTGCACTTGGGTACTCTACAGGAATGGTTTGGCATCCACTGGTGGACCTCACGGGCATTTTCAGTTCTCGTTGTTGTGGTTTTTGTCATGCTTCCATTGCTCTCTTTAAAGCGCATAGGTTGGTTCAGTCATAATCTCAGAATTTCTATCTATTGATTCTCTACTTTACAAAGCATTCTCTTTTTCCCATAAGCTTCATAAAGTATAGTTGGATGTAGGCTGATGACTAATCACAAAACTAGCTTTATAAAGTACAATTGTTAGTATTATTCAGCTTATATTGTACCTTAGAAGGAAAAGTAGGTATTGACATTCTACTCCATTAGAATGATATATAGAGCGTTTGTCCTATCACCGGTAGGGATGGCAATAGGGAGGGGCAACTAAGAGATTGACCCACCCTGTCCCGTGTAGCATTTTTCAAACAATTGCCCCGCCCCGGCCCTGTTTAAACGACTATTGATATATATATATTTTCTAATCCTAATTCAATGATTTAGCTGAATTGAAGATCTGTTTTATCCTTAGAAAGTCAAAAGCAACCTATGTGGAATAAATTATTCTTTCTTGTTGGAGTATTTCGCTGCAACAGTAACCTCTTTGGAATAAATTAATATTTCTTGTTATTTCACTGCAAAAGTGAGATGTCAACTAACCAAATTGTTTTGCTTTTGAAATGTTCAGAGTGAAAATCAAATCTTAATAATGTTTGAAAATAGATGGCATATTGTTTGGCATTCATTTTACATCAGTAAATTTAAGGAACGAATTAACCGTTAGCAGAGGAGTTTCTTTCAACATATATGGTGTTATATGATAAAGTACTTAATATTCACATGTGATGATATGCTTTAACATGTAAATTGCCCCTCCCTTCCCTGCCCTGCTAAAATTTTCCTTGCCCCACTTCATTTAAGTGCTTCCCTGTCCTGTCCATTAGGAGTTTGCCCAACCCCGCCCCAATTGCCATCCCTAATCGCTGGATCTGTGAACAAATAACCGGCATGTTACTAATAGATTGAAGATATTTGTCAAAGTGGAATAGCATATATTTCATTTAGTATATGTAAAGATCTGCATATAATGGATTATAAATTTTGTGGTTCGTTACATCCAGATTCATTGAGACATGCATCGGCAATATCAATCCTTTTAGCTGTGCTGTTTGTTGTCATATGCTCAATGATGGCAATACATGCAATGTGGGAGGGAAAAACACAAAAGTTACGACTGGTACCAGATTTCTCACATGGAGTTACCTTTACTGAACTGTTCACAACAATTCCAGTTTTTGCTACTGCCTTTGGATGTCATGTTAATGGTAAGACGTACTTTCGTGAATACAATTATGTCATTCTCCTTTTATTTTGGGTGACATTCTTTGTTACTTTTTGTTCTATCCTCTTCTATTTATTTACTTTTGATGAGTTAATTCACTCTCAGAGGTTGTTTCTGTTTGCAGTTCATCCAATCAGAGCTGAGCTGGGAAGGCCCTCTGACATGACGTCTGCTGTTCGCATTTCCTTGGTATTATGTGTTGTCATTTACTTTGCTGTGGGATTCTTTGGGTACCTATTGTTTGGGGACTCGATCATGGCTGACATGCTGGTTAACTTTGATCAAGCCTCTGACTCTTTAATTGGTACAGCACTTAACGATATTGTTCGATTGAGCTATGCCATTCATCTCATGCTGGTGTTTCCTGTGATGAATTATTCTCTGAGGGTTAACGTTGATGAACTATTCTTTCCTAAAAGACCTCTGTTGGCCTCAGAAACATTAAGATTCTTTTCCCTTACCTGTATTTTACTTGCATTCATTTACGGAGGTGCTGTAGCCTTTCCAAATATTTGGTACTTCTTTCAGTTCATGGGAACGACAACAGTCATGTGCATCATGTTCATATTCCCGAGCTCAATAGTTCTTAGGTGAGCTACTTCAATCTTGGTTTCATATAAAGAAACTTTATCCTTGTTACAATATCTGCCCCTATTCTTCAACAGAAAACAGAGAGCATTGTTCTCTTTGAAATGACAGAAATCTCTATATAAGTTGCGGAGTTATTTTTATCAAACTTTCCACTCACTTGCTGCTATGATGTTTTTTCTCAGAGATGCTCACAACATATCTACAACTCGGGAAAAGATGTTGGCTGTACTGGTGATCATCTTTGCCATTGGGACTAGTTCAGTTGCCATATACTCTAATATCGCGACTTAAATTGCCAACAAATGAACAACTTTGCCGGGTTGCGCTCTCAGAATCAGTTGATTGATGATGGAAGGTGGTTTAATTATGTGTAGAGATCAGGAGAAGTTCTAATGAGCATTGGAAAATCATCAGTAAGCCAATGAGAAATGAGACCAGCTTTGTTCTTAGCCAATGCCTTCATGGTTATCTTATCCAGGCAAAGGGAAAAGAACTTTTTGGTATCTTCATGGCTGTTCTTCTTTTATGCTAAAGCCATATGAAGCAACTGCTTTGCTCAAACTGTTGAGGATCTTACCTGATTTAGTTTTTTTCTTTTCCAGAATTTTATCTTCACCTTGGAAAATAGGGAAGTCATACCTGTCAAATAATGATAATTCAAGAAATAATTTGGTTTTTCTTTTTCAATTTGAAGACAATATTTTTGTTACATTAGTGGGATGGAGGACATGTACCATGGAGTTAAGATTAGGATGAGGACTGTGGGGGATACTCGAAGCTCTTCCTCAATACTTATGGGATTGCACTAGGGGTCGGCTTCCCACACTAGTTATAGATGAATGGACGTATTGCATGTATAAGGTGAAGTCATGGTGTGTGTAATTCACAGATAGAGTACTGATTGACAATGCTTACGGCAGGGTCGAAGATTGAATACTTAGAGTGAACAGTGTAAGTTCAGTGGCCTTACACATGAGGTCGGCGTGGAAGTGAAGTTTGATGCTCAGTCACACAGTATATTGGTGTAGAATGGGTAAAATGGAGGCTTTTCTCCCGAGTTTTATGTGATAAGAAGGTACCACCAAATTTTAGAAGTAAGTTTTATAGAATGATGGTTAGAAAGACTATGTTTTAGGTGGTGGTGCGTCAGCCAGTCAAGAACTCTCATGATCAGAAAATGGAAGTTGCTAAGATGAGGATGTTGAGGTGCATGTGTGGATGTACTAGGAGATATAAGATTAGGAATGAAGATATTCAGGACAAGGTATGAGCGACCCCATAGCAGACAAGATAAAGAAAGTGGATTGAGATGGTTCGAATATGTGAAAAAGAGAAGTGTAGAAGCAGTGAAAGATATAAGAGTTTGCCAATTGGGGGGTGGCCTGGGTGTCTAGAGAGTTAGAAGCACGTCGAAGAAGTATAGGGAGAGGTGATTAGACAAGGCAGTATGCATCTTTAGGTTATTGAACATGACCTTACATAAGAGGATTTTGATGTGATGGATTGAGGTAGAAGGTTAGTTAGTAGTTGAGCATTCTCTTGCTTTTCTGCGAAACAGGTTTGCGGTCGCACTTGGACCTTCTTTCTTCCAATAGTATTTAACACTACTTTTGTAATTTTTTGTTCTTCAATTTCGATTATTACTTTTCCTTGTGCTTTGTTATTACATTGTTTTATTGTTGTTTTGTTCTTTCTTCAGCTTATTGTAAATTTCTCTTCATTTCATATAATTTCATTGTTGTAACTGTTTAATTTATGTTATCCATTTCTAAATTATTTAGAAAATATTTTGTCGAGGATCTTCTAAAAACAATATCTTTTATCTCTATGAGGTAGGGCTAAGAGACCTCCCCAGATCTCAATTGTGAAATTATACTAAATATATTCTTATACAGATAATGAACTAAGGATACGAAATATTCTATACGAAGTAGCAAACAAATACAAAATCAAATAGTAATATAACCAAAAGGGAACCTCAAATAGTAGATACATGCAACACAACAAACTGACAATAGTGTTTATCTGTTTGGTGCCAGAGTCTCATTCATAAATATATCTCAAAATAATATTAAAGTTTTTTTTTCTTTAATTAGAAAAAATAAGCAGCTTTGATCAAAATATGTTTTTCTGCTGGGAACAAAACCCCTGCTTATCTTATCCCAAAATAGCCGAATCTCAAATCCTTTCAAAATCTGCCAATGAACCTATAAAACAAGTGTAATTACTATAAAATTAGGCAACACCAAATATTTAATTTTTGTACACGGACAAAACCTAATGAATTTGGTTCTTCAATTAGGTTTTATCAAATTTTAGTTTGATTTTTGGTTTTGAATAAGTATGTATCAAATGTCGAACCAAATTAATTTGGTTCGATTTGATTTTGTGATTTTAAAATGGATTTTTCAATGGAAATAAGAAATAAAATGACACCAAATTATGTTCTCAAACAAACTTTTCAAATCTCTACTATTACAGCACCAAGAATTCACCATTGATGATCATTATAAAGTTCCAAATTTTAAATTCATTTTATGAATCTTACGAACTCATGATTAGTTTGGATAGATTGATCCTACAAATAATTGAACATGCAGTTTGAAGTTTATATCTCAATTTTAAGAAAGTTTGGTTAAATTTATAATTGATTATAGGAGAAATATAAGATTGAAACTGGAAAATGGTAAAGTTTATGGAACTGTATCGCAATTGTATTAAAATTGAATTAGATATGTTTTATAATTGTATTAAAATTGTATTAATATCATGAACAGTACATTTATAATATATATTGCAAACTTTACTCTCTTCTTAGTGATACCAGCCAAATGATTTAGGTAAAAAACTTAATAATACATTTATAATACATGCACAATACATTTTTAATACATATGCAAACATCTCTCATGTTCTTAGTGATACATATCAAAATAATTTATAAGACACATATAATACATGTTTTATTCATGAATAATACAAGTTTAATTCAGTATTGAGATAATTGTCTTGACTTTCATTAGTTACATTTTTTCATTTATTTTTAATTTTCTCTTCTGATTCAACTTTAATATTGTGTATACATTTTTAATGCAAATTTAATTCATTTTGTAGTTTATTATTTGTTACTATTGGATAACTTGCTTAAGTCATTATTGAAATAAGTTTAATTCACTCCGTAGATCATTGACTAGTCTTTCATTAGTTAAATTTTCTATTCATGTTTAATTCTCTTTTCTAATTCAACTTTGATATTTGTGTAATTCACTTTTAATACAAGTTAATTCATTTTGGAGTTTATTGGTTGATTTGCTAGGATTAAATTACTTGATTATTTCATTATTGATATAAGTTTTATTTAGTTTACAAATCATATAATACTCTTTAGTTTGCTACATTTGCATTCATGTTTAATTCGCTTCTTATTCAACTTTAATATGTGTAATACATTTTTAATTCAAATTTAATTCATTCAGCAGTTTATTATGTTTCTTTATTTGTTATGATTAGTTTACTTGTTTGCTATTTCGTTTGCGATTAGTTTGGATAGGTTGTTCCTACAAATAATTGAAAATATCTTTTGGAGTTTATATCTCAATTTTAAAAACGTTTGGCTAAGTTTAGAATTGATTTTAGGAGAAATGCTATGTTGAAGCTCGAAAATTATGAAGTTTGTGTAACTATATCGGGTTTGTATTGAAGTCGTATTAGATATGTTTATAATTATATTAAAATTGTTTTAAAATCATGACCACATACATCCTATATTGATAATACATATTGCAAATTTCACTACCCTTCTAATGTATCAACAAAAATAATTTAGGTAACACACTTATGCTATATGCAAAATACATTTTTAATACATATTACAAACATCACTTACATTCCTAGTGATACAAACCCAAAATAGTTTATAAAATACATATAATACATGATTATTTCATGAATTATACAAGTTTAATTCGGTTTATAGATTGATGTCTTTTCTTTTGTTGGTTATGTTTTTCATTCGTTCTTTATTTTCTCTTCTAATTCAACTATAATATTGTGTAATACAATTTTAAAGCAAATTTAATTTATTTATTTGTTTTAATATTTGTGAAATACAATTTTAATTTATGTTGCAACTTATTGATTGGTTTGTTATGATTGAATTACTTGTGAAATTCATTGTTGATACAAATTTATTCAGTTTAGAGATCATAGAATGCTCTTTTGTTTGCTACATTTTGCATTCATATTTAATTATATTCTAAGTCAACTTTAATATTTGTGGAATTCATTTTTAATGTAAGTTTAATTCATTTTGTAATTTATTAAGTCTATTCATTCATTGCAATTAGATTACTTGCCTAATTAATTAATTTTTATTTAATTTTTTTTAATCTAAAAATCAATAATTACTCTATGAAAGAAAATAGAGAGAAAACGAAAAAAAAAAACAAAGTAAGAGAAACAAGAAAAAAAAAACAATAGTAAAAAGAAAGAAAAACAGAAGAGAAAGAGCAAAAGAAAGAAAGAGCGAGAAAGAGAGATAAAAGTAAAAAAAGGCAAAAGAGAAAAGGAAAAATGAGGCGAGAGAGAAAGACAAATTAAATGAAATATATAGTATTATTATATATTGCTATAAATAATAATAATTAAACAATATATTTAAAATAAGTAATTATTTTTAATAGGAATCCACTTTGAGTAATTAATTCTTTAAGGTAAAATGCCAAATGGCTTAAATAAAATTTAAGCCAGCTGATACGTACGGAAAATCTAACGTATTAGCCGTAAATTGATGACTCGAATTTCTTCTTTTTTTTCTTTCGCAAAGTAATAAGTACACAAATTATTTTACACATAAAGTCTAAAATCTCCTAATCTGTCAAATCAAAAACAGGACACCTAGCTAGTATTGGATTATTCTGGAAGAAAATGTGTATGGCGCCCTGTCCGAATGACAATGATTTTTACATAAATCATGCTCTTTATTATTCAACACAAGACCTAGTTCTGGAGAAATCTTTTGATACCAAACACATGTTCAAAAGCTAAAAAGAGAACCACATAAGCATATAAAATTAAGTTCTTATCATATCATGAATTGAATAGATAGAATAAGGGCCCGTTTGGATGGGCTTAATAAAAGCAGCTTTAAAAAAGTACTTTTAAAAGTGTTAAAACTTATTTTTAAAATAAGCAGTTATGCGTTTGGATAAAAGTGCTGAAGTTGTTATGCCAAACGTGAAAAGGGAAAAATAGAAGAAAGAGATGTTAGGGTTATATGGGTAATTTGGAGATTGTATAAAAATATTAAGGGAAAAAACATAAAAATGTGGTCAACTTAAAACAGCTTATAACCTAAAAAAAAAGGCACCCCTACCGCAGCTTTTAACTTTTGGCTTAAAATAAGTTTTTTTTAACTTAAAATAAGCTATTTTGAGTATTGCCAAACAGTTAAATAAGTCAAAAACCAGCTTTTAAGTCAGTTTGACCAGCTTTTAAGCTGAGCCAAACAGGCTCTAAGAGTCTGTTTCAATTGCTTGTTATTTATGACTTTTAACTTAGTTTTGTTATTTTAAGTTAAAATATACTTTTTAATTTTATCGAAATAATATCAAAATGTTCAACTTAAAAATATTAAAAATAAATCTATCCAAATATAATCGAAGTCACATGATATGACTCAATGGTGTTTGTTGATTATTGGTGCCATGAAATTCAATTTAGCTGTATTAAGTGAGGCCATTTGTCCTTATTTGTTTCCTTATAACATTTAAATATCTCTCTCAACTGTTACTTTTTCGGCATGCCCTCATCTCAGACCATATTATTTGTCGAATTGTAGCAGTTTTTGCGATTCAATCTCAGGGGATGGATCGAGCCAGCGCCGAGGTGGAGGCTCCACTGCTTTCGAATCACAACTCTCGAACGAGGGAGAACCGGTGGGTGATATGGAGGGCAGTGTTCAATGTGTCCACTACTATTATTGGTGCAGGAATTATGTCAATCCCAGCTACTTTAAAGGTCCTAGGTGTTGTTCCCGCATTCGTCTTGATTGTTCTGGTAGCTTTGTTAGTAGACATAACGGTAAATTTCATGTTGAGGGCAACATATGCTGGCCAGTCGACTACGTACGCTGGATTGATGAAAGAGAACTTTGGAAAGATTGGTTCTTTGGCAGTACAAATTTGTGTAATGATCACTACTCTTGGTTGCTTGATCATGTACCTAATTATTATTGGTAACTTTCATTCTTTAATGCCTCTTACAGGATGTACAGTTAGTCTCGTTATATGGACTTGGACAATCCTCAACTTATTAGTTAGCTTTTAGCCCTCAGTTAGTCCCAAAATCCATCTTTACATCGTATCAGGACTTGGATATCTTATGTATGACGACAATCCTAATTTCTATGATCAGGAGACGTCTTTTCTGGAAAAGGGGAACACCTTGGTGTCCTTCAAGAATGGTTTGGGATTCATTGGTGGAATTCTCGTTATCTATCGATCCTTCTCACTGTCTTGCTTGTTGTGCTTCCTCTAGTCCTATACCGTCGTGTAGGTCAGTGCATTCTGTCCTCTGTTCTTGACCTTTCTTCACAAGTTAAAATGGTCGCTAATTGTTTATGTTTATATGGCTTGTGATTGCAGAATCATTATGGCTCAGTTCAGCAATAGCAATTATCCTAGCAGTTGTATTTGTTGGTATATGTTCTGTAATGGCAATCATTGCAATCGTAAAAGGGCAAATAGTAAAGCCAAGAATGCTGCCGGAGTTGAATACTACTTCTTCCTTCTTTAATCTCTTCACCGCCATCCCAGTCATCGTAACAGCTTTTGCATTTCACTTCAATGGTAAAAGCTACATCCGTTAAATACTTGATCTTTATGTCATCTTGATGTTGACTTTACTGACACTAAAAACTCGAATGCAGTCCATCCGATTGAAATTGAGCTGGGGATACCTGGAGCTATGACTAGTGCTGTTAAAATTTCACTAGTAGTTTGTTCAGTCATCTATGCCTCAATTGGAATTTTCGGGTACCTTCTATTTGGAGATTCAATCAATGCAGATATACTTGTAAATTTTGATACGTCGTCCTCTGGTGCCATAACAATCAGTCCCATTCTAAATGACATTGTTCGTTTGAGCTATGCACTTCACCTAATGCTGGTATTTCCTCTCTTAAATTTCTCCCTGAGAGCCAACATTGACGAACTTATATTCCCTAAGAAGGAATTACTAGCAACTGACACCAAAAGATTCATGTTTCTTACACTGATATTGTTAGCCATCTCATATATAGTCGCCATTGCTATACCATCAGTATGGTACATTTACCAGTTCATGGGATCAACTACAAATGTTTGTCTCGCCTTCATATTTCCAGGTGCAATTGCTCTAAGGTCTCTGTCTTTCTTTCATCCCCTCAACTTTTTAACTAATTAATGTGAATGGTTTTCTTTCTTCTGTTTTTATACTGATCAACGTTTTGTTTCTTATTTGGCAGAGATGTCCATGGTTTATCTTCAAGAAAAGACAGGATCATCGCGGTAGTCATGATTGTTTTAGCTGTTGTGACGAGTGTTATAACTATCGCTGCCAACATCTACAATATGATTACTGGAGAAAGTTCATAAATTTATGCCATGCATCTTACTTAGACCTTTTGGATTTTCAATTTCTATTTGTGTTTTGTTGTGCAATATTTGCTAGTTCCAATAATATCGTTGTGAATACAAAATTTAGTCATATTCCTAAATCAATTGGACCAGAAAATTTACAATACTAGCTTCTTCAAGCAACGAGAGTTGAGAACTCATATTCAGTGTTAATCCCACTAAGTAGGGCGTGGAGGAGGTAAAATGTATGCAACCTTACCTGTAAGGTAAAAAAGTTGTTTTCTATAGACTCTAAGGTCAAGATAAAACAACACAAAGTAGTATAGAAAAAAGAAATAACGAAAATGAAGACAGCAATAACAAATACTAAAGGCAACTTGCACAAATCATTCTAAATCGTAGTAGTCATAACAAGATACAACGATAATCTCAGTGTAAGAGTATCCATTGAAACCATCCATAGTCAACCTTCACACACCCTCGCACAAGAGTATCCGTGCATCTCCTCTGCACATAAACCATTTCAATCTCGCTTCCCGCATCTTGTCCTTTATCGTGACCACTCCTCTCTTGTCCTGGATATCTTAATTCTTAATCTCTTTTAGTATACCAGAGCTTGAAGATGATCAATAACTTATGATAAGGAAGAAAGAAGAACTCACAACTGGATGCACTCATCTTGTTTAAGTAGAACCCCAACAAGGAAAACCTATCCATTTATTTATTAACATCATAAAAGGCTAAAGTACTCCCTTTATAAGTATATGATGTGAGTTTTTACACACTTGTACATACATTAAAGAGAAAAGAGGCAAAGAAACCTGCCAATTTACATAGTGTATCTATGATTCCCCGTATATTTCATTATATACTATCAATATTGAGACAATAAACGCATAATCCACACCAGGATAAACTCTCACTTCAAAATTCTCTCTTCCTTTGAAGAAACTTCCAAGTTTGAATCTCTCTTTCACCTACATAATTGATATAGTTATTTATTTATATACACTTTGAAAGACACTCAAACAGGGATTTGAAGTTAAATTACCTCAGCAATCAAAGTGTCCCCTTTGTAAACTTTGAAAGATTGATTGGTGAAAGATCCCTTTACATGGAAATCACATAACTCTCCATTGATATTGCTAGCCAAGAACACATCAAGTTGCATTTTCATTTGGAATGTGCTTGATCTTTTGACTGTGTAGAGCAGATCGTTTATGTCTGAACTCTCAGCACGATAAACTTTCCACGTATTACGCCATGAAAGTGTCTGCACTCAAATATTTAACAAACCACATCACTCTTAATTTCATAATATGCATTCTTTGAGTTACTTTGATGCTACTAAGAACAAAACACCGTGCTCAGCACTCAAGGTGTGGCCTAACCGTCAATAAAGTAGGTGAAAATTTCTGTGGTGAAAAAAATGAATCTAGTAATATACAATGCTGAGACGCAGATATCTCACAAGCACCAACAAATTCTTAATTGGTGAGCAGAGTTGTTGGATACTTGTGCTGGTGAAGCATAGATGAGCTCAAGCAGGGTGGAATAGCTATGTTATAGTCAAGTTGTCCAATTGGACACTCTTCCTCGGAAAATAATGTTAATAATAAACAAAGTGATTCTTCATAATCTTCACATAATAAGGTGTTATAGCCCTTTTTTGGACTATCTTTAGTGAAATTTCTGACTCTGCTACTCAGAATGAAAATTAAAAAGAGATAATATGTTTAATACCTTTTCGCGGAGAGTAAGGAGAGGTAAACCATCAGGATGAGCAATGATTCTTTTCTTCTTCCTAAGATGCCAAAGTTTTCCATCCCCTTGGAGAAGAGAGGTTCCAGTATCATCCAAGACATGGATATTTAGTTGTGAGAGTCCCAAGATTTTCCTCTTCACAGTTAAGTTAACAAGATAAGGGAAACAGAAGCCATCCCCAACAATAGGAAGTAGGGGAACTTCAAAATTTATCTCTGGTTTAAACATTAATCAACAAAAACTAGCTATATTGGTTTAGAAGAGATTGTGAAAGTTCAATTTGTATTGATTGTTGAACATGAGATTTGCTCTGTCACAGAAACTTCCTATAGGTTGACCGTTGAAATTTTCGTTTTAAAACACAAGGCCCCATTGATTGCTACTTTATTTTTAAAACAATTTAAATGTATCGAAACAAGAGAAGTATCAGTCGGACGGTGGAGCAGGAATTTAGATTTTTAATCGATATTCACTTTTACGTAAAAAAAAATAAAGTCTAAGCATTCACATTTGGTTTGGTATAAATAGAGAATGAATAGAGCGACTCTACCCGGAAAATACGTAACTTTACACTTTTTTAAAAAACATACTAAAAGAATTCTGATTTTAAAAAAAAAATTCGCAAATGATATTCAGCGATGGTTAATGAGCAATTAATTTCAGTTTTTATTTAAGTCAGAAATTTTAATAATTCAATTGAGTGGTTGTTTGAATTTTTATTTTATTGAGGAAGCTTTATTTAATTTTCTCCCCATTTTCCTATTCCTTATTCCTAAGTTTTTTTTTTTTTAAAAAAAAGATGATATTGGTAGATAAAATTACTTAATAATGTATTTATTGAAAAAAAACACCTACCTAAGTCGAATAATTAAGATGCAACAAAGTAGTTTAAACACCATTATTATTAGCAAATGAAGTACTCTCCCTAGTGCAATAGTACAAAATGAATTGTTTACAATCTAGTTCAATACAATAAAATGAATTGTTGACTATATATATATGTGTGTGGGGTGCAAAATGAATGATTTATTTAAAAATTTAAAGTATATATTAATCATTTTTTTTCAATTCTTTTTAATGGAGTTTTCAACTACTTTTAAATCTCAAATAATATTTTTATCCTTTAAGAAAAGACCTGACAAATGATTTATATTTGAATTTGAAGGAATAATTATTAAGTTCATACGAATTTATATTACAAAGTTCACTTATAGTCAAAATTGCAAATGAAAAAGGAAAGGGGAAGAAAATCAAGAAAAATTTCTCGATACATTGAACAAGGCAACGGCTACAAATATTGAGAAAGTTTAATTGTTTTCTTCTATATATTTAAATCACATCTTTTACCTAACTATAAGTCTTTATGCATGTAGTAATTAAATATTGAGGTTTCTCATAATCTTATTTGATCGATGAGGAGGAGAAGGATTAAGGTGGATCAAAATCGAAAGTGAAATTAATAATTTGAACTAAAAAATAGTTATTTTATCTATATGGGTCATTGATTTAGCTGATTTTATAACGGTTTTGCTTCTTCTTTTTTTATTGGATTGTGGTTTCTTAACGGTTTATTATTTTTTTCTTAATAACCGATAATAAATATATATATATATATATATAGTATTTTGTATATAAAATTCTTAACTTATTCTACAATATAAAGTGTTTGCTTTTGAGAAAAGATGCAATTTATAAACTTATTTACATGGCTAATAAGCTAATTTTTTTAATGGTTATATAACAATATAATATATTTAAAAATCGATAACTAATAAATTAAATTAATAAAATTTAAAATTGAATCAAACCGACCGATACAAGAAAAGAATCACAATGGATTTCAAAGTTTTCTATCATATGCTAGCAAATGAAATCAAAGGATAGCCAAAAGTCCTTTACATCGGTGGCTAGTTGGACAAAAATATCCCAATAGAAAAAATGGTTTATATTAAAGAGCTCCATTGAAAATATAGGGGACCAGTTTTTTGAATTAAAAGAGAGTATTGAAAAATAATGTAGATCCAACTATATTATTTATTACTAAAGGCGGAGTGCATAAGCAACATAAATTTTCTACTACAACCGATGAATATTCACAAAATTGCTCCTCTCTAAATCAGACGTTTCAAGTTCGAGATCTGTATATAGAAATTATTTTAGTAAAAAACATTTTTCCTCAAACAACGCATTACGCATCATGAATTCAAAATAATCGAATTTCAATATAAATATGAAATATCAAAAATTAAAACAAATTAAAAAAATCTACTCACTTCTAACGAAGTGACAAGTTAGAGATGATTATTTTTAAATTGATGCAATGAGAGTTGTGTCTCATGAAGGGTCATACAAGAATAATTGTTATAAAATTATAGATATAAATTAGGGTGATTAATTAGTAACATATCTCAATCAGTCGATCATATGCAAGGCAATAATTCTTCACATGACCAGATCAATATAATCAAATTTTATATTTGTTGAATCATACAACACTTGATAATGAAATTTGACAAATAAAAGTAGATAATGCAGGATTAGTATAAATGCAAATAGGAAATTCTACCAAGATGTCACTAGTGGGAATTAGTCAATTGCTTAAAAAGAGATGAACTTATTAGAAATATTTTATGTGCACCAACATTCAAATTCAATCTCTCGTCAATGAGCTGAGGTCGAATTTCACAAAAAGTGTGTTACAATTTTTTTATAATTTGATGTTGAGATTCAAATCGATATCTTTTATTGAAAAAATTGAGGGATTTTATGACAATTTACTAACAATTTTTTATTACTTAAATTTTATAATAAAACAGATGAATTAGATTTTATCGTTTTTAAATATCGAAAGTCAATAATATTTTACTATCAATTAATTCAGATATATTCATTATGCAAAACTGGCGGATTTATGTCTTATAAAACCTCTCGACTCAATTAAGAGAATATTACTCTAAATCCTTTTTGGAGACTTGATTGTCAAATTAATTTCTACATTCATCAAAATCTCAAAGTAAATTATCCTCACTTGAGCCCAAGTTAAATGGTGGCTGGTAGCATCTAATCACTATTAATGATCATTTTTCTAAATCTTTAACTTTTTTAATCAAGCAGATCAAAATACAAGTTTTTTTATATTATCAACCATTAAAGAAAACTTTAATTGTGAAAGGAACTTAATACGTAATGATCACTCCTTCGTGAAAAGATTTTTGTCATAAAGAATCTGTTATCATTATCCCTGTTCTAAGTTTTATAATTTTTATTTCTCACCCGATATTCGGAGCTCATATTGGAGCTTTGACTAAATTCTAATCGCGCACTGCAGGGCCCATTCAGGGGTAGCACTCCTAAGTCCTAACCAAAATTTTTCCATACCCTAGGCTCGAACACGAAACCGCTGGTTAAGGGTGAAACACTCTCACTAGTGCACCACAACCATGTTTGTAGGTTCAGTTATAAGTTTAGCTGCACACAACTATCGATAGATACTACTCTCTCCGTTTATTTTTACTCGTCACTGTTTGACTTGACACATTCATTAAGAAAACAATTTGATATGTATATATTTTATCTGTCACGACCCAAAACGAGCCGCGAGTGGCACCCACACTTATCCTACTATGTGAGCGAACCAACCAATCTAAACCCCAACATTCCAATCATAATAAACAGAAAATAATGCGGAAGACTTAAAACTCATTAACGAAATCAATAATTAACTTCTAAAACTCAAAACTTATCATTATCCCCAAAACCTGGAAATCATCATCACAAGAACATCTATCCTCAAATTACTAAATCTAAGAGTATCTAAGAAGCTAAAATAGATAAAAGAGATAGTCCATGTCCGAACTTCAAGACATCTAGACGTGAAAGAAAGAATCCAGTCCGAGCTAGGAACAATAGCTCACCCTGAAATCTGATTATGCTGAAGTCTGGCTAGAGTTGCGGTTGAGTTGAAGACGACGGTACGTTTGCTGCACTCCACAAATAACAAGGAGAAAACATACAAGTAGGGGTCAGTACAAGCACAAGTACTGAGTAGATATCATCGACCAACTCAAAATAGAAAGCAATATATATCGAATAATAACATAAAATCAATCATAACACTTAACAGGTGACAACAACAAGTACCATAACCATTGGGCACAACCCAAACACATCTATGAGGACTCAAGCCTCCACACCATACTCATTTGGGAAAAAGGTTTATTTAATTGAGTATATTAACATAATTCAAGATTCATCCTTTTTACTATCCTGGTGTCGGAACGTGACACTCCGATCCTCTACTATCCTGGTGTCGTAACGTGACACCCGATCCATTAATACTATCCTGGTGTCGGAACGTGACACCCGATCCATTAATACTATCCTGGTGTCGGAACGTGATACCCGATCCATTAATACTATCCTGGTGTCGGAACGTGACACCCGATCCATTAATACTATACTGGTGTCGGAACGTGACACTCGATCCATTAATACTATCCTGGTGTCGGAACGTGACACCCGATCCACTATTACTATCCTGGTTTCGGAACGTGACACCCGATCCACTATTACTATCCTGGTGTCGGAACTTGACACCCGATCCACTAACCTCATTCTTTTAGTTCATCAAGCCTTCTTCTATACCAAGGCATCATCATTAACAAAGAGGTTTTTAAGGTTTAAGATTCAACAGCCTCATCATGCTTATTTTATCATAATTATATATAGTCACATCATGCAAGCACACAATTAAGCATATAGAAGACTTTACAATACTACCCAATACATATCATTCGCTATTAAGAGTTTACTACGGAATAACATAAACCATAACCTACCTCCACCGAAGAATCGTGATCAAGCAATCTACTTTCCCAAAGCTGCGTTCTTCTCTTTCTCTCGCTCGTTCTCTCTTTCTTTTCTGTTCTTTCTATTTTTCCTTATTCAAACCCTTTTTCTTTTACCCTAATTACCATATAATTAAGTATAAAAGATGCTAAAGTAATCCATTACTTATTCCAAGGTTATCTCCTTTAACCCCCAAGTAATTGAATTATTAACATTAAACCCTTAACTTTATAATTATAAGCAGGAATAGTCCAAAACACCCCTTAAAATATTTGACAGAAATCCGACCCAGTCCGGGTTACGCAGCCTGTGACGGCCTGTCGTGCCTGAGACGGTCCGTCCTGCTGCTTCCGTCACAAAGTTCAGAGACTGAATTTCACTAAAGGGCCTGTGACGGTCCGTCGTGCCCACGACGGTCCATCCTGCCATGTCGTCGCGAAGTTCAGAGAGTTGTTCTCAGTACCCAATTTTTCAGAATTCTAAGTGTTTTGGAACGAGACACCCTCGAGGGTCCGTCGTGCCCATGACGGTCCGTCGTGGGATCCGTCGACCCAGACAGTTATTTACCAGAAATAAACTCTACTGCTTAAAATGACTAACAGGTCGTTACAATAGATACCAATTTACCCATCGTTTGTCCTCGAACGATCATAAGAAGAAAAACAAGGACGAAAAGGAGTACCTGAATTTGTAAACAGGTGTGGGTATTTTTCTTGCATATCAGCCTCCTTCTCCCAAGTGGACTCTTCAATTGGTCGATTCTTCCATTGAACCTTGACAGATGCAATCTCCCTTGACGTCAACTTGCGGACTTCCCTATCTAAGATAGCAACAGGCTCCTCCTCATAAGACAAATTCTCATCAAGAAGAACTGAATCCCAACGAATGATGTAGTTTCCATCCCCATGGTATCTTTTCAGCATAGACACATGAAATACGGGTGTACTCCTGACAGCCCTGGGGGTAAGGCTAATTCATAAGCTACCTCCCCCACGAACTTCAGAACTTCAAATGGACCAATATACCTCGGACTAAGCTTACCTCGCTTACCAAACCGCATCACCCCTTTCATGGGTGAAACCTTTCAGCAAAACTTGCTCGCCCTCCACAAACTCCATGTCTCTAACCTTTCAATCTGCATATTCTTTATGTCTACTTTGAGCTGCTAAAAGCTTTTCTTGAATGCATTTCACTTTATCTAACGATTCCCTCAGAAGGTCAGTACCCAAGGTCTAACTTCAAATGCATCAAACCATCCAATGGGAGACCTACACCTTCTCCCATACAGTGCCTCAAATGGGGCCATATCAATACTTGAGTGATAGCTATTGTTGTATGAGAATTCTGCTAAGGGTAAAAAGTTATCCTAATGACCACCAAATTCTATCACATATGCACGAAGCATATCCTCAAAGACCTGAATTGTTCGCTCAGACTGACCATCGGTCTGAGGGTGAAATGCAGTACTAAGATCCAACCTAGTACCTAACTCGGCATGCAATGTTTTCCAAAATTTAGAAGTAAACTGCGTACCTCTATCTGATATAATGAAAAGTGGAGCTCCATGCAATCGAACAATTTCTGAGATGTAAAGTTTGGCTAACTTCTCTGCATTATAAGTCACCTTGATCGGAATGAAATGAGCAGACTTAGTTAATCTGTCAACAATTACCCAAATGGAGTCATACTTACCCATTGTCTTTGGAAGACCAACCACGAAGTCCATTGCAATTCTCTCCCACTTCCATTCAGGAATGGACATTCTCTGAAGTGTCCCTCCAGGCCTCTGGTGTTCATAATTTACTTGCTGACAATTTGGGCATTGAGCAACAAAATCAACAATGTCACGCTTCATTCTACTCCACCAAAAATGTTGCTTTAGGTCACGATACATCTTGGTTGCACCAGGATGTATAGAATACCTTGAACTATGAGCCTCCGTAAGAATAGTGTGAATCAAATCATCGACGCGGGGTACACATACCCTTCCCTTAATTCTCAAAACACCTTCCTCATCGATTTCTGCTTCTTTAGCCTCTCCTCGCAACACCTTATCTCGGATTCGGATTAGTTTCTCATCGGTAAACTGCTTTCCTTTAATCTTATCAAGAAAGGAAGATCTTGCCTCCACACATGCCAAAAATCCTCCCTTCTCATTTACTTCTAGCCTCATAAAGTCATTAGCCAGAGTCTGAATCTCTCTAGCCAATGGGCGTCTAGAAACCTGCAAGTGGGCTAGACTTCCCATGCTCCCTACCGTTCTACTTAAAGCATCTGCCACAACATTAGCTTTTCCCGGATGATACAAGATAGTGATATAAGAGTCCTTCAGTAGTTCCATCCATCTCCTCTGTCTCAAGTTCAAATCTTTCTGAGTAAAGACATACTGTAAACTACGATGATCCGTATAGACTTCATATTTAACCCCATATAGATAATGTCTCCATTGCTTTAATGCAAACACTACCGCAGCCAACTCCAAATCATGGGTCGGATAATTACGTTCATGCACCTTTAATTGCCTCGAAGGATAAGCAATTACATTCTTCTCTTGCATTAGCACTGCACCCAAACCCGAATAGGATTCATCATAATCAACAATGAAATTCTTACCTTCCACTGGCAAGGTAAGAATTGGTGCAGTAGTCAACAAAGTCTTGAGTTTCTGAAAGCTTTCTTCACACTCGTCCGACCATACAAATGGAACACTCTGCTTAGTCAAGTTTGTCAACTGGGAAGCAATGGAAGAAAATCCCTTGACAAATCGACGGTAGTAGCTAGCTAAACCAACGAAGCTCCTTACCTCTGTAACATTAGTAGGTCTTACCCAATTCTTCACTGCTTCGATCTTAGAAGGATCCACCATCACTCCATCCTTAGAAACCACATGCCCCAAGAAGGATACTGAATCTAGCCAAAACTCACACTTAGAGAATTTGGCATAAAGCTTTTTCTCCCTCAACATTTCCAATACCATTCTCAAGTGCTCCTCATGTTCTTTCTTGCTCTTTGAGTATACCAGTATGTCATCAATGAATACAATGACGAAGAAATTCAGATATGGCTTAAAAACCCTATTCATCAAGCTCATGAAAGCAGCAGGGGCATTCGTAAGCCTAAAAGACATTACTAAGAACTCATAATGCCCATACCTGGTCCGAAAAGCAGTCTTGGGCACATCCGTTGCCCGTATTTTCAATTGATGATAGCCAGATCTCAAATTGATTTTTGAGAAGGTACAAGCACCTTGTAACTGATCGAACAAATCATTGATGCGAGGAAGAGGATACTTGTTCTTAACAGTTACCTTATTCAGTTGTCTGTAGTCAACGCACATCCGAAAACTTCCATCCTTCTTCTTCACAAACAAAACAGGAGCACCCCAAGGGGATGCACTTGGTCTAATAAAGCCTTTGCTTAACAACTCTTGAAGTTGGGCCTTTAACTCTCTTAACTCAGCGGGAGCCATCCTATAAGGGGGTATGGAAATGGGGCGAGTACCCGACTCCAGATCAATACAGAAATCAATATCTCTATCTGGTGGCATACCAGGAAGGTCTGCAGGAAATACATCCAGAAACTCACGGACTATTGAAACCGACTCAATTGAAGGTACTTGGGTAGTATCATCCCTGAGTTGTGCCAAGAAAGCTAAACAACCCTTTCTAACCATTCTCTTAGCGCGAAGGAAGGAGATGATACGAACTGGAGTGGAAGTATAGTCACCCTCCCACACTAACGGATCTGTCCCAGGCTTGGCCAATGTTACAGTTTTAGCATTACAATCTAAGATTGCAAAATTTGGAGACAGCCAAGTCATACCCAGAATTACATCGAAGTCAACCATTTCTAAGATAACCAAGTCTACATAAGTATTGCTCCCCATAAAAGTCACAAGACAAGACCTATACACCTTTTCGACTATCACAGACTCACCCACCGGAGTAGAAACACGAATAGGCATGTCAAGCAATTCACAATGTAAATTAAGACCAGTAGCAAACGAGGAAGATACATATGAAAATGTGGATCCAGGATCAAATAATACAAAAGCCATGCAATCACAAACCAAAAGATTACCTGTGATGACAGCATCAGATGTCTCCGCTTCAGATCTCCCAGGGAAAGCATAACAATGGGCCCTATCACCGGTCTGTCCGTTGCCTCTACCATTTTGTGCTGTAGTAGTTCCGGCTTGCCCGCCACCCCGGTTGGTTTGGTGACCACCATTACCTTGACCACCACGTCCTCCAGAATGGCGGCCTCTTCCATGACCACCTCTACCTCTGACTATTGGGGGTCTGTAACTCTGTTTTGGACAATATCTCTTAATATGTCCAATTTCCCCGCATCCATAACACTCTCTGGGTTCAAACATAGGTCTCTGTGAGAACGACAGAGTCTGGGGATAACCTCCAAACTCAAAGAAATGTTGACCGGTCTGCGGTGGAACCCCGGCCTCAGCCTGTAGCGAAGACTGAATAGGTCGGGCTGGGTACCCTCCTGAACCCTGCCCTCTGGAGTAAGAACCATTAAACTCACCTCCTTTACGAAACTTCTTAGATGTCGATGCGATGGTGAAATCGTCTGGCTTCACTCCCTCCACTTCTATCACAAAATCTACCACCTCCTGAAAGGATTTTGCAGCAGCAGCTACCTATAAGGCTGAAATCCGCAAATCTGACCTCAATCCTTTCACGAAACGGCGAATCCGCTCTTGTGGACTGAAGCAAAGCTGGGTGGCATACCTAGATAATGCACGAAACTTAGCCTCATACGCAGTAACCGACATCCTGCTTTGCTCTAGGCTCAGGAACTCATCTCTCCTCCTATCTCTCAAAGTCCGGGGTATATACTTCTCCATAAACAAGCTAGAGAATGATTCCCAAGTCATAGGTGGTGCTTGTGCCGGTTGACACTCAACATATGATCGCCACCATATTTTGGCATTTCCCTGAAACTGATAGGTTACAAACTCAACACCAAATCGTTCTACTATGCCCATCTTGTGTAGTAGCTCATGACAATCAACCAGAAAATCATAGGCATCCTCAGATTCAGCACCCTTGAAGACTGGAGGTTTCAATTTCAAGAACTTACTGAAAAGTTCATGCTGATCACTTGTCATTATAGGCCCTGTAGTCAACCGAGGAAACGTGCCTATTTCCAATGAGGCATCCATGCGGGGAGCCACAACAGCTGCATGTTGTGCTCCCGGAACCTGAGGTGCTGGTGCAGAAAACACTGGAGGTGTCTGGCCTTGATCAGATAACCCGCTAAGATAAACAAGAATCTGATTAATCATCTCTGGGGTAGGTTGGGGTGGTAATTCCTCATTCTGCACTTGCTCATTCTCCCCTTCCTCACCCTCTCTTACTACTTCCTCAGTCGGTGGAGGAGTCACCGCCCTAGTACTAGATGGGCCAGGTGCTTGTCCTCTTCCTCTAGAGGACGTGCTCCCGCGACCTCTACCATGGCCTCTTGCCACTGCACCTCTTCGAGCTACAGCCTCAGTGGCTGGTTCAGACGCATCTTGTCTTGCCGGTGTTGGTGTTGACGCGGTTGTTGCTCAAGTTCTAACCATCTGCGAAATAGAGTGAAGATGGTCAGATACCAATTTGTATCACCTAGATACCAATTGGACCCAAGTAATAACACGAAAGAAAGAAAGAATGAAATTTTCCTAAAGTTTTGTAGCCTCTAAAAGAAAAGTAAAGGCGTCCCCCTACCGTTCCTCAAGACTCTACTAGACTCTTTCTTGTGTGATGAGACCAACGAACCTAATGCTCTGATACCAAGTTTGTCACGACCCAAAATGAGCCGCAAGTGGAACCCACACTTATCCTACTATGTGAGCGAACCAACCAATCTAAACCCCAACATTCCAATCATAATAAATAGAAAATAATGCGGAAGACTTAAAACTCATTAACAAAATCAATAATTAACTTCTAAAACTCAAAACTTATCATTATCCCCAAAACCTGGAATTCATCATCACAAGAACATCTATCCTCAAATTACTAAATCTAAGAGTATATAAGAAGCTAAAATAGATAAAAGAGATAGTCCATGTCCGAACTTCAAGAGATCAAGACGTGAAAGAAAGAATCCAGTCCGAGCTAGGAACAATAGCTCACCCTGAAATCTGACGTGGTGAAGACTTGCTAGAGTTGCGGTTGAGGTGAAGACGACGGTACGTTTGCTGCACTCCACAAATAACAAGGAGAAAACATACAAGTAGGGGTCAGTACAAAACACAAGTACTGAGTAGATATCATCGGCCAACACAAAATAGAGAGCAATATATATTAAATAATAACATAAAATCAACCATAACACTTAACAGGTGACAACAACAAGTACCATAACCATTGGCCACAACACCAAGTACATCTATGAGGACTCAAGCCTCCGCACCATACTCATTTGGGAAACAGGTTCAGTAAATCTGAGTATATTAACATAATTCAAGATTCATTCTTTTTACTATCCTGGTGTCGGAACGTGACACTCCGATCCTCCTCATATTATCCTGGTGTCGGAACGTGACACCCGATCCATTAATACTATCCTGGTGTCATAACGTGACACCCGATCCATTAATACTATCCTGGTGTCGGAATGTGACACCCGATCCACTATTACTATCCTGGTGTCGGAATGTGACACCCGATCCATTAATACTATCCTGGTGTCGGAACGTGACACCCGATCCATTAATACTATCCTGGTGTCGGAACGTGACACCCGATCCACTATTACTATCCTGGTGTCGGAACGTGACACCCGATCCATTAACCTCATTCTTTTAGTTCATCAAGCCTTCTTTTATACCAAGACATCATCATTAACAAAGAGGTTTTAAGATTTAAGATTCAACAGCCTCATCATGCTTATTTTATCAAAATTATATAATCACATCATGCAAGCACACAATTAAGCATATAGAAGACTTTACAATACTACCCAACACATATCATTCGCTATTAAGAGTTTACTATGAAATAGCATAATCCATAACCTACCTCCACTGAAGAATTGCGATCAAGCAATCTACTTTCCAAAGCTGCGTTCTTCCTCTCTCTCAATCGATCGTTTCTCCCTCTCTCTCTGTTCTTTTTCTTTTTCTTATTCAAACCCTCTTTCTTTTACCCTAATTAGCATATAATTAAGTATAAAAGATGATAAAATACCCCACTACTTGTTTCAAGGTTCTCTCTTTTAACCCCCAAGTAATTAAATTATCAACATTAAACCACTAACTTTATAATTATAAGCAGGAATAGTCCAAAACGCTCCTTAAAATATTTAACAGAAATCCGATCCAGTCAGGGTCACGCAGCCTGTGACGGTCCGTCCTGCACGTCCGTCACAAAGTTCAGAGAGTTAATTCTGCGGAAGGATTTGTGACGGTCCGTCGAGCCTTCAACGGTCCGTCCTGCCATTTCGTCGTGAAGTTCAGAGAGTCGATCTCAGTACCCAAATTTCTAAATTCTAAGTGTTTTGGAACGAGACACCCTCGACGGTCCGTCGTGGGATCCGTCGACCCAGCTAGTGATTTTCAGAAATTAACTCTGTTGCTCCAAACGACTAAACAGGTCGTTACAGTTTGTTTGGTATCAATAAAATCACTCAACTTAAGCATTTGTATTAATAAAATTACTCAATTAAATTTTTCATCAAATAAAATTTGAAATGATAAAATAACTGCTAATACAGATATATATATATATATTATATATATATATATATATATATATATATAGAGAGAGAGAGAGAGAGAGAGAGAGAGAGAGAAGATGATATGACACCTCTCTATGACGTTCATTTTCATTTATATTTTTTTCTTTCTTTTTTTGATATTTTTCTTCATTTTCTCAATATATAATTGTTTATTAATTTAAAATTTTAATCATATTTACTATTGTAGTTATGTCATACGTATCTTCAACTTCTTTCTAACTATTGTTATGGTTATCCAATCTATAAATAACAATCATTTTTAGAGATGTTCAATGTCCATTTTTAATTTTTCATTCTTTTTATTTCATCTTCATGTACTTATTAATGTCATGATATGGTCTTCACTTTGATAAAAATTATACATATATTCTTCAAAAATTCATCATAGAGATGTTCACATAAGTTTGGTACAAATTCATCAAATGAAGAAAGGAACTTAATTATCTTGAAAGATTCATCAAAAAAGATGGTCATATTAGTATAAATATTTGAATAATTTTCAAATATTTTGAAGATTCAATAATGTATTGTTTTGATTTTAATTAATATTATTTTATTTTATTTTATTTTGATTAGATATCTACTAACATTGTTATTATGCAAATGAATGAAGATGATAAGTATCACATTTTTGTTTTTATTTTTGTATATATTTATTTGTCAATTTCTAATTAATATTCTAATTTTCTTTGTCATTGTTGAAAGGTATAATATCACCTTTTGGTACATTTCTCATAAGCCATAGCTATTAGAAATTTTTACCCCTAAAATATATTATATTGTCAATTATATTAGACATTAAAGTAAATCGTCTTTTTAGTATTTTAAAAATTTTAATTAATAAATAAATTATTTAATGAAAAGAATGAAGATAAAATTCTCAAAGTTATTTTATAGAAATATATATTTAAGTTGTAATTATTCAAAGTAAAAATATTTATCTTCACATCAAAGGAGGAGTTATCATAGCTATTATATATTATTGCCCCTAAAATATGTAAGTAAACCATCTTATTAGTATTTTTAAAGCTTTTAATTGATAACTAAATTATTTAATGAAAAGAATGAAAAAAAAATTCTCATTTATTTATACACATGTAATAAAAAGTTATTTTATAATTACACTATAATAAAAGTGCATTTATGATTAATATATATTTAACGTATAATTATTTAAAACAAAAATTATCTATCTTATTTTTCACATTAAAGAAGGAGTCATCTTTTGAATAGTTATATGTGTGTGTAATAATCAAATCAATCTATATATATATATATATATATATATATATATATATATATATATATATATATATATATATATATATATATATATATAAATATATATATATAAAGCTGAATCTAAACAATCCTATGTGGCACCTCTCTATGGCCAGCATTTTCATTTTCTCTTATCTCCATTATTTTGAAGTTTTAAATTTATTTTCTATTTTTTATTTGTATTTAGAAAAAACTGAAAGTATTTAAAGGAATTACCCAATTAATCATGTTCTTTAAAAACTTTCCTAACATTAATATATTTAAGTAAATAGAACATGAAAAGATCAAAAACTTATCATTTTTCATAACTGCTTATTTTATTTAGACTATAAAATTAAAAAATTTGAGTATTTATGACAAACAATAATGAATTCTTGCTCTTTTCTTCATTTCTTCTTTTCTTATGATAATAAAGAAGAATATACAGTCATTACAAACAACAATGAACTCCTCTTTTCTTTGACAAAAGAGAAAGTGTATCATGATTTCGAAGATATTGGTAGGAGAAATATTGTATTGACAGAAAAAAATTGATTTGATATATAAATTTCTAGGCTTTCGAATTTCTTCAACAAAAGAGAAAAGAAGAAGTACATCATGATCCATTCAAAGATATTAATAGGAGAAGTATTATATTGAGAAAAAAATTTGAATAAAAGAATGATTACTTCATTTCTTACGATAATAAAGAATAATATACGAATATCACAAACAACAATAAAACTCCTTCTCTTTTCTTTGACAAAAGAGGAAAAAAAGTATATCATGATGATTCCGAAGATATTGGTAGGAGAAATGTTGTATTGATGAAAAAAATTGATTCGATGTATCAAATATATAGGCTTTCGAATTTCTTCAACAAAAGAGAAAAGAAGAAGTACATCATGATTCTTTCAAAGATATAGATAGGAGAAATGTTATATCGAGAGAAAAAAATTGATTGGAAGAATGATTAGTGTAACATTGGGTAAGATAATTATTTGGAGAAAGAATCCATCTATTTATGTATTTCATATCAAATTAGGAGAAGAATAAATTGATAATATGTTTTGTGATTTGAAAGGAAAGGAAATTAATGTTGATACTTTTTCTTCTTCTTCTTTTTTTTTGCATTTTTAGATTCAAAAGAAAAGATAATCATATTTGAATCATTTCATCATCAATTATATTAATTTCTTCTCTTAATATCATAACTAATAATATTATTTACTATATTATTTCCTTAAATAACTTTTTAAATTATTTATTTATTTTAAAAAATAAGTTATTTATATTTAATAATATTAGCTAAAATAAAAATGCAACGTTACCCTTATGAATCTAGCATTGATACCTATTATTTTTTTATCACTTACTTTGATATTTGTCTTATATTTTTATTAAAATAACTATTCAATGATGAAGGTACTCTTGAAAAAAAAAAGTATGCCTCAATATTTATTTTATTTAACTTTGAAAGACTATAAATTTTTATTTAAAAAATGACCATATTTAAGTATTACCATATGCTATTAGTTTCTTTTACTTAATTTCCTTAATCTCTCCATTAATATTATTTATATTTCCATAAATCACGTTTTTTCCTTTTTGTTTATTTTCTGTCAAATATTTATTCCAAGAAGTAAGTTATTATTATAACTCGACAAGAATAGCAAAGCAAAATTTACATAATTATTTATATCAATTATTTTGAAATATATATATATATATATATATATATATATATATATATATATGCTATTTATTTATATCTATTATTTTGACATTTTAAATACATTTTTATTAAAATAATTGCACAAAAAAAGTTTCATTATTATTTGTTAATGACATTTTTCCTAATTTTAAAAGATTACATAACTAAAAAAAGAATAATTCATATATACATTGTTTGATAGTGAAACATATATATGAGTTACTTTTTGTCTTTTCATTTCCCATCTTTTAATATATTGTTACTTTACCCTACATTAATAAAATTAATTAAGAATTACAAAAATTGAAGGAGGATGAATGCATGCATATATATTAAAATCTATAATAAAGAAGACAATTATAATGGGAAGTTAAAAGTTGATTGAGTTGAATAAATATTTTTTTCTATTTTTGGAAAATAAAATAAGTAAATAATTTTTTCTCCCATATTTTAAGACATGCAAAATTAAATAATGATACTTATAAATATGAAAGATAAGATAATTATGAATATTTTATTAATATAATTAGAAGATTGTCATTTATAAATGTAGAGGTGTGAGTTATAAAAATGTTTTTTTTTTCTAAAAAATTAATTGTGAAAAAAAAGAGACAAAAGAGATAAATATAACTTCTTATTTTATTTTGTATATATAATTACAATTACACTTATATTAGTTGAAGAGTTTTTAAAATAATTGATTATGTAAAATTAGAAAAAAATCGAAACAAAAAAAGAGAAAATAGAGATAAATTTAACTGAACCTGTATCTAATTTTATTTATTTATGCATATATAAATAACAATTATATTTGTTATAGTTTAATTATAATTATATTTGTAAATATTTTAAAAATTAATAAAGAAGTTAAAAGAAATAATTTTGGAAAGATATAATTAGTATAATATTAATGAGGAAAGAGAAACTATAAGTGTATAGCTATTTTGTGAAAATTTGAATTTGATAAGAAAAAAAAATCTAAAATATGGGAACTAAAAGCACAATTATCTTGGTAAGAGAAAAAATAATGGAAAATAAAGAAGGAAAGGAAGGGGTTAGGAATAATGAATAGTGTAGTAATAATGATTAATGAAGAAAGAGAAAATTTAAATTTGTATATCTTTTTTATTTATTTTTAAAGAATAAATTACGGGAAAAAGTAGATAAAATAAAGTATAAATTATAGGAACCACATATTATAAATACAAAATGACCTTTTATCCCTCTTAGAATTGAAATTACTAAAAATCCCTTAAAATTCAAGGAAGCGGGATACATCCAAATGGCACGGGATACATAAGTCCTGATACATCATATTTTGCATCTGCTGCTATTAATTAGGAGTAATTACCGTGATTTCTGTTATTTGTAACTGAAATCACATAATTAATGCTATACAGCTTGTGTATCTGATTAGTAAATTCAAATTTTAAATTAGATGATCTTCATAAATCAAAATTATTCTTGTAAAAGTTGACTTGCACACTAAGAAATAAAAAAAAAGGTTTGAAGATGAATATCTCAATTTTGCTGCGGCATTCTGGAATTTGGGTAAGCGATGTTAATTATGAAGGTTACAAAGTTGATGGTATTGTTGTTGGCCATTCCATTTCATTTGTGAATCTGAAAAAGTCGATTTTATCAAAGCTTCAGATCGACACTGTTACAAAGTATATTAAAATACGATACATTGTCGAGGAAAGCTCATGTCCATTGAAAATAAAAAACGACAGGGGTGTGAAACTTTATTTTGAAGTAAAAAAGAATGCATCAGGAATCGGCATGTATCCACTTTGTATTGATACAACTGATAAAATTTTATAAATAACTAGATTCAACAGTAGTGCGTTTCAATGTAACAGTAATGCTATATGAGTTTGTTTGTGTATGTGATGTATCATATATGTGCATATTATTGAAAATATGTTATATGTTACGTGTATATTGTCTTTTTAGTTATTCAAGTGTACAAAAAAATTGACTTGTTCAATTGTTTACTATATGATTCGTGTATACAGCCTTATGAGTTATAAATTTGATATATTATATTCAACAGTGTTGGGTTTCAATGTAACAGTAATTGAAGATGAGTTTATTTATGTATATTATGTATCAGATACATTCATATGATTGAAAATATGTTATATTTTTCGTGTATACTCCCTTATGAGTTATTCTAGTGTCCCAAAACTTGACTTGTTCAAATGTGTACTACATGTTTCGTGTGTACTGCCTTATGAACTATAATTTTGATATATTACATTCTAGTGGTGCTTTGCACTGTAAAATTAATCTGTGATTAGTTTGTTTATGTATATGATGTATCATATACATTCGTATAATCCAAGTTGCTAAATATATAACTGCAATATTTGTACATGTATATATTATAACTTATGTATCATATACATCATTTTTATAAGTGAAAAATACTTAAAACTCAAACAATAATGTATCATACACATTAGATCTTAAGTGTCATATACTTCATTTTGTAAATTAACTGTCAAAATTACTTAAACTGAAACAATAAAATTTTTGTACCTTAACGTTATAAAGCAACAACTATGTCTAAAACAATAACTTGAAAACACATAATATTAATAACTAACAAACTATTGTAATACCAATAAGCTTTTAAAAAAACGCAAAAGATAATTGTCTTCAACACAAAACAACATAAAAACTTGTTCATCCTGTCTCAGCTAATTACTAATCTATGTTAACAATGTCATCTTCAGTTGGTGTTGTGAATTACCATCTCCAGATTTACACTCTTCCATAATATTTGTAAACTCACACGATGAAGAGAAAGAAGGAGACTAAAATGTTTACCCTTTAAAAACTTAGAAAATCAGGTTAGAAAGAAGGAGACTCCTACAAAATATCAAATATATATGGCGCAAATTTGTACTTGAATTCAAATTTTGTTAAACTGCAAATGTGTGGAATGGGGAATTCAAATTAGACAATTATACACCTAAAACGTAGGGAAATAAAAAAGGAATAAAAATTAATATGATAAATTTTAATTGGGGTTGTTAACGGGGAAGTGGGTAGCTTGAAAATAGGATTTTGTTTTAGTAAAGTAAAACTTGTCAATTGGGTGAAAAAAGGGCGGGAAATCTTTATGTATCTTTCATATTTTTTTAATTGGGGGGAATAAGGGATTTTTGAAATTTTTATAATAAGTAGGGATAAATGGTTATTAAGATAATTAAAGGAGTGTAGTTAAGTAATTTTTTATAAATGACAATTTTGATCAAAGGGATGTGTCATGTCTGACTTTTAGTATTATCGTTCTTTTGTTCCATTTATGACCCTTTCTTTTATATTTATTTGAAGAAATAAAAAATATTAATAAATATTATAGTTACAAAATTGTTTATTCTATGTTTTTAGATCTTTTTTTTTTATGAATATCCTAAAAATTTATGAGATATTCGAGATATCTTTAACAAAAACAATATTGATATTGTTAAGATTTCTCTGTGAGTATTCAAAAGTTATAGGATATTTGAGATTATAATCTTTATAAATATCTAATAATTTATGAGATGTTTGAGATCATTCAAAAACAATATTTAATATTTTTTATGATCTCTTCAGGAATATCTTAAAACTTATGGAATATTCAAAATAGCAGAATTACTTTAAAAATATCTTTTTTTATATCCTCTGGATATGAAAAAGACAAAAATTTCATATTAAAAACATAAAAAATTAATACTTCGTAAAAAAAATACATTAAAAATAGAAATAATAAATATACAAGAGAGCTCAAATATCATTTTTATATAAAAACTGAATAAATTATGTAACTCAAACATTACATAAAAATGAAGAAGTTAAAAGCGAATATAAATGATTTCATCATATGTCAATATATGGATGAGTTTTGATTTTCAATAAAAAAAATAATGAAAAATTTGAATAATAAATGATAATTATTTTGGCCATATTAGCTCCTTTTACTTTCTTCCCTTTATTTCATTATTAATGTCATTTATATTATTTTCTTAAATTACTTTATTTTACTTTTTATTTTTTGTTATTAATTTATACAAATTTATATATGTGTGTGTAATAATATCTAAAATAAAAAATAGAATAACACCCTTCTAGCATTGATATTTATTTTTTTAATTATATTTTAATTTTTAAAGACTGATATTTTACATTAAATTTTAAAAATAACTATATATAATTCGTAGAATCATTAGTGCTATTAAATTCTTTTACTTCCTCCCCTTAATCTCATTATTAATATTATATTTATATTATTTGTTAAATCATTTATTTTCCTTTCTTACTTTTATTTTATATTCCCCTTCCTTATATATTTTTTAATTCGTAGAATCATTAGTGCTATTAAGTTCTTTTACTTCCTCCCCTTAATCTCATTATTAATATTATATTTATATTATTTCTTAAACCATTTATTTTCCTTTCTTTCTTTTATTTTATTCCCTTTCCTTATGTTCTTTTTTATTCCTAGAAATATATTATTATAACTTAATAAGAATTGCAAAAAGTAATTTTACAAAATTTGTTTGTTTTTTAATTGTTTTTCAATAATATTATAAACTATCGTTATTATATAATATATAGTAATAATAATAATAATAATAAAGCTAAAATAAAATTATGCATCGATATTTAATTTACTTTAATTTCATTTTTGCTAATTTTTAAAGTCTATAAGCTACTTAAAACAATTCAATACAAACACCCCCTTATATTTAAAATCTCAAAACCTGTGTGGAAAAAAAACATTTGAAAATATATTGAAATTCTATAATTCTTAATGGTTATTACAGTGTCAATTCTTTGCTAATATTTTCTTTTTCCTTTTGAGTTTTTCATTAGGTCAATACTCATTTTGATTATTTTTTAATATCGATTTTGAATAAATGTAATGGTATTTTTTATGGGCACATAGTGTTAAAAAAAGATTTAATGAACAATTGACGTGATAGCAAAAAGGAGAAGAAAGAACGTAATGAACAAAGTAGATCTGAAATATTGATTTTACAATTTTTTTCATTTGAGATGTGATTTTAAATATGCATAGTCCATTTAAAATTTCAACATCTTTGTATCATTTAAGTACGTGTTCGGACATAGATTTTAAAAAATAATTAATGTTGATTGTTTTTTTACGAGGGAAATCTAATTTAAACAAATAATTATCTTTTCTTTTGATTATTTTTATAGCGTTTCACTTTATTTTAATGATTTATTTTATTTTTTGGTATCATTTGTTGATATGTAAAAAAAATTGTGGGTTTAAATAAAATAATATTTAATTTAATTTAATTTTTAAAATACTAATATCGCACGAAGCTTGGTTCAGTTGACTAGTATATATATTTATATATATATATATATATATATATATATATATATATATATGAGGACCATAGACAAGGTGATGTGGCACCTCTCTATGGCCTCCATTTGCATTTGGTTTTTTTCTCTTTTTCTTTTTAAAAAATAAATTAATTATTATATCATAAAAAGGATTACTAAAATTTATTACAAATAAATATTTTATTAATGGAGAATCATTTATAACAAAAACTCTTCATCTTTTTTATTTATTTATCTCACTTATAATAAAAGGAGAAATATAATTTATTTATTTTTGAATTTTTTAGATTCAAATTAATTATTTTATTATAAAAATATATTACTTAATATTCTATTAATGTAAAAACATTTATAATAAACTCTATATATTTTTTTCTATTTGTTTATTTAACTTCTAATCATGAAATCATAATATTTTTTTTTTATATTTTCAATATTTTTATTTTTATTTTTTAATTTATTCACTAGGAGTTGCTAATCATGACTTGTCCCTTTTTAATTTTTACTTTTAATAATATTCATAACTCTCATAATTTTTATGTTCATAACCTCCAAATTAAATTTATAAGTTTATGATGTCTTATGGTATTGTCACGACCCAAAACGAGTCGCGAGTGGCACCCACACTTATCCTACTATGTGAGCGAACCAACCAATCTAAACCCCAACATTTTCAAACATAGTAAACAGAATAAAATGCGGAAGACTTAAAGCTCAATAATAACTTCTAAAACTCAAAACTTATCATTATCCCCAAAATCTGGAAGTCATCATCACAAGAACATCTATCCTCAAATTACTAATTCTAAAAGTATCTAGAAAGCTTAGAATAAATAAAAAGCTAGTCCATGCCGGAACTTCAAGGCATCAAGACATGAAGAAGAAGATCCAGTCCAAGCTAGAAGCGTTAGCTCACCCTGAAATCCGGTGTAATGAAGACTGGCTAGAGTTGCGGTTGAGTTGAAGACGATGGTACGTTTGCTGTACTCCACAAATAACAAAGAAAAACAATTACAAGTAGGGGTCAGTACCAAACACAAGTACTGAGTAGATATCATCGGTCAACTCAAAATAAAAAACAGTATATATCAGATAATATCATAAATCAACTATAATACTCAACATGCGGCATTTACAATTACCATAACCCTTGGTCACAACACCAAGCATATCAATGAGGACTCACGCCTCACCATCATACTCATTTGGGAATTAGGTTCATTAAATTGAGTATATTAAAATATTTCAAGATTCATTCTCTTTACTAATCCTGGTGCCGGAACGTGACACTCCGATCCTCATATACTATCCTGGTGTCGGAACGTGACATCCGATCCATATTCTATCCTGGTCGGAACGTGACACTCCGACTCATATACTATCCTGGTACCGGAACGTGACACCCGATCCATATACTATCCTGGTGTCGGAACGTGACACTCCGATCCTCATATACTATCCTGGTACCGGAACGTGGCACCCGATCCCCTAATCTCACTACTTTCGTTCATCAAGCCTTCTTTTATACCAAGGCATCATCATTAACAAAGTAGATTAGGGTTTTTCAAGATTTAGGATTCAATAGCTTCATCATGCTTATTTTATCACAATTATATAATCACATTCATGCAAGCATGCAATTAAGCATATAGAAGGGTTTACAACACTACCCAATCCATATCATTCGCTATTAAGAGTTTACTACGAATAGCATAAACCATAACCTACCTCTACCGAAGAATTGTGACCAAGCAATCTACTTTTCCAAACTTTGCTTTCCTCTTCGTTCTCTCCTCTTGATCGATCGTTTCTCCCTCTCTCTGTTCTTTCTATTTTTCTTATTCCAACCCTTTTTCTTTTACCCTAATTAGCATATAATTAAGTATAAAAGATTGTAAAAGTAACCCACTAATTAATCCAAGGTTGTCTCCTTTAACCCCCAAGTAATTGGATTATTACATTCAACCACTAACTTTATAATTATACGCAGGAATAGTCCAAAACGCCACTTAAAACATTTAACAGAAATCCGACCCAGTCAGGGTTACGCAGCCTGTGACGGGCCGTCGTGCCTGCGACGGTCCGTCCTGCTGCTTCCGTCACAAAGTTCAGAGACTGAATTTCACTAAAGGGCCTGTGACGGTCCGTCGTGCCCACGACGGTCCGTCCTACCATGTCATCGCGAAGTTCAGAGAGTTGTTCTCAGTACCCAATTTTTCAGAATTCTAAGTGTTTTGAAACGAGACACCCTCGACGGTCCGTCGTGCCCATGACAGTCTGTCGTGGGGTCCGTCGACCCAGACAGTTTTTTTTACCAGAAATAAACTCTACTGCTCAAAACGACTAATAGTTCGTTACAATAGATACCAATTTACCCATCGTTCGTCCCCGAACGATCACAAGAAGAAAAATAAGGACGAAAAGAAGTACCTGAATCTGTAAACAGGTGTGGGTATTTTTCTTGCATATCAGCCTTCTTCTCCCAAGTGGACTCTTCAACTGGCCGATTCTTCCATTGAACTTTGACAGATGCAATCTCTCTTGACCTCAACTTGCGGACTTCTCTATCTAAGATAGCAACAGGCTCATCCTCATAAGACAAATTTTCATCAAGAAGAACTGAATCCCAACGAATAATGTAGTTTCCATCCCCATGGTATCTTTTCAACATAGACACATGAAATACCGGATGCACTCCTGACAGTCCTGGGGGCAAGGCTAATTCATAAGCCACCTCCCCTACTCGCTTAAGTACTTCAAATGGTCCAATATACTTTGGGCTTAGCTTACCTCTTTTTCCAAACCGCATCACCCCTTTCATGGGCGAAACCTTCAGCAAGACTTGCTCACCCTCCATGAACTCCAAGTCTCTAACCTTTCGATCTGCATATTCCTTTTGCCTGCTTTGAGCCGCTAAAAGCTTTTCTTGAATGCATTTCACTTTATCTAACGATTCCCTCAGAAGATCTGTACCCCAAGGTCTAACCTCAAATGCATCAAACCATCCAATGGGAGACCTACATCTCCTCCCATACAATGCTTCGAAAGGAGCCATATCTATACTTGAGTGATAGCTATTATTGTATAAAAACTCCGCTAAGGGTAAAGAGTTATCCCAATGACCCCAAATTCTATCACACATGCACAAAGCATGTCTTCCAACACCTGAATTGTTCGCTCAGACTGACCATCGGTCTGAGGGTGAAATGCAGTACTAAGGTCCAACCTAGTACCTAATTCAGCATGCAATGTTCTCCAAAACTTAGAAGTAAACTGCGTACCTCTATCTGATATGATGCAAAGTGGAACTCCATGCAATCGAACAATTTCTGAGATGTAGAGTCTGGCTAGCTTCTCTGCATTGTAGGTCACCTTTACCGGGATGAAGTGAGCAGACTTAGTTAATCTGTCCACGATTACCCAAATAGAGTCAAACTTCCCCAATGTCTTTGGAAGACCAACCACAAAGTCCATTGCAATTCTCTCCCACTTCCATTCAGGAATGGACATTCTCTGAAGTGTTCCTCCGGGCCTCTAGTGTTCATACTTTACTTGCTGACAATTTGGACATTTGGCAACAAAATCAACAATGTCGCGCTTCATTCTACTCCACCAAAAGTGTTGCTTTAGGTCACGGTACATCTTGGTTGCACCAGGATGTATAGAATATCAGGAACTATGAGCCTCTGTAAGAATAGTGTGGATCAAATCATCAACACGGGGCACACATACCCTTCCCTTAATTCTCAAAACACCTTCCTCATCCATTATTGCTTCTTTAGCTTCTCCTCGCAACACCATATCTCGAATTTGGCTTAGTTTCTCATCATCAAACTTTTTTCCCTTGATCTTTTCAAGAAAAGAAGATCTCGCCTCCACACTGGCCAAAAATCCTCCCTTCTCATTTACTTCTAACCTCATAAGGTCGTTATCCAGAGTCTGAACCTCTCTAGCCAATGGGCGTCTAGAAACTTGTAAGTGGGCTAAACTACCCATGCTCCCTGATTTTCTACTTAAGGCGTCTGCCACAACATTAGCCTTTCCTGGGTGATACAAGATGGTAACATCATAGTCCTTCAGTAGTTCCATCCACCTCCTCTGTCTCAAGTTCAAATCTTTCTGAGTAAAGACATACTGTAAACTACGATGATCTGAATAGACTTCACACTTCACCCCATATAAGTAATGTCTCCATTGCTTTAATGCAAACACTACCGAAGCCAACTCCAAATCATGGGTAGGATAATTACGTTCATGCACCTTTAATTGCCTCGAAGCATAAGCAATTACACTCTTCTCTTGCATTAGCACTGCACCCAAACCAGAATAGGATGCATCACAATAAACAACGAAGTTCTTTCCTTCCACTGGCAAGGTGGGAATTGGTGCAGTAGTCAACAAAGTCTTGAGTTTCTGAAAACTTTCTTCACATTCATCCGACCATACAAATGGAACATTCTGCTTAGTCAAGTTCGTCAATTGGGAAGCAATAGAAGAGAATCCCTTGACAAATCGACGGTAGTAGCTGGCTAAACCAACAAAGCTCCTTATTTCTGACACATTAGTAGGTCTTACCCAATTTCTCACTGTTTCAATCTTAGAAGGATCCACCATCACTCCGTCCTTAGAAACTACGTGCCCCAAGAAGGACACTGAATCTAGCCAAACTCACACTTAGAGAATTTGGCATAAAGTTTTTTCTCCCTCAACATTTCCAACACAATTCTCAAATGCTCCTCATGTTCCTTCTTGCTCTTCAAGTATACCAATATATCATCAATGAATACAATGACGAAGAGATCCAGATATGACTTAAAAATCCCGTTCATCAAGCTCATGAAAGCAGCAGGGGCATTCGTAAGCCCAAAAGACATTACTAAGAATTCATAATGCCCATATCTGGTCCGAAAAGCAGTCTTTGGCACATCCGTTGCCCGTATTTTCAATTGATGATAACCGGATCTCAAGTCAATCTTAGAGAAGACACAAGCACTTTGTAACTGATCGAACAAGTCATCAATGCGAGGAATGAGATACTTGTTCTTAATAGTTACCTTGTTCAACTGCCGGTAGTCTATGCACATCCGAAAACTCCCATCCTTCTTCTTCACAAATAACACCGGAGCACCCCAAGGGGATGCACTTGGTCTAATAAAGCCCTTGCTTAACAACTCTTGAAGTTGGGCCTTTAACTCTCTTAACTCAGCGGGAGCCATCCTATAAGGGGGTATGGAAATGGGGCGAGTGCCCGGCTCCAGATCAATGCAAAAGTCGATATCCCTATCCGGTGGCATACCGGGAAGGTCTGCGGGAAACACGTCCAGAAAGTCACGGACTATTGAAACCGTCTTAATTGAAGGTACTTGGGTAGTCTCATCCCTGAGGTGTGCCAAGAAAGATAAACAACCCTTTCTAACCATTCTCTTAGCACGAAGGAAGGAGATGATACGAACTGGAGTGGAAGTGTAGTCACCATCCCACACTAACAGATCTGTCCCAGGCTTGGCCAATGTCATAGTTTTGGCATTGCAATCTAAGATTGCGAAGTTTGGAGAAAGCCAAGTCATACCCAGAATTACATCGAAATCAACCATTTCTAAGATAACCAAGTCTACATGAGTATTGCTCCCCACAAAAGTCACCAGACAAGACCTATATACCTTTTCAACTATCACAGACTCACCCACCAGAGTAGAAACACGAATAGGCATGTCAAGCAATTCACAATTTAAATTAAGGTCAGTAGCAAATGCGGAAGATACATATGAAAATGTGGAGCCAGGGTCAAATAATACAGAAGCCATACAATCACAAACCAAAAGATTACCTATGATAACAGCATCTGATGTCTCCGCTTCCGACCGCCCAGGGAAAGCGTAACAATGGGCCCTATCGCCGGTCTGTCCGTTGCCCCTACCATGTTGCACTGCAGTAGTTCCAGTTTGTCCGTCACCCCGGCCGTTTTGGTGACCACCATTACCTCACCACGCCCTCCAGAATGACGACCTCTTCCATGACCACCTCTACCTCTGACTATTTGAGGTCTGTAACTCTGTTTTGGACAATACCTTTTAATGTGTCCAGTCTCCCCACATCCATAACACTCTCTAGATTCCAGCATAGTTCTCTGTGAGAATGACGAAGTTTGGGGATAACCTCCAAACTCAGAGAAGTGTTGACCGGTCTGCGGTGGACCCCTAACTACAGTCTGCAGTGAAGACTGAATAGGTCGGGCTGAATAACCTCCTGAACCCTGCCTTCTGGAGTAAGAACCATTAAACTCACCTCCCTTACGAAACCTTTTAGATGTCGATGCCATGGTGAAGTCATCTGGCTTCACTCCCTCTACCTCTATCATGAAGTCTACCACTTCCTGAAAGGATTTCGCTGTAGCCGCTACCTGTAAGGCTGAAATCCGCAAATCTGACCTCAATCCCTTCACAAAATGGCGAATCCGCTCTTGTGGACTGAAGCAAAGCTAGGTGGCATACCTGGATAATGCACGGAACTTAACCTCATACGCAGTCACCGACATCTTGACTTGCTCTAGGCTCAAGAACTCATCTCTCCTCCTATCCCTCAAGGTCCGGGGGATATACTTCTCCATAAATAAGCTAGAGAATGACGTCCAAGTCATAGGTGGTGCCTGTGCGGGTTGACACTCAACATGTGACCGCCACCACATTTTGGCATTTCCCTGAAACTGATAGGTTACAAACTCAACGCCAAATCGTTCCACTATGCCCATTTTATGTAGTAACTCATGGCAATCAACCAGAAAATCGTAGGCATCCTCGGATTCAGCACCCTTGAAGACTGGAGGATTCAATTTCAAGAACTTACTGAAAAGTTCATGCTGATCGCTTGTCATTATAGGCCATGTAGTCAGACGAGGAAACGTGCCTATTTCCAATGAGGCATCCATGCGGGGAGCCTCAATAGCGGCCTATCGTACTTCCGGAACCTGAGGTGCTGGTGCAAAAAACACTGGAGGTGTCTGGCCTTGATCAGTTAACCCGCTAAGATAAGCAAGAACCTGATTAATCATCTCTGGGGTAGGTTGGGGTGGTAATTCCTCATTCTGCACTTGCTCACTTTCCCCTTCCTCACCCCCTCTTAATACTTCCTCAGTCGGTGGGGGAGTCACCGCCCTAGTACTAGATTGGACAGGTACTTGTCCTCTTCTTCTAGAGGACGTCCTCCCACGACCTCTTCCACGGCCTCTTGCCACTACTCCTCTTCGAGCTACAGCCCCAGTGGCTGGCTCAGACGCCTCTTGTCTTGCCAGTGCTGGTGTTGGCGCTGTTATTGCTCTAGTTCTAACCATCTGCGAAATAGAGTGAAGATGGTCAGATACCAATTTGTATCACCTAGATACCAATTGGATCCAAGTAATAGCACGAAAGAAAGAAAGAATGGAATTTTCCTAAAGTCTTATAGCCTCTCAAAGAAAAGTAAAGGCGTCCCCCTACCGTTCCTTAAGACTCTACTAGACTCGTTCTTGTGTGATGAGACCAACGAACCTAATGCTCTGATACCAAGTTTGTCACGACCCAAAACGAGTCGCGAGTGGAACCCACACTTATCCTACTATGTGAGCGAACCAACCAATCTAAACCCCAACATTTTCAAACATAGTAAACAGAATAAAATGCGGAAGACATAAAACTCAATAATAACTTCTAAAACTCAAAACTTATCATTATCCCCAAAATCTGGAAGTCATCATCACAAGAACATCTATCCACAAATTACTAATTCTAAAAGTATCTAGAAAGCTTAGAATAAATAAAAAGCTAGTCCATGCCGGAACTTCAAGGCATCAAGACATGAAGAAGAAGATCCAGTCCAAGCTAGAAGCGTTAGCTCACCCTGAAATCCGGTGTAATGAAGATTGGCTAGAGTTGCGGTTGAGTTGAAGACGACGGTACGTTTGCTGTACTCCACAAATAACAAAGAAAAACAATTTCAAGTAGGGGTTAGTTCAAACACAAGTACTGAGTAGATATCATCGGCCAACTCAAAATAGAAAACAGTATATATCAGATAATATCATAAATCAACTATAATACTCAACATACGGCATTTACAATTACCATAACCCTTGGTCACAACACCAAGCATATCAATGAGGACTCACGCCTCCCCATCATACTCATTTGGGAATTAGGTTCATTAAATTGAGTATATTAACATATTTCAAGATTCATTCTCTTTACTAATCCTGGTGCCGGAACGTGACACTCCGATCCTCATATACTATCCTGGTGTCGGAACGTGACAACCGATCCATATTCTATCCTGGTGTCGGAACGTGACACTCCGATCCTCATATACTATCCTGGTACCGGAACGTGGCACCCGATCCATATACTATCCTGGTGTCGGAACGTGACACTCCGATCCTCATATACTATCCTGGTACTAGAACGTGGCACCCGATCCGCTAATCTCACTACTTTTGTTCATCAAGCCTTCTTTTATACCAAGGCATCATCATTAACAAAGTAGATTAGGGTTTTTCAAGATTTAGGATTCAATAGCTTCATCATGCTTATTTTATCACAATTATATAATCACATTCATGCAAGCATACAATTAAGCATATAGAAGGGTTTACAACACTACCCAATACATATCATTCGCTATTAAGAGTTTACTACGAATAGCATAAACCATAACCTACCTCTACCGAAGAATTGTGACCAAGCAATCTACTTTCCCAAAGCTTTGCTTTCCTCTTCGTTCTCTCCTCTTGATCGATCGTTTCTCTCTCTCTCTGTTCTTTCTATTTTTCTTATTCCAACCGTTTTTCTTTTACCCTAATTAGCATATAATTAAGTGTAAAAGATGGTAAAAGTAACCCACTAATTAATCCAAGGTTGTCTCCTTTAACCCCAAGTAATTGGATTATTGATATTCAACCACTAACTTTATAATTATACGCAGGAATAGTCCAAAACGCCCCTTAAAACATTTAACAGAAATTCGACCCAGTCAGGGTTACGCAGCCTGCGACGGGCCGTCGTGCCTGCGACGGTCCGTCCTTCTGAGTCGTCACAGAGTTCAGAGACTGAATTTTACTAAAGGGTCTGTGACGGTCCGTCGTGCCCATGACGGTCCGTCCTGCCATGTCGTCGCGAAGTTCAGAGAGTTGTTCTCAGTACCCAATTTTTCAGAATTCTAAGTGTTTTGGAACGAGACACCCTCGACGGTCCGTCGTGGCCATGGCGGTCCATCGTGGGGTCCGTCGACCCAGACAATTTTTTTTTACCAGACATAAACTCTACTGCTCAAAACGACTAACAGGTCGTTACAGGTATTCCTTTATTTTGCCTATGAATTTCTATTAGTTTCATGAAGATTCACATTCACAATTATCCTTTCTCTTTTCATCATATAGATTTGGTTTGTAACAAAAAAGAAGTACATGAAGGTAAGAAATATTTCATTGCAATTTTATTTTTATTTTCTCTATTTTTTTCTATATAAATTAGTATTTGGTTAACCAAAAAAAAGTAAATGAAGTTAATTAATATATCATTCTCAAGTCCTTATTTTTTTATTTTCATTATTTTGTCTTTATAAATTCATATTTATTTGGGAAAATGCACAAGTACCCCTCAACCTATGCCCGAAATTCCAGACAGACTTATACTATATTAAGGTCCTATTACCCCAACAATTTTCTACCCCTTTTCGGTCTACATGGCATTAGCTTAAAAAAAGTCAACCAAAGTTGGACCACAAGATAGTGCCACGTAGGCCGAAAAGGGCTAGAAAATTATTAATAAAATAAGTTCAGGAGGATAATAGGACCTTAGTATAGTATAAGGTGTCTCTGAGATTTCGGGCATAGGTTGAAGGGTACTTATGCATTATCCTTATTTATTTTCTTGAAGATTCACATACAAAGTTATAAATCCTCTTCTTCATCATACTTTTTTGCGAATTAACTAACATGAAACAAAAAAAAATATATGAAGGTAAGATATATTTCATTCTAAAGTCTTTCTTTTTATTTTTATGTACTTAGACATACTTTCTTAATTTTTTTTATGTTTGTATTATAATTTATCAAGTAAGTATGATAAAAAAATCTCTGTAATTCTTAACAATGCATTGTCCATATGCAATTGCTCTTTCTAATAGTTAGTTTTTCAGATTTAATATAGTTTGATCATAATATTTGTTAGATTTCAAGAAATAATTATTATTTAATATTGTTAGTACTATTGAAAAGATAATATACAAATATATTAAATATAGTTTAGATTTCATTCTTTCTTTTTTGACATAATTATTTTTTATTGGTATATAATTTTTTTAATTCAGTTGGTTGCATATAATGACGAGTTTGACATATGGATCAAAATATGATGACGGATCTCGTTGCAAAGGAAGATGGTAGAATAAAAAAAAGTATAATTAGAGATTATTTTTTCATTTTGAATTGTATTAGCAACTTAGTTACTTTTGCTAGAGTTTTTTAAATTTTGATTTATATAAATAATTTAGCTAAATATATTATTTTGTCAATGCCAATCATTTGATCCTTTAGTATTCTACTTTCTTTTTTATATGAAAAAAAATTAATATAATTATTTCATTTTAACAACAACAACAAAATTAAGATGATTAGTTTCATTTTTATTATAAGGGATAATGCCCAAGTACCCCTTCAACCTATGTCCGAAATCTCAGAGACATACTTATACTATACTAAGGTCCTATTACCCCCCTGAACTTATTTTATTAATAATTTTTTACCCCTTTTTAGCCTACGTGGCACTATCTTGTGGGTCCAACGATGGTTGACTTTTTTTTCAAACTAGTGCCACGTAAGCTAAAAAGGGATAGAAAATTACTTATAAAATAAGTTCAGGGGGGTAATAGGACCTTAGTATAGTATAAGTGTGTCTCTGGGATTTCGGGCATAGGTTGAGGGGGTACTTATGCATTTTCCCTTATTTTAATTATAAAAAGTAATTGAAAATTAAAATATTATTTTCATGAAGTCATTTTTTGTGTATTTAACAATCTGTCACCATTTTTTTTGCTTCGAAATGTATTTATAATCTTTGTGTAGTCACCAATTATTATGTTTTCTTTGTTCATTTTTGTATTTTCACCCCTTAGTTTTATTTATTTATTTTACAAATAAAATCAATACATAATTAGTAATACATCTATTGTCTAATAAAATTACACATTTAAATTATTGATAACTTATGTCTCTTCATCTTACTTGTAACGTTTTATATTAAATATTATTCATAATTTTTATATGTTTTATTTTTCGGAAGTCCTATAAATATTTAATTAGTGTTTTAAAAATTATAATAAGTAAATACAATGATAAAATTAAAAAAAAATTCAATTTTGTTTTGATGAAATCAGAGTTTGAACAGAACATTAGTATTCTTACAAAAGATATAGAAAATTAAAACATATAAAATATTTTCAACCTAATACAATATATTGTTATTTCAACATATTGTCTCTTATTCCATTTACTTCACTACAGTGAATATCTTGTTCTAATATATATATATATATATATATAAACAAAATAAATAAAAATATTTTATATGTTTTAAAAAAGTCTATGATCTGCAGACGAGGAGAAATATTAATATCATCTATATATTCGATACTAACCTAAATATTACATATTTCATATTATTATCTTATAAATATTTTATATAATCGCGCAGAGCGCGAATAATTTCACTAGTTAATATTATTAAACCATTCCACTCTTTTATATGGGTCTATTTATTTGTCTAGTTCTAATTAATATTCTATTTTTTATTATTGTTGTTAAAATGTATAATATTACATACGATAATTTCTTATTACAATAAGATATATTGCTCCTAAAAATATATTATATGGTTTATCATATTAGAAATCAATCACAAAATAAATTAATCATTTTTTAGTATTTTTAAAATTTTTATTTATAAATAAATTTTTTGATAAAAAGAATGAAGGAAAAATTCTCATATATGTGTACATATATAATAAAAAATTATTTCGTGCTATAACAAATATGTATTTGTGATTAATATGTATTTAACTTGTAATTATTTAAAGTAAAAAGTATCTATATTAATTTTTTTTTTGGTGATGACTATAATAAGAAATAGATTATTAATGTTATAAAACTCTTCCACTTTCTCTACATGTGTTAGGGACAAACATAAATCCATCTCTTGGTATACCTTTCTATAACTTTGTTTGGTACGAAGAAAAACATTTTCTGGTTGCTATATGTTTTGAATTTTTTTTCAAATCAATCATTTTTCTCAAAATTAAGGAAATGACTTCTCTTTAAAAATTAAGAAATTTTTCAAAACATTCCTCCAACTTTAAGTTATATTTTTTTTGTTGAAAAAAATATATTTATAACTTATTTTAAAAAATATTTTCAATTTCCAATTTTTATTTTTTCATCGCACCACACCTCACACTACCCTTACCCTGACCCCCCTATCAGCCCTCACTCCCCTCCAAAGCAAATTAAATTTATTTTTTAAAAAAAATTCAATTTGAGTTTTTTATCTTACACCCCATCTCTACACTCGACCCCTAGCCCTCCACCCTCCAAAAAAAATTGAGTTTGTTTTTAAAAAATATTTTCAACTTCAAAATTTTATTTTTCACCCTTAATCTTGATCCCGTCCATCCACCCCATTACTCACCCCCGCCCCCCCCCCCCCCAAACCAACCAATTTTTTTTAAAAGAAGTTTGTTCTTAAAAAATATTTTCAACTATAAAAATTCATTTTTTCATCCGTACCAATTCCCCCTCCCCCTCCCCCTCCAAAATAAAATTAATTTTTTTTTAAAAAAAAAAGATATTTTCAACTTCACCCCCTACCATCTCCCATCCTTCACCTCCTAAAAGAAAATTAAGTTCGTTTTTAGAAAAAAAAATCATTTTTTTAAAATTTTTATTTTTTCTCACCCCTATCCCCCAAAAAATTACGTTTGTTTTTTACAAAATATTTTCAATTTCAAAAATTATTTTTACTCTGGTAAAAATAAAAGATATTTCTTAATAACATTTTTCTTTCATAAATCAAACACTAAAAATCTTTTACGAAAAATATTTTCTACTCACCAATCAAACATGAGAAAAATAAGTAAAAAATCTACTTGTTTTCAAGGAAATATTTTTCATGGAAAACATTTTCCTTCATACCAAACACGCACTTCATGTACTCTACATATATTGTCACTCTATGATAATTTTCATATAATTGAGTAGATAAGTACACATTGAATTACTAATAATGACATGAAGACTTCTTATATATATATATATATATATATATATATATATATATATATATATATATATATATATATATATATATATATACACACACATTTTATTATATATTATGTGTTTCAATTCTTTTATTTTCCACTGAACCCATCGGTAGCCCCCTAAAATTAACATCAATTTTTACTTTGACACATCAATTAGACTTTGTTCATTTTAGACACCTCATGCACTTTTGCTGTCATGACATGTTGTGTGTGTCGCACCCATTTTGAGCGCGTGAGGTTTTGTTTTTTCTTTTTGGATTTTTTCCCTCCTTCTTCTTCACTTTTTAGCCTTACCACTTAATTACACCTTCTCCATGAAAATTCATGATAAAAAAACCTTAGGAAATATGAAAAAATAAAATAAAAAGATTATCACACTAATTTTAAAAACAATTATAAGAGCAAAATTTTTAAAAATCGTCACACTAATTTTGAAAAGATTTTTTAGAACAAGATACATTTTTTTTCCAAAAAAATTAGAAGAATGTCATATTTAATTTCCAAAAATCAATTAAAAGAAAAAACTAAAATCTAACGATTTTTTCCTTAAAAAAAGGAAGAAGAATCATGAAAATGGTTATAGAGTTGCGGAGGCAAAAGGTACGTAAGGCAGATGGGGTATGGGTGGGGTAAGGTCGGACAGTAGAAAATAGGAAATTTTATTTATTTATTTATTTTTGCTGAAAAATTAGTTGTTTTTTAATAATTTATTTTAAAATTATTATTTTTACATTTAAATGTCACATGTCAGCTTTTAATTAGTCATCATGACATGTCATCCGCAAGTGTGTTACACACACTTTGTTATTTTAGTTGATTGGCAAAAAGGTGTCAAAATGACATAGCGGACCCTACTTGAGGTGTTTAAAATGCAGAAAGCCTACTTGAGATGTCTAAATGAAAGTTGATGCCAAATTTAAGGGGCTGCCGATGGGTTCAACATCTTCCACTGCAAAGTATAATGTACATGTAATGTTATGTATCAACTTAATTTTATTTTCTTAAGATAATTTATATGTTTTTTTCCCTTCTTATCGGCAATGTTAAGTGGAAATTAAAGTTTGAAAATATTTTTGAAAAAAAGACATGAAGTCACCATTGAAATTGTCCTGAATTTTCAAAAAGACACCTTAACTTTGCAACCGTCCTATTACTCCACTAAATAATTTTTAATAGATATTATTATATCATCAAAAAAGGGCCTAAAATACCCTTAAAGTATTGGAAATGGAACAAAATTACCCTCCATCCACCTATTAGCTCCAAAATACCCTTCCCACTCACCTATTGGGTCCAAAATACTCTTGTCATCCACCTTTTGGTTCAAAATTGACCACTTATTTAATGATTTTATATTTAAACTATTTAAATATTTTTAAAATACGTGGCGCTCAACTATTTGTTATAATTTAACTTATTAGTATAATTTATAAATCAATCCACTACCCATCCCATTACTAATTAAATCTCTCTATTTTAATGAACCCGGCACATTATTAATGCAAGCTACTACCAATTGAGTGTTTTTAAAAATTAAAGAAGTAAATTATCATACATTCAAGTGGCTAAATAAAAATCACCGATAAACTTAAAAGTCTGGCTATGTTCATCTTAATTATTCTTACGTCTCAATTATGTGATGTTACTTCATAGGTAACTTTTTTTCAAAATAATATATTAAAGGTTTTAAAACAAATCATAAATATTTATGAAATATATTTTAAAAAAGTGCATGAATTAATTTGGGATGTATTACTTCTTTACCTTCAATCATAAATTTCTAATTGAATTTTGAAACAAAGTGTCCGCCTAATAAGTGGCTCTACCTAGATTTAATTGGGGCTTCGATTCGGACTCGAATAATTTTGAATGTCATTTTCAGGAATCTATAATTTCATCGTGTTTTAGTAGTGTTTATGACGATTTTGATATTATAATTGGATTATTAATTGTGTGAGGTTTAGTTAGTAATGAGTGGTAGTGGGTTGGTTTATAAATTATATTAATAAATTATAATTATAATCAATAGTTGAACGTCAAGTATTTTAAAAAATATTTAAAGAGTTTATAATTTTAAAATAATTAAAAAAGTGGTCAATTTTGAACCCAAATGTGGATGACAAGGGTATTTTGGAGCCAGTAGGTGGATGAAAAGGGCATTTTGGAGCCAATAGGTGGATACAGGATAATTTTGTACCATTTTCAATACTTTAAGGATATTTTAGGCCCTTGTCCGTTATATCATTTTTCGTCACTTGACATAGAGAGTGGTGGGCACTCTCTCAAAGAAAGTGAGAAGCCTAAAATAACTGATATAATTTTATTTTTACAAGTATTTTATTATAATATATATTTTGATTATTTTGATTATTATTTTAACTTTTTTTCCTTTTTATTTTTCTCTTTCTTTCTTCTTTCTTCTTCAAATATCATTGTCGTCTCCGTCCATTGAAGTTTCTTACTTTCAATGCCACCATTTTTACCAAGACTTGACATTCTAATTTTATTACTATCAGTTTTACTTTCTTTAATTTTAAAATTTTATCTAAATATTTTCTTACATTTTGAACATTTTGATAAACCCATTAAATTTCAAGATGATAAAGTATTATATAGTTTTTTTAATCTGATTTTAAGTTGTTTCAATTTTTGGGGAATTAATTTATTCTTGTAAAATTATTATTTCTAATTTGAATTTTGTCACGACCCTAAACGAGCCGCGAGTGGCACCCACACTTACCCTACCATGTGAGCGAACCAACCAATCTAAACCCAACATTTCAACCATAATAAACAGAATATAATGCGGAAGACTTAAGACTCATTAACGAAATCAATTAATAACTTCTAAAATTTATTAATTACTATCCCCAAAATCTGGAAGTCATCATCACAAGAACATCTATCCTCAAATTACTAAATCTAAGAGTATCTAAGAAGCTAAAATAAGTAAAAGAGATGGTCCATGTCCGAACTTCAAGACATCAAGACGCGAAGGAAAGATTCCAGTCCGAGCTAGGAATAATAGCTCACCCTGAGATCTGATTATGCTGAAGTCTGGCTAGAGTTGCGGACGAGTCGAAGTTGTTGGCACGTTTGCTGCACTCCACAAATAACAAGAAAACAAATACAAGTAGGGGTCAGTACAAGACACAAGTACTGAGTAGGTATCATCGGCCAACTTAAAATAGAAAGCAATATATATCAGATAATAACATAAAATAGACTACCATACTCAACAGATAACAACAACTAGTACCATAACCATTGGCCACCACCCAAGTACATCTGTGAGGACTCACGCCTCCACACCATACTCGTTTGGGAAATAGGTTCTTTAAATTTGAGTATATTAACATAATTCAAGATTCATTCTTTTTACTATCCTGGTGTCGGAACGTGACACCCGATCCTCTACTATCCTAGTGTCGGAACGTGACAACCGATCCTCTACTATCCTGGTGTCGGAACGTGACACCCGATCCACTACTACTATCCTGGTGTCGGAACGTGACACCCGATCCACTACTACTATCCTGGTGTCGGAACGTGACACCCGATCCACTACTACTATCCTGGTGTTAGAACGTGACACCCGATCCATTAACCTCATTCTTTTAGTTCATCAAGCCTTCTTTTATACCAAGGCATCATCATTAACAGAGAGTGTTTTAGGTTTAAGCTTCACAACCTCATCTTTCCAACCCATTACAATTACATAATCACATCATGCAAGCATACAATTAAGCATATAGAAGACTTTACAATACTACCCAATACATATCATTCGCTATTAAGAGTTTACTGTGAAATAGCATAAACCATAACCTACCTCCACCGAAGAATCGTGATCAAGCAATCTACTTCTCCAATGCTTTTCTTTCCTCTTCGTTTCTCCCTCTCTCGTTCGTTCTCCCCTCTTCTCTCTGTTCTTTCTATTTTTCCTTATTCAAACTCTTTTTCTTTTACCCTAATTACCATATAATTAAGTATAAAAGATGGTAAAATTAACCCACTATTTATTCCAAAGTTATCTCCTTTAACCCCCAAGTAATTGAATTATTAACATTAAACCACTAACTTCATAATCATAAGCAGGAATAGTCCAAAACACCCCTTAAAAGTTTTTAACAGAAATCCGACCCAGTCAGAGTTACGCAGCCTATGACGGTCCGTCGTGCCTGCGACGGTCCGTCCTGCTGAGTCGTCACAGAGTTCAGAGAGTTGAATTCATTAAAGACTCTGTGACGGTCCGTCGTGCCTACGACGGTCCGTCCTGCCATGTCGTCGCGAAGTTCAGAGAGTCGATCTCAGTACCCAAATTTCCAGAATCTAAGTGTTTTGGAACGAGACCCCCTCGACGGTCCGTCGTAACCATGACGGTCCGTCGTGGAATCCGTCGACCCAGACAGTTATTACCAGAAATAAACTCTACTGCTCAAAACGACTAAACAGGCCGTTACAAATTTATATGAAAGTAAGTAGTTGATGATACCTTCAAAATTTTAAATTTTCATAGAAAAATAATTAATTTTGTTATCAATAATTCAATGAAGTCTAAAAAATAGTTTGATATCTATAAGGAATTTGATTGGAGAAGAAGAAGAAGAAAACGAAAAGAAAAAAAAATGGAAGTTTTGACATGAGGGTGGAGGTGAAGAAAAAAAGAAAATGAAATCACTTAAAAGTAGGAGGTGGAAGATGAAGTGAATTTTAAGATAAATCAAAATTAAAAGTGAAAAAGTAAAAGACGGAGAGAAGTAAAGAAAAAAAATAAAGGAAAAACTTAAAATTAAAAAAATTATATTTTTGATTAAATTAATACGTGTCATGTAATGATTTGTGTGTGAACACACTTGTTTCTTAAAATTTGGAGCTTATCAAAAAATGGGATTATAATATATGTTCAAAATTATTTAGTGGGTAATATGCAAGTTAATGTGTCTTTTTAAAAAATCGAGACTTCAATGCTGATTTTACGTCTTTTCTTAATATCTTTCTAGCAATTTTCTGAATAGACAACATCAAGACCGTGAATTGATTTGTATTGCTTTTTATAAACTTTTATAAACATATAGTCAATTAAGGATATCAATTATTTTAAAATATGTTCAATTTTGCTATGCCCGAATACACTAGTAAATAAATAAATGTAAATAGTAATTTGCTTCTCCTTCGCTGTTGAACTGCATCTCCGACTCTCTTTTCTTTCTCACTACAAAATAAATTATTATTATTATGTCGGTTGAAATTTCATGTATTTAAGGATCAAAAATATTTTATATTATTGTGGATAAATTTATTTTGAAAATATTATTTGTTTATGTAAAATAAATGTTATGATGTACTCAAATTACGAACTACAAAAAATAATTTAAGAGATAGTATAAAAAATTGTCATTGCAAAATTACATAGCAAGTAAAAATTATACAATTTTATAGGAGCTCTCCCCCAATACAAATATCTATATCAATATCTATCTATCTATCTATCTATTTATCTATTGACAAATATTTTACTTGGCATATATACTATAAATATAAATTACTACTCTAAATAATTAATTTATCTTAGAAACTAATATTTTAAAATGTCACTCAATTTTGGATACAAAAAGTAATTTGTTAGGCTTTTGAGTATGTCACATCGCATTTCAGATTGTCTAGATGCTTACGCTGAATGGAATATATACCCCTTAGCAATTTTGACTCTTATATGTCCGTAGTTGTGATTTGTCGCTTTTTTGTGATCGTAACAATCACTTCAAGCAGTGAAAAGAACGAAAGATGTGCTCCAAGTCCTTTGGTTGTTGAACAGAATCCAACCACACCGGAATGAGTGGTACAAAGTCCTCCAACTTTTCATACTTTTGGAGAACTTCCAGCCATCAATTGTTATGTCAAACTATATTTAATGATAAATTTATTTGAGTGATTTTCTTTATACAAAAGTTGTTCAAGGTATTTTGAATATAAAAATTTAAGTCGAGTGTTTCCAATAATGTAAATCAAAATTTGATGATTTTACTAGATAATTTTTTAATGTTAAATGACCTTTTGATATTAACTCATAAGATTTTTAAGAAGAAGAACCGAGAGGTTGTATTGCAACAAATGGCTAACATTTTATTAACTTGAAAAAATGTTTCTATCATAAATAGTAAATTTTGATGGAAAATGAAAATAATGTTAGATTTTATGTTCTTTTTTTTTGAGTTAACAAAAAAGAGACAATTATGATAAATTTTACTAGCCACATAGGATTTCTAATAAAATTTAATACTTTTGTTTTCATTAAATCTCTTAGGTGTAGCGTAAAAGACGGAAATGAATACTTTTGTCATACATTAGGATTATTTCAATTATTAAAAATAAAAATTAACACATTTAATATGCATTAAAAACTATGTCAATCAGATAAAATATATTAAAAGCCAAAAATAAACCATTATCTATACATTTAGGTTCAAAGTTGAAGTTGATGTCGGCGTATCAAAAATAATGTGTTGAAAGTAAACTAAGAGAAGGAAAGAGACTAGGCCGGCATAAGCTATGGATGATAAAAGACGACCGTCATATTAATGATTCTTGGATGAAATTGTGCACTATATCTATCACCAAAATTTATAGTCATTCTCATACATATGCTTTCATATGATTAGGTGTTCACTCTACTTTTAATTAGATTTGATAACAATGTCAAGATTTGTATTGACATTTGTATATAGGATAACATTTGTTTGGATTATTTGGATTAAGCAATTTCAATATGGCCAATACATTGTGATGATATTATTTATACGAAAAGTCTGCTCTCTTTGAAACAGAGTCAATAAATAAGGATGCAATTGATCATTTAAATTTTATAAATAATTCCGACAAATTATTTATTATATTGTTATTTGCTCAAGTGACATGAACAAACTTTTTTATGTTTTCTTTTTTGAAATTCTACAAAATTAGAGCTATACAAAATAGATTTAATTTGTTATATATGAACTTGACAGAGTTATACATCTAGAATACTTTGGAATACGTTGACAGACTAGCTAGTTAATAAAGTTGAAAACTAGTGTACAAAATAGATTTATTGCTCAACTAAATAGAAGTCGATTTTTTCTTTTCAAATAAAGCCAGAAAGCTCATAGCAATGACATCCTCCAAGTTATCTTTTTTTCCTTGTCGGCTCTTTAAATGGAGTTTCTTGGAAAAAATAGAATTAACTAATTAAACAAGAAGAGGAAAAATGACATCATACATTATATCATTAACTTGAACTTGCCTTATATTGATTCATAAATGATTGCTTTATCAAAAATAATATTAATTAACCAAAAAGGATGAGATTTGTTGTATCACAGAAACTTCCCTTTGTTTTCCTATACATTGATGTTTAAAATTTCATTTTAAAATACAAGGCAAATTTATATTTTAAACATGAAAGGAATATTTTAATAACTAAGCAACAACAAAATGTGTACATTAAACAGAAATTGTAGACAATGCCTTTGATGTTGTTAGTGAAAAAACTTACAAGATAATAAAAATAACACTCCACACACATTTAAGATGATAAATATCAAGTTATAAATATACTTTTTGATAATAAACTACTTATAACATATTATTATCAAGTTATAGCATATCAAGAAAAAATATATTATTCTCATTAATTATTTAAATAATAATTAATTTATTTAAGTAATTACATTTATTATTCAATTATCTTTTTTAAATCAATCTATTTAATTAAATTAATTTTTTAAGTTACCTTTTTAAAACCAAATTATTTGATTAAATTATTTTTTTAAGTTATCTTTTTTAAACAAAACTCTTTAACTATTATTAATTAAATTAAACATTATATAGTTACCTTTTTAAAAAAATTACAAAATAATAGGGATTTTATCATTCCATGATAACTACCCACCACTATCTAAACCAATACCAGTTTTTTTTAAAAAAAACCTTCACATGCTATATTTAAAAAAAAATAAAAATTCATCTTCCCCAAATATTTTAAAAACCAACTATAAGTAATTATTTAAATACTAATTAATAAGTTTAAATATTTATTTTTATTTTTACATTTAAATTTTATATTATTTTTAAATAAAATAAAAGGTAAACCACGTTTATGTATTAATTGTTAGTAGCACCAATTGTGGCATTTGAATTAATTTTAATTAATAATGGATAATTAACAAATTAGCACATATTAAGGAATTCAAAAAAGATTTAAATTATTCAGTTTCCTTAAAATGCTCAAACTAATTTAAATCAAATTAAAACATGATTTTTTACTTTTTTTCTCTCTATCACATTTTTCACTCTCCTGTTTACAGAATTTTTACTCCTTTTTTTTTATTGAGTTTTTTTCATGTGAAAAAATTGTGATTTATTTTGATGGACAATAACTTATCAATATAATGAAACATGGTGGCAGATGAGATTTGTCATGTTGGTATTTGTTATAGTTTTCTGATTTGTTTTTAGTAATCTATGTTAATTCATTGTATTAAGAGTGTTATAAGATTGTATGATATTTATTTTTTTGTTTGGTAATTTTTTTTGTTATTTGTGGATATGTGTAATATTAATGAAATTATTGGTGAAAAAATCGTATAAAATTGGTCAACATGATGTTAGTTATCTGAATTGCATATTAATACGGTATGAAATATGAAATGCTATTTTGTTTGTCTGTTTTTTATTTGTAAAGCAATGTTTGTATTATTTATTTTGAAATTTATAATATGAAATGTGTATTACTTCGATATTAAAGATTTTTATTTTACTTTTTAATGGCATATTTTTTTGGAACTGTTTTTAATGAGCATTGATTTTTCATGTTAGGTGATATCACGACGTTTGATATGTATGCTGTTGTTGAAGGACCAAAGAAGTACATAGTAAATTTAAATACAAGGTGTGTAGTTGTGGGAAATTTCATCATTCATGTAATTGCAGTTCTTAGATACAGAATACTTGCATGAAGCATATTTCTGTTCTACCTTTTATAGCTTGAAGAATTTCAGAGATGCATATGTCATCCCTGTTGAATCTATAGCCTGTGAGAGTACGTGGGATATACCCGGTTATATTTCAAAGCCTAAATTGATGGCATCCGATCCAAGTAAATCAGTTAGAAAATCGCATGTTGAGCGTTGGAAGGAGTTTGCTGATGTGAAATTCAAAAGGTCAAAGGTTACTTGTAGTAGATGACTTCAAGTTGGACATAACAGGAAGACATGTTCAAATTATCCTGTTAAAAAATAATTTCATGATTTTTACTTGTTGTTACACAACATGTTTTGTTTTATGGAATAAAATTGGTACAATTAATATTTGAGTAATTGTGATTTCTTAATATTGTCCAACTATAAATAATATTGAAACACATTTTGTGTCCGTTTTCAAATTTTATTTCTATACTTATATATAGTTAAATAAGAATCGTACATAGTTCATACGAAAAACATATATATGAAACAACTTTTTAAACATATAATTGTTCAATAAAACTCTTGTTAGAATAGTTCATATATAGATCATAGATAGTTCGCACAAAGTTCATATATATGGATCAAAAAATATATGATACTTGTCATATTAAAACGATAATAAATCAAAAATGTGATATTATGTTCATACTAGTAGTAATCAGACTTCATACATATTTCATCCAGACAGTAATCAGACTTCATACATAATCAATAATTGAAGAAAGACTCATACAAAAAAATCAACAAAATAGAAATGTAATGTCATGCCCATACAACTAGTAATCAAACTTCATACATACATCAATTTATATATCAATTAAAACATAATCCAAACACTGTCATATAAATAGACAACCAAATCAATTCATACACAAAGCATGAAATGAAATTCTAAGGTACTTTCATACACAAATCATACAACAGTAATACATCAATGTATATATCAATTCATACAACATTTATACACAAGTCATACAAACTAATACATCAATCCACACAGAATTCATACGATATTAATACATATTACCAGTGTTTGAATGATGTTTGAATTGATATATAAATTGATGTGTGTATGAAATCTGATTACTAATTGTATGGGCATGACATTACATTTCTAATTTGTTGGGTTTTTTGTATGAAGTCTGATTACTAATTGTATAGGCATGACATTACATTTTTAATTTGTTGACTTTTTTCTATGAAGTCTGATTACTAATTGTATGGGCATGACATTACATTTCTAATTTGTTGGCTTTTTTGTATAAATCTTTCTTCCATTATTGATTATGTATGAAGTTTGATTACTGTCTGGATGAAATATGTATGAAGTCTGATTACTACTAGTATGAACATGATATCACATTTTTGATTTATTATCGTTTTAGTATGACAACTATCATATATTTTTTTGATCCATATGTATGAACTTTGTACGAACTATCTATGATCTATGTATGAACTATTTTAACAAGAGTTTTACTGTACAATTATATGTTAAAAAGTTGTTCCATATATATGTTTTTTTGTATGAATTATGTACGATTCTTGTTTAACTATATATTAGTATACGAATAAAATTTGAAAACGGACACAAAATGTGTTTCAGTATTATTTATATGGATAATATTAAGAAATCACAACTACTCAAATATTAATTATACCAGATTCTTCCATAAAACAAAACATGTTATGTAACAAAAAGTAAAAATCATGAAATCATTTTTTTAACAGGATAATTTGAACATGTCTTCCTGTTATGTCCAACTTGACGATATTTACTACAAGTAACCTTTGACCTTTTGAATTTTACATCAGCAAACTCCTTCCAACGTTCAACATGCAATTTTCTAACTGATCTACTTGGATCGGGTGCCATCAATTTAGGCTTTGAAATATAATTGGGTATATCTCACATACTCTCGCAGGGGATAGGTTCAACAGGGATGACATATGCACCTCTGAAATTCTTCAGGCTATAAAAGACAGAATAGAAATATGTTTCATGCAGTTTCTTGTATCTAAGAACTGCAATTACATGATCACATGGTATTTCATAATGGTGAAATCTCCCGCAACTACACACCTTGTATTTAAATTTACTATGTACTTCTTTGGTCCTTCGACAAGAACATACATATCAACCGTCGATGGTATTACCTAACATGGAAAATTAATGCTCATTAAAAATAATTTAAAAAAAATATGTCATTAAAAAATAAAATAAAAATATTTAATATCAAAATAGTACACCTTTCATACTATAAATGTCAAAAAAAATACAAACATTGCTTTACAAATCAGAAACAGACAAAGAAACTAGCATTTCATATTTCGACCAACATACTATTTTTTCACCAATAATTCCATTAATATTTCACATATTCACAAATAACAAAAAAAATTACTAAACAAAAAAACAAATATAGCTTTCATCATCACAAAAAAAATTTACTAACAAAAAAAAAAAAGCTAAACAAAAAAATACAGTTTTCATACAGAATTATATCAACATTTACCTTCATATGCCAAACAGAAACATATATTCTAATTTCAACAAAAAAAGAAACTTCATACATAATTAATACAAGTTTCATATAAGGTTCATACACGATTTATACAACTTTCATACTTCAACGATCCACATAATTATAAATACTTATTTTTTGACTAGTAACTAAATACACTGTACCATCAATCATTTTTTATATTTTGTTCATAACTCAAGTATTACGCGAATCTTCAATTTTATTAAAACTCAAACACATATATATTTACAGCTGTTTTTCAGATACGGTATATATACCAAAACACTGTTTCATCCCAAAAAAACAAGCTATAATCTATATCAGATCTTAAAATAATCAAAAAAAATCGACACAATGTTCTCCATGTTAAAACCCAACAAATCATAATCAAAATAAACAAATCATAATTAAAACCAACCTGATGAATTCCACATTCCACCATTTTAATTAATATCGACACAATGTCTCCATCATAGCAAATCAATTTTTTTCAACGTCAAAATTTCTTCAATTACTAAAAAAAAAAACGAACTGATATCTGCTGCAAATCTGAAAGAATAGTGAAAATTGGAGGAAAAAAATAGCTTGTACGTTGATGTCAATTTGTTAGAGCTTTTTAAGGAATTAAATCAAAATTTATTCTCATTTAAACTAATTTGAGAGATTTAAGGCAACTAACTAATCTGAATATTTTTTAAATTTCCTTAAAACGTGTTAATCAATTAACACTAATTAATAATTGTATTTAATTTAGTAATAAAGGATGCCATTTTCCATTTAAATTTTTGTCAGTTTTTTATTCATTTTTTTAAAACATTTTTTTTAATTATTTCAAATTAACATTAAGTTTATAATAATATGCTATAGCTTGAGATATTAAATGTTATATATTGAAATACAAACTCTAATGCTATATCTTGAGAATATTACTATAGAAAATGCTATATACCTAATTTACACATAATAAAATTGCAATATTACAATTGAAAATAAAATGAAGAAATTAATCTCTTCAGGCTGAGGCGCAGATATCTCGCTCTCTTTAAGGAGATTCAAGCCCACTGTAGCAAATGTTTTCACCGGTCTAGCAGTAGTCCTCTTTGACTTGTCCTCTTACGGATACAACAACCTTCACAAAGTATAACTCAACAACTCTGGACAAGAGTTGAGTCTAAAGCTCCCCTTTCAACTAATAAGAACTCTCTTTTAGACTAACTCTTTCACTCTTTGTTTTCTCTTGTGTTTCTTTTTGTGTTTTTTTTTGTGTGTTACAAACCAAATGAAGAGCACCACTATTTATACTACAAGAAGTCTTCCTATCAATGAATAGGAAGATAATGGAAGTAGTAAATAATGATATAATGACCTTAGGAATTTCATAGGTTACATATGTTACAATAGGAGTTACATATATTACAAAGAGTAATGGAGGAATTAAGAATGAAATAAAATAATGGACAACCCATGCTAATGGATGATGTAGAAGTTATCCATTCCAATGTTTATTGGAATGTTTTTATCTCTACAATGAATTCAACCAATAAAGCCAAAAGTAATTGCATTACATGGCTACCAAGTCAAAGATAAATAACATGATCAAATTGATAGTTTAAAACACAAATGCCTACTAATAGTCATTCTTATAACTCCCAAATAAAGCAATTTTATATGTTAAATATTAATTTTAAAATGCTAATAACCTAACAGATGTAAATTCGCTTCAAATCCTAATAGCCACAAGATTGACTACTCTGACAAGGACATTGTAGTGTATTTCTTAAATTAAAAAAATAATAATTTAATATGAAACTCACACTTTTATAATAATTTAAATATAATATTAAAAAAATTTATTATGTTTTTTTTTTACACTTATTATCGGATAAAAATATAGAGATGGAAAATAAAATGATGAATCTGACCCCTTCTGTATATAACAAAACAAAATACAGTATGAATACTCAAATTCTTTTTGGGTCTTAAATATTTGGGGACACAGCGCAAAGGGCTTTAGGTTAACGCCTTTGAAGCGAAGGTAGAGAGATGGGGGGAAGAAGGCATGGAGAGCCAACATAAGTATGGAGGACATTGAAGATCTCTTTGATAATTCCACAAAGGATGCTCTTTCCGGCGGTCCACTCGCTCAAGTTCCTAGCGATTCTCTCTTTTACGTTGACAAATCCAGAGGTATTTTCGAAATAGCCAGAGTATTAAATATCACTTGTTTCAGTACATAACGAAGTATAAAAGAAAGAGCCGATTTTGATACCAGATTAGCGTTCTAGCTGCTAGTATTGCCTTTAGATGGATTGCATGTATGCTATTTATTGTTGTACTGAACTGATTTTGACTGGATAACTGGATTGCTCCACTTGTGAAAAAATGGCTGCTTCTTTAGCAGTATTTTTTAGGTACTCACTGTGTGCTCTCATAATTTCCTCTTGAACTCCCTTTTAGGTGGACTCATTCAATAATATTACGTATTAGGCAATTAGACAAAATGGTTGAGTATCCCATTGAGTTGTAATTTTAGAAAAATCTATCTTGAGAGCAGATTGAGAGTTCATGTCAGTTATACACTTGCAGAAAAGTTTCAGGAACAAGTGTTTGGGTGTCACTTTTCAGTCAATGGTAACTGTTCACATGCAATTATTGGGTGAACTATGAAGTCTGATGAAATTTGGGAGATAGTAACTGACATTTTAGGACTAGAAGAGGGCAGTTTAGAATCATGTTGCGACTCTGTCCATTGTGAAAGACCCATTTGGTAGGTTAGCAAATCACCTTCGGGACCCTAACTAAAAGGAGCATGTGCACTTCATTATGATATATATATATATATATATATATATATATATATCATAATGAAGTGCACATGCTCCTTTTTTTCTATTCCTACATTGTGAAAATGAACTCTTGCATTATTGTATGGGACTACAGTTCTCCCTATCAGTACAATCCCCCTCCATTACATTGGTACTTTCTTTGTTCCTACTTCATGCCTCTCTACCCTTTTACCATGCTTGAAGCTCAATTCAACACCCTCTTGAATCAGTGAAGGCGCTGCAAGAATCAATGAAGGAGCTACAAGCGAACAACAAGCGTATGCTCTCTTCTATTTTCCATTTGCGCTCACTACAACTAGAGGAGATGCGATTCGACTCCACTTTCATTGATACCCAGAGATTTCAGATGCTTCAACTGTCACATCAGTGCTAGACTTAGCTTATGATGATAGTAATACCAAGGTGACTGTGATCGTAAACTCTTATTTGGATTCACAACTTCATATAAAGTTGTTGGGGATACAATACAAAAATCCGTGAATCTCGACAATATGTCCAGTGCTTTTATTGTCACGACCCAACTTGAATCTACACCTTACATTCTCGGTTAAGCTACCGAGTTTTCTTCCTAAAGGCAAAAGACATAAGCTTGACATTGTGTTTGGTTGCAAAGTGTTCCATTTAAATCTAGAAAGTGATATTTATGCAGCATTTCGTTGTCCCCATATAGCCACTGGTTTGCTTCAACATGCTTTTGGCTTACACAGCCACAAGTGGGTAGTGAAGTAGTGATACTATGTTGTGAATATAAACGGCAAAGCTAATATTTTTAATGGATTAAGCCATCGTTTCTGCTTATGTTTTTTTGATGTGTAATGAGTTAGTTACTGAGATTTTTCTTGCCACCTTGAACCGCATCTGGGATAGGGATGTCAATACTACTAGTAGAAAAGCTTTTTTGGTTCACTAACATTGTGACTCTGTATCCCAAATAAGTGGCAGGTTTTCCTATGCATTTTGCACATACAGACATTACAACTTCGTTGGTTAAGGAACCAAATTAGCCTTGTGACAAAGATACTACATTAGTTCCTTCCATCTTACTACAATTGAAGTTCAAGTTTCTGTTTTTACTTCCATTGTGTTAGGCATGTCTAACTTTTACATGATTCATATCATTGCTGCAACACATGTACATGGTTACATATTCTTCTTTTGCTACGAAGAACACTTTGTTTTGCCGACAATGGGGTATGGTGAGGGTGGGGGTGGGATGGGCACATTGCTACTCATGTTGTCCTTGACTTGAACATTGAGGACAAAATTCTTATTGAGGGCAGGGGTTTTGTTGCAAATTTGGTCATAGTGAAAGAGCCATTTGGGCAGTTAGCAAATTAATTACCTTTGGGACCCTGGCTAAAAAGGAGCATGTCCACTTTATACAAGAGAAAATAATTCATTAGGGCGTATGCTATGTAGTTGTCTCTTTATTTTCAGTTGGTTAGACTAATTCTGAAACATCCCTCCCTTCTTTCTTTTCTATTTATATGATGTGAATATGAACTCTTACCTTATTGTATGCGATTACAGTACTCCCTATCAGTACGATTCCCCTTTAGTACAAATCACCTTAAGTACTATATCACTGGGATATTTTGTCGTTGATTTTCATCATGGGCGCATCTTCCTTCTTTCTTTATTATTGTTTAGTCTTTTTTTGTTGGCAAGTCCCTTTTTTAACGATTAAGTGACAATTTTATGTCTATAATCCAGATCTTTCTGTCAAACGGAAAATTGAAAAACACCGGGAGAAAGTACTTCGATGTGATAGTATGCTACAATGCAATACCTTTGTTGAAGTTGTACCTTCTTCAACTGGAAAAAGTCCAAGAAGAAAAGTGAAGTTCATATAGCTAAAGATACTACTTAACAGGGTCAAAAGGTTCTTCACTCTTTCATTTTAAATATTCAATTCACCAATTGCAAGATATTATGGCTGCTTCTTCCTTGCCACAATGGCCTTCCCTCAATAGGGAGAAAAATCTTTTCATTTGAGTGCACATCCCTAATAGATCCTCATTGTTTGTTTCTTCTTAATTTTGTGTTATTAGGATTCGTCTGGTGGAGATTCTGGCATGGTTGACATTTGGGACGATAAAGGTGTCTTTATAATTAGAGACTTTTTGTTCCTCTTCATTTTTGTAGTAAAATGACTTTTTTGATACAACCTTCATTGCATTGTTGCAGGTGTGGTCATCAAAACCAAAAAGGTACACTATTTTCTCCTTCCCGTATTTGAATTTTAAAATTCTTTTCTCCTCTTTATCTTTTTGGGCCACTTATCTGGAACATCCTTTTCAATTTTGGTTTCCTTATACATGAAAAACATATTTCAGATCAGCTGAAGTTTTTCCTTGTAAGTTGTGATGCAATACATGCCATAAGTTTTATTAATGTAGCCTGCCGTTCTTTATGAGGACTACTATTTTTGCCTTAAAATGATTACTTCGAAGTCCATTTAAAAATGATCAGTCTTAAGTCAATTGAATCACTAAGCATATTTGAGATAAACCTTTTCCTTGCACATCCTCTGCATGCTTATTTGCTCAAACAATAGACGAGAGTAAAAAAGGAAAGAAAGGCATGAGAATGGATATAAAAGAATATCGTTGAAGGTAATGGACCTAAATAAGCAAAATGGATGTAGACGACCCATTAGAGCTGACCTTAACTATCTTTTGTGAGTGATGCATAGTTGATTGATTAATTGATCAGTAAGTTTCCCATTGCTAAACACATTTTCACCACTTCATTTGACGAATTAGATTATGCAGATACAATGATCTTTAACGGATACAAAATTTTATAAAAAAAGATATCAGGCATCCAAAAAGAAGTCAAACTTGGACTGTTTTCTATTTTACTCATTCCTCAATTTGGCATTTTGAAATCCTTCCTTTTAGCATCATTGATGCTCTATGCTGTTTAAAGATCTTGATCAAAATATGTGATGCATGTTTAGATTGGGATTTCATTTTTGAGTTTAGTTTTTCTGTACTTCCCTTCTGTTGTGGAATGAAGTCTTGTCATAATTTTCTATGTCTGTGGATGAGGTGGGTTGACTGGTGACACAAGCTCGTTTGGTTGCATTACCAAGATATTATAGAATCAAGATTAAAACAACTAAAATGAACATAATAACCTTTATATAATCCATTTTGTAAAATCAAACATAACACATATTTAATCCTACAATATAATTCATGTATTATAATCCTTGTATTACTCTATTTCCTAAGATAAAATCCTTACATTACAGTTCTCGCATAACTTGTCTCTCAACAAAACGATCCCTGGTGCATATTGTTTGTACCTCCTTGTCTTCTTCTTTCTCGATCCATTTCTTCACTATTGCAATTGTTTGTATATTTATTTATGGTCCTAAATCTCGAGTAGATGAATTGTAAACCTATCACTTCCCCTAGAACAATTTTGCATATATACTTTCCAGTAAGGGAAAATACAGATCTGCATCAGTATATTTAATCAGTTTTATATGCATTGCATGTGATAGAAGCCCAATACTTCTGTTATACCTGCCGTGGAGGTTGAGCCTCTAGGATGCTTATTCAATCTGCCATATGAAAGTCATCAGGTAATTGTGTCTGCATGTCATTTGTTATTACCGAGTTCCTAGTCCCTACAATTAATAATTCACTCGGTATCTTCTCAATTCAGGATGCATTAGCTTTTGCTGTTGCAGATGAAATGCAGAAAATTTCGTTGAAATGAATTGGGACCGGAGCCTATTCCATTGATTGTTTCTGGAGAAACAGTTAATGAAGAAGATGTAAGTTTAAGTTGTTAGTGTCTTGTAAGTACCTTTGACCATGGCCCTTGCCTTATGGGCTATGTTTTCTTATACATGCTATAAGTATTCACCGAAGATTCATTTGTTTCAGATGTATTTCCTTGAAGCGGATAGTGGCAGTGACACGAAGAATGAAAAACTAGTGAAAGACGGAAACACAAATTTGGAGAAAAGGTAAGCTTCTATATTGCTTGTCTGTCTTGATAGTTTTTTTCTATTGAAGCATGTTCTATTCTTTGCTTGCTCAGTACTCAGGATTATTTAAAATTATAATATTACTTGAAAATCCAGCCATCATACTTTGAACTATGCAATTTATTCACCTCTATCTATTCATATTCGTGGAGTCCCCTTATAATAGTGAATATGAGCTTCTTTGACAATCTTTGAGCTTCAGGCTTCAGAGAAATAGATGGCAATTTAATGTGTTAAATCTACATGATGAATTATACTGACAGTAAATTTAATTACATGTTAATCTCTGGACACTTGTTACACCCAATTAGACATAGAGAAAACTTATGATCACTTGAATCGGGAATATTTGTGGAGCACACCAGAAGGATAGGGTTTGGCATCACCTGGATTAAGGGTGTGTCTGGTATGGAGGAAAATGTTTTCCTGGAAAACAAGCGTTTTGGACTTATTTTCTCATGTTTGGTTAGTGAGCAGAAAATATTTTTCGGAAATAATTTTTAGTGTTTGATTTATGAATGAAAAATGTGTTTGAGAAATATCTTTTATTTTTACTAGAGTAAAAAATAATATATGAAATTAAAAATATTTTTTAAAATCAAATTTTTTTTGGGGGTGGGGGTGGGGTGGAGGGTAGTGCGTGGGGTAGGGGATAGGGGGTAGGAGTGAAAAAATAAAAATTTGAAGTTGATAGTATTTTTAAAAAACAAAATTAATTTTCTTGGGGTTTGAGGATGGGTGGGGGACTGGCCGGGGGGGGGGGGGGGGGGAGGGGAGGGGTTAGGAGTTTAAAAATGAAAATTTTAAGTTGAAAATATTTTTTAAAAGAAAAATTTTGGGGGAGGGGTGGGGTTTGGGGGGGAGGGGGAGGGGGGTTAGGATCTTAAAAATAAAAATTTGAAGTTGAAAATATTTTTAAAAAGCAAAATTATCTTTCTTGTGGATCATCTTGTGGTTACCGGATGATGGGAATAACAAAGCAGAAATTTGAAAATGAGCATGAAATGTTAATGTATGAATTGTTTCATTATTCGTTATTTCCAGGTCTTTTCGTTGCATTCACTTACAACAAGAAACAACCAGCAGTATTTGGTGCCACACTTGCATTTTGGTGTATTCTTCTTTCTTTCCTTGATCTTTCGTTCCGTCATATTCCTAATAACTTATAGGATGTGGTTAAGAAAAAATAAAACACAAATTAGCAAAAACCCCCGATTAAATGTAAGACAACTTTTTAATTCAAGTGTGCTTGTTTGTCATTCTCTTAAAATTATCGTTGTATTGTTAATTGAGACAATTTAAATAATTATATTATTTGGTAACGATAATATTTTATTATAAACTGTGATTTTTACTATCGTTTTAATTAGAAAAAAAAATATTGACGTCAAAAATATATACAAGTATATAGACAAAAATATACGAAGACGGAGTAGTTATCCGCCTGCGCAATATACACAGACGGATAGCCTATCCGTCGGCAGTACAGGTAATTTGTCTTCAGTAATTTCAAATACAGTTATATAAGTAGTTTTTGAGTCTAATGGATAGCATTTGACTTTTGTCCAATTGATAAGGACCTTTTACACCATTAGGAATCTGCTGAAAGGAGACAAAAACATGATTGTTCTGGTTGGTGTTTGTCATCTTAGCCAAGTGATCCACAACATTATTGGCCTCTCTTAGGCTTGAATTATCATATGTAGAATCTTCTCTATGGTGAGATTGAGCTTGTAATTGGGTTGTCTTTTTCCTTCAATCATCTGGAAGACTATAATTGAGTCGATTTTCAAGAAAAAATGGCTGAAATTTCTTTTGACGCATAAACCCAACCCCTTGAGGGCTGCCAATGACTTTGCCTCAAAGCTGCCATGGCTGCTCTTCCAGATAGTGTGCAAAGGGTCGCGTATGTTTTTCATTTTCAACGCTCCATTTATAGGAATTGCCAGGAAATAGATACACATTTGACGATTGGTTCTAGTTTCAGAAGATTTTTACAAAATGTGATCCAAGGTAATGTCAAGGTTGTGTTTGTTGAAACTTCTCTTGCCACCATATTTACAATTTCAACTTTCATTCCATATTTCCTAACACAAATAATAGGGCAGATTGTAGAACCAAACCATGTACCGTATTTTTAGGCTTCTGATTCCACCATTCATTAATAGGGAAAGTGCACAAGCAATACATCTAATAGAAATTCTTAGGCTATGCAAATTTAGTGATACATCAAGCATCTCTAGCAAACAAGTCGACCCTAAGTTCTGAGAGGCAACAATAACATTAGAGATTAGTTAGTACTTTGTATTGCAAATAAAAGCTCACATAGCCAATTCAACAAACTCACTATCCAAAGGCTCTTACCCATAGCCTTCCTTGATCACCAATTCAATCCAATAATCTCAATATACAAAGAATCCAAAGTAATATAATAAAAATCTCACAACTACAATCCATAGCCAATTCAACAAACTCACTACTCAAAGGCTCTTACCCATTGCCTTCCTCGATCACCAATCCAATCCAATAATCTCAATATACAAAGTAATATAATATGAATTCATCAACTTAGGACAACCCATATATGATTTTCTTTGTCAGCCCACTTGAGCGGCTCTGTTTTTGTTCTGACAACGCTTATAAGGAGGCAGTACATAAATTTCATGCATTGATGATACTTTGAAGTTTGTTTTAATCGCCTAAGTTGTTTGGCACCATGTGGTGGAGACAAGATTTGTCCTTTCCTGATCCGGAGAAAAGGAACTTGCAATATCCGTCCTTCCATGATCCGGAGAATCCAGATCATTTGGAAAAAAATTAGTTTGAGGATGATTCGATCAGCCTATAGCTTCTGATAACACAAACAACCAAATGGTCCAGGCCAGCAACACAAAAAAGTAAGAAGATGTACCTTGGGAGGCAACAACATGCGTCCTTCCATGATCCGGAGAAGAAGCAGTCATAATGCCATGATCCGGAGAATCTGGATCATTTGGAACAAAAACAGTTTGAGGATGATTCAATCAGCCTATATTTTCTTATAACACAAACAACTAAATGGTCCAGGAAAGCAGCACACAGGAAAGTAAGATGATGTACCTTGGGAGGCAATGACAGCAGTCATAATCTCACGATACGGAGAAGCGGAAACAGCACCATGATCCGGAGAACTCAAAGAGGCAACAACAACACGATCCAGAGTATCTGGAGATGCAGCAATAGCATGATTCGGAGAATCCGGAGAAGCAGCAATAACAGTCTCCAAATCCTTCCAGTTGTAAAGATATGCTTTTTCTAACTCCGTAGTAGTAGGAGTAAGAGTAAATTGCACTACATCCTATACGAAAATAAATTGTTCAACAAGCAAAACCACAGTAATAAACTTATAATATGAAAGATTTCACCAAAAAAAACTTAATTATTCACATTGACTCTTTCCATTACTAGTGACACCATCTTATAGGATGGAATAATCGGTTTCTTCATGAACCATCGCTTCAATCTAGGAATTAGCAAGGGAAACTTTGTTGATGATGTCCAAAAGCTTCTTCTAGTTTAGGAATTGCTTCAAAAGCCCATACCTGTATTCAAGCCCAAATAGTATTAAATAACATTTGTATAAATTAGAGATCGATACAAATTAAGGAATGACCAATTAAATTTCACCAGAAAAGCCCAAAGGAACCCTTGAAACACTATTTTTGGCTTTGGATTTTCAGACATCTCTAAGAGATTCTCTGGAAAACTTTGTGCAGAGATACTTTGTTCAAGAAGAAGGGAGGTGGCAATAATGTCTATAATGTGCAGGCTGATAATTCATCCTCTACGAGCTTAGGTTTGAGAGACAACACTGTGGATCAACTAGTTCCCAAATATCTACCATGAGCACTTCAGATGACTGTTTATCAACATGATCAAGTAATGCAGATGCTTGATGGTAATATTTGTACTGCTCATGTAATGGCAAACATGGCAGGTATGACCCATGATATTCCTCTTTCTAAAATTACAGTTTTTAGATGGATAATTGATAGTGGTGCGACTAACCACATGATCTCTAGCTTAGATGTACTTCATGATGTACCCCACCTGTTAAGAATACACAAAATTGGAAAGTACATTTACCGAATGGAGGAAATACTTTGGTAACTCATACTGGGAGTTGTAAGTTTGCAGACACAGGAGAATTACAGGATGTGTTGTTTGTGCCAGAATTCCATTATAATCTCTTATCTATATCAAAAGTTACAAAGGACTTCAATTGTTTTGTTTCATTCTATCCTGGGTTTTGTTTATTCCAGGACCTTTCCACTGGTGAACTGAAGGGGATTGGTAAAGAAGATGATGGGTTGTACTGTCTGGTTCATTCGCAGAAACCTTCTGTTCATGACAAGGTTACGAGTTTTGCTGCACATGATGACAAAAAAGGAGATTTTGCTGTGGCATAAAAGACTTGCCCATGCTTCAATAGGATCTATGAAAGACTTGTTAGGCTATAATGTTGATGCTTGTAAAATGCTTTGAACAATTGTGAAATATGTCCTCTAGCTAGACACACTAGACTACCTTTCACTAGTAGTAACACTAGGTCTTCTGAAGTGTTTGTTTTATTGCATTTGGATGTATGGGGTCCTTATAATATTCCAACATTTGATGGAAATAAATATTTTCTTACCATTGTTGATGATTTTTCCAGAATTGTATGGATTTTCTTATTAAAGTTCAAGTGTGATGTATTGGTGACAACAGTTCTTCACAACTGTTGCTACTCAGTTTAAGACCAATGTTAAAGGTGTTAGAACAGATAATGGTGGTGAATTTGTGAATGGTTCTCTACAGGATTTGTGTAAAGAATTTGGTATAATTCATTATATAACATGTGCACACACCCTCAACAAAATGGGGTGGCTGAAAGGAACCATCGACATCTCCTTGAAGTTGCTAGGTTTTAAGGTTTCAGGGCCATATTCCTATCAAGTTCTGGGGACATTATGTTCTTACAACAGCATATATTATTAATAGACTTCCTTCTCAGACTCTAGATGGGAGGTCTCCTTATGGGGTCTTTTTTGGTAAGAAACCATGTTTTAATCATCTCAGAATACTTCGTTGCTTATGTTTTGCTAGTACATTGCCTAGGACTGATGAGTTTGTCCCTAGAGCAGTTAGGTCAGTGTTTACGGGTTATTCTTTTATCACTAAGGGATACATTTGTTTTGATCTTGCACAACAAAAGTTTTTTGTGAATAGAGATGTGATTTTTCATGAGGATCATTATCCTTTTCTGTATTTATCTTCAGCTGTTACTGCTCCTATTTCACATATCTCTTCTTCTTTCCCAGAGTCATTTACACACAATGATTTTCTTTCTACCTCTTCTGATAATATTCCTGATTTCTTACCTTCATCTCCTCCCATCTTAGATCTTCCAGTTGATCCTATGCCATCTTACTGTCACTCTTGTTTCTCCTACCTCATTGCTTCCTCAACTTAGGAGGTCTACTAGGATTTCTAAGCTACCTCTTTGGTTATCTGAATATGTTTCTAAACCTTCTGCTTGTACAGTTTTGTATCCTCTTACGACTTCTATATCCTACACCAATTTGTCCTCTTCTTACCAAAAATATTTGCAAGTTTTTTCAACTGTAGTTGAACCATCTTCCTACAAGGAAGCTATGTCAGATCCTATATGGTTGGAAGCCATGCAGGCTGAACTGCAGGCTCTGCAAGATAACCACACTTGGGATTTGGTTCCACTTCCCAAAGGCAAGATTCCTATTGGTTGTCGATGGGTCTACAAGGTGAAATTGAAAGCATATGGTGATGTTGAGAGGTTTAAGGCTCGGTTGATTGCTAAGGGTTACACTCAAAGAGAAGGTCTGGTTTTTCATGAAACATTCTCTCCAGTGGTCAAGATAGCCACTGTCAGGACTGATTTTTCCTTGGCTGCTCAGTGTGACTGGTCTGTGCATCAGCTGGATGTTTACAATGGCTTCTTACAAGGTGATCTTCATGATGAAGTGTATATGCAGTTGCCTGAGGGTTTTCCTAGAGGTTTAAGGCTCGGTTGGTTGCTAAGGGCTACACTCAAAGAGAAGGTCTGGATTTTCATGAAACATTCTCTCCAGTGGTCAAGATAGCCACTGTCAGGACTGTTTTTTCCTTAGCTGCTCAGTGTACTGGTCTGTGCATCAGCTGGATGTTTACAATGCCTTCTTACAAGGTGATCTTCATGATGAAGTGTATATGCAGTTCCCTGAGGGTTTTCCTAGTCTAGACTTGTATGTAGACTTGTCAAATCCCTCTATGGACTCAAACAAGCAAGCAGACAATGGAATTTAAAGTTAAATGAAGCACCACTGGGGTCTGGTTTTATTCAATGCAGCTTAGACCATTCATTATATATTAAGAGAATAGGTTCATATATGGTGGTAATTCTTGTCTATGTTGATGATATGATAGTTACTGGAAATAATCTGACTCTTATAGAACATACAAAAGCAACCTTACAGAATGCTTTCAAGATCAAAGATCTTGGAGAATTGAAATTTTTCCTTGGTATGGAATTTAGCAGATCAGCCAAAGGTATTTTGATGAATCAGAGGAAGCATGCTTTAGAAATTATTTTAGATTTGCGTTTAGGAGGTGTCAAGCCAACTTGGACTCCAGATGAAGTTAATATGAAGCTGACAACTCCAGAATTGGATTGCATTACTGGAGAATCAGAAGATGAACCTTTTGCAGATAGAGAGCAATATCAAAGGTTGATAGGGAAGATGTTGTACTTGACCATGACTAGACCAGACATTGCTTATTCAGTTCAAACATTAAGTTGCATTACTGGAGAATCAGATGATGAACCTTTTGCAGATAGAGAGCAATATCAAAGGTTATAGGGAAGATTGTACTTGACCATGACCAGACCAAACATTGCTTATTCAGTTCAAACATTAAGTCAATTTTTGCAGCAACCAATACAGTCACACTGGGAGGCAGCAGTGAGAGTGATGAGATACATTAAAAGAGAGCCGGTACTTGGCATATTACTGGGCAGTAACAAGTCTAATAAACTGAGTGTATATTGTGATGCAGATTGGCAGCATGCCCAAATACAAGAAGGTCGGTGTGAGGATATCTAGTTAAACATAGTGAAACATTGTCGTCATGGAAGTCAAAGAAACAGAATGTGGTTTCCAGGAGTTCAGCAGAATCAGAGTATAGGAGCATGGCAACTGCAGTTTCAGAGTTTGAAGGAATTGGGAAGTGAAGTTGAGCAGCCTGCTGTTGTATACAATGATAGCAAAGCAGCCCTGCAAATAGCAGCCAATCCTGTGTTTCATGAGAGAACGAAACACATAGAGATTGACTGTCATTTTATCAGACAAAAAATACAAGCAGGAATGACGAGGACAGAATATGTGAGTTCAAAAGAACAACTTGCAGACATACTAAGGGGCTGCCTAGATCACAACATGAAGTTTTAGTGAGCAAGCTTGGTGTGTTGAATGTGTTTGCACCCACCAGCTTGAGGGGAGTAATGAGATAGGTGTCACTTGATCGTATATGTAAAGTTAGTTAAAGGGTAGTTACGGAATTAGACAAGTTGTTAGTCGGTTAACAGTGTATATAAATCACTGTTTCATTGTAATTAGTTGGTTAACAGAACATTCTTCTTCTTTCTGAATATATCATCTCTCTTCTTTTCTCTCTAATACATCTGTGAGAATCCATTAATGGTGTGATTAATTTGAGCAATTGCATGTATTCTAACACTTATGGCCTGTTACACGTGTATTTAAGGCAAAAGTATGCTGTACAACTTGAGTCAGTTTTGTGTAGTGTTTAACTATAGATGTATGAAGACTTCTTATTTTGTTTGTGTGGCCCTTGCTGCATTATCCTATTTTGGCTGATGACACTAATCGGCGATTAAGACCAATTGCCTAATGATACTATATGTTGCTAGGCCTGATGTTTGGTTAGCTTCAAATTGACACCCTGCATTAGTGTCAGATGTTACTGGACCTTGCTGAGGCATTTGTTATTTGTGATTGTACATGGGCTTGAATGGATGTAGTGTTTAGTGTTCATTCTCATACTGCAGATGAGGCTGCTGTGGTATTACATCAAGCTGGAGTTATATCAATCCTCAATTCCACTCGTGAGTCTGATGAGGATGCTGAAGTTGGGAAATACAAGTCAAATTTGCTGATTAGATTTCAAAATTTATCATATGATGTAAGGTCTGAGATTACTATTATCAGGTCTGAGATTCTTGTAACTTTCTTAGAAATTTTCTATAACGTCTTTATTTAGATGTTCTATTAAATTGCTGACCTTTTAAAATTTTTCTTTTGAAGAAAGTTGAGAGAATTCTTACATGTTTGATACATGTAATTTATGTTACATGTCCACTAGAAAGCCATGGCTATGCTAAGTGAAAGGTCTCTTGTTTCATGGGATCTTAAGCATTGCTAGCGAGTGAGTTAAGCTATATTGTTGTAAATTCTTCAAGGGCATCAGAATGGAAAAATATTCTGGATGCCCCATGCAAAGTTGCTATTGACACAAAATCCTGTTGCTTTTCCTATGAATTTTGAAGTTAAGGTCATTTTTGGATTTTTATACTTCCTAAACGGATTGGTGAATTTTGAGTTGTATTTAAGTTCTAATCCAGCCCTTGACCTGAATTCAGGGTAACCATCTGTCACAATCATTCTGTTTTAGAAGCTGCAGTTGGCAAGACAACAGTTCTCCTTTCTCTTTAATGCCATTGTGCACTTGATAGTTTTAGCAAAATATGTGTTATCTTGAACTAAGCTAGATTTAAATGGGTAGAATTGTATTTGACTAGACATGAAACAAATGGGGGCCATTAGATTTGCTTTTAGACATCTGGACAAGTATCAGCAGGACCTATGTGTTTTGGATTCTTCGTTCGACCCATGGTCCAGCAATGCAAATGAGTATTGTCTATAACCATTATTATCTGGTGCTTGATCAATTTGTTCCTTGAGAATATATGGCAAGATGTCGTAGGAAGTGGGGAACATACATATTCCTAATGTCTTGTGACTCATATTCATTTCAAGTTGCTGGATCTTATAATGACCCAAATATTCCTACCAGAGGTGATCAATGTTGTATGAAACAAAAAAACCTTAAAAGTGCAAGAAAAACCACACACATTTGTCCACAGGAGGAAGCAAAATGGTCCTTACACTACAGCCTGTGCTATCCAAGATTGGGTAGGAGAGACTCCCATGGTTCCTGTGAAGCCTTACAATAAGATAAGTATTCTGTTACAAGAGTACAAAATATCAAAGCTGTACAGAGTTGTGTGACTTGTAGGAGATTTTATTACAGTATAAGAGATTTTGCTGGGAGAATGTATTAAGCAATAGGTACACCTGTGCGAGAGCGCATTATATACTATTCTAAATAAAATAAAAGGAGTAAAAACTGCATTGAACTAAATATTGAATGTTGAGGAAAGGTTGTTAATAAGTTCAAAGACAGTGTTTTGTCATTTGGTTGAAAGGACCCTACCATTCCCGTACACTCTTTCTTTATGACTTAAAACTTTTGCAATTTAAATACATGATTTTGCTTTGTTTTTTTTGTCACATTTGCATGTGAATGTACTTTTCCGAAGTGATACTCTCTAACTCACGTGACTCACAATTTGTATGCTCAGGGGTTAACTTTTGCCTTCTCTAATTATGTGAAATTACAACACTTAGTTGCCTTTGTTTTCATACACTCATTTGTAAAGAGGCTCCAAGTCTTGGTCGTTTCTTCTTTTAAACATGATAATCTGATTTCGTTAACTAACACACACGGATTTCTACATAACAATTTAGTGAGACTTGCTCAAGTGGTTAAGAACGTCCATCATTCGTTAGTAGGTTGAGGGTCTATTGCTCGTTGAAATGAAAGTGTGATGTAGAGGTGTAGATCATCTAGGTCTCCTTCATGTACATTTCAACCTTAAACGCGTTGGATTAAATATCCATTATTCAAATCAGGATGAATCTTTTCTTCTTGTTTACTTTTTTTATTTTTATCTATGTGTGACAACAGACAGACATGCCTACCCTTACTTGTAGTGGTGTCCGCATAATTTTGGAAAGTGACACAACATCACCTATATTGTGGTATTAAGTAGACTTAGATGATTGTGGTCGTCTCAAGTCAATACTTGATTTTTACGCGATATTACTTATCAGACTATTGCACCCGTGTTTACTATTTACACAACATAACATATATGAAGATACTATATAGTTTGCGAGACATATGAATTAAGACGCTCCTTATAATCGACAAAGGGAAGTATTGACAGAATTACAGAGAGGAAAGAGAAGAGATATAGTATATGTTTATTAGTTTAAGAAAAAAATGAAAATAGAGAAATAGTAAATAGGAAGAGACAAGATAAATATGTATGGAGAGAATTGTTTTGTAGTAATGATAATTGATAAAAGGGAAGGGTGCACATGTGAAGAGGTTTGGGTACGTGCATATTTGTCTTGGAGGAATGGAGACAATGTTTGAAGCAACAACCTTATGCAAACTTCCTTATTAATGAACTGTTCCTATTTGCAATCTCGTGACACCCCCACTCTGTTCATATATTGGATACTAGCTATACCTCCCTCCTATTCTACTATATTTTATTTGGTATATATCTCAACAAATTAAGTTACATCCAAACTAATTTCAATGCCTCCCATGTACTAAGCTTCTTCAATGTCTCATCTTTAATCCGTGAAGAATTTGCTATCCTATTGATCGATTAAGGGAATCATGTCATTAAACACGGCATTACACTTTTTGGCTTTACTAGTGAAATTATCACATTCGAATAAGATAGGGATAGATAATACATACTCAATTTGTTTGTTTTCTTTACTCCGTTTGATAAAGAATGTCTCTTTTTTTCCAATAATATTTCAATTTTACTTTTCACATGATATGATTACGACCATATGATTTGCATATTTTCAATTTTGAGATCATCAGATTCAAAAGTCTTCTTTATTTTCTCAAACTCTGTGATAAGTTAAAATATGATAAACAAATTGGAAAGAAAGGAATAACATATGCAACGTAACATCAAGTGCCTTCTATCCTTTCAACTATCCAATAGGAAATACTTATAGTCAGTAGTTTTACTAAGGGATATCAAAATATAAAAAAAGTAGTAAATTCACAAAGAAGCTAAGGAGTGTTTATATGTAATATGTATACATAAAATATATTTTAACCTAGTTGTACAATGTAATTTTCAGACAAATGAGTATATCAAGTATACGTGGCACCATATTCAAGGAAGGTGTATATATTGTTATAACTATAGTATCGGTAATTAAGTCATATTTTAAGAAATAATATATTTTGTGATAACAATACGATTATAGCATTTCCTAACACCCACCCCCTCTTTATAATGATAAACCGATGAACATTGTAGAAATTTGGAGATAAGATAGTGATGTTGTGTGTGTGATTGCCTTTGTAAACAAATTGGTAAGTTGATCATGAAAAGAAATGAGACGATTGACAACCAATTCCCAAGTGTAATGCTAGTCCACCTTTATATGTTTTGTATTTTTATGTTCTACTACGTTTGTTGCTATATTAATCGCACTAAAATGTATTAACATGCAACACCATAAGAGTTATAATAGCACCATTGAACTCCGATAAAAGGTGTAGTAGTCAATTAATTTTTGAACTTGCTACAATCATTTCATGTGGTGGGTAGGGGGTTGGCAGGGGGAGAGGTAGGAGTTTAAAAATAAAAAATTAAAGTTGAAAATATTTTTAAAAAGCAAAGTTAATTTTTTGGGGAGGGGTGGGGTTGGGGTTGGGGGAGGGTGGTCAGGATCGAGTGAAAAATAAAATTTTGAAATTGAAAATATTTTTTAAAAACTTGATGTTTTTCCAAAAAAAAAAAATATAGTTTGAAATTGGAGGAGAGCTTTGGGTTGAAGGAAAGTCATTTTCCAAAATTTTTGCCCCAACCAAACATGAGAAAATTGGAAAACATTTTCTGGAAAATGTTTTCCTTCCTACCAAACACACTCATATTCTATCCCATGCTCATATTTTTACCCTTGAGAAACCTTTCAATCTTTGTAGCAATCAATGTACCATCTACCTTAAATTTAATCGAATACATCTTGTTACTTTCCATGAGAACTCCATATGTTGGTTTGTCAACAAAGTCTCAAGTAACTAATATTAAATATTCAGAATGACAATAAAATACATTATATAAGAGGGATATTCATTTTTGCGTGGCATTGTAGCCCACAAAAAATATTATGCTGAATTTTTAAAACGTTTATGACATTCATGTGCTGAAAGATGGACAAAGCAAACACAATTAAAAACACATAAGAATAGTTAGATTTACTATGAAATCGTTTGAAGTATGGAATCTCATTATCAATGACTGAGAATGTTTGTTTATTGATCAAGTATACAAAAGTATGTACTGCTTTAGAAAAAAATTATTTGACATATCAGAAATACTGAATAGAATCAATGTAATTTAAAAAATGAGTCGATTCTTTCTTTCTACAGCTCATTTGTTTTGGAGTACGATGAAAAGTGCGCTAAAAATAATTCCTTTACTTTTTTAAAGCTCAACAATATTAATTAATGTATTCTCTTCAGAAATTAAAATAAAATGTTTTCATGACTTTATAAAAGTTTGTATGAACAAACAGCTCAACAAAATTAAGGACAAATTTATTGGAATAAAATAAAATCTCATGTATCTTTAGAACGTGATGAATAAATAACACAAAGTACTTACATTTCATCCTTGGTAAAATAGGAATGGAACTCCAAGTATCATTATGCATTAAATGTTTGTTATTCCACAAACACCCTAGTATACGCGATCACAAGTATAAGTGATTGCTTTCATAATTACATTTATGGACTACTCTGAATCTTAGTTGATGACAAGCTCACATTTTATTTCTATCATATTTATTAAAATTAAGGGATTTTGAGCATAAATTCATCACGGGAAGGAGCCCTAAGTTGAGAAAAATAATCACATTTTGATCAGAATTGGAATTTGTTATTAATTCGGATAAATTATTAGGCCCTATATGATTGATTGTTGTTTATATTGCTTATTTTCCAGAGGCTTGATTCGAGTTAGGTGATGGTTATACTTTTGGATTATGTATATGTGCATGTTTATTGCTTGTAGCGTCATATTGTGTAATGTACGATATGAATTGTGTGATTGTACCATGTGGGTGCAAGTTGTCTTGTTTATTGTGCTATGTGTTGATGCACGATGTAGTATAATGTGATTATACATGTTGGTATGCTTGTTGATTGGCTCGATTTTCATGTCTGATATGATTATATATGGTTGACTCGGATGCCTGCTAGTCTTATACTATAATTTGGGTTGGGTTCCGTGAGAAGACTAGGCATGTGCTTGAGGTTCCATGAGAGGATCAATAATTGCATTATGATCATGTGAGACATGTTATGCATTGTTTAGTTCTTGTTTGTCGTTTTCATGTCATGTGACTGATTATGCTATATTGCATATTGCTTTGTGGGTGTTATTAAGTCATGAACTACTTACTTGTGTATGTTGGACTGACCGCATGATCCTATCAGTACATGGTGGTTCGTGTATTGATACTACACTTGATTTTTTAAGCAATTAATAAATCACAAATCAAAAAAAGGTTAAAAGTATTTTGTATTTCTATGTTTTTCAATTGATAATTATCCCTATTTATGTATAAAAAAAAATACATAAGTAAAAGCAGGATACAAAGGTATAATTCTGCATGGTTAAAGTAGAATATTGTTTCATATCTTTTAGAATCATATCAGATATTTAGAATTATATCTGATATGATCAATATGTCCTCTCAAATTGATGCTATTTATCATGAAGCATCAATTTTGATAATATGAATTGGTCTCTGCTCCTTGTCATTATCTTTGTAAACATGTTTGTAAATTGATCATGAGACGTGATATGTCGATGATTAGTAACTTGATTAACAACAAGTTCTTGATTATAATAACATGCCACTTCTATGTGCTTTATGTTCTCATAGTGGACCGAATTTGTTGTTGTTTGTATTGCACTAATATTGTCAGCATGTAATGTAGTGGAGCCACCAATAGAGCTATGAAGTTTTTTCATCAATCGACTTATCCATACAATTTCAGAGCAAGCAACTGGCATTGATCAATATTTTACCTCCTTTGATAATTTTGAAATTCTTAGCTGCTTCTTGCACATTCACGAGACAAGTGATGATTCAATTAACATAAACCATCATACAATAGATTTTTGAGAGTTTGAACATCATGTAAAAGTGTCATGCCTTGAGCCTATACCCTGGGTGAAACTGGGACTCGAGAACCATTATTGGCCCCAAGCGAACCCTTAGCCTGACTTACTTACTCAACGGAAAAATTTAAGCATAAAGAAAAGAAATTCAAATACTAAACAACTTAATTGTCTCAAACTAAACTCATAATGTTTTTCTTTAAAAAAATCAAACTTAGCCAAAGTGGCAACTCAAATTTGAACATAAGCCGATATCATTATAACGACAAATGAACTAACATCTCACTAACTATCTATGAAGCCTCTAAAATAGAATGAGATGGATGTCGAGTCAAACTCTACGACATCCTAATAAACTATTATAATAACTGAAAGCAATAAAAATGAGTCCTCTGGAATGCAAGAAGGATCACCAACTGACTCTGGGGTGCTCACTGGATCAACGATGTACTGCATGCTGATTTTGGTTACCTACGTCTGCATCATAAGACAATGCAGGACAACTGGCATCAGTACATTGAATGTACGAGTATGCGAGTTGGAATGATAATAACAACATAGGCTTAAAAAGAATATGAAGAACTTACAACATAACTAAACTCATTTCAACATAAAGTAGTTTAAAACAAGTGCAATATAAAGAAAAGATATTTAAAATATAGAGTCAACTCTGGGTGTATGCAAAGATACATATAACTCTGAGATGTATGTAAAAATACAAGTAAACTGTGTATATGAAAATACAATTACTTCTATAGGAGTTTCTTTAACCGACAACCATTACATAAGAGCTATTGTGATGATACAATGTTTTGCCTCACGCTGCCAGCACTGTCCTATACTTTACCATGAGTATAGAATCTGCACTACTAAGTGGATCCATTAGTCTATGCTAAGAATCACTAAAGGAATTCTCTAAAAAGTATGAACCTTTTCTACTATGGTCACTACATGGTTTATGGCGGCTTGGAGTTTTTTGAATTATCCCCCATATCAGTGCTCAATAATTCTCCCAAAATTTACTAGCTCTTTATGTTTAAAAACATCACTTCTTTCAGTTATTTGAGATAGTTACTCAAAAGCTTAGCTCAAAGGCTATCTTGGAAATCTCAGTTGCCTTTCTTGCTTAATTGTAAAAGCATTTACTCTTTTCTGAAAACTAGCTCAAAGGCTCTTTGGAAATCTTAGTTTCCGTTGTTATTTAAATGTGAAAATATTTTTAACTCTTTGGAAACACATAGTCCCCATAAACTTTTGAAGGAATGAACTTCAACTTTACTCTTTACTGAACTCAAAACTCAAGTCTTAACAAAGTTAAATCATTTGTGAAAGATTATTGGAACACTCTAAGAACTTCTTTTAACTTCTTTTGAATTGAATCTTAACTAATCCTTGAATTGAATAATGGATTCAAGGATTGAGATTTGCTATAGAAAAGATCTCATGATGTTTAGGAGTGATTTTTGATAGTTAATCATGAGAAATGATCAAGAAATCATTGCTGGGAACCTACTCTGCGATGCAAAGATGAATTAAAATATTTGGTTGCAAAATAACTTTTGAGGCAAAAAGTTCCAAGACCGCTCTGCAACGGGAGGAGGATTTTCCAAATCTGAGGAACACGTCCGCATGCAGACCCAGTACATATTCTTGTCCAACCGCATGCAGACCCGGTGCATATTCTTGTCCAACTTTTTCCTTCTTCATTTTTCATCCCCAATTCGCCTAAACTCAAATATTTTTTCTCAAATTCTCTTAAGATTCAGGTACCCCACAACATATATAGAAGAATCTAAATGAAACAATTCTAATAATCAATCTATAATCTCAAGACACTCTTCAATATCATCCCAATTCAAGAACAAAAGTAAATTCAAGAACACACATTAGAACATTCAAACTTTCAACTTTTAGGATGAATTCATGCTTAATTAAACATGTTTGGCTCATGGATGAACGAATCCAACATTGCAATGAACTTACATACCTTATATGGATCACCCTCGACGAAATCCACAAGCTAAACTCGACAATCTTGACGAATCTTAAATCTTCTTCTCCTTTCTCCTCTTCTTTTCTATTCTCTAATAACCCTAAAATATTTTCCAAGAGCGTAAATTGACTAAGTTCAGCTTAGACCCCTAATTAATTACCAAAAACGAATTAAAATAAAAAGGTAAGGAAAAAGCCAAACTACTCTTTAAAAATTCGGATTGGACTTTTCTTATTTCAACAACTCAACTTCAAAAGGGTGTAACTCACTCATATGAACTCATAATTGCGCAAACTTAGCGTGTTGGAAGATCATTCCAAGATCTTTCCTACCATATCTAGAAGTAACTCTAGATCATTTTGAGATAGAAGTTATGGCCGTTTGAAGTTGATCAAAAACTCATTTTTCCTAACTTTAACAAATTTCCTAGATTTTTATTATTTTTAAAGATGGCTATTTCCAGTTCTTAGCTTCTTCATAACTATTTTAAATTGCAAGATGTTACAATATCTCCCCCTTAGGAACATTGGTCATCTACTCTTACTAGGCTAAGGGTGTAACATGCAACATTCAGTTCAAGCACCCACAAGCAAATGCAAAAACAACATGCCAACTTTTAAATTAATATTAAGGAAGGATTAGTACCTTGATTTGGAACTTCTTCATATCTTCCTCATCTTCCCAAGTAGCTTCCTCAATAAATCGGTTATTTTAGAGGCCTTTGACTGATACTACTTTCTTAGTCCTCAACTTGCAAACATGACGATCTAGAATCTGAACAGGAATCTCCTCATAAGATAAGCTATTCTCAATCTCAATATCTTCAGTTGGTATGATCATGAAGGATCGCCCATGCACTTTTTAAAGACGGAGACATAAAATACCGGATGAACCACTATTAACTCTTGTGGTATCTCCAACTCATAAGATACTTTGGCAATACTCTTGGCTATTTGATAAGGTCCAATATACCCGGGTCTAAGATTCCCCCACTTTCCAAATCTCATAACGCCCTTCATGGGTAAAACTTTTGAATACAACAATCATCAACTCCAAACTCTAACTCTTCTCCTAACATCAATGTAGGATTTTTGATGACTCTGTGTCATTTTCAACCTCTCTTGAATCGCCTTTACCTTTACCATAGCTTGATGAACTAAACCTGGTCCTATCAACCCTACTTCACCCACTGCAAACCATGCAATAAGGGATTTGCATCTTCTATCATAAAGATCTTCATAAGGAGACATTTGGATGCTCAAGTGGTAACTATTGATGTAAGAAAACTCGATGAGAGGTAGGTGATCATCCCAATTACCTTTGAAATTGATCACATAAGCCCTCAACATATACTCTAAAGTTGAATAGTGTGTTTTGCTTGCCTACGTATCTGAGGATGAAAGACAATACTTAAGTTCACCTTTGAAGCCAAACCTTTTTTTAATGACTTCCAAAATTGTACAGTAAATTGTGTAACCCTATTTGATATAATTGAAACAAGGGAAGTCTTACCACCTTTTGAATATATAACCTAGCATAATCTTTTGTTGAATGAGTAGTATTTACTATAAAAAAGTGGGCTGATTTGGTCATTCGATCCATAATCACCCAAATCGAATCATGCTGCCTACGAGACCTTGGTAAACCTGTGATGAAGTCCATATTGATCATCTCCCACTTTCATTTTGAAAGTTCTATATTATGAGCCATACCACCGATCCTTTGGTGCTCTACTTTAACTTGTTGGAAATTCGGACACTTAGCAACTAATTCTGAAATGTCCATCTTCATAATACTCCACCAATAAACCTATTTAAATCACAATACATCTTTGCGGAGCTCGGATAAATGGAATATTTGAAGCTATGAGCTTCCTCCATGATCCCCTCTTGGAATTCATCCACTCTGGGTACACACAATCTATCTTGAAACCTCAACACACCGTCCCCCCTTGTTCAAAAGTCATTACTTTTTACTTATGAACATTTGCCTTAAATTCAAGAAAGATGGGATCTTGGTCTTACTTCTCTTTTACTTCTGACACTAATGATAATTCAGCCCCATTCATCACCACCACTCTTTCTTCTGTGTAATCCATTATTTGGACTCATAAGCGTGTAACTCTATGCACATCTTTCTCTAGCTCTATCTTTTCTTCCTCAACATGGACGACACTACCTATACGCAACCTGCTTAAAACATCATCAACCATATTATCCTTACCAGGGTGATAAAGAATACTCATGTCATAATCCTTAACTAACTCTAACCACCTCTTCTGTCTGAGATTAAGCTTTTTTTGGTAAACACATACTGAAGGCTCTTGTGTTCGGTGAAAACATCTACATGCACACCATACAAATAATGATGTCATATCTTCAGGGAAAATACTATGGCAACCAACTCTAAGTCATGGGTTGGGTAATTTTTCTCATGAACTTTGAACTGTTGGAGGAACTATAACCTTGTCATTCCATATTAATACACAATCCAAACCAACTCTAGACATATAACAATAGACAACAAAGACTTGCATATAGGGGTGGGCATAAACACCGGAAAATCGAAACACCGAACCGAACCGAAATTTTTCAAAATTTCGGTTTCGGTATTTCGGTTTTCGGTTCGGTATTCGTTTTATTTTTTTGTATTTTCGGTATTTTGATTCGGTTTTCGGTACGTATTACTTTGGAATTCGGTATTTCGGTTTAAACCGAAATATTATATTTTAATTTATAAATTATATTATATTTAATAATTATTAATATTAAATAATTTTTTTAAAAAAATAAAAAACCCTAAATCCCTAATACCCTATCGTCTTCACTCTTCAGCACAACTTCTTCAACTTCATCCTCTCTCTTCAACTTCATCTCTTCAACTTCATCCTCTCTCTTCAACTTCATCCTCTCTCTTCAACTTCATCCTCTCCTCTTCACTCTTCAGCACAACTTCTGCCTTCTTTTCTCCTCTTCCTCTTTTACTCCAGCCGGTGTCCACCGCCACCAATAGCAGCGTCGCCAGCCGCCGTCCTCGAGCAGCAGCCAGCCGCCCGCAGCAGCAGCAGCCAGCCGTAGCAGCCAGCAGGTCAGCAGCCGCCCGCGAGCCGCGACAGTAGGTAGCAGCAGCCAGCAGGTCAGCCGCCGGCGACAGCAGCAGCAGCCAGCCACCAGCCAACCCAGGTGCAGGTATGTAAATCGTAATTTCAGTTTTTTTGATTTTTTTTTTGATTTTTTTCATCTGATTTTGTTTTTGTTATTGGTTAATAGTTATTGGAATTTATTATGATTTTTTTATATATTGTCTATTTTTACTTTTTAGCCCATTAAGTTGAAAAATCAAACAAAAACTTGTAAAGTTTAAAATTTTAAAAAGCCCACTAAACAGGCCCATTAAAAAACCGAAATAAAAAATCGAACCGAATTAATAAAAATCGAACCGAATTAACAAAAACCGAACCGAACCGAAATATTTCGGTTCGATATTCGGTACGTAATTTTAAAAAACCGAAAACCGAAAAAACCAAAAGAAAAACCGAACCGAACCGAAATACCGAATGTCCACCCCTACTTGCATACCTTCTGGTAAGGTCAAAGTTGGGCAACAATCAACCTCTTTTTTTAATTCCTGAAAGCTTTTTTCACAAGCATCAGACCATTAAAAGTTAACTGTCTTCTAAGTTAACTTTGTCAAATAGGATGAAATAAATAAGAGCCTCTTTATGAAACTTCTATAATAGTTGTCAAACCCTAGAACCTCCTAATATCAGTTGGAGATGTAGGTCTAGGCCAATTTTGCACTACCTCTATTTTCTAGGTATCAACTTTAATTCTCTCTCCAAACACAATGTCGCCTAGCAAATGCCACAGACTCAAGCCAAAACTAACATTTTGAGAACTTGGCATACAACTCTCTATGTATTAAAGTCTAGAGAACTATTCTGAGATTACTAGCATGATCTTCTTCATTTCTTGAGTAGATCAATATGTCATCAATGAAAATGATAAAAAAAAAACATATCCAAATAAGGTTTGAAAAACTCTACTTATAAGGTCGATGAACTATGCAGGTTCATTGGTCAAATGAATAACATGACCATGAACTCATAGTGACCATAACGGGTCCGGAATGTTGTCTTTGGAATATCATATTCCCTCTCTCTTAACTGATGGTAGCCAGATATGAGATCTATCTTAGAGAAATAGGTGGCACCCTGAAGTTATCGAAAAGATTACCAATCATTTTAAGAGGTATTTGTTTTTTATAGTAACCTTGTTCAACTGACAGTAGTCAATACACATCCTAAGGAAACATTTTTCTTTCTCACATATAAGATCGGAGCACCCCAAGGTGAGACACTTGGTTGAATGAATCCCTTATCAAGAAGATCTTTCAACTGTTCTTTAATCTCTTTCAACTCTGCTGGAGCTATTCTATATGGTGGAACAGATATAGGACAAATATTTGGAAGAAAATCTATATCGAAGTCTATCTCTCTCTTAGGAGAGATTCTGGCTAGATCATCTGAAAAGATTTCTAGAAATCTTTTACTGTCGAAACTGATTGAATAAGATGTATCTAAGCACTAGAGTCATTAACTTGGATTAAGTGATAGACACACACCTTAGAAACTAACTTCCTTGCCTTTAGATATGAAATAAAATGACCCTTAGGCGCTATTGAACTGCTTTTCTACTCTAAGAGTGGCTCATTAGGAAACTGAAACTTCACAACTCGACTTCTACAATCAACAGAGGTATAACATGCATGAAGTTACTCTATACCAAGAATGACATCAAAATCCACCATATCTAACACAATTAAATCGGTCATGGTAATCTTGTGATTGACAGAAACAGGACAATCACGATAGACTCTCTCTGCTCTAATAGACTCACAAACAGGTGTAGAAATACTAAATGATTCCTAAGTTGCTCAGGAATAACATCAAAATACATAGCAACATAAGGAGTTAACAAATACAAACTCTCTCTTAGATCTAGGAAAGCATAAGCAATAAAGTCAAAGACTTAAATCAAACAGTGAGGCGAATCCTCTTGCTCTTAACGACTATTGTTGGAATATAATTGGTTTGTTCCCTCGCCGGTACCGAAAGTAGCCCCTCTAGGTGCAGTAAGGGAAGAAAACTGGGCTCTATTTCCCCCATTACCATTTCCCTGCTTGTTCTTTGTACACTTGCACATGAAATGACCATTCTGAACACACTTGAAACAACCAATGGATCCCTCAAAGACGTACCTGAGTGGTTCCTACCACACTTAGCGCAAACAGGAGGTTTACTATTCCCTTGCATCCTACTACCTTAAGAATAGGCATGCATGGCTTTGAAATTCTGACTATTGTACTCACCTTTGTTTTTAGGTGCAGTTGCACTAGCAGGAGATTGAGCAAGTCCCTTATATTTATGTTGGAAGGATATGCAGTTGACATTGCTCTTCTACTGTCCTGACTCGTTTTTCGTCTTAGCTCTCTTATTCTTGAACTCATCTATCCCTCAGCTTCTCTTCCTTAACCTACTGCACATATACCATCAACCTTGAGATATTCATGTCACTTACCAGCATTGCATCCCTGCCCTCTTTGCTTAATAGACGGGACTACTCAACAACAAACAGGCTCATTCTACTCCTTATATCCGTAACCATCTCTAGAGCATAACAAGATAGTTGGGTTAATCTCAACCCATACTCATGAACGCTTAGAAAATCCTACTTAAGTAAGAGTAACTCTCGTACCTTAGCCTATTTCAGTTCTTAAGGAAAGAAACGCACCAAAAAACCTTCTCAAAACAAGCCCAACTCATATGTGGCGTATCCTCATCTCTACCCTCTTACCACTAATCAAACTAAGTCCTACTAACAATTTTAGCTGATATGCAGCCAACTCAACCAGTTCAGTATCAACAACATGCATAACCTCAAATACCTTCTTTAACTCCTCAATAAAATTCTGAAAAAATCCTCATTCGTGCTCGAACCTGTGAAACTTAGAGGATTCATTCATAAGAACCGGCAGATCCTCAAAATGTCAGATACATCCTATCGATTTCCTCTCTGATGTCCAACCTGGTTGATCACAACTTGGCTGAACATTCGAATAGCCTCACAGAACTCAACATTGGTAACCTTTCCTTGGGGTTGCACTTTAGGTGCATTAAGTACTACTTTTTCTTGTGGTTCAACATCCCTCCTAGCCGAACGACCTCTCACTGCTCTTTGTGGAGGCATAATTAATTGAAACACGAGTAAAACTAATTAGAAGGGAAAATTTTAGAGATCAAACTCTAATGCACAAAATGAGTTCGAAAGAAGTGAGAAAATTTCCTAAGTGTTACACCTCTTAATTATAGATGTAGCACGCTTCACACAGTTAACTAGGACTTTACAGATATATATTTATAGAATCTATAGGAATCTTAAACTCTGTACTCTGGTACCAAGTTTATGACACCCCTAGCCTACAGCCAGGGTGGAACTGGCATTCGAGAACCATTATTGGCCCCAAGCAAACTCTTGGTCTGACTTCCTTATTAAGCGGAAGACTTTAAGAATAAAGAAAAGGAATTAAAATGCTTAACTACTTAAGTGTATCAAACTAAACTCATAATGTTTTGAAAATAAACATTTAACTTAGCCAAAGTGGCATCTAAAATCTTATCATAAGTCAATAACAAAATAATGACGAATGAACTAACATTTGACTGACAATGTATAAATCCTCTAAAAAGACTGAGATGAATGTTGATACAAACCCCCACGACAACTTAGTAAACTAATATAAAAGCAATAAAAAGGAGTCCCCTGTAATGCAATGAGGCTCACCAACTGATTCTGGAGTGCTCACTGGATCAATGATGTGCTATGTGCTGACATGATTACATGTGTCTGCATCATAAGACGATGCAAGCCAACTGACATCAATACATTGAATGTACGAATATGCAAGTTGAAATTCTAAAAACAACATAAGCTTGAAAAGAACCAGAAGAACTTACCTAGCTTAACTGGACTCAACATAACTAAACTAATTTCAATATATAAAGTAGTTTAAAACAAGTGCAATATAAAGAAAAGTTATTTAAAACATGAAGTCACTCTCGGTGTATGCAAAGATACATATAACTCTGAGATGTATTTTACAATACTAGTAATCTGTGTATATAAAAATACAATTACATCTGTGAGAGTTTCTCTAATCGACAACCATCACGTAATAACTATTGTGATGATATAACATTTTACTTAACGCTGTCAGGGCTAACCTATACCTTGCCATGAGTATAGAACCTGAACGACTAAGTGGATCCATTACTCTATGCTAAAAATCACTAAAGGAATCATCTAAAAAGTATGAACCTTTTCTACCCGTGCGGCTACATGGTTTATGGCGGCTTGGATTTTTCTAAACTCTCCCCAATATCGGTGCTCAATACTAGTCCTGTAATATATACTAGCTCTTTATGCTTAAAAACGTAACTTCATTATGCGATTTGAGATAATTGCTCAAAACTTAGCTTAAAGGTTATCTTGGAAATATCAGTTTCCTCTCTTGTTTAATTATGATAGCATTTACTTTTTTTTTTTATGAAAACTAGCTTTAAGACTCTTTGGAAATTTCAGTTTCCGTTCTTATATAAATGTGAAAATATTTTGAATTCTTTGGGAGTACATAGTCCCTATATACTTTTGAAGGAATGAACTTCAACTTTACTCTTTAATGAACTCAAAACTCAAGTCTTAAAATAATGTTTATCATTTGTGAAAGACTTTTGGAAGACTCTAAGAACTTCTCTTAACTTGGATCTTAGCTTCTCTTGACTTGACTCTTAACTAATCCTTGAACTGAACTATGGATTCAAGGATTGAAATTGTATAGGATAGATCTCATGATGTTTAAGAGTGATTTTAGATAGTTAATCATGAGAAACAATCAAGAAATCATTGATGGGAACATGCTCCGCGACGCTGAGATGAGTTAAAGTATTTGGTCGCAAAATAACTTTTGAGGCAGAACGGTTCGTGAATACTCCACGACGCGGGGGAGGATTTTCCAAATTGAGGAACAGGTCGGACCTGATACCCATTCCTTATCTGACTTTTTCCTTCTTCGTTTTCAAGACTCAATTCGCCTAAACTCAACTATTTTTCTCAAATTCTCTTTAAATTCAGGTACCCACAACATATACACAAGAATCTAACTAAAACAACTCTAATAATCAACTCTATAATATCAAGAAACTCTTCAATACCATCCCAATTCAAGAATGAAAGTAAATTCATGAACATACATCAAGAACATTTAAACTTACAAATTTTCGGACGAATTCATGTTAAATTAAAATTGTTTGGCGTGTGGGTGAACGAACTCAATGGTGTGTACAAAGATATACAAATAAAAGCATGATTCTAGCACAATATCGATGGTGTGATTCTGCATAGTTAAAATAGAATATTCTCAGATTTTTAGAATTATATAAGATATTAAATCATATTTGATGTGGTCAATAATTTTTTTGTTGTTAAGTCTAGCGAATCTTCCAGCAGCTGATTTGAAACCTCAGTTGAACGATATCTAATTCGAATTCAAGGGTGAGCTTCGTCATTCATGATTCAAGGAATTTATCTATATACATAGGGAGATCCACATGTATAGGTCGGCGAAAAAAATTATATATATATATAGAGAGAGAGAGACCGATAGAAATAGGAGTATAATAAAAAGTGCACCCTTAAATAACATAGAATTGCCCATAGTCAGTTGGTAGAGGTATTTAAAAAAAAATCAATTATACATTGCACACTAGATTGCATTATGAAATTACATATTTCATGAGAAATAATTTATGTACACCACCAAAATTCAAAATTCCTCCATAAATTATCACAGACTAACCAAACTACAGCCCTATACATAATATATATCTATATGATCACGAGATGTCACGATACTGCTAATAGTAGTGTGTACGGTAGAAAGGTAAAAAGCAAATTGATCATGCATTTAGGAATATTTTAAATAATATATTGATAGATATTTATTTTTCAAAAAAACAAAAAAAAAATAGTGATGGAGGAAGAAAGGCACGTGTAGAAAGAGAGGGAAAAAAAAAAGAGGACTGAGAAGTGAAGACAAAGGTGACGGCTGTAGTAAAGGGGGAACTCCAAATTCCCCGTGAAAACTATTTGGATTCATCCAAAATTTACAAAAATATAAACATCCATCTATAATTTTTTTTCCCTCCACTACTTTCCATATAATTAAACTATATATGCATGGATTATTACCATTTCATTGCTAGATGCTTCTTTCTAAATTTTAACTTCCACTAATTATTTGAGTGTACTATATATAGTAGTATTATATTATATTTTTATTGATTAGAAATTTTGAATTTTGACGTGTAAAATATAATATAGTTGAAAAAAAAGTCTTGTCCGTGGTAATTTCATTTTTCATATTTGACATGACCCTTAATAACATATAGCTGGCTAATATAGATTGATTGAAGAAGATATTTTTATGACATAGTTTTACTAGTGGAATTGCATAATCAAAACCAATATTACACACTCACTCTCATTTATGGGATTTATTCAACATAGTCCAAACGTGGGAATATTAATTTATGACATATTAGTCATAATACCATGAAACAAAAAGGTTTCGATGTACATTAATGTTAAAAAATTTAAGCTATATATATAAAACAAGGTATCCTAGCTAATTACTCTCTTCGATCTAATATAATTGATATTTTAGTTTTGGGCATAGGGACTAAAAAATGAAGTTTGACTAAAATATTTTTGTGGTAGGTTGACGTAGCTATCAACAAAATTTGTAGATGAATTAGGAATGTACCAAGGGTAAATTTGAGGAAAAAAAATTAAATACCTTGTTGATTTTGTAAAACATTATTAGTCTTTTGTTTTAGAAGCTTAACTTCAATATTTTGGACAAGGGATTGCATTATTGATTATTTCGATTATTGCACATTTAACTCCAGTAATGATAAATAATCCCCCAAATAACAATATTCAGTTACTTACGACAATTTACCGTACACTTAATATTATGTTATGCTTCACATGGATAAAATATAAGAGATATATTGGGTATATAAGTAAGCACACATCATATACTAGTATCGAGTATTAAAGTCGTTTGTGTTTAGACTCAGAACAGATAATATCATAACATAATTAAGAGTCACGTACGAAGTCTCACATCGGCAAAACATAAACAGACCTTATACACTAATGACATGTTTTAAATTTTAACGAGTTTATGTCCAAAAAAAGACAATATCACCCTTATTGAGAGAATTATAGCCTTTGTAATTGTAGGTTAATGTTTATTATTTTTGTCGTGAAGGATATTGAATAATTTATTTATGTGTTTCTTATCCAAAGGGCATCTTTTTTGATAATAATGTATGAGAATAAGAAATAAACTTGTGATGGGATGAGGTGTCATGGAAGCAAACAAATTAAAGAGGGGATATTGATATGAGAGAAGAGCTCCTCTCTTATTAGTTATTACATACTTTATTTAAAGAGACTTAGCTTTAGAGCTTGAGGAAGAGAAAAACATTAAATCTCACAACAATATAATGGTATCAAGGGAGCAGAAAAGAGCCTCAGTATTGCATGACAAATTGCAACTTCTTCGATCAATCACTAAATCTCATGCTGTAATTTTCTAATCCATTCTACTTATATGTAACCTTCTCTTCTCATTCTTCAACATTTTTTTTTGGGTATAGGGAAAAAGAATTATGAGATGGGGAATCAAACTCTAATTGATTAGGTGAAAGTTCAGACAGTCAATCAACTGAGATACAAAGATTTCTCTGATTCTTCAAAATTAATTTTTCATTGATTTTGTGTTTTTGTGGCAATCAATATACTCTTTTATCTGCTCCGCAACTCAAAGAGAGTAAAAAAGAGAATTAAACATGACATGACATGACATTTATTTGTTCTTAACTCTATATATGTAAACATTCATTTTGTTATACTTTTTTTAGTAGTATTAGATAAATTATTGATGAATATATATACAAGTAGAATATAACCAATTTTGAGGTTTCTAATTTTTTAATTTTGACCCTATGAATTGTAGATTTACATTGCCTCTTCTATTTGTTGCAATTCCCAAGTTCAAAGTGTGACTAATTAATTTGCATTTTCATGCAGCTTAGTGAAAGCTCAATCATTGTAGATGCATCAAAATATATTCAAGAACTCAAACACAAAGTGGAAAGGCTAAATCAAGACATAACTACTACTACCCCTCAAACTAATTCAAACAACAACACTTCTTCATGGCCAGTAAGTTTTTGACTCATCTCCTTTTCTTGACTCTCTAATACTTTTAAAACATTCAAAGGTGATCAATCGATCGATGATTCTGTATTTTGTTTTCCAGCAAATTGAAGTGGAAACCCTAGAAAAAGGTTTCTTAGTAAATGTATATTCAGAAAGAAGTTGCCCTGGTTTGCTTGTTTCCATATTACAAGTTCTTGAAGACCTTGGCCTTAACGTACTTGAAGCTAGGGTTTCTTGCACCGACACCTTTCGTTTACAAGCATTTGGTGGAGAGGTAATTATTCTTTCATCTACGATTACTAGTCAAATTTTTTCTTTTTATTACAAAAAAAAAAGTGTGTAAAAAATTCATTTCTTTCATGTGTGTTTGAAGAATATAATTAATGAGTTATATCCTGAAAAAAATGGTTCTTGTAGGATGAAGAAACCATGATTAATGCCCAAGTGGTGACAGAGGCAGTTTTTGAAGCTATTAAGAACTGGAGTGAAAGCAAAGAACAAGGCTAATTAATCAAATATATAATATAGTTTAATTAGCTATTATTAATTATTACTATATTCACTCTTTCGTTTTTCTCTTTAATTTTAACTTTCCCGATCATCTTCCTAGCTAGCTATGATAGTTATATTAATTATCGATAAGATTATTGGCTAGTTCATTAATATCAATATTAATGATCAAAGATCATTCATTTTGCCCAGGATTCTATTTTCATGTCACATGTGTAATTAAAATTTCAAAAAAAAAAAAACAAAAAAAACCGTAGCTACTCTTTAATTATTTATTGTGTGTATATACACTTTAAATTAGTTTGCTTCTTTTTTATATAAGTTGAATAATTTTATTCCTATTCTTTCAAGTAGTACTCCCTATGTCAGTTTATTCAAATTTAGTCTCCAGGAAAGTGGGAAAGGCATAGGCCTTCTAGCTACTTAATTATGTGTGTCTATTACAAGAACTTACCGTAATTAATTAAATTACTTAAAAGAGGCAGATTAATTTAAGCAGAATCAAACTTAATAAAAAAATATTTTTAATAATAAAAAAATAATTATGAGTTGAGGTTGTTGTCTGAGGTACATTAAAAGACAATTTGAAGTGTGTGATGCGTTTATGTGATTTAGACACTTGCTGGTGTTTGTGTTTGTTATATATAATAATTTATAAGATTCTAAATGAAAAATAAAAAAAAATAAAATATATATATATATATATATATATATATATATATATATATATATATATATATATATATATATTAAAAAAACAGATATTCAAAAATAATAAATGCTGTCTATTTTACCAACTTTCTGCTGACAACATTTGTTTGAGAAACGCAAAATCTACATTTTATCAAGTACAGTTGGGCCATTCTTGACAGCCTAATATATACCTGTGATAAATGCCAAAAGGTAATCTTTTGCATTTCAGAAAAATGGAACCCTAAGTAAGAAATATGGTTTTTTGTGCAACATTTTTTGCTTCAATTATTGATGCTCATTCATATTCATTTTCCTCCTCGTGATACATACTAGCTAGGCAACAATAATAGTACTAGATTATATTATTAACCTTGTGTTACGTACACTAGATTATCGGTACTTGGTATCATACGATATATGCAATACTATATTATTAATCATGTATTACGGTAAATTTATCCAGAATTGGTACTTGGTATCATATGATATACATAAGTTCTCCATATCGAAGATCATATACTTCTTTACATTGCTTGATTTTTCTATATCTTTTTGTCAAAAATGAATAAAAAGGTATGTATCCTATCATTGAAGTATGACGCACATATATGTATATATGCTTAGTTATTATATCATCACAATGATGAGCATTAGAATTAAAACTTATCAATTGAGATCAAGGCCAAAATGCTAAACATGCTTGAATTAAGAATGAGCAATAAAAGGAGTTCTATTTTTTGTTAAATCCTTTCACTAAATTAAATGTTTGATATTGTTATGATCAAGGACAAGTTGGCATGTGCGAACATGATATGATAGTAGTTAAGCTACCTATAATATTATTGTAAATTATTATTTTTTATATTATTAAGTTATTGGAAGGATGTATTATATAAACGGTTAAGTTTTCTAAAAATGTAGAATATATAATCTTGAAAATAATGACTTGTTAGGCGGTAAAAATGACCTAATCGTTTGAAAACTCTTTACATTTACGATGAGTATATAATTTAAACTTAGTAAATATAGTCAAACATGAATTTGTAGGGGTAGAAAGGAGAAATATGGAAGTATTAGCCCTTTTATTATATCATTCCTATCTTTTTCATTCAAACATGAAACACACTCAATTAGCATCATCACCCTTTCCTTCTCCTCCTTTATTGGGGGTGAAGTGGAGACTTCTTTCAATAATTGTATGCGTCCCCTTATTTAAATTGATAATTGAATTTCTTCAACCTATTCATCTCTAATGTCTTAATGTGTGCACTCAATTTTAGTTCATATCTTCCTATACTATTAAACTCCATTAGTAGTACAATACATATGTCTGTATACAAGGTGAATATGAATGTATATACATCTATGATATATAGTTATACATCACCTGTACCAAATTATATACTATTTATGTAACACCGATAAGTTTTTCTAAAAGGTAGGGGAGTGAGGCGAGGCGTTCTATGCCTTACAGGACAAGGTGTAAGCTCCGAGACACGGAGTGTAAGTCTCACGGGTCTATTAGGGTAGTTTCATGTATATTCATTTTTATAATTTTATTAGTAAGAAAATTAGCAAAAGTAAGACTTTCAATTGATTTTACAAATAAATTTTAATAAATAATTAATATATAGAAAAGATGTTTTGATTTTTATTTGAGATAGACATTAATAACCAATAATGAATAAAAAGATAGTGTACTTACTATTTATCATTACACCTAATAATAAAAAAATATGATTTAAAACAAAACAGGTTCAAAAACAAAACACAAATTATCTCCTTAGGTGTACGATTTTACGCTCAGGGCTTACGCCCAAATTGTAAGAATTGCACCATATCATTTTACGTCTTTAATTTGTGTCCCGAAGTATTTTTGATACGCCCTGCTCCGAGACTCACCTCAAAAATGTTTTTGAAAACACTGGTATCGATACATTATTATATATACATTTTACCATTTTATTGAGTTTTTTTTGTCACCTCTATAATTACGTAAGAACTCCTACTTTCAAACATGTTGGTATAGCAAGAGTTAATGGAAAATGGAGGGAAGACGAAAAGATGAATTAGAAAAGATTCTCTTATGCTTTAAGAAAAGATATTTCTCCTCTTTGGTGGTGGAAAGAAAAATATAAGTGTTTAAATAGAGAAACACTTCAATTAGTTGTTAAAAGGTTTGTATAGAGGGACCCCTCTCACGTCGTCGTCGGCACTCGCTCGCACTATAAAAAACTTTGAATTACATGAGGATTTTCCTGGGATATGTATGAAAATTCGCAAGAAATTTATTTTCCTGCAAATTTTCGTACCGATTCCCAGAAAAATCCCCATGTAATTCATAGTTTTCTTGTAGTGTCGGCTTCGAAAAGTGATAGAGAGATTATTTTCTCGACAAAAATTTTGTTTTAAGTATTAGTTATTTATTTATTTAATTAATTTAAGTAAATGGAGCACTTTAATTATTTAGTTAATTAACTGAAACATTTCAACCCGATTCGGATCCGCGTTACCCATTTTATTTAGATATTTTTTCGATATATTTGAATTTTGCGCCATTGGAGATGATTGTTCTAATTGCAACTTTCAGGAACAACCATGACCGTTTGAAAGGTTGCAGACTTACATGAATGGTCGTGTGTGGATTCTGAAAGGTTGAAAACTTTCGAAACCAGTTCCTCTTGGCTATAAATACCAGTAACTGTTCAGAATTTCTTCTTCTTCTTTTCACAATTTTTTTTCGTCTACTTTACTATTGTTGAGTGGCTCGTTAACACCAGAGTCTTGGGCATCAATACACTAGTAATTGACATCATTCTATCCTGGGAGGACATATTCCTAAATAAACCTTGGATACTAGAGGGGAATAATTTTCTTAAGGAGAATTGTTCATTCAGTGGACTTGATCTTCTTTCCATTCTGATTTTACAGATTTTAGTTTTTACTAATTGATTTTTTTCTTCGCTGGTTCTTTTAAACTTTGGGTAACTTCGTATTTCTGCAAAGTTTCTTGTAATCAGTAGTACTGTTTTAAATACAGATTGACTAACAATCTTAAGAAAATTAATTTTTTTTTAATATGTAATTTTGGTGGAGACAAAAACTTGCAATTTAAGTTATTTCTTATTGAACCATTTGTATCAATTTTTGTTTATTACAGATTCTGGATTTGATTCTGAAATGGCAAATGATAATTTTACGGTGGTTATTGTTGCACCAACCTAAACTGTTGTACCACCAGTAGAGAAACTAAGAAGATTCTCTCGTGTGAATGTCAAAGGATGGAAGCAGTGGATATTTTTCTGACTTGCCACTCTTGGTCTGAGAAATTTGCCAATGAAGAAACCCAGTCTATGATGTTAATATATCAGACAGAGAAAATGTTTTGATTATTGATGCATGGAAACAAGTAGACTTTCTATGTAAGGGCTACATTCGAAGTGCTTTAGAGGATGACTTATGTAACGGCTATAGTGCAATGACAACTTTGAAAGAATTGTGGAATGCACTTGAGAAGAAATATAAGATACAAGATGCATGCTTGAATAAGTTTGTGGTCACAAAAATTTTAGACTATAAAATGTCGGATGGTGAAATTATTGGATCACAAATGCAGGAACTTCAACTTATTTTCCATGATATGATTGTTGAGGATAGGTAGTAAATGAAGTTTTTCACGTGGCTGCAATAATCGAGAAGTTACCTCCTTTTTGGAACAACTTTAAAAATTATTTAAGCAGAAACGCAAGGAAATGAAGCTTGAAGATCTTGTGATTCGACTCAAGATCGAGGAAAACAAAAAGATCGTCGGAAAGAAGTCATGTGGGAATTCAACAATAATTGAAGTTAATATTATTGAAGAAGCTCATACCAAAGTAAAGAAGAGATCGAAGTTCAACAGACAGAAGTCAAAACAAGCCAAGAAGAAATTCAGGGGCAACTGTTACAACTATGACAAGGCTAGTCATATGTTTTCTGAATGTCGTGCTCCTTGTAAAGACAATGACAAAGGCAAAAGTCAAGAAAACATCGTGGAAGAGAAGAAAGATGTAGATGACCTCTGTGCAATCTCAGAGTGCAACCTTGGAAATTTCAAGGAGTGGTTTCTCGACTAGAGTGCCGCCACTCGACATATTTGCTCTGCAAAAGAAGCCTTTGCAACGTATACTCTTGCTGATTTTAATGAAGATTTGTTCATGGAGAACACAACAAGAACAAGGATTTCAGGAACTGGAAAATTAATGTTGAAATTGACATCCGGCTAGGTGTTGACTTTGAACAACGTTCTACACATTCCTACTATTAAGAATAATTAGTTTCTATTGCACTGCTCGTTAAGAATGGGCTAAAGTGTGACCTGGTTAGTGACAAAGATGTAATAAGTGAGAATGAGATGTTCTTAGGAAATGACTACCTTACTTAGGGCCTCTTCAAACTGAATGTAATGGTTGTTGACATTATTAGTTAGAATTCTGTTTATGTTTACTTATTGGAGTCAAATGATTTATGGCATGCCCGTTTGAGATATGTAAAAGCCTTGTGGAAAATTGATTACATTAGAAGTATTTTCCTATTTAAAATGTGATAAATCAAAATGTGAAATTTGAGTGGAAAGTAAGATTGTTAAATATCCATATAATGTCTGTCGATAGGAATTCAAAATTTTTTAGACTTAATTCACTCAAATATATGCAATATGGAGTCAATACCATCTCTTGGTGGGAAAAAATCTTTTATAACTTTTATTTACGATTGCACTCGATTTTGCTATGTATATTTCACTTAATGGTAACGGTGAAAAAATTGATGTATTTAGGCAATACAAAAATTAAGTAAAAAATTAATTAAATCTAAAGATAAAAATGATTCAGAGTGATAGGGGTGAAGAATATGAATCTCTTTTTTTTGCAAAGAAATGTTTGGAATATGATATTATTCATCAAACTACTGCATGCATACACCACAATCAAATGGTTTGGCAAAATGGAAGAATAGAACATTAAAGGAAATGATGAATGCCTTAATAATCAGTTTTGGTTCACCGCAAAACCTGTGGGGGAAGCCATCCTTACGGCTAACAAGATACTCAATAGGGTACCTCATAACAAAACACAATTGATTCTATATGAATTATGGAAAGAAATAAAACTCAACTTGAAATATTTCAAAGTGTGAGGGTATCTATCCAAGATAGAGGTTCTTTTACCTAGGAGGGTGAAAATCGGATCCAAAACAATGGATTATATATTTATTGGATATGTTGTGAACAATAAGGCCTATCGGTTTTTGATGAACAAATATGATAATCCTAAAATAGATATAAGTATGGTAATTGAGTCAGATAAAGTTGAGTCATTTGAACACATTTATCCATGTAAAACTGAATGTGAGTCAATAAGTGCAAGACCTAAATGACAATGGGAAGAATAAACGAAAAATACACTACGTAATGAGGATCCTAGGCGTAATAATTGCCAATGAAAATACACTTCTTTTGGACCAGATTATGTGAAATTCTTACTTGTAAATGAGCCTCAACATTTAAACACGCTATGTCTTTGTCTAAGTCAATTTATTGGAAAGAATCAATCAACAGTGAGATCGAAACAATTTAAGTAACCATACTTGGGAATTGGCTGATTTGTCTTCAAGAAATAAACCTTTAGGATCAAAGTGGATCTTTAAAACAAAAATGGAAAGAAAGGTCTGGACTACTTTGATACATAATCCCCGGTAACAAGGATAACATCAATTAGGATGTTAATAGTATTAGCAGCAGTGCATAATCTTAAAATCAACTAAATGGATGTAGAGACAATCTTCTTAAACGGAGAATTGGAGGAAGACGCCTAAAAAGTTTGTGGTTCCTGGTAAAGAACAGATACTGTGCAGGCTTGTGAAGTCACTTAATGGGTTCAAGCAAGCATCCAAATAATCACATACTAAATTTAACAATACAATGTTGGAAAATGTATTCAAAATTAACAAATGTGATAAGTGTATGTACATTGAAAACGTTCCAAATTAGAAATCCATTATTTGACGATATAAATGCTACTAAGTTCATGTTGTCCAACAAGTCTGATATAAAGGATTTAGGAGCTTCTGATTTGATCTTAGGGATCAGGATTCTTAAAACTCCTTAGGGACTAGAATTATCTCAATTTTATTATATTGAAAGAGTATTGGATAAGTTCAAGTACTTAAATTTCAATGTTGTCGAAACTCAAATTGATTTAAGCTTTACATTTCAAAAGAATGAAGGTGAAAGTGACTCTCAATTGGAATATGCCAGAGTGTTGGAAAGTTTGATCTATATTTTCAATTGTACATGACTAAATATAGCATGTGATATTAGAAAATTGAGTCGGTTCACTAGTATTCCTAATCAAACTCACTGGATGGCAATGAAATATGTGTTAGGGTATCTGAAACATACATAATACTATGTTTTGCATTATGATAAATATTCCGGTGTTATTGAAGGATATAGTGATGGAAATTGAATCACCGGGTCAAATGAAGTAAAATCTACAAGTGGTTATGTGTTTACACTTGGTGGAGGAGCAATCTCTTGGAAATCATCCAAACAGACATGTATCACGCACTCAACAATGGAATCTGAATTTATTTCTTTAGATAAGGCCGGTGAAGAAGTTGAATGAATTTAGATTTCTTAGAGGATATTTCATTATAGCCCAAACATGTGGGACCTATTTGCATACATTGTGATAGTCAAACAACAATAGATAGGTTAGAGAGCGTCATGTACAATAGAAAGTCTTGTCATATATGATGGAGACATAACACCGTAAGACAACTACTCTCTAGTGAAATTTTAACAATTGACTATATGAAGTCAAGCAATAATGTGTCAGATCCACTAACGAAAGGTCTAGTAAGAGAGGCAATTGAACGATCATCTAAGGGAATGTGTTCACGGCTTATGACAAGTCATAATGGCGGTAACTCTATCTAGCAGACTAGAGATTCCAAGAGCTAGATTCAAGGAGAAAAACAAAGTTGTGACTGATGGTTCGACATTGTCAATCAACTCAATCCATTATCATAATAAAGATAATGTTCAGAAATGGTGTTAAAAAAGTTAATAAAGCTTAATGTTTTTAATGATTTACTAAGTTTGGGAGGTTTGACCAAATAGTTTATCTACGAGATGACACGTTTGAAATCACGTATGTGAGTATGAAGTCTAAGCCACTCCAAATAAAAATTTTTATCAAAATTCTATTCTCTATACACTCATGAAACCAAGAGGTGTTCATGTTGAAACAAACACAACTGTAAAAATCACAAATGTGTCTTTTTTCCCTCAAATTTCTCTCATCCTTCTCTTCAACTTCAAAGCAGCTCTTTTAGTAATTTGTTGCTCATCGCTGCTGTCGTTCAACTTCACCACAACTAGGATTCTGATTCTTGTAGGTTCATCTTTAGATTCTTGACTTTGTGTTTTTGAATTCAAATTTTTTTATTTAAGTATAAAAATAGAAGAGGAATTTGTGTTTTTGAATTGAAAATTTGTGATTTAGGTTTAATATAAGAGGACTTTGAGTTTTTAAGTAAAAAAATGGTAATTTAGGTTAAAAAATTACAAATTGTTGTTTTCCTTTTCAGTTATACCATGTCTGAAGTTAGCTGTGATTCTATTAGTAATTTGGTGAAAAATTGTTATTGTAGTGAAGGTGTTCATTGTTTCACTTCAAAGACTTTATTGAACCCCGAAAGAAAATTTTACAAGTGTCCTAAACCTAAGGTATGTTTATTGAAGTTTCAATTCCTATGATTTAGTAATTATCATCTAAAGTATTTCTGATTTGTTGTTGAGCAGGGTGAAAATTGTGATTTTTGAGTGTGGGATGAATAATTCAGACAATATTTTGATCCAAATTAATGGTTTAAAAGTTGAATTCAAAGTGAATACTTTGAAAATGGATATTTTGATAGACTCATTGAATGTGGTTAGGATTGAAATAAACGACTTGAAGGAAAAATTTGAAGGCTTTGGAGACTAATTACTACAGTGAGGTAAACATATCAAGGACGTTAGAAGAAAAAATGTTTAAGACAATGATGTGGTGTATTCTTTTATTTACCGTGTTTGCTGGATTTGTCGTTACAAATTTCAAGTTATATAAAGAGAAAAGACATAAAGACACCATCGATGTTGACCCTTATTTGCATAAAGACACCTTAACTTTCAAAGTGTCTTTATCACCCCACAAAATTATTTAATACCTTTATAAATGGGCCATTTTGATCCATTCCCTAGTCTGGGTTGTTACCACACACATAACGGGCGTCAGGCAGTATATTCACTGCCATGGACCAATTTAAAAGCGCCATGTGTCATTATTTTTTTTATTATAAATTATTTAATTAATTTATGTCATCTTCCCCAAATTTAAACCAAAATAATCTAATTCCACCTGCATAGCTTTCACCTCGATCAAGTTCAATACGAACATATTAAATCAATGTTCATTCATTCCTAATGCAAAAAAAAAACAATTAATCCAAATTCAGAATTACCTTGGCAGGAACCATTAACATTACACTACATATGAAACTACCAAACGATGGAAATTATCATATTACTGCCTTGCTACCAAATAAAGGAGTATAATACTCTCAAAATTTAACAATCAAAGCCCAAAAATTAGGAAAAAGATTATGACATAAAAAGATTCATCAAGTATCTTGACCTTAGATTATGACATAAAAAAATTCATCAACCGGAGTACGTCATAAGAACAGTACTTTACACCAAATCTCATGATTTTGAAGGCGGACATTCAGATTCCTTTATACCCCCACAATATTTTTTTTATACATTCTCAATTATTGAAAAAAACAATTTAAGTCCTACAAAACTCTAATATATATCATTTGACAGGTAAAAAAGAATATTAATGGAAATTTCTTGAAGGTACATGCCAAAATGAGATGAAAAGGAAAGGAGAAAGAAGACTTTTCTTCAAGAATAGGGTCAGGTTGAATTATATCATAGGAGTAAGCAACACGGAACACTACATAGATGAGGGAACGGGTCAAAATGACCTATTTACAAAGATATTAAATAGTTTGGTGGGGTGATAGGACACTTTGAAAGTTAAGGTATCTATATGCAAATACGGGACAACATCGATGGTGTCTTTATGTCTTCTCTTATATAAATAAATTGTTTATGATATTCTATATTTTATTTTGTAATGGTTTGAAAATGATGGTACTTTTTTCTCCAAGCTGATTGAGGTTCATGGTGACTATTTTGTGGATGCTTGAATGAATTTTGATCATCAAATATAATATATTAATATATATGACTACATGTTGAATTACAACATCATATCATAACATATTCAATGTAGTTACATTTATCTAGTAATATAATTATATTAAGTATTTGTGCTTGTACAGATTTAAAAAGTCAAAAAAAAAATTCTAACATGGATTAAAAAATACATCTACTTAAATATGATATATAACATAAAAGAAGACTATATAATACAAAAATTATTTTTAAATTTCGAAAATAATATGCATATTCAGTAATCCTCTACTTATTCGAGTGAACCTCACAATGGTGGAATCACTCTTCTCGTCGTTCTTGTATTGTTGCTCTAGAGAAGGTAATCTATTCCAATTTACCTAGTTTTTATCGTGTTTTGCGTTCTATTCTCTGCACCATGGCTAAATTTATTGTAGTTTCTTTTTAGTGTTCGTAAGTCTTATTACGATTCGTGCTTGGTTTGTTCATATGGAACTTTGTGGTTGACTTATTATCCATCTAATATGTTTACAATAACTAATTTCTTTGTTTATCCTTTAGAATGCCTCTCTTAAAAATTTCGTAGGTGTTTGAAACATGTTTCTTTTGTTGATTCATATGTATCTCAGCTACAGCTGTTAAAATGGATTGGCCCATCCCAACCCTAACAGGTTAGAAAGTTAAATGGGTTGGCATGGGCTGACCCTTTTAATTGAAGTACTTATAAAATAGTAGCCCAATCCAGACTTAAGCGGGTTGGCCCTTCAACTAAGCAACGGACAATATTTTCCTCTTGAAAAAATACGAAAGTTGATGAATTAAACATATTTCAGTGTATATTTACAAAACAAATACATAATAATCAAGATACAACATTCATAAGTTTCATCGGAGCAAAAAACATTACATGATCACTATTTACATAAACATGACAATAAAGGAGAAGTGAAAAATTAGGCATAAAATAAAAGTAAAAGAGGTCAAAGATTCATAGTTATAATGGAGTAATGGACTTGGGCTAATACAACATTTTAGTGGGCTAATGACCCTAAAATATTAAAGATATGTAAAAAATATATTCTTAATTTATATTAATATTCTAAAAATAATTATTCACAAAATGTTAACAAGTAAAACACTACTTAAAAAAATATTATAAATATTTTTAAAATTCTAGCCTGCGAGCTAGCCTCCGAGGCCAACGGGCCAAATGAGGTTGGGCTAAAAAGCCTCATTTCTAAATGGGCTTAAAAATTGAGCTCAAACCAATTTAATTTAAACGTTGAATCGGACCGATCTAGCGGGTCACCCATTTTGACAGCTCTAGTCTCAGCGCTAGGAGTATTTGCTTATAAGCTTTTAAATAAGTTTTAAGGGTTTAAGTTCAAGTTCATTATCTAGATTAATTTCTTACATTTATTACATGACTAAATGTTGTTATAGTTTGTGTTTCCTCATCTTAGCGTGATTGTTGTTTTTATTTTTATGTCTTTTAGTACCAGCTTACTATTATTGTTCAAACACAAGGTCTGATTCACTGTAATGCATTTAGGAGTCAAATTAGTCTTGTTGGTATGTAATCTTTATATTAGACTGGGCATGCCGGTGTACTTACAAAAAATCTGAGTCTTCCTAGTTTCTTAAGGGATCGATATATCCTTGGATAATGTAGGAAGGAAACTGATCCAAATGGAACGGATAGTAAGGCTAGTTTTAACTAGTTTAGGATTGAAGAGTTGTTTTCTTACCGTAGATGAATATAATAGGATAGAACTCTTATATTGATGTTTTCCTTTTATGTGTAGAATAAAGACTGTTGGTGTTTATTAAAATCTTAGGGCCCGTTTGGATGGGCTTAATAAAAGCAGCTTTAAAAAAATACTTTTAAAAGTGCTGAAACTTATTTTTAAAAGAAGCAGTTATGCGTTTGGATAAAAGTGCTGAAGTTGTTATGTCAAACGTGAAAAGGGAAAAATGGAAGAAAGAAATGTTAGGGTTATATGGGTAATTTGGAGATTGTATAAAAATATTAAGCACAAAAAGATAAAAATGTGGTCAACTTAAAACAGCTTATAAGCTAAAAAAAAAAAGCACCCCTACCCCAGCTTTTAACTTTTGGCTTAAATTAAGTTTTTTTTAACTTAAAATAAGCTGTTTTGAGTATTGCCAAACAGCTAAATAAGTCAAAAACCAGTTTTTAAGTCAGTTTGACCAGCTTTTAAGCTGAGCCAAACAGGCTCTTAGTAGTGTAGAAGAGTACTGAGGATAGTTTCTGCATTTGTTTCATAGAGTTGTTATATTAATGTTGATACATTTATGTCCACTGCTTGGTCGATACTTTGGTTCACAAAAATATTTTTACTTCTACGCTGGAATGGATCTGTATATCTTTGAAGAATGTTGGAATGAAACTGATCTAAGTGGAATTGATATTGAGTATTTCGTAAGATTATAAACCTGTATGATTAAGAACGATTGTTAACTCTGTTACGTTGAAGTTTGGGGATAACAAGCCTTTTAAAATGGACTGTTTCATCTGTATGTTTTTTGAAATTTCAGAGCTCATCCACAATTCAATAGCCACTAGAATTTGAAAAGTGCAGGCGTGTCTATTAATTTTTAGAAGATAATTGATTTGCTAATTTTATATTTTCCTGAGATAATTATTTATTTAGAATCTCTATTATATTCTTCGCAAATGGCAAGGGAAAGCAACAAAATTAGCTTTTAAAGATAGTTCAACTCGTACTGCAAAGATGGAGGAGAATATTTTTTCCCTTAGTTTTGTTGCAAGAGAAGAGATGAACTCATCTATTAGTGCATGTAGTTATATTTCTTCATTTCAATACAATTCTGTTCGTTACAATAGTGCTTTATTGAGTGCTTAACTCAGTGAATTTTTTTAACTTTTCACTTAGAAAATTGCAAGATATTGAAGGACCTTGATTCAAAGTTCTTAACATACAAGAGGTGTGAAATCAAAAGTGAATATATCTAGAGTTGTCGAAATGGGCTTAGCCCGCAAGGTTAGCGCAACCTAGCCTTTTAATTAAATGGATTGGGCTCAAATAGTTTAGTTCAACCTCATTTGGCCCACTAGCCTCGTAGGGCCAATCCGCAAGCCTCGGAGCCCATCCCACAGGATAGAATTTCAAAAATATTTATTATATTTATTTTAAGTAGTATTTCACTTGTTAAAATTTTGTGAATAAATATTTTTAAAATATCAACACAAAATCAAGACTATACTTTTTATATTTAGGGTCATTAGCCCACTAAAATTTCGTATTAGCCCAAGTTCATTACTCCATTATAACTACAACTCTTTAACCTCTTTTACTTTTAATTTTTTGCCTAATTTTTCTCTTCTCCTTTATTTTCATGTTTATGAAAATAGTGATTATGTAATATTTTTTGCTCGGATGAAACTTATGAATGTTGTATCTTGGGTATTATGTATTTGTTTTGTAAATATTCACTTATGAATGTTGTATCTTGGGTATTATGTATTTATTTTGTAAATATTCACTGAAGCATGTGTAATTCATCAACTTTCGTATTCTTTCTAAGAGGAAAATATTGTCCATTTTTTAGTTAGAGGGTCAACCGGTCCCAATCTGTGTCCCTCTTAGGGCTGGGTTGGGTTGCTTTTTCATAGGCCCTTTAATTAAAAGGGTCAGCCCATCCCAATCCATTTAACTCTCTAACTCGTTAGAATTGGGCTAGGTTGGGTCAACCTATTTTTACAGCTCTAAGTATAACCTTTGCATATTATCTTGTAATAAGGAATTAGGTGGTTTTCCCAGTTGCAATTGTTGTACCTGATGAAAAAAATAAAGTAAAATGTGTTTCGACAATCAAGTGTTGCAAGCCGAAAACATCTACTTCAACATTTGCTGTAATTTATGAACAATTGATCGTTCCTCGCTTGGTTGGCTTCTCAATAAATCATTAGGTATGTATCTGACCATGTTATAGATTGGACCATCACCAGTATTTCATCTAATTTGTCCAGTTAAATTTTTTGTACTTGCATAAAAGAACATTCTCATCAAGTAATCGGCAACAAGATTTTGAAGTTGCCGAAAAAGTATAACTGAGTATTCGAAGAGTATAGTTGAAAATCCTAAAATTAATTTTTCACTTTTAAAACCATAAATTGATCATCTTTTAAAAGAAAGTACGTAACACAACACCTTTCTCGACTTTTGAAGATTGCCTCAGACAGTTAAAAGGCAATGAAGCCCAACCTCACCTATCATGGATCTGTAGTAGTTTATGTTTAGTAATTGTAAGTCTTATTATGATTCGTGCTTGGTTTTGTTCATATGAAATTTAGTGGTTGACTCATTAGCCACCTAATATTATTTCCAATAGCTATTTTTTTTGTTTATCCTTTAAGAATGTCTCTATTCAAAAAATCTTATAGGTGCTCGAAACATGTTTCTTTTGTTAATTCATTTGTGTCTTAACGATCGGAGTACTTGTTTATAAGTCTTTGTATAAGTTTTAAGGGCTTGAGTTCATTATCTACATTCATTTCTTACATTTTGTTATTACTTATTCCAGAGTTTTTCATGGCTAAATGTTGCTATAGTTCGTGTTTCCTTGTCCTAGCGTGTTTGTTGTTTCAGATTTTTATGTCTTTTAGTTCCATCTTACTAATGATGTTAAAACACAAGGTCTAACTGTTTTGTTTAGTATTTTAGTTTCGAGTATTGATAACTCATCTCGATGTTTGAAAATTCTTCTTGATTCTCCTATGTTGTATAAGTTTGTTTAGTTATAGTCGCTACTTTTATATTTGAAATCATTCGTACTTGTTTGGTTTGAGTTCTGATTGCTGTAATTACAGTTTTCTCCCATCCCGAGTCTCCTTTCTTTTGGTTGGAAATATGTGAGGTCTTTAATTTGTAATGATCTCATTTGAACCTAGATTAATAGCTAAGATCAATATGTCCCTCTGGAGAGTCTAGTCATCTGATCATTAATATTTTCTAGTCTAAACAATTATTCCCTCTTACTTGGATACTTGATTAAATGTTCGAGTTCTGATATTCACGGTTTGTTTATTTTAATTAAGTGTCACTATGATCATAGGTACATGATCATGTGTGGATTCACTATAATGTTCCATTAGTTTATTTTCTTGATTTAGGATTCTTTACATATCTATACCAACTTCTGAATCATAAACTGAAGTTGTGATTATCTCTCATCTCATGTTTGTCACCCCTTCACTAAAAATAAAAAAGATAGAAGAAATTTGTACTTCTAGGTAGAATATTCTATTCTCATTTTTCTATTTTTATAAAGAGTCAAAAAATTTTCTTTATTGAACCAATATGCTGATTGCGATATATAAATTCTCATTATGATGATGATAATTCGGGAATTTGCAAAATTTTAAAGTTTTAGAAATTTAAATCGGTAAGAAGAAATTGTTATCCTCATTGCTCGACGCAGTAGGATCCAACATTAAACTCATTATTTGGCAAGGGAATCCTACAGTAAGATTTTATGGATTTCATCACCTAACATATTCAGATAGCTTCCATTTAAATATTTTTCTATATATAAAGTTCTTCTGTTTGTGCATGTTTTTTTACAGAATCTCTTTTTAATAGGTTGAACTTCGTCATCATCAAAATTCCAAAGAAACAATGGATAATTCATTATTTTGCAAGAACCGTAAGATTTCTATGGATTTCATCACCTAGCATATTCATATAGATTCCATTTAGACCTCTTTCTATATATAAAGTTCTTATATTTGTATATGTTATTTACAGAATCTCTTTTTGACAGGCTGAACTTCGTAATCGTCAAAATTTCAAAGAAACAATAGATAATGCATTCAGGCTAGTGTTCAAAAAACAGAATTCTTGTCTACTTAGATGTTTTGCTAGAATAGTGATAGTAAGGCCTCCAAACTCCGGCTCAACTCATGCGTTAATTCTTGAAAAGGTATTTTACATTTAGCATTAACACCAAAATTGAATTATGAACTTTTAAATGTGAAAGAGGCTGGAAGAATGTTTACCATAAATTTGACACCTATTTAACATAACATATGTTAATTTTAGTTGAACATGTGATAATTGCCTATTTGAAATCTAGGTGTATTTATATATGTTATACGAGGTGCTGGCAGCTTCCATTTTTCTTATATTGTTAAACTTCATGTTGGAGTAGTGATTTTCTTCATTTGTTGTCATCTAGTTAAAAAAAATTGAGACTGAAATTGATGTTAGGAGTTTTGTATGTTGTCTAGATTAACCAATAATTTACATAAATTATTTTCATCCAATTCAGGTCATTCTACTGAAAAGCAACTTGATCGCATATTTGATTTAGTATGGTTAGGCTTTCATATAGTTTATTGAATTATCATGTCCTATTCTGTGGTGTAGTATAGATGAATATCTTTGATAGTCCAAGCTTTTTAATTCAAAAAATAAGATTATGGACCATACTAACTTTGACCTTACTTTTTAAATAGAAATGTAACAGTGAGTCTATATTTATCCTTAAATTTATCCATAGGAATACTATTCAAAAGTGTAGTTCCCCTGCAAAAGTGTTCTAGTTACATTGGATCCTATCCCTACCAAGTTATAGTCAGTCTTGTGATGATTACTATTGAGCTATTTAAGGCAACTAGTTTACACCAAAAATAATACAGAGCTAAAAAGTTAAGCTTAAATTTGTGTATGTTGCTCTGCTTTCCTTCGTAACATCTTTTGGTTCCTCTCTAGCCATACTGTCCGCCATATAAAATATGGGACAATCTTCCATCTCTCCTTTTTTCTTCCTGCATTTTCATCTCTATTCCAGCACTTCAAAACCTCTTTGATCCTTCCTGGTTTCACCCATTTAGTCTCTCTCATATTGGTGAACATTTGTCATAACTGGGTTGTCCACCTGCAGTGTAAGAAGAGATTTTTTACTCTCACCTTGCTCTTCACACAAAAATCACATGAAACACAGGTGAATGCCTCTTTTGTTCAGGCTCTTAAGTGTAAATTGTGTTAAGATCTTCATATGTTGAATTTACTGTGGAACAGCCTTTGCTCCCCACATTTCATACCAGTGAGTCCTCTTCCTCAGACAAGTTCCTAAATTGTGCTAGGGTAACCAAAAATTCAGTTATTCTGCACATCTCCCAATCATATAAGTTTCTCCTGAAGTGCAAATTTCACCCCTGGTCATTCCATAATTCGGCTACAATTGCTTGTTTCATTTGACATAGGTCGTAGAGGTCACGAAACCTTAGGCTTAATGGTACCTGACCTCACCATTTGTCCATTTAAGACGCTCGTTTGTAAAGTACACACTCGTTAGTGTATTCCTTTTTATGACCGTTCTCCATTAATGTAGGGGATTGTTGGGTATAGTAAGATTTATTGGGAAATGGAAGGAAGATGAAAAAAGGAACTGGAAAAGAATCTCTTATACTTTAAGAAAAGATATTTCTCTCTCATTGGTGGTAGAGAGAAAAATAAAAGTGTTTAAATAGAAAAATACTTTTATTAGTTGTTAAAAGGACTTGAAAGAGATACACCCCCCCCCCCACGCCGTCGTTGTCGATCTCTCAGCTCGGCTTCGGCTACAGATTTGACTTTGGATTTGTCTTTAGCTTCACCTTTTGAAAAATGATCGGGAGATTATTTTTTGAACAAAGTTTTATTTTAATTATTTTTTTAATTAATTAAATTAAATTGTATGGCCAAATTTTTTTGATTATTTAGTTAATTGAACGAAACTTCTGATTTGACTAGGATCAGTGCAACCCATTTTATTTAAATACTTTCATGTTTCATTTGAATTTCTCGTCGTTGGAGATGACTGTTATGAAAGGTTGCGACTTTCACGAACAATCATGATCGTTTGAAAAGTTGCATACTTTCATGAATGGTCGTGTGGATTCCGATAGGTTGCAACCTTTCGGAATCAGTTCCTCTTGGCTATAAATTCCAGTTATTCTTCAGACTTCTTACTTACAAAAATTTCTACTTTCTACTCAAAAATTTTCTTCATGTACTTTACTGTTGAGTGTCTCACTGACACTAGAGTTTTTGGTATCAATACGCTGGTGATTCAGATCATTCTGTTCTGGAAGGACATACTCCAAATCAAACTTCAGATACTAACTATGGGGAATGATTTTCTTAAGGGGACACTCTGTATTTAGTAGGCTTGATCTTCTTTCCATTCTGGTTTTACAGATTCTGGTATGTTTTACAGATTTAGTTTTATTAAATAATTTCTATTCTTTACTGGTTCATTTAACTTTGTCTTTCTGCAAAGTTTCTTTCAATCAGTTGTAATGTTTTAAACACAGATTGACTAACAAAACATCCACCATGTAGAAACTTTGGTGTCTTAAGTTCAACACCACATAAGGGGTTTGCACCTTTTGGTCATGGACTATGATATGATTTTAGGCCCAAGATTGAAGAACACTACCCTGGTAGCCTAGCTAGCTCCAAAGCCCATCGATCACATAATTTATTGGGCCGAGCCGAAGACTGTTAAGAAGATTAGACTACGGAAATAATTACGAGAAAATTAGCAAACTAGTCACAATCCCTAACTTAATTAGTAAAAATGTTTATACTTTAAAATAATTATTGAAAATGTCAAAATGTATATATTTTAGAAAGTGGTTGTATTCAAATTTTATTTCTCAAAACAATCCAACTTTGAATCAAATTCTACATCCATTACCCTTTTAAACTTCTTTATATGCTTTAATACCATTAAATTTATATTTCATCTTTCACTTTTCATTTTTTTCTTTTTCATCAACTTTTCTGTTTTCACCATCCCCATCATTCACTTTTCTCTTCTTTTTTTTCTTTTATCAAAATCTCACCATTATTCTCTCTCATTGTTGAAGAAGAACTAATTATCCAAGTTCATAACAATTTGTTCGGATCTATCAATTAATCAAGAAATCTCTCAATTGATAAAGGGATTTTTGAATTCATCATTTATTTTGCGAGATTTTATTTTCAAAATCACACATTATGTGTTGGATTGTATGTATTGAAGATCTTCCATCATTTTTTTAAATTTTTATATGAATTTGTTAACATGCTCATCAAATATTTATGAATTTCAGATTTTTAGTATTTAAAATAATTTCTGTTGATCTTTTTTTATGATTTATTTTTATACTTCAAATTTAGTAGATACTACATTATCATTTAGGTATTGAGTTGTTTCGCAAAAGATTTGAAAGTATTTTGAATGTTCTGTAGCTTGTAGTCAAATTTATTTTTACAAAGTGATATTTTAAAGCAAACCTGTATTTTGATTATTTAAAATTGTAAATGAATACAAAATCAAAGATAAACTAGTTGGTATAAACATATAATGAGCAAAATAAAATACAAAACTATTTGGCTGATGCAATTAGGATGAATACACATATAATGAATACATAAATAAACTGTATTTTGGCTATTTATAGTTGAGAATGAATACAAAATCAAAATATAAATACAAAACTTTATGGTATACATTAGGATGAATACGAATTCGAATCTAAACACAAACTTTATAGTATACATTAGGACGAATACAAAATCAAATCTAAATACAAACTATTTAGTATACAAAGTGATATTGGAAATAAGCAAAATAAAATACATATGTTAGATAGATTAATACCTATACCATTAATACATGAGTATTGTATTTTGAATACTGAAAAATTTCTTAAAAGGAGATACACAAACTTCATAACCTTAACATGATAGCCAAATAACTTCATACAATTTCAGACATTTTTAAAGATAAATTATAATTGCATAACGTTAAAATGATGCCTTAATAGAATAAATTGCTTCAAATATGATAATGCATGGTAAATAAACGTGTTTAGAAATTAAAAAAAATTAAGAAAATTGAATATCGAATTTTTAGAACAATGGTGATAGGCGTGTTTTTAGAACATGGTGAAAGAAGAAGAAAGAGATGCAAGTTGTATTTTGATAAATTGTCAATTATGTAATGACCCCAAAAAAAATCAGTTTTTTTGAAAATTCTAAACTATTCTTTTAACTTTAGTTAATTTGTTGATGGGTAATTATAGATAATTAAATTAATTAAAATTTAATGGACTAAAGTGATAATTTATTTAAGACCATGTACTATTTAACCCTTATATATTAAAAAAAGAAGTAGGGTTTGTCAGTTTAGTACATAATTTAGAGAAGAGATTCAAGAGGAGAACATAAATCACCTGCGCTAAGAGGCGATCAACGTGGAAGTCCAAACTTCACTTTTAGGTAAAGAATTACTCGTATTCCGTTACTATCCTACGGCTTAATTTAAGTTTTTGAATATGAATTGTATTGACAGAAAGAAGGTGAAATTGTTAATGTGCAACGATTTCTGGGGGACAAAACAGTAGCCTAATCATTGGCTAATTATTGCCTAATGATAAAGGCATTGTTAATTCTAGCATTTCAACATAATGAACCATATTATTATTGTCACTTATTTTCTTTTTCTTTTTTTTATATGCCTTATAATCATTATATTTTAAATAATCATAGCTTGATACATTATTATGTAACTAAATATGATGGTAAAGTTATATGATAACAATTAAATTTATGATAATGGAGAAGTTGAAACTTAACCCTAGACTTGAAATTTGGAAATATGAGAATTGATATGCTAATTGACATCAAGATTAGGAACTTGATTATAGATTTGATTGTTGTTAATTAGTCTTGAAATCTTATGTAGGTCATTTAATTGAATAGATTACTTTGAGTTGAAAGTTCAACGAAAGAGAAAGGCTCAAGTTTCAGATTGAATTCTTGATTGATTGAGGCAAGTGGATTTCTAAACTCTTGTTAAGTGTATGGAATGCGTGTATTTCCTTGTGATATATGTTTGGGAGTAACGGAATTGGTGATGGGTTGACTTGTCCACATTGATTAATTCTAATGATGAAATAAAAGGGATAACAAAAGGCGATGTGATTAATTATTTATGTGTGATGTGTTGAGAAAAGTTTGATGGCTTGTTGAATCATTGTTGATGTGATTTCATGTTTGTGTGGTTGTGAACTGTGCAATGTTATGAAAATGGTCATCTCCTCATTATTTGTGTGAACATGTCATTGCATTATTCTGAGACATGGTTGTGAAAGTGTTATGTGCATTGAGAAAGAATGATAACTTAAAGAGGATGTACCATTTCGAGGGACGTATCGCACGCCGCGATGGATACTATATTTCGAGGGACGTATCGCGCGCCGCGATGGATACTATATTTCGAGGGACGTATCGCGCGCCGCGATGGTTACTGTTATCGAGGGTCGTGTCGTGCGCCGCGACAGATGCATGGACAGATATGTCCCCCATGGGTCCCGGACTGAGAGACAGCGGGTGTGTATCACTAGGTCAGACATGCATCATTATACTTGACATTGCATTCCATTACATTGCACATACTTATCATTAGTGAACTTGATATTGTGTTTTGCTGATCTAGTGATTGCCTTTTTGCGAAACTTGTGATTGTTGAATACTGAGCTTGTTATTGAGGATATATAATTTGTTGAAGTGTTGTTGTTGAGGATATGTAATTTGTTGAAGTGTGTTATTGAGGATATGTAAATTTTTGGAAGTGTTGCTATTGAGGATATCTAATTTGTTTAAGTGTTGATGTTGAGGATATATAATTTTTGGAAGTGTTGCTATTGAGGTAGTTGTTGGTCATCTCAGCATCCCTCTTTACTCTTGTTTATGATTTTGTTCTACTCTAGAAACAATATCATATGAGACTTATATTTTCTTTTGATCCGATTGTAAAACTTTAGAGGCTTGTACACGTGACAACCGGATTTTGGGGTATAATGTAAGTTGATAGTAAATTTTCCGCATTTTTATTGTAATAGTTGAGTTTTAGGCTTACTTGTCTTGGTGGGATAAGACGAGTGCCATCACGCCCATTTTTGGGTCGTGACAAAATGATATCAGAGCCCCTGGTTCATAGGTCTCACGTGTGTACAAGACGAGTCTAAGTAGACTCTTGAGGATCTGTATGGAGACGTCTATACTTATCTTCGAGAGGCTTCAGTGACTTTTAGAAAATATCTTCACTTTTTGAATCTCTATCGTGCATTCTTTGTCCGTTTTGATTCTTACTTCATTTCATTCTTTCTCTCATTTATGTGATGACTCGTGCGTAGTTCCTTTTGTGAATCATTGGCATGTCGTGTATTGGTTTGATGTTAGATCTGGTATTAAGGTGAAAATGATATACTTATGAAACAAATGTGTGATCATATTTGAAGGGGTTGATTAAGGTTAGTGACCATAGTAAAATAAATAAATAATATAGTACTTCTGTCGTATAGGCGGAATCGAAAATAGTTCGAGAACCGAAAGTGAAAGTATTAAAGGAAAGGCTAGATATGGAACAAATTTTGTAATATTTTACGTCTATTTGATTGGTAGAAATGTGTGGTTTAGTTGGGTGCGATCTTCTCGATATGTATGATATGTTCTAGTGGTGAATTAAATTAATTTTTGCAGTGTGACGCTAGTGGTATGGAAATGAATACGTCGATTGTCAAGTGTGAATATTAACTACTTAAAGAGTTATAAGTTATATCACATGTTCGTACAATTAGATTCAATGTTACATTCATATTTGAGAAACTAACTAGTTTGTTACTACGGTTGCTTGAGTTAAAACATTGTTATAAGGGATGTTTTAGTGGTGGATTGTTGGAATGATATTAATACGTCAATTTATGGAGTGTATCTCGATGTTTCTAATTGAGAAGTGGTCGAAGGGAATGGATATACCAGAATGAAAAAGAACTTATGGGTAAGAAAAGTCTCAAAGAGTATACTTGTGTAAAGATAATTGAAGATTATAGTAAAAAAATACATATAAAATCGGGTTAGTCCTTTGATTTTGTTGGTATAACTGGATTTGAGGTGTCATGTCATTGAGAATGTTGACTTCGTGGTGATGACAAATGCTAAGTGATCATATTGGTAATAAGAGTTTGTGATGGATTGTGACTGAGACATAACTATATGATAAAGATTGTGGGTTAAATGATTTTTTTATGATAGTAACGACCTGCGAGTATTTATCGCTATGATCTGCTACTTTTTGATGAGTAACGTTGTTGCATGAAAAGTTATAAGAGGTGTTGTGACTCTGCTTAAATAAAATTGAAAAGAGCTAGAGTCACAAATGAAAAGAATTAGTGGGATCTAGTTTAGTCATTTGAAGGAGGTGATCGAGAACAAAGATATTTACTTTGAGTGCAAGTACAAAAGATATATCTTCATATGGTAGAAGATGGAGTTTATCGACATGTGATCTCATCTATTATGCTCTAATTATGATAATAGTGTCACATGTTCATAATATTGGTTCAATACTATTTGATAAAATTTAAGAAAGAAGTCTAAAGACATTTGACTTGAGTGTGATAATAAATTCTTTTATGATTTTGAGTTTGATATTGAATATGATAAGATTGTGAAAAATATGATAAGGTCGATGGATAGGCGACCAATGAGAAGCTAAGATACGTGAATTCATAAAATCTTTAAGATATGAATTAATGTTCATAGATAAAGGGAATGGGTTACACAGTTGGGTCCAAAACTCAAGTTTTTCATGGTAAATTTAGGTTTGTGGTAATGTGTTTTATGGAGGTATGAATAATTAAAGTAAGAATTGATCGATAGCATCAGATATTGAGAATTTAAAATAACATGTGCAAGGTTAGGATCGTAGAGTTTGTTACTTTTAATTGTTAAAGGACCTAAGAAAGTATTTCTATCAAGGAATTGATTTACATTGTATGGGATGTTAGCCAAAGAATAAGATTGGTAAGGTGGTTAGACAAGGAACAAGAATGTGGTGTATATAAAAAAATTAATATATTCAGAATTTTCCGTCCTAAGAAGAATTTAAGAAAAGTGAAGGAATAAGACACTCGTATAAGCCCTTGGTTGGTAGTTGGACGATTTATTGATTTTCACCTATGACGTTAGATATGACTGTGAGATGAACTAGTCCTACAAAGACTTATTACGAGTTATTTATCGATTTTTCTTAAAAAATTGAGTTTTGGTTAGGTGACAAGCAACTATGTGTGGAATATTTTATGTTATTATGTCGAGTTAAGTTATTCAATATGATAGGTACCTTATTTATATTCAACAATGTGGACCTACAATTCTATACGATTAATAAAGATTTTGATGGGACTGAAACTACTTTGTTGATGGGACTATGTAGATTGTTATAATGTGTTACATAGAAATTTGATGGTTAGTAGAGATTATGAGCTTATAATATATAGGATTATTGGGGTGACTAACAGTTTCTTAAGTGTTGATATGAGATATATGATGGTATGAATAGGAAGTTGAAAAATGGTATTTGAAAATTTACGTGAAGTTGACATTGTGATTCAATTATTTTACCTCAATGGAAAAGTATTTTTAGACTGGTAATTAGTGCTATCACTCTTGGGTGTGACTCATTGTTGTCATGCGATGCTTAAAAGGGAAAGAGAGGAAGACCTAGTTCAAAAAAAATAATTTTAAGGCGATAATGTGTTCGCTAAGAATACTTTAATACCAGAGACGGTTTAATAGTAAGGTAAATGGATGGTGTGCCTATAATGTTTATTGGTATTAAGAGTTTTAGATACATTGGATTATTGTGAAAAGTATGTGGGGTTTGGTACTAACAAAACAGGGATCAAACTGGTTGGTTGTGTGTGGATAAAAATCGAGAGATGTACTCAAATGAATGGAATATTTGATGTGGGAATTATGGAAGAAGTTTTTAGTGTTATTCAACCTTGGTTTTGTAAATTCTTATGTGACAACCTTCTTCGTATTGGACACTATTTATAGTATGATTCATTACTTATATTACGCGTGGTTCCACACCTATGAGTGAATTCTTAGTGGTGGATCGGATGTGCCGATCCTCTTATTTCCTCTTGATAGAGTAGGAGCCTTTGACTGACTTGGTCATTTCATTTTGATAATTTGGCGTTGTTGAAATAGTTAAAGTATCTCAATATGTATACATACACAACCTTTATTATGAAAACTTATAGAAGAGCTTCCGTGAAAAGTTACACTTATTTGAGAGTGTTGTTAGAGGTTCTATATGCATGGGTGTATCATTTGCTAGGTGTTTACTCGATAACTTTCTTCTTTGGGTTGGATAAGTTTGATTCTCCCTTAATGAGTACTCGATGTCTAGAAATACATTTTTTTTATGACTTAAGTTCACGGAAAGATTGTGTTGTGATAAGGGAATCTTGAAAATAAAAGTGATCATTTCTGCATTATGCATGTCTCGTGGTTGATTCATGGTCACTCATAGTTGTAGCCAGTTTTGATTCATAAGGTTATCTTGGTTACGTGAGATAAGAGTCATCTTGATGGGTGTGTTAAGGTTCAATGAGTTTTAGTTTAGATTGAGTTAATGTGTCAGTCTAAGACTTAATAATCACTCCTGATTTGTAAACCTTTCAAAATTTGATTAAAGAAAAAATTAGTTCTTAATAGTTGATCTTGATGGAATGGTTTTAAGGATGAGCTTACTTGGAGCAATGAACCCAAACTAGTAGGTCATAACATAAGATTTCGGTAATATGGTTATATTTCCTTTTTCTTCCTTATGTTCGAGGACGAACATAGTTTTTAGTGGTGGATGATGTAATGACCCAAAAAAAAATCAGTTTTTTTGAAAATTCTAAACTATTCTTTTAACTTTAGTTAATTTGTTGATGGGTAATTATAGATAATTAAATTAATTAAAATTTAATGGACTAAAGTGATAATTTATTTAAGACCATGTACTATTTAACCCTTATATATTAAAATAAGAAGTAGGGTTTGTCAGTTTAGTACATAATTTAGAGAAGAGATTCAAGAGGAGAACATAAATCACCTGCGCTAAGAGGCGATCAACGTGGAAGTCCAAACTTCACTTTTAGGTAAAGAATTACTCGTATTCCGTTACTATCCTACGGCTTAATTTAAGTTTTTGAATATGAATTGTATTGACAGAAAGAAGGTGAAATTGTTAATGTGCACAAAACAATAGCCTAATCATTGGCTAATTATTGCCTAATGATAAAGGCATTGTTAATTCTAGCATTTCAACATAATGAACCATATTATTATTGTCACTTATTTTCTTTTTCTTTTTTTTATATGCCTTATAATCATTATATTTTAAATAATCATAGCTTGATACATTATTATGTAACTAAATATGATGGTAAAGTTATATGATAACAATTAAATTTATGATAATGGAGAAGTTGAAACTTAACCCTAGACTTGAAATTTGGAAATATGAGAATTGATATGCTAATTGACATCAAGATTAGGAACTTGATTATAGATTTGATTATTGTTAATTAGTCTTGAAATCTTATGTAGGTCATTTAATTGAATAGATTACTTTGAGTTGAAAGTTCAACGAAAGAGAAAGGCTCAAGTTTCAGATTGAATTCTTGATTGATTGAGGCAAGTGGATTTCTAAACTCTTGTTAAGTGTATGGAATGCGTGTATTTCCTTGTGATATATGTTTGGGAGTAACGGAATTGGTGATGGGTTGACTTGTCCACATTGATTAATTCTAATGATGAAATAAAAGGGATAACAAAAGGCGATGTGATTAATTATTTATGTGTGATGTGTTGAGAAAAGTTTGATGGCTTGTTGAATCATTGTTGATGTGATTTCATGTTTGTGTGGTTGTGAACTGTGCAATGTTATGAAAATGGTCATCTCCTCATTATTTGTGTGAACATGTCATTGCATTATTCTGAGACATGGTTGTGAAAGTGTTATGTGCATTGAGAAAGAATGATAACTTAAAGAGGATGTACCATTTCGAGGGACGTATCGCACGCCGCGATGGGTACTATATTTCGAGGGACGTATCGCGCGCCGCGATGGATACTATATTTCGAGGGACGTATCGCGCGCCGCGATGATTACTGTTATCGAGGGTCGTGTCGTGCGCCGCGACAAATGCATGGACAGATATGTCCCCCATGGGTCCCGGACTGAGAGACAGCGGGTGTGTATCACTAGGTCAGACATGCATCATTATACTTGACATTGCATTCCATTACATTGCACATACTTATCATTAGTGAACTTGATATTGTGTTTTGCTGATCTAGTGATTGCCGTTTTGCGAAACTTGTGATTGTTGAATACTGAGCTTGTTATTGAGGATATATAATTTGTTGAAGTGTTGTTGTTGAGGATATGTAATTTGTTGAAGTGTGTTATTGAGGATATGTAAGTTTTTGGAAGTGTTGCTATTGAGGATATCTAATTTGTTTAAGTGTTGATGTTGAGGATATATAATTTGTTAAAGTGTTGTTGTGGAGGATATGTAATTTGTTAAAGTGTTGTTGTGGAGGATATGTAATTTGTCTAAATGTTTTTGTTGAGTTACGTTCTATGTAAACTGTGAGTTGTTAGGTTGGGTTGATGTTTATTCAGGTTGTAGTTGTGGAGGTTCGGTTGGGGGTGGTAGGAGTATCCGTATTTCATCCCCTTAGCTTGTGTTTAGAGGTTTACTTGCTGAGTACCATGTGGTTTGGTACTCACCCCTTGCTTCTACAAATTTTTGTAGGTTACTAGCCCGGACTTTTATGATATATTCTCTTCTTTTCCGAGGCTTCCTGGAGATTTTGTGAGGTAGTTGTTGGTCATCTCAGCATCCCTCCTTACTCTTGTTTATAATTTTGTTCTACTCTAGAAACAATATCATATGAGACTTATATTTTCTTTTGATCCGATTGTAACACTTTAGAGGCTTGTACACGTGACAACCGGATTTTGGGGTATAATGTAAGTTGATAGTAAATTTTCCGCATTTTTATTGTAATAGTTGAGTTTTAGGCTTACTTGTCTTGGTGGGATAAGACGAGTGCCATCACGCCCATTTTTGGGTCGTGACAAATTAGTTCATTGTTTTTGAATTTTTGTAACTGATAAGACTTTTAAGCAATTATTCCTTTTTAATATTTTTCTCTTCCCTTAATTTCTCCTTTTTGTTTTTAACAATTGTTTCTTTTTTGATATTTTTACTAAATATTGAAAGTATGACAATGAATCGTATTAAATATGTTAAGATATTGACATTTTAAAAATTTTCCCAATAACTACAAGGAAGAAATATTGTATAATTTGCCAATTTCCTTCTTGTAGGTGTTTGTGTAGCATACAATTAGTTATTATCAACACAAGGATATAATCAAACAGTAAGCCTTCTATTTTTAATGTCTATAAAAGAAGCCCTAGTAATTTGTACAGTTAAATGAGGATTCTTGAGTGCAAATGCATCAAATCTAGCAGTAAACACAATATCCTCCATGTTTTTAACAATGAAGTTTAACGCTGTCTCCTTTAACGACGTATTAGAACAAGTATCAGATATCTCTAAAACGTCGAGAGCATTCGATGTGTTCAATGATCCCAACATTTGATTCTCACAAAATTTCTGCAAGAAGGGAATCTCATACTTATCTGCTGCAATTGACAAGGAATATACATGTTTTTCCACCTTCTCTTTAGCCAAATCTCCACTGTACAGGAACTCTAATAGACACTCTAATTCATCGTAGTTTAGTTCAGACAACGTTATCGTGTTGTTACTTGGTGGAGCTTTACATCCATCTGAGTCCAGTATGTTTTTGAATATGTCAGATCTTGCTGCCTGTTAAATACAAGTAAAATGTTTAACAGAAGTGAGATAATGGAAATGTAGTCAGTTAATAGCTAGTTTGGTGTGTTTTATTGAATTTTTTATCAAACTGAATCATTATCTAAAGCTATTTATCAAAATAATACATTTTTCTAAAATTTTATAAAACTAGTATAAACGTATTTCACAGTAACGTTTTAGGGTTTATTTCATTTTTTAAAAACTAACAGCGTTAGGTTGATATACGTTACTATAAGTAACGTTTTACTCCTGAAACGTTATTTTGAGTAACGTTTTACTCCTAAAACGTTACTGTGAATAACACTTTAGGAGTGAAACGTTACTCTGAGTAACGTATATCAATCTAACCGTCAATTTTTTAAAAATAAAATATACCCTAAAACGTTACTGTGAAATACGTTTATACTAGTTTTGTAAAATTTTAGAAAAATGCATTATTTTGATGAATTGCTTTATATAATGGCTTAGTTTGGTCAAAACCTCGTGTTTTATTACCAGAAGAGCTCTATGTGCTGGTATAGAAGGAGCATCATTGCCAGGTTTAATTAAAATATCAGTATGAATATGATCTCTTAAGGCAACAACAAAACCACTAAGATAATTCAGCTTCTCCTTTGATTCCTCTTCCATCTCCTTCATTTCTTTCACCCATTTCAATGCATTTCCAAATCCCTGGAATCAGTTAGACAAAATATTCAATATTTTTATGTCACTTCAATGAATTCTTATGAAGATATAGCTTTTCAGCTTTGTAGAAAGCTCGTCCATTTATATTTTCATCAAGTTAATTGCTTTTATTCTAGGACAACTAGCTTATTAGACATATATGTATTTATACATTATATATAGTAATTTTCTATGTATACTTTTAGACAATTACATATCTTACCATTAATTATGAATTTCCTATATACATCTAGATATACATATATTTTTACTACTAGATATACAATATTAGGGAGAGGCGAGTGAGACGAGCGAGATAGTCATGTATATCAGATATATATACTAGATACATGTGAATGACACTAGACATATAAATTGGTATGTGCATGTATTCAGGATAGGAGGGAGATAAGTGAGATTTGCTGTGTTTTCTAGATACATGTGAATCCACTTGGATATAATGTATACGGATACGTATGAATCTATATGAATATAATGTCTCTAAAACAATTACACCTAATTTTAATCTCATGTAAAAATCTGATAAGATTCGTAATATTGCAAACTGAATATATCAAAATAATTAGCCCCTAAATTAGTGGGACTTCCATAAGTTTTCCATTATTTCAAATATTTTAAAGTTAAAATAGCTTTTAATCAATTTTTAAAATATTTGCGTGAATTAAAAAGATACTCTTAAATATTTAATCTTAAGCTAAAACATAATAAAATAAATTTGAATTCATAAATTAAAAATTTTAAGTTGTGATTTTTGACTTATAAGATAAGAATTAAAAAGTCAATCCTAACAATAAGAATGATCATGATTACATATGGGAGAGTCAGACAATTTGTACTCCATTTGTTTTACAATGAATATCCTCTCCATAACTTATTATCTCCATTTCTCTAAATACACCCTCGGATGGAAGCTATGTGTTATAATTTAAAAAGTATAAAAATTATAAATTATAAATTATAAATAAATCTCCAACTTTAATTTTAAATTATAACACATGGCTTTCATCCAAGTATGTAGCTCGAGAAATGGAGAGAATAAGTAATGGAGAGGACTTAGTACGATTTTTATGTTAAAAAAAAAACTTTTAAAACTTGTGATTTAAAATAAACTTTTGATAATTGTGTGGTTGTAAATCATTTTATCAAGGGTGAGAAGAAAATTTTTAAGTAAAATTGTTTCTAATTATCAGTAAGATGATTTTTTTCTTGGAGAATTTAAAAAAGAAATGATGTCACATAAAATAAGTCGAAGAGAATATATTTTTAATAATTCTAATTTTAATTTTAAGTGATAAATCTGCAATTTCCCCATATGTGAATTTTGAGCCTCCCCCAACCCACCCACCCCCCAAAAGAAAATCAAGAAAACAATATCCATATCAATATTCAAAAAATAGAGCAAAACTAGACATCAGCATCTCTTTCAACTGCTAATTAATCATGTCATTATTTTGGAACAAAGTAATTAGTAAAACAAAGTGGTTTGTGCTACACAAGTTTAGCCTCAACCTACTGCCTTGCAAATTGTTTTTGCACGCTGCACTCTAAATTTCCAATTTCTCTTTGTTCTCCTTGCTTATTTATAATCAAAATCATCAGTAAACAAAAAAATAATTAAACGAAATGTAACCTAAATAAACTAACCTTCTCCAAATCTTCTTGTAAATATCTAACAATGGAGGCAACCATTTATATTTTCCATTTTGGTCCTAAATTCCCACATTTTTCTTAAAATACTTTTTAGGAATTAATATTAGCTTCTTTATATGTGCAACATCTTTCACATATTTTGTTATATATATATATATATATGAGATTTGTCTACAATTCAAAGTAACAAAATGTTATAAAAAAAACTCATAAGATAATTGAATTTTCCTATACTCCATCATCAATCCATAGCTAAATGGGATTAACGTGACATTTTTATCATTTAGCTATGAAATTTTATCTGTCGCTAATTTGAAGAAAGAGATGATGATATATACATACCTTAATAGATGGATTGGATGAAGAAGCAGAAAGAAGTCCAGTTATTGTTTTATTATCACTTCCTTTTGTATTTTCAACATGATCAACCTTGTTGGTAGTCAACGTAATTATTGTTCTAGCTCCTTCGTAACAAGCTGCACATATTGTATTTCTTGGTGGCCTTAAAATAAATGGCATCGCGCTACATATAGAACAATCCATATTTATTTGTGCGCTTCGATTAATTTTTTTCTGATCAATATTCGAAGAAGAAATTACTGAACTCAAATGATCAATGAAGAAGAGACGATGATCGATTTAAAATAAGAGAAGTGGACTTAGAGATGATGGCGATGCCTTTTTTCATTTCTCCATTAGTTTAATAAACTTTATGCTCCATTATATATATATATATATATATATATATATATTAAAGAATTGAAAAGGGGAGCCAAAACTATTTATCATGCTTCCTTTATAAGCTGACAATTATTAATTATTGGCAACTTATTTTCGTTTTCTCTAATTAATATGATTGATCTATATGTATGTGGGGTAACCTAGCTATTATAATATTCAATGTTTTATTATTATCTAAATACACATTTTTTTTCATCATAATCTCTAGAAAATTTACCATATAAAAAAGTTACCAAAATATTCTTTCGGATACATCACTCTCTGGTTAGATACATATGTAAGTTATATATGTTTATTTGCATATTTTCTGATGTATTCGAGATCGTATAATTTTAAAGGATTTTTTTAATTAAAAATAAAAATAAAATATAACGAGATCTTAACACTATGAGATTTATGTAATTTTCATATATTCTTAATTCCAATATATAGAGGGGGATGTACTTTTTTTGAGAGAGATGCAAGAATATTCTTTAATTAATTCTTAAACGAAATTATATTTGATTAATAATAAACCAATAATCCACCAGCTTGACTTAATTATTAAGTTCATGTAATTTACCAGCTAATTAGAGGGCATCATTTAGTTCCAGCGAGGCAGAAGAATATAATATTAGGAAAAAGAGAATGGATAAAAATTAAAAGCATTAAGAAATAAAACTAATAGTGGGTGTTAGTTGGCCATGTCTCTTTTGAGTAGGTTACAAGTAGAAACAATTTGGTTTTAAGAATTAAGCTGAAAGAATATTATGGTAGGAAGTGGAAAAGGACTTTCCAACCTTACAAACAGCTAAAATGAGGTAACACAACCACGTCCCCTTCGATACAAATTACTCCCTCCCGTCAATATTAATTGACACGTTATGCCTTCATAAATATTATATAATAAGTTAATTTTATTTATATATATATATATATATATATATATATAAGCCATGATCACCTCGATTAATACCAGTGGGCTTTGGAGGATTTGGTGTGACACCAACCTTGTATATTTCAATAACTTTGAACAAACAAAAGGGTGAAGGGGGTAAGGATCTAACCTCCATTTTACACAAGGTTGGGTGATCAAACATATAAAAAAGGAAAAAGGGACAAATATACTCCAAAACTATTATAAATTATATGCAGATACCCTCTGCCATACTATTGGAACATTGATGCCCCTGCCGTCCAAAAACTAGAGTATGTCATTCACTATAACGGAAGACTAAATAGGGACACGTGGTGCAATCTTATCTGTCGATACGAAATTTAATCAGTGGATAAAATTATGACACGTGTATGTTCGTTAGTATAAAGGATATATATGCTCTAGTTTTTGGACGCCAAGGACACCAATGTCCCAAAGTATAATGAAGGGTATCTTCATAACATTTTGTGATAGTTCAGGTATATTTATCTCTTTTCGCTATTAAAAAAGTGACATTTTTTTACATACCATCCACCCAGGCTTACACCTCCCATTGTGGTGGGGGTTTGGTCTGGACTCCTACCTTGTGTATTATTTAAACAAAAGAATATATGAGAGGGGAATCAAATCTTACCTCTAGGTACAAGGGGATGCAAAGGGGAGTGAGGGAAGCAAAAGCTCCAACTTAAAAATAGCTAGACAGACAAAAGAGGCTACCATTTACATGAGATGGCCAAGGCCTTCAGACTTTGATTGCACAATGTTCCTTCAATTTTTAGACTAAGCAACACCTTTCTAAACCATGACAAAATGTATGATTAGAGAGTACCAAAAGTCCAACATGAGCGTTTCTTTTAAAGGCAACTTTCACATATAGCAAACATAAAATTCATATTTGTATGTTATAGCAAAATTGGCATAATTGCGCTTTATAGCAAACAAATATATATATAATTCGCTATACATATACAATTGAAGCGAATTGTATAAAACGAAGTGTATAAAACGAGAAAGAGAAAGAGACTTGGACATAGAATTGTATAAAACGAAGTGTATAAAATGAATTGTATAATTATAAGTGTATAGGACGATTATATACAATTTGAATTTGTACAAAATGAGAAAGAGAGAAAGGCAAAAGAGACTTGGGCAGGGAATATACAATTGAATCGAATTGTATAAACAAGAAAGAGAGAAATTATATACAATTTGAATTTGTATAAAACGAGAAAGAGAGAAAGGCAAAAGAGACTTGAGCAGGGGAGTACTTTTATTGTATAATTATAAGTGTATAGGACAAAAACATATGTATTTGCATGTGCATATACAATTTTCTCTCGCTTTGTACAATTAGAAACACAATTTATACAATTCTATTGTACAAAGTGAGAGAGGCGAGCGACAGGAAGCGAACGAGAAAGGGAGAGTGGTGAGCGAGAATATGAGGGACAGAGGGACTGACAAGCAAATTGCTATAAAATATAAATAAATCAAGCGATAGCTATTATATTTATTTTATATTATTAATTTGTCATTATATACTATCTCTCTTTTAAAATTAGACAATTGTAGCTTGTTCATGCATAATGGGCCTCTTGCCTCCAATGGAATATCATTTTCATGAAGAAAGATTTTTTACTCTTTTATGATTGTAGCATACTTAGCTAGAGCATCGGCAACCCCATTGCTTTCTCTATAGCAATTTGTAATGGTGATGTTTCTCTGATGCATCTTCTTCTTGATGTCCTCAATGATCTTGTGAGTTTCCATGACACTTAAAAAATGAAAATAAATACAAAATTAGATGTTAATTTCCTAAATAATTTACATCAAATTGATGTCAATGTTTTTCAAATTAAATAACAACTCCAAACAATTTAAATTTTAAATTTTTTTCTCTGATCAAATTGCAACAGATTCAATAAAAAGGTCGACTATTTAATATAGTTATGTATCATATACAAAAATAAGAACTATGAATATGGTATACACTGATTTATTTATAAAACAGTGTTATAGATACTTAATAACATGTGATACATCACAACATCTGATACGTTATTATCTTATGCACATAATAAAGTTATGTGTCATATACATAAACAATATGAATATGATACAAATTGATTTGTTATAAAACATTATTGTTTATGCATCAAATATTTGATAGTGTTTCCGGATACAAAGCATTCTACTAGTTGAATAAGGCTGATTGTATGCATTAGTAGTTAAAGATAATAAATATTTTGTGATAATTGTGTATCCAATACATAATTATGAACATGATACATACTAATTTGCGTTTCAATAAATTAGGTTTATATATCAAAACTCATATTTGACAACGATATATTGTACATGATAAAATTATAGTATATCGTAAATGTGAAACAAATGAATTATACATTAATTTAATAATCAAAATCAACTCGATACTTTAAAAGATCTGTTCAAAGCAACCAAAAAAAAAGTAAAAAAGTCAACAGTTTGATCTGCTAAAAGTAAAAAAAAAATTGAAGAAATCATCCACACTTTCTCCTTTGCTATGTGTCCAATTCTTATTACTTCTTTTCACTTTCAATTGATGGCGTCATCCATGGATTTCGACTCAAAGCGCTTATTGGAGCAGCAATAACTCGACCTTTTTTCCACAATCGATTTTGAGATCGAAGATGCATCCTTCTTCAACGACTGAAATAGTAGATGAAAAAGCAAAAAATAAAAATAAAAATTGATACCTGATGAAATATGAAAAGAGAAAAAATGGATGAAGAAGAACTACCTCTTCAATAATTTGCAGTCATAGATCAAAAAATAAAAAGATTTGAAATTCAAAAATACAATAATGAAGATAATTGGTGATATCATAAAGTGATTTTCAGCGTGAAAAAGGAGGAGGGAGGGGATATTGGGGTGATAGTTTACACTGATATATTCAAAAAGTAAAAAATTAAGAAAAAAGTAATTTATTATTTTTTAAAAAATAGAAAATATTATTAAAAAATATATAATTAGGTAATTTGTCCTAGTAATTATCTACAATTGATTATGGATATAGTGGGCTGACCCAATTTGTTTAGAAGAGAAGAGAAAAAACTGTTTAGAGGATTATGGTCGTAGGATGCCATGTGGGCTGATTGAGATTTAGTTATTATAAGGAGAGATAACAAAAGACAAACTTACATAAAAGAAAAAATATTTATATCAACTGAATGCAAAATGTATTATTATGTGATTTAATGAAGTAAAATAGATTATAAATTTAAATACATGATATGCATGTATTGATTTGATGTAAATATTTGTTGCGGGTAATTTTTGTTCTTAATATAAATATATTATAAATAAAAAATATTTATCATTTATAGTAATAATATTTTTTTTACTTAATCACTTTTAATATATTTATAATACAGTTTTAACACATATTACAAAGAATAATTTATTATTCACATATAATACAAGTTTTATTGATGGATAGTACAGTTACCACACATTTTAATAAACTTATAATACGATGTGTCAACTTTTTACCAAACAATCATAATATATTTTTAAAAATAGTTATAGTACATATATATTGCATAGTTAATTCACTTTTAATACATATTTCAGATTTAATATAGTATCACTATAAATGATAATGAATAAAAAAGATATCGTTAAAATCTATAATTAATTATTAAAAGACACTCATCTCAATAATTTTTCAATAATGTATGAGTATCCGCATCATAAAGTTCCTCTAAAATCAAATGTAAAAATGGAAATTCAGCATTTCTCTATTTTTAATCTTCGCATGTTTAGAGATTTATTTCAATTAATCAAATCTTGGCTATTAAATTTATCCTATATCATGTATTTCCAATCAAAATAGAAACTTGCGATAATTTAATTGAATGAAAATGATGAGGAGCCAGATCCGTAGAAAAGTGAGAGGGCTTGTGCTCCTAAAGACTTATACTTGATATAAAGAAGACAAAAAAAAAATATGTAATATTTTTTTTCTAACATAAGGTCTTAATACTCTTAAATTATAATTAAAATTTTAGAATTACATCTAAATTTAAATATATCACAAATATTGGTGTGGCATATAGAGTATGCATATTTTGTTGAAGAGTGAAGACATATAATGAGTTAAACCAATTGAGAACGTATCTTTTTTAATTGATAACTTTATAATTAGTTAGTACATATAAATTATATATTTATTTAATTTAAATTAATAAGTTTAATATTATATATAATTATTTTCATTCTTTCTTGTAAAATATAATTTTAAATTCTTTTTCACTTTAAATTTGTTTTTTCTTTTTCCTTAATTTTTTATCTTCTCATCTTTAATTATTTTTAAAATAATTTTGTGTATTTTTTAAAAAATTAAAAGATGTTCTATAATTTTAACGCTATAATTTTTTTTGTTTTATTTGATTTTATTTTTTTTTTATTTTGATATCGATTCAAAATTAACTTATTTCAAAATGCAAGACATTGAAAAATAAATTTGAAATCAAATTTAAAAAAATAAAGACAGAAAATAAAAAAAAGTAGATAAAATCAATAGAAATGAAAGAGAAAAACACTGACTTAAAGTTAAAAAAAAAAAGTTTTGATGCAAGGCAAAAACTATACGTGTATCAACTTAACATAAATACACAATAAAGAAATTAATATTGTTTTTAATGAAAAGGGGAGTAAAAGAAAACATTCACACATGACAAGTGAGCGTGTATATACACAGCCAACTTTGGTAGTTAAATGTGTCATTTCAGCACAAAAAATTAATAAAAATATGTAAAAATGAGTTTGGAGTAATAGAACTTTAATTAAGTTTATGTGTGTCTTTAGGCAATAGCATAGCTAAAAATTTTACGAAGAATATCTAAAAATTATACATGGGTATATTTTTTTTTGGATGAATAGTTGCACTAAAAATTTTAAAATTATACTACATAATAAACATAAAAATATTTGGAAAACAAAGTAGGTAATATACTTAAAAAAATATGAAAATATTTGGAAAACAAACTAGGTAATATACTTAAAAAATATTTGAAAAGAAAAAGAGGCTTAATGCTATTGCTTGCGAATTTGAACTCACAAACGCTTAAAGATTTGGTTCTTTCAAGGCACAAACCACTAGACTAACAACATATTGTTACGTTAAGGGTGTCTAAAATGTGTTATTTAATAATTTTGTATATTATTTTATATTTGTATATACGGTACTTTCTCTGTCCCAATTTATGTTGCAATTTTCATTTTTCGAGAGTCAAACAATTTTAGTTTGACTGTAAATTTGCGTGTGAAATTTTCAAATATTTTGAAATGAAAATTTTATATTTATAAACTACGTAAAAAGTAGTATTATAAATCATAATAATTGACAATTCAAAATAATCAAAAGATATATGAAAAATTTATAAAATTGTCACGTAAAATTGGAATAGAGAGAATATAATTTTTCAATGAATAGTGTCCAAAGATTCTGTAGCTATACTTTGTCTTTAAGATTTCGGGATACTTTTGCTTTATTTTTTCTTTTTAAACAAAACTCTGTGGATGCTAAACGGAAGGTTAATGAAGAATGCTCTGTTTTCAAAATTTGACTTGGCGGCGATTTCTTACGCTGCATTAAGATACACAATTCATGGGTCGTACTCTTTGATTTTTCTTACACTATTCATTCTCAATCATACACACACAATGCAAGCCTCATTCTTTTAGTTTATATTAAATTAAAAATAACTAGGAGTACATTTGTATGTTAAACAGAAGAGAAGCTGAAACAAAAACATTTTTTATTTATGTTCAACCATGAGCACAAGTCTTGAGAATACAATATTTGATGAGAAGCTAGGATATTTCATACTACTAACGATCGTAGGTTTAGCTAAGGGTTGTTCCTTGAAACTGATCCATGGCGTTGATTAAGTATTTTACTTGTCGTTGCTATTCTTTTCATAGTAATGGTACACTGCTGCACCTGATAGCACTGCTAATGTCAAGGCTTGTGCGTGCATCCTGTTTCCCAAGTATCAGGTAGGCAGCGTATAAATAATAATATAAATTGATTAATTGATGATAATGATTAAGAAAAATAACCTGGCATGAATAAGCCTAAGACTTGGCTTGAGTGGAGTTCTGGCTCTTGAATAAGCTAGTGAAGCACCCACAGCTGTAGCCCACACTGTCCCTGTAAAACCACAAAATTTTAGTTAACTAGAAACATAATGAAATGAAGAGTAGTACTCCCATAACTAACCAATGCTACTCAGTTTGTGCTCAGAAATCCATGATTGCAAGGCCTCCATGTTTTGATAATGGTGATGAATTTGGTTTGAAGGTATTTATAGATTTAAGGAAAAAGAGTATTGGATATTGTGGTGTGGCGTGGCCCCCTGTTTATGATCAAACAATAAAAAAAGAGTATGATGATAGATGAAATCAGTGGGTTTCACTTACCCACCATATGTATCCACCAAACAAAAAACATTGAAGCCGGTGGTTTTATCTCTCTGACTTGGACCCCCTACACATAGTTAGTTTGTATCAGAATTCCTAGAAATAATAGTAGCTCAAACTTTGGATAACATTTACCAATTTCCTTTTTTTTTGGTTTTCCATCATTATACTCAAAACACAACACTACCTTTGAAGTCAAAATCATTATTCAAACTTTTTATTTCACTTAAAAATAAATAGTCATTGAATCTAAAATTAAATACTACTATAAAACAAAATACACAAACGCATACTTTATTATTTTGATTAAAGATTTGTTATGTGACTAAAATAATGGAACTCTAATTTTTGTTTGGATTGACTTTGGTCTGAAAAAGAAATATATAGTTGAAATAAATAGTCTCTGAATCTAAAGGAAAAACAATAGAGAAAACGCCACGAATGGCCTCTAAATTATTGTAGTACTTTAGCTATATGTTTATTTTATGTACTCCTTTAATTATTTTAAATTTTGTCATATGATTCCTTAACTATACACTTATTGATTTTAATTTCTTAACTATATATTATTTTTAATCTTTTAAATATTTAAAAATTCATCAGGTTTGGTCTCTGTCTAATTTTTATGTAAATAGCTTGGATTTATATTAATGACATTCATGCTCCATGAAATTAAATTCTTTACCATTTTTTTCAATTGTTTGTCGCTTTCCGCTACTATTTCTTTAAATTATTCTTACGAAAGAAATTCAATCTCAACGATTCAAAATAAAATTTATGAGAGAATAAATATTAATCCGTATTTTGATTTAATGAAGAATAAAATGAAATATATTATTGGTGCTAATGACTTGATATGCTAAAATTTATTGTAAAATGAAAAAAAAATCATTATCCGTTATATGTGACAAGAGAATTATTTATATTTAATGAGAACAAGTTTCTTGAAATAATGAGGATAAAATTAAAATTATATATATGTATATATATATATATATATATATATATATATATATATATATTCTTATTCTTTCCTCATTAATTTATTTTAAATCGTGGATGTTGGAGTCCTTTTCACAATAGTAATACGAAGAAAAAACAGCAGGGAGAGAGTAAAAAATTAAATTCCCGGAAACATGATTTTCGTTAATATAAATCTAAGTTATGTTATATAAACTTGATAAAATTTTGAATAGTTAAAATACTAAAAAGAAACTATTTTAGACCTACTCTAACATTCAAGGACCATTTATAACATTTTTAAAAGTTAGATATATAAATATGCCCAAGACTCAATATTCTTGCTACTAATAAAGACTACATTGTGGAATGATCTTAGACGTCATGTTTTGATTAAACACGCTGCATGAATTGAAGGTTCCATTGAATTATTGAAGGCATTTTTACTAGAGGGATCCTTTGTATTTTATTTTGTATCCCTTGTACGTTTTAATCTTTATTCGCTTGTGTCAATAGTTAAAAAAAAAAAGATTAGTGGTAGAACATTATCAATGGAATCAACTATAAGCTAGAAAATATTAAGATTTTTGATCCAAAATATAAGATATTATAATTTATGATAAAATATATGATCATTTTATTTTGCATTTTATTGAAGGTATTAACTAGTTATAAAATTATTTATTTCATAATTTATATTTTAGTTATCGAAATAGATTACACATACATAGTTATAAAAATAATTAATCTTAGTAAGGATCCCCAATGCTAGTTGCAGGGAGCACTTAGCCGACACAACTATTTAGGCCGTCCGATTCCCTCAAATCTGCCACATTTTGCTTATAATCAATAACTAATTAATAGATAATTGTTATCTGAAAGTAAATTAGTGACTAATCAATCTTGATTCTTAATTATTAAATTCGAGTTTCTGCACTTTACCCAGACTTCACATGGCAAAGGTTCATTACTCTAGGGATGCCATGTTTTTATATTTGCTTTCTACTTCTTTTTTTCTTCTTCTTTTTAGTACATTACTATTCGATCGGAAATTTAAACCTTAGATCTTCTTATATATGATATTGTTATTGTTCTTTATGTGTATTTTCATTTTGAGATGGTATCAATTAATAACAAAGAAGTTATGATGCGAAAACAAGTTCTTAATTTCATAAAAGTTCGATATTATGGTGACATAACATGTAAGCTTCGAAAACCTTAGGGGATATAAAAGGTAGGCTTGGGAAGCCTTAGAATGACAAGAGAGTCGAATATTTAAATATTAGAGTTGGGAATAAAGTAGGGGGTTGGATTCAAAGTATACTAATTTATGAGTATTATATTTCAGATTGTTAATGAGCATGTGGATAGAGACTTGGGGTGGTGTAACTTTCACATTGCATGTTTCCTTTATGAATGTCCTACTTTATATTATGTGGTAGGTTCAAGTTGATTGATGATACTTATCAATACGTGTTGTTTGTACTGATATTTATATCACTTGACATAGTCTGATTATAAAAATTCAGTGATATTTCATAGCTGAAGATGATAATGATCTTCGATAGCTTCCACTTCTCTTATTTTATGATGGAAATCGTGTCTTTTTGATCTGAAAACGTAAATTTTCCAATTTGATTTTTCTTTTAGTAGCACTGATTTTTTTTTTGAGATCAAACATTTTCTTCAATTCTTTGAGATTCCTTCATCATCTACCAAAAAAAACGAAAATTAAAGTTTGTAAGCTTACGCTCATGACAAGTATAAACTCTACTTAAAGATCACAAATAAGATGAGTGTGTACGAACGGACATGGACAATCCACATACCACATGGTATACAGTCCACAGAGAGGAAGAGGTCAGCGACATCAAGTCATCAACAATATAATGGTGGTCTAGATTTGCGACATCAATGATGGTGGAGAAAGAGTCGTTCACTTGTTTGTGAGAATTGCAGCATATGATATTGGTAAAGTAAAATTTATTTTTGAGAGTGAGTACTATTTTTGAGTTTAGGAATGAAAAAAGACATAAAGTGATACCTAAAATTGACTCGAATTTTTAAAAAGACATCTTAACTATATCCGTGTTCTATTAACCCATAAAAGTATTAAATATTATTGTAAAAGAGCCATTTTGACCCATTTTCTCATCCGATTTTGAACACGCACAACAGGTGTGTGAAAGTTTGCTTTTGCTGACAAAAACCAATCAAAAACTTGTTGGGAAAACACGGACAAGCACAAAAGTATATATGGTAAATATAATGGAAATAAAATGGAAAATAACGACACCAAGAATTTTACGTGGAAACCCTTCTGAATAAGGGAAAAAACCATGCGCCAAGAGGAGCAACTGATATTACTATAGTAAGGAAATTTTACACTGTGTAGTCACAAATACAACACTCAATGTGACTACTATACACTCAAAAGGAACAACACTCTTTTGGTTTCCGTCTTACTAAAATATCGCTCACACTCTATTTTTCTTCACAAACTATTTTCTTATATAGTCTATGGAATACCTCACTTTGCTCTCAAAATGGTTTTTCTCTCTAACTTGGTGTGTTCTACAAATGAGCAAGAATGCTCTATTTATAGAAGGATAAAACCATACTTATGTCACTAATGACATATGTAAATATAGCAAAGTCAAAAATGGTTGCAAATCTTACCAATTTGCTAACTACCAAATCTTTTCTTTTCAACTCCAATTACTATTCATTTTTAACAATTGCTTGTACCAATTGAATAGCTAAAGTTGACTAAAACAATGGGATGGATTCAACAAATCTCCCCCTCCAGTCCCATTTACTGGAAGAATGTATCTTCAACTTCTTTAGAGAGAGATCATACCCACAAGTTCTTTGCATAACTCGAACTTGTCTTTTGGTATCATCTTGGTCAGCATATCTGCAGGATTTTCACTTGTGTGAATCTTTTTGACGTGAAAAGATTCATTCTCCACTTTCTCACGAATCCAATGATATCTGACGTCAATGTATTTTGTTCTTGCATGGTACATGGAGTTCTTACTCAAGTCTATTGCACTCTGACTGTCACAATAGACAATATACTCCATCTGATTCAAATCAAGCTCTTGAAGAAATCGCTTTAGCCATATCATCTCCTTCCAGGCTTCAGCAGCCGCAATATACTCAGCTTCAGTTGTAGATAGTGCAACACACTTCTGCAACTTTGACTGCCATGATATAGCTCCCCCTGAAAAAGTAAACAAATATCCAGTAGTGGATTTTCTGTTATCAAGGTCACCTGTCATATAAGAATCTGTATAGCCTTTCAAGATTGGATTTTATGCTCCAAAACACAAGCATTCATTTGAGCTTCCTCTAAGATACCTGAGTATCCATTTCACAGCTTCCCAATAATCTTTTCCCGAATTTTCGAGAAATCTACTGACAACACCAACTGTGTGAGCAATATCAGGTCTAGTGCACACCATTGCATACATTAGACTTCCGATGACGGAGGAATATGGAACATTGGCCATGTTCTCTTTTTCCTCCCTAGTTGTAGGACACATCTTCTTGCTCAACTTCATATGACCAGCAAGAGGTATACTCACAGGCTTCACATTCTTCATATTGAAGCTCTCCAATACGCGTTCAATGTACTTCTTCTGAGACAAATAAATCTTCTTTTTATCTCTAAGACGAGTAATTCTCATGCCCAAAATTTGCTTGGCATGACCCAAGTCTTTCATTGAAAAAGACTTACACAACTCTTTCTTTAGCTCGTCAATCTTGGAAGTATTTTTGCCCACAATCAACATATCATCCACATACAACAAAAGGATGATAAAATCATTGTCAGAAAATTTTGGTGCAAATACGCAATGATCTGAAGAAGTCTTCTTATAGCCTTGCTCCCCCATAACATATTCAAACTTTTTGTACCACTGTCTAGGAGCTTGTTTTAGGCCATAGAGACTCTTTTTGAGTTTGCATACAAAATTTTCTTTACCATCTACTTTGAAGCCTTAGGTTGTTCCATATAAATCCCTTCTTCTAGGTCACCGTGAAGGAAATCCGTCTTCACATCCATCTGCTCAATCTCTAAATTAAGACTAGCAGCCAAACCTAGAACTGTGCGAATCGAGGACATTTTCACAACATGAGAATATATTTCGTCAAAGTCAATATCTTTCCTTTGACCGAATCCCTTAACAACCAATCTAGCTTTGTACCTGGGATTCAAGTTGTGTTCTTTAACTTTAACTTTGAACACCCACTTGTTCTTCAAAGCTCTCATGCCCTTGGGTAATTTTACCAACTCATAAGTGTGGTTCTCATGCAAAGACTTCATCTCGTCTTGCATGTCTTCAATCCATTGATTCTTGTGCTCATCTTCCATGGCCTCCTCATAACATTCAGGCTCTCCCCCGTCAGTGAGTAACACATACTCATTGGGTGAATAACGGGAGGAAGGAAACCGCTGTCTTGTGGACCTCCGAAGCGGAATATTTGATTCGTCCACAACTTCATGAGCAACAGGATTATCAATAACAATATCATTGTTATTATCAACATCAACATGTTGATTCAATACATGATTTTGGGCATCACCATGATTATCAAACCCAACAACATCATGCACACTTGTGTGAGGAACTTCATCATGATGAACTATACCATCAAAACTTGAAGATTCTACCTACTCTATTTTGTCAATATCTTCAATTGTTTGATTCTCCATGAAAATAATATCACGGCTTCTCACAAGTTTCTTTTCAATTGGATCATATAGCCTGTAACCAAATTCATCTAGGCCATATCCAATGAAGATGCATTGCCTTGTCTTGGCATCTAATTTTGACCTTTCATCTTTCGGCACATGTACAAAAGCTTTGCAACCAAATACTCTCAAATGGTCATAGGAAACATCATTTCCATGCCAAACACAATTTGGTACATCACTTTGCAAAGCAACAACAGGAGATGGATTAATAACATGTACAGCGGTCAATAAAGCCTCACCCCAAAATGAGTTCGGCAACTTTGCTTCAGAAAGCAAACATCTAACTCTTTCCATCAAGGTCCTGTTCATCCTCTCAGCCAAACCATTAAGCTGAGGAGTCTTGGGAGGAGTCTTCTGGTGTCTAATACCTTGATGCTTGCAGTATTCATCAAATGGTCCACAATATTCACCACCATTATCAGTACGAATACATTTCACTTTCTTTCCATTTTCTCTTTCAATTGAAGCCTGAAACTGCTTAAAGACACTTAGCACTTGGTCTTTAGTCTTCAAGACATAGACCCAAAGTTTTCTCGAGCAATCATCAATGAAAGTGACAAAGTAAAGTGCACCACCCAATGTCTTTGTCTTCATTGGACCACATAAATCAGAGTGCACTAACTCAAGCAACTCTGTCTTCCTCGAAGGAGGGTAGGACTTAAAGGAAACTCTATTTTGTTTACCAGCCAAGCAGTGCTCACATTTTTCTATTTTAGCACTTTGGAAATTTGACAATAATTTCTTCTTGGTTAGAACATTAAGTCCTTTCTCGCTAATGTGGCTAAGCCTCTTGTGCCATAATGTTGAAGAGCCATCGCTCTCAACAACATTTACCATATCAACACAAGTAGAGGTCATAGTCCAGTATAGACCACGACGTTTGTTACCACGAGCCACAACCAAGGAACCCTTAATGAGCTTCCATTTTCCATCACCGTTGGTACTAACATATCCTTCATCATCTAAAACACCAACAGAAATTAGGTGCAGACGAACATCAGGAGCATGTTTCACATTGTTCAAAACTAGTTTAGTTCCAACACTAGTTTCCAAACAAATTGTACCAATATCAACCAACCTAGAAACAGTCTCATTACCCATACTCAAGGTTCCAAAATCACCAGGAGTGTAGGAAGAGAAAAAATCCTTCCTTGATGTCACATGAGATGCGGCACCAGTGTCCACAACCCAGCTTGACTCATCACAAGCAATATTTATCATGTTTGCATCAAAAACGGTAACAAGATCTTCGGTGATGATGGTGGCTAGGCAGTTTTCATTGTCATCTTCTTTAGTTTCCTCTTTGTTTTTGTTCTCCCTCTTCAACTTCCTGCAGAACTTCTTTGTGTGCCCTTTCATGCCACAATGATAGTACTCAATATCCTTAAGTATGTCATTGGATTTGCTCCTATTTTGTTCTCTATGCTGAGAACCACGAGTTTTATTTCTCCCCCTGGGGCCAGTTATCAGGACATCCGACGAAGAGGAACCTTGAGTTTTTCTTCTCATCTCTTCGTTCAAGACACTACTCTTGGCGGAATCCATAGAGATCACACCATCCGGAGCAGAATTTGACAATGACGTTCTAAATGTTTCCCAAGAATCTGGTAGGGAACCAAGTAGAAGCAAGCCTTGAATTTCTTCATCAAATTTGATGCCCATAGCAGATAATTGGTTCATAATCTCCTGAAAATTATTCAGATGGTCTGTCATTGGAGAACCATCATGATACTTCAAACTCAACATCTACTTTATTAAGAACATTTTGTTGTTGCCAGTCTTTCGAGCATACAAACTTTCAAGATGCTCCCATAGGGTTCGAGCATGTGTTTCCCCAGAAATATGGTTCAACACATTATCATCGACCCATTGCTTAATGAATCCACAAACCTGTCTATGCAACAAATTTCACTCTTCATCTGTTATATTATCAGGCTTTACATTGGTAAATACTGGTTTATAAAAATTCTTGACATAAAGCAGATCTTCCATTTCCCCCTTCCAAATGACATAATTAACACCATTCAAAGTAACCATTCTACTTGAGTTGGCTTCCATTGTTTTTCACAAAAAATATAGTTATCGCAAATCAAAGTAAATATTTTCTGATGTGGAAGTTCAGACTGTGCTGTAACCACAGAGCATACTCAGATAAAACCTTGGCTCTGATACCAGTTTGTTGGGAAAACACGGACAAGCACAAAAGTATATATGGTAAATGTAATGGAAATAAAATGGGAAAATAACGACACCAAGAATTTTACGTGGAAACCCTTCTGAATAAGGGAAAAAACCACGGGCCAAGAGGAGCAACTGATATTACTATAGTAAGGAATTTTACATTGTGTAGTCACGAATACAACACTCAATATGACTACTACACACTCAAAAGGAACAACACTCTTTTGGTTTCCGTCTTACTAAAATATCGCTCACACTCTATTTTTCTTCACAGACTATTTTCTTATATAGTCTATGGAATACCTCACTTTGCTCTCAAAATGGTTTTTCTCTCTAACTTGGTGTGTTCTACAAATGAGCAAGAATGCTCTATTTATAGAAGGATAAAACCATACTTATGTCACTAATGACATATGTAAACATAGCAAAGTCAAAAATGATTGCAAATCTTACCAATATGCCAACTACCAAATCTTTTCTTTTCAACTCCAATTACTATTCATTTTTAACAATTGCTTGTACCAATTGAATAGCTAAAGTTGACTAAAACAATGGGATGGATTCAACAAAACTGTCATATTACACTTATTTTCTTTAGTAATTATTTACTTGCTTTAAATCATCTTCTTCCTCAAAATATTACCATTTTCAAGCTATTCTTTGTGATCACTCTACATTAAAAATTTCCTTAAAGTCCCAATTCAACTATCAAATCTCAAATTTCCTCTATTTCGAAATCATAAATTTGACTGAGAAAACTCAAACCTAGCAAAAGTTGTTCACACCCAAGTGAGAAAATACTAAAACCAAATTCAATCCAAAAAACTTAGAAAGACAATTATCAAAGTAAAACCTAATTACAACACCAAGAAAGAAAAACAAAAAAGATAAAAAAAAATCACATAAAAAGATAATTATATACTGAAGCGAGATTAGCGGAAAGAATAGGGATAAACAGAGATTGAAGGAAAGGATTTTATATTAATAAATAAATAAAATGTCTGTGAAAATGGCAAATTTGATGGAGGAGAGAAATTAATTTAGGAACATTTTTTAGTTTTAATGGAAATATAGATATAGCTTGTGTGTATCACATGTGACTATCATTTTTTAAACGAATTGGGTTGGATTAATATAAGTGTGAGCCTCACACACGTCTGACTAGGTGTGGAAATGACCCTTTTACAACGATATTCAATATTTTTGTGGGGTAATAGGACACCCACAAAGTTAAGGTATCTTTTTGGAAATCCAAAACAACTTCAATGGTGACTTTATGTCTTTTCTCTTATGAAATTTCAAATTTGAATTGGATTGGATTGGGTTAGGCTTAGATATATAAATTTGGGCCGAATAATAATGGATTGTATCGTTCTGTACTGGTGGCCTGGAAATTAGAATGCAAATTAGAATGTATTGAAAATTTTGACTAACCAAAATATAATATTTTAAGAACCAAAAATTGAATCGAATAATTAAAATTTTAAAATATGAAATCGAAACTAACCGAACAAATTAAACTAAAATTTAGAAAATTTCAGTTTGATCAATTTGAACCCAAGGACGGACACACGTAGACAGTTTTGGGTGCTCAAGCACCCATTGATTTCAATAAAGATTTTGTATATATTTAGAGAAAATATGAAAAATACGATATTAAACATAAATAAGTACCCATTGAACAAAGCAGTCGTAGCTGCATGTTTTTTGTTTGAAATATAAAGTGTGTGAAGCAAGGCAGGCAAGGGTTTGAATCTCGTAAGCTCATCCTTTTTCTGCGAATTTTCACTTCTTTTTTGACTTTTTTCAGCTAATTTTACACCTTTTTTTTTCTTTTTCCTTTTTAAAATAAAATAAATGTCAAAAACACATCTAAACTATTCACATTTTTTGAGTTTTATTAGCTAAACTATTAAGAGTGTGAATTACATACCTAAACTATCATTTTTTTTAGTTTGAGAAACACACTTCAGTGGTGAGTGTAATGCACTCTTTTTTATTTGAAAAAATCTTAACACATGACATTCCACATATATAAAATATTTTACCTAGATAAAAATGAAATAATAAAATATTAATCTTAATTAAAAATCAACGATTACTATCTATATAAAGTTAAATTATTTTTCTTACCCCACTCTCCCACCTCCTCCACGCATCCCCCCCTCCTGACAACTCCTATCTTTTTTTTAAAAAAAAAATCATTTGTAAAATGTTTTTAAAAATTTCATACTTCATCTCCCTCCCCCCACCCAATAAAAAAAAAGACCACCCACTCATCCCCCCTATAGAAACAGATATTATTTATTTATTTATTTTTTTAAAAAATCTACTCTATCCTACTTAATTCTTCGCTCCTAATTTTTATTTTATTTTTTACGTTTTTCTCATTTTGTGTTAGATATGCACGTACATATCTTTTTAGGAAAAAATTTCTACTAGTGTATCGAATATGACATAAATAACTAAAAAATTAAAAAAAGTCTTGTGGCAGCAAGTAAAAAGTATTTTCGATATGTATATCTAAACACTGAAAAACAAATTTGGAAGTGGAGGGTCAAGAGGGATGGGTAAAATTATATTTTTAAGAAAATAAAATAATATCTCAATTAGTATTCGAGGAGGGGGAGGAGATGAAGTAAAAAAAATAAAATATTTTTATAAAAGAAATTTAAACAAAATAAAAAACTTTTAAGAAATGGTGCGGGTGGGGATTGTGGGGTGAGAGGAAGTGATGGCGATGGTAAGAAAAATATTTTACATTTTATTTTATAAAGAAAATAATATTTTTTATAATAGTTTTTAAATTTTTAGTTTTAACTAATACTAATAATCTATTTAATTTTTGTCAAGGTTGAATGTTTTGTCCATGTGGAATGTGATGTGAAAAATCTTTAAAATAAAAAAGAGAGTGTATTACACATATCATGATGAGAGTGACATAAAAGAGAGATGTGTGTTTTTCAAACTAAAAAGTGATAGTTTAGGTATGAAACTTAAACTCTTAATAGTTTAGGTATGAAACTAAAAAAAATGTATAGTTTAGGTTTGTTTTTTATACTTATCTCTTTTTAAATTAAGACTTCTTTTTACTCTGAATTTTGAACATGTTTTGACTTTTTCTTTTCTTAATTAGTTTAGGTTGACTATTTTTTTTTAAAACTATTTCTATGCTTTAAAATCTTTTCCGTTGCTGGCTTTTAAGGTTTTTTTCCTTAACAAAACATGAAATCATTCTTCTTCTTGTTGTTGTCTCAAAGAGAAAGCAGTCAACCCAATAACAAATTTCAAACTTTTTTTAAAAAAAAATACAAAATACAAAATCAAGGTAATAAGATTTGATGTTTGATTAAAGTCAGATAATGGAAAAAAAAGGTTTGGGGAATTAGATTTGGAGTTTTCATTGCTTATGGCCAGTGACGATTTCAGGATTTAAATGATATAAAATCCTAATGACAATCTTACTAGTAGGTGATTGTGACTTATAATTAAAGGTTGTTTTTTATGATGATAATATTAGTCATTTTTTTTCGTTTTACTTTTTTTTTTTATCAAAAAGTTTGAGTTAATATACGTTAATTTTTTTTATCAAAGAGTTTGAGTTATTATATGTTTATACTATGTGATTGCAAACAATTTTATATTAAAAAAGTAAGCATCCACAACCCTTAAATCCTGAATTCGCCACTGTTTGAACCGAAAATGCCCACCCCTGAGTGTTAGTATGTTTTCTTGTAAAATAATTTTGGAGTGTCAAATCAATTTATGGTGATTTAATAAACATTTAGGGTGTTAGCTTATAATTTGTATATTTTTCGCATATTATAACCAATTTTGGATTGAGAGTTCTTTTATCTAGGTGTTAGAGTAAACTTTTGTACGACCCGATGGGTTGAATCACAAAGGTGTAGAGTGAGAAATCTTAAAATAGATTAAAAAATATGATAATATTAAATAATTCTTTTAAAAATAAAACAAATAAATAAATTGTCTAAAAAGGAAAGTAACAAATCAATCAAAATGGAGGGAGAGTATTTTATTAGTGTTTTAAAAAGTAGGATCGTAAGATGAGACATTTTACTTAGTACATGAAGAGACGTAAGCCTTAAGACATGAGAGTAAGTCTCATGAATCTTTAAATTTTTAATTGATAATATAGTAAAATAATAAAATAATACAAAATTTTAAAAATACATCAATAATTTAAACTAACTAAAAATATGATTAGGGAAAGTAATAGAAAATAAATCTTCCAACATAATTTTACAAGTATAAATAATGTAATGATAGAAAAATTATTATGAGATGCAAATCAACTCTAATATTTTTACTTTCTAATAATAAATTAATCGTTATTTTCGAAAAGATACTACTATCATACTATGTAATTCCTTATGAAAGAAAATAATTAGTAAAACTTATTATTATTATTATTATTATTATAAATAAAAGATCATTCCATTATTGAATAAAAATAAAATTACTTTCAAATAATTAAATAACAAAATATGATAATTTTGAGACATATGAAATAATAACAAAATTCAATAATAAGTGAAAAAGCAAAATATCGCTATGTATTATATTAAAACAAAAGTTATGTAATATATTATAATCTCATTGTTTACTAAATAGTAAATATGTGATACTATAACTTGTTCTTTGAGTTACACTAAATCTTCTTATTTCTATAGATGAAAAATATTATTAAGTATTATTCATTCCGTTTCAAAAAGAATGATTTCATTAGTATGTTCTAAAAAGAATGATCTTTTTTCTTTTTTGGTAAACTTTTAATTTTAACTTTTCACGAGAATTGTTTAAGGCCACAAGATTAAGGAGTATTTTGATACATTTGACATAACTTTAGTTTAGAATTAGAATATCAAAAAGTATTTTTTCTTTTTTTACACTCTGTTCCAAATCAAACTAAATCATTCTTTTTGAGACGGAAAAATTATTTATTTATTAAAGAATTATAAAAGTTGACAATATTACTAAAGAATTCTAACACATAATTATATAAAATTCATAAAGTGAATCCCACACATTAAACATTAGGTATGCTTAAAACACTTGTCTCTGATAAATAGTGTCAAAATGTTTGCTGGAGCTTGCCCAGGGTCCCAACATCGCCTTTGATAAAACACAGATTAGCATTATTAATTCCTCAATTATTAACGCTTTTTGAACCAACCGACCTCTCATGAACACACCAGAGGATTCCAACCGATAACTTGTCCTGAACTGAACCCCATAAATCCACTGATAGTTTTCAAAAATCTTCCCGCCAGCCAACTGATTGTTCAGCAATCAACTGAAGATTGATGGTTTGAATCCATGGCTACTCAAAGGAATAACCCAAACTGTTCTAAATCCATGGCTGATCAAAGGAACAACCAAAACCCAAACAACTCTAAATCTATGAACAAGAAGAGGCAACCATTTGCCGACATATCCAATTTCAATCTTATACCCACTTCCACCCTCCGTAAACTTTGTTCCTTCTCCTCTCCTTCTATTCCAAAACCCCCAATTTCTGATTCCAATTCTTCAAAACCAAATTACAAGGAGGCAAACGCTGAAACAAGCGTCGCTTCTTCCGATTTCAATTCTGTTCAAAACCCTAATGGTATGATTTTCTTCCCTTTTTTTTTTAATATAAATCTGTATGCATATAGTTGCTTATTTCACTTTATTTTCTGGGTTCTGTCATTTAGGTGTATTTTACCCTCTTTGACACTACGGAGTAAGTATATTGCTTGCTTACAAACACCTTCTGAACATTGTTCCTTGTTATCTGATCTTCTTGACTCATGGGTTTATGTTGTATTTGTGGGGTTCCTTCCCAACATTATTAGGATTACAATGTATAGTGTTAAATTATTATCTGGAATGATGAAAATTGATTTGTTTTGAAGGCTATTATCTTCTTTTCCTTTTTAGAGTTATCACAGCTCAATGATAATACCATAATGGACAACTTGTTCCGCCATTTGCGATATCTACTGTGAGGTTCTGAAAGTCAAACGTTATGAACCAAACTTTCAAACGTTATGAACCAAATTAGTAACTTTAGTTGCATTTGTTGTCTTGAATCCATCACAACTTGTGAAACACGAATTTCAGCAATCTTTTCGTAAAAAAATTACTATTTTTCAAGTCTTTAGTTTAAAGTAATGTTACTATTGATACAGTAATCATAATAACTTATAACTGTGTGCGTATGAAGATTCATATAGTCTGTCCGAAGTCTAGTTAAAGTAGGAGGTTGTGTTAGATTAAACGCAAGTGTAATAATGGTCATAGTGTGATGTATAAAGGAATCTTTATATATTCGCAAGTATGATATGAAGATGCCGACCCCTAGAAAATTGAGTTCTATGTTGGAAAGCTAATTGCAAATGTGTTCCTGCCATTTGAACAGAAGCAATCTATGTAATAATTAACATTTATTTGTTTGGTTCCTCATTTTCTGTATAAGCTTGGCTTCTCATCTGGTGATGTGAAAATTATCTCACTCCAGTATTGAAATGCCAAATTCAGGGGATCGTGCCACTATGCTGTTGTTTTGCTGACCTCTCAATGTCTATGTGTTGGCATGCCTACAGAAAACCTGTCTAATTTGTCTCTTTTTTGTTACTCAAGCTGGCAGGGGTAATGAAGCTGTACTGTATAATCGAAGGCACACTACAAAGAAGTCCAATTTAGAAGCTACTGCTCTCCCCTTCACTTCCAGTCATGAAAACAAAAAAGACAAAAGGAAGGAGATTGATGTGCCTTGCCTTTCCCTGCCTCCTCCTACAGTTATGAAGGATAAAGGGAAAGCAATTGCTGAGCCTTTCAGTAGCTTATCCCCTGAGACTAGGCAAGATAAGGGGAAAAGAGCAGTCGTTCTGTCTACCCCAGTTTCAGGAAATAAAGCTGTAGATAACAATCGAAGGCAGACTGCAAAGAGGTCTAATTTAGAAACTACTGCTCTGCCATTCACTTCAAATCATGAAAACAAAAAGGACAAAAGGAAGGAGATTGATGAGCCATTCCTTTCCCTGACTCCTCCTACAGCTATGAAGGATAAAGGGAAAGCAATTGCTGAGCCTTTCAGTAGCTTATCTCCTGAGACTAGGCAAGAGAAGGGGAAACGAGCAGTTGTTCTGTCTACCCCTGTTTCAGGAAATAAGAAGACGAAAGGTATTCATGAGCCTTTCATGACTTCTTCTCCTCAGAAGGTAAAATCCAAAGCTCAGGCAATTTCTCTTGAGCACTTCCCTTCAGATGAAAAAGCAGCTGAAGAAACATTTGGTGCATCGACTGGAAGTTGCTCATCTTTAAAGAAAACAAGGGGAAAAGGGATGGTAGATGCTTCAGTTTTTAGCTGCCCCACCTTGCCAAAGAAGAGAACGAATAGGTCTCTCTCTCTCTTTCATTGCTTTTCTATTCATGTCTTCTACATCCATGTAATCTTGAGGGAGCAGTTTTTTCCCCTTTTCAATAATATCAGTATTTTTCCTTTTTTCTGAGGCTAGTCACATGCGATATGAAGCTTGTTGCGATGGTGTAGTTTGCTGATATCCTGTACCACATATAGTTTGTTAGGTGAGTGAACTTCTCATGCTCCTAACTTGTAGCAGGCAAGTTTGGTCAATTAGTTGTACCTCTAGTTTTCACCCTGAAAAATTGTCTCTGGCACGTCTCGATTAATGTCTATCCTTTTTCCAGCTTGGGCCTGGCTGAAAATTTTTGTGTTGGCAATGCATTCTACGTAATATTAATTTCCTTATCTACCTGAAGTAGCATAATCTTTAATAAATTGGGCATTTCAAAGGCTCCACAGCTGCTTGATATGTAAGATAGTCCTGCAGCATGCACATTGGCAACAACCTCCTCTAGCCCTGCTTTCTTTCCTGCAGCATATCTTTAGTTGGGGCGTTTGTGTTTAGCATTGAAAAAGACATTATAAATGTGAACATGACAGACTAAATAGTCAATGCTGATGCTCTCTTGATTCTTGTTTCTTCTATGTAGGAGGGAATTCGGTGGAGTTGGTGATATTAAACCGTCTGGATCATGGACGGATCCTACTGGAAAGCGAAAGAAGGTTTGTCAACAATCATCTCTTTTTCTACTGATCTCTAATGCCAAGTGTCTTTCACTGGCCTCCTTAGAAATCTTCTTCATTGCTGTTTAAGATCTCAAGGACATCCACTGATAATGGGTATTGACCTTCTTTAGAGCTACCGGAGATGATATGCTAAATTTTGTTTCATTCATATGATCATATATTTGTACAATTAGCTCATATATGTAGGTTACATGTGAGAGACTCGTCAAGGATCCAGTTGACATTCTGAAACATTTCTTTCTAAGAGGTCGCAGTAGCAAGCCTAAGCTTACATGGCTGACCCCTTCCTGATTTTCCTTCACCAACCATGTAAACCTAATATTAGGGGAATATGTACACTAAAATATGACTCAGTGAGATACCTAAAAGTGTGTGGCTAATGTTTGAATCTAGTAATTTTTTCTGATATCTGCTTGTAGAATGGATGCTGTGTAATCATTCTTTTATCCTAACCTAACATTTTGGTGGCTTGTAACTAAAATGACTTTCAGAAGAAGAAACCTGTGGTTGAAGAGTCGTTGCCACAAGATTTTGTCAACTACTGGCGAGAGCATTTTAAAGAGATTGATGAGTTTGAATTGCCAGAAGAGGAAGCATCATATAGTGATTTGGAATAGAAAGGAGAGGAATAGTGCTTGTCAGGAAGCAAATCTAGTCTGACCAACTGATCCCTGTGTATAGTAATGTCCATATACTTCATAAACTTGCTGACTGACATAGTTATCAATGATAACCTTTTGTAGTTGTTGTAACTGTTTTCCGCTGAATAATTATCAATTTCACGACACACAAACTCACATTTGGAAAGCCATAAAAATGGTGCATTTCTTTGATCAAACTAGATGTTGTAGGAGGTCATAGTTTTATGCCCTTTTCTTTTTGTGATGAGGATCATACTCTCTCCGTTTAAAAAAGAATGATCTCCTTCATTTTTAATCTGTTTTAAGAAGATGACCTCTTTTCTTTTTTGGTAACATTTTAATTTCAACTTTTCATATGACATGTTTAAGGTCACAAGATCAAAGAACAATTTTGTGCAGTTGACCTAACTTTAATTTAGGACCACAAGATTCAAGAGTATTTTATATTCTTTAATTTCGTGTCAAATCAAATTAGATTTATTCTTTGTGAAACAGAGAGGAAGTACCTTTTTATTGCTCGAGCAAGGGAATTCATTTGTCAAAAGGAGAATTTTGGAAAAAATCATTAATATACATTCAGTAGCTACACACACAATTTGTTCCAAGTGTGCCAAATGAATCCTTCAAGTAAATAGGGTTGGACATAAACACCGAAAAATCAAAACATCGAATCGAATTGAATTTTTTTGGTATTTTGATTTTGGCTTTTTAATTTTCGATTTGGTATTCGATATACATTTTTATATATTTTGGTATCTCAATTCAGTTTTTGGTATGTAATTTGTGTTATTCGGTATTTCGGTTTATCGAAATATATTATATTATAATGTATATTTATATTGTATTAATTATTAATGTTAAATAATAAATACTATAATTTAAAATAAAAAATTAAAAAGTAAAAGACACTTCTTTTCTGTAACTATTTTTGTCCATTAAGTTGAAAAATCAAACAAAAAAATTTATAAATTCAGAAATTTTAAAAAGCCCACTAAGCAGGTCCATTAAAAAAAATCGAAATAACAAAATCAAATTGAAATAATATAAATCGAACCCACATAATAAAAATCGAATCGAATCAAATTATTTTGATTCAGTGTTCGGTACACGTTGTACAAGAATCAAAAATAAAAAAAATCAAAATCAAACCGAATTACCAAATGCCTACCCTACAGGTACACTCACAACTTAAAACTTCATCTTTGAACTTTTTGACAACAACACACTAATTGAGGCATTCCTTGCTTGTCAATCTCTTTTTGGTTATTCTTGTGGGACTAGTGGTAGACACAGTAGCCTATGGTAGAAATTCGTGATGTCCACGAATTATGATAGCCAGAAAATTCCCTCATGGAGCCTCTGTTGAAGAAAGTGAATTGAAGTTTCCAACTTGAATACGATTCATAATCTTCTAAAACTTATGAAATCTACATACGTCATTATTGTTCTCATCTTCTTCTTCATCCATCACCTTGCAAATTATAATTATTAGATGCATGCAGAATTTGGAGCTACATAGCCAAGGGTAATGGAGGTAGTGCACGTAGTGAATGCATCACATTATGTTTGGGATGTTTTCACCCAACAAGAATTTCCAAATAAGGTCACTGTTGTAAGAGCGTATACCTTAGCGCCAGCTAGCTTATCGTGGGAGCATATAACATAGCCTTATTCATACACAAGTTTATATAAGCAACATCTACAGAGGTGGATCAGTTAAATTAACAGTACTAATCAATATAATTCAACTTACTAACTAACAACATGGATGGTTAACTGTTTTACTAACTGATGTAACTAACATGTTAATACTCCACTGAAGTTGGAGGGTCAAGGATGTTAAACACTCCAAGCTTGCCAAGTATTGTGTCTTGGCCCTTGGTTAGCAAATCAGCACGTTGTTCCTTCGTATTCACATAGACAACCTTGATTTTGTCTCTAACGAAATGAAAATTAATTTTAATATGCTTGATCCTCTCATAAGTAATTTGAAAACAGTCCCCTTCAACCAAGTAAAGTACTTTGCCTTAAAGTTGCAACAATAAGGTGTCTATATTTAACTTCTGTTGAACTTCTAAATATAATTTGTTGTTTCTTTGTCTTCCAAGAAATAAGAGTCCCCAAACTTGACGACAAAACCAGTAACTGACCTTCTACCTGGTGTTTGGACAAGCAACACGATCAAAGTCACATCAACAAGTAAGCTGCTGAGTATATGTAGACTCTCATAATTAATATATTGTATCCTAGTGAATTTTTTAGGTACCTGACAGTCCTTAATGCAACCTTCCAATGATACTTCTTTGGCATCTGCATAAATTGGCTTAAGGTTTGTACAGAGAAGCTAATATCAGTTCCAGTTATGGTCAGATACACTAGAGTTCGGAGCCTAAAGGGTGAAAAATGTTAACAAAAATTCTAAAATGGTATATGAATTTTTTTAAAATCAAAACGGAAAAATCGCTGACTAAGTAGCGATTTTGTCCGCCGAAAAAAGTAAAATCGCTGCTATAGCAGCGATTTGTTAATTTTTTTTAAAAAATAAATAATTTTTTATAATATTTTTAATATGTCGCTGCTGAGGCAGCGACATAAGTTCAAAAAAATATTTAAAATTATTGTTGCCTTTTTTTTAAAGTTCAAATCATTTTTTAAAAAATTAAATGGCAGCGATTTTAAATCAAAATCTTTTAGCGATTTGATTTTTAAAAAAATAAAATTTTAATTAAAAAAATTGATTTATTTTTTTTTTAAAAAGAAGCTAAAAATTATAAAAAAAATTAATAATTAAACTTAAGTCGCTGCCTCAGCAGAGACATATTAAAAAAAATTATTTTGGATATCGCTCCTTTGGGAGCAATTTTGTTTTAAAAATAAAAAAGATCAAATTTAAATTTTATTTTTTTTCAGCGGACAAAATCGCTACTTCGTGAGCGATTTTTCTGTTTTGATTAAAAAGATTTTCATATATTTTTTTAAAATTTTTGTTAGCATTTCTCACCCTTTAGGCTCCGGACTCATATAAACTAACTTCTCAATCAACTTGTTATGTGCACTGGCATCACATAATATTGGTGGCTTCATCATACTCTCTAGTTGTGAGCTTTTGATTGACGTCTAAGGGTGTGATTGCTGGTTTTGATCCACTAATTAGTCCCATTTTAGTGATGAATTCCAACACATAATCCCTTTGATTTAATGATACACCTCTGGTATATCCATCTTAGAATATCAATACCAATGAAGTATTGTTGAAATTTATGCATTCACTTCACACCTTGATGTTTAGTATTTCAATATTGTCTCTTAGTTTCTCAAGAAGTCTTTTAAAATTTTGTAATACATGTATCTAGTTAATTGTGCAAGACTTTTTGTTTTCTATTTTGAATAGTATAAGTAGTGATATAGTTGATGATTGTAATTAACTCAAGTGACCTTAAGTAGCATATATAAAACTTGAGTATTCTCTAAAGATAATACTCTCCTTCCATATTTCCTACAAATTGGTATTAGAGCAGGTTTCATTCTTAATCTAGGGTTAGGTGAAAAAAAAAGAGATCCAAACAAATGAAGGTGTTGATTCTTCAGTTGTTGTTACTCCATTTTTTGATGGAACCGATTTTTAATACTGGAAGATAGGAATGAGAATACATCTAAAAGCCGAAGGTTTGTAGACTATTACTGTAAATGGCTTTGAAGAGCCAGACAACGATGGTGAACTTACAACATATGTTGCACAGACTCTTCATATTTGCCGGCGAATCCGTCTTGACGCGACACTGGTGTGGGCGCGGTGCAGGGTGCGTGGTGAATTCGGTCAATTCGGTATGGACACTTTGACCAAAGTCGAGAAAAGATTTGAGAAAAAAAGATCAGTTTCTGGCAGCGTCTTTAGAGAGTAGGAAGAGCTTATGATGAAGCTTGAGAAAGTTAAGAGGAAATACAGTCATGTTCATCTTTCTTGAAGAAGTGCAGAGTCTTCTTAGTTTTTTTTTTAAAAAAAAGAACTCTTACAGATGAAGGGTTTCTCGAAATACAAAATTTTCTACTTTCTCAAGTTTCATTATAAAAATACTATCACGCCCCAAGCTACCCCCAAGACGCGAACACGGAACCTAGGACCACAAGTGATCCCCAGCTAACCCTGTTGGCATAATCATGAGCATACTAAAGATAATAAACTGATGCTGAAGCTAAATCATGATTAAATCTGAAAAGATGGGAAATACCCATATTCTATAACTGAGATATTTGAAAACAATGAGTTTAATACAAAGGAGATATTAACGCAATACTAAGCTGAATCTAACTATGTCTGAAAATAGCTCTAAACTGGACTAGAAATACTCGGACAAGCCCCCAGCTAAATCTAGCAAAAACTGAAACTAAATGACTAAAGACTGAAATGACATTCATGACTATTGTCCTCGGAGAATGAGGACTCACCACTGAATCTACTGAACTGGAGATCGGGAAATCGATCTATGTGTGATCTGGATGCTGAGAACCTGAACCTACATCACAAGAAGATGTAGCGCATGTATACGTCAGTACTTGAAAGGTACTGAGCATGTAGGATAGAGTAAAGCTGAAATAAAACATAACTGAACAAATAAAATAGCAAGTATAATAATCTGACATGATAAACTGAATTCTGAGCTAACTGTATGCAATGACCAATTTATAAAATGCTAAAACTGAATACTGAATATACTAATAAATGGTTAATGTAGAGAGTCTGACTAATCTGTGGGAGTTACTAATAACCGATAATAAAACCACATGAGCTAAATGTGGGTCTGATGTATATGCCCCATCGAGAGGATCCAATATACCTTGCTAGAGGTATAAAGACATGCTAGCGTGATCACTAAACTGATTGCCCATAGAGAGGACTTACAATCTACTTGGCTAGTAGTTCTGGGACTATTGACTACGCTAAACCATAGTCCAACTCGGTATTATGTTACTCTCAATGAATTCTGTAAATTTACTGCTTATGTTTGAATTTCTATCAATACTAGATAGCTCCAAGCTGAACATGCAAACTGAGAATGCAACAATTAATCTGGTAATTATGCATTTATAACTGAGGCATGTATATCTAAAGTGTCTGAAATATCTGACCTAGCATGTGTAATTCAAGAATTAAAGAAATACAAAGTTAAGGTTCTGAAATTCATGCAATAAACTTAATAATAACATGATAATCTGATTTGGAACATAACACTAATAAATTCATAAAGTTCTATCAAAGTTCTAGAAACCCTAGATCTAATCATGATATCGGAATAAAAAATCTAACTGAAAACTAGGGACCCAATGGGTGAAAGGAACCCACTAGTTAAATCCCACATGCATGGTGATGAAATCCACGGAAAAATACTTAAGTTTCGGGGCTGGAACTGCTGGAACTTGTGGTGTTCTTGAACTAAGGTTCTTGAGCTTTTTCTCTTTTTTTGCTTCTAGTTTTCTAAGTTTTGATTTAATGATTTGACTTGGATATGTTTTAATTATATTTCCAGGCTTAAATGACTAAAATATGATGATTTATGATCAAAACGACGTAAATTAGGGTTTAAAAAGAGTGGGAAAGGTCAAAAAGACCCCTGGGAAAGTTGTTGTCGGAACAAACGATGGCCAGGACTGACGGTCCATCGTCTGACCGAAGCCCCGTCGTGGGGTCCGTCGATTGGGCCTGTTCGACAGGCTTTTACTAAAATAGGTATAACTTTTTACTCGGAGGTCTGATTTTCGCAAGATTGGTGGATATGGAAAGATACTATCTATGGATAGGTCATGAGACACCTAATTCATTTTATTATAAGAGTTATAACTATTTGAAGTTGACCCAACTGCATTTCCCCTTAACTGTCTGTAAATTTTCCACCTACGGAACGTCGTCTGACCTACGGACCGTGGGTCCGTCCGTCGATCAAGACTTTTCCAAATTTTTTCCCGGATGAATTTTTGGGAGTTTCTGATCCCATCGACGGTTGTGCAAGACGAACCGTCGTCTGTCTTACGAACCGTCGATGCCATAGTTGGTTTCACCTGCAGATTTCTTAAAAAAAAACTGATTTTTGGTTTATTTTGGCTACGGGGTGTTACAAATACAAAGAAGAAAGAAAGTTTTCGTGAAAAAGTACAAGGAAATCACGCTTGTTTTTTTTATCTTTTTTGAAGAAATAAAGTCTTTCTTATCTTTCTCAAAGAAATACAGAGTCTTTTAATTTTTTCTTAAAAAAGAACTCCCAAAGATGAAGGGTTTCTTGAAATAAGTGTCATTTTTTTATAAAATAAATTATATTTTTCACATTTATTATATTTTCTCTCTTCTTTAACAAACATTTTTAGTGGTACTTTATGCAATTGTTTAGTACTTAGTATGTATGGTATAATTCAATTTTAAATATATATAGATCCCACTTATTCGACCAAATGTCTCACCTTAGGGCTCTCCGGTCTTATTTGTGTGAAATAAAGATGGTTCCCTTAGGATGTGTATAGATTACCGTCAATTGAGCAAGGTTACCATCAAGAACAAAAAGTCTTCCAAAAATTGATGATATTTTTTATTAGCTTCAGGGTGCTACTTGTTTCTCTAAGATAGACCTCGGAGAAGGTTATCATTAGTTGAGGGTAAGGAAATATGATATTCTAAAGACATCTTTCAAAACCCTTTATGGTGATTATGAGTTTTTGGTCATGTCGTTCGGTTTAACTAATGCACCTGCAGCATTGATGAACCTTATGAATGGAGTATTAAAACCTAATTTAGATATGTTAAACATTGTCTTCATTTATGACTTACTAATCTATTTGAGAAATGAAGATCATGCTAGTCATTCAAAATAATTCTCTAGAATCTAAGAATAGAGAGTTATATGCCAAGTTCTCTAAGTATGAGTTTTGGCTTGAGTTTGTGGTATTCTTAGGCCACATTATGTATATAGAAGGAATAAAGTTAATACTTAGAAAATAGAAGCAGTACAAAATTAGCCTAGACCCACATCTTCAACAGATATTAGGAGTTCCTTGGTTTGACCAACTATTATAGAAGGTTCATAGAGGGGTTCTCATTTATTTTGTCCCTTTTGACAAGTTAAATCAGAAGACAATGAAGTTTCAATGGTCTGAAACTTGTGAAAAAAGCTTTTAAGAGTGAAGAAGAGGTTTACTATTGCCCTAGTTTTGACATTACCAGAAGGTATGCAAGGTTTTATTGTTTATTTTGATGTGTATAGAGTTGGCATGGGTTTTTTTAGTGATGTATAATGCCAAAGTTATAGATTATGCCTACAGAGAATTGAAAAATCATGACAAAAATTACCCAACTTATGACTTAGACTTGGTTGTTGTAGTATTTGCATTGAAAATATGGTGTCATTATTTGTATGACATTCATGTTAATGTATTCACTAATCACAATAGTCATAAATATGTGTTTACTCAGAAAGAGCTTAATCTCAGACAAAGAAGGTGGTTAGAATTACTTAAGGATTATGACATGAGTATTCTTTATCACTCATGTAAGGCTAATGTTGCTTTTATGCTTTAGGAAGGTTGTCTTTGGGTAGTACCACCCATGAGTATTCTGTTTACATCCCTACTCTGTCAAAATAGGGCGAAACGTCGCAGCAACTCAAAAATTATTAATTTGATTCAATTTTAACAAAGTTTTAAAAATAAACGAATTTTGAAAAGAGTCGCCACCTAATTTTAGGAAAACTGGGAAACCTATTAAATAATTTACGAAACCAATTCGACTCTAGGTAAGGGGTTCAAGTTATTCCGAAGGAAAGGGGTTAGGCACCCTTCGGAATCCACAAATGTGGTTTCTGACTGAATTCATTTTTTCTTTCAAATTGAGGAAGAATGTAAAATAAACACATAAAAAAACACACGATATACACAATAAAATAAAATAATAATTATCGGTCTAAGGTTTGTCTAACGTCAATATTCACATAATAATGAAACAAAGTACGATTCGAACTTCATTCGAATAATTCAAGGAGAAACATCTCCGGGTACCTGTAAAGACACTTAGTAAAAGAGTTAGTACCAAATAAATAAAAAATAAAAATGAATAACTCAACTAATAACATAAAAATAAAAATCCGTCTTATTAACACGGGAGGCCTTGGAAATCGACAGTAATTTCTTCATCGGCCATTTCAACATATAAAATATATAAACTTAAATTAAAATTCCGTCTTTTTAAAATGGGAAGGCCTCCAAAACCGACGAAGAGTTTTTTCATTGGCCCCTTTCAACATGTAAAATATATAAACTTGAATTAAAATTCCGTCTTTTTAAATTATGGAGACCTCCAAAACCGACGGAGAGTTTTTTCATTGGCCACTTCACAACTAAAAATAACACAATAAACGATAATAACAACAAATTCTACCATAGAATAACTTAAGCTTAGAACAAAATCATATGAACAATAACAAATATAAAACAATATAAAATTAATTGAAACAAATTCCTTAAGCAATTATCAACATAAATACTCGAACAGTGGTCAAATATTAAACAAAACAATACAAAATAAATTCTTATGAAATAATAGCAACATTTAATGTAACAAAATAGTAAAAGAATAACTATCAACAATAAATAAATTCAAAGCAACAACAAACTCTTTTAATTAAATTAAGAATCTTCTTTAGTGAGAAAACATACAAAAAAAAATTATATATATATAAAATAAATTAATAGATAAAAGAAAACTAACAATAATCAACTCATCATACGAACTCTATTAGAATAATTTACAATAATAATAAAAATGAATAATTAAATAAATACTAATAGGTAAAACAGCAGCAACTCAGTCAAGATAAGTAGATTATAAATGGAGTTTCGTAAAGTTAAAGCACAAACTTTAAAATAAATAATAACTAAAAAATTTAAAAATAATAATAAAAAATCATGAAAGAATATCTCCATTATGCTTGTTGGAAAGAAACAACAATAAAGAAATCACCTCTAATAGAGAAATAGAACAAATAGATCTTTGGAGCTTTTTGGCTTGTCGTTCCATGGCTTCCTTAGCTCCATTTTGATAGAGGGTTTTGATTTGTTTGCCACAGCTTCGAAGCTCACCGAGGTTGCTCGAGCTGGCCGGAATACCTACAAAATAAATCAAAATCGTGAAGGGGAGAGAGGGAAAGGGACTGTTTCATTTTTATATTTATATTTTTTTCTTATTTGGCTCCGGTTCATCGGAGCTTAAAGCTCCCCGCCGGGGTTGCTGCTAGCTGCAAAAACGAGAAAGAAACAAAAGAGTTTTGGGGGTGGTGTGGTCGGAGAAGAAAGAAATGGGGTTTGGGGTTTTGTTGGAGTCGTTTGGTTGCTGGCTTCGCTGCAGTACGCAGGCCGGGGGTTGCCTTGTCGCTGCTGGTTTCTTCTCTGCAGCTGGCTTCGTCCTCCTCATGCTGGCTGGAGAGGAAGAGAGATTGAAGAATGATGGGTAGGTTTTAGGGTTCTCCGGCGGCGTCTTGCCTGAGACGGCAACAGTGAAGGAGAGAAAGAGGGGCGGCTGGGAAGAGAGGGAGGGGAAGGGTTGTGGAGAGAGGGAGGGAAGGCAAATGGGAGGAAAATGAGAGGGAGTGCTGGGAGGAGAAGGGGCCGCGGCTGGGAGGAGAAAAAGAGGAGAGGGGGCTGCGGCTCCCTTTTTTTTTTGAAAAATTCCCCCCCCCCCCCCCCCTCTTTTTGACCTAGTTAGCAAGTTAAATAAAAGCTCAAAATAGGCTCAAATGACGGGCTTAGCGTTGCAGCTTAAAATTACGAATTTTTAAAAATATTAGGCCAAAATTGGGTGTCAACACCACCCTAGTTGAGGAAGAAAAGAGAAAGTTAGCAAAAGATGTGCATAGAATTACACATTTGGGAGTCAAACTAATGGATTGCACAAGAGGAGTGGTGGTGATGAATGGGATTGAATCATCATTTATGTCAAAATTAAAAGAGAAGCAAGACCAAGATTCTATTTTGCATGAATTTAAGGCAAATATTCATAAGTAAAAAGTATTGGCTTTTTAACAAAGGGGAGATTGTCTATAAAGGTATCAAGGTAGATTATATGTACCACGGATGGATGAATTCCAAAAGAGGATCATGGAGGAAGCTCTTAGCTACAGATATTTCATTCATCTAGTTTCCACAAGGATGTATCATGATTTGAGAAAAATTTATTGGTGGAGTAGTATGAAGAAAAGCATTGCAGAATTTGTTCTTAAGTATCCGAATTGTCAACAAGTTAAAAAAGAGCACCAAAGGCTCGGTGGTATGAATCAAAATATAGAACTTTCATAATGGAAGTGGGAGATGATTATTATGGACTTCGTCACAGGTTTACCAAAGTCTCGCATATAGCATGACTCTATTTGGTTGATTGTCGACAGAATGACAAATCAACCTACTTTTTGCCGGTAAAGACTACCCATTAAGCACAGGATTATGCCAGGTTATATATTCAAGAGGTAGTAATACTTCACGAGGTTCTGGTTCCATTATTCGATACATAGATGCGCAATTTATTGCACAATTTTGGAAGTCATTCCAAAAGGATTTAGGTTCAAAGGTGAATTTAAGTACTGCCTTTCAAACTCAGACATATGTGCAAGCATAGCACACTATTCATACCTTAGAGGGTATGTTCACTGCGTGCATGATCAATTTCAAAAGTAATTAGGATGATCACCTACCTCTCATCGAATTTGCTTACAACAATAGTTACCACTCTAGCATCCAAATGACTCCTTATGAAGATCTTTATGGGAAGAGATGCAGATCTCCTATTGGATGATTTAAAGTTGGTGAAGTTGGGTTGATTTAGTTCATCAATCTATGGAGAATGTGAAAGTGATTCAAGAAAGGTATAAAACAGTGGTGAGTCATCAGAAATCCTACACTAATGTTATGATAAGGGAGTAAGAGTTTGAAGTAGATGATTGAGTATATATATATTAAATTTTCACCCATAAAAGGTGTTTTCAAATTTGGTAAGAAAAAGAAACTTAGTCCCAGTATATTGGCCCTTACAGAGTATCAAAAAGGGTTGATAATGTAGCTTACGAGTTGGAGCTACCACAAGAGTTGGCAACGTTCATCCAGTATTTCACATCTCCATATTGAAGAAGTGGATGGGCGATCCTTCATTTATCATACCAACTAAAGGTATTGGGATAAAGGATAGCTCATCTTATAAAGATATTCCGGTTCAGATTGTAGATCGCCAAGTTCGCAGTTGAAAACTAAGAAAGTAGCATCAACTAAAGTTCTTTTGAGGAACCAGTTTTCTGAGGAATCTAGTAGAGAATATAAAGAAGATATGAAGAAGATGTATCCCCATTTCTTTGAAACTTAAGAGATTTCAAATCAAGGTACTAATTCTCTTCTCAGTATTCTTTAATTTATGAGATAAAATGTTGTACTTTACATTGCTTGTTGGGTGTTTGAGCTGAATGTTAGATTTTATACCTTAGCCTACTAAGAATAAACTCATTCGAGGATGAATGTTCCCAAAGGACAAGATATTGTAACATCCGTAACTGTAAAGAACTAGAAAAAAGTTAAAAATTGGAAATACTCATTTTTGAAAAAAATATAAAAATCTGGAAATTTGTTAAGTGTGTTAAAGTTGAGTCTGATTAACTTAAAACGACTATATATCCTAGCTCGGGATGATTTAAGTGTGTTTCCAGACATCTTAGGAAGATACTGGAATGATCTTTCCAACGCCTCCGAGTTTACGCGGTTCCCGGTTCGTATGAGTGAGATATGCCCATTAGAAGTTGGCTTGTTCAAATAAGGAAATGTCCAATCCGGATTTTAGAAGGGCATTATAGCATTATACTCTTTTTCTTGACCAATTATTTTATTTCATTTTTGGGTAATTAATTAGGGTCAAATCAGATTTTAGTCAGTTCTGAAAAAGTTGAAGTTCAAGCTAGGGCTTGGAGAAAAGAGAATAGAGGAGAAAGGAAAAGAAAGTTCAAGATTCGACGTCTTTGTAAGGAATCGCTTGTGAATTTAGTCAAGGGGTAATCCCTACGAGGTATGTGAAATCACATAGCATTAGTTCCATTAACCCACGCGTCATACATGTCTAGTTTAGTGTATTTCATCCTAAAAGAGTTAGAATTTGATGTTCTTGAATTATTTTCATTCTTGAACTTACATGTGATTGATGGATTTGCTTGAGACGTTTTATCAATGTTAAGAGTTGTTTCGAGTTAGATTCTATTGTACATGATTTGGGTATCTGAGTCTAAGAAAGTATATAGAAAAGGAATCAATTTAAAATGATTTAGAATTAGAAATCGAGTTGAAAAATTCGTTAGACGCACTTGGGGAGGGCCTCGTGTGTCATGTCCTTATAGTGCCAGAGAGGCTGAGGCGGTGCACCTGCATTGCCCCTGAAAAGAGCCCCAGTAAGTTGGACCTAGCGCAGCCCGCTTGGGATGCGCTAAAATCGTCGTTTTTCACCACCTTTTTCTCATTCAACCCATTTAAGATTTTCTTAAGTGTTTTAACAGTTCCTGTTGATTCTAACTACTCTAAATGACTTCTAAACAGATAAAATCATCTAGAAAAATAAATCATAACTTTGAATCCATAACTTCAAATTCAAGGTAAGTTAAGAGCCAAGTCTAGAAAGTTTTTAGAGTCTTTTCAAAAGGTGTTTTGAAAATTCTTTTATATTTGTTTTAAGACTTAAACTTCAAGTTTAGTAAAGAGTAAAGAGTAAAGTTTGAATTTCATTTCTTTAAAGAAGTATATGGGGATTGTGCATTCCCAAAGGGTTTAAAATGTTTTCATATAAAAAAAGAAAAGGAAACCTTGATTTCTGAAGATTCTTTGTGATAGTTTTCAGTCAAGAGTATACATTTTCATGAATAAGTAAGAGGGCAAACTTTGATTTACAAAATAGCCTTTAAGCTAAGTATTTGAGAAATTATCTGAAATCACAGAAAGAAGTATGTTTTAAAACATAAGAGCTAGTATAATATTTTTTGGAGTAGTATTGAGCACCGATATGGGGAGAGTTAAGATAACTCATAGCCCTTATATACCATGTAGCCACCATGGGTAGAAAAGGATCATACTTTTTTAGATGATTCCTTTGTGCTTTTTAGCATATACTAGCGGATCAACTTAGTAATTCAGGTTTTATATCCTTGTCAAGGTTTAGGACGGATCTGGCAGCGTAAGGAAAAATGTTGTATCATCATATAGCTCTACGTAATGGTTGTCGATTATAAATTCTCCCACAGATATAATTGTATTCTTATATACACTGTTTATTTATATTTTTACATATAATTTAGAGTTATATTGTATCTTTGCATACATACAGAGGTTACATCCATATTTTGAAAACTTCTTTAATATTTCATTCTAATGAAATTAGTTTAGTTAAGTTGAGCTGGGTAAGTTCTTCAGTTTCTTTGATCAAGCTATTTTCTTGTTTTAGAATTCCCTTCACATACTCGTACATTCAATGTACTGATGCCATTTGTCCTGCATTTTATTATTATGCAGACATAGGTAAATAGGATCATCATCCAGGGTCTCGTTGATCTAGTTGAGCATTCAGAGTCAGTTGGTGAGCCTTCTTGCTTTCCGGAGGGCTCCTTTGTTATAATTTGACTTTTAGTATTTCATTTTTAGGATGATTCAGGTCTTATCCCGACATTATCTCAGTTGTTTTAGAGGTTTCATAGACAGTTACTATTAGTTCTTTAGTCTTTTCATCGTTATTATCTTATGTTGAAAATTGAATTTGCCTTAATGGTCAGTTGAATGTTCCTTTACGACTTTCTAGTTTATTATATAGATTTATCTTTGTTGAGCTAAGTCTTCCAGTTGAGAAAGTAAATCAAATTAAGGGTTCTCTTGGGGCCAACAATGGTTCTTGAGTGTCAGTCCTGTCCAGGGTGTAGGTTCGGGCGTGACAGACTTGTTGTGTCGCAGAGAACGATGTTTTCCACAAAGAAATCTAAAGCACGCCTCCAATTCATGCCCTTGGTGGCCAAATTGGGCCATTTCAACTTTATTATAAATAGGATCCAATTTATTTTATTAAATATTGTTTTTCTGGATTTGAAGAACGGTGACTCGGATAGATATTTCATCATTTTTAGGATTCTTTCGTAAACTCTTTTACTTTTAATCTCTTTATGATAATTAAACATTGTTTGATTAAAAGTATTGTTATGAGTATCTAAATACCCTAGTTCTAGGATTGTGGTTACCAGATGATTGTAATTTATTGAGTTTTCATTGGATTAATATTGATTTTCATGTGAATCTTTCTTAAGTTCTTATATTTCGTATTTCGTACCTGATCACCATAGAAATAAACACATTGTACAAATTTAAATTAGGAGAGGAATTAGAGGATAGAATGTGGAAGGGGTGGGCATAAATATCGAAAAATCGAACCAAACTGAAAAAATTTTGATTCTTTGATTTCGGTTCTTCGGTGTTTCGTTTCGGTGTCGATTTTTTAAAAAAAAACTTCAGTTCAGAGTTTGATGCAAGGGTTGCGAAACTACGGTGCACCAAAGAACTGAATTTTTATTTACAAAATTTTGAAATATTTAAATTATATTGCTTAATTGATAATAGTTTTACACTTTTGAATTTGACTCAAAATATTTACATGACCCATTTATATTTTTAATTTTTAAATGACAACGAATTTAATGTCAATAAATTGTTGAACTATTGTTGTTTATGAATAATTCTATATTGTGAGTCCTTATATTTTGGTTGTTCAAAAGTTCATCATGGAATCGTGCTTGCTAGGCTGCTTACTCTCTTCTTTATTTATTCAGCATTCCGGTATGAGAGAAAGCCTTTAGGCTTTAACAAAATGGCAGCCATCTATGCTAAGAAACAGAAACAACTCCTTTGGCATCTTTGCTAAAAAATCATCTATGCCCTACAAAAACACTTCTTTGGCATCTTTGCTAAAAAATCATCTATGCCCTTTTTATTTTTATTAAATACAGATGAAACTCTTAACACTTTATCATATTTGCACTTTACTTTTATTAACACCAATCCGACTTAAAAACACGGAACTTGTAACAACCCTAAAAATGGATATGCTAAATAATGCTTACTGTGTCTAGAATGCCTACGATTAGACCGGGTTCACACGAAATTGACGCGCTTAGAACCAGACCTTTGAACCCTTGCGACATCCAAGCCAACTAACTTGGCAGTTAGTTGATCTAGGAAAGATTGAGTCCAGCCAGGTAGGGCTCTTGAATATAAATATTCACTTGGATGAGCCTTTACCAGACTTAAAAAGGGGAAATCTTAAGTTTAGAGGGTCTAGGGGTAAAATGGTATTTTTTCAAGATAAGGGTAGTATCGTAATTACCCTAAATATATAATTAATTATTTAAATAATAAGGTGGATGGTTATTTTTGCGAGAGAGGACCGAAATTGCCTTTTAGCAAAATCTAGCTCCACCCAGGTTCGAACCTAGGTGGGAGCAATGATTTAAATTATTTTATTTAAATTGGTAAATTAATTTAATTAATTAATATTTATTAGCTTATTTAAGAAAAATTAAAATCAGATTTATAAAGGTTTCAAAGAGTCCTAATTGACGAAGTCTAAACTACTCCACCTAATCCTAAACTACCTTTCACGTTTTAACTCTCTCTCTCTCTCTCTCACGTCAATATCTCTCTTTTATTTTCACGTTCTTTCTGCCTAAACACAAGAACTGATTAGCAACCAAAAGTTCTTCACACTTGAAGAAATTTCACGTTAAAAACATATACAAAACATAATAAAAAACGTTAGGATAGAGGGATTGGTTTTTCCGTCGAGTTGGAGTTGAAGCTTTCAGATTTGGACGTGATTTTGGAGAGGGTCTTTGGGCAGCAAGTTCAAGGTTTGAACGTCAAAATAAGGTATGGGTTTTCTTACTCTTGGTCCCTTTTCCAAGAGACCCTTAGGACTCATATGAATCTATTCCGAAAACTAGGGTTGTTCCCCGTTGCATGTCCATGTCACTAGCTCCCATTGATTTGTAGATTGGGCAAGTTTGCTGGTAGAAATTAGGGATGTAGTGTGTTTTCGTGATGATTATGTTCATGTATGTATGTTCGGAGTTATGTGAATATTAAGCATGTTGTCCGAAACTATGTGTTTATGTGTGTGCAATGTGTAGCCGTGACATATACTCTTGGTTTGAAGTTTGAAAATTACATGTTATGGTTGTATTCTTACGTGCACAAACTTGTATAAATCGTGATGTTCATATGAAGTATAACTTGGCTAATTTAAATGGAAATTATTAGCTAAGTGAATCCATGTAAATGCACCTAAAGATGTACTAAATGATCCATGAATTACCCTAAAAACTAACATGTAAACATTGATGAAAATGAGCTGAAAAACGTACATAATTTTCAGCATCTTGTTGATGAATTTCGCCCAAGCTAAGTGGTGTATCATGCTATGTAAAATGAATTAAAAATAAGTGAGGTCACTGAGAATCGAACCCGTGACCTCACCATGTTAAAAATCTTAGAAATAAAGTGATAGAAAACGAATGTGGCATGTGGGATTTAAACCCGTGTGCCTTGATCAAAACATGAAAAAGATGATGAAAAAATAAAAATGAGAGGTGCGGGGTTCGAACCGATAACCTCTCGGTCAGACTTAAGGAAGAACTAAAAGAAAAATAAAAGTGAGGCATGTGATAATCGAACCCACGACATCTCGACTGAATAAAGGAAATTAAGCAGAAAAATAAAGTGGGGCTGTGGGGGTTCGATCCCACACCCTCTCGGTCAAACTAAAATGGTTTAAGGAAAAAGAAAATAAAAAAGAAAATGAGGTTGTGGGGTTTCAATCCCACATTCTCTTGGTCCCAAATGAACGATAAATAAATAAATTAAGGGAAAATGAAGAGAAGGCGTTGGGGATGGATCTTGGGTTCCCAAGTCGAGTGGATCAAACTAAAACTAATAAAAATGTAAGTGTTGTCCAAGTAATTCGACATCGGGTTCCCTTGCCTAATTTCCGTATTTATACATAAGTCATACGTGAATACATGTTCAAAATAATACTGCCTACATAAATTGAAATCAATGATCTTGGCATACATACAAGTTGCATAAGTCTTGTATAACAAAATCTTAAGAAGATACGAATCACTTAAACGAAATATGAATGAAGCCTCATGACTTGTATGTATAGACCCATAAGTCTAGCATACGTTTAAAAGTAAGTGAACCTAAGATGTATGTAATGAAATGATGTAACGTTAGAAGGGTTAAGTAAGAGTGTGAAACACACTAAATGGCCAAGTGCTTTGACATATGATGAAATGAACATTCACGAAAAAAGAGGTGAGTAATTATGAAAAGCAAATGGGCTAAAGTTAATGAATGTGGTGACAACATGATAAGAGGCTAATGTGAAATATGGAGCAATCTCAAATGAGCCTAAGTAAATGTTACCAAAACGTACTCACCTAATGAGAGTGTAAAGTTAATGAAGAGACCAGTCTCTATGAACACTTTAATGAAAGTATTGAGATTAATGTATACTTAATACTAATGATGAGATGAGAAATTATCTAATGAGTTATGATGTCCTCATACTAGAAGCCAGCTTGCATGATGTATGAGTTGAATATAATGGAACTTTATACTGAGCACTGATAGGCTAGTTATGAGCGATGATGCCTTCTTTTGGGAAGGGCGGAGGTTCACGTAACTCTCATAAAATGAGACTGTTCGGCATGCCGGGTATGAGTTTCATTATATCTCCTAGTATTTGAACCTATACTATCAATATAGGGATCTAGCAAGGTTTAATTCCCTATATACGCTAGCATATTTTGGTTCACCTTGGCCGATGATTCCACCTCTTTTCAGTGTGGGGATGACAAACTGTATTTCATGATGCTCACATGATCTATGTCGGTTAAGGTTAAAGTTCCCAAAGAAAGAGTGAGGCCAGCTTTAAATGATGCACATAATGAAATCAAAAATACCAAAGGTGTTAGGATATGACAATCAAGAGGTGAGCTAGACTCAAGTAATAACACTAGGTTATTCTTGATCATTGCACATCAAACCCAATGAGAGTCTTAAAACTACATCTTAGGTATGACTAGTGGTTGCACTAATATATGAATGAATGAAATGGAGTACGTATGAATGAATGAAGCAGACTCTGTATTTGCTAAAGAAGGCTCCCTAGTTGAGGTCCCATATGTTGAGCCCTGATTTTGGGAAGTCTTAATGTCAAGTCCATGATTTCAAGGTCTCATGGCATATGATCTAATGATATGAAATATGTTATGTGCTATATGTAATATGTTATGTGCTGAGTGCAATATGATACATATGATGATGCATGTTACTCTCATGGCATGACTTTCCTAATCCAAATTTGGCAAGTCCACTAACTTGACTTTTCATAAACCATGTTGTTAGGAAAGATCTATTCTTACTCTTTATCATAAATTAAAATAAAATAAAAATTAAAAATAAGTATAACAAATGAATCAAAGTATTTTTATATTCGAGATGTTTTTTTTGTGTGTGTGTGCGCGTGTGTACGCGTGCGTGCGCGCATGCTCGTGTGTGCGCGTGCGTACGCGTGTGCTCGTGTGTGTTAGCATATTAGTTGGATTATAATATTTTATATTAATAATAAGTAGGTTAAGTAACTCATATTTTAGAAACAAAAAATTATATCTAAATAATAAAATTTGCAAGATAATTATTTAAATAATATTTATTAGTATAAATATTAAATGTAAAATCAAGAAAAATAAACAAAAGGATTAAAAGGATATGAGAGGGTATTTTGTCTTTACTGAGATTAGTCCCGTGGTATTAGAGCTAATACCACCTAATGGAAGGTATTAGTTATACGCCCTCTGATACTATGTAGGTGTATAACTAATCCATGGATTGGTTATACATAGACCCAAAATTTCTACGAAACATAGTACTAAATAATACCACACATAATACTTGAACTATTTCTCCTAATACGCGCTACCAAACGATCCCTTAGTGGTATATATGCTTATAATATTTGCAAAAGTTAAATTTAAAATATTAGCCTCCTCATATGTGGGCCTGATTCTTTTTCAAAAAATTTCGAGGAATGAATCTGTTACTCTTTTTGTTTTAGAAAGAATGACATCTTTTCTATTTGGTCTGTTTTAAAAAGAATGTTCTCTTTCTTTTTTTGGTACATTTTAATTTCAATTTTCCATGTGACATGTTTTAGGCCATAAGATTAAAGGACAATTTTGTACATTTTAGATAACTTTAAATTAGGACCACAAAAATTAAGAGTCTTCTCTACTTTCTTAAATTTCGTGTTAACTCAAACTAGACCATTCTTTTTTAAACAGGGAGTATGTTATATTACTCCATCCGTTTCAAAGAGGATGGTCTAGTTTGACTTGGAATGAAGTTTAAGAAAAGAAAGAAGACATTTTAATCTTGTGTTTCTAAATTAAAGTTATGTCAAATGACCAAAATGTCATTTAATCTTGTAGTTATAAACATGTCACGTGGAAAGTTAAAGTGTTACCATAAGAAAAAGAGTCATTGTTTATTAAACAAACTAAAAAAGCAATAGAAACATTCTTTTTAAACGGAAAGAGTATATGTTTAGTATAGCAACATTTACTATATCAATAAAAAAAATATTGAAACAAACAATGTTATTATCGAAAGATTTGATTATTGTACCAAATATCATATAAATATCTAATCAGCTTGCATCTTGATGTGATCTTTTCCAATTCAACTGAAACATCTTTGTCAGTTTCAAGTTCCAATCTTTTTTTGTGACCACAAAATCTTAGGCCCGGATTCTGTGTTCATTTCGTCAAGACTCACAATCATTGTGTATCACTCTTCTTTTTTCCTCTTTCAACCTATACAAACTTTAATTTTGCAAAGGTGGTTGTATGTTAGGAGTATAAAAGAGCAATCACGTGTGGTGCGCTGGATGTGACTATTCCTTCTTTATTTAAGGATCTCGAGTTCAATTTCTAATCTTTGAGTTCGATTCGTTCTCTATAATAGTACTTCACTTGAAACCACCACATTAAGAACATGTTATCAAACAACAATAACAATATATATATGTGGTGTAGTGAATAAGATTGTTTTTTTTTAATTAGAGTTTGAGTCCTACCGTCATGACTGATCTTACTGATGTCATTAGTCATAACGGTAGGACTCAAACTCTGATTAATAAAGAAACAATCTCATCCACTACACCATATATTTTATCAAAGTATCACGACTGTAACCAATGTCAACAAGTGTGTTTCCTGTTCCTACATGCATATGCCCAGGCTACTACTCTTTCAACAAAATGTCAAATTTCAATGCTGGAAATATCTTTTCGATGAGTTCTATTTTCTAGACAACTAAAGCATAGTTCTACGATTGTAATAAAACGAAGGCGTTGTTTGATCGATGACCTTGTTGATGCAAAAGGTAACTTAAATTTAGAGCAACAAAACAATAATTATGACTATTTTTATGATAAAATCACCGTGTGTGAAACCGATCAATCCAATAAGCAAATACCACGTCATCAAAATACCATATCCACATTAAATAGAATTGCTGATAGCCTAAACACGCTCTATAACGATGGAAATTTCTAGCATAATGTTCCTAACTACAGTTGCATGATGTGCTAAACCCCTGCAACTATAGTTTATAGAGGGGACAAAAACAACTTTTACCGGCATTAAATATTGACACTAATAAGGAGTGTTAAAGTCTTTACCGACATTAGTTAAGTGTCATTAGAGCCAACGTCGCTAAAGGTTTTAGGGACATATACAAAGAGTAACAATTGCCGTTAAAAATACATATTTAACGGCGATTAAAAATTAAATACCGCTAATGGTCATTTTTGTTGTAGTGTATGGCCTATTGGATATGATACTTTTATAGTGTGACGGTATTTATTTGATCATTTTATTTTATCTAAAGCCAAGTGTTTGTATTTTGATGTTTTGATAAATTAACCAATTATGGAGCAATGGGATCTTTGGCAGAGGGATTTGATTTTTCGAGCGGTAACCATGCATCCGAGATAAGTTTGCAGTTGTAAAGGTGGCAACCCTGTTGTGGTAGGTGGACACGATAATAGAGGGGCAGAGCTCTCATCCAATGGCGTGTTACTACGTTAATATTGTTGATCATATCTATAATTGCAGTTGTAGGTGATCTTTGCACAGTCGAGTCCATGGCTAGAGTTAGTTGTATTGTGTTTGGTTGAAATCTATGTTAACTACAGGTAATTGATATAGTGGACAATAGGGTTAAGAGTTTAATCATTTGTGATTACTGAAATCTGTATTCACATGTTCCTTGATGTTAGTGAAGTTGTTGAGCAATCTTGTAGCCATTGAGAGATGAGCTAGGTTTTCACGTAAATTTCAGTGTTTCTTTACTTCAAGTATTTAATGTTCTTCCGATTATTTATATAGTCAAGGGATCAGGTCTCTTTACTTGTGATGGACTCAAATAAGCTAACACCATTATTTTTACAATCGGGTGGATGAATTTTCTTCAACTTCCATTTTACGGTAAATATCATGAGGGATGGTAAAATAATCCCATGAAATAGGACTTGCTCAACAGTTTGTTTATTTATTAGTCAATTCATTTTAACCACATCATTTTTAATTTAAATGTAGTTTAACCCGCTCATTTTGACAACCCTGCAAACTATAAAAAAAAGTTAAATTAGTTGAGGTTATGTTCTAATTACAAGTTTTCACTACCTTAGCTTATTGGGTATTATTATAACGATGTAAGGAGTAATTAAGTCGTTCTAATTACTCAACAGAGAAGTCAAGTTGCAATATGTATACGAAACTGCTGGGGAGTGAGGTGAGCAGAATAATGTTAAATGTCAAAAGTGAATTTATGATGTCTTACCTAAAAAGGTATGTATGGGGAGAGAAAGCTATGTCTCTTACTCAAGAAAAAAATCTATATCTATCCTTTTCTTCAACTCCACCAAACAATGCTCTACTTAATTAGCTATTGGATCATTTCTATAAAAATAAAATTACAGTCACTTCACTATCAAGACACCCATAAAGTGTGACATTTTCTTTCATTTTAATTTGTTATTCTTACTTGTTCTTTATAGTCCATTTAGTCAAGCTTTTGAAATAATTTTACATGATAATTGAATAAAAATGTGCTATGTATTTACTATATACAACTATAATTTTAAAAAAGTTATTTTTTTTTGGTTAATAACTGTGAATATTACCATTGACAATCGAAATATTTACAACTCTAAAACAAAACACAGAAATGAGCACCCTAGTATTACAACCACCTTTTCGTATAGTGTTGCAATCACCTAGGTCTCCAACTAGAAAAAGAAACCAAAACCTACAACTAGTTATACAATTGTTGTTTTAGATATTGGCTATGTAAGACTCTCTTAAAACTACTCAATCCATTTGTTTTATTCCTCATCTCTTGTTGAATCTTCCTAATAACAAAGAAAGTATTTACACTTTTGTTTCTGAAAATTGTCCAGTTCCTGGCTTGTCAAATATGATATATCATAGCCCCCCACACTGCAGTAAGCAGTTCTTTCTTCATTTGACTCCAACTTTGTCTTTTCACCCACCTTATGCTCTGTGATACTCCTTGTTGCTTGTACTGAAACCTGTACAATTTGATAATTCATTTCTAACCTCAACTATCCAAGAACATTCAGCAAACAGATGAGTCGGGGTCTTCAGTTGACCCCTGGAACGCATACCACATATGAGATTGTTTACTGGAATGTTTATCCCATCTAGTAACTTATTAGATAAACATATATTGATTGATACATTTGATACAAAGTGAATAAATAAAGAATTGATACACGTGATATTCATTAATAATACAATTGTATTCATTGATAAAATTGTATTTGATAATACACTTGATACAATTGTATTCGTTGATACAGATTAATTGCTTTCATGATAAAACTTGATAAAATGAATACATCATGTATTTATCCTCTCGCCCCTCTCTCTCAAATCTCGTGTGTCTCTTCTCTGCCTCTCTCTCTTAATTTTGTTCTTCTCCCTCCTCCTTCTAATATGTAATTATAATTCCTAGTTAAATAAACTATAGTTATAGATCTCTAATTAAATCCAAACTATAATTATTTTTCTGAAAGTTACACCTCTAAGAAAAAGTTTTTATTAAAAAAAGAAATTGGTGAAAGTAATTTTTATGTGACTAATAAATTTGAAAAGCATTGAGCATCGATTAATGTTAGACCAAGCTTTATCAAAGTGTATTTTTCTCAGTAATACTCTTGGGAAAAACTATTTCTTTAGCTTTTGAAAAAAAAAAAAAACTTTCCCTGATCCCAAATACACTTATTCGGTCAAGTAGCTATTAAACGTGATACAAGAATTCATACCAGCATAATTCACCTCTAAATCAGATATCAAAAGTTATATATATATATATATATATATTAATGTATATAACTTACATCCGATAATAAAATAACGGAATTGAATTAATGTATATAACTTAAAATATACATTAGAACATATATTTTAAGATCAAGCATATTTTTTCAAAGTCGAATTCTAAGGAAAAAAGGTAAAAAATTGTCATTGTCAAACGCCACCGATAAATTGATATTAGTTGAACGAATTAAACTAGTAACTATTGTTTAGTTTATGTCAACTAATTAGTCCATTTCAGAAAAATAACTTTGACAAGATTGACAATGGTCTATTTTCTAGGAGAACTTCAGGAGTGGCACAAAAAAATATAGCGTTCACAACCAATAGCAATTTAACCATTTTTAGGTTGGGGCAGAGCTAAGTAGAGATTTGTGATTTTGGACAATTTCAATAACTTTTCGATAGATTATGTATTTGTATTAGGATTATATATATATATATATATTAACTTGTGAATCCCCTAAAAAGGTGTTCTAAAATTTAGAACCCTCAAATTTTTAATTTTGACTTCGCTTTTGTTGTCTAAAGATTGCCAATTATGAATAAAATTCAAAAAAATCAAAGGGAATTTTAAGATTATTGCCAATGAGTGTGTTGATTGAATTCGTTGAACACACATAATATTGAGACTATGAGACTACCACCTCAAATCTGCCTTTCGGGTGAGTACTCCTAATCAACTGAATCATTCTAGAACTAAACTATGAGACTTGCTAACCAAATATAGCTGGACTAGTGACTTGCATTTTTTTGGCACGTGCCGAAATATTTGAACTAGTCCATTAAAAGCATTTACTTTGTACTATTTTTGCAATTCTTATAGGTATTCAAATTTATTTAACCATTCACATTTTAAACATTGACATGATGTTTTCTTTGAAAGGACTATTGATTTTTGGATTCATTATAACATCTTTAAAGAAAAGGGGACAAAGGCAGTAGTGATATATATAATGGTACCTCCAATTAAAGTTGCTGTCGAAATTGATACTGTTGCATCGCGAAGAGGGCAATAGCAACATTATCGGTACTCTTTCCGACTACTATCATATCCTAATTCAATTCCGATATTTTATTATCGGATGTAAGTTCTATACATTAATATATATATATATATATATATATATATATATATATTTAATATCCTAATACAAATACATAATCTATCGAAAAGTTATTGAAATTGTCCAAAATCACAAATCTCTACTTAGCTCTGCCCCAACCTAAAAATGGTTAAATTGCTATTGGTTGTGAACGCTATATTTTTTTGTGCCACTCCTGAAGTTCTCCTAGAAAATAGACCATTGTCAATCTTGTCAAAGTTATTTTTCTGAAATGGACTAATTAGTTGACATAAACTAAACAATAGTTACTAGTTTAATTCGTTCAACTAATATCAATTTATCGGTGGCGTTTGACAATGACAATTTTTTACCTTTTTTCCTTAGAATTCGACTTTGAAAAAATATGCTTGATCTTAAAATTTTGAAAATTTAATTTCAAGTTAAATTTGAAAATTTTCATAAATTTAAAAAATACCCAAAAAATGTTTTCACCTTTTTCAGTTGATGTGAGACATTGTTTTGAACTATGGCAAAGTTGCAAAGAACAGGTTGCGTAGAATAGATAGTGACAAAGTGTCAACAAGTTTTAGCGAAGAATTCGAGTCTGTATAGGGATATATATTTTTAAGAAATTCGAATCTAAATGGGAATCGTACGTTAGTTCCACAAAGAAGCTATTACGTAACAAAGTTTTCTTATTTAATTAAGGAAATTTTTGTGGAAGGTTTTCTTATTCAATTAAGAAATTTTTGTGGAAGGTTTTCTTATTTAATTAAGAAATTTTTGTGGAAGGTTTTCTTATTTAATTAAGGAAATTTTGTAGAAGTTTCTTATTTAATTAAGAAAAAATGAGTGTAAGTTTTCCTGGCAACTTATTTAAGAAAAACTAAGTTTAAGTTTTCCTTGAGGCGGCAGCAAGTCGAAGAAGAACATATAAGTGGTTGCGGCAAAGATAATAAAGAATCCAAGTTGAACTTAACAATATTCTGTAGAGGCAAAGAAAAAGTTGATTCAGATAAGGAGTTATTGAAGATGCGGCGAAGACAAGTTTGAGTTGAACTAAGAGTTCCACACAAAAGAGGAGTCCTACATAAAGTAGGATTTCTAGTTGAAATAGGTTTTTGGATTCAGGTCCAAATCTATAAATAGGGCGATAGTTTCGTTTGAATAAAATTGTGCACTTACATAGAGAGAAGATCAAAACACAATCAAGAGGTTTGGGAGAGTTTTGAGAGTTACTTGGGAGTGTTGCCAGTTTTTGAGGAAAACGTTGTAAGATTGTTATTAAGAGTTTTGATTACAATCGAGTTTGTGTGTAGGATTCGTCTAACAAGTTTGAGAAACTTGATGGACGGTAGAAGACTGAAACCTGGGGTTTTTTTGTCTTGGGTAGCTAGGAATTAGAGTTTATAATTTATTAGCTAGGAATTAGAGTTTATAATTCCTTAGGTTACATAGGTTTGTAATCTTGTGTTGGGACTTGGAGTTTAATATAGTGAAGTTAAATCCTACAGAGGTGTAGGTCGTGATTTTTAACCGTATGAGTTAGGGTTTTTCGCGATAAAATATTGTGTTATTATTTTATTTGCTTCACAAAACGTAACTGCTGTAATCTACAGATGAACATATAAAATATACTTATTCCTTAGGCAAATTTGGGGGTCAGAATTTCAACATTACTCACAAAAATTGAAAAACAATTCCAAATTAGCATTCATGCATGGCCAACACAATTTGGTTCAAATTCCAAACATGATCAAACGGCTACCTAATATCTTTAGGCATACGACATAAACATAACCCTTAACTTGATTTCAGCGGATATCTATACCCTCCAACTTTGAGTATGCACAAGTAGACACTTAAACTTGTATAAATTGAATAAGTAGACACATGTGTCATACATGACATAACACATGTATACAGACGCCACATTGAAAACAAATTTTCCATGTAGGGTGCCATGTAGGACGGATGTATCTATTTGTTCAATTTTATACAAGTTTAAGTGCCTAGTTGAGCACATCCAAAGTTAAAAGTCATAGTTATCAACTGACGCCAAGTTAAAAATCATGTTTATGTATTACCAGACAAAAAACAACTAATAAAATTTTTTTTCTTCTTCTTTATAATAGTTAATATATAATATATCAAACAATAAAATCATTAATCAAATATTCTTTTAACAAAGTTTCTCATGAATTAGTTTAGTTTACATATCCTAAATACACATAAATTTCAAATAAACTGAATTTAGATAGATCAAGATGAATTGAGCCATTAAATGCACTGATTATAAATCAATCCAAGCTTAAACAAACTGAATGATTTTCATAAAGTAATTTTATCCCATCTAATAAGTGAGAAGGGGAAAATAGCTAACTAGGCGTTTGTTTGAATTAAACAAAGATGCGAAAAAGATCACCATCCATTATTGATGATTTTTGTACGTCTTGCTAGTTGGTTGAAGAGATATTGGTGGTCCTTTCGAGTTAATTATAGCTTTATGCTGGGGAAGTTTCTAACTAGTTCAGCTCGCACTTGATACGAACGATAAAAAAATGAATTTTTAATCTAATTATATAGTCTTAACAATTAGTTTATAAGATGATATTTACTCAATAATGTAATATACAAATACAATCAGTTTTGGACACCTAACTTTTGTAGTCGTTCGATACTAGACATTTAAAGGGCAGATGTTGTCCTTTGACTATCTGAACATAATTTTTCACAGAGTATGAATATGTATATAAATTTGCAAAAGTTTTCATAAATATTAGATAAAAAATTATAATGATAAATTTAATATTATTACTATGAATAACAATTGTATTCCTCCGATATATTTCTTTTCCCTTTTTATAATTCTTTGCATTATTTTGGTCCGTTGGAGTGTGAACAAAAGAAAGGTAAAGAGAAAATAGGCAGGTGACCTAGATTTTGGGTTAGGGAGATGTGAGGTCTAAAGTCAAATTTCACAGCGAGGTCTTAAGTCTTTTTCTTTTGACTGATATATAAATATTGAATAACATACCGTCAAAATTTATTGTATATATATATATTTATTTTAACATGTTATAAATGTAAATTCCTGAATTACCAAATATTATTCGGCCCCATATAAGTCTTTTTCTTTTGACTGACATATAAATATTGAATAACATACCGTCAAAATCTATTTGTATATATTTATTTTTGGGCAACTTTCACATATAGCAAACAAAAAATTCATATTTGTATGCTATAGCAAACTTTGCATAATTGTGCTCCATAGCAAACATAAAAATGTATAATTTGCTATACATATACAATTGTATAATTCGCTGGCCTAAATTGTATAATTCGCTGGCCTATTTCGCTGCAATTGTATAATTTGTTTTGTGTACAGTTGAATCGAATTAAAATGTATGTATATTGCATAATTATAAGTGTATAGCAAGAAAATATATGTTTTTCTCGCTTTATACAAAAACATAAACACAATATATACACTTCTGTTGTATAAAGCTAGAGAAAATTGTATTTCACTGCAATCGTATAATTCGCAATTGTATAATTCGTTGGCCTTTTTCTCTGCAATATCTGAAGTAAAATGTTTGTAAATTGTATAATTAAGTGTATAACACGAAGATATACATTTTTGCATGTGTATATACAATTTTCTCTCACTTTATACAAAACAGAAACAAAATTATACACTTTTGTGTATAAAGCGAGAGAGGCGAGCGAGAACGGAGAGTGGTGAGCGAGATTTTTGGGAGAGAGATGCTGGCAAATTTTAGCTAATGTTTGCTATGGAGCACAATTAAATCAAACCCTAGCTATTCCATTTAATTTGGGTTATTAGTTTACTATTATATACAATTTTCCCTTTATTTTAACATGTTATAAATCCAAATTTCTGAATTACCAAATATTATTCGGTCCCATATCATATATGGTTCACGTTTCGATTATTCACTTCTAAACTACATGAGATATCAAGTGTCCAACATTAATAGTTGAAGGCATGAGTTACGTTATCGTCTTCTTATTTGTCTTGGACAAATTCTCATTTCATTAACTTATTACTTATGAGAGTGAATTAGTTGAATGGAGGATATAGCCTTTCGACTACAGCTTAATTTGAATCAATGACTTTTTACATAGCAGGGAGTATAAATGTGCAAAACATTACTAAAATTTTATTCTATTTGTCCTATTTATGTGATACATTTAGGATTTCGAGATCCAAACAAATTTATTTTTTATCGAAAAATTGTCATATATCTTTTAAATATTTTTGAATTGTCAACTATTGTGATTTATAATAATATACTTTTTACCTAATTTACAAATATATAAATTTCCTTTCTAAAAAAATTAAAGATTGATTTAATGAGCAAATTCTCAATCAAACATAAACTGTTTGATTGTCGAAAAATGAAATGTGTCACATAAATTGAGATAGAGAGAGTATATTAGATCAAAATTGTAATAATAAATATCTTAAATGAGAATGAATATTATATCATAAAAATAGAAGGACATGAATTGCACAAGCTCTTTCTATATCTATACTATGTAATATGTATGTATGTAATATGGTGGGGCTTAAATATGCGGTTTCCCTCTTTGGCTTAGAAGAATTTACTCATTACTATCAATAATGTTGTGCAACTTTTATGTGTCGCTGTTTCCAGCTTCACGGGAAGATAAGGTGCATTTATACTATTAGGACTTAGGACCAATGGTTTTTCATGTCACCAATTAGTAGTGGAGAAAATAGTAGTCTCCATTTTGAATGTACTAGCTTACTTTTCTCTTCTTTTTTTTTAATTAATTATATACTTGGATATTTCTCTGTCGTTTTTCATTAATTCATAGGATTAGAAGTAAGTTTATTAGTTACTCCTATATGGTTGTGGAAATAGAAAACATCAAATTCAGTTGATGGTCTGCTTATATGGATTTAAATAATTTTCTTCTCATGAGTTAGTTTTTAAGGTTGAGTTATGCATATATATATATATATATATGTCATATTTTACAATTATTTGCAATGGACATTGCTAGGGTTACTTACCAAGTGAAATGTTTGTCAAAAAGAAAAGTTGTATTACAAATGTGCACAATAGCAAGAGCTAAGGAAGGGCCTCGAGAGTAGTGTGTTGTGTTGCTTGGTATTGCCTATTTGATTGTGAATTTGTGATCTACTACACACATTTATTCATTGACAACCACTAATATTAGTAGTTATTCCCTTGTTAGAGGGGTATATTGTGGCATAACTACTCATTGAGACGATATGATTGAGATTAAATCTTGTTAAATTGACAACAAGGTTATTCCTATAGTGGAATAGATGAGATCTCTTCACCCTTAATCAGATGTCTGGAGTTAAAGTTTGAGAATATTTGAAAAACTACAACTTAATATGATGATGTTCATCTTAACTAGGTCCTAAGCGAGGCGAAAGATCTAAATTAATTGAGTCGGTAAATTTTGAAATCATACAAGGCAAAGGGTTATCCTCTTGATCTCTTCCTCCTCTTTTTTCTTCTTGCAGTAAATTATAAGCACACAACTAGAATTGAAAACAAAAGAAATTAATTGAATTTTTTTAATGTAGAATATTGAAGGCCCACTGTTTTATTGGCTAGAATTGGGTGGGTAATGTTGAATTGAGCTTATATGGTATGCTCCTATAATGATTTAAATAATGGCATAATTGAAAATATTTGAAGATAGCATTAACTTCTTTTTCTTTGAGTTTGAGAAAAACCTATTGAAGAAAGACAAAGTCATCAACCTATTAATTATTAAGGCTTGAATTGTTTTTGACAATGGAGAATTGTTGATTTTGATATCAGAACGGTGAAGATTAAATTTGGAGTCATTTAAAATTGATTGGAATCATTTTTTTCAAGTAAAAAAATGATGCCAAAATTTGTACAACCAACAATTATGATGATCAACAAGGATTTGGAGCCAAATTGTGACGATTCATTTGGATTAATTGCCAAATTATAGATCCATTATCAAGCTTTGCGATCTTGACGAATTTTAAAATTTGTGATAATACAAGTTTCATCAACTACTACTAAAATAAAAATTCTTGTTAACCGTCGTGTATAATTTGTTGTTATGTTCTAACCACGAATTAAATAATTTAACAGACATTAAAATTTGAAAGATCCACTTTGTCAACATACTTTGTGGTGGCGCAGTTGCTGAACAGTTACGATCTTAATTAAAGACGAAAATATTATCACTAAATAGACTCTACAATGCGCGATTTAAATTTAATACATTCAAATTTAATTAAAGCTTTTATACATAAAATATATACCGAACGAGAAACAAATAAAAATCCACTTTGTACAAGTCATTGCACAACTTAAACAAAGACGGAAATTAAAGTTTCTCAGACAGTGGTTTGTAGTTATAATCTATATTATTATTAAGAAAAGGGAAAAGAACACAAAAGAGTAAAATATTAATTACTCTTAAATAAGTGATGCACGTAAAATTTTTATGTAAACAATATTGCCTTTTTAATTATCAATATATAACACAATTCACGTATATTATTATATCTTTTCCAAAAAGTAATAAAAAAATTTAAGCTTTTGATGAACTTTTATTTTGAAAATAATCTCATCATTAAATATAATTGTATTACATATTTATTTTATAATAGTGCTACATATTTATTTTTATATAAAATATCAAAAGCCAAAAAAAGAAGGAAGAACACAAAGAAGAAAAACGAAGAAATTCTACATATTTATTTTACACGATAAAATACCAACCAAAATAAAAAAGAAAAGAGAACAGAAAAATGAAAAACGAAGAAATGCTAAATATTTATTTTTATATAAAATACTAAAAAAAAAGGAGAAAAAAAAACAAAGAATAACAATAAAAAAAAAAGGAAGAAGAAGAAGAAGGAATCAAACTCACGACCATCATAATAATTGAGGTACATAACCAACTGACTTGTGCGACAGTTTATATTAATTTAAATATTATTATGATATTATTTAGATATGTTTTAATTCTTTGATATTTTAATTTTAAAAAATATAAAAATATATTTTTTATTAATTTAAAGTTTAATTTGATAAAATTGTGACTTTAATATTTTTCTATGTATTATTTCTTATTCACTTCTTAAAAAAAAGTCAAATCATATATAATACTGATAATATATCATGCTAACAGAATATCATACAGAATTAAGCTCAATACTAAATGATATTAATATGTTATCAGTATAGCACCAATGGAGTATCATAGATGATTAATTCATAATAGTGATATTGACATCATGCACAGAATAAGAAAGAAGAAAATGAGGTATTCAAAGTAAATAATTTGGGTCATGAGTCCATTAAAAATAACTAATTTAGATTAAATCGAATTTGAATGTATAATTTCACAGTTAAATCTATTTTGTGTAGTTTTCCCTCGAAGAAAAAAACCATCATTTCATGTTTCATGCATTTATGCTTTAATTTATGTTAACCTACTATTCACTCGTAAAATGTGTATATTGTATTTAGCAGCTTAATTAATTCTATCTAAAGTATAATCTAGAATTTTGTGTAGTTATCTATTTTGTTTAGTTTTCTCTCGTATAAAAAAACTATCATTTCATGTTTCATGCAATTAAGCTTTAATTTTTTTTCACCGACCACTCACTCATAAAATACGTTTTTTTTTTATTTAGCAGCTTAATTAGTCTATCTAAAGTATAATTTAAGATTTTTCACTTCGTTCGGTTATATTACGATATGTAATTTTATGTAATTTTCTTAAATTTATCAAATAAAATTGACATAGAATTATGTTATTCTTAATAGTAAACTTGATTGATGTGATAACGTCGAAATGAAAAATAACTTGTTATAATTGATTAAAATAAATTGTTGTTTTTGTAACTAGTAAAACAACTAATTCATATATTAAACTTTGTATAAGCTTACGACGTTGGGTAGTTATATAATTTGAAATAAGTTATTCATGTATAGTATTCACATACGTTTAGTTTATAATATACAATCCTATTGAATTAATATTTTTTTTAAAAATTATTTATATCTTATGCGATGTAAAAGATAAATGGCTAATAGCCACGTAATATATATACTTATAATTAATTAATTACTAATATTTACCTAATTTAACGCAGACGGTCAAAATAACTCTGATGTATATTGCTTAAAATCTTTATTTAATTATAATTCTACTTAATTAGATATCAAAAAGAGAAATGAGATCTATTGATTTGTCGTATATACGTATATAATATTCAAGTGTGGTTTACGCTGTTGTAGTGGGATTTAAAAGAGATATACCAATTAGAATGGAGATAAGTTGCTATATTTAATTTGTGTGGCCAACTACAACTATATACCTGATGAAATTATTGTTGGGCTTCCTATGTATATTTTGATTCTTTTTGCATTTCCTCATTTTTCCCATCACACTTCTTGGTCAATAACTCATGATTGAATCTATGGAATCTGAGTGAATTAATGGTGGGGATATTCTTTTAGAGTAACATCATTTGGATTCAGAAATTTATGTCTGAGTGATCAGTTTTCTTTTTATTTATATATTTGAATACCAAAATTAAGAAAAAAAGAAATGAATCGAACTCAAAAATATTCAAATTGACTTTTTAAAAATAATTTATAAATAAGTTTATTTAAATATCTTTTTACACATCTTTCTGATCATTTAATCTTAATTGTCCTGTTCCTACGTATGTAGGTGGTGCCGATGATGTTTCACTATTAATGATCATAGTTCATGGGTTAATTTGCATAGATTGGATTTATTTATCCATATTGGTTCAATCCATGTCTCGTCCAAAGTAACAATTTACTAGTTTGTCAATATTTTAGCTTGTTCAAACCATTCATTTAACACCTAGGATCATAGATTTAATTTAAACACTGAATTTTAAAATTGTGTTGAGCTAACTAAAAACATACCTACATAAGGTGTGGTAGAATACTCATGAATTATGACAGAGTATACCTAACGTGGTTGCATCTTTCACCTCATATCTCTAGGATGACATATCTTCCAACCAACTGTTTCAATTTTAAATGACTATCACAAATTAAACATGCATCAATCTTTACTTGCAACATTTTAAATAAGCTCATTATTCTATAAAGAATTGATAAACAATACTTAGTATTAATTATAGAATAAAACTTTGTAGCTTGTCAAAAGTAAAATAAAGACCAGAGTTACCCTATAATGATCGTAAGACACTAAAGTTTGATGAGATCAACACTTGTTGGGTTGTTTGCCCCAAAATAGTCTCTATGCTCTTGGGACATTTATTTATTTTTTAATATTTTACTTGATGGTAAACTATACTTTAAATTACATTATTATATATATAGTGAACAAAAGTGATTTTAGAAGTATATTGCATTATTGTTTTAAAATGAAATAAAGTGACTTCGATAGAATATTCTGATGGACCATTCAAAGAAATATGTAACGTAACTAAAAGAATTTTACATTAGAGGGATAATACAATATTAGTATAATACTAAGATATGACATATGAGCCTAACTTAACCCCAATAATGTTAGCTCATGTGAGTAAATTTTTCCAAGTTCATATTAGGAGATCAAATTTTCATCTCTCTATCGATGTGGGACATCTTAATGTATAATTATAGGGACAAGCATATATATATGGTCCATGTCATTGACATCTAGCTGTACAGTAGCACCATTATATTGCCTACATATAGCCACCTCCTTAACTTCATTTTTTCAACAATTCCTTAATAGTATATTTATGTAATGGAAGCTAACAATGATTACACACAAGATGGCACCGTTGATCTTCGTGGTCATCCTGTCTTAGCCAACAAAACTGGCAAATGGAAAGCTTGTTCTTTCCTTGTAGGTAATTAAACCTCCTTCTCTATCATTATTAATTATTAGCTATCTCATAAAAATATATATATGTTGTTAGTTCTTACATCTCCACCGGTGCCATAGCCATAAAATAACACTACACTAAAAGTTTTTTTTTTCAACCCGATGTTCGGAGTCCACATTGGAGGTCCGACTAAATTCAAATTGCGCTCTGCAAGGCCCATTCGGGGTGGAACTTCCAACAGGATTTTCTGCATACCCAAGGCTCGAACATGAAAGCTCTGATTAAGGGTGAAACACTACTACTCCACCACTAATCTCGATTGGCTAATTAAGGACCAACTCAACTTGTCCAATGTTTCTTTATGAAAAACACATATGGAAGGATGACATATTGATTCTTAGAAAGAGGATGATGATATTAAGTAAAAGGTTTTGGAATATAAGATTTATTATAAGTCAAATCCATGAACTAGATTTTTCCTATCTGATAAAATTGGAACGATATAGAAAAGATTAGCATGGTTGTTACGCAATGATGACAGAATTGGTCCGATCCATGTATTAGATTTTAATTGTATGAACAATGAAGTGCAGGTTATGAAGCATTTGAGAGGATGGCTTTTTATGGAATAGCTTCAAACTTAGTGGTGTATTTAACAAGCCAACTACATGAAGATACAGTTGCATCAGTTAGAAATGTGAATAATTGGTCTGGATCTGTTTGGATTACACCACTTCTTGGTGCTTATGTTGCTGATACTTACTTGGGCCGCTTCTGGACCTTCACATTCTCTTCAATTATTTACGTCATGGTACGCAAACACATCTCCCTCTTTCATTTCATTTAACGTGACGTCCGTATAATGTGTAAAAGAATTTTTAAAAATAATTTATGATTTAAATATTGAATTTGTGTTGTTGAGAATCATTTCATTAAAAATAAAAGAGAAATTTTAAAGCTAAATTATTTCTAATTATAATAAAATAACGAGACGGACTAAAAAGAAAAAAGTATCACACGCAAAAACTTAATATAATCAGATAATCTACCATAATGGGGTAGGATTTCGAAAAAACCTCCACCGGCTACTGTAGATCCGCCCCTTATGAGTATCTCCTTTCAGTCACGTGAGTGATAAATACACTTTTTAATTTGTAAATCTTTAGTTAAGAAGCTACAAAAGGAACCTTTCAAACGATTTAGTCCAATTGCATATAATTAAATATAATCATTTCCGCACCACTAACGTCTATCGTTATTGGCCTACAATGCACTATAATTACCAATTAATTATTTAGACGATTTCTTTTACTTTTTTTAAGTAGGGCCTGTAAACATTAATTCCATTTTTCCCTGGCTAGAAAATGACCCGTGTCTAAGTTAAGCCACATATATAGTTGGTGGTTTGCCCTAGCCGTACACCACTAACTATTTTGTATATATATATGTATATATAATTTTAGAATAATTAAATATGAGCGTTGAATGTATTTTAAATGCTCACTTAAATTTTAATTAATTGATAATGAGATATATGCTGCAATGATACAGCCAGCTGACAAAACAATGAGACGGATCCACTAATTCTCCTTGCTCTTAACAACCTTTTCTCTCCCTTTTAAGAGACTTTTAGACCAATATGGTGTTGTTGTTTATTGTGATGTAATTCATAATTAAAAAATAATTTTTTTGAAATTTATGATTTGAAACAAGTCATAAATGTTCGTGTGACTGTAAATTAACTTGGAGTGAATTTTTTAATTATAATCGAATTTCGAAATGTGTTATTCTTTTAGGATCGACGAAAAAGAAAAATATATCAAATAAACTGAAACGTTAATACTACCCTATTTAATTTGTAAACTGAGAACAGTACTATACATAAATAATAGTATAAGCTTTGGTTTCTAATATGAATTTCATATAACTAATGCAGTATTTGGTATCTGCTAATAACCTCTATATTAATTTTTTTTAATTCATTTTTTTAAAAAAATTGGGGTAGAAGAATGGAAATTGAGAGGGGTTTGGACATCTGCCAAGTAGTCAATTAACTAAGCTATTGAGATTTTTCATAATTTATTTATTTTAATATTCTCAGGAAGTGAAATAAGAAACAATATGTTATTATCTTAAAAATAAAGTATCTTTGTAGCAGACTATCTCGATACTATAGTCCACATATTATTGTTAATTGATGAAAATTCTTGCATTATTAATACTCAGATAATTCAAGTATAACTAGTATGTGAATCATATAGGAGGATTTAATTTTATAATTCTCTACAATATATTTTTTAATTATAAGTCTTTTTAAAGATAAATTTGCATAAAAGATTTGAAAGTATTTTATTTTATTATTCAATTTGTAAATAGTCATAAAAGATCAGTTTCTCGAACAAATTATGGGTAAGTGCTATAACTTGTTTGAAGTTTAAATTAATTGCCACCTGTATTTTTGTGTTAATTTAGTGATCAATTTTAGAGGAGATTTATGAGCGCTCTGCTGGAATGAAAATGAGATAGCTTTTTACTTCATTTTCAGAGTTTCGGTTTCATCACCAGTCAAATTTTGTCCCTTTTTAGTGCGATAGTGACTTGATTTTTTTTTTCCATTTTTTTTCATTTGGTTAGTACTACTCAGTTTCATATTAATCTATCATCTTAAGAAAAATATATATCATAAATTACTTACACTTATCAAAATAAAGTTAATTTAAAATAATCCATTTTATAATCCAAAAAGTAATACCCTTTGAAATTGCAAAAATAAAATAAAATTCGAGTGTTCACTAATTATTTTGCATCTACTCCAATGATAAATATATATATATATTCATGGCTTGTGCTATTGAGCATTTGTTCACAAATTATCTTGATATATATAAATATGGATATAAAAGGTAAATTAATTAGTAAAATTAATGATCGTTAGTTATATAATTTGAGTAGCGTGTAAAATGAAAAATAATCTAACGGAGAGAATTAATATTTAACTACACTTACTTATTTTTCTGATTAATTATAATAAAATGGACTGATGGAACTATAATTTTCCACCAGGGAATGGTTCTTTTGACAATGGCCGTATCAATAAAAATTTTGAAGCCAAGTTGTGAAAATGGAGTATGCAACAAAGCTTCAACATCTCAAATTGGTTTCTTCTATGCATCGTTGTACATAATAGCCATTGGTGCTGGTGGAACTAAGCCTAATATATCAACATTTGGTGCTGACCAATTCGACGATTTTAATCCCCATGAAAAAAAACTTAAAGTTTCCTTCTTCAATTGGTGGATGTTTAGTACATTTGGTGGTGCTTTACTTGCCACAATTGGACTTGTTTACATTCAAGAAAACATGAGTTGGGGATTAGGTTATGGAATTCCAACTGTTGGATTAATATTTTCACTAATCATTTTCTATATTGGGACACCAACTTACAGGCATAAAGTTAGAAAGTCTCAACATCCTGCTAAGGATCTATTTCGTGTTCCTATTGTTGCATTTGCCAACAGGAAAATGGAACTACCTAATGACTCTTCACAACTTCATGAACTTGATATGCAATATTATTTCACTACGGGGAAACGACAAGTCCATCACACTCCAGTATTTAGGTAAGTTTTTATCGGAAGATATCGCCTTTAATAAGGTTACTATGTTTTTACATGATCTATAGCATTTGAGTATTTGTTTTTATGCTGTGTAATACTCTCTCCTGTCCACTTCTATTTGTCATCGTTTTCTTTATTTAGAGTCAAATCATAAAAATTTTGATTAATATTTTTTTATCATATTGATATGCAAAAGAATTGCAATTTATAATTCTTTGAATAATTTTTGAATAGTTAAATTTAATTAATCAAATTAACATTAAAAAAGCACAACATAACAAATAAAAGTGAACAAAGTATTATTTACACTGCTCTACTGTTGGTTCTTTAAGCATGGTTGCTTTCCTTTTTGTCAAGTTGCATAAGAACAGCAGCTATCACTAGTTTCAACGTGGCAACCTGTTAATTGTCAATTTCAATTTTAATTTATCTGTCTACCTTTCACTTTTTGTCAGTTTTAAAAAGAATATGTTATCATTTTATTCCGTAACTCTTTAATTTTCACTTTTTCACATAAATATATTTAAAATTAAAAGATACTCATTTTAGTTCATTTTGCATATATTTAGATTAAGATCATAATATTTTGCCTTTTTTATTTTGTTAAGAAACAAGTCAAAATCAGACAAACAAATTAAAATAGATGACACATATAATTACTCTGATAGCTTAAGGATAAATGAGGGACCTAAGACACAACCAACCATAAAATTCGCTGTTACTATAGTTACAATCAAATTGGACTTGGAATCTATCCAACTGATCGATCCACATCATCATTAGCCTAATCCTATGAGTTGCCTTTACCACAGGCAAGGCACAAAATCCCCATAATTAGCTGCCTTAATATGACATAGATTGATTAATATATTACTAGCATATACTTAATGACAAATTAAACCAAAGTCCCAAATCATGGCAAAGAGTCAAATAAATGAGCACCATATATAATTGAGCATTTATCTGATAATGATGAAGTGTGTGACTATCTCAAAATCTCTTTCTATTATGATAATGTGTATGATTATCTTATCTAAAAGCTTAAATATTAGAGAAAACATAATTTTATTATTTAATTGTATACTCAACAATATCAAATAAGCCAAAATAACTCTGTTTTATTCAGGTTCTTGGACAAAGCAGCAATGAAACATGACAATGATACAGGTTCAAGGCTACCATGTACAGTGACTCAAGTGGAAGGAGCAAAGTTGATCACAGGAATGGCCATGATATGGCTTGTAACCTTAATCCCTAGCACCATATGGGCACAAATAAACACTCTGTTTGTGAAACAAGGAACCACTTTGGACAGACATTTGGGTTCAACATTTCAGATTCCAGCAGCATCATTAGGAAGCTTCGTGACTCTAACTATGCTATTATCTGTGCCAATGTACGATCGATATTTTGTGCCTTTTATGCGCAAGAAAACAGGAAATCCAAGAGGAATCACATTGCTCCAGAGGTTAGGAACAGGGTTCTTCATTCAAATTCTAGCCATCACGTTTGCTTACGCGGTGGAAGTGAGAAGGATGCACGTCATTAAAATGCATCGCATCAACGGGCCTAAAGAAATAGTCCCTATGACAATATTTTGTTTGTTGCCTCAGTATGTGCTATTGGGTGTTGCTGATGTGTTTAATGCCATAGGTTTGCTTGAATTTTTCTATGATCAGTCACCAGAAGATATGCAAAGCCTCGGAACGACGTTTTTCACTAGTGGGATCGGGCTTGGAAATTTCTTGAATAGCTTTTTGGTGACTATGGTTGATAAAATTACAGGGAGTAATGGAGGGAAGAGCTGGATTGGAGACAATATGAATGATTCACACTTGGATTACTATTATGGTTTTCTCTTGGTCATGTCTGTCTTAAATTTGGGAGTTTTTCTGTGGGCATCCAATCGATATATCTATAAAAGGGAATCCAGGGAAATGAAGGATGAATTTCCAGAGTTGGAAGGCAAAGTCATAGACCTTCTTCCTTAGATTTGGAAGATTATTTAAGGATTAAATTATGTTATATATACATTAGTTGATTTAGTATTAATCTCAATCTTTTTTTTTTTTTAACTTCCTGTTGTATAAGTCAATTACATACCATAGCTAATTAATATAGTTATTTTTGCATGGTATGTCATGTTTAAATAGTTATCTCATAAATAAAAAAAGCTTTAAGAATCTCATCTCCTCCATCCTTCCCAATTTTCATATTTTGATTTAATTAGAGTAATCTTGATACCATTATAGTTGTTGCAGTTCTAATATCACTCTTCTTCTTGAAACAACCTAGTTAGTCATTCCATACCTGCTATATCTTAGCTTTTCCAATGTTATAGGGGGATCTCGATTGGTCATGTTTCTCTTCTTCTAGGCATCCGCTGCGTATCGATCGATTCAGTTCGATTTTGAAGTTTAATGGTTTGGCTTATTGGTTATCGATTTGTAAAGCTGTTAAATCGTTACATAACCATTAATATATTGGCTTATCAGTTATTGGTTTATCGATTTTTTATCGTTATCAGTTCGATTATCTATTTAACCTTGACCAAAAAGAACATTGAAAATTAATTAGAAATAAAGTGACAAACCAAATAAACTGTGCACATGAGTTCACAAGTTAGATGTTGCTAAAAAATAAACAGTTTTACGTTGTAGAATTACCAAGTGTTTAAGATAATCAGAAATAAAAATAGAAAACCAAACTCTAAGTCAAAGTAGTTTATATACAAAATGGTATAAGTATAATTATTTAATTCTGTTGAGTCAAGTAGTTAAGTATAACTCAATGACAACTGTCATTGATCTTATTCTGCTTAGTGTAACAGAATACTGTTAAGTTGTTAGGAAGACAGATGTTGTTAAAGATAGCAGGTGTATATATATAATGTAATCTACATAGTGTAAAGTCAGTTAGTGAAATAATAATGCTCAGTTCCTAATTCATCTTCTCCAATTACTCTCTATCTTCTAACTGCTTAATCTGAAGAAGTTCATGGAGTTTAACATGGTATTAGAGCTCTACGCTTTCTAACTATATTATTAATCAATCATTTTTTTGCAAACAGTTGGAGTGGATTCAGGTTCAATTGCGAAGATGTCGATTAAGAGTGATAACACAGGCAATGACACGACTAAAATTGTGGTAATCGATCAACATCACCCTCTGTTTCTTCAATCGTGTGATACGCCAGGAAGTTCATTGATCTCGATCAAATTAACTGGTCCAAAAACTGTGCGTTATGGAGCAGCACCATGTGCATCAGTTTGCTTGGTAAAAGCAAATTAGGCTTTGTCAATGGCCGATATCCAATCGAAAAGTTTGATTCATCGTTGCATCAACTTTGGGAAAAATGCAATGCTATTGTGCTCTCGTGGATCATGAATTTAATAAGCACGGAACTACTCAGCGGGATCATCTACACATCCAGTGCATACAAGTTATGGTTGGATCTATAAGAGAGATTCGACAAGGTTAATGACTCTAGAATATTTCATCTTCATAAGCTACTCTCCTATCTATTTCAAGGCACATCTTCAGTTTCAAGTTATTTCTCAAAGATGAAGGAGATCCGGGCTGAATTTGATGCCTTAATCCCTGTCCTTGCTGCAACTGCATTAAATTGAGGAAATACAGTGAGCACTTTGAATATTAATGCCTTCTACAGTTCCTCATGGGTCTCAATGAATCCTACTCCCAAATATGTGGCCAAATTATGTTGATGACTCCTACACCATCTATAAACAAGGTGTATGCTATGATCATTTCTGAGGAGAGTAGAAGATCTATAAATTCTCCTATTCTATTTGATAATCCAGAAGGAATTACGTTATTCAGTAACACTAAAGGTAACAGTCGTCTAGGACATGGTGGTGGTCGAGCTGGTGTCTCAGGGAACAATTATCCAGGTGGAGGTCGTGGTGGATCTGGTACTCCAAACCATTACTCTGATAGTTATGCTAATAGACCTCGCAGATCTGATGTAGTGTGTGAATAATGCCATATTCGAGGTCATTCCAAAAATGCTTGCTATAAACTCGTTGGTTATCCTTCTGATTACAAGCACAAGAATAAGTATAACAATTCTTTTGCAAGAGCAATCCATCTCCTGGTGGACAAAATGGTAACAGGTTTGGTACTATGACTGGCGGCAATTTTGGTGCTTCTGTCAATTTTTCAGGACCTTCAAAGATGCAGCAACATGATGAATCTAACCAGCCTGAGAAAGCTAATGAAATCCTCACTGGGCTACCACAATTCACCAAGGAACAATATCACAAGATCCTGTTGATGCTTGGCTCTAAACCTGAAGACACTCACTCATCTATGGCAGCAGGTATGTCACTGTGGTACACTTAGAGAGAAACTTAATGGATAATTGACTCTGATTCATCCAGTCACATGGTTGAGTCATTACAGTTGTTAACCAACACTAGAAGTGTTTCACACCTTAAGGAGACTCAAGTACTTCTACCCACTGGAAATGTAGCCAGTGTAAGTCATATAGGTTCCTCTTGTGTATTCTCAAACCATGATGCAGTCACCAATGTTCTCCATATCCCTGATTTCAAGTACAATCTATTATCTGTTTCCAAACTTACCAAAGAATTGCATTGGGCAGTGCATATCTATCCCGATTTCTGTATTTTTCAGGACCTTTTCACTGGTCAGGTGAAGGGGATTGGTAGGGAGAAGGGTGACCTATACATTCTTACAAATCACTACAGTAAGAAGCATATTACTGAGGAAGTTTCAAAAAGCAATTCAGTACAAACTTGTGCAGTTGAATCAGTGCAAACCAGTGAGATAGATGCTGGCCTTTGGCATAGAAGACTTGGTCATGTTTCTGCTGGAGTTATGAAGACACTAGGAGTTCTTGGATCAGTACATTGTGAGTCTGTGTGCTCTTGCAGTTTTATCCTCTAGCTAAACAAACTAGACGTCCATTTCTTTTAAAAACTACTAGATCTAATTCATTTTTTGATCTCATTCACGGTGATGTATTGAATCCATTCCCACTTATAATGGCAAAAGATACTTCTTAACGCTTGTCGATGATCACTCCAAATATATGTGGATTTTTCTTTTACCTACTAAGTCTGATGTAATTGCTGCTATTACTTCCTTCCTGCTCATGGTGAAGAATGTATATACTTTCTCTGTCAAGTTTCTCAGAACTGACAATGGATGTGAGTTCTTTAACTTCTCCATGAAACAATTGCTACAACCCTTAGGGATTATCCACCAGAGTTCTTGTGTGTTCACTCCTCAGCAGAATGGAGTAGCTGATAGGCGACATAGAAAATATTGGAGGTTGCCAGGGCCCTCAGACTTCAAAGAAAGGTTGCACCCAAATTTTGGGGAGAATGTGTTAATATTGTCACCTACATCATCAACAGGCTTCCCACTCCAGTACTTTAGGTTCAGTTCCCGTTTGAAATGCTTCACAAGTTTTCCCCTTTCTTGGCTCATATGAGAACATTTTGCCTGGGGTATGTTACACAAATCAAAAGGTGGACAAATTCTCTCCAAGATCTTATCCTGCTGTTTTCCTAGGTTATTCATCAACACAAAAGGGCTACATCATGTATGGTCTAAGTTCAAAGATATTTTGTGTTAGCAGAGATGTTGTATTCAAGGAGGATATTTACCCTTTTAAGCATGTCACTGCCGACCTACCTCCTTTATTTCCTGCTCTAGATATACCTCCATCCAATATTGCTCCTCCGAATAACTTAGTTGTACCTGTTGATACCTCCACACACTCATGCCCCTTGTTGTTTCGATCCCTGATTCTCCAATTGTGTCTACAGTTGGACCTCCTTCAGTTGTGGTTAGGAAATCATCCAGAACTTCTAAGCCTCCGGTATGTATGAATGATTATATTACTCAGAAGCATGGTAATGCAAATTGTTGTTATCCTATATCACAAGTAGTGGGGCATAATCAAGTCTCATCCTCGTTTAATACTGCATTATCTTCTTATTAAGCTATTACAGACCCTGCTACTTATTATGAGTCTTTGCATGATCCTAAGTGGATTGCAGCCATGAAAACCGAGACTCGAACTCTATAAGACAATGCTACATGGAGCATAGTTCCCTTAACACCTGGTAAACATCCAATTGGATGCAAATGGATATTCAAGATAAAGTACACTGCCTCAGGTTCTATGGAGAGATATAAAGCCAGACTGGTGGCAAAGGGGTTTAGTAAACAAGAGGGGTTAGATTATACTGAGAGCTTTTTTCCTGTGGCCATGATTGTCACAGTTAGGTCTGTGGTTTCTATAGCTGTTGCAAAAGGGTGGTCTATCTTGCATGTTCAAAATGTGTTTCTTCATGGAGACTTATCGGAGGAGGTGTATATGGAGGTTCCACCTGGGTTTGCCAGTCAGGGAGGGACACACAATGTCTTCAAACTCCATAAATCACTGAATGGATTCAAGCAGACTCCAAGACAGTGGAGCAGGAAACTTACAGATGCCTTGGTCCAGTTGGGCTTCTCTCAAAGTCACTATTACTACTATTTATTCACTAAGGTGTCTGGTGGGGACTTAGTGATTGTCTTAGTGTATGTGGATGACCTTTTTATAACTGGTAGTAGAGCTCAACTAATACATTAGAACAGAAATGATTTGAAGCTTAAGTTCAAGATGAAGGACTTAGGAAAATTATAGTTCTTCTTAGGTATTGAGTTTGCTAGATCCAAAAGAGGCATTGTGATGAGCCAAAGAAAATATGCATTAGAGATGGTATCCGAGATGTGATTAAGTAGAACCAAACCACTCACTACAACCTTGGAAACAAACCTAAAACTTACATCTACTGAGTATGACACATTCATAAATGAGGAATCTATTGAAGAGAAGGACAAGTTACTGACTGATCCTAGTCAATATCAAAGGTTAGTAGGAAGATTACTCTGCTTAACCATGACCAGGATTGACATTGCCTATGTGGTTCAAGTGTTGAGTCAGTTTATGCACAAGCCCAAAACGTCACATATCGAGGTTGCCCTAAGAGTGGTCAAGTACATTAAGGGAGCACCTAGACTTGGTCCTGTTAATGCCAGCAGACAGTTCCAACAAACTTGAAGCTTATTGTGATTCAGACTAGGGTGGATGTTTACTAACCAAGAGATCAATTACAGGTTACCTGGTCAAGTTTGGGAATGCAGTGGTGTCATGGAAATCTAAAAAGCAAGGTTCAAGCTGAGTTCAGGAACATGGCATCTGTAGTTGCAGAGATAAAATGGTTAATTGGCCTGTACAAGGAGCTAGGAATTGTGGTTGAAACTCCAATACATTTGTATTGTGACAGCAAGACTGCAATTCAAATTGCAGCAAATCCTATATTTCAGGAGAGAACAAGCACATCGATGTTGACTGTCACCTTGTCAGGAAATAAATTGTACAGGGTACTATCCATACTCATCATGTTTCCACAAAAGAACAACTAGAAGATTTGTTGACCAAGAGCTTAGGAAGACAACAACATGAGTATCTTATGTCCAAGCTGAGTTTGAAAGATATCTTCCAACCATCAGCTTAAGGGAGGGTGTTGAGTCAAGTAGTTAAGAATAACTCAATGACAACTGTCATTGATCTTATTCTGCCTAGTGTAACAGAATACTGTTAAGTTGTTAGGAAGATAATTGTAGTCAAAGATAGCAGGTGTGTGTGTGTGTGTGTGTGTGTATATATATATATATATATATATATATATATATATAATGTAATCTATATAGTGTAAAGTCTGTTAGTGAAATAATAATGCTAAAAAATTAACCTAATGACACCTTTTATAATAAACAACTCAAAAAACAATTTCCTTTTTTTTAAAAAAAAAATGGAAAGACCCTAAAAAAAGTTCAAAAATATGTTTGCTCACTTTTTTTTAAAAAAAATAAAGAATGTGATGAGAGTCAAATCTTGACTACAATTGGTACCAACAGTTACGATTGAAGGTAAATCTCTCATTCCTTTTTTTTTCTTTTAAGATTGAATTCAAGGTAATTTCTACAGATTCAGGTGATGCCTCAAATATACTTAAGGATCAACAAGATCTGTTCATCTTGCTTCAAACAAAGGTTTTGAATTGTACCAATCCTCATGTTTCAAGTGCATTCGCGATAAAAAATTATCCTATTTCACACATATTTGAAACATTTGATTATAGGACATTTTTCAAAATGCACTCACTCTCACATTCTCAAGAATTTTCAATGCACTCAATTGTGATACCATACACTTGACCCTTATGTAAATCTCCACTAATGTAAGAACATTTGAAATGAGATCATGTAGGGCTTGTCATTGACTTGTAATATAGGCTTAGGGATGGGTAGGATATTTATCTGGGATAAAAGTGACTGAATTCCTCCTTGAGCGTTACACAGAATTTGTGCTCTTAATGATTGGTACGCCTTTGGCGTTAGATCCTCTTCATTGTTCTCCCCCCTTTCAACTTCTTTTGAATTTTCATTTTTTGACGCTTTTCCCTTTTTTTCGTTTATTTTGACTTCTTTTGACTTTTCATTTTTGGAGTTTTTCTCCTTTTTTTCTCTCTTTGTTTTGACTTCTTTTGAGCCCTTATTTCTTGGAGCTTTTCATAAATTTCATCTCTTTATTATAATTTTTTCTCCTTTTTGTTGGAGTATTTTCCTTCCCGCCTTTCATTGACCCTATAAGGGTATTTTTTTTGTCTTTCTTTATTTCTTTCACCTTTTCTTTCTTCCTTTCTTTCTTTTTTGCTCTAAAAGTCTTTGCTTCCTTGATTTTGAGAGGCTCGATATCTTTATTTTAAAAAATTTCAAACATGGATCTCCTCTTATAATTTGCACATTCTTGGTGCACTCAAGAAGGTTGGGCCAAGAGAGAATAGTGCTTGTAAGTACTCAAAAGTGGAAAACTATGAGTTAATGTAATTTGGTAGGCTTTGAAAGGCATTATCGGTCAAGAAAGGTCTACAATTCTTTCTCAAACCAAATATTACTTACGATTTTGCCTCAAAAAACATTCAGGTCAAGTTCTAGATCAACAGTGTAATACAATTGAACTTTGATCAAAAGCTCACCACACAATGCACATGAAACATAGGGTTAGTTTTATTCTTATCTTGATTGCATGTAAGAAAATTTTGAAGTATCACAAAAGTACAGATAAGAGGTACCACAAGAATCTATTGTTTATCACAAAGTCGGTCTTTTCCATCATATCGAATATATATACATGCTCTTAACTGCATAGATTCCAACCGAGCTGAAGACATGACTCTTACATTATGTACAAGTTATTTTATTTTTTGAAAGAATGATTACCGAACCCAAGAAGAGCTGCATATGTATCTCATTAATATGAGAATCAGGTGTGCGTAGTTTATGCAGAAATGACTTTAAAAATATTAACAAATTATTTTATTTTTACTTTTTTTTTGGAAAAAATAATACCAAACACAAGAATGACTGCCTACGTATCTCACCGAAATGAGAATCAGGTTCACGTAGTTCGTTTAGATAAGGCGTATAATAATTTAAAGTTTTAGACAAACTCAAAGAAATTTCCAGGTCTACTAAAATTTGTAGTCATGAAGTGTTTTTCGACCCCTTTTTTTTCGCACTAATATGTTTTATATCCACTTAGCTATCAATCTTTGTATTGCCTGTAAAATGTAGTTTATCATTATATACTTTTTTTATAGTAATCACATTTCTTCTTTGAATGTCTTTTGAACTGTGTCTTTTCTCAATTTTCATGAGATCCAAACATTGTTATAACCATTCCCGACTATATGGTCTTGAAAAAAAAAGAAAAATGTGTGAAAGAAAGGCCATAATAATAATAAAAAAATAATAAAGAAATATAACATCATAGTCAACAACTCCCCTAATTTATCTTTTGACTTGATATTGATGTCTTGTGAAATACAAAGGATGAGATTTCACGAGTCTTCTTGTCGATTGCAATTTCGGACGAACAATGATTTTCAAATTTTGACGTAAATAAGCCTCTAACTTAAAAGGAAGAAAAACTAAAAAGGTAAAAGTGTTAGCTTGTGTTCATAATGGGCAATGTAAATATTACAACAAGAATTAATTAATACATAAACACTATTTTTAATGAAAGACAAACTTAATTATTTCACATAGCAAACAAACAATTATTACGCGTCCTATACAAATATGTAACCCTTTGATGCCAAGGGTGGGTCTATCGATCTAAAGAATGTATTACGCCATTTGACAACTTCTTATTGTACCCCCAAAACACTTAGTACAATTTTATGAATAATTCAAATATTATTACAAAATAAAAAAGAAAATAAAGGATACAAATAATCAGTCTCACGCAGGTTAATAGTCATAAACTAAGCCTTTGTGGAAGATACTTCTTCTTGAACTTGTTGTCATCTTCGATTGCCAACACTTTTGGATGGAATGATATCTTGTGAAGAACCGAGTTTCAAAAAAAAAGATTATTAAAATAACCCTCTAATCAGATGGACAAGTGTTTTCAAATGTCGTATATATCCTTCAAATTACACAAAATTATGATTGTCTGTTTAGGTCGGAGGCCATTATGGACTGAAGGTGGTCTTTCTAATGGACCCAACAGGCCTTGGGTGTTTGAGTCATCTTAGGTCAATGCGTTAAATTCAGGGTTTGGTTTAGCTCTACGCTAGTTTGACTAAGAGTGACTTATGAATGATCGAAAACCCAAGTGGACAACTTAGGATGAAATTCACGTCAACTATTGGACTCATGACGAACCAATAAATTATCGATCATTTCGAAAAAGGGTTGAGCATAAAAAAGTTCAGTTGCGATCTCGCAAAATCATTCTTTAATATACTATACATAAACCGAAAAAAGCCATGAAATGCAATAATAATATACATACAATAAAATGAATAATGAATGTACAACAAATATAATATACAAATAATCACAAAATATACAAAATACAAAGTATAACACAATAAAGAAAATTTTCCTCAATTTGAAAAAAATAATTCATATTGGTTAGAACTTTTGCCTCCCCAGCGGAGTCGTCATTCTTTTTACATCCCTACTCTATTCTAATAGAGCGAAACATCGTGGTGACTCAAAAAATAATCAATTGATTCAATTTTAAAAGAGTTTTAAGAAATAAAATATTTTTAAAGGAGTTGCCACCTAATTTTAGGAAAAAAAAATAGGAAGTCAATTAAATATCTATAAAATCGAGAAATTCTAGGTAAGGATTCAGGTTATTCCGAAGGGAAGGTGTTAGGCACCATTTGAAATGTACAAATGTGGATCCTGACTGAATTCATTTTTTTTCAAATCGAGGAGAAAATAAATAATATAAAATTTAATAAACACGCAATATACAGAAATAATATGATAAAATAATAATATAGAAATCGGCCTAAGTTTGCTTATCGCCAATAATATACACAATGATAAATAAAATTACAATTCGAATTTTGTTCGAATAGCTTCGATGGAAAGTAACTCGATGTACCTGTAAAGACACTTAGTAAAGAGCTAGTACTAAATTGATATAAATAAAAAAAATAAATAATCAAATAATAACTTAAAAATAAAATCCGTTTTATTAACATGGAAGGCGTTAGAAATCGACTATAATTTCTTCACGGTCAATTTCAACATATAAAATATATAAACTTAAATTAAAATTCCGTCTTTTTAAAATGGGAAGGCCTCGAAAATCGACTGAGAGATTTTTTTCATTGGCCAATTTAACAAATAAATAATATAAACTTCCATCTTTTAAAATGTGGAGGCCTCTAAATCCAACGGATAAATTTTTCATTGGCCAATTTAACAAATAAATAATATAAACTTAATGAAATTTTCGTCTTTTAAAATGTGAAGGCCTCTAAACCCTACAAAGAGATTTTTCATTGGCCATTTTTTTGTAAAATGTCTTATACTATTGTAACAAAATAAGTAGTCCAGAAAAAATAAAAAAATATTACTACTAGTGATTAAGAAATCACAATGAACGAAATACGGAAAAATTACTATACAAAACCAACTCAAATAAAATTATTAACACTAATGACTAAAGCATAACAAAACAAATAAAATATATATATTGAAAAAGATGAAACGAACAAACAGTAATAGCAATAAATCTTATACTAACACAGTAGCTACCATAAACAGACAAGATCATATGAATAGGAACAAAAGATAAAATAATCTAAATTTATTGAAACAAGTTTCCACACAAAATCATTAAATAAATGATATGTAAAATTATAATGAGAAAACAACAAATAAAACTTTCAACAAATAATAAAGAAATAAAGAAAATATGGGTCACTGCCTAACTCTAAACAAAAACGACAATAGCAAAAAGCAAACTAAAAAAAAATTCGATTCTGTTTTCGATCCCCTTAGAGGTTTTGCCAAATACAACGTTAGGCTTGTTAAGAGGTGCCGTGCCACAAGCCAGATCGCAAAGAATTCAATAAAGTTGCCACTCATACTGCAATCGATTTCATTGTGATGAAATTTGTAGGACTTTTTGTCAAATGGATCTTCATTCCTATCAGCACATCATCGTTGGTGCTTCTTAATCGTCCATGTGAAGGAGAAACTAAATTGAGACATTAAGAATAGGTTGTTCGTTCATACGTCTTGAGATCTGGGTTTGAGTTGTGGCTTTCTAAGCTTCATAGTCATTTTCAAAGAAAGAAAAAAATAAGGATAAAGGAGACCATCAAAAATAACTCTTGTTCTTTTATGTTGTATATGCTGTAGCCGTTGACAAATTTTGAGTTTGCCCAAATATACTTTTCAGTTGAAGTTCAAGGAAGAAGGAATGTGGTTCGTCATTTGGGAGATTAATTTTGGATTTTCATTTTTTTTCTATGTTTGGTGATTGTGGATTAAGGGAGGTGGAGGAAAAAAGTGAGAGAATTATTTATTTTGTTTTAATTTTTAAATAGAAATTTATAATTTTAATCTTTTATTTGAGTGACATTTTTAGTTAATAATTTAAAAAATGTTTAAGAAATTATGACATGGCATTAACATATATGATGTGGATATGACATGTCATTTTTTGTAGGGAGAGTGAGTTACACACATGGTTGGAGGGGTTTAAAATTCTTATTTTAACCGAGTGTAAGGGTTCAGTTGACAAAAGAATAAGTAAAAAGGTTCTGGAATACAAATCCGTACAAGTATAAGGGTCCATCAGACCGTTCCGCCTTTAGAAAACAAAATAATCTTGTAGCACACACTCTTCACACGTCTAAGAGTTTATGCACTTATTATGAAAACTCAAGTCATTTAAAGAATCAATGTGAAGCTCTATTTGAGGCTTTTCAAAAAAATGTTAAGTTCACCAAAAAGGAAAAGACTGATACGAGTAATTAAGAACCTGGTCTCAAATAAAAATATTCTAGATAAATGGTTTTCTTATTTCCCTTTTTGGGCTAGAAGAAATTTTATTCTTCCTTTTACTCACATAAAGGGGCCCTAGCTAATCTGGGTTTCCAAGACTAATCTTTGACTAGTGTTTCAGGTGAAGGTGAGAGGGAAAAGGTCAACTTCGTACATGAATAGTGCATGCTCCAAACAGATGCTAAAAATAGTAGAAAATTTCCTCTCACTCTTTGATTTTCAAGGCGGCAGTTTAGTCCTTGAAAAGGATGAGAAAAAAAAGGTTGAAGAAAGTGACATTATATCAAACATCTTTGATGATGCAAATTTAGAAAACATTGCATATGAACCTGGTTCACATCTTACAATCATTGATGCACCTGAAAGATGAATTACTGTACTAACATATGGTCTTGGAGATAGGGAGAATAATAGAATAATGGTGACAGTTAGAGTATGATATACCTTCGGGGGAAACTTCGTTGTGTGAACTTGGTCCTTGTTATTCATTGGAAGTTATTGAAAATTTATAACTTGGTTCTCTATGAGGAATATTATGATGCAGACATACTCATGAAAGCCTTGATATGAAGAACTTGGGAAAAATCAACCAAAGCCTGGGCCTATCGAAACAAGCTGTTGCATATCATGATTTCCTTTAATAATTGGCTAGTAAACAAATAATCTTATACTTGAGTAATTATACAATGAATATCTGCTAACTCAATATCGTACTATAACATGTACACACTCAAGTTACATCTCAAATTATGTTTAGAAGGTCTGCGGATATTAACTCTACTCTTTGCTAACACCATTAAGTAAATCATGGAGGAATACAAAATGGGGAACCTGGTTTCTCTTTAATACTCAGGTATGTACCATCCTTTTTTAATGCATGAATTTCCTGAGTTTGGGTCAAACATAAGCACTAATGAACCTGGTCGATCATCAAAAATTCAACTTTCTTAAAAATCACCAAGAACCCTCTTTGACAATAAGAATCTTTCACTCTCAAACTGCTCTAATGATGAAAATCTCAGTATTGAAGCCACTCATGCTTTAATTTAGGGGAACCTTGCTTTACCACCCACATCTGAACTAGGTTCACAAACTCCAAATTGATATTTCATCTATTCCAAATGTATAATGTGTCTATCCCTCAGGGGGAACAATTCTCATAGAAATAAATTGTTGCTTGTTTTTATTATTGACAAACAAATCTCTTTGTGCACAAAAATGTGGTGAATCTCTTACTTGTAGCTGGTACTAGTTCAAAATGTCTTCAATAAAAATCCTATAAAAGAATTCATGGAGGAATGAAAATGCTATAGAGTAGAGTTTTAAAACAAATAAATTAATGATGTACCTCATGTTTCTCTTGATGAAATTTCACATTCTAAAAAAATTGATCAGAATGAAGGAGCAGGTGCACAATGGGCATACTGCAAATTTTTTATGGCGGTAAACATCTTTTTCTTCCTCACTTTAGTAATCTTTGTCCCAATCCTCATCCGCAAATTTTTGACTCTTTGACTCCTTGATGTGCTTATGTCTGTCTCATACTCATAATATCATATGCTTTTGATTAAGGGCTTAAACTGGTACATATTTGTTTATTCTGTTTCTCATTGAAGATATTAATTGTGTATGAGTATAAGATGACTAATATCTTCGGATGAACTTACTATATTGTTAGCAGAAGTGTACTTGAAAGTGTTGCCCAAGTGGCTATGAGTTAAAAATGATATTGCACTCATTGAATGTTATTCGAGTTCTTTGGTTATTGATTTTCAATAATGCCAAAAGGGGGGAATAGGAACATATTATGCATAGTTTGTCATCACCAAAAAGGAAGAAATTGTTGGGGAATGAGAAAACATGAAGTTTTAGTTTTGATGGATGACAAAGAGTTGTAATAAAATGTTGAAAAATAGGAGAATATATAAATTAGTTTTGATGATTGATAAAGTGAAAGCATGGTTCACTACTTGTTGTCGTATGTGTACTCTATCTGCAGATGAAGATGACATAAACAATTATGAGAGATTGAGTCAAAGAAGAAAAAGTATTGCGGCAAAGAACAAAAAGTGCAGAAATAAAGAAGGAAACAAATATGGAAAGAAATAAAGAAGGAAAGAAATAAAAAGTAGCAATTTAAGTCAAAAAAGAAAATAAATAAAGAAGGTACATTCAAGTCAAATAAGGAAACAGGTAAATATAGACAAATTCAAGAAGGAAAAGGATTTGTAATTATTTTCCTTGTAGAAGTTGAAGACAAATCAAACTCTATAAGAGGATCAAGAAATTGAAGGAAAAAAGTTTCTTTGCAAATAACAAAAATCGAGAGAATTTTTCTAGCAAAGCCAGAACGATAGCCATTGCATATTCACGAAATACATCATCTTGAGAGCAGTATTTACAGGAGAAAAAATGCAGGTCTTCCTCACAGCAACGTAAGGACCAGGTCCACGAAATCTGTTCGACACTGAACAAATGAATGTTGAAGTCTGATCAAGTAAAGTCTAGGGTCATTAGTCTTTGTTGATTTGTTCTAGGTTTATTATTGAGTTGTAACAATTCCTAGATTGTGTAACAAGAAGTGAGTTTGACTTCTTGGAGTAGAGTCTTGAGAGAATTGGAACAAGAAGTGAGTTTGACTTCTTGGGAGAGAGGTTGTGAGAATTGTAAACAAAAAGTGGGTTTGACTTCTTGGGTTGTTAGAGTTAAGAAGACTTGAGAGTTTTTGTACACAAGAAGTGTGTTTGACTTTTTGTTGAGTGGAGAGTTTTCGATTATAGTTAATCTAAAAGGGTAAAAGTTTAGAGTTACATTCATTGATCATTGATTAACTGAGTTGTAAATCTTTAATTAATATAAAACTTCGATGTGGTTTTTCCTTTTCTTGAGTTAGGAAGGTTTTTACGATAAATCTTTGTTTAATTGTGTTGTGACGGAATTATAAGAACCCGGTTCTTGTAACAGGGTAAGGTTTCTTCAAGGAGAAATGATACTAACCCATGTTCTTTGACTTGGGAGGTCCTGACATTGTTCTTCATGACTCTGCACCAACTGAGTTGCCTGTACCAGTTGAATTACAATTGCCTGTACCAACTGAATTACCTCCCATTCCACTACTTGATCCTGTTTACTCAATAATATCATCTCAACCTCAGTTGAGAAAGTCTACTACAGGGTCGAAGCCTCCAATTTGGCTTCAGCACTTTATTCATCCAGTGAAAGGGAATGTTTCTTGTGCTTATTCTATATCCAAGTTTGTGAATTATTCCTCTCTTTCTTCTAAGTGTCAGTCTTTTTTAGCTGCTGTTTCTTCTGAAGTTGAGCCTACATCTTACGAAGAAGCTTTAAAGGATCCTAGATGGATTTCTGTCATGCAATCATACAATGATGCATGCCTAATGGATGTAGATGGGTAACAAGATCAAATATTAGTCTAATGGGGGAGGTTGAGAGATTCAATGCTAGACTTGTGCCTAAGGTATTTAACCAACAAGATGGCTTGGATTATCAAGAAAATTTTTCTCCTGTAGTTAAGATGGTAACTACGGGAGTTGTTATTGCTTTACTTGCTATGAACCTATGGCCTCTATTTCAAATTGATGTATATAATGTTTTCCTATATGATGATTATAAAAAGGAGGTGTATATGCAGTTTCCTTTGGAATTTGGTAGCTAAGAGGGGCATCAGGCATGCAGACTCCTCAAATCCCTATATGGTCTTAAACAAACATCTAGACAATGGAACCTAAAGCTCACAAATGCCTTATTATTATCTGGTTTTGTTCAGAGTCAATATGACTACTCTTTGTTTATTTTGAAGAGACATTCTAATCAAGTGATCATTCTTGTCTATGTTGATGATTTGTTAATTACTGGAGACGACAAAGCATTCATACAAGAGGCAAAATATTTGTTACATGCAACCTTCAAGATTAATGATCTTGGACCATTGAAGTATTTCCTAGGAATGGAGATATGCAGACACCAGAAAGGAATTTTGTTGTGCCAATGGAAATATGCCTTAGGACTTATAGATGAGGTTCGTTTAGGTGGCTGCAAACCAGAAATTACACCTCTTGAACAAAATATAAAACTTACAAGCTTGGGGTATGATCAACAGTGTGGTCTCAAAGAAGATCCACGACTACAAGATGTGAGGGGTTATCAAAAGTTGATAGGAAGGATGCATTATTTGACACTAACTAGGCCTGACATTGCCTATAGCCTTAAAACTCTAAGACAATTCATGAAGGCACCTAAGAAGTCTCATTTAGAGGCAGCATATACGATGTAGTCAGATACATAAAAAATGAGCAGGACTTGGAATTTTAATGCATGCAGAAGGCAAGGGTGTATTGGCAATATTTTTTTATGATGATTGGGCAAGTTGCCCAAACTCAAGAAGGTCTATAACTGGCTACATAGTGAAGTTTGGACAAACCCTGATATCATAGGAGTCTAGAAAACAAAATACAGTAGCTAGAAGTACAACACAGAGTATAGGAGCATGGCCTTGACAATATCTGAACTAATCTGGCTGGTTGGGTTGTTTAAATGTCTGGGAATTGAAATTTCCACACCTATTCAGTTGTTTACAGATAGTAAGTCAGCCATACAGATAGCAAACAATCATGTGTTTCATGAGAGGACAAATCACATAGATGTAGATTGTCACTTCATTTGAGAAGATACAACAAGGGCTGATACACCCAGAGCATGTTTCAAGAACTGAGCAGGAAGCAGATTTGTTGACAAAAGGGATTGGAGGCTATCAACACTATCATTTATTGTCCAAGCTAGGAGTCTTGAATGTGTTTATGCCACCTAGCTTGAAGGGAGATGTTGAGATGATCATAGAGAAAGGCTAATTAGAGTATAAGCTGAAAATGTATAGTTGATATTCTTTAATAACAGAATGTCTACTAGTTAATTAGAATGTTAACTGATTAGTTAAATGTAGTTAGACTATAAATAGTAGCTAGTACTCAACATGTAAACATCATTCTGAATACATCCTTTTTAAGTCAATATAACAAACAATTATTTACTCTCTCTGTGCTAGCTCTAGTATTGACCTAGAAGAACTCATATTGACTCTCCAACGGTGAATTTTGTTAGGACCACAAATAAGCAGGTGTAACACGGAAGCTACCAATGCAAACCTCGAAAGACCACGAGTAAGAAGACAACGAGAAATATACCAAAAGACACAAAAATTTAACGTGGTTCGGTCAATCGACCTATGTCCACAAAGGAGATGATCAATCCACTATAAATATGAGAGTACAAATACAGAGGGAAACAACCTCAACCAAATTCACTCAGAATACATGGGAGGTTCACACAAGTGATAACGTATCAAGCTTGTGACCCACAATTTCTCCCCCTAACCAAAACTCTCAAAGCCATTAAGACTACATTGTGAATGCTGATTAAGTTATAAGGAACGTGTCTCTATTTATAGAGTCCTAAACATTTTCCTACAAGTGAAAGACTAGTCAATCCAAAACCTATTCTTAAAAGGAAAACCTATTTATGGTAAGAAATTTAGGACAAATAAAACCCAACAAATTTATCAAAAGGCAAATAATGTACGCTCACACCTTCTAATCATTTTTAGTTTCCATAAGAAACAGTGTCTAATATTTTTTATATTTTTCACGAATTTCTTGTAGAAAGTAATAAAATTATGCAGAATAACTTTTGTTGATAATCATGTTAATTGCTCTTTTTTTTTATAAGATCCCTTAGTTTTTTGATAATATCTAGCAAAAGGATGAAAGTTGTTCACTTACAAATACTTGAAGGATGTTTTCTGCTAAAAATGATACTTTAAGAATGTTTTTAAGTTTGAGGATTAGTTAAATGATGTTTTCTAAAATGATACTTAAAAGATATAGTTTAAGTTTGCGGTATAGTCGAAGGATGTTTTTGACCAAAAACTCAACTATTGAATGTCAAATAAATAAAATAAAATCTTTTTTTGCTAATAAATTAAAAATCGATTATTTATGTCAGATTCACGACAACTTCAATATGGAAAATGTTGTAGTCTTACCTCATTTAAGTAACAACACTTTGTGGTTTATGGAAGAAAGTAATTGATTTTATGCCTAATTTGTGATTCATTTTCTTAATTAACTGAGGCAGTCATAGTACTTGCTAATATATAGTACTTAATTGACTGAAGCACCTTTGTATATATATAATTTTTTTTTCCTTAAACGATTGTTTCCTTTCCATCTTTTTGACTTGGTTTAATTATGTGACATCTTTTATAATTTTACTTTTATACAGTACGTTGCTTTAATCTTGTTGCTATAAATGGGATTGTTGAATTTCTTATCTTTTATGATAGTAATTCATGAGTTTTGAATAGTGAATTCTGGTATTTAATGTTGCAATTGAATCTGTCTCCTTTGTGTTGTTGGTTGTATCTCTAAATATGCCTTATAATACATGGGTTTAAATTCGTGTTTATAGTAATATATGAATCTGAAATATGTATTGCATTAACAGAAATTTAGTTTGGATGTGGATCGTCTTAAATAATTGCCAGGGACTTTGGAGTGGTTGGAGGCTATTTAATTTATAAGAGTTTTCAAGCTTTGTTCAAGCATGCTTCTTATTATTTAGCTTGTAATATTTTGTAATAAACACACTAGAATAATAAGGATTCGGGGCTTCTATTGTGTGAGGTGGGGAAATTATATGCTGGCGTATTTCTTTACTTCTTTTTCCATGTCTCACTTTCTTATTTTCCTTTTACTTATTCTTATTTAACTATTTAACTCAACTTCAATTGTTGAAGTTGTCTCTATTTTTCTTTCTCAAATTCATTGTTCAACTCTGCTTTTTCATAATTTGGATCAGACATATATACATACATACATATATATATATATATATATATATATATATATATATATATATATATATATATATCCTAAACTTTAGTTACTCGGAAAGTAAAGGAAATTATGAGGTCTAATTTCAAATTTTCTAATTAAGCCAACACGTCCCTAGGTATCACCTACATATATAAATCAAATCTTTCATTTATCGTTTGAACTTAAATTAAACGGTTGATTATATCATTCCTATAGAGGAACAAATATTTGTAGCCTCCTTGAATTCTCTTACGTACGGATTGGTTTGAATTTTAAAGTTTTAAATACTTAAAAATCAACTTTCATAATTACGTTTTATTTTTTTGGGTAGATCAGTTTGCAATTCGATCTTTCTTATAAATCCATTGTATTATACATGTGGATTATCCATTGGATTTATCCAAACAAATTGGATTCATGAATTGTTGCTTCTACTACGATAAGAGATAATTATGTATCTATTAATTAGATGATTTTTGAGAGCGACATCTCAACACTACAAATAGAAATATCACTCACCATTTGAAACACACTTGAAAAGAAGAAAAGTCTTCTCCTTCATCTACTTCTCTTGTCTTTTCCTCTTTATGATTATATTATTATGAGCTTGATTTTATAACACGTTATCAGCACGAGACTCTAGCCAGTTGAGATTGAGTATTTGTTTTTCTTTAGCTCATATTTTGGTTGATCTCATTATGAGAATCAAGGTATTAGATTCACAAAATCAGGTATGTATTTTCTAAAATCTTTTTATAATTTAGAATACAATAGTGTTCGGTCACTAACATTGATTAGGAACCAAAAGCATATACTACTATTGGTTGAATATGACATGCTATACAAAATATCTTAAATGGAAGAAGGTATAAAGTTTTAATAGCATGAGTTTGAATATTATTTTGATTGTTTTGAAAAATTCAAAGGCTAAGTCATGTTGTATTTTGGTCTATCATACCATTAGTTAAGGGTAAGACGGTGGATTCAAGTTTCATGGCACCAAAAGGGTAAGACATCAGGTTAAAGTCTGGATGCACCATAATGAAAAAACGTTTAAGGGTAAGACGGTAGATTCATGTTCTATCGCACCAAGAGGGTAATACATCAATCTGAGTTTTAATGCACCATAATGATACAGTATTGAGTTCGAGTCTCACAGATTATGACCTAACTTGCCTTGTATGGATAAGACATTGAGCTTGAGTGTCAATGCACCATATTGATGATAAAAATGATGACTGAGGCAAAATAATATATTTTTAATGAAAAGTTTTGAAATTCATCATATTGAATTTGCTCCAATCCTTGAAAATGATGATAATTAAAGTGCACAAATAGACACTTTAACTATCCTATCTTTCAATAAATAAACACGCGATTTTTGGAGTCAAAGTGCGTGAAATGCAAACACTGCCACGTGTATTAGTGAGTCAATCAGTGGTTGCCAACTAACTAAAAATTTTACATGTCTTTTTTTTAAAAAAAATATCTTACTTGTCATTTTGAAATAAAAAAAAAATTAATTTAATTTTAATTAATATAAAAGAGATTCATTAAGGGTAGAATTGTCATTTCAACATTTTTTTACCTTTATGGGCCTCGAAAATTATCCCTCACTCGCGCAGAATTCGTGCGCATTTCACCTATTTTGCCAGGTAGGAATCGCATGTTTATTTATTAAAAGATTGGATAGTTAAAGCGTCTATTTGTGCACTGTAAAAGTTTAAGATCAAAGTTAAAATTTGAAGTCAAATTTAGGGTCCAATACATGTATTATGCCTTAAAAAGAAGTTAAAAGGAGAAGGAAGAACAATTCTTTTTCAAATAAAAGAAGCTTTGATTGATTTAATGTCATTTATAAAAAAAGAGTCAGTTTTTCTCAATTCGTGGGTTGAGAATCAATCTGATTAGACAACGGCTAAATTATAAGTTCAACGCAAGTGAGCTTTTTATTAATTCATTTTGTGTTTAATATTATGGGTGTGTTTGGTATGAAGGAAAATATGAAAATGTTTTTCAAATTTTTCTCAAGTTTGATTGGATAAATGTTAAGGAAAATATTTTTCAAAACTTTCTTCCAACTTCAAATTACAATTTTTTGTTTAAAAAAAAAATTAAACTTTGTTTTTAAAAAGTATTTCCAATTTAAAATTTTTGTTTTCACCCATCCCAGCTCCTTACCACCCCCGTCCCAAAAAAAATAGTTTAGAGTTTGTTTTTAAAAATACTTTCAATTTCATTTTTTTGTTTTTCACCCCATCCCACCCCTACCCTGACCCCCTCCAAAAAAAAAAAATTAAATTTCTTTTTAAAAATTAATTTTAATTTCAAACTTTTATTTTCCCCCCCATTCCATCCCAACCCACTCCTAATCCCCCGGCAACTACCATCCCCCTCCTCACCCCCCCCCCCCCCCCCCGCCCCCAAAAAAAATTTAATTTTTTTTAGAAAACATTTCCAATTTCAATTTTTTACTATTTCATCTCACCCTTCCAACGACCCCCCCCCCCCCCCTCTCTCCCCATCAAAAAATAATAATAAAATTTATTTTTTATTACTTTTTGACTACATCCATCCCACCCACTCCTACCAGCGAATCCCACCCCCTAAAAAAATTAAATTTATTTTTAAAAAATATTTTTGATTTAAAGTTTTTTTTTACCCCATCTCACCCCCTCCCCCCCCCCCCCCCAAAAAAAAATAAATTTATTTATATAAAATATTTTAAATTTCAATTCAAAATTATTTTCTAGTCTTTAGTAAAAGTAAAAATATTTTTTATTAATAAATTAAACACTGAAAATAGTTTTTCAAGAACTGTTTTTCATGCACCAATTAAAAATGAAAAAATAAGTCAAAAATGTACTTTCTCGATGAAATCATTTTCCAGGAAACCAAACAAACCTTATATAAGAAGTGGATGCTAAATAAAATATCCAAAAAAAAAGGAGGAAAAAAAGAAAATACAAATCCTGATCAAAGAAATATGCCATTAGTGGGCCTATATTTTTGCTTCTATCGCTATTCAGGCACTCAATGAATCAGATTTTTGAGCAACTATATATAATTAAGAAGATTAATTGCGGTAAATTAACATACGCTAAACTTCTAGGTTCACCTTAATAATTGTTCCCAAAAATTCCATACCTCTATATATCATTTCTACTCTTCTTATTCAGTGACTCAATAAAGTTCCTTACATATAGTACATAACAATACCTACTATAATTAGTTAAGAAAGTAATCAATATATTACTTCCTCCATTTTATTTTATTTGTCATTTTTTTTATAAATAGTTGCACCAAAACATTTATCATTTTATAAAATTTATACATATATTACCATATTTTGCCAATAATACACTTGATAGAGTAATATAATTAGAGCCGTAAATATGGGGTTGGGCCGGCCTGACCCAACCAGGGATTTGATAAGAATGACTAAGATTTTTGGAGCCTATTTAAGAAAAGAACTTTTTAATCTCGGCCTGAACAAGTCTACTCATTTATGGGACTTTATAAATATCGGTAGGGCCGCCCCCTAAGCCAATAACAATTAATTAAAAAATATAGTATCATATTAATATTTAAAATTAAAGAGAGTCCAAACTCAAAACAATTAGATTAATATTTCTATTTAGATATTTATTCTTTTACTTGAAAAAAACTTAATAAATATCATAAAGATAATTTTATTTGTCGATTTGATGAACAAATAGTAACATTAAAATCATGTAATATTATTTTTCGATATTTATGATAATGTTTTAATATAATTTATAATTAAATCTAATATTTTTAAAAATATATATTTTTTTAAAAAATGGACTAGCCTAACAAGCCTGTAGCCTACGGGCTTTTGGGTTGGTTCGACTATTTTTTGGTCCACACAAAAAATGAGCTAGTCCGGCCTGACCCATAAAATGTCAAAACCTGTATAAATTAGCCCGGATGAGTGGAATAGCCAATATTGATAGCTCTAAGCATAATTAATCCTGAAAATATATTCATTTATTATAAAGTTGACTTTAAAAAACATTAAATAAAGGTAGAAGGGTAAAATCACATCATTTCTTAATTCAAGTGCAAAACAAAAAAATGACATATAAAATAGAACGGAAAAAATATTACTTTTGAACCAACACAAGAAACGAAATATTAAAAACTTCGAGAACCGTATGTATAAATTTGGTATGAATGCGTTATTTCATAGTAGAAGCATTTTTCATCTTCAAAAACTCGAACACTGCTCACTCTAACACATATTTGTCTTTATGTATGCTTCAACCTTAATATATATTGTCTCTAATACATCAATTTATCAATCATCAAAACAACTTCATCTTAAACGTACAATCAAATATCATAGTTATTTACAATTTGGGGTGGAAAATATAATAGAATTATATTCCTTGTGGAAAAATGAAACCAAAAATCAAATAGGACAAGTAATGATGCTCCAATTCTTGGAAAAGATAATATTGCCAAGCAATTCTCTTTGCAATAATTCTTTTTCACATTTTGCAAGATTTTATCTTTGCAGAATCATTACATTTATACACAGTTTTTTCTTCTTTTTTGTTTTGACCAATTTTATGTGGGAGAAGAATGAAAAATTAGCTGTACTAGTAGTAGATAAAAATTGTGTTGTGGTGGATGATATCAAGGATAGAAAAGTTTAGCAAACAAAAGCTCATTCCATGTATCTTGAAGACCAGGTAAGCACCAATGTACACAATCAGCATAGCTAACTGGATTCGCTAATTGTTCCGCTGTTAATGGACTCCATTGCTTCTTGTAAATTGATGTATGTGCATCTTTTCTGTAACTCGAGAGTTGTGTTATGTTGAGAAATGTAATCGGCACCTTTGATCTACGAAACACTTGTCCAATCACTTCCATTATGCTTTTTCTACTATCTGATCCCCAGTAACTCTCATCCTCGATCATTCTTGTTTCATTGTAACAGTTCTTATTTGGTTCTCCACCCCAATCTATGCTCCTGTAAAAAAAATAATGATATTCATACATTTTATATTTTACCCTCAAATTTTATTACTTTTCGAAGAAAATTGAATTGTTACTTTTGATGGGAAGGTGACATGCTAGTGAAAAAAACTCTGGTTTTCTTTGGATCCATGTTCTTTTTCACCCATCTCAGCATACTCTTCATTCCCATTCGATATGCATCCTCTGTCGATACCATTGCTATATCCTTCACTTCATCGTCAAAAGACCCTTGCCTGTGTCAATTTCATGTTTATATCATTAGTAAAAATAGAGGAAAGAAACACAATCGAATGAAATGAAAGGCGATAGATGATTACAAAATCTTGAATTCTAGGCCAGTCATCCACCAAAGGTAAGTATTAAAAACGACTATATCAGCGCCTTTCCAATTCTTTCCGTGCTTATTGATGGAGCCTTTTCGTACTACTCTATCGGATATTCTATGTACAACTGCATCGTCTGAATTTGATTCTAGAAGAAATGGTGCCCAGTAGAATTCAATAGTCGCGTTGTAGTCCTGCAGTATTGATTTGGTTCAAGCAACGAAACATTTGATAAAATCAACTTAGCTAGACATAAAATTTTATATGTAACTTTAAAATGACAGCACCTTAGCAGTGAAAACAGTGAGGGAACCAAAAGTTTCCATGGACTTGGCATTCTCAGGTATGAGTCTATGGAGAAGACAAACCATCGAAACATATTGTCCTCTGTTTAACGAATCTCCCACATATAACATCCTCTTCCCACGAAGTGTTTCCAACATTAGTGTCGCGTTGAAACTGCAATATTATGGAAGTGTAGCTAAATCATTGATCATATCATTGAAATACCATAATCTTTGCCTTCTAAATCCGAATATGAAACAGAGAACTTGAAGTACACAATAAACCAACATTTTCAAAGACGAAGAGTATAATGTAGAAATTAACCAGATTAACTATCAATAATCATTTCTCAAAACCAAAAATAGGTAGCGGCGAGTAACTAGCAATCAACTCAGGGTTTTCTTCATGGCCTCGCTCTTTATGTCACATGTATGTGATGGATCCAGAGCTTAAAGGTTATTGAGTTTGGATTCTAAAATATGCTAACAATATACGCAAGTACTTATTTTTTACTCTCATGTATTGTAATAGTAACTACAGAATGCTTAGATCTTACATCATCCTGACCAAGAGCTAGGGGTTTCGTCTGAATCTCTCTTCAACGGAAAATTACGTTATTTATAAATGATTAAAATTATTGCTTGTGTATACACATTATATGTTGAACGCCCATCGACTAGTTGGTGTGTTTATTCCTTCATATTTTGAACTCTATGAAAATTTTTGCTCTTCCAGTGATCCTGATCCATCAACTTGATCAAGTTAAAGAATTATATTGCAAGTGTCACTTAATTATAACTATAACTAATGTCCAATAATATGTTGGTGGGCTAATGATAACTAGATAGCGAATATGAGAAAAATAGAGTTAAAATCTAAACGTGCCTTGGAAGAGAACAACCATGAGGTTGCCATCTCCATTGTCGATAATCTTTGTCTGGCCTGCCTTGTTTTTGGCAAGTCAATTGTGGCTGTATGTAAGGACACTCCTCTTCCTCGTACAGTGGCCGGCTATCATCATGAACCCACCTACCACTGAACACGTCACAGCCATCCTCTGTCTCTCCAATGGCAAATGGTAACTTCTTGTTCTTGTCTACAAGAAACACATTCAATTTCAACATCCAATTTTAAAGAAGTACAATTGCGTTAATAGTTAGTTACTTACTGATTCTTGAGATTGAATTGGGAGGAGCAGATAGACTAGAATACTCAAGCTGGCTAAAAATGCAGCTAAAATCCTCACTATAAAGAATGGTGACAAAAACAATGAAGGCTAATAGAGTGAATAGGAAAGGAGAAAGACGATTCTTTCGAACAATCGAAGAAGAAGAGGGAGGCGGCTTCATTGCTTTGAAGCCTTTGGCAGCAGAGTGACTCTGTTTTTCTTCTTCTTCGTCAGATAATATAAGGAAAAAAAAGAAGTGTTTTGAAATTTATATTAATTAAAAAAAATAAGTCATATAAATTGGTACACCGAAAATATATTATAACTATTTTAAATCTCTTAATTTATTAAATTGGTTGCTTGTTACCATCCTTATTATTATTATTATTATGATGATGATTGTGGTATCATCATTGTTATATTAGGTTTGAAGGAAAATTGATAAAAGTAAAGGGCATGAGGAATAATATATGGGTTATACACTATTTAAGCAACGTAGTTAGTAGTTGAGTGCATTTTATATATTCAGTTTAGGTAATAATAATATGATTGAACCAAACACGGACAAGGGCAACTATATTTTTTCAATAAAATAACATTCATATTAAACCATGCATTGATTTTTGTCTTTTTTAATTTCCTACCATCACTACATTATTATTGTTTTCGTAATTTCTTGGTGTCACATTTCCTTTTACATAGCTATTTCTAAAGTGACCATCAAAGTGATGGTCACTAATTTAATACATAAATACATTTTTAACTTAGCCACAATAACTGACGTTTGTTCTTTAATTTTGAATAAACATTTTTTCGTAAATATGTATTTGCTTATTCAGTTATAAATGTCTATTTATGCACATCTAAAATTGAAGAATATAAATATGAACTGAAGTTAATAAGTTAGAGGAATATTTATGTATTATGCCTTATTTAATTATTGATGGCGCGTTACCATCAAAACTTATGAGATTTGTATAACTTGGAGTGATATTTAAATTGTCTATTTTTATACTTTACAGCCTAATGGTTTGAGGTAAAGTAACGTGGGAATTTGATGGATGATAGAATTTCCAAACAACAATGATTTTCCCTTAGCTTCTAAGTTAAGGGTAGAGGGGTTTTGCAAAAGATGTGAAATCATTTTCTACACTTCGTATTGGTGAATTTAAGAAATTTGGGAAAACAAATATTTAAGTAGCAGCCAAACTATGATTGTTTAATCAAAGGGTTTAGTTAGAGAGTGATTGAGTTTCTGGTAACATTTCATATTCATTTTAGTTGGCAAGATCGTCTATCTCTACATTCTACACAAATCTTTCACATGGGGCAGGTGACCACCGTTGACAAACTATGGTTTAAGAACTTTTTAGTTTTTATCTAAATAAGATTCTATTAAAAAGTTTTTATCTAAATAAGATTCTATTAATAAGCAGAATTTATGGTGATCTCTTAAAATTAGCAGTTTTATTTGGACACTTCAAGTAGGCTTCGTTTCGTTTGAAATATTTGTAGTAGGACTCTTGTGTCATGTTGACAGTGCGTGTGATCCATTCACTAAAGGTGTGTGAAAACTTTTATTTACTCATTTTTTTTTTCTTCTTCGTTTCTCAAGTCACTAAAGCTATCATTTTTTCAAAAGCTTAAACTGCTTCGACGAAGGTCTAAAATTTCAGACCATAATTGTTCTCAAGCCAATTTTATTTTATTTTTTTTAAAAAATTGATTTTCTTCTTTGTTGTGTTGTTTTTCTATAGCTACTTTGCATCACTGCTCTCCATCTTTTTAACCGGAAGAAATAGCTATCAACACCCATATTTAATATTCTCTCTTCCTCCCCCACTCCCCCACAAAACAACAGTAAGAAATATAAAATACAAATTTTAAAAGAAAATGTAAATAGAAAAAAAATGTGAATTCACACTTAGATACGGTTAATAATTTTTTTAAACTCAATTTATTTTTTATTATTATTAGATGAAAACACCAATTCTTTGATTTTAATAATTTGTGTATTTTTTTACGTTAAATCCAAATTAATTTTTCTATAAGAGATAGAGAGAGTTTAGAAATAGGACTATGTGGTGAGGGTCGAGGGGTATGGGGTTATTTCTGCAAAAGAGATTTTCAGGTATGGTGGAGAAGATGACACTGAGAGAGGGGAGGGGGAGTGTAAAGTATTTTTTTTTGAAAAACATTTATTTTATTTTGTTTATCAAATAATAGAAGGATTGGGACAAGACCTACGACATCTCAACACTACTAGCTGTAAGGTAAAGGTGAAGTCCTTTGAAATATAAAAAGGTTCACCAAAATAGATTGAAATATCACACGACCTCAACGAAACGTGTGTTGATGATCCTTAATACCTGCATGTCAAACTTTTGCTTCATGAACTTTTTTAGGGCATATCCAAGCTCAATTTGTGCTCATTTTCGGGACACAAATTACTTGAGTAATTGGGATCCTTTGACGAGTTGACAAGTGGTGAATTTGGACTCATTTAAAGCTCTTTTCATGTGATTTTGTGGCACTCAAAGTAGAGAAAGAGACTAATTATGCTTTGAATTGTGTTGTTTCAGGAGTTCTAATGTTGGAAAGAAAATTTTGATCAAAAGTGGAATAAGAGCTGAAAAAGAGCAAACCCTGGCAGAAAAAAATAAGTCTAAGCTATTGCATCTGCGGAGCACGGGCTACTTAAGCGAACCAGCCAGCTATCCGCTTAAGCGAGGATGCAGGGTTCAGCTAACTCGTATTTCAGTTGGGGATTTGAAGATTGTGTTTTATTTTAGTAATATCATTTATCTTTCTTCATTCCTTGTTCTTAATTGCTATAAATGTGGGCATAGTGACTTCTATGGAATTGGGGATTTTGTGTTAGAAATAGACAGTCGATTAATTGTGTAACACCCCAGAAAATTTTTTTGAACTAAGATTTGAGATGTTAATCGTAATGAGTGAGATTTTACAAAGGAATTAAAAATTTCTTAAGTATAAAGGTCAACTTTCTAGATTTAGCACCAGTAGTTCCAAAAAGAATTAAATTGGGAATAATAAAAATCTGAAATTTTGAGAGTAAAGCTAAGTATGAGTTTTGGGTCAACTTCAAATGATCATAACTCCTAGCACAGAATGAGTTAGGTGTGCTACAAGATACCATAGGAAATATCTTTGAATTATCTTTCCAAAAGAAACAAGTTTGCTAATTTTTGAGTTAGTATGAGTGAGGTATGACCTTTTGAAGTTATGCTGTCTAGTTAAGGAAAGTTAGCTGAAAATAGTGAGGGGTATTTTAATCAATTCCTTACTCAATCATATTTAATTCGTTTTTAGTAATATTTTTTAGGGTTAAAATCCTTTTAGGTTCAGTTTTAAAATCCTAATATACACCTAGGGTTTTAGTTGATATTTCAAGAAGAGGAAAGAAGAGAAAAGAGGAGAAAAGATGAAAGGATGAAGGCGTTCATCGACATTCTTGAGTTTATTTGCGGATTTTCGCCATAAGTCTAATATATAAGAGGTATTTAAGCTTCCATAGTGTTGGTTTTGTTCACCCACACGCCAAATATGTTATTTTCAGCGCAATTCCATTCTCAAAAAGTTGAAGGATTTAAGTTCTTGATAGGTGTTCTTGAGGTTCATTGTAGATCTTGTCTTGTTGGCGTTTGATGATTTCTTGAGATGATAGTGGTTTTTTGGAGTTTTGTTTTGATTGAATTAGTGTATACTTAGGTTGTTCATTGAATCTAAGGAAACTTGAGAAAATAATTCGATTAAAAGTGATTTAGGGTCAGAAAATGAGAGCAAAATTTGTCGCAAGCGTATTTAGGGGATGCTGGCGCGGCGCGCCCATGATGCGCCCAGAGGGACGGGGCGGCGCACCTGCAGTGCGTGCAAATGCACTCTCTGATGTTAGGGGCTAGCGCCTGATACGCTCAAACTTACTTCTCAAATAAGAAGTAAAGCGGTCGTGTCAAGTAAATAACCCAACTAGTGAGGTTGGGATCGTTTCCACGAGGAAAATAGTCTAGACTTAACTTCAATATATTATTACTTTTGTTTAGTCAATTACTTCCTTGGAAAGTAAAAACAATAAAAGGGGGGGGGGGGTTCTATTTCTAAATGAATGAAAATAACTAACACAATTGAAAGAGACAATTTACAACTTTGAATGTTGGATTTTAATCAATAATCAAAGTAACTAGGGTTTACGTGTTCCCCACAGGTTCATAACTTGATAATTCTAACTATAACAATTCTTTCCTAGTATCTTGCATGCAAAGTGATAAGTTATGTATTTCTAAATCCTTGGTCCGGCATCTAGAAAATTTCACTCCGCACCTTGGTCCAGCTACGTGTGTTGCTATCCTAACCCTTATCTTTACCTCATATTAAGCATCGTATTCGATATTTGACTAAGTTATTACCTCGTACCAATCAATACTAGCCTATTAGATAGTATACACTAAATCTATGTTGATAATTCTTTTCTTATTATCTACCTCCTTGGTCCGGCAAGTAGCATTAAGGCGAGTGCTAACGTTGGCCATCCGTTAAAAAGACTTCTAAGCGAAAGAATTATTAATACATGCAAGACACTATTCTAGAATCGTTATTTTGGTTAGGTTTTATCTCATTATTTGCCTATGGTTCCCACAACCCTAGTTATGGAGTTTAGTTACTCATAGTCATAATCACAATATTCAAATATATTAAATAAGAATTCATGTACTTACTTCAATGAGAAAGAGTAAAATCCGAAAGTTTGCTTGATTAATCACCAATAATCACTTGCAAGAATCTCAAAGTAATCAACAATCTCACAAAAAGTCTAATGATTCTCAAAAGTCTAATAATACAGTGTCTACTAATATGATGTCTAACAGTACGGAGTCTAATCTCAAAAACGAGGTTTTTCAAACTATTTATAGAAAACAAAAACCTAATTAAACAAGGACTCTATTTGCTGGAAATCTGTCAAAACGCGGCTGGGTCGACGGAACTCGCGATGGATCGTCGTGGTCATGACGGACCGTCATGGACTCCGTCATCCCATACTTATGCAATTTCTTCTGCTACTCTCTTCATTACCCTCGACGGCAGGTATTACAGACCGTCATAGGCACAACGGTCCGTCGAGGGTCTTCGTTTCAAAACACTTGAACTCTTGGAATATGGGTACTGGGACTACTTCTCTGAACATCATGACAAAACCTGCAGGACGGACTGTCATAGACACGACGGACCGTCATGAACTCCGTAGCCCCACACTTTGTCAGACTTCCCCATCTTCTTTCAGCAGCTGCACTATGCTGCCACCTACGGACCGTCACAAGCACGACGGACCGTCGTAAGCTCCGTAGGTGGTCTCTTCTGCATTTCTTCGCTCAAAATCTCCGCATTCATCTTTGGACAGATTTCCTGCAAAATAAAGAGAAACTTATATAAAAATTAGCACAAAAAGGCTTTTGGACACACTAAACTTAAGGAAAAAGTATTAATAATACCGTGAAACCACGGTATATCAACACCCTCAACTTAAATTCGTTGTTTGTCCTCAAGCGATGCACTATGACTCAATACAAAATCTTTTTACAATAGTATCCATGTTTCATCCTTTGCAATCATTTGGCTATGAACCCCGATTAATCTCATCAAATCTATGTATGCTATCACTATTAGGCTTGAATTATGTGGGATCAGAACATGACACAGACTCACCATGCGCTAACACCTATCCTCTTCAATTTCTCACCGAGGTGCTAACAATTCCGGTATTGCAACTAGTGTCCTCACTTTAAAACAAAATCCTCATTTCACACAATGATTTCAGTTTGAGTATAAGGATTAATTTTCAACACTCGCTCTCAGAACAAAGTCACACTCATTCATACCTATTTCCATAAGCTTGCCCTTATTTTTACTGCCTTAAGTTCGCTATACAACCCTTAGGATCATGATAGGACTTTCTTAGCTTGTAACATAGGCTCAGGGTAGGGTAGGGTATATTTAGGTATACTTTAGTGACTTTTTGCCCTCCTTGACATATCGGCTAAACCTTCCACTTTCTATCATTTTATCTCGCCCAGTTTCTCATATTCTTTCACCTTGCTATTTTCTCTTCTTTCTTCATTTGTGTAAGTGACTCTCTTCTTTTCTTGCTTATATTTCTTGTATATTTTTCTTTTTCTTTACTTTTCTTTCAACTAATTCTTGAGTCACTTTACTTTTGTTCTTTCAACCCCACTTTCCAGAGTCAAGGTACACAATACTCAAAGTTGGGTCAGGGCCATAGCGAAGGTTGTTTACTGCATTAGCCACCCTCAACTTATGCTTTTGGCATAAGCTGAGGTGCACATGTCCAAGGAGGGACAAGGGCCAACACATTATTCTCAGAAAAGAACAGTTGGGGTGAAAAAGAAAGGTCTAATTTATGCTCAGATAATTTGGATCAAAGAAGGATAAATTTCATTTGGTTCTCTTTTATTTAGGCTAAAAATGGGCTATATTAAATAAGGGCCTATGATCCTTTCCTAATTTTCTATTACAACTTACTTTTAGTAGGACTAACCAGGCTAGTTCTAGCTCAGTACAGATAGTGGACTATTCAAATCTTCCTCACACTCACTTGACATCTCATTAGTACAAGATTATCATACACCTAGTTCGATTTTTAGACTTAGGGTAAGGCAATGGTGTACCTCCATGTCATGCTTAGAGCCATATATTTATCAGTTACTGTACCTAGTCATGCATCATTTTGCAATTTATCAGGATATCATTTTAGCCATCATGCTCCAGAATTAAACTATGTACAAAAGATATAGACATGCCGGTTCAACAGAAAAAGTAATCAGTCTTTTGGGGAAAAAGAACACAGGCAAGAAAACCCCAAAAGATGAGAGTAAATTGGGCTACTCAGACTTCACCCTAACACTCACTTTCCATTTACCCCACCCCCAACAAAAAAACATGCAATTGTCCCCAATGCATAAAACTTCAAATACTAGAGTGGTTGGTGAAGCAAACCTGTGGCGCAAAGCACCATCGATCAGCAAGCTGGTGGGTCCGGTTCCCCGGAACCCACGTCCTCTGCAATCTGGACACCCTCAGTGGTGTCCTCAGCAACAACTGCACTGTCAGTAGTGCCTCCTGCTATCTCCACAGTTCGGGAGCTAGACGCCCCAACTGCTAACTCTGATGCTCTCATCTGGTGCGCCTCCTACTCAGCAAGTGAGGCTCTCCTCGCAGCCTCCATCTCTCGGCGCTCCTTTTTCCGTGCTCGCGCCTCATCTTCTGCTCGACCCCTACGCCTCTTGGCATGCTCTCGAGGGGTAGGTGGTGGAATAGCTAAAGTGGCGAATAGGGCCTCCAAAACTGTGTCTTCAGCCGGCTCAACAGAAGGGGCCTCAAACTCCGGCACCCTAGCCTCTAAGATCGTGTCAATATCTGTGCGAAGGCTGTCGACCGCAGCCTGAAGAGTCAACACATCCACTGGAGGGTTTGGCCGGCCTAGAACCCGCAACTCAATGGCGTCCAAGCGCTGGCAAACCTCAGCGATCTTCCACTCTGTATACTAGACCATTTTCCGCTCTAGGCGCTCTTTTAACTCAGTAATAGACTTCTGCATCCACGGCTGGATATGATGCAGAAGTGTAGCCATTTTCGCCTCTAATTTTTGGACCCTAGCAAGCGGGACCAGCGCCGGTAGAGGGGCTGTGCGAGAGGAGCTCGGGGCAGTGCTACTTCCCGGGATAGACTCGACCTAGGTAGTGTCAGTGGACGCCACCTGCGTAGCTGTGCGGGCTTAGGCTACCGTATCAGCAAGATCATCAGCAAGTGGGGGCAGCTCTGGATGGGGCCCTCTGCGTGGAGCCAACTCATTGGCCTCATCTCTGATGAGGCCGACGTCAACAGTGCCCTGCGGGATCTTGAGCTGATCTACGTGCCATATAGGCACACCTGCGGACCTGCAGAGAGAAAAGATCATGCACGGGAAAGGGCAAGTAGTTGTGACCTTGAAATCCCTCTTGTGCATGACTGTCTGTAGAAGCCACGTGAAATCCACCTCGAACCCGGCTATCATCACCACCATCAACACTTCTCAATCCCATGTAACGATATTATCAGCGGTTGTGGGGGAAAGGCAGTGGCGGACAATCAGCCACAAGAACTTCGCCGTGCAAGTGAGGTTGGCCTTCTTGATGGCCCCCTTTTGCTCGGTCACCCAATCGGCACCCTCTCCATCAATTGACAGGTGCAGGGCCATCCACCTCTTGGTGGTCTCTCTCAGCGATGGCTCACGCAGGAACTGACCATCTTTAACAATCTGCCATCGCTAGTCAAACTCGGCAGTGAGAGAGGTTCGAGTAGAATCAACACCCTCGCCATATAGAAACTGGCGGATGGCAGGCAGGGAAACGTCAACCTGCACGCCCCGTACTCGGACCTGCTCCAGTGGGGCCTATTTGGCGGGGGCAGCCCGCCTATCTATCTGTGATCGGAGAGTTGCTACGTAGGATGCGTAGAACTCTCGGACCATTTCTTCACTGAAACATCCCAACGGACATGCTGTCCACTCCAAGTGATACCTAGTGAAGAGATTGTGCATCTCAGGCATCGTCGGGAACTCCCTGTAAGGACTAGCCGCTCCAAGGTGAGTGTTCGATTCATAACTCCTCTGTCAGTCAGGAACATGGCGTCAGAGTAGACTTGAAATTGCCCGTCGACACACCACCGGTTGGGCTGGTCAGTGGCTGGGGTGCGGGCCTGAGCTGGTGAACCTGATGTGGATTCCGAACTGTCAGCCTCATCAGATGAGGCCGACGCTGCAGCGGTGGCGGGTGCGGGAACCTCAGCAGAGCCGGAGGCTTCCTCCGACCAGGAAAATCCTAAGGAGCCAGACGCTCCTTCTTCATTTGTGGCTGACCCAGAGGGTGTGCCGGTCAATGTGCGCTCCTCATCAGACTAGGAGACAGTGACTACGCTGGACACCACCTTTTTGGGTGTGGCTTTGGGAGCACACGCAGAACGGGCAGGGGTGGAAGTGCCTGGCGGCACATACTCGGGGTCACGCTCATCATCAGAGCCAATGACCATGTGGGCAGATGGGGCGACAGACTTCGATCGCCCGTGTGCATAGATCCGATCTTGCTTAGGTGCCATAATAGATAGTACCTATAAAGGATCAATGTTAGTACGAGTAGTGGCAAACAAGACAAGCAAAACCACACAAAAAAAATTAAATAGTATGTCATTTCTATAGTAAAAGTGACACACGACGGGCCGGGTGATGGCACGTCGTAACTATGACGGACCGTCATGGAGTCCGTCCTGTCTTACTTAGACTATGTATATATGGAGAACCCTGAAGGAGAGTCTCTGACAAGTATGACGGTTTGTGCAAGACGGACCTTCACAGGTACGACGGTCCGTCGTAGGTGTCCGTCAGAGGACACTTGAAAAAAAATATGAAGACCCTTACGAGAGGGGTCTCTGACCGTCATAAAGGGTCATGCAGGACAGACCGTCATGGGTATGATGGTCTGTCGTACTCGTTTGTTTGAGGAAACTTAGAGAAATGGAAAGAGACCCTAAGAAACGGGGTCTCTGACAACCAGAACGGTTATGCAGGAGACGACGGTCCGTCACATGTGTCCGTTGAAGGACACTTAGAAAAAGTGAGAGACCCTCAGGAAGAGGGTCTCTGACAACTAGAACGGTTGTGCAGGATGGACCGTCGTGGGTATGACGGTCCGTCACATGTGTCCGTTAAAGGACACTTAGTAAAAGTGAGAGACCCTCAAGAATAGGGTCTCTGACAAACAGAACGGTTGTGCAGGACCGACCGTCGTAAAGGCATATGTCCGTTGGAGGACACTTAGAAAAAAAATTGACAATGGGGTGTTAGGGATTTTGGAACAGACCCTACAACGGTCTGTCGTAGGTATGACGGTCCGTTATCGGGGTCTCGTTCTATAGATCAGTGACAGAACTGGGGGTACCCCATGCATCCCCAATGAACCCAAATCAAACTTGTAGTGTTTTGGACCTACATTTGTCTAACCCAACTACCTAGGAAACTAGCAATGCAAAAGCAACTATGTCTAGGGTTGTAAACATGACAATTTTGAACATTTTTAACCTAGGTTAGACAGAATCTTATATAAAAGAAACGATCATATGACGAAGAACTAAGCTAATACTAATTAATAAACAAAAATGCATGATAAATGAGTAAAAATTAGAGACACATACCTTAGAATTGGAGAAAAACAAGATGGACAAGTACTCGGTGACCAGGAAGACACCCATAACAACAACTCTGACTTGTAGATTATAACTTTTAGGGATTTTGAGAATTTTTTTTTGGGGGGGGGGGGGAATGATCGGTTGATGGGAGGAGTAATGAAGGAATGGGGGTGAAATGAGGGGTTGGGGAGTTTAAATGGTGACATTTTATAATAAACTCCAATCGGGTCGGATCGGGTACGCCTCATTAATCACGCGACGATTCCTTGGCAACGGCGCCAAAATTTGATACGCTCAAACTTACTTCTCAAATAAGAAGTAAAGCAGTCGTGTCAAGTAAATAACCCAACTAGTGAGGTTGTGATCGTTCCCACGAGGAAAATAGTCTAGACTTAACTTCAATCTATTATTACTTTTGTTTAGTCAATTACTTCCTTGGAAAGTAAAAACAATAAAAGGAGGGTTTCTATTTCTAACTAAATGAAAATAACTAACGCCATTGAAAGAGACACTTAACAGCTTTGAATGTTGAATTTTAATCAATTAATCAAAGTAACTAGGGTTTACGTGTTCCCCACAGGTTCATAACTTGATAATTCTAACTATAAACAATTCTTTCCTAGTATCTTGCATGCAAAGTGATAAGTTATGTACTTCTAAATCCTTGGTCCAACATCTAGAAAATCTCACTCCGCACCTTGGTCGGGCTGCGTGTGTGGCTGTCTTAACCCTTATCTCTGAACTTCATGACGAACCTGCAGGATGGACCGTCATAGACACAACAGACCGTCACGAACTCCGTAGACCCACACTTGGTCAGACTTCCCCATCTTCCTTCAGCAGCTGCACTACGCTGCCACCTATGGACCGTCACAAGCACGAGGGACCGTCATAAGCTCCGTAGGTGGTCTCTTGTGCATTTCTTCGCTCAAAATCTCCGCATTCATCTTTGGACAGATTTCCTGCAAAATAAAGAGAAACTTATATAAAAATTAGCACAAAAAGGCTTTTGGAGACACTAAACTTAAGGAAAAAGTATTAATAATACCGTGAAACCACGGTATATCAGCGCCCCATTCCCGGAACGCTCTAGGGTCGCCTTCCCCCAGTCCTAGTCCGTCGGTTGTCCCGTTTGAGTTTATTTAGAGTGTATTTTCACTCCTTTTGATTCTAAACACTTTAAACTACTTCTAAACACTTACAAATTATTTTTAACATGAATCATAACCTTAAAATAATAATTCAAATTCAAGGTAAAGTCAACATTATGGTTTGAGAGACCTTCGAGTCATTTTGAGGAGTCTTCTACAACTTCTAGTAATTTTTTTTAAGGCTCAAGTAAGTGAGCATGGGAGTGAGGATATTGTATTCATTAGTCTAAAGTATCACCTAGATCCTTTATATTATGAACCATAAATGTTGAATTCGTAATTCACATTCAATAAAGAGTTAAGAGTAGAGTTCACAAAAGCTTTTGAGTTCAATTATGAATCTTTTGAGATCAACTAATTATTTGAGCTAATATTGGAGAAAGTATTAAGATAATGAGAAGAGTTGTACTCATTATTTCCATGTAGTTATGTAGACCTTCGAATTGAGTTGTTCATGCCCATAATTTCGCATAAACACTGTAAGTTGAACAATCTTGAGATAAGAATTATCTTTAAGTTATCGAGTAGAGTAGTTCATGCTCATAGTTCCGCATGAAATCTCCAAGTTCCAAATCATGAAATCATCCACATGAGGTCATGAACCTTGAATCCGCACTTCAATTCAAGGAAAGTTAAGACTCTAGTCTAGAAGTTAAGAAACAAGACAAAGCAAAGTTTATAAACTAAAGTCTTTCAAAAACGTTTTACTTCGTCTTAAAGACTTAAAGTTTCAGTCAAGAAAGAGTAAAGAGTTGAGTTGAACTCTTAAAAGCTATAAGGAAACTAAGTATTCCCTAATAGTTAATTTTCAAGCTATGAAAAGAGCAAGAGTTGAGTTCATTTCTCAAAAGCTATAAGGCAACTAAGTATTACCTAAAGGTTTACAAATGTGTCACATTTAAGTTAAAAGGAAACTAAGAGTTCCAAAAGAGTTTTGAACGAAAAAGGGGAACATTGAATCCGAAAGGATATTTTCAAAGCTAAAGGGTTCAGTAAATTATCTCAACTTAAAGGAAGGAAGTTTTATTAAAAGTATGATCTGAAGTATGTTTTTGGAGTAGTATTGAGCACCGATGTGGGAATAAGAGTTCAGATAAATCAAGTCCCCATGTAAACCATCGTGGGTATTAACGTGTCATATTTTTTAGATAATCACGTAAGTTAGTCATTGGATCTATTAGGTAGAGGATGTTTCTATGCGATGACAAAGTATAAGACAATTCTGGAAGCGTGGATGAGACATTGTATCACCACTTAGGCTCATAGTGGTGTTTGTCGGTTAGAGAAACTCCCACAGTGTTAAATACTTGGTTCCTCAAGGATTTCTGCTTAGTATGAATGGGGGTATGAGACTTCATTCATTGCACAAGTAGACTTTGAGAAGGATCATGTTTTTAAACAACTTTTATTTATATTAAACTTGTTTTAAACTACTTTATATTGAACTGAGTTCAGTTGAGTATCTTAAGTTGAGTATCTTGAGTTAATTTGTACTTCATTAAGTCGAGTATCATATCTTGAAGTTTAGTATCTAATATTTAAGTTGAGTATTATTGAATATTCTTTGAGTTGAGTTGAAAAGAGGTAAGTATGTGTCCTTTTTATTCAAGTATCAACCTTATGTTGTGCTTTATAATTCCCCTTACATGCTCGTATATTCCACGTACTGAGCCAATCGGCCTGCATCTTCTCATGATGCAGACACAGGTATTCAGGATCATTAACAGGAGCTTCCTTGATACATCCGAGATGCAAGTTAGCTATGGTGATACCCTACTTCAGGAGGATTTCATTTACTTTTGTTTTTAGTTAGTAGGTCATGGGTCTTGTCCCGACTTCCATCTTTATTAGTTAGAGGCTTCCTAGATTGTCAGTATAATTGAGGAGTCTGCATTAATAATTTATTTTATTAAATGTTTTAGAGACTAAAGTTGCCTATTTTATGGCTAGTAGAATATATTATTTTTATTCAGAGTTGTTCATTTCAGTTTTAAGATTTTGTATGCTTAAGTTAGTCTTCCGCTTGTAGTCAGCCAGGATGAGGGTTTGCTTGGGGACCAGCAATGGTCTTCGAGTGCTTGCCACGTTGAGGGTGCGGACACGGGTCGTGACAAATTACTCTATTGCTTTTGTAGTTCTTTATTTCCATGCTTGATTTCATTAAATAGGTCTAATCTAGTTTTAATGTTTAATTTATGAGTATAGAGTTCACACTCAATCTTAGATTTCGATCTCCGGTTGATGCATGAAAGATTGATTGGAGTGGAAGTATTAAATTGATAATAACATTTCTACTTTGAATATTAAATTTGAAAATTAAAGATGAAAGTTTAGGGTTTCATTGATGGGTGCAAGGAATCAAAAGTGAGGTCTAAGTTAAGATAGTGGATTATTTTGTATTTGTGTGATTAAGATACAGTAAAACTCTTTGAGATTCAAAGATAATTAGTGTAATTGAAGATGGTTTAACCTACTTATTAGTGATTGATCTTGAATTGAATTGAGACCATATGCATACATATCATGAAATCATGTAATCACTTGTAATAAGTATGAGACCATATGCATACATATAATGAAATCATGCTAAAAAGGGACAATTCATTAAAATATGCACTTTCCTTTGAAAAACCTCCATGCACATACAAGAAGATCATTCCAATCAATAAGACATATTCATTAAGTCAAAATCATGTAAATCACAAGACATACAATACTAAACATAGTCAACTCCATAAACATATCAACCTACTTGCACATATAACCAAGAAAACTCTATCATTAAGTTATAATATCAACAAACATGAATAAGAGTACATTTCAACATAACCAATGAAAGACCATTACTCATGACTCTCATTAAGTCCACTTGCACAACGAGTAAGAAAAGCCCCATAACCTTAATTAATCAAGTAACCCTAACAAGTACCATAACCAATTTCCAACTTCACATAGCATAACATTAAGAGTACATAATATCATACTTTAAAAATAGAGACCAAATACATGTTCATAAGGGTAACCAACATCACATAGGATCATTAACATGTAAGATCATCACATACATATCACTTACATTTATAAGCATATACATACATATGAACGTAACTAAGACTTCCCTTAAGGCTAACTAGTGCAATGTTTAGGTAGAGTCCCATACCCCTTCCTAGACTAAGCTAAACCCCTCAGGTCATCCTAGTTAGAGTTCATTCCTTTTGTTCATTTTACCTTTTGGGAACATCCTTCATTAACTGACATAGACCACATGAGCTAATGTGGAATCCAATGTCATGGAACTCTACACCAAAAGAAGAAGGATTACTTGCCAAAGTAGTACCAAACATGAACATAGCAACTACGTGGATCGACTAGCTAGTACTCTTATGGGGGCAACATAGTTCAAGAACTAGGAGATATAGTTGGGACCCATTTTATTCTACATGCATTGTAGTATCCAATCTTAAGAGTAAATTAGTGATCCTACCTTCCTTATGTGGGAAGGTACACTCCTCACTCTAGTTCACTTAGTGCTAAGTTAGAGTCTCTTTTCAAATGTATTTAATGCTTTTCTTAACCAGCATAGTTTAATGTAGGTCATAGGGTATATCCCTTGTATAAACATATTAATCATATCTCAATAAGAATTTCATGAATATTTTCCTTTCATTACAATCCATATAAGTGAGGTTAGCATATTAACATATTCACATCATGATAAGGAACATTAGTAAGTTATCACCATCCTTATATAATTTACATCTTAGCTAAAACCTCACAAACCATAGTAAATGCATTTCAATTAAACACCATACCAACCCTTCCAATCCTAATACAAAGTATACTTCAATATAATACCATTACTTAACCACAAGTAACCATAATTGAAGCAAAGAGTTTAGATCACAAGACTTACCAAGTCTTCTTCATAATCCTTCATCAAGGACTTACCATCAACGCTTAACTCAACCCAAAAATGGTTAATATCATCATATATCAATAACCAACATGAAAACAAATCCAATTGAATCACTACATCACAATCCATTACTAGTTCATAGCTTAAGACAAGAGACTTAGGTCAAAGTCATAATCTAGATCAATTACTTAAAAACTAGCATGATTGGACTATAATTCATCCAGATCTGTTCATAATTTATACAACAACATCATATAATAGTAATTCAACCAATAACCAATCAACTGAACCAACATTACACAATTCATATAAAGATCACAACCTAGGGTTAAGGGAAAAATGTCATAGCCTACAAACTAGATCAATCCATCAAGAAATAACATAATTGAGTTAGAATACATGTTAATATGATTATAATATCCAAAATAAATTATAAAAAAAGCAATTCACAAGATCAATTTCAATATTGGAAAAGACCCACTTGAATTTAATACTTTTGAAATCAATTTGACGGAACCCTTTGGGAAAGAATTCCCAAAGGTGAAAGGAATCCCATACCTTAATGTTTGATAAAGATTGATGGATAAACTTTGGTGATTTAAGCCCTAGAATCCCTTTGAATTTGACCTTCTATGGAGTTCTTCAACTTGGGAGATAGAAAGAAGATGGAAGGAAGATAGTTTGTGTTTTGGGATTTATGAGAGCTTAGGTTAGTCTAATTAGGTTAGGGTCTTTATACAGGTTGTTAATTAACTTAATTAGACCTAACCTAACCCCTAATTAAACTCCTAATAATCCAACTATTTAAATTAATTAAATGAAAACGTGCAGCAAAAAAGTGGCTCAACAAAAGAGACCACGATCGACAGATCGTATGTCCTCGATGGGAACTGTTCACTCCATGTTGCACACTCGTTGATAAGTTCAGAGACTTTTCATTAGAATAATTTCAAAAATTTATCTAATTTTCCATCGACGGAAGCAGTCCACGCCCCGTCGATTGCACAACGGATCGTGGGTTGCATCCGTTGGTGGACACTGCCTTGGGCAGCCTTTGACCCCAAAATGCAAGGGTCCTCCTCAAGGGCCCTTGGTTTGTCCTGGGGGATTCTTGATAGGAAGTTTCGAGTATGAATCACCCTAATATGTGTTAAACACCCTTCCACTAATTTTCATAATTTTATGACTCCTAAAACTTAGTAAAATATGCTAAGGCACACTAGCACCTCCTTGAACTAGTTTCCGGACGTCATGGATAGTCTTTGAAATTTTGATTCCTAAACTTACTAAATAAACTATATTCATTATTTATGACCTTAAAACAATTTCTAAACTTTTTTACCTATGTTAGGATCTATAACACGTCTTAGACTTTCAAAATGTTACACAAACCACCCAACTGGAGACCGACACATCCTACCATAAAGTTCTTCAAATGGTGCCACAGAAATATTCGAATGGTAGCTATTGTTGTAGGAAAATTCTATTAGAGGTAGGTGTTCATCCCAATAACATTTGAAGTCAATGACACACACTTTCAACATGCCATCTAGTGTTTGGAAAGTGTGCTCCGCTTGACCATCCATTTGAAGGTGAAATACAGTACTAAGTTTCACTTTAGTAAAAATACCACTTTGGAAAGACCTCCAAAAGTGGAAATTAAATTAGGCAATTCTATCTGAAATGGTCGACAAAAGGGCCCCCTGCAAATTTACGATCTCTTAAATGTACAATCTAGCATAATCTTCTACAGGATAAGAAACCTTGATGGGAAGGAAATGGGCTGATTTAGTGAACCTATCCACAACAACCCAAATGGAATCATGTTGCTTATGGGTACGAGGTAAACCAAGCACGGACTCCATGTTGACATATTCTCACTTCCATGTGGGGATATCAATATCTAGAGTTATATCTCCTAGTCCTTGATGCTCGACATTGACTTGTTGGCAATTTGATCATCTAGCCACCGAAGTAGAAATCGAAAAGGATTCATTTTAGATATCGAGAAACATATCAAATTTCATAGACACTAAAAGAGTTACAAAAGAGAAAGTGGCATCGGGATCCAACAATGCATAAACATTAATTTAAAGTACTTGAAACATATCGTAAACAACATACGGAGAGCTCTCTTGATCACCTCGGTATTGGAGAGCATAGAAGTGATTCTTCTTTGGAGCATTGCGACTTGGAGCACTTTCCTGTGCTTGAGCATTTTCCCTTACTTGATCCTTCAATATAGGGTAATCCCTGTTCATGTGGACACTTTACCACAACTATAGCAATTACATGTGCCAAATAGAAACTTTCCTTCATGTTTTCTACCACACTTTGCACAAATAGGCTTCTCAACATAAGAACCAAGATTTTTTCCCTCTTGAGTCTTTGGGGAAAACACTTTACCTTTGTTGACCCTTGGAGTAATAGGAGGAATTTGGTTGGAGAAACTCTTCTTGAACATTGGCTTATCTTGAACCTGAAACCTAGCCTTCGAAGAATTTCTATCTTCGGCCACTGTCTTCTTCAACTCCTTACCGACATGCTTAAGATTTTTCTCCTCAATTTGTTCGGCATGGACCAAGAGACAATAAGATGTCCATGCTAGGAATCAACATAGCCGACCTATATTCATTAACCACAAGGTCGTATATCCCCGTAACAAATTTTTTAATCTTAGCCCTATAATCCGCCACCATAGTAGGAGCATGTTTGGATAGTTGAGTGAGCTTGAGGCTATACTCATTCACGCTCATACCCCCTTGACTAAGATTGGTAAATTTTTTAATTTTCCTCTCCCTTAATTCCAAGGGGAATAACCTATTAAGGAAATTAATCATGCATAAATCCCAACTAACCAAACCTTCTATAATAGGCCACTCCTCATTCCATTGCTCATATAAAACTTGAGCCAAATCTTTGAGTTAATAGGCGGCTAGTTCCGTCTTTTATTGTGAAGACAAACCTATAACATCTAGCACCTTGAACACTTCATCAATAAACCTTTGCAGGTCCTCCTCCACTTTAGAGCCAAAGAAAGAAGGGGAATTCATTCTTGTGAAATCCCTAATCTTATAAGAGGGCATTGGGGTTCACTTGAACCCTAGTGTCCCTAGCCACTTGAATTGCCAACACTTGAGTCAAACTATGAATAGTTTCCCTTATCTCGACATTAGACATATCCCTTTCTTTAGTAGGAACTTGAGGGTTTTGAGGAGCTTGAGAAGGAACCACCTGATTCACATTATCCTCTTCGACCCTCCTAGTATTACTCCTTCTTGTATTCATTACTTTTAAGCACAAGAAAAGTATAAAAAAGAAGAATTAGATAGAGTTGAGACTCTTAGGCATGACTAATTAATATCAAAAGAGTGAAAGTTCCTGAGCATCTCATAGCCTCTCTTTCATAAGTATGGCGTGCTTCACACTCATGAACAAGACTCTACTAAACGTGGTATTTTGTGAAATCCAATATGCGCATAAAGTAATCATCATAAGCCAACCCAACATGATATCATCCCTACATGTAGACATCTCAGGCAATACTCGTGAAATGCAAATAATATAATCTTAAACCCTATACAAAACTAAGTATCACAATATGCGACCCACTTCATTCATATATTCCTAATATCATATCATAAGTTACCATATACATAAGGATATACATAAGTCATAGTCAACATAGTAAGAGAACAAAACTACAACCATCTCATAGGATCCCACAAGTGAAATGTGTAAGAGAAGTCTCATAAACTCCCTTACACTGTGTAGAAACCCTTAAAAAATCCCTAGTAAGAGTTCATACATTTTCTTTATTCATTTACTTTTACAGTATGTAAATAGTTTGAAATAACCAATATAAGACTATGTGAGCTACATGGAATCCGGTGTTCTACTCCAACACCGAAAAGAAAAGGTTAGAACTTGCCTAAGGTGTAACCTTTTGTACATAGCTATATTGGCGGATCAACTAAGCTAGAGTCCTATGTGGGCACATATTTAAGGGTCAAAGGATTTTACTAGAGACCTTAACTTGAAAATATGGGGGTTTCCATCTCATGAGACAAACACCTAAATTGTGTGGAGCCGGACTTACTAAACCTGACACCCCCATCTCATTTACATGACCTTTCGTTATTAAGAATATATTCCCTTTATTAATCATATTTAGTCATGACACAAGTTCTCATTGTTACGATCGGAATGTAGACCCCAGACGAGATCAGCGTCGCTGACCTCTCAGAGGTAGCAAACAAGCCTACATACGCCATTCTTACTTCATCTAGGTTAATTTTAGCGGAAAATTTGAAAATTTTTGTTTCTTAACATGCTTAATAAACATTCTACTACATACGTAATTGTTCACCATCAACCATCTAACATTAAGATCATCAAATAAGAGAAACAATTTATTATAACAATAAAGATGTACTTGCCAAAATGGCACCAATACAATGTCTGAACAAAGACGAAAAAGAAACGCTAGTGGACATACTCCACTAGCTCAATCCTACAACTAAGCTAGAATGTAAATGGGAAAGCATCCTTTAAAGCATGAGGGCCTACCAAGTCCGGATGAATGTTCGACGTCCGGATAAGTGCAGCGTTGATCCTGTAGCTCTAGCGTCCACCTGTGCCTGCACCTAAAAGTATAGAGTTGTATAGGGTTAGTAAACACTTGTACTAAGTATGGGTATATGAAAGCACACACCAAGGACATGCATGAGTAAGATTAGCTCTTTCCTAATAACATGATTATAGAAGTGCAAGTCAGTGGACATGCCAAATTGAGATTAGGAAAGTGAGTGAGCTTTCCGAATTTGAATTAGGAAAGTTTATGAGATTTCCAAATTTGGATTAGGAAAGTTATGCCATGAGAGTAACATACATCATCATACTCAACATTTTGCACACATCACACAACAGCGTACACATAGCACATATCATAATTTCTATAACACATAACGTTGTTCGTATCATTCATTCATATGCTATGAGACCTTGGAATTATGGACTTGACATTAAGACTTCCCAAAAATGAGGGCTCAACGTATGGGGCCTCCAACTAGGGAGTCTGCATTAGCAAACACAGAGTTTGCTTCGTTCATTCATATGTACTTAATTTCATTTCATTCATGGGACAGTGTAAACACCAACTATACCTAGGATGTAGTTTAAGACTTTCATCAGGTTCGTTGTGCAATGACCAAGAATGACCTAATGTCCTTACTTGAATCTAACTCACCTCTTGATTATCCTATCCTAACACATTTGGTATCATTTGTTTCATTATGTGTATCATTTTGAGGCTGGCCTCATTCATTCATTAGGAACTTTAACTTTAACCGACATAGATCATGTGAGCATCATGAAATCCAGTGTCATGAAACCCCACACCGAAAAGAGTTGGAATCACCGGCCAAAGTGACCCAAAACATGCTAGCGTACATGGGAATTGAACTTCGCCACATCTATATATTGGCAGTGTAGGTTCAAAGACTAGGAGATATAAGGAGACCCATACCCGGCATGCTGGACAGTCTCATCTCATGAGAGTTACATGAACCTCCACCCTTCTCAAAAGAAGGTATCATCTCTCATAGCTAGTCTATCGGTGCTCAGTATAAAGTTCCATTACATTTAATTCATACGTCATGGAAGCTGGCTTCTAGTATGAGGACATCATAGATAAATAGATGATTTCTCATCTAATCATTAGTATTAAGTGTATTAATGTCAATACTTTCATTAGAGTGTTCATAGAGACTGGTCTCTTCATTAACTTTACACTCTCATAGGTGAGTACGTTTTGGCAACATTTACTTAGGCTCATTTGAGATTGCTATCATCTTTTACATTATACTCATACCAAGTTGTCACCACATTCATCAATATTATCACATTTGCTCTTCATAATTACTCATCCCTTTTTACGTGAATGTTAATTTCATCTTATGCCAATGCACTTGGTCATTTGTGTGTTTCACACTCTTACTTAACCCTTCTAGGGTTTCATGATTTCATTACATAATAATCATTTCATCGTATGCCAATGCACTTGGCCATTTAGTGTGTTTTACACTCGTACTTAACCCTTTTAGGGTTACATCATTTCATTACATACATCTTAGGTTCACTTATTTTTAAACGTATGCTAGACTTATAGGTCTATACATACAAGCCATAAGGCTTCATTCATAGTTCGTTTAAGTGATTCATATATTCTTAAGATTATGTAGTACAAGACATATGCATCTTGTATGTATGCCAAGATCACAATTTCGATCTAAGTAGGCAGCATTATTCTTGAAGATTTAATTCACGTATGACTTATGCATCTATACAGAATTTGGGCAAGGGAACCCAATTTCGAGTCCCTTAGACAAAACTTCAATTTTTTTTAATTTATTGTATTTTGGTCAACATGACATTGGAACCCTAGATCGAGCCCCAACATAAATGTTTCCTCTTTATTTTTTTATCCTCTGAATTAACTCTTACTTGGCCGAGGGGTTGTGGGATCAAACCCCCACAGCCCCTTTTATTGTGTTTTTTTAAATCTTTTTCTCCTTGTCTATTTCGAGTTGACTATGAGGTTGTGGGATCAAAACCCCATAGCCTCTTTTTGTTTTTCTTTTATTCACCTCCTTAAATCTGCCTAAGAGGTCGTCGGTTCGATTCTCACACGCCTCCCCCTTTATTTTTCTTTTATTATCCTCCTTAAATCTGCCTAAGAGGTCGTGGGTTCGATTCCCACACGCCTCCCCCTTTATTTTTGTTTTATTCACCTCCTTAAATCTACCTAAGAGGTCGTGGGTTCGATTCCCACACACCTCCCCCTTTAGTTTTCTTTTATTCACCTCCTTAATATGCCTAAGAGGTCGTGGGTTCGATTCCCACACGCCTCCCCCTTTAGTTTTCTTTAATTCTCCTCCTTAATCTGCCTAAGAGGTCGTGGGTTCGATTCCCGCTCGCCTCCCCCTTTATTTTTCTTTTATTCTCCTCCTTAAATCTGATTGAGAGGTGGTGGGTTCGAATCCCTCTCCTCTCATTTCATATTTTTTTCTTTTAAGTTACATTTTCTAGCCAATACCATGGTTCGAATCCCCTTCACCACATTTCTTTTTAGTTCTTTGTTTTCATGGTTTATAACATGGTGAGTTCACAGGTTCAATCCTCCATGACCTCACTTGTTTTAATTCATTTTTTCAATATTTTGAACCCTCTTTGCTGACCGAAATTCATCACTAGAAGCTGGAAATTTTCTTTTAATATTTCAGCATCCTTTCATCAAGTTACACATTAGTTCTTAAGGGAATTTCTTAGTGCATTTAGAACGTTTTAGGTGCGTTTTCATGGATTCATTTAGACAAGAGATTATCCCTCAAATCAGCCACATTTCAACTCATATGAACATCACATTTACATCAACATGTGTACATGAAATATAAATAACTATCATGCCATTTCAAGTCCTAAACCATGAACAATAGCCACGACAACACACACATACACACGTAGATACATTTTCGGAAACATTAACATAAGTCACATAATTCCAAACATACATATTAACACCTAATAATTACGAAAACACGTTTCATCCCCAGTTTTCTACCAGCAAACATAACCAACCTATGATTCAATGGGAGCTAGTGACAAGGACATGCAACCGGCAACAATCTTAGTTTTTGGAATATATTCGTTTGAACCTTAGGAGGTCTCTTGGGAAAGGGACCAAGAGAGAAGAGAACCAATACCTTTTTGACGTTCAACCCTCGACTTGTTGCACAAAGAACTCCTACAAACACACGTCCAACACCAAAAGTTCAACACCAAACTCGACGGAAAACCTTCTCTTTGCCTACGTGATTCATTAATGTTTGTTTTTCTTATTTTTTTCGTGTGAGTTCTTCAAGTGTGAAGAACTTTGGTTTACCTACTATTTTTGGAGTTATTTTGGCAGAGAAAACGTGAATGAGAGTGATAGAGATGTGAGAGATGGAGATGAGCGTGGGAGAGAAGAGTTTTCTTAGGCTTACGAGTCAAGTCTAGGACTTAGTCAAATAAGATTTTATTTAATTACTAAAAATCCGATTTCCTTTTATTTTAAATCAGATAATAACTAATAAATATAAATGAATTACATTAATTTACCAAATTAAAAAAAATTATTTAATTCATTGCTTCCACCTAGGTTTGAACCGGGTGGAGCAAGACTTCAGTTCAAAAGCCCAATTTCGGCCCTCTCTCCCCAAAATTCCCCTCCACATTATTAATAAAATAATTAATTATAAATTTAGGGTTATTACGATCTACCCTTAGCCTGAAAAAAATACTATTTTACCCCTAGACCCTCCAAACCAAAGATTTCCTCTTTTTAAGTCCGGTAAAGACTCCTTCGAGTAAATCTACATATTCGAGAGCCCTACATGGTTGGAACCAACCTTTCCTATCCCAAATAACTCCCCAATTTAGTTGTCTTGGATGTATCAAGAGTTTCGAGTTTTTGTTCTACTCGCATCAATCCGTGTGAACCCGGTCTAATCGTTGGTATTCTAGACATATTAAGCATTACATAGCATATCTATTTTTAGGGTTGTTACACTCATAGAATTTACTAGACAATTATGTAAACATCTAATCATAATAGCTCATAGAGGTTCATAAGTGAGAACATTCTGTCACTTTAGAAAAACTAGCAAGTGAGTAAACCTTTCACTTTAACATTATATTATAATCATGAGAACTATCTTTCAATCGTATAACAATCATACCATATCATACATACATACTATAGTTAATTCAATTGTATAGGGTTAAGCATGACAGAAACTTGTCATTAACTCCAAAATAACACACATTATATCAATCATTACTATCTAACCAATTCATCTTTCATACGTAAGTTCAAAGAAGAACCAACTACCTACTTGCCTTCATGGGAATTCATCCGTCAGCTACCCCAAAATGCATAACCAACACATAATATAAGGTAAGTTATGAAGCAATAACATAACTAACATCAATATAAAGTAAGATATGAAGCAATAACATAACTAACATCAATATAAAGTAATTCATGAAGCAATAACATAACTAACATCAATATATAAAATTGTTATATTTATTATCTTCAATCAATTAACCATATCAAATCCAAGATTTATGAAATTGGGGAAGAACATGGGTCAAGGGGAGTTCCAAGTTTACAATAACAACTACCCATCATTATACTCCTAAACAACCTTAGGTAATCATAATTTATTATAATTGATTTCAAAATTTCATTTTTTAAAGAAGACTCATGTGTAGAGAAAAACCCTAGATCTTGGGAAATTTTGAATACATCTTTGAAAGGAATTGAACATGTTCAAGCTTGGTGAAGGAACATCTAAAGTTTGGGCCAAAAGGCCAAATGTTGAACTAGATACACCTCCGTTCTGCGCTTGTGCCTCCACCTGCACCACTACCAGCACCAGAATAACCAGAGTTGTCAAAGAGCATGAGAACCTAGTATGTATGTGAAATTGGTAAGCTAACATCATTGATCATCCATATACAATCTAATCTAGAACTGATTTTTTATGTTCCTAACTAGGACGGGTTTTCTGACTGGTTATCATGTTCACCACCATTTGAACCACTTACACCTGATTAAAACTTCAGCGATCTCAATGTTGATGCATTCGTCGTTGTTGCTGCTCCAAAAGATTCAACATTGGGTATTTTTACCCAAACCACAAATGTTCCTTCCCATGCATTCATTCTTCCCCTATACATATTTATTTTTGTATAAAAGGTTACACCTTAGGAATATGCTAACCCTCTCTTTTTGGGTCGGGAGTAGAACATCGGATTCCATGTAAATCACATGGTCTAATGTTGGTTATTACAACCTTTTTACGTAATGTAAAAGTAAATGAATAAAGGAGAAGTATGAATTATTACTACGACTTTCTTAAGGGGTTCTACATAGTGTAAGGGAGGGTATGAGACTTTTCTTACACATTGCACTAGTGGGATCCTAAGAGATAGTTGTAGTAGTGTTGTCTTATGAGTATGTTACTATGACTTATGTATATCCTTACGTATATGGTAACTTATGATATGATATTAGGAATGTATGTATGAAGTGGGTCACCTAATGTGATACTTAGTTTTGGATTGGGTTACAGAATTTTATTCTTTGCATTGAACAAGTATTGTGTGGGTTGTCTACATGTTGGGATGATATCATATTGCGTTGACTTATGATGCTTACTTTATATTCATATTTGATATACTTGTCAAAAGCATGTTTTGACTAAAATGCCCTTTTATATATGCATTGATGAATTTAATGCATAAAAGGCATAATTTATCATAATTGATTCATAATATTGTTTCTCAAAAAATACCCATTTGTAGAGAAAAATCCTAGATTTTGGGGAATTTTGAATACATCTTTGAAGGGACTTCTTGGGGAAAGGAATCCCACGAGTAAAAAAACCATACCTTAATAAAGATTTATCCACGAAATTGAGTTGAATACTTTGAGAATTGATCCTCTTCTTTGAGCTCCAAAGTTATTTAATGGAGCTTTAGGAAAGAGATAGAAGCTAGAGAGAAGGAAGAGCTTTAATAATTCTTTTTTGACTTCTAATTTAGTGTTTTTTATTTTGATTGGGGAATGGGTGTAAACTGACTAAAAACTATATATATAACTCCAAAATACCCAAAAACACACTAGTCGGTCCATAAAACAAAAGTCTGACTTCACTTTTCATTAGATCTCAAAATTTGTCAAGAATAGGAGGTGGGTCCGCGACGCGCAGTAGTGTGCAAATTAATTTTAGAAAATGATTTTTTAGGAAGAAGACCTCGTATTAGCTCTACGATGCGGAGCTGAAATTTTCAAGATCTTGAGCCATGCGCCGGCCAATGCCAAATTTCGTCAATATGAATTTCTTCTTCGCTTCTCATCTCTAAACCTTCACAACTTCCCCGATTCTTTCCCCAGACAATTAAGACTAATTACCTCTTTTAGGTCATAATTCATTGGGTTAGACTCTAGTTTAGGTTATAGTATTTCCAGGGTTTTAAAGATGTTCAACATATATACATAAAACTAGACATGATCATTGCATAAAACCCCTTTTGAACTAACACTATTTGTGGGAAGTGAAAATTATAAGTTTTTCTCTATCTTTGACACTATATGTATAGAATCCTTCTCTAAGTCTTTTAATTCACCAAATCCCGTTTCTCTCTTTCATTTTCTTTCTCTATCATTATTTGGTGAAATGAAAGACCTAGAGAAGGATATTATATATAGCGTGAAAAGTAGATAAAGAGTTAACACTTGAATTTTTTCCCTTCCAACCAATAGTGTCAGTTCGCAAAGGGCTTTTATGGAATTACCATCGCTAGTTTATATATATATATATATATATATATATATATATATATATATGTTGACCACATCTTTAATTTATTTTCTCATGAACTTCAATTTAAATTCTTACTTCCGGATTAAAATTTCAAGTTATCTTTGAAAATGTTGAAGCATATGACAATGTCATTTAAAATTATGTTTGACTGATTAAACAACACATATTTTAGTTATTTACTTAGTAATGTTTTCAATTCACACATTTTCACATGTGGCCTGATTCATTTTGGAGATACAAAGATTTTAACGTGCTTATAATGTTTGTCATCTCTAATACCATGTTGAAAAGTTTGGGTGTTTTGAGTCTTCTCCCCCTTCTAGGAAGGCAAAGGGTTAGGAATGAATTATTCATAACCTTAAGTTAAACTCTTGATAAAAAGTACTGAAATTAGCACAATTATATTGGTGAGCAGTGACATAGGCAGAAAATCTATGAAGGGCGTCCAAAATAAAGCCCAACATAGAAAAATGTGGCCATGGGTAACTAAACCTCAATGACAAACAACCTTCTTCACACTATTGCATCTAAGGCTACCACTCTATATACAACAAAGTATCTCATTTTTCATTTAATTTATCATTTTGCAATAGACCAAATTAAACAAAATATACAAAATACTACTGCAACTAAGTTACCACTCTAATACATCAAAATATTTTGTTTTTCATTTAATTAACTGTTTTACAGTAAACCACATTAAACAAAATATACAAAACATAGATGGATTGGTAAGAACTTGGGTATTGTGTACATTGGACACACTTTTTACACTACATTATGGCTCATTGTTGTTATTTAGGGTGTTCAAAATACTTAATATATCAATATCAAGTAATATTTGACCCGAAACAGTTCTAAGAGGGGTAATTTACTGCATAAAAACAAGCTCGGGAAATTTATTGTAGAAACAAGACAAGACAAATTGTGGAAAATATCATGGAAGATACTAGACATTATGGAATAAGCAAGACAAATTGTGGAAAATACAGCTTCAAAGTTCAACATTTATATAGTTGAGGAAATCTACTAGTAAATGTCATTGTTAATAGTGCTTAAAGTAAGTCGAAGGTACAAGAATACAAGCAGTTCGAAAAGATACCAGCTAATTGCAGAAGAGTTCTAAACATGAAAAAAGCACAAATCGCAAGTTCTAGAATCAATACAAGAAAGATAAAGGACATAAACAATCAGTATACACAATATTTACACTAATCAAGATGTGGTGAGTCTCACAAAATTTTATATGTACACCTCATGTTTTTTCCAATACCAATGCTTAAAATCGGTGATAAATAAAGAGTTACCTTCTCTGACTTATGAGCTTACAAAAGAAGAAATCTGCAAAATTTGAGTACTATACATGCAAAGCACATCGTCCATTGTCATAGAGAGGAAGATCGAGAGCAGCACATTTGTCTCCACAACTAAAAATGGAGTTAGCTCTAGAAATAAGAATATACTAAACCAAGATAAAGGAGAGATTAGAAACATAATAGATGAGGAAGATTAGGAGGAACAGTACCTACTGAAGAAATTGGGGAAAATATTAAAACTAGGGCAAGAAATATAAAGGATATTCATATATTTGGGCTAACTTTCCTTTTTAAAGTTGGGCCAGACATACATGTATTTTTTTATATTTATGATTGAATAAATGAGCTTTCAGCTCAAATTTGATTAAAAAAGCAATATTTTCCTACATATATTATGTAATTTTTCGGTGAAGGGTGTTCAATTCATAGTTCCAGCCCTGTTGGTGAGATCCAGTTTAAGCAATTAATTAACAATGCAAACAAAAACGTACTATTATAAAAAGTTCAACACAATAATTATCGACTATTGGATATTGCAATGTTAGTAATTTATATTTTTTGCACTCATAGATTAATATATTATATGTAGATATGCTATTAATGAAGTAGTTCATTGTATGATTTAATAAAGTATTAAAGTTTGGAGCCTTAAAGTAATTTTCTATTCATATGAGTTTATTTTTGTAAAACGTTGGTATATCAAAGAGCTAAAATTAGAAAGAACTAAATTGGAAATAGCAAAATCTAAAATATTGCAAGTTATGGTTAAGTTGTGAGTTTTGAGTCAATTTCAAATAATCATAATTTTCAGTACATGATGAGTCTGGTGTAACACAATCTATCAAATGAAAAGTCTTGGGTATCCTCTTTCCAATTTCATCGAGTTTGCTACATTTCGAGCTCGTACGAGGAAGATATGCCCATTTGAACTTTGTCTTTCAAGTAAGGAAAGTTACCCAAATTTATGATTAGAAGGAAGGATTAAATAGTATTAAGAATCTTAGGAATGACTAATGAATAAAAAAAGAGTGAAAGTTCCTAAGCATCACATACCCTATCATACACAAGTGTGGCACTCTTCACACCCATGAACAAGACTCTACTCGACATGGTATTTTGTGACATAAATCCTACATTATTCTCAACCTCATTTTCTTATACTAGATTCGTAACGACTCGAGATCACCCCTTAGTCATTACCGGCATATTCGACCTCGAAGAGGTCTTATACAAGCCTTTAGCATTCATCATAGCATGTATCATGGAATAAAAATGCAAAAAATTTAAAACTTTTACTTTGCAAGTTCAACTTCACTTCATATATGAAAAAATATATAATATAAATTCGTCACATTTTACCATCTAGACAATAGAAGTATAGAAATTTGTACTTAACCCTTACATCAATAAAAAGTCTAGAAATAGGAAAGTACAACAATGTCTTTCAACATAACAAAAGAACTAAAAATCTAGGACATATGGTCTTGTCCACGGACTTGAAGACTCACCAAATTGGAGAAAAAAATCCAAGTGTCTTGATAAATAGCCTTGGAATCTCCTCAAAGGCCCGAACCTACAATGTTCGAGAAAAAGGAAAGAAAATATGGATTAGTACATCACACGTACTAAGTATGACTTTTATGCATAAAAATCATCAACGTATGTGTAAAAGGACATTTTAGTCAAAACATGCTTTTTACCAAGTAAATCCAATATGAATATAAAGTAAGCATTATAAGTCAACCCAGCATAATATCATCCCACATGTAGACAACCCAAGCAATACTTGTGCAATGCAAAGAATAGAATCCCATAACCCAATCCAAAACCACATATCACATTAAGCGACCCACTTCATACATACATTCCTAATATCATATCATAAGTTACCATATACTTACGGATATACATAATTCATAGTCAACATATTCATAAGAGAACACTATAAATACCCTCCCTTACACTATGTAGAACCTCTTAACAAAGCCCTAGTAAAAGTTCATACATCTCCTTTATTCATTTACTTTTACATTAGGTAAAGAGGTTGCAATAACCAACATAAGACCATGTAAGCTACATGGAATCCGGTTTCTACTCCCGGCCCAAAAAGAGAGGGTTAGCACTTGCCTAAGGTGTAACTTTTCGTACATAGCTATCTAGGCGGATCCACTAATCTATTATCCTATGTGGGCATATAGTTAAGTGTCAAGAAGATTGTTAATAGAAACCCTAACTTGCTAATGTGGGGCTTTCCATCTCATGAAACAATACTTCAATTGGGAATATGTATTTGCTAAACGTGACGAAACCCATGTGAGGCGCCGGACTTACAAAATGTAAGACCCCATCTCATTTACCTTTCGATTTTAGTCATCACATAAGTTCACATTAATATATTTGGGCTAACTTTCCTTTATAAAGTTGGGTTCGACATACATGTATTTTTATTATATTTATGATTGAATAAACAAGTTTCAAGCTCATATTTGATTAAAAACAATAATATTTGACCTACATATATCATGTAACTTTTCGGTGAAGGGTGTTCAATTCATAGATCTGGCCCTGTTGATGAGATCAAGTTTAAGCAATTAATTAACAATCGAAACAAATATTAGAGTACTATTAAATCTCAAAACAATAATTATTGACTACTGGAGATTACAATGTTAGTAGTTTACATTTTTTGCATACACATATTAATATATTATATGTAGATATTTTATTAATGAAGTAGTCCATTGTATTATATAATAAAGTATTAAAGTTTGGAGCCTTAAAAGTAATTTTTTATTCATATAAGTTTTTTTTTAACACCCTATTATATCAAAGAGCTAAAATTAGATAGAACTAAATTCTAAATAGCAAAATCTAAAATATTGCAAGTTATGCTTAAGTTGTGAGTTTTGAGTCAACTTCAAACGATCATAATTTTCAGTATATGATGAGTCAGGATAATCATCAGATATCAAATGAAAGGTCCTGGGAATCCTTTTTCCAACTCCATCGAGTTTGCTACATTTCGAGCTTGTATGAGGAAGATAAGATAGCTTGTCCAGTAATGAAAGTTACCCGAAATTATGATTAGAAGGAAGGACAAGATAGAATTAAGACTCTTAGGAAAAACTAATCAATATAAAAAGAGTGAAAGTTCCTAAGCATCTCATAGCCTCTCATTCATAAGTGTGGCGTCCTTCACACCCATGAACAAGAATCTACTCGACATGGTATTTTATGACATCAATCCTACATTATTCTCAATCTTATGCTCAGATATCATGTTTGTAACGATCTGAGAGCACCCCCTAGTCGTTACCAGCGTATTCGACATTGAAGATATGTTATTAGATCTCTTAGCATTCGTTATAGCATGTATCATAGAATAAAAATTCAGAAAATTTAAAACTTTTACTTTTGAACTTCCACCTCACTTCATATATGAAAAAAATAGAATCTAACTTGGTCACATCATACCATCTATACAATAAAAGTTTAGAAATTGGGACTTAGCCCTTACATCAATAAGAAGTTTAGAAATAGGAAAGTACAACAATGTCTTTCAATATAGCAAAATATTTAAAAAGTTACAACATAGGATCTTGTCCTTGGACTTGAGTACACACCAACTTGGACAAGCAAATCCAAGTGTCTTGAGAAATAGCCTTGAGATCTCCTCAAAGGCCCGAACCTACAATGTTTGAGAAAAGAGAAAAAAAATATAGACTAATACATCACACGTACTAAGTATGGCTTCTATGCATTAAAATCATTCATGCATGTATAAACTGACAATTTAGTCAAAACATTCTTTTTACCAAGTAAATCCAATATGAACATTGTCACGACCCAAATCCGGGCCGCGACTGGCACCCACGCTTACCCTCCTATGTGAGCGAACCAACCAATCTAACCTTAACATTTCAATGTAATAACAACAAAAGTAATGCGGAAGACTTAAACTCATTAATAAAAATCAATAATCAACTTCTATAACTCAAAAACTTATCATTATCCCCAGAATCTGGAAGTCATCACCACAAGAACATCTACAATCAAAGGAATAAACTAAGAGTATTCTAAAAGCTAAAAATACATAAGAAGCTAGTCCGTGCCGGAGGTTCAAGGCATCAAGACGTGACGGAGGAGATCCAGTCCAAGCTAGAAGTGTTAGCTCACCCTGAAGATCCGGTGTGACGAAGACTGGCTTGAATTACTGTTGAGTCGAAGATGACGGCACGTTTGCTGCATTCCACAATTAAACAAGAAGAAAACAATAAAAGTAGGGGTCAGTACAAACACGGGTACTGAGTAGATATCATCGGCCAACTCAAAATAGGGAACAGTATATATCAAGTATTATCATAAATCAACTATAAAACTCAACATGTAACAACAAGAAGTACTATAATCATCAATAAGTACTATCAAATTCACACATGAGGACTCAAGCCCCAATACCATACTCATTTGGGAATCATGTTCGTTAGATTGAGTATATTAACATCTTTCAAGATTCATTATCTTTCCTCCTCTTATGTCAGTTCGTGACACTCCGATCCCCTAATTCTATGTGTCGGAACGTGACACTCCGATCCCCTACATGTGTCGGAACGTGACACTCCGATCCCCTACATGTGTCAAAACGTGACACTCTGATCCCCTACATGTGTCAGAACGTGACACTCCGATCCCCTACATGTGTCGGAACGTAACACTCCGATCCACTAAATCTATGTGTCGGAACGTGACACTCCGATCCACTAAACTATGTGTCGGAACGTGACACTCCGATCCACTAAATCTATGTGTCGGAACGTGACACTCCGATCCACTAATATCATTCTGTAAATCATCAAGCCTTCTCTATACCAAGGCATTCTCAATCCCATTACTTTAATTCATCAAGACTTCTTCTATACCAAGGCATCATCATTAATAATGTATATTAAAGTTTCTTTTCAAGATTTGGGATTCAATATTTTTGATCATGCTCATCTTATCACAATCACACAATCATATTCATGCAAACATACAATTAAGCATATAGTAGGGTTTACAATACTACCAATACATATCATTCTCTACTAAGAGTTTACTATGAAAGCATGAAAACCATAACCTACCTCCACCGAAGAATTGGAATCAACAAGCAATCTCCCAAGCTTTGATATTCTTCTTCCTCGTTCGATTCCCTCTCTCCCTCTTGTTCTTTCTATTTTCTTTATTCAAACCCTCTTTCTTTTACCCTAATTAGTATATAATTAAGAATAAAAGATGGCAATAATACCCCACTAATTAACTTAGGGTTACCTCTTTTAACCCCTCACGAATTTGAGTTATTAATATAAACCCATGAACTTTATAATTAAGGAAAGAATAGTCAAAAACGTCCCTTAAAACTTAACCAGAAATCTGACTCCAACTGGGATTATGCACACTGTGACGGGCCGTCGTGCCTGTGACGGTCCGTCCTGCGTGTCGTCGCAAGGGTCAGAGACCCAAATTTCCACCAAGGGTCTGTGACGGTCCGTCCTGCCATTCCGTCACAAAGTTCAGAGAGTCGATTTTCAGTACCCAATTTCAGATTTCTTAAGTGTTTTGAAACGAGACCCTGCGACGGTCTGTCGTTCCCATGACGTTCCGTCGTGGGGTCCGTCGCTTCTGCCAGTTTTTCCAGAATTGAAGTCTGTTGCTCAAAACGACTAAACGGGTCGTTACATTAGATACCAATTTACCCATCGTTCGTCCCCGAACGATCAAAAGAAGGAAAACAAGGGCGAAAAGGAGTACCTGAATCTGTAAACAGATGTGGGTATTTTTCTCGCATATCCGCCTCCTTCTCCCAAGTGGCTTCTTCAACCGGTCGATTCTTCCATTGCACCTTGATGGATGCAATCTCTCTTGACCTCAACTTGCGAACTTCTCTATCTAAAATAGCAACAGGATCCTCCTCATAAGACAAGTTCTCATCAAGCAAAACGGAATCCCAACGGATAATGTAGTTTCCATCCCCATGGTATCTTTTCAACATCGCCACATGGAATACCGGATGTACTCCGGACAGCCCGGGAGGCAAGGCTAACTCATAAGACACCTCTCCTACTCGCTTAAGTACTTCAAATGGTCCAATGTACCTTGGACTTAGTTTACCCCTTTTTCCAAACCGCATCACCCCTTTCATTGGTGAAACTTTCAACAAGACTTGTTCACCTTCCATGAACTCTAAGTCTCTAACCTTTCGATCTGCATATTCTTTTTGTCTACTTTGCGCCGCTAGAAGCTTTTCTTGAATAGACCTCACTTTTTCCATCGAATCCCTCAAGAGATCAGTACCCCAAGGTCTGACCTCGAACGCATCAAACCAACCAATAGGAGACCTATATCTCCTACCATACAATGCTTCAAATGGGTCCATATCAATGCTTGAGTGATAGCTATTATTGTATGAAAACTCCGCTAAGGGTAAGAAGCTATCCCAATGACCACCAAACTCTATCACACACGCACGAAGCATATCCTCCAACACTTGAATCGTTCGCTCAGACTGACCATCGGTCTGGGGATGGAACGGAGTACTAAGGTCCAACTTAGTACCCAATTCTGCATGCAATGTTTTCCAAAACTTAGAAGTAAACTGCGTACCTCTATCTGATATGATGGATAGTGGAACCCCATGCAATCGCACCACTTCCGAGATGTAAAGTTTGGCTAACTTTTCTGCATTGTAAGTCACCTTGACCGGAATGAAATGAGCAGATTTAGTTAACCTATCAACAATCACCCAAATGGAGTCATACTTACCCATTGTCTTAGGAAGACCAACCACAAAATCCATTGCAATTCTTTCCCACTTCCATTCCAGAATGGGCATTCTCTGAAGCGTTCCTCCGGGCCTGTGGTGTTCATACTTTACTCGTTGACAGTTTGGACATTTGGCAATAAAATCCACAATGTCACGCTTCATTCTACTCCACCAAAAGTGTTGCTTTAGGTCACGATACATCTTGGTTGCGCCCGGATGTATAAAATACCTTGAACTATGAGCCTCTGTCAGAATAGTGTTGATCAGACTATCGACGCGGGGTACACATACCCTTCCCTTGATTCTCAAAACACCTTCCTCATCGATTTGTGCTTCCTTAGCCTCCCCTCGCAATACTTTATCTTGAATTCTTCTTAGTTTCTCATCATCAAACTGTTTTCCCTTAATTTTGTCAAGAAAAGAAGATCTTGACTCCACAGAAGCTAAAAATCCTCCCTTCTCATTTACTTCTAATCTCATAAGGTCGTTAGCCAGAATCTGAACTTCTCTAGCCAATGGGCGTCTAGAAGCTTGCAAGTGAGCTAGACTTCCCATGCTTCCCGCCTTTCTACTTAAAGCATCCGCTACAACATTCGCCTTCCCCGGATGATACAAGATAGTGATATCGTAGTCCTTTAGTAACTCCATCCATCTCCTCTATCTTAAGTTCAAATCTTTCTGAGTAAAGACATACTGAAGGCTACGATGATCCGTATAGATCTCACACTTAACCCCATATAAATAGTGTCTCCATTGTTTTAATGCAAACACTACCGCGGCCAATTCCAAATCATGAGTGGGATAGTTACGTTCATGCACTTTTAATTGTCTTGAAGCATAAGCAATCACACTCTTCTCTTGCATTAGTACTGCACCCAAACCAGAATAGGATGCATCACAATAAACAATGAAGTTCTTACCCTCTACTGGCAAGGTAAGGATAGGTGCGGTAGTCAACAAAGTCTTGAGCTTCTGAAAGCTTTCCTCACATTCATCCGACCATACAAATGGGACATTCTGCTTAGTCAAGTTCGTCAATTGGGAAGCAATAGAAGAGAATCCCTTGATAAATCGGCGGTAGTAGCTAGCTAACCCAACAAAGCTCCTTATTTCTGACACATTAGTGGGTCTTACCCAATTCTTCACTGTCTCAATCTTAGAAGGATCCACCATCACTCCATCCTTAGAAACCACGTGCCCCAAGAAGGACACCGCATCTAGCCAAAATTCACACTTAGAGAACTTGGCATAAAGCTTTTTCTCCCTCAACATTTCCAATACCATTCTCAAGTGCTCTTCATGTTCCTTCTTGCTCTTTGAGTATACCAATATATCATCAATAAATACGATCACGAAGAGGTCCAAATATGGCTTAAAAATCTCGTTCATCAAGCTCATGAACGCAGCAGGGGCATTCGTAAGACCAAAGGACATCACTACAAATTCGTAATGCCCATACCTCGTTCGAAAAGCAGTCTTTGGCACATCCGTTGCCCGTATTTTCAATTGATGATAACCGGATCTCAAGTCAATCTTAGAGAAGACACAAGCACCTTGTTCATTCACCCCATCCTCCCCCTCTCTTATCACTTCCTCAGTCGGTGGAGGAGTCACCGCCCTAGTATCAGATGGGCTAGGTGCTCGTCCTCTTCCCCTAGAGGACGTCCTCCCACGACCTCTACCACGGCCTCTTGCCTCTGCTCTTCCTCGAGCTACAGCCCCAGTGGCTGGCTCAGACGCACCCTGTCCCGCCGGTGCTGGTGTTGGTGTTGGCGTAGTTGTTGCTCTAGTTCTAACCATCCGCGAAAGAGAGTGAAGGTGGTCAGATACCAATTCGTATCGTCTAGATACCAATTGGACTCAAGTAGTAGCACGAAAGAAAGAATGAAAGAGTGAAGTTTTCCTAAAGTCTTATAGCCTCTCAAGGAAAAGTAAAGGCGTCCCCCTACCGTTACTTAAGACTCTACTAGACCTGTTCTTGTGTGATGAGACCAACGAACCTAATGCTCTGATACCAAGTTTGTCACGACCCAAATCCGGGCCGCAACTGGCACCCACACTTACCCTCCTATGTGAGCGAACCAACCAATCTAACCTTAACATTTCAATGTAATAACAACAAAAGTAATGCGGAAGACTTAAACTCATTAATAAAAATCAATAATCAACTTCTATAACTCAAAAACTTATCATTATCCCCAGAATCTGGAAGTCATCACCACAAGAACATCTACAATCAAATGACTAAACTAAGAGTATTTTAAAAGCTAAAAATACATAAGAAGCTAGTCCGTGCCGGAGGTTCAAGGCATCAAGACGTGACGGAGGAGATCCAGTCCAAGCTAGAAGTGTTAGCTCACCCTGAAGATCCGGTGTGACGAAGACTGGCTTGAATTACTGTTGAGTCGAAGATGACGGCACGTTTGCTGCATTTCACAATTAAACAAGAAGAAAACAATAAAAGTAGGGGTCAGTACAAACACGGGTACTGAGTAGATATCATCGGCCAACTCAAAATAGGGAACAGTATATATCAAGTATTATCATAAATCAACTATAAAACTCAACATGTAACAACAAGAAGTACTATAATCATCAATAAGTACCATCAAATTCACACATGAGGACTTAAGCCCCAATACCATACTCATTTGGGAATCATGTTCGTTAGATTGAGTATATTAACATCTTTCAAGATTCATTATCTTTCCTCCTCTTGTGTCGGTTCGTGACACTCCGATCCCCTAATTCTATGTGTCGGAACGTGACACTCCGATCCCCTACATGTGTCGGAACGTGACACTCCGATCCCCTACATGTGTCGGAACGTGACACTCCGATCCCCTACATGTGTTGGAACGTGACACTCCGATCCCCTACATGTGTCGGAACGTGACACTCCGATCCACTAAATCTATGAGTCGGAACGTGACACTCCGATCCACTAAATCTATGTGTCGGAACGTGACACTCCGATCCACTAAATCTATGTGTCGGAACGTGACACTCCGATCCACTAATATCATTCTGTAAATCATCAAGCCTTCTCTATACCAAGGCATCCTCAATCCCATTACTTTAATTCATCAAGCCTTCTTCTATACCAAGGCATCATCATTAATAATGTATATTAAAGTTTCTTTTCAAGATTTGGGATTCAATATTTTTGATCATGCTCATCTTATCATAATCACACAATCATATTCATGCAAACATACAATTAAGTATATAGTAGGGTTTACAATACTACCAATACATATCATTCTCTATTAAGAGTTTACTATGAAAGCATGAAAACCATAACCTACCTCCACCGAAGAATTGGAATCAACAAGCAATCTCCCAAGCTTTGATATTCTTCTTCCTCGTTCGATTCTCTCTCTCCCTCTTGTTCTTTCTATTTTCTTTATTCAAACCCTCTTTCTTTTACCCTAATTAGTATATAATTAAGAATAAAAGATGGCAATAATACCCCATTAATTAACTTAGGGTTACCTCTTTTAACCCCTCACGAATTTGAGTTATTAATATAAACCCACGAACTTTATAATTAAGGCAAGAATAGTCAAAAACGTCCCTTAAAACTTAACCAGAAATCCGACACCAACTGGGATTATGCACACTGTGACGGGCCGTCGTGCCTGCGACGGTCCGTCCTGCGTGTCGTCGCAAGGGTCAGAGACCCAAATTTCCACCAAGGGTCTGTGACGGTCCGTCACACTTGTGATGGTCCGTCCTTCCATTCCGTCACAAAGTTCAGAGAGTCAATTTTCAGTACCCAATTTCAGATTTCTTAAGTATTTTGAAACGAGACCCTGCGACGGTCCGTCGTGCCCATGACGTTCCGTCTTGGGGTCCGTCGCTTTTGCCAGTTTTTCCAGAATTGAAGTCTGTTGCTCAAAACGACTAAACGGGTCGTTACAAACATAAAGTAAGCATCATAAGCCAACCCATATTGACATCATCCCAACATGTAGACAACCCTAGTAATACTTGTTCAATGCAAAGAATAGAATCCTATAACCCTATTAATGTTAAGTATCACTTTAGGCGACCCACTTCATACATACATTCCTCATATCATATCAGAAGTTACGATAAACATAAGGATCATACATAAGTCATAGTCAACATAGTCGTAAGAAACACTACTACAACCATCTCTTAGGATCCCACAAGTGCAATGTGTAAGAGAAGTCACATACCTTCCCTTACACTATGTACAACCCCTTAAAAAAGCCCTGGTAAGATTTCATACATTTCCTTTATTTATTTACTTTTACATTAGATAAAGAGGTTGCAATAATAAATATTAGACCATGTCATCTACATGGAATCCGATGTTCTACTCCCACACCAAAAAGAGAGGGTTAGCACTTGCCTAAGGTGTAACATTTCGTACATACCTATCTAGGTGGATCCATTTAGCTAGAGTCCTATGTGGGCACATAGTTAAGGGTCAAAAAGATTGTTACTAGAAAACCTAACTTGCTAAACGTGGGGTTTCCATCTCATGATACAACACCTATATTGGGAATCTAGACTTTCTAAACGTGATGAAACTGTTGTGGAGAGCCAGAGTTACTAAACATGAGACCCCCATCTAACTTACATGCCCTATCGGTGGTAAGAATTTATTCCCTTTAGTAGTCATCTTTTGTCATCACACAAGTTCACATTAGCCTTTACTAAACTCTTATGTGAACATATTTTCATAATAGGTCATAAGGTTCATAAGTGAGAACAATCCTTTCACTTTAGAAATACTAGCAAGTAAGTAAACCGTTCACTTTAAATTACATTATAATCATGAGAACTACCTTTCAATCATATAACAGTCATACCATATCATACATACATATTTCATAGTTAATTCAAGTGTATAGGTTTAAGGATGAGGGGACCTTGTCATCAACACCACAATAACACATTAGATATAGAATCATAACTATTTAAGCAATTCATCTTTCATACTTAAGTTCAAGGAAAAACCAGCTATCATACCTTCTTGCACTTCATTGGGAATCATGCTTCAACCACCCAACAATGTTAACCAACACATAATATAAGGTAATTCATGAAGCATAAAACAATTAACATCAATATAAGCAATTGATATATTCATTATCCTCAATCAATTCACTATATCAAATCAAAGATTTATGAAATTGGAGAAGAATATGGGTCCAAGGGAATTCCAAGTGAAAAACAACATTTACCCATCATTATACACCTAAAAAAACCCTAAGTAATCATAATTCATCATAATTGATTCACAATTTTGTTTTTCAAAGAAGACCCTTGTGTAGAGAAAAGCTCTAGATTTGGGGGAGTTTTTAAAACATCTTTGTAAGAATATCTTAGGAAAGGAATATCAAGAGTGAAAGAAACTATACCATAATGAAGATTCAGAACCGAAATTGAGTTGAATACTTTAGGAATTGATCCTCTTCTTGGAACTCCAAAGTTCTTAAATGATGGTTTAGGAGAGAGATAGAAGCTAGAGAGAAGGAAGAGCTTCAATTTATTTATTTATTTTACTTCTAGTTGAGTGTTCTATTTTTTTTGATTGGGGAATGAGTGTAAAATGACTAAAAACTATATATACTAACCCTCTCAAAAATACTTAAAATGCCCCTACACTATTTGGACCTTAAAATAAAATTCCAACTTGGCTTTTCATTAAATCTCAAAATTTATCAAGCATTAGAGGTGGGTCCGCCATGCGTAGTAGGGTCCAAATTTATTTTTCAAAAATGGTTTTTCTAAGGTAGAAGACCTCGTGTTATTTCTCAACACGGAGCTGAAATTTTCAAGATCTGGAGATAGGTGCGCGACACGCGGCCAATCCCAAATTTTGTCTGTCAGAATTTCTTCTTCGTTTCTCATCTCTAAACCCTCACAACTTCCCCAACTCTTTCCTCAAATACTTAGGACTGTAATTACCCCTTTTTAGGTTATAAGCCATTGGGGTAGGCCCTAGTTTGGGTCATAGAATTTCTGGAGCGTTACAATATCCCCCCCTTAGGATCATTCATCTACGAATGACACCTTAAACCTTTTATAGGGGAAAAGACTCAATACTAACAGCCCAACAATAAGCAATATCAAAAATGAGTCACAGCTCATAAGAGGATAAATTAACTCGTTCAACACATAATCGTAACATTAAAACATAGGAAATTCATCCACAACTCATCACATACAAAAGCTCATAATTTCATATCATACAAAGAGGAATGACCCTCTCCATTTCAACATGAGATCAATGGTGATCATTAAAGAGTTAACATGTTAATTTATAATCAAAACAACATCAAGCATTCTCAATACAACTCGCATGAGAACCATATAACACAATACATATAAGTGAAAGTCAACCATGAGGAACATAATTCATGAAAACTCAATTTAAGCATGAAATTCTACAAGAATATGCACATATTAAAAAATCATGATGAGTTCAACATTATACAAAACTTTAATTTAAGATAAACTACTAACCTCAACTTTGTCTAAGTGTGAGAGGAAAAAATTGAGGATAGTTGGACTTCATGTCGGCCTCGGCCTCCCATGTTGCACCATCAGCTAGATGGTTTCTCCACAGGACTTTACTGAGGCAACCTATTTATTCCACAATTTCTTAACTTGAAGATCTAAGATTCAATCGGAACCTCTTCATAATAAAGGTTCTCATTCACCCCTAAACAAACTGAGGGAGAATACAAACCGTGTCACCTATAAATATCTTAAGATAAAAACATGGAACAAGGGGTGAACCGGGGCCAATTTATTTGGACATTTCAACTCATAAGCAAATTTCCCGATTCACTTCAAGATTTCATAAGGGCCCACATACCAAGGACTAAGTTTTCCCTTCTTATCAAACCTCATCACCCCTTTCAAGGATTAACTCTTTAAGTAAACCCAATCAGTTATTTCAAACTCAAGGTCCCCATTTCTATTGTCGTTATATGACTTTTGCCGACTATAAGTTGTTTTAACCTATATCTTATTATTCGAACTTTTTCACCCACTTCAAACCACCCAACCAGAGATATACACCTCCTACAATAAATTGTTTGAAATGGTGCCATATAAATATTTGAATGGTAGCTATTGTACTAGGAAAATTCTATTAAAGGTAGGTGATCATTCCAATTACCTTTTAAGTCAACGACACACGCTTTCAACATGTCATCTAGGGTTAAAATGGTGAGATCCGCTTGACCATTCGTTTGAGGGTCAAATGTGGTACTAAGTTTGACTTAAGTACCATACCCACTTTGGAAAGACTTCCAAAAGTGGGAAGTAAAATGGGCATCTCTATCCAAAATGATCAACAAAGTGGCCCATGAAACTTTACGATCTCCTTAATGTACAATCTTGCATAATCTTCAGTCGAATAAGAAACCTTGACGAGAAGGAAATTGGCTGATTTAGTCAATGTATCCACAACAACCCAAGTTGAGTCATGTTACCTACAGGTACGAGGCAACCCTACCAAGGAGTCCATGTTGAAATCTTCCCATTTCTCAGTGGGGATATCAATATCTTGAGTTAGACCTCCTAGTCCTTGATGCTCGGCCTTAACTTGTTGTCAATTTGAGCATCTAGCCACAAAGTTTACTATGTACCCTTTCATTTTATTCCACCAATAAATCTCGCGCAAGTCACGATACATTTTGGTGGCCCAGGGTGTATGGAATATCGGGACCTATGGGCCTTTTCTAAGATTGTTTCCCTTAGGTCATCCACATCCAATACATATAACCTTCCTTGGTACCTAAGAACCCATCTTCTCCTTGAAAGGAAGTCTTTATAGATTTATTAACAAAATGATTCCTTCAACTCCATCAATAGAGGATCAATATGTTGCTTAGATTTCACCTAAACCACCAAAGATGACTCGGAGTTATGTCGAACCATGAAACCACCCTTTAGGGATTCTTCTAGTCGAACACCCAAACGGTACAACCTATGTACCTCTTTGACTAAATCCTTCTCATCATCAACAACATGAGTCACACTACCCATAGACATTCAACTTAAATCATCCAAAACCATATTAGTTTTCCCGTGGTGGTAAAGGATGATCATATCATAATACTTTAAAAGCTCTAACCACCTTCTTTGACGTTGATTTAACTCTTTTGAGTGAAAAAAAATTGGAGACTATTGTGATCGGTGAACATATCTCATGAACTCCATATAGGTAATGTTTCCAAACCAAAGCAAACAATATGTCCGCTATCTCAAGGTCATGAGTTGGGTAGTTCTTCTCATGCACCTGGAGTTTCCTAGAGGCACATGCTATCACCTTACCATGTTGCATGAGGATACAACCCAAACCTACTCGAGAAGCGTCATAGTGAACCACAAACCCTTCAGTACCCTCCGGTAAGGTTAACACCAAAGCAGAGGTAAGTTTATCTTTCAATAACTGGAAATTCTTTTCACACGATTCTGGCCATTCAAACTTGGACTACTTTTAGTTCAAGGCAGTTAATGGATATGCAATAGATGAAACTACCTCAATAAACCTCCTATAGTGCCCGGCCAAATCCAAAAAGTTTTTGATGTCGGTAGGACTCAAAGGTCTAGGCCAACTTTTGACCGCATTTGTCTTTCTCAAATCGACCTCTACCCCTTCACTGGAGACAATGTGACCAAGAAAATAATTCAATCTCAATTAAAATTCACATTAATGAAATTTAGCAAAAAGTTGGTTATCATTGAGGACATGCAACACTATCCTCAAATGGTTTATATGATCATTCTCACTCTTATAGTATATCAAGATGTCGTTAATGAAGACAATCACAAAACAAATCAAGATAATTTCAAAAACTCAATTCATAAGGTCCATGAAAGTCCCCGAGGCATTTCTAAGACTAAAGTACATTACTAAGAATTCAAAATGACCATATCTAGTTCAGAATACCGTTTTTGGAATATCAACACCTCTCACTCTAAGTTGGTGATAACCCAACCTCAAGTCCATTTTTGAAAAGTAGCTCAGTCCTTAGAGTTGGTCAAAAAAATCATCAATCCTAGGGAGTGGATACTTATTTTTTATGGTGACCTCATTCAATTGTCGGTAGTCAATACACTTTCAAAGCGACCCATCTTTCTTTTTCACAAATAGCATCGAGGAACCCCAAAGAGATAAGCTTGGTTGAATAAAACCCTTATCTAACAAATCCTTGAGTTGAGACTTTAATTCCTTCAACTCGACCAGGTCCATCCCATACGGAGGGATTGAAATAGGTTGAGTATCCAGCAATAAAATCAATACCAAATCTATTTCCCTTTTATGAGGAATTTCGGGCAAAATCAAGATTAAATAAATAAAATAATAAAAAAGAAAAAACATAAAGATTCAATATGAATGAAATTACCTTTAGTGTCTATACTACTTCTTGTATATCTTTTCTCTATTAACAATAAAAGGTGATAAAGAAATAATCACTGACACAGTCCCAAGCCAAAATTAAATTGATTTTGATAAAGAAGAATCGATATACACATTTATTAAGAAAAATACAACTTTTGGTCTTTCCTCTTCTTGTAACTATTTCCTAAAAGAATTTGAACCATTGTGTCTAGAGGCATGAATTTAAATAAAAAAAATATTATCTAATATTAAATTAATTATATATTAAAATTTATTTAGTTTAGAGATAAAATAAGGACAAAATAGTAATTCAACTTTTAAGTTGAGAGCTTCATGCTTATAATAATATATATGATATGATACAAAGAGCAGGAACTAAGACTAATTTACTTCATAAAGAGCAGCGAATTTAGTATCCCACAGAGGCCTTCTATATGAATATAATCAAGATGATGGAGAACTATAATGTTAAATATTTAGTGTCCTGTTAGGAACAATTTGTCGTGTGTGCTGACTGATATAAGCTGGAAGCAGATGCAATTGTGCTCATCTGTATCAGTTTCATATTAGTTCAACACGACATTCAAAAATACCCCAAAACCCTAGATCACAACTATATAAAGAGGTCTACCAAAAGAGAAGAAGAAGATCAATACAAAGAAAAGTTGTGATCTTCAGTAGTAATACACAAGTCTTTCTGCATATAAATGATTCTTCATCTTCAAGTTGAGAGCTGCAAGTTTCCATATCTCTTGGATTCTGACCAAAGTTTGTCTCCGCATTCATCGTGAAGTTTCAACAAGTATTTCATTGATTCATGAACAAATGAAAACTCTTCTGTTGATGATTATGAGGGGAAGAATCACAGTATTACATATTTTTTCTTAGATTTCATAAAGATTGTAACATTCACACAAATCATTCAAATAGAAATATTATCGTTTGCTTGCTCTTTTCGTTTCTTGATTGCTATATTTCATGAATGAAACTTAGTCGCACCCAATGGGACAATCTTACCTCTCGTTTCTTCTCTTAAAAATTAAAGTTCAAAAACACTGAGATGACTTCCAAAAAGGTCAACTCAGAATCCGCATATGCATCTGCATCCACTTTCGAAAAAACTGTTGGATCCAAATTCTCTCTTCAAAGTTAAATAAATATTAATACGGCCACAATGAATATCAACTCTTAAAACCAATGCTTTGGAGAATGTTGACTCCACAAATGGTTTGAAAATTTCCATGGAAATTGTCGGCCAAATTAGAAGTAAAGTTATAATGCTGGGAACAGTAGTGCATCAAGCATCCAAGTCATCTCATGTTCTCGGTTTATCTTCTCTAATCAAAAAAAATATCCTCTTCGTATGTGATAGAACAAGGATGCAACATCTTTGAGGTGGTAGAAAGAACTTTGGAGTTGGTCATGTGCCAAATTGTTGCTCTCCAAAATTAGGACAGACCACTGAAATCTCTTTCTTGCTAAAGTCAAAACTGCAGAGGAAGGATCACAATCTGATTCATCACAAACCACAATTTAGAGAAAAATACAGCAAGTATGATTTTTGCCATGACTGTGATTATAAAAGAAGATGCACTAAATTTGGTTACTCACTGAAGCCACAACTACAAAATAAGATGCACCAAATTGTGTCGTTCATTGTCAAAATCGCAACTGCAAAAGAAGATGCATCTTGTGTGGTTCGTTATCAAAGTTAAATTTGCAAAAGAAAATGCACTAAGTGTGATTCGTCGTTATCCAATCCACAATTTCTAAAAAACACTAAGTGTGGTTCGTCGTCAAAGTCGCAACTACAAACCCAGTGTTGGGTTATGGGTCTTTTTTCCCCTTCCTATGTGGATAAATAAAAGCCTAATTTGGACCAATCCATTTTTGCCCATAGGCCCATTCTTATGAGGAAAATATAAGCCTATTTAGGTCTTATTTTCATATACAAGTTTTTCAGCAATCAAAAAGAGAGAAAGAGAGCAGTTTTCGCAGTCAAAATTCAGCCCTAACAGCCAACTTCAAATTGCAATTTCCCCTTCGTTTCTTGTACGATTGAGCTTATTTTTGGATAGCATATTATCTTCATCTCAATCTTTGATTAGGAACTGACAGAGTTGGATTTGGTGGCCTGCAGCTTTAGTTTTGCTGTCGTGAATAGTAGCTGCGAAATTGGTGATTTTTCTCCTTTAGTTCTCTAGATTTGGTGCAATCTTATTTTGTTGTTGCTCATTGTTTGGCACTTGTTTTGTGGCCAATTTTGGAGAGCAATATTGTAACTCTTGGTGATTATAGTGAAGCTTTTGGTCTCGTGGTTTTTTACTCTTCACATCGAAGGGTTTTCCACGTAAATCTTGATGTCTTGTGTGATTGGTTTATTATTGCCTTGTTATATTTGTTTGGTTGAATTACTTGCTGCCTAACTATCATATTGCTTGTGGTTATTTGTCTTCTCTTGGTTCAAATCGAAAAGGGAAAGTATAGACTTGGTATTCTTCCATTGTTATCCTGTCAGACATTCTTTGTTAGTGCCTTGTCTTTCCCAACAAAGTGGTATCAAAGCATTGGTTATTGTTGATTGTCCTTTTGAATGATGGAGTCAAATATGAGCAAAATGGTGTGTTTAAATGGTAGTAACTATCATATTTGGAAAGGCAAGATGAAAGATCTTCTATTTGTCAAGAAGATGCATTTACCTGTGTTTGCTTCTAATAAGCCTCAGTCTTTGAATGATGAAGAATGGGAATTTGAGCATCTGCAGGTTTGTGGCTATTTTAGACAATGGGTTGAAGATAATGTTAGAAATCATATTGTGAATGAGACACATGCCAAAAGTTTGTGGGACAAGCTCGAGACACTTTATGCTTCGAAGACTGGCAACAACAAGTTGTTCCTATTGAAACAATTAATGAATATCAGGTATAAAGAGGGCACTCCTATTTCTGATCATATTAATGATTTTCAGGGTGTTCTTGACCAGCTGTCCGGAATGGGTGTAAAGTTTGATGATGAGATACAGGGACTTTGGCTTCTTAATACTCTGCCAGACTCTTGGGAAACTCTTCGAGTTTCTTTGACTAATTCTTCTCCCAGTGGTGTTGTAACCATGGAATATACTAAGAGTGGTGTCTTGAATGAATAAATGAGAAGAAGATCTCAAGCCTCATCTTCTTCAGCTTCACACTCCGATGTTTTGGTTACTGAAGATAGGGGAGAAACAAGTCCAGAGGTCAGAATGATAGAGGTAAAAGTAGAAGCAAGTCAAAGTCTAAATACAAGAATATTACATATGACTATTGCCACAAGAATGGGCATATCATGAAATATTGTTACAAGCACAAGAGAGATATGAGACCACAAAAGAGAGAAGGCGTTAATGAAAATCGTGTTGCTGTTGTTGCTAATGATGATCTTCTTGTTTCTTGTGATGCAAATGCCATTAATCTTGTTCGTGATGAGTCTAGCTGGTTTGTGGACTCTGGTGCTACTTCTCATGTCACGCCAAAGAAGGAATTATTTTCTTCTTATACTCCAGGTAATTTTGGAACATTGAAAATGGGCAATAATCATGAAGTTGAAGTTATTGGCATTGGGACAGTTTGTTTGGAAAGTAACAATGGTTCCAAACTAGTTCTCAATAATGTCAAGCATGCTCCAGATGTTTGCTTGAATTTGATTTCTGTGGGATATCTTGATGATGAGGGTTATGTTAATACACTTGGTGTTGGCCAGTGGAAGCTTACTAGAGGTTTGATGGTTGTGGCCCGTGGTGACAAGTTGTCTAACTTGTATGTATTTCAGGGCTCCATGTCCAAAGACTTAGTAAATTTGATGGAGAATGATACTTCATCAGAGTTATGGCATAGAAGGCTGAGTCATATGAGCGAGAAGGGGATTGATAGTTTGGCTAAGAAAAATTTGCTTTCTGGAGTGAAACAAGCAAAGTTGAAGAAGTGTGTTCATTGCTTAGCCGGTAAACAGAAAAGAGTTTCTTTTCAGAGTCATCCGCCTTCAAGAAAGCTCGATTTGCTGGAGTTGGTACATTCTGATTTATGTGGTCCTTTTAAGGTAAGATCTCATGGTGGTGCACTTTACTTTGTGACTTTTATTGATGATCATTCTCGCAAACTCTGGGTATTTCCTTTGAAGTCCAAGGATCAAGTACTTGATGTGTTCAAGGGTTTTCAGGCCTTGGTTGAAAGACAAACAGGGAAGACATTGAAATGCATCCACTCAGATAATGGTGGTGAGTATATTGGTCCTTTTGATAGATATTGCAGAGAGCAGGGCATTAGGCATCAGAAAACTCTTCCAAAGACTCCTCAGTTAAATGGTTTAGCAGAGAGGATGAACAGAACTCTAGTTGAGAGGGTTAGATGTATGCTTTCAGATGCTAAGCTGTCAGATTCCTTTTGGGCAGAAGCACTTAATACTGCTGCTTATATTATCAATTTATCTCCTGCTGTTTTTTTAGATGGTGATGTCCCTGACAGAGTTTGGACTGGTAAGAATGTTTCTTGTGATCATCTTAGAGTCTTTGGGTGTAAAGCCTTTGTATATGTTCCTAAGGATGAAAGGTCAAAGTTGGATGTTAAAACTAGGCAGTGTGTCTTCATTGGTTATGGTCAAGATGAATTTGGCTATCGTTTCTATGATCCTGTTGAGAAGAAACTTGTTAGAAGCCGTGATGTTGTGTTCTTTGAAGACCAAACAATTGAAGATTTTGACAAAGCCGACAAGGCTGATTTTTAGAGTAGTGAGAGCTTAGTTGATGTTGATCAAGTTCCTTTGACTATTGCACCGGAAGAAAATCTTCATAATGATGAAAATCAAGTTGATAATGAAGATGGTGATCATGTTCAGAATGACCGGCATGATGTTGTTGATGCTCCAGTGCAAGATGATGTGGTTGTCCAACAACCAATTATAGATGCTCCAGAGAGTTCTCTTAGACGATCTAGTAGAGAGAGAATTCCTTCATCTCGTTATTCTCCCAATGAGTATGTACTCTTGACTGACGGGGGAGAACCTGAGAGTCTTGATGAGGCCATGGAAAGTGAAGAAAAAGAAAGGTGGTTTGATGCTATGGAAGATGAGATTAAATCCTTGCATGATAATCATACCTTTGATTTGGTTAAGTTACCTAAAGACAGAAAAGCTTTGAAAAACAGGTAGGTTTTTCAGGTGAAACACGAAGATGGTAATCCAGTTCCACGGTACAAAGCTAGATTAGTTGTCAAGGGATTTAATCAGAAAAAGGGAGTTGATTTTGATGAGATATTCTCTCCAGTTGTGAAGATGTCATCCATTCGTGTGGTTCTAGGCTTGGCTGCAAGTCTAGATTTAGAGGTTGAGCAAATGGATGTTAAAACTGCTTTCCTCCATAGTGACTTAGATGAAGAAATTTATATGGAGCAACCGAAAGGTTTTGAAGTCAAGGGTAAAGAGAATTATGTTTGCAAATCGAGGAAGAGCTTGTATGGTTTGAAACAAGCTCCCAGGCAGTGGTACAGGAAGTTTGGTTCTTTTATGAGTCAGCAGGGCTTCAAGAAGACTTCTTTAGACCATTGTGTTTTTGTGCAAAAGTTCTCTGATGGTGACTTTATTATTGTGTTGCTTTATGTTGATGAAATGCTGGTTGTTGGTCATAATACTTGCAGGATTTAGAAGTTGAAGCAAGAGTTGAGTAAGTCTTTTTCTATGAAAGACTTAGGACCAGCAAGGCAGATTCTTGGCATGCAGATTGTCCGTGATAGAAAGGTCAAGAAATTGGTATTATCACAAGAGAAGTACATTCAGAAAGTACTTCGCAGATTCAGTATGGACAAAGCTAAGGTTGTCAGTACACCTTTAGCTATGCACTTCAAATTGAGCATGAAACAGTGTCCTTCTAGTGATGATGGGAAGGAAGATATGAAGAAAGTTCCTTATGCTTCACCTATTGGTAGTTTGATGTATGCGATGGTTTGTACAAGACCGGATATTGCTCACGCTGTTGGAGTTGTTAGCCATTTTCTTTCTAATCCGGGAAGAGAACATTGGAATGTTGTGAAGTGGGTTATGAGATATTTCTGTGGCACTTCTAGCCTGAGTTTGTGTTTTGGTACAGGGAAGCCTATTCTTTGTGGTTATACTGATTCAGACATGGCTGGTGATGTTGATACTCGCAAGTCTACTTCAGGGTACTTGGTTACTTTGTAGGGGGTGCTGTGTCTTGGCAATCTAGGTTGCAAAAATGTGTTGCTCTATCTACTACAGAAGCTGAGCTTATTGTTGTCGTTGAAGCTTGTAAAGAATTACTTTGGATGAAGAGATTCTTGGGGGAACTTGGTTGTGCTCAAGAAAGGTTTGTGCTTTATTGTGACAGTCAAAGTGCTCTACATCTTGGCAAGAATTCTACGTTCCATGGTCGGTCTAAACACATTGATGTGAGATACCATTGGATTCGAGATGTGTTGGATTCTAAGTTGCTTGAGCTTGAAAATATTCATACAAATGGCAATGGTTCCGATATGATGACTAAAGATTTGCCAAGAGGGAAGTTTGAAGATTGTTGCATGGTCGCCGGGATGGCGGTCTCCTCTACATAGTCGTGAGGGAGAGAACTGTTGGGTTATGGGTCTTTTTTCCCTTCCTGTGTGGATAAATAAAATCCCAATTTGGACTAATCCATTTTTCATATACACAGAGAGTTTTTCAGCAACCAAAAAGAGAGAAAAAGAGCAGTTTTCGCAGTCAAAATTCAGCCCTAACAGCCAACTTCAAATTGCGATTCCCGCTTCGTTTCTTGTCCGATTGAGCTGATTTTTAGACAGCATATTATCTTCATCTCAATGTTTGATTAGGAACTGACAGAGTTGGATTTGGTGGCCTGCAGCTTCAGTTTTGCTGTCGTGAATAGTAGTTGAGAAATTGGTGATTTTGCTCCTTTAATTCTCTAGATTTGGTGCAATCTTATTTTGTTGTTGCTCGTTGTTTGGCACTTGTTTTGTGGCCAATTTTGGAGAACAATATTGTAACTCTTGGTGATTATAGTGGAGCTTTTGGTCCCGTGGTTTTTTACTCTTCACATCGAAGGGTTCTCCACGTAAATCTTGGTGTCTTGTGTGATTGGCTTATTATTGTCTTGTTATATTTGTTTGGTTGAATTACTTTCTGCCTAACTATCATATTGCTTGTGGTTGTTTGTCTTCTCTTGGTTCAAATCGAAAAGGGAAAGTATAGACTTGGGTATTCTTCCGCTGTTATCCTGTCAGGCATTCTTTGTTAGTGCCTTGTCTTTCCCAACACCCAGATGCATTGATACGCTCAAATTATATTTCCCTAAAGAAGTATAAGCGGTCGTATCAAGTAGATAACCTAATTGTTAGGTTGGGGTCGATCCCATGAGGAAAATAGTTTAGACTTAACTTTAGTCTACAATTACGTATATTTAGTCAAGTCCTTTCCGAAAATAGTTAATTAAATTGGGGGGGGGGGGGGTTGTGAAACAAAAGTGTTCAATTATTTCTAAGTAAAACAAGTAGTAAAACTAAAACTTTGGTATTGATGAAGTGATAAGAAAAACTAGGGTGTAAGTGTTCCTCGTAGGTTCATAACGCGGTAATCCTAGCTATAACAATTCTTTTCTAGTGTCTTGCATGCAAAGTGGTAAGTTAGGTATCTCTAAGTCCTTGGTCCGGCAACTAGAGAATTTCACCCCGCACCTTGGTCCGGCTATGTGTGTCTAATTTACTAAACCTTACCTTTATCTCATATTAAGCATTATATTTAATGTATGGCTAAGTTACTACTTCGCACCAATTGAAACTAGCCTATTAGATAGATTCCACTAAATCTATATTGATAATTATTTTCATAATAACTACCCCCTTGGTCCGGCAAGTAGAAATAAGGCAAGTACTAACGCATGCACTCGTTAAAAAAGACTTCTAAACGAAAAAATTATCAATACATGCACGAATCTATTCTAGAATTGTTATTTAGCTAGTTTTACCTTGTTAATCACCCATGGTTCCCACAACCCCAGTTGGGGATTAAGTTACCCATGCCTAATAATACACAATTGATGGTTGTTAAAAAATATTTTATGTACTTACTTTGGCAAGTTTGAAGAAAATCCATAAATAACACTTTAAATAGCAAAAAAAATTCACTGGTAAATTGATTCCGAAAATTTGATATAATTGCCCAAGTTGCAAATTCAATTTCCAAGAACTAAAGTATGAAAAATAATAAAAAGTCTAACCCCAAAACTGAGGTTTTTAACCCTATTTATAATAACAAAGTCCTAAATTAAAAAAGAGTTCAAAATAAGAAAAGTATGTCCAGAAACGCATCTTCAATCGACGAGTCCACTAACGGTTCGTCGATGGAATGACGGACCGTCGACTGCCTTTGTCGGTCCATACTTAGAATCTTCTTTAGCCTTCATCCTTGCATCTTCTCTGATCCAATCGACGGACCAACATCACAGTCCGTCGACGCCTTTGTCGTTCCATACTTAGTTGTTTCTTCAACACCGGGTACTGGGAGTAATCTCTGATCTGATCGACGGTTTACCAGGATGATCCGTCAATCATTCGACAGACCGTCAATCCTTCCGTAGCCCCACACTTGGTCAGAGGCTAAGTTCCCTCTATCTTCCGGGAAGGGAGTAGAAGAAGAAGCCCTCGTGACTCGGCTGTATAAATTAGCATATCATCCGAATAGATTTACAGAGAAATATTGTCAATCAAATCGACTTTTTTGTGTTAGCTTATCTTATTCTTCTTGAATTGTCTCGAATTACCTACGGGCTTCCAAATGCGACCAGCTTTCCATACTAGTTGTTACCTTAGGCTGCCATTTTTCCAATATTATTGAATAGCATGGCCTGGGAGGTCAGAATTCCCCGAGTTGCTTCCAGATGCTTGGACCTCCAGTCGATGATCACCACCTACGGACTGTCGATAGGACGATGGGTCGTTGATGGCTTCGTAGGTCACCTCTTTTGCACAATCTTCTGTATTTTCATTTTGGACAACTTTTCTTCAAAATACAGATAAAAACACATTAAAGTTACTACAAAAAAGTTCTAGACACACACTAAACTTAAGAAAAAAGCATTGAAAGTACCATGAAACCACGGTACATCATGCACAAAGTGGTTACTCGCCAATTATGAACTACCCTAACATTTCTAGTCTGATATTGAGACTGTTTGCGGTGCATCATAAACCTACTAAAAAAACGAAAGAGGTGATGTGCTTAATAGTGCCAATAACAGGAATCTTCCAATTGGCATGATAAAAATTCTGACATACGTTTCTCACACTCAACATGATGAATATGGACCTATTAATTAAAAAAAATTGCGTAGTCTATCCAAATAGATGATGACAAAAGTCTCAATTGCTACAGGCTTCAATATGAAGTTATTTCGCGAAGATGTCACTAATTTTAAAAAACTTAATTTTGGTCAATCCATAAAGACTTAGTCCTTGATTTTTTTGTATGTTTTAGATTTAAAAGTCTATTTTCTATAGAATCAATTCGCTCTCCATATAGACTCTCCTATGCCAAAATACGGAACTTTTGGTGAGACTCCACAAATCTGTAAAAAAAAATAATGGCAAACTTGAAGGACAACTTCAAAAATCAGTTCTAGTTACTATAAAATCATTTCGCTTGTCATTGTGATGTTCCTGCACCAAAATACAAACGATTTGGTGAGACTGCATAGAGCTGTGAAAAAAAAGAGACAAATATTATAGCAAACTTCAAAAATTATTTCCCATTAGTTGAGAAGGAATATGACTTTGATTTTTGTATGTGTTGCATATATGTGACTTTAGTATTTGAAAGATCAAACTAAATCATGATTTCAATGTTACTACAACAAGATATGAATTTTTTATAAAGGTGTGTTGAGCTGAAATAAAGTGATATATATATATATATATATAAGTCCATAAATTTTGTTCCTACAAATTATGGAAAACTATGACTGGAACCAAATTATGGTAAGTATCCATAGAAATCAAGTTATGAAAAAATCCATTAAAATCAAGTTATTTAAAATTCCATTGTTATAAAATTATGGAAATTTTCATTGGAATGAAATAATGGAAATTACATTTATTCATATATATAAAAAGTTTTGAAACAAATGTGTTCCTGCAAATTATGAAAAACCTATTGTGAAAATTTAATTATGTAAGTTTTCATAAGAACCACATTATGGAAATTTTTCATTGGAATCAAATATGGAAAATTTTGAAAAACTTCATACGAAAAAATATACACTTGATGAATACTTCAAGCATCGTCTTCAGAGGATCAACATGTCGAGCATCGCAACAAGCTCCGAAGAAGGGGACATTTGTATATAATGAAATTTCATTGAAATTCATATTAAATTTTGGATCAATCCTTAAATTTATGATATGTTGACCAAGTCAAATTGGTTTAAAATTTTGGATTAATATTTAAGTGAAAATTATATGTCTTAAGTAAAGTCCAAATTATAGGTGGATCAGTCTATTAAGTTAACAAGACGAACTCAACTCATGCTCTTCAAGCCCAAGGTCTTGTAAATTCCCAAAACTCTAGCTCACAACAATATAAATAGGTATTGATAAGACCAATAAATAATAAGATAAATACATAGAAAAGCTCTGCTTTTTAGTTGTGATCTACAAGTCTTTCGCATACAAAGAATTTTTCATCTTCAAGTTGTGAGACTTAAGTTCCCTTATCTCCGAAATTGTGATCAAAGCTTGGCTTCGCATTTGTCATGAAGTTCCGAACGAGTATTTTATCGATTTAAGAACAAAGTAAAGCTCTTGAGTTGATAATGATGAGGAGAAGAATCTGAGGGTTACATCTTTTTTTTTTCTTAGATTCCATAAAGATTGTAACCTTTGCAACAATCATTCGAATATAAATATTATTGCTTGCTTGCTATATTTCAAGAACGAAACTTAGTCGCTTACATATTGGCAGTAAGCGACTAAGTTTCGACCCTAAAATATAACAATCAAGAAAGAAAAATAGCAAGCAAACAATAATATTGATATTCGAATGATTTGTGCGAAAATTACAAATATTTATGAAATCTAAGAAAAAAAAATATGTGATCCTCTGATTTTCTCCTCACGATCATCAACTCAAAAGCTTTAGTTTATTCTTAAATTGATGAAGTACTTTTTGAAACTTCACGATGAATGTGGAGCCAAGCTTTGATAACAATCGTGGAGATATGTAAACTTGAGGCTCATAACTTGAAGATGAAGAATCCTTTGTATGTGAATCACTACCAAAGAGCAGAACTTTTTTTTTATGTATTTCTCTTCTCTTCCTCTATTTGGTCTTATGAAGACGCATTTATATAGTTGTGAGTTAAGATTTTAGGAGTATTTTGATCTTCAAAAATTTTAGAAGACCTGGGAAAAGCATGAGTTGGGCTCGTATTGTTAAGATTGGCCCAAATATCATTTGGACTTAATTTAAGTCCTATAATTTTAACGTAAATATTAATCCAATTTTATTAATCAATAATTTGACTTTTCAACCTATCATGAATTTTGTCATAAATAAAAAAGATTATCATGAATCGAAAGATTAATATAAAATTTATATGGATCTATTAACAAAATTTAACCGTGTAAAAATTCTCCCTGCTTCGAGGCTTGTTCGGGTACTTGACTTATTAAACCTTTAAGGACAAGCTCTGAAGTATTCACGAATCAAATATGTTTCTCGTAGGAAGGTTATCTATAATTTGGTTCCAATGGAAATTTACCATAATTTGTAAGAACAAAATTTGCTATATTTTGTCCATAATTTGATTCCAATGAAATTTTTCATAACTTGATTCCTCTGGAAACTTACCATAATCTGGTTCTTATGAAAACTTACAATGATTCACTTTCAACAATGGTTTTTCCATAATTTGTAGAAACATAGTTTACGTACTTTTTATATTTATAAATACCCATGTTCTTATGGTGGTTGATCATCAATTTGTGTCATCGTCAAACTCATCAAATCATCTCTATTAGGTACTGCTTTTTTAAAAAAAATTATCACTTTTTTGCAGCATAACTCACCTGTTGCAGAAAATTCAATATCTTGTTGTCGAAATCATGATTCGTTTGATTTTCAAGAAACTAGACTAATAGAGCTACGACCTATCCGAAATTCAAAATCCTTTTTGATTAATGGAGATTAATTTTTGAAAATTGTTAGTCTTTTTTTTCTCACAACTCTATGCAGTTATACCAAAATGTTTGTACGTTGGTGATGGAGCTTCTAAGTGACCAGCAACTTGATTTTATAGGAACTAGATTTCAAAGTCCAACATATCCAAAAATCAAGGTAAAAACCTTCATGATTGACGGGAATGGATTTTTGAAGTTTATCTTCAGGTCTGCCATTGTTGTTTTACAAAGTTGTGGAGTCTCATCAAAACGTTTGTATCTTAGTGTAGGAGCGTCTGAATATAGAGCGACTTAATTCTATAGAAAATAGACTTTTAAGTCTACAATATATCCAATAGTCAAAGTCCTTATGGGTTGACAAAAAATATTTTTTAAAAGTTAGCAATCCAATTGACTTTGGACAACATTCATGAGTTCACTTCTTCGCCGAAGAGTTGCACATTGATTGATATTTCTATCATCATCTACGTGGATAAAAAACACAACTCTTAAATCAATAAGACCTTAATTCATCATGACGAGAGAAAATGCCACAATTTTCACCATGCCAATTTGAACCTTCGTGCTATTGCCAGTATGAGATGCATCACTTATATATATTTTTTTGCAGGTTTAGATGGACCGAAAACAGTCTCAATATCAAATCAAAAAAAAAGGAAGGGTAAATCCATAATTGGTGCGGTACCACTTGGTGCATCTTTGTTTGTAGTTGCAACTTTTATGACAAATCATATTTGGTGCATTTTTTTTAATCAATTTTTGCTTTGGTGGTGACGAACCACACTTGGTGCATCTTCTTTTGCAAATTCGGCTTTGACGACAAACAATACATTATGCATCTTCTTTTGTAGTTGCAGCTTTAAATACGAACACACTTTGTGCATCTCTTTTCATGATTGTGGTTTTGGCGAGAATTACACTTAGTGTATCTTCCTCTTAATTGCGGCTTAGCGACAAATCACACTTTGTGATTCTTTCTCTGTAGTTTCGCTTTGGCAAGAAAGAAACTTAAGTGTAGTCTACCCTAGTTTTTAAGAGTAACTACTTGACACATGATCAACTCTAAGGCTGGGCAACGCAACGGGATGTACCGGTACCGGTGCGGTATCATTCTTGTTCGTGTCAGTCGATTGCCTAAGAGGAATAGGATATTCTGAACCGAGACAGTGTACCGGTACCAGTTTATCCCTGCTTATTCTGGTTCGGTCCGGTTCTAATTAATTAATATTTATTAATTAATTTATAAATTATAATTTATATTTTATATTAAATAATAAATACTACCCAAGTAACCCAACTACCCCTATTAGTTTACATTCGAGACTTAGTTGAAACAGAATCCTTCCTAGAAGGTGGCTGCGTAAACTATGCACTCTACTAATAGTTGTAAATTGAAATTTTAATTTGTAATACAAATTTAAATAAATTAAATTGATATTTTTTAATTTGTGTAATTGTTTTATTCTTATTTTTATTTAGTTTTTTAAAATTACATATTTAATTTATTTAAATTACAAGTTATAAATATAATTTATAAATTATAACATATTAATAAATAATAAGTAATAACTTATAAACTTCAAAAGATTTAAATCTTGAAAACTTAATTGGACTTAACTTGCTAACTTAATAAGTAAAAAAAAAATTAAAAAATATCTTTAAAATAAACTTAAGTAAAAAATTACATTATAAATTTAAAAAATATTAATTTAAACTTAGAAAAAAAATATTCATATTTTCATAATTCAAAAAAATCATTTTTTGAAATAGCTAGAATTGACATCCCGCTTATCTCATCCCCTTTCATTCCGATCCGTTTCGGTTCCATCCCGGTATATAGTGGAACGGGACGAAACCGAGTATCCGTCCCGGTAATTCCGGTCCGATTCATCCCAATACCGATCAACTCGTCCCGATTCGGTCCGGTACCGGTTCATTCCGGTCTGGTGATCCCGTTCCGATTCATTGTCCAGTCTAAATCAACTCCACCAATCAGACTTCAATATGTATCCATGTCAAAGATAGACAACTCATGACTTTATTGATCCATAAAAATATTTGAAGTAATGATGTTTGATGAAAATAATAACTTCATAAGAACATCCAAGACATGTTGACAAGCCACTTCTTGTTGTGTGATTTCTTTTCTACTTGGCCTTTTTGTATAGGACGATATGTCAATTTTTTTCTACATCCCTTCCTTATGATTGTTGATGTATAAAAACTCTTGCAATGTTAAAGTAATAAAATATATTTACTTTACACTTCAACGCAAAATATGTGATTTTGTTTCTAGTTTGCCTAGGCCACCTATTTCAATGTTTTCAACCTAGTGAATTTTCTTTTGGGACCATATTGACTTAAACTCAGGAGGGTCATGTTCATTGAGCTTTTATGACTTGAAAACTTGACTCAAATTTGAGGAGTATCACGACTTGAAGACTTAGCTCGAATTTGAGTACTTCAGAACTTGATAAATAGCTCGAATTCTAAGCGACTAAGTTGTTTTTGAAATATAGGAATCAAGAAAAAAATAGCGAACAAACAATAATAGCATATTAGAATGATTTGTGCGAAATGTTACATTTTCTATGAAATCTAAGAAAACAGCTTTATTCCTTTGATTCTTCTCCTCACGGTCATAACTCAAGAGCTTACTTTATTTTTGAATCGATAAAATACTCGTTGAAACTTCACGATGAATGTGGAGCATATTGGAACTTGTGGCTCACAACTTGAAGACGAAGAATCTTTTGTATGCAGAAGACTTGCAGATCTCTACGGAATATCAGAGCTTTTCTATTATTTCTTATCTTCTTCTTCCTCCATTTTATCTTATGAAGACCTCTTTATATAGTTGGGAGGTTGGGTTTTGGGGGTATTTTTGGTCTTAAAGTAATTTTAGGACTTGGGCTTGAAGAACATGAGTTTGCTTAGAATTGTCAAGTGTCAACTTAAATTGACCCAATGTTATTTGGATTTGATTCAAGATGTATAATTTTTACTTAAATATTAATTCTTTATTAACCAATAATTTGACTTAGTCAACATATCATGAATTTAAAGATTAATCATGAATAAAATTTCAGTTTATAGTGTTATCAAGATAGGCCTTACATCACAATGAAAAGACAGAAAATCGTTGAACAATTGATTAACAAAAGAGTTAGGCCTCATTTGTTTGCACTTAATAGATGTCTGAATCTTAATCATTCAGATTCAACCCATAAGTTTATTTGTTTTATTTATTAAAATAAATTCTTAATGGATCTGAAGAGTTTTGAACGAATCAGATCTGTAGGAGACTCTTAACACAAAAAACATTCAGACTCATTTGATAAGTTATTAAATAATAAATCATAGCTCCTCTACTTTGGGCGTGCCATTTTATCTCATAACTAAAAACTTTTTTCTTACTTTTCTCAATCAAACACCATTTTTTCCTAACTGGTAAGTTTTCATAATTTCTTTCAAGTATTTTTCTTATATTAATAATTTTCTTGTATTGATATGTGTCAGAACACTGGTTGCAATAATATTTTTGGTGTATTATTGTTTATTTCAAGGTTTTTGAATGAAAAAATAGTACTTCAAATCATTAAAACTTTTTTATTTATAAAAAGTGATATATTTTGTTGAAATGAAAATTTTATAATATTTTATTAATATAATGTTCAATTTCACTTCTACATTTAGATATTGAAAACAAACAACATTAATTATTTAATGTTCAGATTTAGAGATCACATCTTAATATTCAGATGTGTATTCAGATCAAAACATTCAAATTTTAATGTCAATTTTTATATTTAGATGTGTATTCAGATTCAGACCTCTTAATCTTAACCGAAACAAATGAGGCGTTAATAACTTTGATGATCACTCAACTATGAATTATTTTCATAGAAAGTCACTCAACTTTCATTTTAATTCAAAAGTAACTTAACTATGACTTCTTTGCACAAAACGTCACTTAAGCTATTTTATTAATTTTTTTTCATTAAAATTTGCTGACATGAAATTTTAATTATTAACCAAAAATTTAAGAACCAAATATATATCCATTTAATAACCCGCCCTATTTAATCCGACCAGCTAAAATATAATATTAAATTTTTTTGTTTTATCACTAATTCCCTAAATCAATCTCCCTCGTGTCCCTCATTCTTTCCCTCTACGTTCTTCTTCTCTTTTTTTTTTCTTTTTAAATTTCTCAATTTCAACTTTTTCTTCACATATCAACAATATATCAACCTCTCGTTTTGTGATTTTCTGTTCTATGAAAAACTTGCAGTGGCAGTTGCAGTAGTAAATTAAATATGAGAAATATAGGGGATTTGAAAAAAATCTAAGAAATTTGAAAGCGAATGAGATATGGTGAGACTTGCGAGAATGGAGTTCGAATAAACATTTTTATATTCAGTTGGTGTGTCACTAGCAAACCTTGACTATTGAATGTGCCCCAATACAAAATTTGTGATAATGTGCATGTATTCAATAACCACTAAATTGACAAATTGGAAAGAAAAAAAAAGGAGAAGAAGAACGTAGAGGGAAAGGTTTGGGGGGAGACAAAAGGGAGAATCATCAGGGAATTAATGGCAAAATAAAAAGTTCAGTATTATATTTTAGCAGGTCGGGTAAGTGGGGCGGGTCATTAAATAATTTAAATGGATATATATTTGGTTCTTAAATTTTTAGTTAATAATTAAAATTTCATGTCAGTAAATTTTAATGAAAAAAATAATAAAATAGCTTGAGTGACTTTCTGTGCAAAAAAGTCATAGATAAATACTTTTGAGTTGAAAATGAAAGTTAAGTGAATTTTTGTGGAAAAAAATGATAGTTGAGTGACCATCAAAGTTATTAACTCTTAAAAAAATCAACTCATCGCCGGACATGTTTTACTTCATTGAAACAAATGATGCTCTATTCAAATTCACCCGTTTGAGCCATTAAAGATCCTTGTGAAATGCTTCTGTTTTTCCTTTAATTAGTATCTAATAACAGATAGTATTAAATAAATAGTATTAAATAATATTAGTATTTACTGTGTACTAATCCTAGTCCTATTAGGATTAATACTCCTTAATACTAGTCCTATTAGGATTAGTACTCCTTCCTATATCTCCTATATATATCTCCCATGTATTCGCTTATTAGGTTAATACTTCAATACAATCAATATTCCTTCATGGTATCAGGAGCCAGAAAACCTAGATCTTCTTTTCTCTAGGTTTTTTTTCTCTCTTTAGGGCACTGATCGTTCTCTCTCTTCTCTTGGGCGCCGGCAGCCATGACAACCGAGGTGGATCCTCTCGATTCACTTCCTTCTGGCGTTAAACTCCTTCTCAGGCATCTTCATGCCCTGATTCCCGAAAAATTATCAGACATAAATTACCCTACATGGAAAATCACCGTTCTTACAACCCTTGAGGCCAATTACCTTCTCAAATACGTCGATGGAAGCACAGAACCGCCGCCGGCAGTCATCACCGCCACAGACAAATCAGAAAAAACCAATCCGGCCCATGCGGCCTAGAAAGTCGTGGATGGCCAGATCCAATCATGTTTGATTGCGGTCATCTCTCCCACGGTTCAGAAACACGTACGATCCTACACAACTGCTTCAGCCCTGTGGACGGCCCTCGCAACACGCTATGCATCAATTTCCCACTCTCATATTTTTCAATTGCGTGATCGTCTCCACACAATTACCAAAGGCACGAAAACTATGGCAGAGTATTTAGACGAGGTCTCCACCATCATCACAGCCCTCGACACCGTGAACGAAATCATTCCCGAAAAAGATCTCGTCATGTATGTCGTTCGGGGGCTCCCATCAGCTTACTCCTCCATTAAACAGGCGGTTCGCATCAGTCCAATGCCCGTTGACCTGGCTACTCTTTCCTCGTGGCTAAAAAGTAAAGAAATCAACGTGGATCTGGAGAGCAAACTTCTTCTCCGAGAAGCCGCTGTTATGGAGCCGGCTACCGCCCTCACCGCAAGCCAGAACTATCGCGGGGGGCGTGGTGGCGGCCGGCAGGGGAGCCACGGCATCTACGGCAGAAACAGCGGAGGCCGCGGGCGCGACGGTCGGCAGGGCAGTCGTCCGTCGTACGACGGTCAGCAGCACGGCAGCAACAACAGCCTGCACTCCTTCGGCAGCGGCGGGCAGTCATCTTTCAGCGGCGGGCAGGGCACTTACGAGCGGGATCGTCCAACTTGTCAAATCTGTCAGAAAACAGGACACAGCGCTGTTCGTTGGTGGTTTCGGTATGAGGAAAGCCGAAATAGTGATAACCGTGCCAATTATGCATCTCAAGCCGGCGCTTCCTCTGAATAGTTGTTGGATACTGGGGCCAACATGCACGTTACTTCTGATCTATCCAAGCTTAACGCTCCAAATCCATATCATGGATCCAATGGTATTACTGTTGGCAACGGTGAGTCCCTTAATATTTCTCACACTGGCACGGGTACCATTAAAACCCTCACCGCTATCTTTCACCTAGGTAACCTTACCCATGTCCCTTCTATTAAAACCAATCTCCTTTCAGTTCACCAATTCACAAAAGACAATAATTGCTCACTCTTGTTCACCTCTAATGATTTTCAGATCCTAGACAATACTACCAAGAGGGTGATTTTTCAGGGCCCCTGTGAGCATGGTCTATACGTTCTTCCTGGCACAAGTTCGTCTGCCCACCCAGTTTCAGAAAGCGTTCCTGTGGCTCCGGTGGCTCTTTCGGCTGATGGCCACAGTCTGTTGTGGCACAGTCGTCTGGGTCACCCGTCAACTCAAATAATAAATTCTTTAACGTCTCAATTAGGTTTTTCTTCCATTCATGTAAACAATTGTGACTCCTGTTCAATTGCTAAATCTCATAAATTACCTTTTACTTTACCTGAGAAGCGTACAACTGCACCTTTTCAACTTATTCATTCTGACCTATGAGGTCCTACTGCTGTTCCTTTATTTGCTGGTTTTCGCTATTATATTTGTTTTGTGGATGATTTTACAAAATACACTTGGTTGTACCCACTAAAACACAAATCACAGGCATACACCACCTTTGTCACCTTTGAAAAATGGTCAAAACACAATTCAATTCTCATGTTAAACTTTTTAGAAGTGACAATGGAAAGGAATATGTCAATAACATCTTTGTCCAGTTTCTGCAATCCCTGGAAATTATACATCAAACCTCCTGTCCATACACTCCCGAACAGAATAGGGTGGCTGAGCGTAAGCATCGCCATCTCATTGAAACGGTGGTTACTCTTCTACATCAATCTCATCTCCCTGTCTCCTTTTGGGTAGAAGCTCTAGCCACCGCAAACTACCTCATTAACAGAATGCCCAGTCACACTCTCTCCAACAAATCACCCTATCAACTCCTTTACCAAGAACTTCCCAATTATACCAACCTCCGCGTCTTTGGGTGTCATGCCTACCCTTGGCTACGCCCTCATATTACTCACAAATTACAACCCCGACCCCGTCCTTGTATTTTTTTGGGCTATCATCCTACCTCCAAGGGTTATCGCTGTCTTGACCCACAAACTCATAAAGTCTACATATCTCGTCATGTCAAATTTGTCGAAAATGAGTTTCCCTACGAGTCTATTTCCCCCTCCACAAATACTTCATTCATTGGCGTCCTTCCCCTTTTTCCAACATACTCACAGGGTCCCTCACCACCTTCCCCCACACCTCCACCCACTACCCAACCACCCCTCATCACCCCTTCGACCGTCACCCACAATGCACACGCAACCACCACCCACACTCACAACCAACCCGAACCACCCCATACCCACAACATCTCCAGCCCGATCCATTTTGGGTCCTTCCCAGCCACCCCCGAATCACCACCGCCCGTACCACCCCCCAATAATCATCCCATGTTAACCCGTGGCAAAGCTGGTATCTTTAAACCCAAAACCTTTCAGGCTACCATACTACCAAATACACCCCTTCCCGATAGTGAACCAACAATTTACTCTGTTGCCTTAAAAAATGCTTATTGGCGTCATGCTATGGATGACGAGTTTAAGGCTTTGACTGATCAGAAAACTTGGGTTCTTGTACCTAAGCCCCATGGGCGGCACCCAGTGGGCTATAAATGGGTGTACAAAATTAAACACAATGCAGATGGCAGTATTTCCAGGTACAAGGCTCCTTTGGTTGCTAAAGGCTACAATCAGGAGTATGGGCTTGATTACTCCGAGACATTCAGTCCTGTTATTCGGCAGGAAACCATTCGCCTGGTACTGTCACTCGCCGTGCGCAACAATTGGCTCATCAATCAGTTGGATGTTTCCAATGCTTTTCTTCATGGCATGCTTGATGAAACTATCTACATGACGTAACCACCGGGCTATGTTGATCCCCGCTTCCCTCAACATTTTTGCAAACTCCAGAAGTCTCTGTATGGGCTCAAGCAAGCCCCCCGTGCTTGGTACACACGTCTGAAAAATGTTCCTCCAGGGACTCGGCTTCACGTGTTACGTATACGACACGAGTCTGTTTACTCGACATTCAGCACACGGTACAGTCATTCTTCTTATCTATGTAGATGATATCATTATTACAGGCTCTACTGCAGCTCTCATTCAGGATGTCACTCGAGCTATGCATACTACCTTCAAAATGAAGGACATTGGCCCGTTACATTATTTTCTGGGAATGGAGGTTTCTCGGACAGGCAGCGGCTTGTTTCTTCATCAGTCAAAATATGCTCGAGATCTGTTGCAGAAAGCTGGACTGGAAAAATGCACCAGTCAACCAACACCGATGGCAGTCTCTTCGTCTACGAATGGAGCCGACACCCCGTTTGCCGATATCACCCACTTCCGCAGCCTCATTGGGGCTCTACAGTATCTGGCCATTACCCGTCCTGACATCCAGTTTGCTGTCAACCGAGTTGCTCAGCGCATGCATCAACCAAGTGAACATGATTACCATTGTCTAAAACGCATTCTCAGGTACATTTTTGGCACTCTTGGTCGTGGTTTACTCATTCGACCCTGGGACTTGGAGCTTCGGGGTTTCACAGATTTAGATTGGGCGAATGATAAAAATGACAGAAAAATCTACATCGGGGTTTCTCATTTTTTTGGGGCCGAACCTGATCTCCTGGTGTACAAAAAAACAACCCAACGTCTCTCGGTCCTCGACTGAAGCTGAATACCGCGCCCTTGCTCTTCTTCCTGCTGAGACCATGTGGGTCACATATATTCTTCGCGAACTCCGCGCCACTCACACTGTTCCTGCTCTCTATTGTGACAACAAATCAACCATCTGTGTGGCCAAGAATTCTGTCCTACACCAGAATGAAGCATGTTGATACCGATTGTCTCTTTGTTCGCGATGAAGTTCAGGCCGGCACCATGACTGTGCAGTATGTACCCACTGAAGAACAACCGGCTGATATTCTCACCAAGCCTCTCCGAGCTGACAGCACGATTACCTCAGTTCCAAGCTTCCGTTCGCTTCCGCTCAGCTCAGCTTGAAGGGGGATAATAACATATAGTATTAAATAAATAGTATTAAATAATATTAGTATTTACTGTGTACTGATCCTAGTCCTATTAGGATTAGTACTCCTTAATCCTAGTCCTATTAGGATTAGTACTTCTTCTTATATCTCCTATATATATCTCCCATGTATTCCCTTATTAGGTTAATACTTCAATACAATCAATATTCCTTCAGTATCTTTTTAGCTGCTATTACTTATGATACTTCAAAACAGAAAAGCAAGTGTCATGCGCCCTGTGTTAAAACAATTTAGCTGCATACTTTTGTGCTAAATTTGTCTAAAGCTTTCCATTGAGATTTTAACCAAACTAAGCCATTATATAAAGCAATTCACCAAAATAATATGTTTTTCTAAAATTTTACAAAACTAGTATAAACGTATTCCATAGTAACGTTTTAGGGTATATTTTATTTTTAAAAAACTAACAGCATTAGGTTGATATACTTTATACTAGTTTTGTAAAATTTTAGAAAAATGTATTATTTTGGTAAATTATTTTGTATAATGACTTAATTTGGTTAAAAATTTCTTTCCACTTGTGCACTGTGGTAATGCTAAGTTCAGGTTTACCAAAAGAACTTATTGTAGATCATAAGTTTGTATTCAAGGCTGACCTTCATGATTGCCTATTATCACATTCTCACCTAAGTGGTCACACATGTACCACGATCTATAGGCCGTCAATAAATGGATCACTGGGTTTTGATTGTTGAGTCCCCAACCTTTCTTTTGTCCGTAGTGTTTGGGATTTGGTAGTGATATATGATGAATGCTACATCTTAAATCGCCACTCAGCAACAACCATATCATTTGTACAGAACCTGATATCAGATGAGGCTGATCGGCTATTAGGCATGGGATTCGAGAAGCAGATAAATTCAATCGTTTCTCATTACGTAACGGATCTCTTCTCTGCTACTCAAAATGAGGCTGTTGAAGAACTATCAAAGGCATGATTGAGAAATCCTGTCAGGGTTGAAGTTTGGGAATAGTTGAGCGATTTTGCGTCTGGGAATTCAACCTCGTCAAAAACTATTGAGGTATGCTTCGAATTTTCAAAGTGTTTGTTTAGTCCTAAGGAATTATTAATGTCAAGATGCATATTACCGTGTTCTAGCTTCTCTTCAATTTTGCAGTATATTGAATGTGAAGTGAACAAGAAACCATCACACCTTGTACATCTCCAAGTGAAGAACAAGTCAAAAAAAAAATTATAATGTGAATTATCTTCCCCGGATTCCTGAATTGTATATTTAGATACTCTTTTTTTGTGTACTCGCATAGCTGGTTGAAGATTACTTTGGTGTCCGGTAGCTGATATTTTTTACTTTTGCAGCTACTTCATAACGTACTTCCACTGTTCAATAAGATGATATCGTTATACCAAAACGTTACCTGGTTTATATATGAGTCAAACTACAGTATTAAAATGATATGTTCATACAGAGACACTATGTAAAGGAACAATCTAGTTGACATTTGTTTTCAAGAAACTGTGGAAAACTCAAACTTCTTCAATTTTTCTGAAAATTTCATTTGGTCAAACACCAGAGAAAAGTTGTTCAGTTTTTGCAATCTCAAAATAATTTAGGAAATAATTTGAAACAAATGTCACCTGTACGTAAATGCTTAGGGATTTTGTGTTATATTGCTCGGACTCTTCAAAAATGTGGACGGGTGTGTGTCGGATGATCCTCCAAAAGTAGCGCATTTTTGGAGGATCTGGCTTAGGTGCGGCAACAATTTTGGAGAGTCCGGGTAAGTTAGGTTTTGTACACTCCCAACCAGCCACACCAAAGGCATTTAATTCCTCATGAATAGGTATACAGATGGATATTTGTGGTAGAAATATGGACCACCAACTCTCCTAATTAACTTCTATAGTCAATCGTGCGTGTAATTATGAGCATGATAATAAGAAGCTGGAACTTACACGGATGCATCATATATATTCTCTTATTTTGTTTCTGGTGCAGTCTAAGGCCCGTCCTCAGGATGATAAAATGTTTATACATAGAGTAGACTGAACAGCTATGCTGTGCCGAAGGTCAAGTCTTGCACCTCTATAGTTGTATCAAACTTTTTGGAGGCCATTTGGACCCACCCTACTTATTAACTATGATCTATCTTGTTTTTTTTAGGAAAAAGCATAAGTCGAGTTGTTGCGTATTAAAAATGTTTTCTTAGAAGAGGGGAACGTGCCTCTTGAGGCTCCCGATAGTATGGATGAAGTAGGAATTAAACTATGCCATCGTGCCATATTTCTCTTTACCTTTGCTTCGTAGTGGCAATGCTTTCATTCCTCTAGTTTGTTTAGTTACCTTTTATTCTATTGAGAAAAGGGTGTATAAGTATTATAAATGCAACACGAATTGTGGTTGAATATTTTCAAAAGACAGCTCACATCAAATCAGCAAAGTGTGTTTAACAGAGATTCTGCATCATTATATTAGCAATATAATTATAATCAATTTGTTAGTTAAGTTAGTTAGAGTGTTAGTTAGATGTCACATCAAGTTAGTTATAGTTTTGAAAGTTAGTTAGTCACATTTTTCTCATCTTTCACATTCTTGTATTGGCTACAATTCTCTTGTATATATGTGAATGAATCAATACAAGAAAGGAAGTAATTCATTTTTCCTCCAAATCAGTATCTGCAGTTTTTTTTCTTCTTCTTCCTTCTCTTCTTCTTCTCCTTAATCAATTACTATGGATACATTCTGTTTTGGTGTGAATCACCATTGTTGATCATCTTTACAATTATTCAAACACTCTTTTCACCAAAAAGAAAACAGTTGTTTGTTTATATCTTCTGTATAGAGCTATATCTTCAAAGCATCTCTTTCCAAATCGTCCAACAGATAGCAGCTGGGATAGTTCTCCTCAATTTGTATTGTTCTTTTGACAAGTTCCTTCTATACCAGCTTCTCATCAATTCAATTGTTATCTTCAGACATTCTCCATCGTAATCCCAGCACATTCAGAAATAAGTCTAAAGTTGTGAAACCATTGGGCAGTAAAAACGAAATGGTTGATGGTTTCTGAATTTGTTCCACAACGCATGCTCTTCTTGTAACTAGTAGACAATACAAGCTAAGTTGACTTTGATCTTCATATGTTTCTTGTAACTAGTAGACCATTTGACTTTGTTTATTGTTGAGCTTGCAAATAATCATACAGATAGGCAGTTCCAATGCGTCTTGTGACTTCAAAGACTAAATGTTAGATCTGGTTTTCTTTGTCATAATTGTGATATACTTTTGTGCTTTTTGGAAAAGACTGGTAAGGTGTGTGTATCTCCTTGTCTTCATCATAGTTTTGGACTTAGATTAGCCTGACACATGACTTACGGGGTGGTTACAAGTTTGGAACTTACAAGAGGATTGATCAAAGTCAACATTTTTAGTTGACAAGCATTATGGAGTTGCTTTAAGTTTGGACTTTGACATTCATTCAACACCATTTCAAAATTATGACGAAATGTATTTTATAATCGATTTGCACTTTTGGTTTATGTGCGGGAGTTAATTCGGATGTTAAAACCAAGTTTTTGAACTGGCCTCAATTTCTAGTATCTAGTGTGAGCAACATCTGCTGATTGTGCAGTGGAAAAATCAGTTTAAAGATTTGTTTAATTCCATCAATATAAATCTTTTTTTTTAAGGAGTAATAAATAATATATTCTCTGCCTCAATTTATGTTGCTTTTCAAGAATTAAACAATTTAAGTTTGACTGATAAGTTATTCATGAAATCTTTAAATTATTTAAAATGAAATTTATACTACCTCCGTCCCTATATTATAACTCACCCCTTTCTAAAAATAATTGGACCACAATATATGTTATTTTATAAAATCTATACATAAAATATCATATTTTGCCTACTATACCTTATTGATTAATTAATTAATTTTGAAAATATATTTACTTTGACTAACCTTGAAAATCTACAACTAATTAAATAAGAATATAGGGGTAAAATTACCTTATTTTTTTTATGCCAATGCAAATAAAAAAGATGACTATATATAATATGGGGCGGAGAGAGTATATTTGTAAGTCTCAATAATTGATGATTTAAAAATAGACTTATTTTAATTTTAAAATTTAAAATATATTACATAAATTGAGACACAGAAAATATTTATTTATTTTCCCCGTTAATTTAAATTGAAGGGTCCACAAGCTTGGCCACTAAAGCAAGGAAGATAATAATTGCTCGAAAAAATAAAGAAAACAAAGATGGGACGATTTCACCAATTTCCTCCTCCTTCATGTGTCCTTTTTTACCATTACGTCAGATAGTTGCCGCGTAAAGCATAGCAACTGCGTAATCACTAACAACTATTTTGCCTTTACGTCGGATAGTTGCCGCGTAAAGCATAGCAGCTGCGCAATTATTAACAACTTTTTTGCCTTTTCATCGAGTAGTTGCGTAAAGCATGATAAATGTGATATTATTAATAAGGATTATAATAAAATAATAAATAGTCTTTCATTTTTAAATAAATATATCGATTTTAATTCCTTGAATACAAAGTTATATTTAATAAAAAGCATTTTATGTTCAATGTAAAAAAAAAAATTTAATGTACATTAAAATTCAATAGAATTCTAATCACAACATGAAACATTGTAATGAGAAATAAAGAAAGAAAAAAGCTGCGCAGTCCTATGTGTGAATGATACATTTCCTAGGAAAAGTGTACATCAATCAATTGAATAAACTTTGCCGTATGTAGCTCTGTTGGAAACACAATCACCCCACTACTTTTTAGACTCAATCCACATGCTGTGTAGTGTCCATAAATGATAAATCATTAATTTCTATTTTTAAATTTGCACTTGATATTCTTTTTCAATTTTGGTGTTTAAAATTATTTATTTTTTTGTCCTATTTTAATATAAGTTAGTTTCATAAAATTTAAGAAATTTTTTTTTAATACTTATAATTTATATAAGTGATAGATATTTGTAAGATTATAATTTATTTTATCAAACAACTATCCGTAAATGTTATAGGTAGTAAAAATCTAACCATGTCAATAGTATGGACGTAAAATATTTCCTACTCCATTATAAAATAAAATATATATTCTTTTGTGTGAAACAGAAAGTTAATTAAAGACATTCGTTAAAACATAATTTAGCAATATAGAATATTTCTTATACTTAATTTAATTCCTGTCATGAAAATACTCACTTTAATACTATAATTCTAGAAAATGTAAAAAAAGTAACTGAATCTTAGAAAATGTAGAATGATTGAAAAATTCATCAAAGAGAAATTACTCCCTCTATTACGGATAAGTTGATTATATTTCCTTTTACGCTCATATTGAGAAATCATAAATAAGAAAATAATTTTATTAATTTACTTGTGAAAAAATTTCTTGAAAATTTACAAACAAAGGTAAACATATTCAAAAAGAATTAATTACAAAAATTATAGTAATCTTAATTACTACTTTGTTGATTTAGTAAGATGGTGAACTAATAAGAGATGGAGAGAGTAATAAAATACATTTTTGTATTTTGAAAAAAATTATCCCATTGATTCAGTTTTATTTGTCATGATTTTTATTTTTAGAGTCAATAGATAAAAATATTTTTATGATGTATTTTTTAATTGTTATAAAATCAAGTTCATATCAATATAAATATAAAGAGAAGAAGACAAGATACAGAGATGAAAAGGAAAAAAAAATTATATTCAAATTTATTCTACAAAAGGTGAATGATATCTCCATTTATAGAGTTGAGATATTACCCCAAAGGCCACCATGATAAATGTCCAATTAGTAGATACATAGGTATCCACCAAGGTTCATATCACCTTGGAATTATACATATCATAATTCTTGAAGTAAACAAATGGACAATCCATAATTCAATTGATTTATAACACTCCCCCTTGGACAATGTGCCTCGTTAAAACCTTACTAGAAAAAATTCTGTGGGAAAAAATTCTAGTGAAGGGAAAAGAGTACACATATCTTTTGATGCGTACTATTTGTTGCCTCATTAAAAGCTTTGCCCGAAAAATTCAGTGGAAAAAAGTCTCGGTCAAGGAAAAAAGAGTGCAACACGTATATACTCCCCATGATCAAAACATCACTTAATTTCTTGCGGTGATGTCTCCAATCTTGTACACCAGCTTCTCAAATATTGATATTGACAGTGTCTTTGTGATCAAATCACATTCACGAAGATATTGCATCATTAAACTCATCCTGATATATCATTTTCTGATTTAATGTATATGACGAGGCTTTGAGCTTAGCTGAATTTAAATATCAATCTATTCGTCATGACCTCGTTATTGCAAGTAAATTATTCATTCAACTTGTTCACATCAATAATCATCTTGTGGACACTTTCATTTGCAGTTGGTTATCTTCGTATATTATGGTTGGTATATTTTTTTCAAAAGAAAAATCATACATTTTCTGAGTATGGTGTGTGTCTCTCGACTTGCTTCATGGAGGGCTTTTATTTCTGTATAACAACATTTGCTTCATTGATCACCAGGATATATTGTGCCACCACATGCAAACAAATAGTATGTTTGAGATCGTACTTTATGTGGATCAGATAAATATTTTGCATCTGCGTAACTAATCAGCTCTGATTTGAATTCTTCGGAATAGAATGAACTCATTTCTATGGTCCTTCAAAGATATTCAAGTGTACACATAACACCATTTCAATGTTCTTTTGTTGGGGAGGAACCGAATCTTGCCAGTAAATTTACTGAAAATAGATATCTGATCGAGTATTATTAGCAAGATGCATTAGTACTCTGATTGCACTAAGATATGGAGTTTCATCACCAAGAAGCTTTTCATCATTCTCTTGAGATCAAAATGAATCATCATTTATTTTAAGCGATCTTATGATCATTGGGGTACTCAATGAATGTGATTTATCTGTATAAAATTGCATCAGAACTTTTCTCTGTATGTTGACTGATGCACAAATATTTTATTCGTTAAATTATCAATCTGTAGGTCATGACAAAACTCTGTCTTACCAAGACCTTTTCACCTTTCAAACACTCAACAATTTTTGAAAGCTCTTTAAGAGTGTTATTGATTTCAAGTCATCAGCATACACAACTATTATAACAACTTCAGATCCTGATCTTTTCATAAAAATGCAACGATAAGTAGGGTCATTCTTTTTGTACATTTTCTTCCTTGATTTATTTCAATCCATGTAAGGATTCTTGAAGATTAATTAAATATTTTTTTTCTTCAAACTTTTATATGCTTCAAACACCTCGATTATTTCAAGGATTTTCATATAACCTTCATTGTTTAACTAGACATGACAATTATCCATTATATGCATTCAAGTTTTTCATATGTTGCCAGAACAAAATAAATCTCATTACATCCACCATAGGAAAAAACATCTCCAATAATGTCAGAATTTTTGCGACAAACTTTTATTCCCCAAGGCATAATCATTTCTTGATATCTTACGATTACACCATCGCATAATAATTTATTTGTGCCCCACTGACATTATACCTTAATTTATGGACTATCAATCCAAAACATCACTTCTATAAGTGAAACAAAATATAGTTGGATTATGCATTTTACTTTGTCAAACATTTATCTGTTCACACTCTATGATAGATTTGAATTCAAGATCCTCGTCACAATTTATATCATTGAGCGCTACCTCATATCGAAGATATTGTTGACGGTTATTTGATATCGATTCCAACTAGACATAACTTATCGAGATCTCTTTAGTTTTCATTATTTTTCAGGTACCTGAACTTTTTCTGAGGTTTTATAAAGTGTTATATTAATATGCTATTTTATAGCACTTGCCTCATTATCATGATCATATTGATCATTTGATCCTTCCTTTTTCAAGGAATTTTATATTTGAAATTGATTGGTCTATTAAGCTTCTGGCGTATCATAGACTCTGTCCTTCAAGGACTTCACATTGGAGAATTTGCAGCTGAATTATATCATAGAGTCAGTACATTCATCTGGCAATTGATTTGCAACATCATGCAATTAAGTTCACATATTTATTTAAGGAGGATCTAGATAATTCATAATTAACCTTACACATAATTTTCAGCAGTCAATTATCTCTCCCCCTAATGTTAGAAAATCTAACATTCGTCCCAACCTTATTTGAGAATTCATCCTTGTGCGTGGTGGAACAATTAAAATCATAACCACACATTCAACATTTTACATGAAAATTATTTGGTTCCTGACCCTGAACCAATTTTAATTGGGAAACCTTGTTGGCTTGATGCATACATGTGTTGCTTCATATTAAATAAAATTATCTCATAGCAAATCTTATTTGGGAGTCCTTTTCTTATAACCATGATTTAGCTATGATTTGATGCTTATAATTTCTGATAAATCAACCAACATTATCAATATAATTTTATAATTTGAAACTGTGCCCTTAATTTAACAATTCGAGCAAATAACCTTACAAACACCAATTTGTAAGTTGACATCAAAACACATGTGATCATCACATAGATGCATCTATCATATAGTTACAAATGATCCACATGGCAGGCGAATGGACTCATATTCACCTTTTTATATGTTCCAAAAGTTCAGGGGAATTACAATCTCAACCTTAGCTAATACAATGATCATTTCATGAAGACAACAAACAACACAAGAAAATTCTTAAAGAATTTTTCTTATTTCTTCATCATATAATCTACATGAATTTTCAATTATATTTGCATCACATTTAAATCAGAATGGTCAACTGGTCATGCCAACTAATCTTTATTTCAGTATACTTATGATTTACTTTTGCATGTGATTTCATCAGCATGTCCATGTTTGTGTGCAACAAACTAGAGGAAACAATGGGTAACCTTTTACATAAAATATTTATAATCCGCTTCTGTTGTTGTAATTCAAAGATATTAAATCTTTTCACAATTTATAGTCTCAATATTTCTTTTCAATTCATCCAAAACTTAAAAGTTTCTTTTAAGACTTACTACAACCCCATTATTATTCCTCTGATAATAATACAACTCGTTAAAGCTTGCAATTAATTTTGTGTACTATCACATATTCCATGACACCATCCATATGGTGAACATCTCCAAGGAGAAATATATCATTATTGTCATGGTTAAAACTACTACGAGCAAGACATATTTCTTGCTTTACTTTTGTTGTACCGTAGGTACACAACCAATGGCAAGTTTGTATTACCATACAATAATATTATTTTGGTAATGACCACAACTTTAATTTATAGGCAAGAATTACTTTTTTTTTCTTCTTTCGATAGTTTATAATAAACATATCATAATATTTATGATGTATAAACATACAATACCATTAACCATTTCTGCCAAATAAAATTTATTTGTTCCTCTTAGACCTCCCGTAGAGGTGAGTTTTGACATATACCCAACCATATATGAATATGTTCTTATTCATATTTTTCAATATTCACTTTCAAGAATAGACAAACATTCACCAATGTCTACTACAAGTCACAGACTCTCCGTGAGTTGACTATAACCATTAAAACATGTCATACCTTTATATTTGACATATTTACATGATCCACCTCGAAATTACTTTGAAAGATAAAGTGCACCACCACTTTATATTCTTTATTTTAATGGAGGATTTATAAAATTTATCAAATAAGATCGCACGACATGAACCGCATATCCAATGACCTTTCATATCATTTTGATAATTAAAATTACCTTTACATTTTGAAGGAGTATTTGGAGAACACATAGTGTTCTTCCTTTTATAATACCACAATGATAACTATTATAATTTCGTCCCTCCACACCCTTATTCATGTCGTCAATTATTTGTCATATTTCAGAGTAATTATTCACTGCTACCACATTTATATGATAGTATATTTTTAAAGTTATCATATGTTGCTACCACATTCTTTTCAAGGAATGGAGCAAATCAATATAATGAATTTCAAGATTTTTCATAAAAAATATACTATTTTTGTCTTAGTCGTCATTTTATCATCATTATGGTGCATTGAGACTCGAACTCAATACGTTGTCATTATGGTGCATCAAAATTCAAATTGATGTCTTACCCTCTTGGTGCAATAGAACATAAATCTACCGTCTTATCCTCAAACATTTTTTTTATTATTGTGCATCCGGACTTTAACCTAATATCTTACTCTTTTGGTGCGATAAAACTTGAATCCACCGTCTTACCCTTACCCAACGGTGTAATACACCGAAGTACAACATGACTCAGCCTTTGAATTTTTTTAAATGTTATTAAAATTTTATACCTTTTTCCACTAAATTTTTTTTGTATATCATGTCATATTCCATCAATAGTAGTATATGACTTTGGTTCCTAGTCAATGTTAGTGATCGAACACTATTGTATTCTTAATCATAAAAAGATTTTAAAAAATACATACCCGATTTTGTGGAATATAATTTCTTGATTCTCATAACGAGATCAACCAAAACATTATCTAAAGAAAACTAAAACTCAATCTCAATTGACTAGAGTCTCGTGCTGATAACGTGTTATAAAATCAAACTCATATCAATCAATATAAGTATAAAGAGAAGAAGACAAGATATAGAGATGAAGAAGAGAAGTTTTCTTCTATTCAAGTGTATTCTACAAAAGGTGAATGATATCTCTATTTATAGAGTTGAGATATTACCCAAAGGCTACCATGAAAAATATCCAATTAGTAGATACATAGTTATCCACCAAGGTTGATATCACCTTAGAATTATACATACATGAATTCATCATAATTCCTGAAGTAATCAAATGGACAAAAATCAAATGGACAATTCATAATTTAATGGATTTACAATATTAATCATATTTATATGAAAAAAATATAATGTATTATAATTTTTTTATTTAAAATATTAAGTTAATATAATTTAATTTAATTTTAAGAAATTAATCAAAATCAACTTTTGTAACTAAAAGTGGATGGAAATTGATTTTGGAGGATGAAATTAATTTCATACTGAAACACACGAGTATAAATTAAGGAAGAAGAATAGAAGTTCAAATATTGTGATTCCCACGTCAACTCTTTTCCTCAAGTCCACTCCATTTCATTTCATGAATTCTTAAATCTCCAATTTCTCCCATGACATTCAACTTTCGCTCCTACTTCAAATCTCACCATCCTCAAACCCTAGCTTCCCTCAAGTCTATTCTCAATTCCCTCTTCACTCTCCTATCTAAATTCAATCCCATGGCCGCAAATCAAAACTCAGTTCATCCTTCCGATGATCCTCCGCCGTTTGATCCATCAGAACCTTCGATTCCCGTATCATATCCACTCAAAACACTGGAAGAACTTGAGTCGAGATCCTATTTCGATTCTTTTCACTTCCCCTTCAGTAAGGCCTCTGTGAAGTTGCCGCCTTACGCCGCCAATGAACTACCGAACCGGCGTAGGCTTCTGGTGTGTCACGATATGGCTGGAGGATACCTTGACGATAAATGGATACAAGGAGGGAATAATCCTGATGCTTATGCAATATGGCATTGGTATTTAATTGATGTATTCGTCTATTTTTCTCATTCATTGGTTACTCTACCGCCTCCTTGTTGGATTAACACTGCTCACAAGCATGGAGTGAAGGTATTACAATTAACAATATTGATTCAAATTATGTTTTGTTTTTCTCGTTTTACACTTAATTAATTTATTGATTCAAATTATGTTTTGTTTTTCTGGTTTTACACTTAATTAATTTGGTTAACTTCTTTTGAAACAAGACGAGTCTATCTTTAATTTGCTACTCATCCATATGTCAATATATGCGATTTACTTCTCCAACTATGTTGAATGAAACCTTAATAGAGACAATGATTCGTACACGACTTCAACTAATTTGGGATTGAGTTGTAGTTGACGGATTTACTAATTTCTCTTAAAGAGTTATTTGTCTACTCTTCAAACACCTGAGTTTCTGCCTGTCTGGTCATTTCCTCCTATTGTTATAAGGTATTGGGAACTTTTATCTTGGAGTGGGATGAAGGGAAACATATTGCCAATAAATTATTGTCATCAAAGAACTCAGCTCAGATGTATGCAGAGAGGTTAAGTGAGCTTGCTGCTGCTTTAGGCTTTGATGGATGGCTGGTAAGCAATTGATTCTGAAGTTTGATAGGCCTTCAGGCCCTTCACCTTTCTTCTTCTTCTCTTACATTTACTAATCACAAAACTTGATGCCATATCTTTACTTTCTTAGCATGAAATTTCTTGATTTTCTTAATTTTAGATATGCCTGTTAGACTTGAAAAGTGAGTTTTTTTTTTTAAAAAAAAATAATATTATCCTTTTTTGGAAGAATAATCTTGAGAAACTTTCTCTATATCAGAGTAGAAAAAATAGTTTTTTGGTCAACAACATATTTGGAAATTGAAGAGTAGGACAAATTTCTACAAAGTAAAAATCCATGGTAATTGGTGTTTGTGAAATAAGGTGAGTATAGTCATACAATCGTAACTGCATTCTGGTAAAAAATCATTGAGGAATAAGTTTATTGCGTCATAGTTCTTTGCATAACTATGTCTTATTCCAGAATCCTTTTTTTCTTTTTCAAATATCTTGCTGTCAGGTCAATATGGAAGTTTCCCTGGATGTCGGGCAAATTCCTAACCTGAAAGAATTTGTCAGCCACTTAACTCAGTCCATGCATTCCCTTGTCCCTGGATCTTTGGTCATATGGTAATATCATGAAAGAAAACCTCTCTTCAAAGTTAAAAGCAGCGTAGTTTTTCTTTCTTTCTGCTTGTGGATCTTTGATCCCATGGTAATATCATGAAATAAACCATCTCTTCAAAGTGAAAAAAAAGCATAATTGTCTTTTCTTATGGTTATGCTGCAGGTATGATAGCGTCACAATTGATGGGAAACTTAGTTGGCAAGATCAACTAAACGAAAAAAACAAGCCCTTTTTTGATATATCTGATGGTATATTTGTAAACTACACTTGGCGGGTATTTTCTGCTAATTCTTTGTTCTCTTTTTTTTCAGGTTAGTAATAATAATTGCTAAAGGCTGTTTTCTTGTTTACTTATAGGAGAATTACCCTAAGCTCTCAGCTGAGGTTGCTGTTGACAGGAAGTTCGATGTTTACATGGGAATTGATGTCTTTGGAAGAAACACTTATGGTGGTGGACAATGGACGGTGAGTTTGTAGACCACGTATGGGAAATAAAAAATTAACACCTCATCCTCTATGTTCATGTCTTGGTGCTAAATACATAATACATATCATCGTTCTCTTATTTATCTTGTAAGTTTATGTTTTATACTGTTTGATATTGACAGAAATATTTGAAAATTTACAGGGTATTCTTGGTTGAACCTGTTTTAGTAAGAAGTCCTTCCTTATTTGTATTTTTGATTATTCAAGGAGAGAGAATTTGGGCCTGTTACCATATTTATCAATAGATTAAAAGAATATTTGATATTCAACCTAAAAATGTTTGTAACCAGTATTTTACCTTTACTATGAGAGTAATTCTTTTTCAGTTAGCTAGGTTCTTATCATAGACTATAATTGGGACCAGATGTAATAATGCTGTGAGTAGGCAATTAGGAGCTATTAAACCTCAAAAATAATCATCAACTTTCTATATTACAGAGTAATTCAAAATTGACCTTCTGGAAGGAGGTTGCTGATTCTCTGATGTAAGGTTTAGTATCAGTGTCTTTCTTAGTAAGTAGTTAGTTTGGACAGTTAGAAATAAAATACATTTCATTGTTAAAAGCATACTCTAGTTTCACCTTTCATGTAGGCTGTGTTGCCACTTCTGTTTTCTTAAACCACCTGTTAAAAAGAACTATTCACTTGTAAAATTATCTGATCCTGTTCTTATGCAGACAAATTTGGCACTTGATGTGATTAAGAGGGATAATGTGTCAGCTGCCATATTTGCTCCTGGATGGGTGTATGAGACAAAACAACTACCTGACTTTCAAACTGCACAGAACCGGTCCGGCACTGCCTGCCATAATATCTCTTAAATGCTTTACTCTAAAAGAATGCGTTTACAGATTTCCACTGAAGATTACTCTTCAGATTATTGTTGAAGATTCACAATATTTCCATATCCTGATTCCATGGTTTAATTTCTTTTCATGTACAGAACACCCTCTGCACCACTTGGATATTCTCATGATTTTTTAGTTATTTGAAAAAGAAAATTCCTTTTCTTTGTTTGGTCTTTCCTTGGCAAATGATAAACCACCCTGCTAGCAATATGGAAAGATGAGGTCCAAGAGATTAGTTAAATTGGCAAGGCAAAAGTGGAAGTCTCTCCATTTCTTTATATTTTTAAGCAACCAAGCTGAAAATGGATGTCTCTTCATTTGAATCTATATGACATATTTTGTTTTAAAATGTCTCAGAAAGTTTTATGCACTTCCAAAATGATACTACTGTATAGAAGTTACATTCAAGTAATTAGAGTTTCTAGCCATGAAGGATGCGTCCCTTGTGAACTAAACTTTCAACAATTCAATTCAATGTTTTTCTTCTATTACTATGCTATCATATGCAATTTAAAGTGATTTCTTAGTTTCTGTTTCCAATCAAACTATGTCAATATAAAATGAAACAGCCTGATTGTATGTCTCAAAGCTGTGTTGAATATCAATATATTGTCAGATTTTGTAAATACTGCTTAATTATCATATCTGCAATTGATTACACTTCTCTGTTTGGTTATCAAAAAGTAATATATGCTTGCTGTTAACCATATCATTGTTAAATGCTTTAACATGCAGTTGGTGGGCACTTGTAGAAAAATCATGGGATATCTCACAAAATTACCCCCAAATTCTTCCGTTCTACTCTAATTTTGATCAGGTATGTTCTGAGCTTGTTTGTTTTTCATAACATTGTTTTCTGCTTCCTTCATCTTTTTTACAAAATAAAATGCAGATTTATTGCTTGTATCTTCTACCAGCATGCTTAGAAACTTTTGTACTCTTACTAGAAACATGTTTAACCTGAATTTCAAGAAGCAAATAATTATGATTCAAGAGTGAATAGAAGAGTCTAGGCCATTTCCGTGATTTCTGCATGTCGGAGAGGGAAGGAATTATGTATGTCATTGTATATTAATTAATTTGATTAGCAACACAGATAAAAGCATGATCAAATGGTCCAGTGTGAAACTTAAAGCTGAAGACGCCATGTAATGCATAAGCAGAAAGGTGTCCTTAATTACAATAGGTATCTGATAAAATTGTCATGTACTGAAAGTTAATGAGAGATGCAAGCAGTTCCCAAAACCCAAAAGGGTCCCCATCTTGGTCCAAAGGTGCTTCTATGGCTGTTTATGAATAATAGGGAGAAGGCTGAGGCAATTAAAATGATTTCTATTCAAAACTTCTATGAGATGGTAATGGCCACTAACATCCATGTTATCATCATCAGGGTCATGGTTACCAGTTTACAGTCGATGGAAAGCAAATGTCACAGACTCCTTGGAACAACATTTCGTCCCAAAGCTTTCAGGTGTCTTCCGGATGTTTTTTCGAGCTTATTGTTATTAAATGCAGTAAAAGTATGGCATTTGTCAGGAGTTCCAATTTTGGAGAAATTTCTGTTTAATGTAGTTGTCCTCTAAGATCTAAAACAAAGCATTGAACTCCAATTTTTACATGTTAAAACTTACAATAATTATAGACAATTTCATTGATTTGTCTGGTGCACAGTTCCTACAACTAATATGTATGTTCATATCATCTCATGTACTTTCTAGTTTTACATAATGTTACTGTTATCGTCAAAAGTATTCATGCAATTAGGCACAATATATGGAGATACAGACTGTTTCAGTAATTTCTGAAGCCTTTTACAGAGGCATGTTATTCTTGTCCTCCGTTTCACGGGGATGTCTTGAACTACATGATTTGCTCTTCAGATTAATTTTTGAAAGATAATAAGTTAAATAGAGTGTAAGTGACTAGAACTGACAGCACAATAATATTTCCTTGTTGTTATTCCCTACTTGAATTTGTCTAACACCTTGTGAAATATCTTTCTTGAGTTTTGTTTGCAAAAATTCTTCTTTAACCACTGCACAGTAAAATAATTGAATATCTGGTAAGAGTTGTTGTTTGCAATCTACGTAATTCTTAATATGTTTATGAGTGTACTGATGTTATCTTAGCTCTTAGATTCTATACCATGTCATCACTAAGATAATCCATCCCCTTTTACAAACTTGTCACCCTTTCTAACATATAGACATTCTTCTCAGCCTTTCCTGAGGTTTTCTGGAGAATCAACTGGAGGGAATCTAAAAGTTGCTGTTGAGTAAGTTTCTGTGCTTATTACATTTAGTTTTCAATATCTTCCTGATAGTCCCTTGTTTCAGTCTGATGATCTATCACATGTAAAGTCTTATTGAAGCATTTGACACTTAAATTCTGGAGAAAATGGTTTAATATGTAAATCTTTCAACATAAGCCGTCATAAATACATAAAAATGACCAAAGTTGGACACCAGCACATGTAAACTGTAGTGTCTCTTTGCCCTCCTCCATTGCATTGCTGTTCTAAATTAGAAATTTTTGTGACATTGGTGAACCTTAAATTGTCTCTCTCTGAGACCCAATGCAGTTTGTGACAGCAGCTTTATTCGAGATAACCAAACATGCCCTTTGTTTTGATAGTTTATCAGTGAAGAATCTTAGAAATGCCTATTTATTGGGAATGTTAAAGCCCACCAGTTCAGCAACTCAGAACATTGGAGGATTTAACCAGCAATTCAGCTGAAAGCTGTCTGGTTTTGCTATCCTGCTATTAGTAGGTTATAGCAGTTCCTACTTTTTAGTTCTCCTTAATGTCCCTACATTCTCTTTAACAGTAAGCACAGTTATGCCTTTCAACAAAAATATTTCCCTATCTCCAGCTATCTTCCCATTTCCAATCACCTTATTTTGGGACCCCAGGTTATCATCTTCTTAACAAACCCAGAAAAATCACGTTTCCCCTTTTTCTCTTTCAGAAAGTTTTTAGTCCCTGCAATCATCAAATCTCCTATTAGCTATTCCCTCACTGGAAAATCATCTGTTATTTCTCTTTTCTTTTGATTTCATTGAAGAGCATAAGCAAATGGGACTTTCACATCTTCATTTAGATGTACCTTCATGTTTGTAGGTTGAATGATATATAAGCAGCATGCCTATCCTTTTCTGAGTTCAAAATATATTTTGCTTTTTCTTACTGGTCACAATTAATCACGAGGAAGAATACCTCTAGAGACTAGAGTTGAATCCTCGTAACAGTCAAATCCCACATAGCACCCGTCCATCTCATAACCCTTATATCTACCATGTAGTAGGTTACAGAACCCTGTAAGTTTTTATATGTAAACAAATATCCTGCTCTACCATTAGATTCCATTTTCACCTTCCTTGCATATCACTTCTAATGATGGCTTATGTTCCACCAAATCCATGGACCATGCCTATGGTTGATCATGGGGAACTTGTATCAAATATATCAGGTGTTCCAGTTGTCGAATCAAAATAGCACAATCACTCACCAGAACCTCAACCTCTAGAATTGGAAAACAAAACCAAGGTTTGCTGCAGACTAGCACCCAAACAAATAGCACCAAAAGAAAAAATTTGGAGCTGCTCACTAGCCAACAAAAGCAGCCTTAGTTTCCCATAGAAGACTCACTAGAAATAACCAATCAACATATGAGAATAATGTGCCAAACCAGAAACACAAATTAAGCCACCGACCAGAGACAGGTCGAGTCAAAGCTTAGACAAAACAATGCAACTGGAGTGGATTCTCAAAGAACACGGATAAAATAGACAACAGCGAGAAAATGTGGAAAATTAATGATAAAAATTTTTCTTCAAATAATGAATTGGAAAGGGTAATTAGGGGTGCAGATAATGGGAAGAGAAGTGGGTAGATTGCTGACCTACTAGGCTACTACTTTCATTTGGTATGATAGCAAAATATCCTCCCTCTCTCTCTCTCACACACACACACACATAAATATATATATAAATATGTGTGTGTGTGTGCGCGCACACGCTTACGCGTGTGTCTATATGTAACGCATGTTAACATATTGGGGCTTTATGTTATTCCTTTTTTCATAATAGCTTCTAGCTGGTGTGCGTTTATGTTCAATGATTTGATTTGGGAACTAGTCATCTGTATTGGATTTGACCAATGCTTGGATGTTGCAGTATCAAGGAGCCATCTTATAATGGAGGAGGGAACCTAACATTCAATGGAACACTTGAGGGTGATTTTCAATTCTCAGCAAGGTTGTTTGAAGGGAAGCTTCTGTTAGCAGATTCACCTGTTCATTTTACATATTCTGTAAGCCACTTTTTTTTTGTGGGTAACTGGTAACTTTATCTGTAAGCCACCTTTTTCTTTGGGATAATAGTTGTTGCAGTTCCTAATTGTTACAAATCACTTGCAAAGACATACTGATAATTTTCACCAACCACAGAAATCCTTTTACAAAGATTTGTTACCTCTCTTGTGGAGGGGATTTATACTACCTAAGGCCAGTTGTTTTAGTGTTCACCTAAGAGTAGTGCTGTGTTGTATCTCAGGATCCTGTAATAAAATTCTCCAGGTGATCTAATTTACTCAACAAGAATAAATACATTACCTTTCTCTAGGACATTGAAATTTACAGGTTTTTTCTAAAGAATGTGTACCTATGTTAAATTTTATATTCTATTTTTTCAAGTGGCCAATGTCAAATACTGACTTTGAATTATCAATTTCTACCCTTAAGGCCCTTACCAAAAAATATCCTACCCCTAGGGACTGCCAGTTAATTACTCTTTTTTTTGTATGGACTCATCCTTCTTTCCTGCTTGGTGTGTTTCCTGAGATTTATTACCCCTCCAAATGGCCCAACTTCTGCAGAAATATGAAAAGTTCATGTTGTGATGGTATACATGTATGTTTGTTTCCCTTGTTGTGCTTGTTCATTTATAATCTGCTACGCTTATAATGCAGGTAAAATCAAATGGAAGCTCTCTGTTGGGCTTATCTCTTGAGTTCACTTCTGCTGCCACGGAGCAAAAATCAGTATTACTTGCTTCTTCGGGTGATTCTTTGCTGACTATGAGTCGTTTTGTTAGACATTTTGACAATGTTATAATGCCTCATCGTGTTACTAAATTAGAGAGTGAATCATCATGGGTCATACAAGAAAGTAGTATATCAATGGAAGGATATACATTAACAAAAATCCATGCTGTATGCTATAAATTAAGACCTGAAGTTCACAAATCAGAAAGTCAAGGTAAAACCATGGCGCTTTCTCCATCAGAATATCATGCAGTGCTTGGTCATCTTGCAATAAATAGTTTGACGCTGAATTCCGGCTTCCCACCATCAACTTCATGGCTTGTTGAAGGTAACTTCACTAAATTGTCATCTTCCAATTCAAATGGCTCCAGGAAACTCAATGTCAAGCTTGATTGGAAATTGAAAGGCGGGAAGACTCACCCTTTCCCTAAGTATAATATCTACGTCAAGAAACAACCCAATCTCTTAATTGCAGAATCAAATGGATCACTTCAGCTAGTCCATGAGTACCTGGGAGTTACGGTACTTGAAGCATATTATGTATCTGATCTTGTAGTTCCCTCTGGCACTTCAAGCGTTACATTCATCATTCAAGTTTGCAGTATGGATGGATCTCTCCAAAAGCTAGAAGAGTCTCCATCTCTTGATTTAGATGTTCAAGGTTCTTAAATCTATAAATTAAATTGTCAACTGTTCCAGGTTGGACTAAAATTAAGTGTTGCACATTTAGACGTGATGCAGAATAATGTGGTTTATGTATGCAGATTGTTGTATCTGTACAATAATGTATAATTATTGAACGTGCGAAGGCGGTAATTGCGGAAATTTCCTCTTCATAATGTTTGATATTGCAGTATCAGGTTAACAGTTAAAGGCTTGATAAGGAGAGTTATCAATCAAAGGTATATTGTAGTGGAATTGGTACCATGGTTGGAACACTAGTCTTATTTGGAAATTATTCATGTTGATCAAATGGTCATTTTATTTTAGAATTAGAATAAAACAATTGAATAAAGTTCAAAAGGGCAAGTTCTCACTACATCCTAATCCAACTTCCGAGGCTTTTTTTTTCCTTTCAACTTAACTACTGTACGGATTATTTAGCGGTCTTTATTAAGGGAAAATAAGAAGATATCAATAGGAATAAGTACAAACAAGTGGGTTAGGCCTTAATTTACGAAGTTTGGCCAGAATTATAAAACATTTAAATAGTTGAACCCTCTAAATTGCAAAAAGCGATACCACATTAATTGAGATGATACTAGTTGAAAGAATACCTTTTGATTTGAGGAAAAAAGTTGCCAAATCACCTTTGAGTTGTAGCACATGATTATTTCTGTTAGGATTAAGAAAGTATGTGTTCTTTGAAACTCTAAATGGTTAATACGTAATAAGATAACTTAGATGAGCATAATAAAAGAAAGAAAAATTACATAAATTAATTCATTTTAAAAAATAATTAATGATTTTAGCAATATTTTTTGTTTATTATCATTTGTAGTAATGCATTGTTAAATCTGTAATATGTATTAAAAGTGAATTATGTATGCAATATATATGAATTATATTGTTTTTTGAAACATATTATGTTTGTTTGGAAAAAAATTGTCACATTGTTTTATAAGTGTATTAAAATGTGTGATAAATGTATATTTATCATTAAAATTTGTATTATATGTGAATAATAAATTGTTTTTTATAATATATACTAAACTTGTATTATAAATGAATTAAAAGTGATTAAGTGAAAAAAAATAATACTATTGCTATAAATAATAAATATTTTTTTGTTACGGTATATTATGTAAGTTTCCTATAATAGAAGACGACGAAAAGCTAAAGGTGGAACCAAATTTTAAAAGCGCAAGTTACTTGCAACGAAGGAAAAGTGATGTTCAGATTTTAGTTTCTAATATAGTTTGAAAACTTGTTTGTCATAAATTTTAAAGTTGTAGAAAATAAATTGTAATCACAAAAAAATATAAAGAAATATAATTTTATTAATAAATATTGTGAGTATAAACGTGTTTATTTCTTGATTACTTTCTCCTAAGATCTCTTAAGATACTCTCTAATTCTCTTCTAAGTTTTTTTAAGATTTCTCCATAAAGATTGTTACTAACATATATCTTGAGTTAGGATAATATAGATCTTCTTGACATTTATTGATCTTCATTAATATTTGTGAATATATTACAAATTTGTGGAACATGAGTTAAAAAAAAATATTTTTGTAATTTTATCTTTATGTCTTTATTAAAGTAGTTTGTCGTGAAGTGTCGGCCAGAAGATAAGATGGCCATATGTAAAGTTATGTCGGCCAGTAATAAAGTAAAGGGCCACTAGTAGTTTGTCGTTTTCTGTCGGTCGAATTAATATAGGCCAAGTGTAAAGTTAGTGTCGGCCATTTCTGATGGTCTAATGTATAAAAATATTGTATAAATAGAGGGCTCTCCCTCAGTAATAAACAAGCTGAAAAAAGCTACTTACTCTCCACTCTCTTTCTTATTCTCTCTTCACTTAAAAAATCGCTTCCACCCATAATTGGTATCAAAGCTAGATAATAAACAAATAATGAGATATGAAAAACAAATCTGAAGCAACAAATCTACAGAAACAGGTATACTCATTTAAGTTCATGAGTAGCTAAACCAATTTATTCCCGATAATCTCTTGTTGATTATAATTGTTTATCATGTTTTAATAATGTTCTAATAACCATCTTTAGAAAGTTTGCTACAGAAATATTCTGCGAATAGGTATGCCCAGACTATGCCATCCTAAAGTTGAAACCGATAGGCAAGAAGGCCGTTTAGGGGAGTAAACAAAGTTGAGGCGCTGTTAGGGTAACTGATCAAAGAAGAAAACTGTAGTAGTGACCAGACGAGATGATTATTATATCATTATTATTACATAATAAATAAGTATAATCTATTAAGAGGTTGAAAGGAATAAAATGTTTTAGCGAAAAAATGAATAAAATGAACTCCTATTTATTAGATGATGATGTTAATTACAAGATATTAATATTCTATATATTAAAAGATATTAATACAGATATAAAAAGAACAATTTATGATATATTATTGTAACGACCCGCTAGGTCATTTTGAGAACTAGGACTAGTTTGAGTCCTTTTGGAAAATTAAAGGGGGATATTTTAACTATTCGGTAACTACGAGTGCCTAATTGAGGAAATTTTTATTAAATTAGTATATAGTTAATAGTTAATGGGTCATATATATAATTAATTTAATACCTTTATACTTGACCATGTATTGGAATAAATTAGTGGGTTAAAATTTTTATATCATAATCTGAGGAAAACAAAAATTGGAGAAACTTCTCCTTGGCATCTGAGAAGAACACGTTCAGGTACAACCGCCCTTCTCAGAATCTGTAACTTTACATGAATTATTTGATAATCTATTTTAGTATAAAATGATTCATTATATGTATTATATTGTTGGGGTTAGATTCGAGAAAAACTCGGTCAGTAGGGTTGAAATTGTTGTTGACGAATTTTCAATTTTCGTTGCTGTGTATTGTGTTAATAAATGGTGGAGGGGGGACAAACTTGTTAGCCAATCATTAGGCAATTATGCCAATGATTGGCATTGAATGTATTATTATTAAAGGGATAGAAATTGGCCATATTAGTTTGGAGAAAGAAAGAACACAGTCTCGTTCACAGTGCAAATCGTTATTCTCTTATATTGTTTTTTTTTATTTTTTTATTTTTTTATCTATTTATCAAATTAGTTACTAGTTTTTAAGATATTGAGATAGGTAATTAAATATTAGGTGTATATTATATGATTTAACATTGAATCTAGGGTACTTGGAGAGGTTAAGGTTAAGTTCTTGGCTTGAAATTTGACGAATTGGCATATAAATTATACCAAGATTTGACGTTTGATTAGAGATATGAGTGAGTTTAGGATCTATGATATACCTATAATAATTTGAATGTCCACAAACTCGCTTACTTATGAATATTGCATCATTGGTAGATTGTGAACATTCCAAAACTTAACGAAAAGGGAAGGAACTATCTTGAGGATTCGTGACACGAGCTCGACACTTGAGGTATGTTAAGACTTTTAGATTTGTTGAAGGACGTTTTCCTAATTAAAGATTAAAAATGAAAATAGACAAAAGGGTAAAGGGGAAGGATGGTGGTCTCGTATCAATGGTGTGACGGGCATTGGTACGAGTACCGGTGTTATAAAAAGGAAAATTACTATTATAGAATGCGGATTGAAATTTGAGAATGCCAAAGCATATGGGCATTAGCTGATATATTATTGACTTGAATTCCTTGTGTGATTGTGTTTTATTTATTTCACCCGTATAGTTGTGATAATTTAGGTGGGTATGTATTATGTTCATATTGATTGATTGAGATGCATCATCCCCTCTATTGAAATAATATTGTGCACATGCATAGACATGAGACTGAGTATAAGTTGGGCACGTGGAGATTGTCCGTGCTGGGGATGGTGAGATGTTAAGATTGTAATTTGGGCACGTGGAGACCGTCCGTGCGAAAATTATTTGATATTATGATAGTGCGTTGAGATCGTCCGCACAGACACGTGGAGATCGTCCGTGTCGGTATATGGACCTCGCGAGTCCCCCATGGGTCATGAGCTCTCGATGTATTTCCGAGGAGTATCATGTATATACGATTGAGTGAGTACTGGGTATTCTGAGCCATATCATTACATGACATCATATTGCATTGCATTTCATCCCATCATTCATTCTTGATGACTATATGTTTCGTTTGGTGTTTGGAAAATATTAAATGTTGATTTCCTTTATTGATGAAACTTTAATAGTAAGTGTAATACATATATATATACTTGTACAATCTAAGAATTTATTTTCTTATATAACTCCCGTCACTACTTCTTCGTTGTCGGTCAATGAGACATACTGGGTACACGTGGTTTCATACTCATACTACGCCTGTTGCACTCTTTGTGGTGCAGATTCGATTCCAAGTAGGAGCACATCTCGAGGAGTAGTTTGAGTCCGAGTTTGGAGTGTCTTGGAGTTGTGGTGAGCTGCTTGGCTGTTCCGTGGCCCACACCTCCCTCTATCTTTTACTTATTTTGTTATTCAGTATTTAGACAGGATATCCCTTATGTTAGATTTGCCTTTTTAGTTTCAGACTTGCATCGTATTTTAGAAGCTCTTGTACTCATGACACCATTTCTTGGGTAGTATTTTTTTCAGTTTTCCGCATTCGTACTTATAAGAACTCAGTATTGGAGATTTGGAAATTGTTGTCTTTTCACTTCTTGTTAGTTAAGTTTGTTAAAATATGTTGGTTGGCTTACCTATTGGTTGGGAATATAGGTGCCATCACGACTCGTGATTTTGGGTCGTGACAAATTTGGTATCAGAGCCCTATGTTCATCGGTCTCAAGAGTACAAGAGCAATGTCTAGTAGAGTCTTGCGGATCGGTATGAAGACGTCCATACCTATCTTCGAGAGGCTATAGGACATTTAGAAAATATTCTGTTCTTTTATTCATTATCGTGCACACTTGACCTTGTAGAAATTCTAATCTTGATATCTCATTCTCTCTCAGATGGCGAGGAATCGTACATCGGCAAGTGGTGGTCAGGATCCTAATCCTGCGTCTGCTTCTGGGAACACTATCCGAGGTAGAGGTAGGGGGTGAGCTCGAGGTCGGGGTAGGGGCCGTATTGCAGCACCTGTGGGTGGTCAAGTACCAATAGCTACCCAGGGTCATGATAGGACCGTACCTCCTGACGCAGATGTTCTTCATGGGGATGTGCAAGATCGTGTCGAGGGGGATGGGCCAGCTCAGGCTCCAACCAGTACTATTGTTCCCCCAGTGCTTCAAGATACCCTAGCTCGTATGTTAGGAATCCTAGAGGGGATGGCCCAGGCAGGAGCTTTGCCTGTCACTTCTGATGGCTCACAGACCCGTGTTGGAGGTCAAACTCCAGATCCGAAAGTTGCTCCAGATTCTCAGACTCCCAGGACTCAGCCAGCTGCCGTTGTAGCTCCTCGTTTGGATAGTATGGAGTTTCCAGATATGACATCAAATTTGGTGAACAGGCCTTCTATGACTATTGATGAAAAAAAGATGTTTGGGAGGTTCAGACTAATGAATCCTCCTACTTATACTGGTGACTTAGCTGAGGACGCATATGAGTTTATAGTTAGTTGTCATGAGAGGTTGCATAATCTTGGATTAGTGGAGTCTCATGGAGTTGACTACACAGCGTTTCAGATGACTGGCTCTGCTAAGCAGTGGTGGAGGGATTATATTAGTAGTAGGCCAGCTGGATCTCATCCACTATCCTGGACTGAGTTTACTCTGGTATTACTATCCAAATTTGTTCCACGCAGTGAGAGGGAGCGCAAGAGGGCCGAGTTTGAGGGTTTGCAGCAAAATGGTATGTCAGTTGCAGAGTATGAGGGTAAATTTCATGCCTTGGCTAGGCATGCTTCGATGATACTTCCCACAGATGCTGAGAGAGTGAGGAGGTTTGTTAAGGGGCTGATTATTCCAATTCGTCTAGGAGTTTCTCAGGTTGCTGCTTCTGGTGTTCCATTCCAGAAAGTGGTAGATGCTGCTAAGGAGTTGGAGATGATTCGACGTGAGGGATTTGAGCAGCGAGAGGGCAAGAGGACTCGTTATTTAGGTGATTATGGTGGTGCTCCGGCTAGGAGTCGGGGTTACTTGGGCAGAGGTTATCACCCTCAGTCCAGCAGACCCATTCATGCTGCTATACCAGCGTCTGAGGCTGGTTACGCTGAGCATAACTCTTTGAGCTCGGTACATACTTCGCAGGGTTAATCTTCTAGACCTGTAGTTCGTGGAGGGCATTCTGGTCATTCAGGTTCCTCTTATCAGCCTACGTCTCGTAGGGGTTGCTTTGAGTGTGGTGATATGGGACACTTTGTGAGAGACTGCCCTAGGACCAGACGTGGTGGCTTACATCAGGGTTCTCAGGCTTCGACTTCCAAGGCTGCACAACCTCCAGCTAGGGGTGGTGCACAGAATGGTAGAGGTGGTGCACAGAATGGTAGATGTGGTTCTCCTTCTGGTCGAGGTGGTGGTCGTGGAGGTTCACAATCTGATGGAGGTCGTTCTCACTGTTATGCTTTTCCAGGTAGGCCAGAGGCTGAAGCCTCAGATGCTGTTATCACAGGTATTATTCCGGTTTGTCATCGACCAGCTACTGTATTATTTGATCCAGGCTCTACTTATTCTTATGTGTCCACATATTTTGCTCCTAGTCTGGATATATTGTGTAAGTCTCTTGATTTGCTGATACGTGTTTCTACTCCTGTCGGGGATTCTGTAGTTGTAGATCAAGTGTATCGTTTATGTACTGTTACTTTGATGGGGTATGACACTCATGCAGATCTAAAGGTCTTAGAAATGATAGATTTTGATGTGATTCTTGGTATGGATTGGTTATCTTCTTACCACGCAATTTTAAATTGTCATGCCAAGACCATCACCTTAGCTATGCCTGGAATTCCTACAATAGAATGGAGAGGTACTCTTAGTCATCCTTCTAAGGGTGTGATATCATTCCTTAAGGCTCGTCAGTTGGTACAAAGAGGATGTTTGGCGTACTTGGCCCACATTCGAGATACTAGTATTGAGACTCCTATGCTTGAGTCTATTCCAGTAGTGAGTGAATTTTCAGAAGTATTTCCGACTGATTTGCCAGGTCCTCCACCAGATCGTGATATTGATTTTTGTATTGATGTGGAGCCAGGCACTCGGCCTATTTCCATTCCTCCTTATCGTATGACACCGACTGAATTGAAAGAGTTGAAGGAGCAGTTGCAGGATTTGTTGAGCAAAGGTTTTATTAGACCAAGTGTATCTCCTTGGGGTGCTCCAGTGTTATTTGTGAAGAAGAAAGATGGATCTATGCGTATGTGTATTGACTATCGGCAGTTGAACAAGGTAACCATCAGAAATAAGTATCCGATACCTCGTATTGATGATTTATTTGATCAGTTGCAGGGTGCTTCAGTTTTCTCCAAAATTGACTTGAGATCTGGCTATCATCAGCTGAAGGTTAGGGCGGAGGATATCCCTAAGACGGCTTTTCGAACACGTTATGGTCATTACGAGTTTTTGGTGATGTCTTTCGGACTGACTAATGCCCCAACAGCTTTTATGGACTTGATGAATGGAGTGTTCAGACCGTATTTAGATTCCTTTGTTATTGTCTTCATAGATGATATATTGATATACTCACGCACTAAGGAGGAACATGAGCATCATTTGAGGATTGTTCTTGGGATTCTAAAGGAGAAGAAACTTTATGCAAAGTTTTCAAAGTGTGAGTTTTGGCTTAGTTCGGTAGCATTCTTGGGACATGTAGTGTCCAAGGAGGGTATCATGGTGGATCCTAAGAAGATTGAGGCGGTTAGAGATTGGGTCAGACCTACTTCAGTTACTGAGATTCGGAGTTTCTTGGGCCTTGCAGGTTATTATCGACGGTTTGTTGTGGGTTTCTCATCCATTGCATCTCCATTAACTAGATTGACACAAAAGGAGGTGACTTTTCAGTGGTTTGACGAATGTGAGGTTAGTTTCCAAAGGCTCAAGACTTTATTGACTACTGCTCCAATTTTGACCCTACCCGTGGAGGGAGAGGGTTTTGTTGTATACTGTGATGCTTCTTGGATTGGTCTTGGTTGTGTGTTGATGCAGAAGGGAAGGGTGATAGCTTATGCTTCGAGGTAGTTAAAGGTTCATGAGAAGAACTACCCTATTCATGATTTAGAGTTGGCGTCTGTTGTGTTTGCATTAAAGATTTGGAGGCATTATCTTTATGGTGTGCATTGTGAGGTGTTCACGGATCATCGTAGTCTGCAGTATATATTCAATCAGAGGGATCTCAATTTGAGGCAGAGGAGATGGTTGGAGTTGCTCAAAGACTACGATATGACTATTCTTTATCACCCAGGCAAAGCAAATGTTGTAGCAGATGCCTTGAGTCGGAAGGCGGTAAGTATGGGTAGTCTAGCCATGTTACAGATTGGCGAGCGTCATTTATCTAGGGATGTCCAATCCCTGGCCAATAGCTTTGTGAGACTTGATATTTCAGAATCTGGTAAGGTGTTGGCTTATATGGAGGCTAGGTCATCCTTGTTGGAGCAGATTCGGGCTCAACAGTTTGATGATGGTGATTTATGTAAGATTAGGGACAAGGTTTTAAAAGGAGAAGCCAAGGCTGCAATTCTTGATAGTGAGGGAGTTTTGAGGATTAAGGGTCGTATATGTGTTCCTCGTACAGGTGATTTGACTAGATTGATCATGGAGGAGGCTCATACTTCGAGGTACTCTATTCATCCGGGGGATACTAAGATGTATCGTGACTTGAAGCAACATTATTGGTGGTGTCGTATGAAGAGGGACATAGTAGATTTTGTATCCTAGTGTCTGAATTGTCAGCAAGTGAAGTATGAACACCAAAAGCCTGGAGGTGTGACTCAGAGGATGCCCATACCTGAGTGGAAGTGGGAGCGCATTGCTATGGACTTTGTGGTAGGGTTGCCACGTACCTTGGGTAAGTTTGATGCTATATGGGTCATCGTGGATCGACTGACTAAGTCTGCACACTTTGTACCAGTTCAGACTACCTATAACTCAGAGAAGTTAGCCAAGATCTATATTCAAGAGATAGTTCGTTTGCATGGGGTTCCTATATCTATTATTTCAGATCGTGGCACCCAATTTACATCTCATTTCTGGCGGTCAATGCAGAAAGAGTTGGGCACTCGGGTGGATCTTAGTACAGCCTTTCACCCTCAGACTGATGGTCAGTCTGAGAGGACTATTCAGGTTCTTGAGGACATATTACGGGCGTGTGTGATTGACTTTGGTGGTCACTGGGATCAGTTCTTGCCATTAGCAGAGTTTGCTTACAATAATAGTTATCATTCGAGCATTGAGATGGCACCATTTGAGGCTTTGTATGGTAGGAGATGTCGATCTCCAATTGGTTGGTTTGACACATTTGAGGTTAGACCATGGGGTACAGATTTGTTAAGGGAGTCCTTGGACAAGGTCAAGTTGATCCAAGATAAACTTCTCATAGCTCAGAGCAGGCAAAAGAGTTACGCAGATAGGAAGGTTCGTGATTTAGAGTTTATGGTTGGAGAGAGGGTTTTATTGAAGGTTTCACCCATGAAAGGTTTGATAAGGTTTGGAAGGAAGGGCAAGTTGAGCCCAAGGTATATTGGTCCTTTCGAGATTGTTGAGCGTATTGGTGAGGTGGCGTATCAATTGGCTTTGCCACCTGGTTTGTCAGGTGTTCATCCTGTATTTCATATTTCAATGCTTAAAAAGTATCATCAGGGTGGTGATCATGTGATTCAATGGGATTCAGTGTTGCTTGATCAAAATTTGACTTTTGAGGAAGAGCCGATCACCATTTTGGATAGATAAGTTCGAAAGCTAAGGTCCAAGGAGATTACTTCAGTAAAGGTTCAGTGGAAGCATCGTCCAATGGAGGAGGCTACATGGGAGACAGAGTCAGACATGAGGAGTAAATATCCTCATCTTTTTGATCATTCAGGTTAGCTTTTGTATTTTCCCGTTCGAGGACGAACGTTTGTTTAAGTGGTAGGTGATGTAACGACCCGCTAGGTCGTTTTGAGAACTAGGACTAGTTTGACTCCTTTTAGAAAATTAAAGGGGGATATTTTAACTATTCGGTAACTACGAGTGCCTAATTGAGGAAATTTTTATTAAATTAGTATATAGTTAATAGTTAGTGGGTCATATATATAATTAATTTAATACCTTTATACTTGACCATGTATTGGAATAAATTAGTGGGTTAAAATTTTTATATCATAATCTGAGGAAAACAAAAATTGGAGAAACTTCTCCTTGGTATCTGAGAAGAACACGTTCAGGTACAACCGCCCTTCTCAGAATCTGTAACTTTACATGAATTATTTGATAATCTAATTTAGTATAAAATGATTCATTATATGTATTATATTGTTGGGGTTAGATTCGAGAAAAACCCGGTCAGTAGGGTTGAAATTGTTGTTGACGAATTCTCAATTTTCGTTGCTGTGTATTGTGTTAGTAAATGGTGGAGGGGGGACAAACTTGTTAGCCAATAATTAGGCAATTATGCCAATGATTGGCATTGAATGTATTATTATTAAAGGGATAGAAATTGGCCATATTAGTTTGGAGAAAGAAAGAACACAGTCTCGTTCACAGTGCAAATCGTTATTCTCTTATATTGTTTTTTTTTATTTTTTTTATTTATTTATCTATTTATCAAATTAGTTACTAGTTTTTAAGATATTGAGATAGGTAATTAAATATTAGGTGTATATTATATGATTTAACATTGAATCTAGGGTACTTGGAGAGGTTAAGGTTAAGTTCTTGGCTTGAAATTTGACGAATTGGCATATAAATTATACCAAGATTTGACGTTTGATTAGAGATATGAGTGAGTTTAGGATCTATGATATACCTATAATAATTTGAATGTCCACAAACTCGCTTACTTATGAATATTGCATCATTGGTAGATCGTGAACATTCCAAAACTTAACGAAAAGGGAAAGAACTATCTTGAGGATTCGTGACACGAGCTCGACACTTGAGGTATGTTAAGACTTTTAGACTTGTTGAAGGACGTTTTCCTAATTAAAGATTAAAAATGAAAATAGACAAAGGGGTAAGGGGGAAGGATGGTGGTCTCGTATCAATGGTGTGACGGGCATTGGTACGAGTACCGGTGTTATAAAAAGGAAAATTACTATTATAGAATGCGGATTGAAATTTGAGAATGCCAAAGCATATGGGCATTAGCTGATATATTATTGACTTGAATTCCTTGTGTGATTGTGTTTTATTTATTTCACCCGTATAGTTGTGATAATTTAGGTGGGTATGTATTATGTTCATATTGATTGATTGAGATGCATCATCCCCTCTATTGAAATAATATTGTGCACATGCATAGACATGAGACTGAGTATAAGTTGGGCACGTGGAGATCGTCCGTGCTGGGGATGGTGAGATGTTAAGATTGTAATTTGGGCACGTGGAGACCGTCCGTGCGAAAATTATTTGATATTATGATAGTGCGGTGAGATCGTCCGCACAGACACGTGGAGATCGTCCGTGTCGGTATATGGACCTCGCGAGTCCCCCATGGGTCATGAGCTCTCGATGTATTTCCGAGGAGTATCATGTATATACGATTGAGTGAGTACTGGGTATTCTGAGCCATATCATTACATGACATCATATTGCATTGCATTTCATCCCATCATTCATTCTTGATGACTATATGTTTCGTTTGGTGTTTGGAAAATATTAAATGTTGATTTCCTTTATTGATGATACTTAAATAGTAAGTGTAATACATATATATATACTTGTACAATCTAAGAATTTATTTTCTTATATAACTCCCGTCACTACTTCTTCGTTGTCGGTCAATGAGACATACTGGGTACACGTGGTTTCGTACTCATACTACGCTTGTTGCACTCTTTGTGGTGCAGATTCGATTCCAAGTAGGAGCACATCTCGAGGAGCAGTTTGAGTCCGAGTTTGGAGTGTCTTGGAGTTGTGGTGAGCTGCTTGGCTATTCCGTGGCCCACACCTCCCTCTATCTTTTACTTATTCTGTTATTCATTAATCAGACTGGATATCCCTTATGTTAGATTTGCCTTTTTAGTTTCAGACTTGCATCGTATTTTAGAAGCTCTTGTACTCATGACACCATTTCTTGGGTAGTATTTTTTTTCAGTTTTCCGCATTCGTACTTATAAGAACTCAGTGTTGGAGATTTGGAAATTGTTGTCTTTTCACTTCTTGTTAGTTAAGTTTGTTAAAATATGTTGGTTGGCTTACCTATTGGTTGGGAATATAGATGCCATCACGACTCGTGATTTTGGGTCGTGACAATTATTAACATATGAGATAATAGAAGTAACAACTCAAGGTTGGGCTAAATTAGTTATACAAGATGATTTTTATAATAATAATTTTGACATAAACTTGTATGATGATCTAGAAATATTCAGAGATCAATGATAAATTATATGTACTTACAATATTGGATAAAAACTAAAGAAAACATAGATCTATATGATAAAAAAGAATTAGAATTATAAAAGAATGATTGAACCAAAAAGGTTTCAAATTTGGCAAAAACGAAGTAATAATATTTATAAGATAAAATTTATTAAAGATTCAAGCAAATTAAGTAAACTTTTTAAAATTTTGTACAGAAAAATATAAATGGATAAAAAAAATAGAACATAGACAAAGGCTAATAGAAAAAATATTTTCTTAAAGACATGAAGAATAATACAACACTAAGTAAAGAAACTAAAATAACAAAAATCAGGATAGATATAAAAGTACGAAAGATATGGAAAAAGTTAAAACCTTTATACATAGAATATGAACTATCACAACTCACTAAGACAAGTAATGATAAGACAAATCATTTGATAATTTATAATTTCAAAAACGGAATATAAATATATTTGTTATCTAAAAAAACAATATGAACAAAGAAATATATAAGCAACAATTGATTGAAAAATAGATGAAAAAAGACAAGAACTACAACATAGGAAAGAAAGATTAATAGAAAACATGTTAGCAGGAGTATGTAATAAATTAATATTAGCACAAAAAAAAAGTTATATTTATGTTAGAAATACAAATAGATCACCTTGAATATAAATTACAACATAACATAATTTATAAATTATAATGAATAAACAAGAGTTTGCAGTAGATGAAAAGACATATGAAAATCAAGATGGATTAATGATAAAAATACTATTTTCAAACCTAGGAAGACGATATAAAAAAATAGGAAATAATTTATATTTAATGTTAGAAAAAGAAATAGCAAAATTAGAAGATAGTTTAACAGCTATGATAAGAATAACAAAAGAAAATGAAGAAATAGATAAATCAAAAGAAATTGAAAAAATAAAAATACAAGCAAAATAAGAAGTACAACATTTAGAAGAAATAAAAAATACAAGGATAAGTGAATTAGAACAAGAATTAACTAAGTTAAAATTATTATATGTAATTAAACAAAAAGAAAAACAAAAAGAAAAAGAATTCGAGTTAACTTATGAAATAAATGATATAAAACAAAAATTAAAGGAAAACCTTGAAGTAAATGAAATAGATGAAGTAAACGAATCAGATACGATAAATGATCAAAATTCAGAAATAAGTAATATAAGTGAAACATACACAGAAATCCTAGAACAAGTAAATAAACAAAAAAAATTAGAAATAAACACAGGAGTTATGAATAAACCTAGCACATCAGGAGTTAAAACCCCAGATAATAGTCCTAGAAATAGTCCTAAATGGACACCACCAACTTATTATACAGAAAATTATGAACAATCAGACAGAGCAAATGCAATATGGAATAGCAGATTAAATAAAAAATGGACACCTAAACCAATAACTGAACAATATAATTTCTTAGATCTAGATTGTGTTACAAATATAAATAAAGCAATATTAATATGGATAAAGAATATATCTAAACAACTGATTGATAATAAAATAACAGTGAGAGAAACGCCGAAATATATAGAAAGAACATTTGTAGGAACAACAAAATTATGGATAGAAAATTTACCCCAGAAAGTTTAGAAGTACTTAGAAGTGATAAGAAAATGGATGGATCTCCATCAGCATCAAATATAGATATACTAGATAAATATGAATCAGCAATAAGAAATGAATTTGGAGGTATGACCACAGATATAAGAGAACAAAACAGAGAAAAAATAATAAATAGACAACTTATGACAAAATTAGCTATATGTAAAATGTGTTACATAGAAGAATATACATGTGCATTTAAAGAATATTACTACAAAGCAAAATACAATATAAATGAAGCAAGAGAAATAAGACAACAATATTTTACAAAATTACCAGAACCATTTAGCACAAAAGTAATTAAAGATTGGAATGATGAAGGACTAGTAGATACTTTAGGAGGTAGAATAAAATTCTTACATCAATGGTTTGTACAACTATGTGAAAATCAGAAAGAAAAATTAAAAATGGAGAAAGTACTAATTAAAAATTTAGCATGTTGTAAAGATAAAACAGCACCACAGTTTGGATGTACAAACAAATATTATAAAAAGCGAAAACCTAGACAATATAATAATTATAGAAAAACTAAAACCAAGTATAAATATAAAAAACCAAGACGAAGATATTATATAAAAAATTATAAAATAAAAAGACCATATAGACCAAAAAGAAAAATATCCCAATGTACTTGTTATAATTGCGGAAAGATAGGACATTTAGCTAGAGATTGTAAATTACCCAAAGATCCAAAAAATAAATAAATTGCAGAAATAATCATAGATAATGATGAATATATGCAAATAGAATATATAGACTATAAATTAAGTGAAAATGATAGTATATATGAAGTATCAGATATAGAAACTGAAAATGAAGAAGAAAATATTAATCTAGATAATAATGAAACAGATGAAGAAATATAATGTCTGAAGATGATATAAAAATAATATCTAAAGAAGATTATCAAAATGAAGAATTATCAGAACAAAAAATTATATTTGATAATACAATATTTGAACAAATAAAAGGAAAAGAGTTAGATTTAAGTGTTGAAAAAGTACTTGAAATACATACTTTAAGAAATTGGTTTAAAAGACAAAAAGAAGAATACTATGTAGTTAGTCAGAAAGAACATATCATAGATTGCAAATATACAAGAGGAAAAGCACATATACCTATACTAAGTAAACGAATAATAAATAAAAAAATACAAGATATAAAAGCTAAAACACCAATAAAATATGTACATTTAGGAGGAACAGAAATATTAATAAAAGCTTGTTTTAGAAAAGGAATAGATACACCTATTGAAATATACTTGGCAGATGATAGAATCATACACCCCATAGAAAAAAGCGTAATTAGTGCAGTAAAAGGAAACCTAATATATCAAAAATTTAAATTTATAATAAGTGTCAATTATACAGTAGCATTAACAGATAGAAATATAGATAAATCATTAGTTCTATATTGGAAAATGTCAGGAATAGAACTAGCACCAGACAGTAAAATATTTACAGCAAGATGTAAAAACTTATATATATTAACAACAAAACATAAAGTAACAACAAGAAATAAAATTGATAAATAAAGATAGAAAATCCTTTCGAAAAAATAATTATTGTAATAGACAATAATGACTATAGCTATAAAGAAATCGACATAGAAGAAGATTTAGAAATTGTAAAAGAAAGATTAAGTACTTCAAGTGTACCAAATACGTTAACAAGAGTTACCTCATCAAGAATGAGTACATCTAGAAGAAACTATGAAATTCCACAAAATTTAATAGAAGATATAACGCCATACCATTATTTTATAACAGGAATAATAGATCAAAGAAGATATAAAATTTTAATAAATACAGGACAAGAAGAAAATTACATAGCAAGAGAATTAGTATTAGAAACAGAAATCATAAAAACAGGACACTTATGCCCTGGACTACCTAGCGAGATAGTAAATACAAATGAAGAAATAATAGAGAAAGAAGTAATTATAGAAGGAATACCTTTAATTATACCATTTAAAATTTACCAAGGAGATCAAAATGTTATATTAGGAATAAAATGGTTAGAAAAAGTTAAACTATACAATATAGAAAATGAACAATTAACAATAACTTGCCAAAATAAGAAAGTAATTATAAAAAGAACAAAATGAATAATGAAAATATTTATACTTGCAAAAATTATTGTAGAAAGATATCACAACAGATATTATACCCCTATGATAGATACAGGAGCAGAAGCAAATATATGTAAATATAACTGTTTACCAGAAGATAAATGGGAAAAATTAAAAACACCGATGGTAGTAACAGGATTTAATAATGAAGGAAGTATGATTAAATACAAAGCAAAAAATATAAAAATACAAATATGGGATAAAATACTGACAATAGAAGAAATGTATAATTTTGAGTTTACAACAAAAGATATGTTACTAGGAATGCCATTTTTAAATAAATTCTACCCACATATAATAACAAAAACACACTGGTGGTTTACTACACCATGCGGAAACAAGATAGGAGCAAAAAGAGTAAATAATAAACAACAAAAACCTATGGAATGGATAAAAGGAAGTGAAAAAATAAACCAAGAAATGGAAAATATAAATAAGAAACAAATAACACAGTTAGAAATTATCATATTTACAATAGACAAAGTCAGATTAATTAATGAACAACTAGAACAACAACACAATGAAGATCCATTACAAGGATGGAAAAAACATAAGACAAAAGTAAAAATTGAACTAATAGATGAAAATAGTATAATAACACAGAAACCATTAAAATATAACTTCGATGATTTAAAAGAATTCAAAATACATATAGATGAACTATTAGAAAATAATTACATACAAGAAAGTAATAGTAAACATACAAGCCCAGCATTTATAGTTATAAAACATAGTGAACAAAAAAGAGGTAAAAGTAGAATGGTCATAGATTATCGTAATCTAAATGCTAAAACTAAAACATACAATTACCTAATACCAAATAAAATACTAAAAATAAGACATACAAGGATATAACTATTTTAGTAAATTTGACTGTAAATCAGGATTTTATCATCTAAAACTAGAAGAAGAATCTAAACAGCTAATAGCATTCACAGCACCGCAAGGTTTCTATGAATGGAATGTTTTACCGTTTGGATATACAAATGCACCAGGTAGATATCAACATTTTATGGATAACTATTTTAACCAGTTAGAAAATTGTATTGTTTATATAGATGATATATTACTATATTCTAAAACACAAGATGAACATATAAGGTTTTTAGAAAAATTTATACATATAATTAAACACTCAGGTATAAGCTTAAGTAAAAAGAAAGCAGAAATTATGAAACCACAGATAGAATTTCTAGGAATACAAATAGACAAAAATGGAATAAAAATGCAAACTCATATAGTACAAAAATAACCACCCTTGATGAAAATATAGATACAAAAAAGAAATTACAATCCTTTCTAGGATTAGTAAATCAAGTAACAGAATACATACCAAAATTAGTAGAACATTTAAAATCATTACATAAAAAACTCAAAAAAGATGTTGAATACTATTTCGACAATAAAGATAAAGAACATATAAAAAATATTTAAAAATTATGTAAAAAATTACCAAAACTTTACTTTCCTGATGAAAATAAATCATTTACTTATATTGTTGAAATAGATTCAAGTGATCATAGTTATGGAGGAGTTTTAAAATACAAATATGAAAAAGATAAAATAGAACATCATTGTAGATATTATTCAGGATCCTATACAGAAGCACAAATAAAATGGGAAATAAATAGAAAAGAGTTATTTGCATTATATAAATGTTTATTAGCATTTGAACCATATATTTTTTACAATAAATTTATTTTGAGAACAGATAATACTCAGGTAAAATGGTGGATAACTAAAAAGGTAGAAGATTCAGTTACAACAAAAGAAATAAGGAGACTAGTATTAAACATATTAAATTTTACATTTACAATTGAGGTAATTAAAACTGACAAAAATATGGTTGCAGACTACTTATCAAGACAAAGCTACTCAAACTGAGGACAAAAATGAACATACAATTGAAGAGCTATTCAAAGTCATTGCTACACTTTGTACCAAAGTGGACAGAATGGATAATGAGATACAAAAGCTACAGACTAATGAAGATAACCTGAAGTCTAAAGCTAATATAAGTCAGCAGCATGACTATAAAAATGCGGAGCTATGTCGATCGGAAGACAGAAAAATTCCAAAGCTACAAGGAGACGTTGGGAAACTCCATAAAATCCATAACAATGTTTGTTTAAATGCAGCTACATCCATCACATCTACAGCAGGACAACCTACAAAAAGGGAAGAAACTAAGGTAAAATACATAAATATAAACATGAATAAATTATTTTCAAAACCATATACTCCTCAGAATACCCAAAAAGATACATTCGTCCCTCCACAGACAAATACCTATAAAGCCAGCCTAGACTCTCAGAAACAGACATACAACTACATCAGTAGAACATATATAGAAAATATATACAAAGTACAAACCTTCATAAACCAAAACCCAGAGCTAAAGATACAAAAAACCCCAATGAGGATTATATAACCCAATATCTACAAGGTTATAATAAGTTAATTGCACAACCTAGAACAAATCCAAATCTAGTAGCAACTTTCTACAACTATGGACTATTGAGTACCGTATATACAATAACAGGAGAAGAGATATCTAAGATACCAGAACTATATAAGGCCTTTTTACAGTACAAAAGAGTAACTAAAGGAACTCTATTTTTTATAAAGTTATACTCAGATACAGCTGAAATATTATATGATAAAGTCAAGCCAACAGTACAAGCTATAAAGATTGGAATAACTAGGGAAATGATAATCCCTGAAAAGATAGATACACAAGAGGAAATACAGAAAGTAGATATTCCGGAGTTCTACGCAAATAAGAGAACTATTGGAATAGCTACCATATTGAATGAGATAACAAATAATTATTTAAACGAAAATGTAATATGGAGCTACTATAATAGAGATCAGACAATCATCTACTCAAACTGTGGAGATATCCGAGCAGCAGATATGGAAGATTTAAGACAGTGGATATTAAGTCTGCTAAGACCAGAACAAACTCCTACGACAAGAGCAATACAGAAGAATTTCATTTCTTCTAATTCAATGACAAGATATTGCAAACTAATAGGACAGAAATATCTTGACCATCTATGCTCAAAATGTGAAGGAGAAGATAATTACGTTTCAGACGTACAGTTAGAGTAAAAAAAAGTATTTTGTAATTTTATCTTTATGTCTTTATTAAAGTAGTTTGTCGTGAAGTGTCGGCCAGAAGATAAGATGGCCATATGTAAAGTTATGTCGGCCAGTAATAAAGTAAAGGGCCACTAGTAGTTTGTCGTTTTGTGTCGGCCGAATTAATATAGGCCAAGTGTAAAGTTAGTGTCGGCCATTTCTGATGGCCTAATGTATAAAAATGTTGTATAAATAGAGGGCTTTTTTTAAACCTATCCAACAACACTTGATGATCCATACCTTCTTTATGGATTTATTAGATCTAGATGAACCTATTGAACTGTCAAATGGTCTTGCTGTCACGACCCAAACCGGGTTGCGACTGACACCCACACTTACCCTCCTATGTGAGCGAACCAACCAATCTAACCTTAACATTTCAATATAATATCAACAGAAAGTAATGCGGAAGACTTAAACTCATTAAATAAAGACCAATTCATTAACTTCTAAAATTCAATATCTATTATTCCCCAAAATCTGGAAGTCATCATCACAAGAACATCTACGATCAAATGACTAAACTAAGAGTATTCTAAAAGCTAAAAATACATAAGAAGCTAGTCCATGCCAGAAGTTCAAGGCATCAAGACTTGAAGAAGAAGATCCAGTCCAAGCTAGAAGTATTAGCTCACCCTGAATTTCCGATGTAGTAAGACTGGCTTGAATTACTGTTGAGTTGAAGACGATGGCACGTTTGCTGCACTCCATAAATAAACAAGAAGAAAACATAAAAGTAGCGGTCAGTACAAAACACGGGTACTGAGTAGATATCATCGACCAACTCAAAATAGAAAACAATATATACCAAGTAATATCATAAACTCAACTATGATACTCAACATGTAACAACAACAAGCACTATATCATTAACAATTTCCGTCAAGTTCATACATGAGGACTCAAGCCTCAAACAATACTCATTTGGGAATCATGTTCATTAGATTGAGTATATTAACATCTTTCAAGATTCATTATCTTTATTTCTCTTGTGTCGGTACGTGACACTCCGCTCCCTCATATTCATTAATCCTCTTGTGTCGGTACGTGACACTCCAATCCCCTACTACTATGTGTCGGTACGTGACACTCTGATCCCCTACTAATATGTGTCGGAACGTGACACTCCGATCCCCTAAATCTACGTGTCGGTTCGTGACACCCGATCCCCTAAATCTACGTGTCGGTTCGTGACACCCGATCCCCTAAATCTACGTATCGGTTCGTGACACCTGATCCCCTAAATCTACGTGTCGGTTCGTGACACCCGATCCCCTAAATCTACGTGTCGGTTCGTGACACCCGATCCCCTAAATCTACGTGTCGGTTCGTGACACCCGATCCCCTAAATCTACGTGTCGGTTTGTGACACCCGATCCCCTAAATCTACGTGTTAGTTTGTGACCCCGATCCCCTAAATCTACGTGTCGGTTCGTGACACCCGATCCCCTAATCTCATTCTATCAACTCATCAAGCCTTCTCTTTTACCAAGGCATCATCACTTCTCATTACTTTAGTTCATCAAGCCTTCTCCCTTACCAAGGCATCATCATTAAAAAGAGATTAGGTTTTTATCAAGAATTGGGATTCAATGACTTCATCATGCTTAATATAATCACAATTATATAATCACGTTCATGCATGCATACAATTAAGCACATAGCAGGGTTTACAATACTATCAATACATATCATTCTCTATTAAGAGTTTACTATGAAAGCATGAAAACCATAACCTACCTCCACCGAAGAATTGCGATCAACAAGCTATCTTCTCAGAATCCTTGCTATCCTCTTCGTTTCTCTCTCTCTCTACTTGTTCTCTTTCTTTTTCTATCTCTCTTTGTTCTTTCTTATTTTTTTCTTATTCAAACCCTCTTTCTTTTACCCTAATTAACATATAATTAAGGATAAAAGATGGCAGTAATACCCCACTAATTAACTTAAGGTTAACTCTTTTAACCCCCCAAGTAATTAGACTTATTAACATTAACCCACTAACTTTATAATTAAGGCAGGAATAGTCAAAAACGTCCCTTAAAACGTATAAATAAATCTGACCCGGACTGGGATTGCGCAACCTGTGACGGGCCGTCGTGCCTGTGACGGGTCGTCGTACCTGCAACGGTCCGTCCTGCAGGTCGTCGCAAAGTTCAGAAACCCAAATTTCCACCAAGGGTCTGTGACGGTCCGTCCTGTCATTTCGTTACGAAGTTCAGAGAGTCGATTTTCAGTACCCAATTTTCAGTTTTTCTAAGTGTTTTGAAACGAGGCCCTGCGACGGTCCGTCGTGCCCATGACGGTCCGTCATTGGGTCCGTCGCCTCAGCCTGTTTTTCCAGAAATAAAATCTGCTGCTCAAAATGACTAAACAGGTCGTTACAATAGATACCAATTTACCCATCGTTCGTCCCCGAACGATCACAAGAAGGAAAACAAGGGCGAAAAGAAGTACCTGAATCTGTAAACAGATGTGGGTATTTTTCTCGCATATCCGCCTCCTTCTCCCAAGTGGATTTTTCAACGGGTCGATTCTTCTATTGAACTTTGATGGATGCAATCTCCCTTGATCTCAACTTGCGAACTCTATCTAGAATGGCAACAGGTTCCTCCTCATAAGACAAGTTCTCATCAAGCAAAACTGAATCCCAACGGATAATGTAGTTTCCATCCCCATGGTATCTTTTCAACATCGACACATGGAATGCCGGATGTACTCCGGACAGCCCTGGAGGCAAGGCTAACTCATAAGCCACCTCTCCTACTCGCCTAAGTACTTCAAATGGTCCAATGTACGTTGGACTTAGTTTACCCCTTTTACCAAACTGCATCACCCCTTTCATGGGCGAAACCTTCAGCAAGACTCGTTCTCCCTCCATGAACTCTAAGTCTCTAACCTTTTGATCTGCATATTCTTTTTGTCTACTTTGCGCCGCTAGAAGCTTTTCTTGAATAGACTTCACTTTCTCTATCGAATCCCTCAAAAGGTCAGTACCCCAAGGCCTAACCTCAAATGCATCAAACCAACCAATGGGAGACCTACATCTCCTACCATACAAAGCTTCAAATGGAGCCATATCAATGCTTGAGTGATAGCTATTATTGTATGAAAACTCCGCTAAGGGTAAGAAGCTATCCCAATGGCCGCCAAACTCTATCACACATGCACGAAGCATATCTTCCAACACTTGAATCGTTCTCTCAGACTGACCATCGGTCTGAGGATGGAATGCAGTACTGAGGTCCAGTCTAGTACCTAATTCCGCATGCAATGTTTTCCAAAACTTAGAAGTAAACTGCGTACCTCTATCTGATATGATGGATAATGGAACCCCATGCAATCGCACCACTTCCGAGATGTAAAGTTTGGCTAACTTCTCTGCATTGTAAGTCACCTTGACCGGAATGAAGTGAGCAGACTTAGTTAACCTAACAACAATTACCCAAATAGAATCAAACTTTCCCAATGTCTTGGGAAAAGCGACCACAAAGTCCATTGCAATTCTCTCCCACTTCCATTCAGGGATGGGCATTCTCTGAAGTGTTCCTCCGGGCCTCTGGTGTTCATACTTTACTTGTTGACAGTTTGGAAATTTGGCAATAAAATCAACAATATCACGCTTCATTCTACCCCACCAAAAGTGTTGCTTTTGGTCACGGTACATCTTGGTTGCACCGGGATGTATCGAATACTTTGAACTATGAGCCTCTGTCAGAATAGTGTTAATCAAATCATCAACTCGGGGTACACATACCCTTCCCTTGATTCTCAAAACACCTTCCTCATCGATTTGTGCTTCCTTAGCCTCTCCTTTCAACACTTTATCTCGGATCCGGATCAATTTTTCATCATTAAACTGTTTTCCCTTAATCTTGTCAAGAAAAGAAGATCTTGACTCCACACTAGCAAACAATCCTCCCTTCTCATTTACCTCTAACCTCATCAATTCGTTAGCCAGAGTCTGAACCTCTCTAGCCAATGGACGTCTAGAAACTTGCAAGTGAGCTAGACTTCCCATGCTTCCCGCTTTTCTACTTAAAGCATCTGCCACAACATTCGCTTTTCCCGAATGATACAAGATAGTGATATCTTAGTCCTTTAGTAACTCCATCCATATCCTCGGTCTTAAGTTCAAATCTTTCTGAGTAAAGACATACTGAAGGCTACGATGATCCGTGTAGACCTCACACTTAACCCCATATAAATAGTGTCTCCATTGCTTTAATGCAAATACTACCGCAGCCAATTCCAAATCGTGGGTCGGATAGTTACGTTCATGCACCTTTAATTGCCTTGAAGAATAAGCAATCACACTCTTCTCTTGCATTAGTACTGCACCCAAACCAGAATAGGATGCATCACAATAAACAATGAAGTTCTTACCCTCTACTGGCAAGGTAAGGATAGGTGCGGTAGTCAACAAGGTCTTGAGCTTCTGAAAGCTTTCCTCACATTCGTCCGACCATACAAATGGAACATTCTGCTTAGTCAAGTTCGTCAAATGGGAAGCAATAGAAGAGAATCCCTTGACAAATCGACGGTAGTAGCTAGCTAACCCAACAAAGCTCCTTATTTCTGACACATTAGTAGGTCTTACCCAATTCTTCACTGTCTCAATCTTAGAAGGATCCACCATCACTCCCTTCTTAGAAACCACGTGCCCCAAGAAGGACACTGCATCTAGCCAAAACTCACACTTAGAGAACTTGGCATAAAGCTTTTTCTCCCTCAACATTTCCAATACCATTCTCAAATGCTCTTCATGTTCCTTCTTGCTCTTTGAGTATACCAATATATCATCAATAAATACGATCACGAAGAGGTCCAAATATGGCTTAAAAATCGCGTTCATCAAGCTCATGAACGCAGCAGGGGCATTCGTAAGACCAAAAGACATCACCACAAATTCGTAATGTCCATACCTCGTTCGAAAAGCAGTCTTTGGCACATCCGTTGCCCGTATTTTCAATTGATGATAACCAGATCTCAAGTCAATCTTAGAGAAAAAACAAGCACCTTGTAATTGATCGAACAAGTCATCAATGCGAGGAAGAGGATACTTGTTCTTAATAGTTACCTTATTCAGTTGTCTGTAGTCGATGCACATCCGAAAACTCCCATCCTTCTTCTTCACAAACAAAACCGAAGCACCCCAAGGAGATGCACTTGGTCTAATGAAGCCTTTGCTCAACAACTCTTGAAGTTGGGCCTTTAACTCCCTTAACTCTGCGGGAGCCATTCTATAAGGGGGTATAGAAATGGGGCGTGTGCCCGGTTCAAGATCGATACAGAAGTCAATATCCCTATCTGGTGGCATACCAGGAAGATCTGCAGGGAACACATCCAAAAACTCGCGGACTACCGAAACCGACTCAATCAAAGGTACTTGAGTAGTGTCATCCTTGAGATGTGCCAAGAAAGCTAAACACCCTTTACTAACCATTTTCTTAGCATGAAGAAAGGAGATGATACGCACCAAATTGGAAGTGTAGTCACCCTCCCACACTAACGGATTTGTCCCAGGTTTGGCTAACGTCACCGTTTTAGCATTACAATCCAAGATCGCAAATTGCGGAGAAAGCCAAGTCATACCCAGAATTACATCAAAATCATCCATTTCTAAGATAACCAAATCTACATAAGTGTTGCTCCCCACAAAGCTCACCAAACAAGACCTATATACCTTTTCAACTACCACAGACTCACCCACCGGAGTAGAAACATGAATAGGCATATCAAGTAATTCACAATGTAAATTTAGACCATTAGCAAATGAGGAAGATACATAAGAAAATGTGGATCTAGGATCAAACAATACAGAAGCCATGCAATCACAAACCAGAAGATTACCTGTGATGACAGCATCAGATGCCTCCGCTTCAGACCGCCCAGGGAAAGCGTAACAATGGGCCCTATCGTTTGTCTGTCCATTGCCCCTACCATGTTGTGATGTAGTGGTTCCAGTTTGCCCATCACCTCGGCCATTTTGGTGACCACCATTACCTCGACCACCACGTCCTCCAGAATAACGGCCTCTACCATGACCACCTCTACCTCTAGCCATTGGGGGTCTATAACTCTGTTTTGGACAATTCCTCCTAATATGTCCAGTCTCCCCACATCCATAACACTCTCTGGAGTCAAGCATAGGTCTCTCAGAGAAGTGTTGACCAGTCTGAGGTGGACCCCCAACTACAGTCTGTAGTGAAGACTGAATGGTTCGAACTGAGTAACCTCCGGAACCTTGTCCTCTAGAGTAAGAACCATTAAACTCACCTCCCTTTAGAAACCTTTTTGATGTCGATGTAGTGGTGAAGTCATCTGGCTTCACTCTTTCCACCTCTATCACGAAGTCTACCACTTCTTGGAAGGATTTTGCCGTAGCCGCTACCTGTAAGGCTGAAATCCACAACTCTGACCTCAACCCCTTCACAAAACGACGAATCCGCTCTTGTGGACTGAAACAAAGTTGAGTGGCATACCGGGATAATGCACGAAACTTAGCCTCATATGCATTGACCGACATCCTACCTTGCTCTAGGCTCAAGAACTCATCCCTTTTCCTATCCCTCAAAGTTCGGGGGATATACTTCTCCATAAACAAGCTAGAGAATGAGGCCCAAGTCATAGGTAGTGCCTCTGTTGGTTGACACTCAATATGTGACCGCCACCACATTTTGGCGTTCCCTTGAAACTAATAACTCACGAACTCAACACCAAACCGTTCTACTATACCCATCTTGTGTAGTAGCTCATGACAGTCAACCAGAAAATCGTAAGCATCCTCAGATTCCGCACCCTTGAAGACAGGAGGTTTCAATTTCAAGAACTTACTGAAAAGTTCATGCTGATCATTTGTCATTATAGGCCCAGTAGTCAGGCGTGGAAACGTGCCTATGTCCAATGAGGCATCCATACGATGAGCCATAGTGGCTGCATGTTGTACCTCTGAAACTGGAGGTGTTGGTGCAGAAAACACTGGAGGTGCCTGACCCTGATCGGACAACCCACTAAGATAAGCGAGCACCTGATTTATCATCTCTGGGGTAGGCTGGGGTGGCAATCCCTCATTCTGCACTTGTTCATTTTCCCCATCCTCCCCTTCTCTTATTACCTCCTCAGTCGGTGGAGGAGTCACTGCCCTAGTATCAGATGGACTAGGTGCTCGTCCTCTTCCACTAGAGGACGTCCTCCCACGACCTCTACCACGGCCTCTTACCGCTGCTCTTCCTCGAGCTACAACCCCATTGGCTGGCTCAGACTCACCCTGTCCCGCCGGTGCTGATGTTGGTGCTGGCGTAGTTGTTGCTCTAGTTCTAACCATCTGCGAAAAAGAGTGAAGATGGTCAGATACCAATTTGTATCACCTAGATACCAATTGGACCCAAGTAGTAGCATGAAAGAAAGAATGAAAGAGTGAAATTTTCCTAAAGTCTTATAGCCTCTCAAGGAAAAGTAAAGGCGTCCCCCTACCGTTCCTTAAGACTCTACTAGACCTGTTCTTGTGTGATGAGACCAACGAACCTAATGCTCTGATACCAAGTTTGTCACGACCCAAACCGGGTTGCGACTGGCACCCACACTTACCCTCCTATGTGAGCGAACCAACCAATCTAACCTTAACATTTCAATATAATATCAACAGAAAGTAATGCGGAAGACTTAAACTCATTAAATAAAGACCAATTCATTAACTTCTAAAATTCAACATCTATTATTCCCCAAAATCTGGAAGTCATCATCACAAGAACATCTATGATCAAATGACTAAACTAAGAGTATTCTAAAAGCTAAAAATACATAAGAAGCTAGTCCATGCAAGAAGTTCAAGGCATCAAGACTTGAAGAAGAAGATCCAGTCCAAGCTAGAAGCATTAGCTCACCCTGAATTTCCGATATAGTAAGACTGGCTTGAATTACTGTTGAGTTGAAGACGATGGCACGTTTGCTGCACTCCACAAATAAACAAGAAGAAAACATAAAAGTAGCGGTCAGTACAAAACACGGGTACTGAGTAGATATCATCGGCCAACTCAAAATAGAAAACAATATATACCAAGTAATATCATAAACTCAACTATGATACTCAACATGTAACAACAACAAGCACTATATCATTAACAATTTCCGTCAAGTTCACACATGAGGACTCAAGCCTCAACACCATACTCATTTGGGAATCATGTTCATTAGATTGAGTATATTAACATCTTTCAAGATTCATTATCTTTATTTCTCTTGTGTCGGTACGTGACACTCCGCTCCCTCATATTCATTAATCCTCTTGTGTCGGTACGTGACACTCCGATCCCCTACTACTATGTGTTGGTACGTGACACTCCGATCCCCTACTACTATGTGTCGGAACGTGACACTCCGATCCCCTAAATCTACGTGTCGGTTCGTGACACCCGATCCCCTAAATCTACGTGTCGGTTCGTGACACCCCATCCCCTAAATCTACGTGTCGATTCGTGACACCCGATCCCCTAAATCTACGTGTCGGTTTATGACACCCGATCCCCTAAATCTACGTGTCAGTTCGTGACACCCGATCCCCTAAATCTACGTGTCGGTTTGTGACACCTGATCCCCTAAATCTATGTGTCGGTTCGTGACACCCGATCCCCTAAATCTACATGTCGGTTCGTGACACCCGATCCCCTAATCTCATTCTATCAACTCATCAAGCCTTCTCCTTTACCAAGGCATCATCACTTCTCATTACTTTAGTTCATCAAGCCTTCTCCCTTACCAAGGCATCATCATTAAAAAGAGATTAGGTTTTTATCAAGAATTGGGATTCAATGACTTCATCATGCTTAATATAATCACAATTATATAATCACGTTCATGCATGCATACAATTAAGCACATAGCAGGGTTTACAATACTATCAATACATATCATTCTCTATTAAGAGTTTACTATGAAAGCATGAAAACCATAACCTACCTCCACTGAAGAATTGCGATCAACAAGCTATCTTCTCAGAATCCTTGCTATCATCTTCGTTTCTCTCTCTCTCTGCTCGTTCTCTTTCTTTTTCTGTCTCTCTTTGTTCTTTCTTATTTTTTTCTTATTCAAACCCTCTTTCTTTTACCCTAATTAACATATAATTAAGGATAAAAGATGGCAGTAATACCCCACTAATTAACTTAAGGTTAACTCTTTTAACCCCCAAGTAATTAGACTTATTAACATTAACCCACTAACTTTATAATTAAGGCAGGAATAGTCAAAAACGTCCCTTAAAACGTATAAAGAAATCCGACCAGGACTGGGATTGCGCAACTTGTGACGAGCCGTCGTGCCTGCGACGGTCCGTCTTGCAGGTCGTCGCAAAGTTCAGAGACTCAAATTTCCACCAAGGGTCTGTGACGGTCCGTCACACCTGTGACGGTCCGTCCTGCCATTTCGTTACGAATTTCAGAGAGTCGATTTTCAGTACCCAATTTTCAGTTTTTCTAAGTGTTTTGAAACGAGGCCCTGCGACGGTCCGTCGTTGGGTCCGTCGCCTCAGCCTGTTTTTCCAGAAATAAAATCTGCTGCTCAAAACGACTAAACAGGTCGTTACACTTGCTTTGCCTGTCACATTAGTAGGTTCCTTGGTACAAACTCCTCAGTCATTTTACCGTAACTATGCATGCATTTATATTGTTAAAAAAACATATTATGCTTGTTTTGTAAGAAATTGACACATTGTATTACAAGTGTATTAAAATGTGTGATAAATGTATTATCTATCAATAAACTTGTATTATATGTAAAGAGAAAAGACATAAAATCACCATCAAAGTTGTTTCGAATTTTTAAAAAGACACTTTAAACTTACGGGTGTCCTATTACCCCATTAAACAACTTCAAAATAGAATGTATACCCCTTTTTCACTCAATACCATTTATACAAAAATATTTGTATGTCACGCACTAATAGTCACTTGCCACGTGTTAAAAATAATTTATCTAATTTTTTTGTATTTCTTTTTTTCTTTCTTCCTCTTTCTTCTTCACCTCAACTCTGTTATTTCTTTTTCTCTTTCTTCTTCACCTTAACTCTGTTCTTTCGCATTCTCTTTGTGCTGCAGGAATCTTCAAATCCATTGTGGCTGAGCAAATTTCGCAGTAACTATCAATTTTTAGTCAAATTACTATCAATTAATTTATATATAAAAATAAATATCGTCAAATAATTAAAATCTAAATACTCAAATATTACCAAGTCAAAATCTGATATTTAAATCACCACTTTCTTCAACTCTTACTTCCAAATTGAATTTTCATAGTTTAACTACTCCCAGATCCTAATCTTAATTCGTAAGAGAAAAAAAATCACTAAACTAATTTATTTTTAAAAAAAAAACAACAACAAGAGCTCAATAACATGAGCTTAAAAAAGAACGCCAGAAAGGAAAAAGAGAAAAAAAATGAAGACATGGATGTTCAAGAAACATGAGTAAGCTAATGATGGTAGGGAAGATGAGAATTTTGTTTTGAAAAATTAAAAACTATTCTTAATAAAGTTAAAAAATAATAATTAATACATGAGTTTTTATATTTTTTTCCAACAAGGCAAATTGGAAGTGCCAAATGACAATTTTACATTGGTATGAAGCGTATCAACAGTATTTCACGCGCCCATATGTTGTGACAACACGAGTGGTGTTAAAATTAGTCAAAATGGTATATTTATTGTAGATTTAGATAGTTTCGTGGGGTAATAGGATACTCACAAAGTTAAAGTATCTTTTTGAAAATTAGAAATAACTTCAATGGTGATTTTATGTCTTTTTCTCTATATGTAAATAATAAATTGTTCTTTCTAATATGTATTAAAATTGTATTATAAATGATTAAACGTGTGAATGGTATGAAGGAAAATATTTTTCAATTTTCTCATATTTCGTTGGGTCAAATGTTTTCCAAATCCACTCATTTTCCTCAAATTTAAGGAAAATGACTTTCCTTAAGAACTCAAGGAAAACATTTTTCAAAACTCTCTTCCAACCTCACCCTACCATCCCCAACTCACCCCTACCAGCCCTCCCCCCTCCCCCTCCACCCAAAAAAAAACTTTATATTGTTTTTTTAAAAAAATCAATTTCAAATTTTAATTTTTTCACCCCTACCCTCGTACCCTCACCCTCCACCTCCACGACGATTTTTTTTTAAGTTTATTTTTTATTAAAAAAAATTAACTTAAAAAATTTTTCTTCTCTAGTAAAAAAATAAAAGATATTTCTCAAAAATATTTTTCATTCAAAATCAAACACTAAAATATGTTACGGAAAATATTTTATACTCACCAACCAAACATGAGAAAGTAAGTCAAAAATCTACTTGTTTTCTAAGAAAACATTTTCGAGGAAAAACATTTTTCATGGAATCATTTTCCTTCATATCAAACACACCCTAAGTGAAAAAAAATGTTATTGCTATAAATGGTAATTTTTTTTAATATAGTATATTTAAGTAAGTTTCCTTTTTAGTTGCCACTATCTTTTTTTCAATTTTAAGGAATTTTACGAGAAGTTTTCTCTAAAGGTAGAAGGATATATCTGTTGGGATATATACTATTAACCATGTATTAAGAAATAATATTTATTAGAGAATAAATATTTGTTCAATTTTAATAGATCATATATTCGTTTATGGTATTTATGTACTTATATAGTAGATGATTTAGTGTGTAGAGTTTTAGCTTATACAGAGAGTATTAAATCATCGATTCGTAAGTATAATTTTTTTTGTTCATAATCTAGGATGAAAATTGGACATGTCAACGGATACGATTGTAGCACAAGATTATATGTAGTTTATCCTGATTATGAAAACGATATAGTTTCAACTTCTTGTGCTAGTACATTTTGTATGTATTGAACGGGATCGAGTAGAGATAATTGTTTTGGACTGACTGACAAAAACATATTCGCTAAACTATTAAATGTACTTATATTCTTAATCATGATATATCTATTATGATATGTATATATATTGATTATCGTTTTTATTTATTCAAAGGTGAGATTCTGAGATGGGTAAATATGCCTGATAAGTATATATTGGTGAAATAATAAGTTAGTTGATGGAATTCATGTCTCGTTATAGAGATTGATTGATATACCTTTTTAAGAAACTTATAAGTTTTCACAGTGTCAAATCTTGCAAGTGCATTTATGAATCCAACACATGAAATAAGTTAAGTAATGTTGTAAAAAAATTAATCATTAAGTTAAATTTGTTAGTAATTTAATTTATTGATTAGTATCTGAAATCTTAAAATGGAAATTACCTAAGTGTTTAATAGGAAATTACGAAATAGAGGAGTGCAATTATTATTTGTAATTTATTATGCTAAGAATAATTCAAATTAATTATTTGGGATTATTTCCATAATAGGAAGCCTATAGGTAATTAATTATGTGGTCCCTATAGTACCCATATTTAACTAGAATTCATAATCCTATTTCTATGCAAAAAGGAAGAATAATATGTGTTTTTTCTAGTCTTATAGAAAAACAAGGTTTTATAGTCCTTTTTGAATTAGGAAGAAATCTCTATAAATAGGGATTCTCCTAACCTAGAAAAGAGAAAAGTTAGTTTTATATTCAATACTTGCCCGCCGACCCAAGTATTGAAAGAGTGCAAATGTGACTTGGGATCACTATAAAAGACCATAGCTATCATGTAGATTCACTTGAAGGTCTGTCTAACTTGGTGATTCGTTTGAAGGCATTTATTCACGGTATTGGCTATCTATTATTCATGTAAGCAGTAAATATCCTAATATGCTTTCGCTGTGCATATATAGTTTTCCAGCAATTGGCATCAAGAGTCACACTTACATCTTATTTGATAACATGATATACGTGGGGATGGTCTATTAAAAGGGACAAAGAAGTTAGGTAATTAGGTGAGAGTCCTTTATGTTTTAAATATTGAGTAAAAGTGACAAATAAATAAATAATATTAATTCTAATTAGAAAGTATTCTCTAAATAGCCCCAAACTTTTAAGTTGTACACTTTGTCCTTATATTCTTCATTTATTTACCTTTAAATATTGAAAATTTTACAAAATTGACCAAAAAAAGGCCTTCTTTCTCAACTTCATTCTCTTCCCACCGATCCTATTCAACTGCAGCTATATTTGTCAATCCTTCTTTCTTTTTCTTCTTGTTCTTCATCTTGCTTTTATATAGAAGATCTATCAAGAAAAATTTATGAAAAAAGAATATCAAAATATATATGTTTGAGTTTTTTTGCATTGTATTTGTTTTGTTAAAGCTTTGAATAAACTAAAAAGAGTACTATTGATAAGTATGAAAATCACTTTGTGTCAATTCTTATTCTGCATTTAGTGAACCCAAAACGAATGTTTCAGTCAACAACTTTCGTAGTTGTCCGAACAACTATCGAAGTTGTTTATTGAAATAATTAGATATGTCTTTGTTGTTGTCCAACAACTGTCTTTAGTTGTCCGGTGATAGTAGAAGTTGTCCCAACAACTAGTGCAGTTGTTCGACAATTGTGTTTTGTTGTTGGTCAATTGAAGAATTATAAAAATATACTTTTTGTCGTATTTATAACATGTACTTAATGATATGATTATTAGATCAAACAACTTAATCTTTGTATCTTAACAACTTTTAATTTTTATCAAAAGCTTCTAATTTTTATATTAACAATTTCTAATGTTGTTGGACAACTGTAGCAGTTGAAGGGTCAAGTCCTTCAAGCAACTACATTAGTTGTCCAACGATATTGAAGAGTTGTCTAACAATATTGGAGAGTTGTTAACAACTTTGCATAGTTGTCTAATAATAATTGAAGATTGATCTAACCATTTTGTATATTGTTAGGTGAAAACTAAGTCGTTCAATAATAATTGAAGATCGATTTAGTCATTTTGTAAACTATTAATAAGTATAAAGCAAGTCGTTTAATAATAATTGGATATCGATTTAGTCGTTTTGTAAATTATTAAGTATAAATTAAGTCATTTAATAATATTGAAGATCGAACTAGTCATTTTGTAAATTATTAAGTATAAACTAAGTCATTTAATAATAGTTGAAGATCGATTTAGTCATTTCGTAAACTATTAAGTATAAACTAAGTTGTTTAATAATATCTGAAGATCAATCTAGCCATTTTGTAAATTATTAGGTGTAAGCTAATAGTTAAATAATAATTGAAGATCGATTTAGTCGTTTTGTAAATTATTAAGTATAAAGTAAGTCGTTTAATAATTAATTGAAGATCGATTTAATCATTTTTAAACTATTAAGTGTAAACTAAGTCGTTTAATAATAACTGAAGATCGATCTAGTCATTTCATAAATTATTAAGTTTAAAGTAAGTCATTTAATAATAGTTGAAGATCAATTTAGTGTTTTTGTAAACTATTAAGTATAAACTAAGTTGCTTAATAATAACTGAAGATCGATTTAGCCATTTTGTAAATTATTAGGTATAAGCTAATCGTTTAATAATAATTGAAGATCAATTAGTCGTTTTGTAAACTATTAAGAATAAACCAAGTCGTTTAATAATAATTGAATATCAATCTAGCAATTTTGTACATTATTAAGTATAAACTAAGTCGTTTAATCTTAACTGAAGATCAATCTAGTTATTTTGTAAATTATTAAGTATAAACTGAGTAATTTAATTATAGTTGAAGATCGATTTAGTCGTCTTATAAACTATAAAGTATAAACTAAGTCGTTTAATAATAACTAAAGACCGATTTAGTCATCTTATAAACTATAAAGTATAAACTAAGTCGTTTAATAATAACTGAAGATTGATTTAGTGGTTTTGTAAACTATTAAGTATAGACTAAGTTGTTTAATAATAGTTGAAGATCGATCTAGACATTTTGTAAATAATTAGGTATAAAATAATCGTTTGATAATAATTGAAGATCGATCTAGCCATTTTGTAAAATTATTAGGTATAAACTAAGTGGTTTAATACTAGGTTAATATCAATTTAGTCATTTTGTAAACTATTAAGTATAGACTAAGTCGTTTAATAATAATTGAAGATCAATCTAGCCATTTTATACATTATTAAGTATAAACTAAGTTAAGATAAGTCAGCTCATCCCAACAAGCAAGTGATCAATAAAAATACAAGCATATGGTCCATATGCTGCACAAGAATGGCTACTTGACACATTTTTTAGACGCTCATATAACCATGGATCATTCAACAAACTTTCAGACAAATAATTGAACATCCCGCTTTACTTGAGTAGTTTGGGCCACAATATGAGAATAAGTTGGATCAGTGTGAAAAAAGTCAACTCATCGCACACATGAATATTGCAATCATAAACTTGAATCAAGCTTTCTGCATCACTTTCGCTTTCATCATCTTTTTCTTCTCCACTAGATTTATCTCCATCACTTCCATCATCTTATTTTTTTCGCTTGAATTTTATCTATTTTCCATACTTTTTTCTTCACCTTATAGGTCACTGCTGCTCTTACATTTTTTTTTTCCATCTCACTAGATTGCTTCTCGCTATTTTCATCAGTTTTTTGTTCTGCTAATAAGTCATTATTGCTTTAACTAGTTTGAAGTGTTGCAGTACCTCTTTTCTTAGTAGTCGTATAACTCTCGTCATTTTCTCCAGAATCTGGATTCGGTGAAGATGTTTCAATACTTTTTCTCTTATATTGACACATTATATCTTACTAAAATAGTTAAAAAGTTAGTAAATGATATAAAATTAACTTAATTGGATCAATAGAAAATACATAATTATAGTACATTAAACATCAATAATTATATTGTTTTTTTTACAACTAATCAATTGATCAACAACTGAACACAGTTGTCTAACAAATATCATAGTTGTGGGAACAACTTATCTACTCGTTCGGCAACTACATGCAGTTGTTGGATCATTTTGTATCTGAAAAGATATGCATAATTATTCCTATAAATAACTTTGGTAGTTGTCTAGGCAGCTGTAAAAGTTGTTGGCTGAAACAACTAAATTGGCTAAATCATTAACACAAAATAATTTTATACAGACTAAAAAGCTTTTTTGAGTTAATTTTAATTTCAAGCCGAATAAGTGCAATGCAAAATAACAAAAAAATATTATAGATATATGATAATAATTTTCTTCTTTATGAAACTAGTTTTGATATTTTGAAATAGAAAAGAGAAGAAAATTTACTAGGAAGAAAACACAGTATAAATTATTGATTAGTGATTTTAAAATTGAAAAAGATTGAATGTTTTTCCAACTTGTCGTTTCTTTGCCGTTCCAATCTTTTGATTCTATTCTATTAATGAAGAACTCCTCAAAGTCCTTTTAAGTTGGAAGTTTATCAAAATTTTAAAAATATTATTTTGAGTCATTTAAGTTTTAAAATTAGTAGTTTGATCCATTTTTATTAATATTAAAAACAAGAAAATAGAGGGGGGGGGGGAGGGACCCACTTGTCCCTTTTTTTTAATTGAAAACTTAAAAGGCATTTTTACCTCATTTTTTGTATATGGTTTCGATATATATATATTAATATGCAGTTTTTACCAGAGTTGGGTGTATAGCCAAGTTCACTTTTGTGTAAGTATTGTTAATAGTGGTGTATATCACTATAATTGCATATGTAAACCAATCTTAAAAGTTCTTTATCATTGCAAGATGAGTTACATCGTATTGTGAAGTTAAAAAGAATTAAAAGAAGCGAAGAAAATGGAGTGCTAAACATTGTGAAGTAGATAATCTGCAGATTTGCATAAGTATTAAAACTCCAATTTTCAGTATCATTTTCTTTCTTGATTCTTTTGTAATTAATAATTGTTAATTGGTACTTCAAGAAAAACAAAGAAATAAAAGAACGAGGTTTGGTTATTGGCTAGTTTCCACAAACTTTGTGGAAACTTGATTAAAATCTAATTTTTTTTAAGTTTGTTTTCCAATTTTTTAAAAAAGTAATGCATTTTGCACTCGACGGCAACAACTATACAATACAGTATTATTTCATTTCGCAGTGACTTTATGTAACTTTTAGTCAAACTAGTGATAAAAAGGTTTAGCTTCATGAGAAAATTAAGCGAAAGGTGTCAAATAAGTCTTGGTTTTGTTTTTGGTGATAGATTGACCAAGAGGTGGTCAAATCATCTTTAAAATGTAATTAAATAAATATGGGACCAAATTAACATTTCTAATACTTTCTAATCTTTTATACAAAAAAAAATACTTCATTTTTAAACTTCTATAATTTAATTCAAATCATTTAAAAAAAGAAATCATTCCATCTTCTTCTCCTAGCGTTCTCTCTCTTCTCTTTGGGATTGTTCTTCTTCTTTTTCCTCATAAATCGAAAAATTCGACTATCTCTCCTCCACTATATTCCTCCCCGACTATCTCTATCTCTATTATTTTTCTCCTCATCTCCAATCGTTACTCTCTCCTCTTTTTGAACTGAAATCGTGTTCGTCTTAAACTGGTAAGTTATTATTTTGAAAGATTTTACAATTTTCGAAGTTTTTTTCTTGTATTAATGAACAATAAAATGTTCTATAGATGTAAAAATTGAATAATGATGTAATGGTGCCTATTACTTATTGTTTTTTAAAGACAATCAACCAACCCCAAAAACCCCTAATTTTGAGGAAATGTATATGTATTTATAACATTTTAGTGAAAAGTCAGTTTTTATTGCTTTTCTTGTTATTTTTACGTCTATTTTGTTGATATGATTTTAGAAATATAGTCTTGTTGTGTTGTCCAACATATATTTCATTTGTTGAAAGATGTATTGTACGTTGTCACATTTTAGTGATATGGTGGTGCATTTTTCAACATTCATCATATATTGTAACATCTCACTTATGCGTTAGGGCAACAAAATGGTCATCTGTGAAAACATAAGACTCATCTGTGGCAACTTAGAATTCATTTGTGGAAACATGAGAATCATCTGTGGCAACTTAGGATTCATCTGTGGCAACATAAGATTCATCTGTGGCAACATAAAATTCATCTGTGACAATATAAGATTCATATGTGTCAAAACATGATTCAATAGTGGCAACACAAATTTCATGTGTGGCAACAGTAGATACATATGTGGCTACATAATATTAATTTATGGCAACAAACTATCCATCTGTGGCAACATAATGTTAATATTATTTATAATAAATTGAAAAGTCTCAATCTTTTTAATTTGCCTTGTAGATGAAATGATACAAGAATCTTCATCCATGACAACAAATCAATCTTTTATTGGTCTTGCATCCTCTTCTAACATCAAATGCTTTTTTTTTGTCTGTGCGAAGAATGTGAGCAGCAACATGATTATTTTATTAGTCGTGTTAAAAAACTCACTAATACTTTTAAGAAAATATCTCATAATATTGATGTCCAATGATCCAAGAAGAATTCACAGCCTCTGAAGTGTAGGAGGTTGAAAAAATCTATTTCCCAAACACTTTCTACAACTAGTGAGAAGAAGGAGAAGGGGAAAAAGGGAAAGGAGGAGAAAGAGAAAAAGAAAAAGGAGGAGAAGGAGAAACTGAAGCAGAAGAAGGATGATAAGAGGAAGGAGACAGAGCACGAGAAGGAGAAGGATAAGAAGAAGAAGCAGAAGAAGAAAGAGAAGGAGGAAAAGGAGAAGGAGAAAGAAAAAGCTAAAGCAAAAAAGAAAGAGAAGAAAGTCGAAGTCGCCATTTGTGATGTGAAGCGAAAATATTCATTCGAAGGTTTTAACATTGACGACGAGGGTCCAACTGAAATAATGTCATCCTTCTCGCAATGGATAAATGAGAGTCTTTACAGGCATCATGCAAAAAAGTAAGGTCGTTCAACTATATTAGTATTTCTTCTTGTTGTCCACTAAATAATTACTTATAATGATTACAGAATTGCAGAAAAGACAAGGACGATCTCTACTTAAACAATTGCTCAAAACTTGATTTTGACCAACTTGATTTTGTAGTTGCATTTCCAAAGAATAAGGATTGGTTCCACGTAATGTCTCATCCCAATAAGTGTTGGATTGATGAGGTAAATTCATGTCCACTTTTATGTTTGACTAATACATGAATATATACGAATATATTTATACAGAGATACACTCTTTTGATGCATCTGTGCAGTATGTGGATGACATTTTTTAATATTTTGCATAAAAAGTCGAATCAACAACAGAGTCATTCTAAATATCGATATACAACAACTAGTTATTTTTTCAAAACATACATGACAATGCTAGTAAATATGAGGATAAAATCGTTGGCATAATGAAAGGGTTTGTTGTACCTTGTGGACTGCCTTGACACTTGACAGATGATGTTTATGTCTGTGTAAATAGTAATGGGGAATTTCATTGGGTCTTGGCAGTCGTTGCATTGAAGGAACGATGCATGAAAGTGCATGATTCCATGTCCTCATCTAGGTCTAATAGAAAATTGTCATCCGAGCTTCAAAAGTTGTCTATAATGTTGCCAAAGTATCTTGAGTTACGTAGATTTTTTGAGCAAAAAGAGTGAACCAACTGGTCTATTCTTGAATGTTACCAAGGAAAGAACAAATCCCACCCATTCGAAAACAGACATGTTACTGGTATTGCACAACAAGAAAGCAGTAGTCTGTAAGTATCACATTATTTTTTTATCTTACGACTATAAAAAAATGTGATGATATTATATTTTCTAATTGATGATATACCATGCAGATATTGTGAACTTTTTGTTGCTGCATACGCTGAATTTTCGAGTGATGGATTAGAAATACCATCTTGTGGAATTAGTGCAGACACACTTCGCATGAGATATGCTTCACTCCTATGGAATTATTGAATTTTAAAGGATCGGAATGACTATGTTAGTGACAATGAAGACCCACAGAGGCCTAGACCTAAAAAAGCAAAGATCGATGAAAATATTGCGATTACCACCATTGATTAGATGGGTGGTTATGTATATCATTGTGAATTACCTTTTTGTTGATAAGTTGTATAAAAAAAATTAGTGAAGTATTAGTACAATTATCTGCATGTGTACAAACAGAAGGATACATGTGACAACATATTTCACAGAAAGGTGACATGTGGTAAGACATGTCCCAGAAAGCATATATGTGGCAACATATGTCACTGTTTGAATTGTCAAAATTAAAAAAAATAAATTAATGGCTTTAATATAATCGTCCCTTCATTTTTCCTCTCTCCTTTCTCCTATAAAAGTAATTTCAATTTTTTTGCTGATAATATTAATCATCGCTTGTCTACATGTGTACCAACAGAAAGGGGTCATGTGACAACATATAGCACAGAAAAGAGATACGTGGTAAGATATGTCATAGAAATGAAATATGTGGCAACAGTATACTATAAATATAACATATGTCCCCCAACAGAAAGTATATATGTGGCAACATATGTCACAGTTTGAATTGTCATAATTCAAGAAAATTAAAACGGCTTTAATTTTCATTTTCATTTTCCCTCCTCTCTCCTCTCTTCTATAAAAGTCGTTTCATATTTCAAATTTTATTTATATACTAATTTCAGTTTTCTTTTCTCTTGTTTCTCTTCCATTATTTCTTCTTTCACAAATCATTGTTTTTGCGATATTTTCTAAAATGCTAGTGGTAATCTGTTGCGATCCTCTTCTACAGCAAGGCGTTGTTATCCTCATCATTTATAGTTTATCGTTGATATATATTCTCAGGTAATATAGGGTTGAAATTCATGTGCTTATCTGCTTACTTGTTTGTCCTGTTTTGAGTGGTTTTATCACTTTTTTGGTTGGTTATGTAGTTATTTTTGAAATATTTTTTGATTTCAAAAAACTTCATTGTAGTACGTTGTGGTTTGTTTTGGAAGGATTTTGTGGTTTGTTTGTTTGTTTGTAGCTCATGTGTGGCATTCAAATATTTTATTTTTGTGGTTGCAGATACAAATATAATGGCTCCTATCAAAAGAAAACTTGATACATCTGATACGTTTTCAAATGACCATTGTGTATGAACTTCTGAAAAGAAGATTCATTTTTAAAAATCCTAAAAAGAAGATTGAGATTGTAACTAATTATTGTGGCACGCCAGTTTTCTTTGGCAAAAGAGAGTTTGTCATAGTTACAGGATTAAAATATCATCCTCCTCTTGAGCCCATCCCTGAATACATTGTCAAAAAAGAACCATAAAGAAGAAAGAAAGAAATAGCAGAAGCAGGACAAAGTCACTGCCAATTGAGGTGCAGGACTTAATTTCCTTGTTGACAAAAGATCAAAAGTTCCGACTTAGTAAATTTGCTAGAACACGAGGATACACCAAGGAAGCACAAGGAGCCATTGTGCTTACTCTGATTTACACATAATATATTTTTGCCGAGGGATGTCAACAACAACATACTCTTTAAATGAGTGAATTTCTGTCAAGATATTGAGGCTTTCAACAACTACCCTTGGGGTCATGAGAGCTTTGAATTAACTCTCAAATATTTGTTGGAACCTTTAGGAGAAAAGACCAATAACTTATTTGGCTTTCCATGGGCTTTCATGGTAAAACTAAATGTTCTTAATATTTTTATATTATATTAAGTAATTCAACATTTGATTAGTGGCATGTTTTTCTTTTTTACAGGCTTGGGCATTTGAAGCCATTCCTTATTTGACCCGTCAAGTAATTGCAGAAAAACAAGGTCTTCTAGTCTTTTTTTGATTAGGAAGAAATCATTATAAATAGGGATTCTCATAACCTAGAAAAGAGATAAGTTAGTTTTCTATATACTTGTTCACCCAAGTATTGAGAGAGTTCAGATATGATTTGGAATCACTATAGAAGACCGTAACTATCTCGAAGATTCACTTGAAGGATTGTCTAACGTAGGAATTCGCTTGAAGGTATTTGTTTACGCTTCAAGAGGTATTTATCGAATTACTCCCTTCTTTCACAAAAAATGACATGGTTTGACTTGACACGCAGTTTAAGAGTATGAAGAAGACTTTTGTATCTTGTGGTCCTAAATTAAAGTTAGGTTAAATATACAAGATTGCCCTTTGACCTTATGGCCTTAAACATGCCACGTGGAAAGATGAAATTAAAATGTTACCAAAAAAAAGAAAGAGGTCATTCTTTTTTAAACAGATTAAAAAGGAAAGGAGGTCATTCTTTTTGAAATGGAGGGAGTAAATTTCAGTATGTTTATGTGTTCTAGCGTGGTTAATGTGTTCTAGCCTGGTTAATGTGTATTGATTACCATTTATTCATGTAAGCATTAAAGATCTGAATATGCTTCCGCTGTGCATATATAGTTTTCCAGCAATATCATGGTAATAATCTAAGCAGAAATTTACATTCGTAATAACTACCATCGGTATGTAATTATACTTAAAATTTGTAATATTTAAATGTGAATTTAAAACTTGAGGTGGTCTAATTAAGACTTCACATCAATTAATTAGCATATGTTTTGTAGTTGGAAAGCTTATTACCTACACTAATTTCCTACAATCAGTTAGGATTTATAAAGGGAAGGAATGTTTCACAAAATATGTTATTGACACAAGAGATCGTTACAAGTATTAGAAAGAGGAGGAGAAAGCATGCAAATGTTGTTAAAACTTATGAAGGGGTACATATATGATTTGGAGAATTATGGCTAACAATTGATACTCTATTCTTATTAATAGTCACATTCATAGTTTCTTCCACTCTACTAGAATAATAAAACAGGGCTATCACCTACATTGTTTATTCTAATAACACAAGTATTTGAACTTTTTCAAAGCATTAAATTATTTATTTCATAATGAGTTTAAGAGCTTTGAAATGCCCAATTAGTGATAATTACTTGAATCATCTGGCATATGCATATGTATATGATAAAACTATTTTTGCTGCTGTATAAAGCATACCTAACTCAAAGTGGCCATAAAGGCATTGATAACATATATAAAAATTATACAAAAGGCGGATCTGATTGTGATTGTAGAAAACAAAAAAAGTTTGACCTTGGTGTGGGACATACATGTTTAATTTCCATGTATACAAAACAAAGCTAATTAAATAGGACTTTTTTTTCTAATTTATAGATCACTTGTCCACCTTAACCAATAAACTGATTCACCACATAATAATGAGGCTGTCAAATAGACCTTAATTAATTAATATTAAAATGTCACTGTTATATATAAATTTGAATCCGTTGTTTGGTTGACTTTTCCACTATCGTTCTCTTTGTGAATTAACGAGTTAAAAATAGGTTTATTTAAATTTCATGAGGTAGAAATTTGATTGCGTACGTTCTACCTTTTCTAGATTTCATAAAGTTTCATTAGGGTGTTTTTTTTTCTCACAATAAGAGGCTAATTGTGCTTACTTTAGGTTTTTGTTGGTATAAATTAAACATCAAAACTTCTATGTTCAGATAATAATAACTAATACAATAACAAACAACTATGTTTATGGGAAAAATTATTTTAATTTGTTGATGTTGCTGAGGATTGTCCAATTTTTCTCTTGTCATGTATGGGCACCGACCCTTGCCCATTGCACAGTTGGTTGAATAATCAAATCTGACATAGTAATAAGAATAATGTTTAGGAATATTATATAATATAGATTTATAATATTTTGCACCTCCCACATGCTTGGTTGACTTAATTATCAAGTACTCAACAGACAAATTAAATCTAATTTTTAATTAACTCAACTATAATAGTGCATTATCTTGTTCATACTATAGCCTCACATGATGAGTAGAAGAAACAAAACAAAAAAACCCTTCATTGTCTAATACTATTCCTCATGACAAAACAAGAGGGGAAAAAAGACAAAAATACAATATTGTAATAGGAGTAAATATATAAATGTCGATGTCTAAGTGCATTTAAATAATAAATTTAAAATACTCCTAATGTGACAATTATAAGTAGATATAAGGTGGTGTTATTATTTTTTATTAATAAAAAATATCGTTTTGATGAAACTTTAATTCTTTAACCTCTATCTTAAATTGTTTGAGTTATACGATTGATATTATTAGGTTACGTTGTTGTATCATGCAAAAAGCAATTCAACAATATATTGTTGAATCGATAAGCTTGAATCTGTTTAGGAGAAATGAGATACATGTGTCTCAACCTGAATATTTAATTATTTATATTAGTTTTACTTTCAACAATAGTATGTGTATTTTTCACCAACATAAATTCTAAAGTGATGAACATGAAAACAAAAGTATTAATGAACTAAAAGTGAGATTTTGTTTTGATTATCTCCAAAGAAAGAGTCCATCTTGAGAATTACAAGATTTATGGGAGGTAGAGTCAAAGTTGAGGTACTGATCTGATAAAAAAAAGGACTTGTCAATGTCATGATCATTTTCTACTAATTGATTATCTGGTGTAATGGGCAAAACTGTTGCTGCTTCTACTTGTGGTGTCTCAGACTGCATTTGGATGCAAAGTATTTCAGCTTGAGCCATTGCTAGCTGCATTTGCAATTGCATGACCTGGTTCTGCAAGTAGGATATTGCACCCACACACCCATATACAGGATCTCTCATTCTTGCATTTGCTTCATACACTAAACTGCTCACAGCATCTGCTCTTTCATTCACCGGAACCTCCTGAGAGAAACCGGTTCGAGAATTCACATTTTTATTAGTTAATCATATCGGAAACAGATAGCGGTGAGGCGATAGAGCACACTTTTATGATCTAATAATTAATTATAACGTATGTGTATGTTGCAATTTAATAAAGATCGGCCAAATACATATATCGACAAGCACCCTGAAATTTCATTTTTAACACTTTATCTCAATCTTATTCTATTTTAACTCTTCAATTTCATAGTTGAGAAAAGTCTGTCGGACCAAATTTGGTCCATTATATCAAAGCCACTCAATGTTAGACCCCTCAAGAAAATCAAATCAGATGCTAAACATCGGGTGTGAGCAGGGGCAAAGCCAGCAGTGTGTCAAGGGGTCCTTCGACAAAAAATCTTACTATTTGCACATTGTTAAAATTATTTCTTATGTATATATTCTAGATGTCGAACTCCCTTCAATTTATTTGTATGTTTACTTTTTGAGCCCCTTATTAAAAATTCTATCTCCGCCGTCACTGGACGTGAAGTAGGTGTTAAAAGAATGACAAAAGTATTGATAGATTAATGAAATGGTAGACTCCTAATTAGACTTTGATAATCTTCTTTCCTTTAGACCTAATTTAACAAGAAGCATCGTTATTATAGACGTAGGTACCTGTAACATTTTGCTGATGTTGCTTGCGCCAAAGACCTTATGAACAATGGCAAATTTGTGAGGATCATCACAAGGGAAGTAAGGAGAAAATATGCAATCCTTGGCGCAACGGCGTCGCAGCAGCTTACATGAAGCACATGGTGAGTTTCCTGCACCCATAGGAATATTCAAACACTAATAAAAAAGAAATTTGACTACTCCTATTCCTATAATATGTGACTTGTCTTAATTTTAGAGAATGGAACTCTATATATTTATAGCTTCCATACCTCACCGCGTTCAACATTTTATTTTAATTAATTTAAAGTAATTACTTTTTTTTTAATCTATTTTAATTTGACATAAAATTTATGAAAGTACGAGAATATTTACGTAAAACATATTAAAATGTCATTTAGTTAATAATTTACATATGACAAGTTTAAAGTGGAAATTAACGAATTGTTAAAAAGAAAAAAAATATGAATTCATTTTCTAGGAATATTAAGATCAACAAATTAATAGGGAGGAAGTAATTAACATGAATAAAAACAAATGAATAATAGTTGTTATTACTTTAGTCAGTTCTCCCTTGTTTCAATTTTGGTAAAGGTGTTTTGACTAAGGCTAATGTTTAAAGAAGTTGAAAATTTATAATTTAAAATAAGTTATAAATATTTATGTGATTATTTAATTCATTAAAAATAAAATAGATATTTTTTAAAGTTTGATTATTACTCAACATAAAAATATTTTACTCTTTTTAGAATTATAAAAAAAGTGCTTTATATGTTTGGAATAGAGGCTCAATTAATTCCTTTTTAGTTATTTAAAAATATTCATCTTTTTAGATAATTCTTTAATTTCAATTTTCATATAACATGATTAAGTTCATAAATTAGATTCCAAGAATATATTAACACATTTTTTTGTTGATAATGAAAAGATTCAACATTATTTTTACCTTCTTAAAAAGGTTTTATCAAATAAAAAATAGAATAAATAAATTGAATTTGAGAAAGTAAGTATTTCAAATGAGTTTCTAGCCATATTTCTTTCATTGAGTTTTGAGAAATCATGTGGCAGAGCGTTAAAAAGGCTAAACAGAATCATGAGAAATCATGTGGCAGAGCGTTAAAAAGGCTAAACAGAATCAAGAAATAGCTACGACCTCTCTTGGTCTAATGTGGTGTCCTAATTCCTAAGCACGTTGTACTTTAATTAGATATTTTTTATAATAATATTTTTCATGAAAATTTAAGTTAAATATAATTGATAGTGAAAACATATTTTGATAGTCATATGATATAAATAGATTTTTTCTATAGTAAGTATTAATTGATTCTCCACATGATAAAAATGACAACTTATTTATCATGCAAATAAGTATAATTGATTAATAGGAAAGCATTTCGAGTTAAAGAGGACTTCCAATTGAATACTCCACCTTGAGCATCTACAATTGACTTGTATTTTCTTTTTCTATACTATATTAAAAAATTCTTTTTTTTTATTGTTTTTATTTTTATAATAGGTATAGAACCTAGTTAGTCAAACGAATTCCACTACCATCAAAAGTCTACCAATTCCAGCCCCCAAGAAAATTAAATTTTAATATTTTAGAAAAATTTTACGATTACCAAATGTAATAGACATATACTTTATCCGTTTAAAAAAAGGCCTTAACAGGAGACCCTTTTTTAAAATTATTTTTTAAAAAATTAATAGGAGATTTTTTAATTTTGTGATTTTAAATTAAAATTGTGTTAAATATATTAAAATGTCCTTTGATCTTCTGGTATTAAATATGTCATGTGAAAAGTTAAAATTAAAATGTTGCAAAAAAATAAAAGGGGACATTATTTTTTAAACAGACTAAAAAGGAAATATGGTCATTCTTTTTTAAACCGATAGAGTATATTTTGTAAATATAGTTTTTTAATTGCGATTTGTAACAATAGTTACGAGACATAAAGCTTAATTTCAAGGGGCCTTAACAATACGTCATCAATTCCCTTTGGCAGAGAGAGGTTCAAAATATATATATCTACAGACACACGTAAAATTTACTCTATATACGGTATAACTTTTTGTTGACGAACCCCGAAAAAGCACGTTGGTCCTCCCCTGCATTATATTCCGTTTGCAAAGATACAAATATGATAAGTATCTACAAATTTTATATCTATACATTTAAAAAATTTCCAGAATTTTGTTTAAATATTTTGTTTGTCAATATACAAATAGGATAATTTATTATGAATTTTTATAAATCGTATACAAATAGCTAGGATACTCATATATAAAAGTTTTAATTTATATAACCATAAATCAAATTATACAAATCAAACGAATAACATAAATTTAAAAAAATTGCACTCATAAATTATAATTTAAACTATAACTAAAGTACATAATATAAGTTAAATATTTGCTATTTTACATAATTTTACCTTGAACATTCTTCATTTTATTACTGCCACCTTGGTGATAAAGTAATTTGATTTTATAATTAGCTACCTTTGATTTATTTCGTTAATCACAACAGGTTCATATGGATTGAAATAAAATAATTTTTTAAATAATAATAACTTTTCGTAAGTGTAATTTTTTTTAAAGAAAACATTTTAGTAAGCGTGAGTTTAATGGAAGGAGCGAGGTTAAAAATGATGTCGTTGTGGAGACAGCGATAAATAACGTGTCCCTTTATTTCCAAAGGCTAAAACACGTGTCCCATTTATCTTATTCAGCTTCGCCTGACTTTCTTTTGATTTTCCACTTTATTCACATTAATCACTTCATGGTTTTTGCGCTTACTAAACTACTAAAACACATCTTTTCGTACCTTCGAAAATTGATACCTAAGTTAAATTACTAAGATAAATTAAGAAACGATAGTTTTTATTTTATTGTAAATATATTATTATTTATTTTTTAAAAAAAATTAAATTTTAATTTATTTTTAATATTATACTCCCTCTGTTTCTATTTAGCTGTTCATTTTAAAATTGACACACAAATTAAGATACCAATGATTATCATAGGTTAGTTACTACTTTACTCTTAAACTTAAAAAATTTATACAACTCCCCAAGTATAATAAATGTATTTTCTAGTTCCAAAAAGCATGCATTACAACTTTGTAGTATTGAGAATTTTTTAGAATTAAATAAGGACATATTACGAAAAAAATTATTATTCTTTCTTGATTTGTTAAAATGGACAAGTAAATAAAAATAAATATAAAAGATAATATGAACAAGTAAATAGGGACAGAGGGAGTAATTAATCAAGGTAAAATTATAGCTTCATTATGTTAATTATTGTTATCTTAATATGTGTCTCATTTTTAAAATAAACAACTAAATAGAGCTAAAGAAAGAATATACTATATATATATATATATATATATATATATATATATATATATATATAAAAGTCATCTCCAGCCATTCAAAGTTATCCGCATAATTCATTTAGACACCTTAACTAATCCTTATGCCAATTGAACACTTTATTTGTTCAAAAGTCATTCTTATTAGACACAAAATGCTGACATGACAAAAAACATGTAATTCACTTTCCTTGAGCGCGTTAATTTATTAAAAATAATATTTTTCTTTTTTTTCTTAATTTATACCCCTAAGTTAATTTTTTAAAAAAAATAATTAACAAAAAAGAAGAAGAACAGTTGTCTTCTTCTTTCCTATTTCTATCAACTCCACCCCAACCCCTATACCCATGCACCAGTGGTTATCTTCTTCCCCCACTATTCAAATGATTTCAAAATTCTTAACATCAGTGGTTATCTTCTTCCCCCATTATTCTAATGGTTTCAAAATTCTTAACATTTTGTTTCATTTATAAATTTTTCGGATAGATTTTTTTCCCATCTTTCTCTACCTAAAAAACGAGATAAAGTAAAAAGTTATAATTAATAAAAAAACTGATGAAAAAAAATTGTCGGGTTAAAGATGAAACTGTACAGGGAGGGGAGGGTCGCCATTAATGGAGTTAGAGGGAAATGTATGTTTTGGATTCCAGTTGAAGGCAGGGAAGTGGGTGTTTAAGTTTTACTTCTTTTTTTTCATTTTTTTAACTTTAAATATTTTTTTATTTTTTTTACTTTATAATATAATGTTTAAATAATTTTTTGGATTAAAATATAACACTTGTCATTATTTAAATGGTCAAATTGACATGTCAGCGCGAGTGTATTTCACACATCCTCTATTTTTTGTTTATTCTCAAAAAAATGTTCAAATGGTTCAAATTCAGAATGGTTGAAGTGTTCAATAGGTAGTACGTCTAGTTGAGATGTCTAAATAAATAATCGGGATAATATAGTTATAGTCGATAAATTTGAAATACATTAATATGAAAACATAATAATTTTATGACTTAATTTATACGTAAAATTAATAAAAGAAATTTTACTAAATACACAAGAAGTGGTTTATATTTGTTAAACAATGGGTAGTTAGGGAAAATTTTTATAACTTACATAAATTCCATAGTGTAAGATCTTAATTATCTTCTATCCCTATTATTTTTCTAATTACATAAATTCCATGTTTTTTAAGTATTTTTGATACATAATAAAGGATCAGGATTATTGTTGATACATTCTGTATCAATCTGTTGCACTTGTTAAGGAAAAAAAATTGAAAAATCAAATTACGATCTTATCCATCTGTTACACTAATTAAGGGGGGGGGGGGAGTTGAAAATAATATAAGTCCCATAAATTGTGTTATTTCCTTCCATATTGTCAAGAATTCAATCATATAGTATAACTATCCAAAAAAAATCAAAAATTGAATTTTTTCTTATTCATCGTTTTCTCTGTTTCATAAAAACTTTTGTCAAAATTTTGGATAAGCAGGGTGAGTTATGAAGGATACAAAAGTGATGAAATTGTTTTTGGACAAACAATTTCTTTTGTGAATCTTCAAGTTCATCGAATATCCTTTCGATTTTGATACAAGATTGTCGAAAATTTTGAGATTCAAAATTCATCTCCAGTTCATTCAAGATCCTTTCAAATTTTTATTCATAATATCGAAAAATTTGAGGAGACACATCATGAAGATCCTTCCAAAATCAAGAGAAAATAAGTTGTAAAGATATTTAATTAGAAGGTTTGTCCATAATTGAAGGAATTGGCAAAAAGAACGTCCGTGTCTTTGAAAGTTAAAGCATGAAAAATCTCTATTTAGTTACTTTGTTTCCTGTTAAGAAATTTTGAAAAGAACATATGTAACAAAAAACTTTTATTTTTGCCGTAGACTTTGTTTTCTCAGTTTGTAGTAATTGGAAATAATTATTTCTTGACCATCTTTCTGTTGATTCTTTATTCTTATATTTCACTTTCTTTGTACTGATTCAAATATTTTTACTTGATACATTAAATAAGAAAGTGTTGTTCATAAGATTTTAATTTGAGATCGATACATTATTGTTTGGTAATTGTTATGTATCATATACATTTAGTATAAATTCAAATTTATATATCAAAGCTAAAAAATTAGTAGATGAGACATTATTATTTATGTATTTTATTTTGTTTGAGAAATTCTACAATTTAAAATTAAAAAAATACATTATACATGTATTTGTATCAAATTAGCTTCCATTTTTTGTGTGACACATAACACAAATTTTATGTATCAAGTACATTTATATTGAACATGATAAACACTAATTGAAGATTCAACAATATTAGAGTTATGTATCTACCTTAAATATGAACATGATACATTGCATACAACAAAGATTATTGTAGCACTGTATCAGATCAATGATAACACTAACAAAGACTAATTTAAGACTCTAAATAAACGAGATACATTAAAAATATGTATCTTATGTATCTTTGACAGTGATGGCGTGCAATGGCAGATTCAACATTTTATTTTTTTGGACGTTTTTAACTGTAGATACATTAAAAGAAAATAAATATTTTTCAAGAAAAAATTTCAACGACGATATGATTAACTAAAATTACAAAGGTTCAATAAGATTTCAATAGGATCAAGGGGAGGAGATAATTTTATTTTTATTTTTTAAGATGAAAAGCTAAAAAATAATAATAAAAAAAATCGGAGATTGAAGAGATGGAAAGAAATCTACCTATTGAATAATTTGAAATTATTAATTGGAAATAAAAAGATTTAAAATTCAAAAATATATTAATTGATGTAATTATAGAGAGATTTGTGGCATGAAAAAATGCAAGAAAATCATGGGTATGAGATTTCAAGTTAATGTATCAGGAAAAGGAGATGCTAAAAGAAAAAGAAGGGATTTTTGATATTTTTTGAAATAATAGGGAAAATAAGAAAATATGATAACAAATGATGTGTAATTAAGAAATTTTTCCAAAATTTTATCATGAATGAGGCACAATTTATACTAATTGTATGAGGAAGTATTTATTATTAAATTTGAACTCATGAAGTTTACACTTGATTTATCTTCTTTGCTTCTTATTTCTCTTTCTTGTTTTTCTCCTTCCTCTTTTTTCTCATTTCTTTTTTTTTTCTTTAAACTTATTTTAAATTGTATTGTATTAGAAATTCATCTTACTAAATTATTCTTATTAATAACATTTAGAAAAAATTATGTTAATTATTAATATTTTATGTAGTTATTACAAAAATTATATTTTTTAGGGATAATGCCCAAGTACCCCCTCAACCTATGCCCGAAATCCCAGAGACACACTTATACTATACTAAGGTCCTATTACCCCTCTCCGAACTTATTTTATTAATAATTTTTTACTCCTTTTTAGCCTACGTGGCACTATCTTGTGGGCCCAATGATAGTTGACTTTTTTTTTCAAACTAGTGCCACGTAAGCTAAAAAAGGGTAGAAAATTACTTATAAAATAAGTTCAGGGGGGTAATAGGACCTTAGTATAGTATAAGTGTGTCTCTGGGATTTCGGGCATAGGTTGAGGGAGTACTTATGCATTTTCCCTATTTTTAAAAAAATATTTGTTAAAAAAACACATAAAAAATAGATTATTTACTATAACAGTATTCAATTACTCTTTTAGATTATTTTTTTGTTTTAGCAAAAAGTACTTTTAAGAAAATATTATTTTTATCAAAATTACGTAAGATATTAATAATTAACATAATTTTTAATAATATAATTAATAAGATTAAATTAGTAAAATGAATCTCTAATACAATACAATTAATATTATATATATATATATATATATATATATATATATGGAATTTTTTAGATAAATTTTAAAAGTAAAAATTAAAATAATACGAAATATAAAGGTGAAAATTTTTAAAGTACTATAAATGAAAAATAGAAGAAAATAAATAGAAATTAGTGGTCAATTTTATGATATAAGTGATCATTTAAAGAATTAAGTTGAACTTTTGTATGCTCATGCCTTTTTGAATTAATGAAAAAATAAAACAATTTAAAAATTCAACTAAAATAATTAGATAAAAAGATTATTTTCATATGTACAAAATGATAGAGTAATTAAATTAGTTTCAAAATAAATTTAAAGAAAAAAAAAAGAGGAAAGTGAAAAAACAAAGAAAGAAAAATAAGAGAAAAAGAATAAAAATAAAGTGCAGGTTCTACATTTTCAAATATAATAGTAATAAAGTACTCCCTAATACAGTAAGTTGTGCCTCATACGTAATAAAATTTTTCATAGTTAGGACATCTCCAATCCTATACTCTATATTACTCTTCAAATATAGAGTGTTTATTTTTAGACAATCAATCTAATTGAATTCACTATTTTACTCTCTAAAAAGAATCTTTTTCTCTCTGTCCTTAATAATATATTATTATTTCTAGTTATTCTTATTTCTTATTTCATATAAATCATTTATTTTTTTCCCGATGATTTTTTGTATAATTCTCATGTGATAAAATTTTTATCTTTTCAAAATTTTTATTTCATATAAATAATACCTTATTCTAAATTTTTAAATATCATAAATTGCACGAAAGTATTATATAATATAAATTAATGAACAAATTCAAATAAAAGTAAAATACGATCACATAAACATTACATAATCTCTCAATCTTTGAAATTATTACGTTGTTCCCATAAATGTTCTATTAATACATTACTGAGTTCAAAATGAACATTTTTGTCCTTAATTTTATTATGTCTAGCTAAAAGTTGTTCAAATCGGAGATTTTTATCTACCACCATTTCTGTCGTTGCAGGTGGAGCCTTTACGACATCTTAAATTGGCGCATTAAGATCACGTCCTCAATTATCTCATTGTGTAGTATAATATATGTAGTCATTATATCAGGTAGTACTTCCTTTCTCCAAAAACGTGTCGGTATTGCAATAATTGCAGAACTCCGAATGCACGTTCCACATCTTTTCGACGTGATTCTTGTTTTATAGCGAATATATTATTATGTCATGTATTGTATTTTATCTTGTATTTAAATTATTGTTATGTATTGTATTGTTATTTTTATATTAATTAATTTTTTCATCTTACCATTTTAATTTTGTGTATTCTTTATAAGGAAAAATAATAATAAATAAAATTTTATTATTGGAGAAAATTATTAAAATATATTAATTGAAAATAAAGTAGTATATATTAGATAATATATTTTTTTAAAATAATATATACATTTTAAAAGGAATCATGAATATTAGATATTTAATTAATGAAATTATATGTAAAATAACATGTTAATTGAAAAGTAATAAAAATAATATTAAAATATTGAAAAAGTGAAATAGAGAGCATGAATAGTAGTTCTTTAAATTTGAAGAACTACTATTCACCTCTCTATAAATGGAGTATAGAGAGTAATATGAAGAGGGGGTAGGAGAGGGCATTCTCTATTTTACTCTCCAAATATAGAGAATGGACAGTAAAATAGAAGTGAGTTGGAGATGGTCTTACCAGCTATTTTTTCATGGTAGAGCCAGAAATTTAACAAAGGATATATAAAAAAAAATTCAATTGTATGAAAGGTGTATAAAATTTAATTTCATTATAGCTAATTTTTAACTTTTGTATATCATGTAATTTTCTTAATGAAGAATATACACTGGTCCATTCTTTGCTTAAGATGACTCTGATCGGGGGGCGTTGATATATATGTAAAATTTTACGTTTAAAGAATATATATTTAAGGTTAGATATCTTTAACAAAAGCTATACCTATAATATGGTGATAATAAATATTCATTTAAATAAAAAAAATTTAAATTTAAACTCTAAATAATATAATATTTTTTATTTTATACTAACAGCCATACACCATTATTTTTAAATATTCTTGATAAAAATTTTAGCGCCATTATTAATTCCGTATTATACTATTTGCTTTGTGAAATTATTTTAGTGGTAATAAAAAATAAAATGATGGGAAAGTTAGTGGCCCGGTCGGTCTACACTTGCCTTCGTTTCATTTTGACTTTTGAGAGGAGACTCAAGTCTCAACGTGAATGTTTGTTACGCAGTCACGTGAACATGCAACCCCCCCCTCCCCGCCCACCCACCCCACCGTGTGCATCCAATAATAAACTATTATTTAGTTTCAATTATAAAAATATAATCTGAAATTTACATTGCAATTTTTAGCTCAAAAATATAATAAGCCCATTCTCGATGAAAAATAGTGTTTTAACCGTTATTTAGGTAGCCAAATTTTTATGTTGATAGAGCTCTTTTTTCACACACCAAGTTTTGGTTATGTTTTTATATAACATCGTTAAAATTTTGATATACAATACAATACACCCATACACGGCGTAATACAAAATTAAAGGAGGTGTATATATATTCATATACTATACAATATTACATATTACTGTACAGAAATTGACTGTCCTTTTTTTTTTTTCTTAAAACCAAGGATTAAATCCATCCAAAACACCTAAAAAAATCACATCAAATCACCCTGCATTTCAAATTCAGTTTCCTTGATGCATATTCAATATTTTCTAGAAATACCCATTTGAAATAGGATTTAATTTTCAAATTTTTAAGTTTCAAGCTACAGCCTACAATAGGCGCCTATGAAGTTTCTACGAGCTAAACCTACCAACAATTGTTTTTCTCTCTCATAAAGACCAACGAAAATAAAAAAGAAAATCCTTTAATGCACGTCTACATGGTCTATCAGTAATCAACGACAAAACTAAAGAGTTCAATTAAATGAGTTTTGAATTTTATAATTGATAATAATTGTTTTTGGAATTTAATAATTGTACATATGTAATAACAGACATGTATTATTTGAGTAAAATTTATTGAGTTCGATTGAATCTGCATGCAGATTACTAATTGTGGTCTTGAATAAATCAATAGAAGAAAATTCAATTTAAATCGATGAAAAAAAATTCAGAAATTGCGATGCTCTTACTTGAAAAATTTGAAAAACAATTAACTGGAATTGAGCTAAGGAGAAGAGATCCCTAGAAAATATAAGAAAATGTGTCTCAAATGTTAGGGGTGCACCCATCTTAAAGTGTAACCCCTTCAGAAGGACCATTTTAGGTTAGGGCCATAGTTGGTTAGGGCTCCGAGATTTTGGTGTGAATTTATGATGTAAGACGTTTTAACTTTGAAAATTAAGTCAAGGATTAATTTTGGTCAACGTTCTTGGTAATCATGCTCGGATGAGAATTTCATCACCGCAGTTAGCTCCGCAATCAACCAAAGTTAAACCTTGACTTAAACTTCAAAGTGAAAACTCCTAATGAACAAACTCACATCAGAAGTCTTGAGGCTCGACAATTCTATGCCCCAAGCCTAAAATGGCCATTTCGGAGTTGACTTAACTGTAAAAACTGCATTCTAAAGTTATCTTCCTGAACTTTTGACCAAAGTCAAATGTTCAAGTTTCAGAGGATCCAAAATACAGAAACTTGCACAAATCCAAACCAACTAACTGACGATCGAACTGTCAATTCAAACAAGTCATAAATCACTTGGGTCACTATGGAAAAGCTCTAAACGCTGAAAAAATCGAAAACGGCGAATATGACCCGGAGGGTCATTACAAAATATATTTTATAATATTTTTCAAATATAAATATAACCTACGTCTAATTAGACCTATAGTGACCGGATGACTTCGGGTCTTTACTCTTTAATTAGTCTTTAATTTATGAGGTTTATAATTAAATGATATTATAATCTATACTCCATCAAAAAAATACGACAAAAGTTGTGCAAACACTCCTATTAAATGCTCAAGATCAAACTTTACATTCTTGACTTCCTGGTGAAAAATTATAGTGCTACAACTCTTTATCTGTTGTCCGTTTCTCTCGCTCAAACAAGGTTTCACGGTTCTTTAAGAACATTCTTGCAAAAATGATATTTTAATCGAAGTATATTTTGTGGTGATACTTTAAAAGTAAAAAAAAGAAAAATAAATTAACCGAACCATAGTGATACCAGAAAAAAAACCTAAACGAGTGGATGATTTTAAAAAATTTATTTTTTGTCATACATTATAAAATACTCGAAAAGTTGAGATTATATAATTTTCTACAAATAAAAGATCGAACTGTTCCATTGATACCACTAACAGCTACGCCAAATAGGCTCTAAGAAAAAATTAGGACATAAATAGAACACATTCTTTTTATTTTTGACCTTTTAGTTATTTTCAAACTATTCTTGAAAATAAAAATAATTTAAAGTAAAATCATAAATATAAATTTCCAGCTCTCTTGAAATTATCACTTTAAAGGGCAAAAATAATAGAAATTTCCTACAAACTCTCGAATTTTTGACTATCAAGTTGATGAGTACAGTGTTAATATCACGGGAATAATAGAGTGGACTAAGATTTTCACTAGAAAGAGCTAGTCTGCTTGCATAAAACAGTTCTTGCACACCAGTATGTGTTCATTGAACTTTGTTAGCTGCCATGTTATTTAATAAGGGGAACTAATTTTCTAGCAAGTTGTAGCTAATACTCCCTCCCTCTGTCTCTATCTATTTACTTATCAGATATTTTTTAATTTAATTTCTTTTTTTACTTGTCAAATTTTTTTTCTTTCTATTATATCCTTGATTTATCAACAATGAGTTAGTATCTTTAAAAAAAATATTGTGAGTAAATATGTTTAAGTTTTTTATCCGTTACTAGCGGTAAAATGATAAATTCATTATACAAAGTGTAACAAGTAAAAATTTGACAAGTAAAAAGAGACAGGAGGAGTATAATTTAAATAATGCAAGTGAATAAGAGCAAAAGACACTTTACATAATAAGTCCATGGCTTCTACTTGTAATTTGATCAACTACTACAATTCAAGGACAAGTCTCATTCTTTCATGTCACATGACTTAGTCGTCTTCTATTCACATTTAAAGAATCGTTTATTTTCTAACTATGTAACTAATTTCAAATCAATTCATATGATTCGAGCTTCTATTCTTGTCTTCTATTATTGTAACACAATCCTTTTTATTTGGTTTGACAATAACGTATGGTGTTCCTTGTGAAATGAGATTCATTGCCGTCCACTTATTTTTCATATTATTAGTTTAAGTTGTCACCTAATGCATTGAAGAGCCAAGCATCTAACAAGAAAGTAAAGTGTGGGATGTAATTACCTTAAAAGATTCCTTACTAAAAGAAGTAAAATTACGATCTATCTTTTATAAGATTTGTCTAAAATCTAATTAAAGCTCAAACTTTTAGACTATAACTCTATATAAACAATTTTTTGTTTTAAAAAAATTAACCATAGGTGATGATAGTTTGCCAAATTTTAAAAGGAGCATCTTTGCATGAATCAGTACAATCACCTGAGCTTCTATTTGGGAGATTAAAGCAGAAGAACTTTGTAACGGCCTTTGGAATGACTCTAGTATACCATATTATTCCTAGATGCAACTAAACAGTTTAAGCCTGTGCACCTTAATTAACTACTACCTATTTCAAAACTTCTAACCTTTTTTTTTTATGTTAGTGTGTTGCATTGTAGGTGTTAAATGCCAAGTATCTTGTAGTAGCATGTGTTGACACCCGGTTTTTGACCCCCATAATACAAATTAATTAATTTGAGCTTTTTCGATTTCAAATGATTTAATTAGCTTTTATAAAATTTTAAGAAAAAATACAAAGTTTGCACGTTATTTTAAATAGTTTTGTCACTTTTTATGATTTTTTAGATAAGATATATGGTTCACATAAATTTTTTTTATATAATTAGTATATTTTAAAAATATTTAAAAATCGTTTCAAAATGATTTTGTTTTAATATTTAATTAATTAGTTAGTTATATAATAGTTCATAATTTAAATTATTTAGTTTATAATTAAGTTTATTATTTTATTTTGTTAAGATTATGAGCTCAATAATTGATTTATGTTAATTCGTTTTCATTTACTTAATAGTCAAATCTCCTAGAAACAAAACTATTTTGGGCCCTCTTCCCCTTTTCTGCCAGCCCAAGTCTGCTTATGTTTCAATTCCTCTAAATTGAAATCAGCCCAACCCATTTCCCAGCTTACCCATTCTTCCTCTGACCCAACCCACTTCCCCTGTTCGTTCACAGTAGAGAATCCAAAAAATGATTTGCGCATTCTCTTCTTCTCCCTTGCACGACTCGATCCAAAAATCCAGCAACCCTTGAATCGACCGAGCCCAAATCGTGTGACCCTCTCCTTCTCCCTTATCCGTTCGTAAAAAGAACCAAGTGTCTCGATCTCGCACCTCCTTCGTCCTTCACTTTCAATCCAGTGGCTCAAATAGTTTTCTGTTGAGGAATGAGACAAGAACAGTACAACTTCTAGCTTTCAACTTTATCTCCTTAGGAGGTTTTTGAAAAAGTTCGAAATCCATCCAAAAGTTGAACCCGATTTCCAACCTTTTTCAGCCCTAATTTTCGTTTATAAATAGCTTCTTCTTCTTCATTTTGTGGGGTTGAAAAAGAGTTACAGAGAGTTGGGAGAAAAAATATTTGGAAAAGGTTGGACACATGGATAATTACAGAGTCCTCTCGTAGTAGCTTACGTGATTGGACCGAGTCGGGTTTTTAGTTTATCTTATAGGTTGTCGTCTTTGGGTCACTATAAAATTAAGTTACGCCTAACTCACACGGATGAGGATTGTTCAAGCTTATAAAGAGTCTATCCATCTCATTAATCACCGATGTGGAACTTTTGTCAATACCATGTGAAATTAGGTATTAGGCCTAACTCACACCCCAAAAGCTAGATCAAAGAGAGAAAGATTGCCCAAGTCTTACAAAGATGCGAGACTTTTGTCATTCTTTAACATCTGTTGAGTTTGCTCGTCCTTTTTTTTCTTCCCAAATATTTTGCCTGACGTTATTAAGTCAGTGGCGCCTTCTTGTTTACTCCATCTTATTGTCTTTGTGGCTTTGTTTATTTTGTTTGGCTTTGTTTATTTTGTTTTGTTGAACTAGTGTTCATGTTTGTCGTCATGCATATGGAGAGGCTAGAGAGTATAGATCGTATAAGGTGTGTTGGGTTTAGCATGATTACTGTTTAATAATTGTTACTCATGAAAGTTTAAGTCTTCAACTCAACTATATGGTTAAAATGTTTGATATATGTGCAGGCCTATTCCAATAGTTAGAGTCATCCATTTCTTGAATGCCTTTGTGGTTTTTTACTCGTTAATAAGAATAGTAGTTATTTTGCCATCTGTTAGGCATAAATTGAGACCAAATACTTTTTCTTTATGTGATTGATAGGCTAAGTGTGAATTTCATATATTATGCTCTTATCACCAAACTTACTTGCTGTCGTTGGATGCAGTGGCGTAGCCAAAAATTTCATTAAAGGTGTCCAAATTTTTAATAATATTTTTTTAAAAAATAAAACGATAATTTAAACTATCAAAACAAATAATCAAGTTAAGCAATATTAGAGAAGTCGAACTTTTTTTTAGTAATCTATTATAATAATTCCTCATGTCTATTGAAACTTGAAACTAAAATATTATGTTGGTATTTTGTTATAAAATAAAAGAACTAGAAAAAAAAAGAGATAGAAATTATTGAGATTCTATTCTTAATGATATGATGATATAATTTGGTTAATCGTGTCTCCTATTTATAGAGAAAAAACCTTATTCCATAAATTTTTTTTTTAATTTTTTAAAATGAAATCTTATTCTACAAGGAAAGTTGTTAAAATTTAAGGAAATAATTCTATTTGAATTGAAAAAATATCCTCAAGGAAAAAATATTAAATTTTAGGAGATCTTATTCCATAGTGAAAAGATATTAAAATTTAAGGATATAATTTAATTTTAATTGGAAAAAAATAATTAGTGTTAGAGGGGAATCGAACCCAATTAAAATGTAGGGATGCGACATCTATTGCCAAATTCACTGCATCTCACTTAGTTATTTTAGAGGTCCAACTTTTATATATACCAATATTAAATCAAAATTGTACGTGTATATATAACATTTTTTTTCGACGAAGGGTGTCCAATTGGACATCCTGGAACCTACGTGGCTCCGCCCCTTGTTGGATGCATAGGAAGTTATTATGATAAAATTTTGAGAAAAGACATAAAATGACACCTGAAGTTGTCTCAGATTTTTAAAAAGACACCTTAACTATGTAAATGTCCTATTACCCCACAAAAGTATTCAATATCTTTGTAAATTGACCATTTTGACTCATTTTCTCATCAACCTCACACGCGTGAGACACACTCTCCTTTTAATTAATTAATTTAATTTAAATATCAATTAAGTACAGGTTTAACCCGACCCAAATCGTTAAAAAGATAAATGGTACACTTTCTTTTCTTTTCTTCTCTCTAAATTTCTCACTTTCTTTCTTTATATTTTATTTTCTTTCTCAATTGCAATTCAATTACAACTTCTTTTGAAGTTTACATCTATTTCAATTTTGCCATTTGTTGGTCAATTTCTTGGGAAATTAGCTGAGCAAACAAGAAGTTTTCATGTTCATTTAGTATTTGATAAAGATTATATTTTTTTCTTCATGGATTTGTGATCTTCCGGAGAAAAACACATGTTAGAAATTATTTTAAGATAAAAACTAAAAAGTATTAGAATCTTACCTTCTTTTTTTAAAAAATTCATCTTGGACCAATGGTCCATTATTATTAATAATAAATGAGAAAAAAATTACAACTTGGGTTAAAAAGACTCAGACAAACAAAAAAAAAATCACCAATTTTAAAAAAAGAAAAGAATTTGAAAAAAAAGAAGAGGAAAGTCTCTACAGAGGGACCAAGATCCTCACGCCTTTCATCAAATTTGATTCAATGAAGCTCTAGTTTGCCTTACCCTTTTTGCCTGCTTCGAAGCATTTATCTACGAGCTTGGGCAAGATTCACTTCGGCAGTACCTTCATTAAAGAGAAAAGAATTTTTTTTCATTAGTATAACAAGAGGCAACAAGGAGACCATATGGAATAAAAACAACAATTGTCAAAAATGGTTCCTTTGAAAGAATGGGGGAAAGTTGGGGAAGATGAGTACTTTAAAAAGGAAAGAATTAAATAATAGATTAAAAAATGACGCGTGTCACTTGTTAATTCGTTCTTTGGAAGAAAAATCTATCATTCACGCGCATTATTTGCGTGAAAACGAACATAGGGAGAAAACGGGTCAAAGTGGCGTATTTACAAAAATATCTCCTACTTTCGTCGGGTAATAGGACACTCATATAGTTAAAGTGTCTTATTAAAAATTCGGGACAACTTTAGGTGTCACTTTATGTCTTTTCTCTAAAATTTTCAACCTGCTGCATTAGGTTCAACTTTCTCTGTACGTGTCCTTTCTCATGTCTAAAGTGTGATCTCCTCTCATTTAAGAGTACTTGCCTAAGATTAGATAGCGTTTGGCCAGTAGTTTGGTCATTCTTTCCTAGTGATCTTACTTGAATTGATAGTAACTTATTATTTTCGATTTCGAATTTGGTTAGTGTTGTTTTCATTTGCTTTATTGCTTACTATTAAATTTCATTGTGAAATAATGATTTACTATCGTAAATGAAAATATTTGATATTATAGTACAAATCATGTTTTTTAGGTACTTTTGTCTCTTTATAATATTTGGATACTCGGAACGATAGCATATGGTCTTCTTTTAATTTAATATTTTTTAGTTAAATCAATGACTTGTTACTTGTGTATTCTCTCATTCTTGTCACATGTGAACATCGTTGGGGTCCATTGAATCCATTCCTTTCCTCTTGCATCATGGGAGAGCCGTAAAGGCTTAAATTCCTTTTTTCGAGTCAGCCAACTAAAAATCGACGTACATGCAAAGAAGTCGGAGAGAATGGGCTGAAGAGTTTAATTTTATTTTCAAAATATTATATATTGTTATTTTTAGGTCTGAGCCCCTTATCATGTTGTATTATTATTATTTAGATTAGTTTAGGACAGGTACAATTGAAATGGGCTAAAGACCCAAAAATGAAATGGGTCACAACACCGGTTCAGGTGGACATAAATCGGATTTAGACTCAACTCTCTCTTTCTCAATCTTTTACTTTATTGCATATTTAATTGTTGATTTGTCGATAGTATTAGGGTTTAAAAATTTTAAATCTCCACAAGACGCTATCTAACAATTTAAGTTAAATCATCCTAGTCTAAATATATTTAAAAATACAAATTTCGCAAGTTAAAAAATTCACTTAGATAATAAGTTGATTTCTTCGCTTTTTTTAGGAATTTCAAATGAATTGAATTAAGTCTAATTTTTAGTCATACAAGTTAGTTGTCGGAAAATCATATTAACGGGTATTTTAGGTGTCTTAAACACCTTCCTAAAATTCTACTAGAAACCCCCGAACGTCCTTAAACATTTGCAACCGGTTTCCTGTTTTAATCGATTGAAAGGATAGTTTTCTTAAAAACTAAGTGGTGAGTCTAAAACTAATTCTCAAATACTAATAAAATATATTTTTTCCGATATAAAACAGAATGATGATTCTAAAACTAAGTCTCGAAAACTAATAAAATATTTTTTGTTTTCCAAAACAAAACAGAATGACGACTTTCTTCTGGGGATTTGAAGGGTTCTAACCTTAAAGTAACTTTTTTGGCTATGTGTGAATAACTGTTTACTTGTTTTCTTTAGCGTATAATTAAACCGTTGCATTTCATGGCATCAAATCTGCCGAACGAATAATAGTTCGCATTAGGACAAAGACAATTACGTGGCTTACCACGACTTTCTTAAGAAAAATACAGAAGTCTAATCTTTGAAAGTAATAAATGAATAGTTGGCTTGCAATCATCCAACGCCGTTTATTAATCTTCACCCTGTTGTTTGTCCGACTAGGGTAACCGTCATTTCTAAACCATTCTAGTCAACCTAGAGTAGAGCGAACCAAATCCAAATCTAAGCATTAGCCTAAGACGACCAAACACCCAAGGTGTGTTGGGCCCATTAAAGAGACCACCTTAAGTTCAGAACGGCCCATGTCCAAAGCGGATGTTTATATTTATGTGTTTAAATTTGAAGGATGTATACGTTGTTTGAAAATTGTCTCATGGGGTAAGGATTAGGTTATAGTTTATTTAGGTTGATGAAAGCGCTTCACAAACTACTAGTCCATCCAAAGACGTTGTCACCCGGAGATGACAAAAATATCAAGAAAAAAGAAGAATCTTTCGTGGAGGCATAATTTAGAGTTATACCCCTGCGTGAGACTGATTATTCTGTATCCCGCTTTCCCTACTATATATCCCCATTCGGTTTACTTATGAAGTTTGTATAAATTAGTGTTTTGGGGGCAATGAAATGTTTCAAATCATGTATACATCCGTCAAATCGTTAGACCTACCTTGGCACAAAAGGGTCACATATATGTTTAGACCGCGTAATAACTATTTATGTGTTATAATTGCCTATGTGAATATGTTGTTTTATTTGGAGATATTATAGCTCACTCTTCTTCATTTTTAAGAATCCATAAGCACAAATGTCAAGTCACTATCAAAAGTGCGTCCAAATACTCTTCGAGTCTTTAGTTTTCCGATAAAATTTGAACATTATTTTTTGAAAATTATTACTCTCATATCATAAAAGATTCATCTCAAAGTGAAAAAAATAAAAACAAAAAAATTCAAGCGGGTGGAACTACGTAGGACCTGAATTCTCCCCTCGTGAGATACGTATGCAGCCTTCTAAGGCTTGGTCCCATTCTGAGAAATTTTATCTTTTTTAACTCTTACAAAGAAATTAGAGTTACAACTCAATCAAAAACAAGAAGAACGACAATAAAATATTCAATCGATTTTATCCTGACGCAGGTCGACATTTTTGACTCACAAAGCTAAAAATCAGATAGACAAATTCCTGTCTATCTAATCATTTCTTTATATCTTTGGGCTAGTCTTTCTTCAAATGGAGCGACTCTTGTGTGCTTACAGCTTTGTGTGTTATATTTTCTATTACCTACTACCTACACAGACAAACATATTTGCCTTTAAGTTACTTTTCCTTGTCAGGTACTCTAAACTTATTTGTGTTGATTAGTTGTTGAACATTCAAAGTTTTCAAAGATTACTTTCCCAATTGAAATTTGTTGAAAGAGAGAAGAAAAATGACTCACAATAATGAGAATACCAGCTTGACTGAAGTTGTTGTAGTTCAACCTCCTTCCGTTCAACAAAATGAGTTAATTGCGCAGTTGATGCAACAGATTGCTGAGTTGAGGGTTGAGCTCTAGAAAAAAATAAGATTTGTCAATTTTGACTATTGATATTAACACTCTAGGCAATGGAAGGCTTTCACTCCATTTTCCTCCTCTGACTTCAAATTGGGAACATATCCTAAATAACCCACCCTCCAACCCTACTCAAAATCTTTCCACCATCGACTTAACCACGTCAAATCTTCATTAGACCAACACTTCATACCAAGCACTGCCTCCTCTTCAAAATCTGAATCCCAACCCTTAAGTTTTTCCTCCTCTTCGAGCTCTCTTCTTGAATCTAGGTTGACCTTTCTCATCGGATCTTCCCCCTTTTTACATCCCTATTTATCCTCTTAAGTTTGGACTCCTCAATAGATTGAACATACATAACAAGTCTATATATATTCATCTCAGCATAGAAATTGTCGTACGACATTCTTCCTTAACTAGGTTAGATACACCGGTAACAAACCTACTAATCCCATCTAGGGTTAGACACCAAAGTTGGAGCATACTTAGACAATAGGGTGAGCTTCAAGGAATACTCCTCCACATTTATTGTACCCTGCCTAAGATTTAAGCTCCTCAACCTTCACCTCCCTCTTGTCACGGGGAAAGTACTTACCAAGAAACGCCTTCTTAAACTCTCCCCATCCTATAGGACCCGCTTCAACTGGGCTATTGGCTTTTCATTGATTGAACCACACTTGGGCCACTTTTTTCAATTTATAGAAAGCCAACTTCACTTTCTACCTAGAATTTACCCTTATAACATCCACTATCTTATAAATTTCATCAAAAAATTCTTGGGGATCTTCTCCCACTCTCGAGCCAAGAAATATAGGAGGATTCATCCTCATAAAATCTCTCAATATAGTGGACATGGTACTCTCCGAAGCATTAAATCTAAGGGCCACATATCTATTCACTTTGGCCGTCATAGCTTGGGCCAAAGGTAGAAAAGTCGTCCTAATCTCTTGATTTGTCATGTCTGGGGGAACCACTGAGACTTGCTCACCTAGAGGAGCTTGTCCATCTTGTGGACCTAGAGAGGAATTTAATCATTATCAATCTCCTCTTCCACTCTATTTTCGGGTCTCCCTCTCGTATTTATATCCTATAAACACAAGAGAAGAGTTAGGAAAAGGTCACTTATAGAACTCAACTCCACGACACGACTTCAAGAATAATGAAAGAAGTGTATCTTTCTATCGTCTTATAGTCTCTCTCGCTCATATATGTATCACGACTCACACCAATGAATAAGACACTACTAGATGTGTCTTGTGAGACATCAACCTAAAAACCATTCCCAAAACCTTATGCTCTAATACCATGTTTGTCACGACCCGAGAACACCCCCAAGTCGTGGCACAATGTACTTGACCTCGAATGGGTATTGGACAAGCCTCTTAGCATTTATTCATCACATAGGTAATAAAAATAACGCAGAGTTAAAACTTTTTCAATAAAACCAACCTTCAAGTAATCATTTATAAAGAAACGTAAATACTAAGTCTCACATGGTCATCTTAGACACAATCTTTAAACATCATAGGGACACAACCCTTTTCAATTGAAATTAATACTAAATTATCTATTACATTAAAGATGAAACACAAGAATTCTGTCCTTGAATCCATGAAAACATACCAAGTCTTGGAGGAATAAAAATCCAAGCCTTCAACTAGATAATCCACTTTGTTACCATAACCTACACTTGTAATAAAAACATAAAGAAGATGGTGCTAGTACAATTAAACACTAAGTATGATGAGCATACAAAAACATTCTAAAAATGGACATTTTGTTGAAAGTCACGCTTTTGTGCCATTTGGTAAAACTTCATGAACATTGAACATTGGAGGCATAATGTAAGTAACAAACAGCATACAATTCACAATATCGCATGTAAGCCATTACCTTTACCCTTTTGACCTTCACCTCAAGTGATCATACTTAAACTAGTACCAACGCACAATACATAAGCACATACATTAAGTAGATCATGCATCATTTTTAAGGCCTGTATCTAAATCCTAGACACTCTTAAGTAAGACATAAAGTGGCAGCCCATACTACCTTTTCATGCCACATCTAAGTGTTCCACAAGGTTACATTTAGACAAGAACCATTATATTTCAGTATGACATGTTAAGTAACTCATTTCATCAATATAAGAGAACATGCATCACATTATAAAGATAATAATTTGCTCGCTCATTTAGAGGACTATCTCACATTAGAGAACTCACTCAAGACTTATCCAAGCCTACTCGTGCGATGTGTAGACATTATCTCATACTACTACCTACACTTTGTAGAACTTATCAAGTAACTACTATGCACATCCCACATGTTGGGAATAAGAATTTAACCGGCGTAGACCATGAGATCTAACTCATGTAATCTAATGTTCTTTCCCAACATAGTAAAAAGGCGGTCCCTTGCCTAAGGGAGACCAGTTTATCAAGCTTTGGTTGATCTATAGATAGGACCTCCATATAGCCATATTCGCGTGGTGCTTAGCCTACATTACCATATAGTAGATACATTGACATTACATTGGTGTGTTTGAGAGGTCCACCAACATAAGGGCTACCGACCCAAGACATATACACATGAAGAAGGTTACCGCCATTATGTCTTTCGCTTCAAGGTATAAAGGATAGCTCTTTGATCTTCCTAGGAAGAGCCATTACCATTAGGTATACCGCTCCTAGGTTCATCATTTCAGACAAGAAAGAGGCACTCACCATTAGGTCTACCTCTTCAAGGATTTATATTCACATGGGTTCTACACTAATCAAGAAGGGCCACCACTCTTAGGTCCAGCGGTTCAAGACGAAGTCTAAGATGCCTAATTATTTATTCATAGGGAGGCTAACAAAATTAGGTTTACCAAACCAAGAAATTTATTCATTCATTCAAGACAAGGTTACGAACTATAGGTCTACTAAATCATGATCATTTAGCAATTAAGTCAAGATACATTCATTAGTCTAGAATAGGATGCACTAGCCTACAAATTCAAAATACAAATTTACCTTTACATCAATTTATACAAGAATAGGATGCTAAGCCTTCCAATTCAAGATACATATTATCCTATACATTCATTCATACAAGAATAGGATGCCTGAGACTAACAATTCAACATAGACATTCACATTGTACATAAGATCATCATTTTTTCATCGGAATCACATGCACATATATTTCAAGACATAATCACATTAACTTCATTGATTTCATATTCATATAATAATCAAATAAGAACCTCCAAAATAAGTGGATCACACATTAATATATCACAATTCTATATCAATTCTACATTAACATGAACTTAGGTCAAACTTATTGTTTCAAGGATATAACAACAATTCCTTAATTCACCAACACTTCACTATAATTAGACTTAGATAATGATACAAATCAACATATAAATCAATCTACGCGTGAAACCGTCATCATTTTTTCATAATCAACAATCCACTTCATAAGGTTAAATTTGAGGAATTGAGAGAAGTCATGGGTTCATGGAGTTTTTCATCTTAAAAAAATAAAATAAACTGCAATATAATATCATTTGAAGTGTGTGATCCAAGAACCAGTGAGATTGAGTGAAATCTAGGCTTTTTCAAGAAGTTTGGGAACTTGAAAACTATTTTAAAATTGACTGTAGGGTGAAGCTAACCCTAGATAGAGGATCTCCACACCTCTAATATAATAATCCAATGAATCCCCTTGGAAAATCTTTGAAACTCTTGATGAAATCATCCATGGAAACTTAATCTCTTCAATGGTGTTCTAGAGAGAAAATATTTTTAGAGAGAGGGTTTTGATTTAGAGTCTTGAGTTATAATGAGTTAAGCCATTAGCTTAGAGGTCTATTAAATATTTGTAGGAGTTTATTTAACTACTAAACCGATCCCCTAAGACCATAATTAATTAACCAACTTAACCCCCAAAGTCTAGGTTAAAACGAAACCACCAAAAACTGGCAGCACCTACGGTTGCCCATCCACGGACCGTGGATGGTCTACTGGCCGTAGATAGACTTTGTTGTTTGTGAATGAGGCCTCATTTTTTTTCCTGAAACAGACCTTGAACTATGCCCATGGCCTACGGGGTGTAGATTGGTCTAAGAGGTGTATACCATGGGGGTAGATGGGGTTGTTTTTACAACTTTTTGGGCAAAGTTGGGGTCCTCTTCAAGGACTCCTTTGGTGGTACTTGGGGAGTTGTACCCGTACGTTTAACTCTTAAAATTATCTTCTAAGTATAGGTGTCCCTTCTACAAGTTTTAGGCCTCAACCAACTCACCGAACTTCAACGACAAGGCCTTAGAACAGAGAAGCTCAATTGACTTGTTTCCAGATGTTAGTCATTTTTTAACGTTTGTCCTCAAAACACTTTAAACTAAAATTAAAAGGTAATTTCTCATATTTTGAATAAAGTTACCAACTTCAAACACAAATATGAGTCTCTAGTTTCATTAGTTCATTTTTAGGGTCGTTATAGAAGAGTCAATGTATATCTAAATGATCCTTAACGCTTTCGGTTAAACTTGAAATTGCAATGATCCTTAACACATGAGGTTAAACTTCAAGTTACACTGCTCCTTAATGAACAAGTTCAAAATTAAATTTATAATGATCCTATTCACACTAGCCTAAACTACAAATTACAATGCCTCTACTTAAATGAGGCAAAACTGCATATCACAAAGGTCTTCAAATTTGAGTTAAATCTTCAAGTTAAAATTATCCTTGAAACATGATATTAAATTATATATCATAAAACTCATTATATTTGAGCTAAATCTTCAAGTTGAAATGCTCCTCAAGCTTAAATTGTATTCACAAAACTCTTCAAATTTGAGTTAAATCTTCAAGTTGAAATGTTCCTCAAAACACAATCTTAAATTGTATATCACATAGCTCTTCAAATTTGAGTGAAATCTTCAAATTGAAATTACCCTCTAAACATGAGCTTAGATGTATGTCACTAATCTCTTCAAATTTAAGTTAAATCTTCAAATTAAATTTTGCTTGAGACACGAGCCTAAGCTGTGTATCATAAAACTCTTCAAATTTGAGCTAAATCTACAAGTTCAAATGCTTATTTAGCACGATCCTAACTATATATCATAAAGCTCTTTAAATTTGAGCTAAATCTTCAAGTCAAAATGTTCCTTAAGGTACAAGTCTAAGCTGCATTTCGCTCTTGGTCCGAAAGAGTATAAACTATATACAATACAAAAAAAAGAACACTTCAATTGTATGAGTGTCAAAATGCTACATGTTCCAACTTGATTTGTCAAATGAAAGTCAAAGTGATAAGTATTTTGTGTTCTGTTTTGTCTCATCAAACTTTTGAATTGTACGAAGCATTGATGGGTCAACATAGGGGAAACCCTTGTAAAATATGAGTTTCTTTAGAAACATGAATTTTTTTTTAATTCAACCAAGTATACAAATTGGATATTAATTCAAACAAGTTTGAAAATTGATGTTTTCAAATTCTTCAAATCTTCAAGTTAAAGTCTCAAATCAATTTTCAAGATGAAGTCTTCAAAATCTTCATGTTTGCTAGTTGAAGTCTTTAATTTCTTTAAATCTGTAAGTTGAAGTCTTTAAATTCTTCAAGCCTAGTTTTTGAAAGATAATATATATCAACAAGACTTGAAGAAATGACATTTGTAATCATTTACAATTTATTAAATATAAATTTATCCAATGATTCAGATTATATTAAATTCATAAATATATAGTCCAAATATATTATGGATTAATATGATTTGGTTAATTAGTTTAATTTCAATAAATATGAGTTTAATTAAAGTCCGCTCCATAAAGTTCATATGTCCATGTCACTTATATTTGATTAGCTGAAGGGAATCCTGTTTCAATCACAACTCCACTATTTTAAAACTATAAATAGGGGCCCTCATAATTCAGAAAAGAGAACCAAGAATTTTATCGAAGAGCTAGAGAAAACTCCAGGATCAAAAGTTGCAAATTTCTCTTTAAGCGACAAGTTCAAAAATTCAAGAACGAGCAAGATCAAGACCACCGAATTCAAGATCGAGCTCACAGCTCTTGAATTCAACTAGAATTCAAGATCAAGATAAAGTTCATGTTCAGGAACTTTCAAGATTAAGACCGCTGATTCAAGATCAAGCTCGAAGACCTTGAATTCAAGAATAAGTCAAGATCAAGATAAAATTCAAGTTCAAGTTAGATATTAAGGTCAAGATAAAGTTCAAGTTCAAGTTCAATAACGATCAAGATAAAGACCTCCGGATTCAAGATCAAGCTCGAAGCCCTTGTAGTCAAGTAGAAGTCAAGATCAAGATAAAGTTCAAGTGTAAAAACAATCAGTATCACGCTCAAAGCCCTTGGATTCAACTAGAAGTTAAAATCAAAATAAAAGTCAAGTTCAAGAACAAACAAGATCAAGCTCGAAGCCCTTGGATTCAACTACAAATCAAAATCAAGATAAATTTCAAGTTCAATATTAGGATCAAGAAAAATTCAAGTTCAAGTTCAAGATAAATTCAAGATTGTAACACTCGCACTTTGAAATCATTGAGATTGTAACACTCACACTTTGAAATCAATAAAACGATTATTGCATATTTTTCTATAATTGATTATTATTTTCTCGATGCAAATTTTATTGTCTACAACCCTCTTGAATCAATTTTAAGCAAATAAATTGATAATCAAAATGACAACACTCATAAATGTATTTAAAAATTACCCAAATTATTTTTATAGATCATAGTACTGTGTGAAATCTAGTTTTAGAGTGATATCTCTGGTTTTGGTAGAATCAAAATTTGAGTATGAAAGAAACATAAAATTAAGGTCTTCGAATTTTCTTTCCCACTCTAGTCTGTAATGTTATAGTTTCTTAGTTTTAGGGTATGGAGCTACATATGAATGTTAATGTTTTGAATTTATAATTGACGTATATTTCATTTATGATATTGCTTACCCATTTGATCCAATTTAGTAATAATTTGTTTTGATAACGATAAAATATTATCTACAAATTTTAAATTGAACATGAAAGTTCGAATTCAAGATTGTTATAGAATTAAATAGAGCAAGTTTGTAATCCTGAGCATCGGAAAAAATGCACAATTAGGATGGACATATACCTAAATTCTTGTTAAGTTTCACTCCATAGACATATAGGCGTGAAAGTGACTTGGACAGGATAAATACAAGTATGTTAAAATTTGGTGTTAGTTTAATTTTGATAACAATTAATTACAAGTCTTCGTAGGTTTGGTACTATATTTTTATCATTTTATTAATTGAAAACCACATATACTTGTGTGTTTGTTTGGGATAAACAAAAGTTAAGAGAAGAGAATAAAGGGTTATAAAGTCTACAAAATGTGTAAGTACATAGAAAAGTGTAAGTCACTGTCATATAGGTACTGATTCTGTAGCCAATATTATAAATCCATTGAAGTTTTATTAAATTATGTGCCCTGGAATTTCGGGCAAAGATTGGGGGATGGGGTTACTTGTGCATACATATCTAATTCGCTTAGATGTATATAATGGAAAAGTTTGTCGTTATTTTGCACATATGTGAATTCATATGTAAGTGTGAGAGTTAATTTTTGATGTTAACTTAGCCCTTAATTTACATTGAATTCTTGGATCTGAGTGTGAAGATTACTTCTTCTTTCAAGGGAACTTATTTTGTGATTGATGGGTAATATCATTAGTTTATTTACCATAAAAGGTGAGTGGACTTAATTTATGAGTCATACTTTGTCTCTTAGATTAGAAAATTAAAACTTTACTGCTTACTTGATGCAATTTGTATATCTTGTATTATGATCAAAAGTTTAATATTTTGATGTTTTGATTTATTATCGAGTTTTATTTTGGTTGAAAAATATTTTTTATGGAAGAGAATGTATAACTAGTTTGAGTAAATTGTGGAAGGTAAAAGAGTGAGAGAAAATCATGGAATGAAAGTAAATCGTGTGTGGTTTTTTTGTTCCATAAACGTTTCAATCTATATACTTATTAAGGTCTTTAATTTGTATACTTATGTTTTAAATATATATATATATATATATATATATATATATATATATATATATAGAGAGAGAGAGAGAGAGAGAGAGAGAGAGAGAGAGAGAGTTGAGAATCAAGCATACTATCAGGATGCGCAATAAATAAATAAAATTCTCAAAACTAAAGCAAGCAATTAAATAATATATAAATCATGACATTTTTTATAATTAAATTTCATTCAAATAACATCTTACAAAATAGAAGTTCTAGACTATCTTTACTTACGAACTTGGTGGTGGAATAATGCAACAACAATGCTTATTATTACACCCACAACTTTTGTAGCCAATAGATTTACAAAAAGTTGTACAATCCGCTGCAGTATTGCATCCTTGAGGAACTTGTGCATATCATCCATTCACACTTTGTTGTTTTTCCATTTCCACACATTTACCCAAATGGCTGAAACTGGAAAGAATTAAGGACAATAAAAGCACACTAGCCAAGAAAGCCTTTGTCATTTTAAGAGTAAATGTAAGTGTATCTAGATCCTCTCTGGTGAAAAATAAAATAATAAGGCCTAAGTAATTTATATATGAGTATATATACTAGTGAAGCCTAATATATGTTTAAAAACTAAATAACTATATTTCCTAATATATAAATATAGTTATTTAGTTTTTATACATATATTAGGCTTCACTAGTATATATACTCATAAAATATATAACTTACTTAGGCCTTATTATTTTATTTTTCACCAGAGAGGATCTAGATACACTTACATTTACTCTTAAAATGACAGAGGCTTTCTTGGCTAGTGTGCTTTTATTTTCCTTAATTATATATATATATATATATATATATATATGTATGTATATATATATATATATATAAAAGTAAAAACTATATTGTTGACTTTAAAATCTTAATGGTATTTTTTTTTAGAAATTTATTTATGCATGTAATAATCTTCATAATTACACCTAATTAGGAGAATAATATTATGATATTCTTAGTATGGGCAGATACACATAAAGTGTTTTAGGTGCTCAAACACAAATTGAATCATTCATGACCTATGTATCCATCCTTAAATATAAATTTTATAAATCAAGACCGAATCATTGAATATAACCCCAAAATAAAATTTGGTGTGGGTATTTTTTTTGAGAGCCGAAGTTAAAATGGCATTGCTTTTAAAGTGTTCACATGTTTGATTTTCATGTGACACAAAAATGTTTATGAGATTCATTATCTTTTTCTAATTTTTCTTTTCCTTCATTTTATCTCGTACAACTAGTCCTTTTTTTTATGCTTCCTTATTCTTGATTTTTCTTCAAATTTGTTAATATTTCCTTTTTTTTTGCTTTCATGTTCATTTCCTTCCCTGCCCTTTTTATATCTTTTTTGTTGAGTCATTTGCTTCTTTGTTTATATTTTTTCTTTAAATATATTTTATTGATGGATTCCAAATATTATGCTCTTACATTTTATGATAGGTATTAATTCTACGTTGAAGGGAGCTCTCTACCCATTAACAAAAAACATTGGATCCACACGCCAATCAGCTTCAATTCAACGAATTTTAAGTTTTTGAATGTTAAGAAAGTAAGTTCTTGAAGAACAATTTTGAAAATTCTGTTGAGTTCTTCATGCTTGTGTTGTTGTAGTTTCTTGATTATTTGATTCATGTTTCCAGATGAATTTTTGAGTTAAATCTATTTTATTTTGAAGGTACTAATTATCCAAAGAATTTGGGAAAAGAACCATGGATGTTTAGAGGGTTTAGAGATGAAAAAACGAAGGAGAAAATTGGGAGGTTTTCTGGACATGGCTTGGGGTGTCGCACCTGCCATAGCGCCACAAAAGTTTCTCTGAACTTTGGCCTCTGGCATGTCATACCATTCAGAGTGCCAGAGGAACCTCTTTGAAGTTTGAGGGTTGTCTCCCCGCACCTCTTAGAGCGCCTAGGACGCTAGTTCTCTCCACCCCCCCCATCTTCCCATACTAGTTCCTTAGTGATGTACCTATATTTCTTAGTTGATTCCAACACTCTAAGGTACATCTAAATATCATTAAATCATAAACCTCAAATTCATAATCCAATTCAAGAAAAGTCAATACCAAAGTCAAATAAGTTAAGAGTCAAGTCTAGAAGTTAAGAAGAAAGTCAAAGCAAACATTTTTCAAAAGGTCATTAGGAATCACATGCACATATACTTCAAGACATGATCACCTTAACGTCATTGAATTCACGTTCATATAACCATCAGATAAGCACCTCTACCATAAGTAGATCACACATCAAATATATCACAATTCTATATCAGTTCTACATTAACATGAACTTAGGTCAAACTCATCGTTTCTAGGATATAACCACAATTCCTCAATTGACCAACACTTCACTATAATTTGACTTACATAATAATACAAATAAACAATCTAATCAATCTACGCATGAATCCATCATCATTAATTCATATTCAACAAACCCATTTCATAAGGTCAGATTGAGAAGAGAAGTCATGAATTTATGGAGTTTTTCATCTTAAATAATCAAATAAACAACAATATAATCATAATTTATCATAAATTTTGGAAACTTGAAAACCATTTTTTAATTGACTTAGGGTGAAGATAATCGTAGATAAAGGATCACGATACCTATTATATGAGAATCCAATAAATCCCCTTGAAAAATATTTGAAACTCTTGGTGAAATCAGCCTTGGGAACTTGATGTCTTAAATGGTGTTCTAGAGAGAAGATATTTTGAGAGAGAGGGTTTTGATCTAGAGTCTTGAGTTCTAATGATTTAAGTCATTAGATTATGGGTCTACTAAATATTTATAGGAGTTTATTTAACTACTAAACCTATCCCTAAGCCCATAATTTATTAACCATCTTAATCCCGAAAGTCTAACTTAAAATGAAATCACCAAAAACTACCAACACCCACGGTTGCCCATCCACGGACTGTGGATGGGTCTACTGGTCGTAGATGTCCTTCGTTGTTTTTGAATGAGGACTCATTTTCATTCCTACAACAGACCTTGACCAATGAGAAAGACCTACAGGGCGTAGATTGGTCTAAGAGGCATATATCATGGGTGTAGATGGGGCTCTTTTTACAGATTTTTGGGCAAAGTTGAGGTTCTCCTTAAGGACCCCTTGGGTGTTACTTGGGAGTTGTACCAAGATATTTAACCCCTAAAAATTATTTTCTAAGTGTAGGTGCCCCTTCTACAATTTTTGGAATCAACCAACTCACCGAACTTCAACGACAAAGCCTTAGAAAACAGAAGCTCAAATGAGTTGTTTCAAGACGTTATAGTCATTTTTAACGTTTATCCTCAAAACACTTTACACTAAAAAATAAAGATCATTTCTCATCTTTTAATAAAGTTACCGACTTCAAACACACATGTGATTCTCTAGTTTCACTAATTCGTTTTTAGGGTCATTATAGAAGATTCAAGTATATCTAAATTATCCTTAACGCATTACATTAAACTTCAAGTTGCAATGCTCCTTAAAACATGAGGTTAAACTTCAAGATAAGATGCTCCATAATGCACAAGCTTAAAATGAAAGTTATAATGATCCTATTCACACTAGTCTAAACCGCAAGTTACAATGCCTCTACTTGCATGAGGCTAAACTGCATATCACAAAGCTCTTCAAATTTGAGCTAAATATTCAAGTTAAAATGCTCCTCGAAACATGAGATTAAATTGTATATCATAAAACTCATCAAATTTGAGTTAAATCTTCAAGTTAAAATGCTCCTCAAAACATGAACTTAAATTGTATTCACAAAGCTCTTCAAATTTGAGTAAAAGCTTCAACTTGAATGCTCCTCAAATTGTATGTCACAAAGATATTCAATTTTAGTTAAATTTTCAAGTTGAAATTCTCCTCGAAACATGATCTTAGATGTAGGTCACAAATCTCTTCAAATTTAAATTAAATCTCAAAATTGAATTGTTGCTTGAGACACGAGCCTAAACTTTGTATCATAAGGCTCTTCAAATTTGAACTAAATCTGCAAGCTGGAATGCTTCTTTAGCACGATCCTAAACTGCATATCATTAAACTATTTAAATTTGCGCTTAATCTTCACGTCAAAATGCTTTTTAAGGTACATTTCTAAACTTTATGTCGCTCTTGGTCAACAAGAGTATAAACTATGTGCGATACAAAAAAAACACTCCAGTTGCATGAGTGTAAAAAAATCACATGTTCCAACTTGATCTGTCACATGAAAGTCAAAGCGATAGGTATTTTGTGTTGTGTTTCGTCTCAACAAACATTAGAATTGTAATAAGTATTTATGGGTCAACATAGGGGGAAAACCTCAAAAAACAAGTATAACACCCGTATCTAAAACAGACCAAAAATATCTCCCACTAAAACTCAGCCCAAAAAAATTGACCAAGTGTCGATCCACAGAAAGACCTATGGTCCGTAAGTCAGACTAAGGTTACTGGTTTGTGTCCTTGGATTGAGAATCAGGTTATGCAGCCTTTGAAACTATGGATGGCCAGCACGACCCGTCATTCAATCTAAGGTCCGTACGTCTAACTGTAGGTTAAAGTTATCAGTCAGTTAGGGGGGAAAATTGTTGAGTCAATTTCAAATGGTCATAATTTTTATCTTTCAAGGCCACCGAGTTTGGTAAAATCTGACCTCCAAGTAAAAAATTATGTCTATTTTAGTGAAGGCCTATCGAGTAGACCCAAACAATGGACTCAAACTACGGACCGCCGATTGAACGAAGGCCTGTCAGTCCAAGTCCTTGATTGGCCCAAAAACAAAATTTTTAGGGTTTTTTTTGTCTTTTGCTAGTTCATTTAACTCCTAAGATACATCGTTTAAGCCCTAAATAATTAGATTTTAGTTAGTTTAATCCTATAAACATAACTAAAAGTTACATAAGTCCAATCATTAATCAAAACTTAGAGAATTAGAAGCAAGAAAGGAGAAAAGGTCAAGAACCCTAGTTCAAGAATAAAAAAGGTCAAGAACCCCCGTTCAAGAATGGAACACGGTTCCATCAGTCCATACCCAAAATCTAAAGGGTTTTCCGTGGATTTCATCCCGAGGTATGTGAGATTTTACTAGTAGGTTTCTTTCACCCGTTAGATCCCTAGTTTTCAATTAGGTTCTTGATTCCCTTATCATGACTACACTTAACGTTTCTAGAATTTCATCAATTACCATGAACTAGTTAGTTATATGTTCCAAATCAGATTACCATGTTATTACTCAATTCATTGCATGAATTTCAGAACCCTAGCTATGCATTTCTTTAGTTCTTGAACTACACATGATATGCCCGATATTTCAGTTTTTCAGATTCCTCAATTATTAATGGATCATTATTAGATTAATTGTTGCATTCTCAGTTTGCATGTTAAGTTTTGAGCTATCTAGTATTTACATAAATTGAGTCATAATATGTTAATCACTTAATTCATTGGGAGTAGCATAATACCAAGTTGAACTAGGATTTAGCGTACCAAAATAGTCTCAAACTACTAGCCAAGTAAGTTGTAATTCCCCTCTGTGGGCATCAGTTTAGCGATCACGCCAGCATGCCTTTATACCTCTTGCAGGGTATATTGGATCCTCTCTGTGGGCCTATACATCGGACACCACATTTAGCTCATTTGGTTTTATTATAGATTACTAGAAGCTCTCATAGTTTATCCATACTCTATTGCATTGACCATATTTATAGTTTTATTGGTATTCAGTCTCAACATGTTATGAATTTGGTCGTTTCATCCAGTTAGCTAAGAATTCAGTATATCACATTCAAAATATTATACTTGTTTTTGTGCTTGTTCAGTTATGTTTTATTATAGATTTACTCTACCCTACATGCTCAGTACCTTTCAAATACTAATGCATACATGCGCTACATCTTCTCGTGATGTAGGTTCAAGTTCTCAGCATCCATAACACGCTTAGATCGATTTCCGATCTCCAGTTCAGCATAATTAGTGGTGAGTCCTCATTCTTTGAGGACAATAGTCATGAGTTCATTTTAGTATTTTAGTCCTTTAGTTTTAGTTTTTACTAGACTTAGGTGGGGCTTGCCCCAACATTTCTAGTCAGTAAGACGTTATTTTTAGACATAGTTAGTTTCAGCTTAGTATTGAATTAATAACTTCTTTGTATTAAACTAATCAGTTTTCATATATCTCAGTGATAGGATATTGGTATTCCCCATTTCTTCATTTTAATTATGATTTAGCTTCCGAATTAGTTTATTATCTTTAGTATGTTCATGATCGTACCATTAAGGTTTGCTTGGGATCACTTATGGTCCTAGGTCCCGTGTTCACGTCTCAGGGGTAGCTCGGGGCGTGACAATATGAGTTTCTTTAGAAACATGAAGTTTTTACTTAAACCAAGAATACAAATTGAGGTCTTCAAATCAAACAAGTTTCAAGTTGAAGTTTTCAAACTCTTCAAATCTGCAATTTAAAGTCTCAAATAAATTTTCAAGATAAAGTGTTCAAAACCTCCAAGTATGCTAGATGAAGTCTTTAAATTCTTCAAGTATGTAAGTTGAAGTCTTCAAATTCTTCAAGCCTAGTTTTTGAAAGATAAAATATATCGATAAGACTTGAAGAAATGGTTTGTGATTATTTTAAATTTATTATATATAAATTTATTCAATGATTCAAATTACATTAAATTCATAAATATATTAGTTCAAAAAAATATTATGGATTAATATAATTTGGTTAATTATTTTTAATTCAATAAACATGAATAAAATTAAAGTCCGCTCCATAAAACTCATATGTCATGTCACTTAAATTTGATTAACCGAAGGGAATCCTATTCCAATCACAACTCCTATATTTTTAAACTATAATTAGGGGTCCTCTTAATTTAGAAGAGAAAAGCAAGAATTCTAACGAAAAGCTAGAGAAAGCTCATGGATCAAAAGCTGCAGATTTCTTTACAAGCAACAAGTTCAAGAATTTAAGAATAAGCACGATCAAGGCCACCGAATTCCAATTTGAGCTCAAAGCTCTTGAATTCAACTAGAAGTCCAGATCAAGATAAAATTCAAGTTCAAGAGATTTCAATATTAAGACCGCCAATTCAATATCAAGCTCGACGACCTTGAATTCAAGAATAATTCAAGATCAATATAAAGTTCAAGTTCAAGTTCGATAATGATAAAGATCAAGACCTCTAGGTTCAAGATCAAGCTCGAAGCCCTTGGATTCATGTAGAAGTAAAAGATCAAGATAAAGTTCAAGTGTAAGAACAATCAGGATCACGCTCAAAGCCCTTGGATTCAACTAGAAATCAAAATCAAGATAAAGCTAAAGTTGAAGAACAATCAAGATCAAGATTACCAAATTTTAGATCAAGCTCGAAGCCCTTGGATTCAACTACAAGTAAAAATCAAGATAAATTTAAAGTTCAATATCAAGATAAGATAAATTTCAAGTTTAAGTTCAAGATAAATTCAAGATTTGAACACTCGCACTTTGAAATCCTAGATATTGTAACACTCGCACGTTGTAATCAATAAAACGATTGTCGCAATAATTTTCCATACTTGATTATTATTTCTCGGCACAAATTTTAGTGTCTACAACCCTCTTGAATCTATTTTAAGCAAATACATTGATAATCAAAATCACAACACTCATAAATGTATTAAAAAATTGCCCAAATCATTTTTATAAATCATAGAACTGTGTGAAAGCAAGCTTTGGAGTGATGTCTCTGGTTTTGGTAGGATAAAACAATTTAGTCTGAAATAACAATAAAATTAACATATTCGAATTTTCTTGCTCACTCTATTCTTTAATGTTATAGTTTCTTAGTTCTAGGGTTATGGAGCTACATATGAATATTAATGTTTTGAATTTTTTAATTTACGTATATTTCATTTATGATATTGCTTACTAATTTGATCCAATTTAATAATAATTTGTTTTGATAATGATAAAATATTATCTACAAATTTAAATTGAACTTGAAAGTTGAAATTCAAGATTATTATAGAATTAAATTAGCAAGTTTGTAATCATGAGCATTGGAAAAAAAAATGCACAATTACGATTGACATGTACCTAAATTCTCCAAACACATATAGGCGTGAAAGTGACTTGAACAGGCTAAATACAAGTATTTTAATATTTGTCGTTAGTTTAATTTAAATAAAAGTTATTACAAGTTTTCGTTGGTTTGGTACTATATTTTTATCATTTTACTAATTGACAACCACATATTCTTCTGAGTATATTTGGAATAAACAAATGTTAAGAAAAGAGAATAAAGGATTATAAAGTCTAAAAAGTGTGTAAGTTCATAAGAAAAGTTTAAGTCACCATCATATAGTACTTGTTCTGTAGTCAATATTACAAATCCATTAAAGTTTTATTACATTTTATTTGAACATATCTAATTCGTTGAGATATACATAATGAAAAAGTCTTTCATTCTTTATGCACACATGTGAATTCATATGTGAGTGTGAGAGTTGATTTTTGATGTTAACTTATCCCTTAATTTATATTTAATTCTTTGATTTTAGTGTGAATATTACTTCTTCTTCCGAAGGAACTTATTTTGTGATTGATGGGTATATAATTAGTTTATTTGCCATAAAATACAAGTTTACTGCTTATTTGATGTAACTTGTATACCTTGCATTATGATCAAAAAGTTGTATATTGATGTTTTGATTTGTTAGAGTTTTATTTTGGTTGAAAAATTTTTCTTATGGAAGAGAATGTATAACTAATTTGAGTAAATTGTGGAAGGTAAAAGAGAGAGAAAATCATGGAATTAAATTAAATCGTGTGCAATTTTTTTGTTTCATAAATGTTTTAATCTGTTTTTAAAAATATATTTATTTTCTAAATTTTTAATAAAAATATATATTTTATTTTGGTTAAAAATAAAATATTTTTATATAGTGCTTATTAAGCACTTTAATTTGTCTAACTTATTATTTTAATATATATATATAGAATTGAGAGTCGAGCATACTATCAGGATGTGCAATAAATAAGAACAATTTTAAAAAATAAAGCAAGCAATTAAAAAAATATACAATTCATCACATTTTCTCTATTTAAATTTCATTCAAAGAACATTCTACAAAATAGAAGTTCTAGACCATCTTTTTTATGAACTTGGTGGTGGAATAATGAAACAACAATGCTTATTACTACACCCACAACTTTTGTAGCCAATAGATTTACAAAATGTTGTACAATCTGCTGCAGTATTGCATCCTTGAGGAACTTGTTCATACCAGTGAAGCCTAATATATGTATAAAAACTAAATAACTATATTTCCTAATATATAAATCAATGGTTGTCTTTACATATTTGGAAAAATTTTATAAGTGAAATAGTATTTATTTTTATACCTAATTAGGAGAATCAGATTAGTTAAAACAATATACATGTAAAGTAAAAACTATATTGTTGGCTTTAAAATCTTAATGGTAGTCTTATTTTATTTTTATTTTTGGAAAGTTATGTATGCATGGAATAATCTTCATAATTTCACCTAATTAGGAGAATATGATTATGATATTTTTAGTATGGGCAGATACACATAAAGTGTTTTAGGTGCTTAAGAACACATTGACTCAGTCATGACCTATGTATCCATCTTTGGATAAAAAGTTTATAAATCGGAACTGAATCATTGAATAGAACCCAAAACACAAAAATTGGTGTGGGTATTTTGTTTGAGAGCCAAAGTTACAGTGGCATTGCTTTTAAAGTGGTCACATGTTTGAATCTCATGTGATACAAAATGTTTATGAGATTCATTACTTTTTTCTAATTTTTCTTTTCCTTCATTTTCTCTCGTGCAACTTGTCTTTTCTTTTATTTACTTCCTTATTCTTGATTTTTCGTCAAGTTTGTTGATTTTTCCTTTTTTTCTCCCATGTATATGTTCATTTCATTTCCCGCCTTTTAATATCTTTTTTGTTTAGTTTTTTACTTCTTTTTTTATATTTTACTTTAAATATATTTTTGATGGATTCCAAATATGATGCTCTTACATTTTATGCTAGGCAGTAATTTTACGTTGAAGGGATATCTCCACCCATTAACACAAAAATTTGGATCCACCATTATATGCTAAATGTATATTTTTATAGTTTCCTCAAAATTATACCGTACCATATATAAAATAGGATATTAATCATCCTTTTGTGCTCTTTTATTGTAAATCTTGTTTTTTGCTGAAAGAAATTATACTAATTCAAAAGTTGACTCACGACATGATATTTAATTGTTGTGTAATATCTCTCAACTAGGAAGAATTAGAAAAGATTTTGAAATTGGAAAATGCTTACTTCCGGGAAGTATACAGAAATCTGGAAACTTTTAAGTTAAAGTGAGTTTAACTGAGTTTTTGGCCAACTTCAAATGAACATAACTCCTATCACATGATGATTTAGGTGTAGTTCTAGATATGGTTGTAAAGCCACTGGAATGATCTTTCAAGCAGCGCCAAATTGCGCAATTTCGAGTTCCTATGAGCTTGTTATGCCTTTCGAAAGTTGGGTTGTTGGATTAAGGGAGGTCCAATACAAATTTGGGAAGTACAAATTCGCCTTTTCGGTACCTAATTATATTAATTCTGTTTGGAGTATTATTTGGGGTGAAATAAGACTTAAATTACTATAGAAAGATTTAGAATTCATGCTAGGGCTTGGAAAACGGAGAAAAGAGCTGAAATCAAGAAATTGCCCAGAACATTTGAGCTTTGTGTGTGGAATTTGTTGGGGGTGATCCCTAAAAAGGTATGCAAGATAACATAGCATTGGATTATCTCACCCACTCGCCAATCATGCTTTAATTCAGTGAATTTTAAGTTTTTGAATGTTAAGAAAGTGAATTCTTGATGAACATTGTTGAAAATTCTATTGAGTTCTTGATGGTTGTGTTGTTGTAGTTTCTTAATTATTTGCTTCATGTTTCCGGGTGAACTTTCAAGTTAAATCTATTGTATGTTGAGTGTACTAATTATTCTATGATTTTGGGGAAAGAACTATTAAAGTTTAGAGGGTTTAGAGATGAAAAACGAAAGAGAAATAATTGAGGTTTTCTGGGCAGGGCTTGGGGCGCTGCGCCTGCCATAGCGCCACAAAATTTTCTCTGAAATTTAAACTCTGGCAAGTCGCGCCAATCAGAGAGCCAGTAGAACCTCTCTGAAGTTTGAGGGCTGGCGCCCCGCACCTCTTAAAGCGTTAAGGACGCAAGTTCTCTCCATCTTCCCGCACTAATTCCTTAGTGATGTATGTATATTTCTTAGTTGATTCCACCACTCTAAGGTACATATACATATTATAAAATCATCCATAAACAAGAAATCATGAACCTCGAATCCATAATCCAAATAAGGAAAAGTCAAGATCAAAGTCAAAGAAATTAAAAGTCAAATCAAGAAGTTAAGAAACAAGTCAGAGCAAGCGATCTTAAAAGGTCAATTTTGAGAATCACATGCACACATACTTCAAGACATGATCACCTTAACTTCATTGAATTCACATTCATATAACCATCAAATAAGCACCTCCACCATATGTGGATAACACATCAATATATCACAATCATATCGAGCCGTGAGTGGCACCCACATTTATCCCCCCTATGTGAGCGAACCAACCAGTCACAACACCAAGCACATCAATGAGGACTCACGCCTCCCCATCATACTCATTTGGGAATTAGGTTCATTAAATTGAGTATATTAACATATTTCAAGATTCATTCTCTTTACTAATCTTGGTGTCGGAACGTGACACTCCGATCCTCATCATACTATCCTGGTACCGGAACGTGGCACCCGATCCATATTCTATCCTGGTGTCAGAACGTGACACTCCGATCCTCAAATACTATCCTGGTAACGGAACGTGGCACCCGATCCATATTCTATCCTGGTGTCGGAACGTGACACTCCGATCCTCATATACTATCCTGGTACCGGAACGTGGCACCCGATCCATATTCTATCCTGGTGTTGGAACGTGACACTCTGATCCTCATATACTATCCTGGTGTTGGAACGTGACACTCTGATCCTCATATACTATCCTGGTACCGGAACGTGGCACCCGATCCATATTCTATCCTGGTGTCGGAACGTGACACTCCGACCCTCATATACTATCCTGGTACCGGAACGTGGAACCCGATCCCCTAATCACACTACTTTCGTTCATCAAGCCTTCTTTATACCAAGGCATCATCATTAACAAAGTAGATTAGGGTTTCCTTTTCAAGATTTAGGATTCAATAGGTTCATCATGCTTATTTTACCACAATTATATAATCACAACATGCAAACACATAATTAAGCATATAGAAGGGTTTACAACACTACCCCATACATATCATTTGCTATTAAGAGTTTACTACGAATAGTATAAAAACCATAACCTACCTCCACCGAAGATTAGTGATCAAGCAAGCAAGTTCCCAAGCTTTGTTCTCTTCTTTCTCTTGATCGTGCGTTTCTCCCTCTCTCTGTCCTTTCTCCTTTTCTTATTCCAACCTCTTTCTCTTACCCTAATTAGCATATAATTAAGTATAAAAGATGAGGACTTAACCCACTAATTAACTCAAGGTTACCTCTTTTAACCCCCAAGTAATTGAGTTATTAATATTGAACCACTAACTTTATAATTATAAGCCAGAATAGTCCAAAACGCCCTTTAAAATAATTACAGAAATCCGACCTAGCCTTGGATTACGCAGCCTGTGACGGGCCGTCGTGCCTGCGACGGTCCGTCCTGCTGCTCCGTCACAGAGTTCAGAGACTCCATTCCATTAAAGGGTCTGTGATGGTCCATCGTGCCCACGTCTGTCCGTCCTGCCATTCCGTTACGAAGTTCAGAGAGTCGATTTCAGTACCCAATTTTCAGAATTCTAAGTATTTTGGAACGAGAAACCCTCGACGGTCTGTCGTGCCTATGACGGTCCGTCGTGGGATCCGTCGTCTCAGCCAGTTTTTCCAGAAATAAAATCTGATGCTCAAAACGACTAAAAGGTCGTTACAATAGATACCAATTTACCCATCGTTCGTCCCCGAACGATCACAAGAAGAAAAACAAGGGCAAAAAGGAGTACCTGAATCTATAAACAGGTGTGGATATCTTTCTCGCATATCAACCTCCTTCTCCCAAGTGGCTTCTTCAACTGGTCGATTCTTCCATTGAACATTGATGGATGCAATCTCGCTTGATCTCAACTTGCGAATTTCTCTATCTAGAATGGCAACATGCTCCTCCTCATAAGTCAAATTCTCATCGAGAAGAACCGAATCCCAATGAATGATGTAGTTTCCATCCCCATGGTATCTCTTCAACATAGACACATGAAATACCGGATGCACTCTTGACAGTGCCGGGGGTAAGGCTTATTCATAAGCCACCTCCCCTACTCGCTTAAGTACTTCAAATGGTCCAATATACCTGGGCTTAGCTTACCTCTTTTTCCAAACCGCATCACCCCTTTCATGGGCGAAACCTTCAGCAAGACTTGCTCACCCTCCATGAACTCCAAGTCTCTAACCTTTCGTTCTGCATATTCCTTTTGTCTGCTTTGAGCCGCAGAAGCTTTTCTTGAATAGATTTCACCGTCTCTAATGAGTCCCTCAAAAGGTCAGTACCCCAAGGTCTAACCTCAAATGCATCAAACCAACCAATGGGAGACCTACATCTCCTCCCATACAATGCTTCGAAAGGAGCCATATCAATACTTGAGTGATAGCTATTGTTGTATGAGAACTCCGCTAAGGGTAAGAAGTTATCCCAATGACCACCAAATTCTATCACACATGCACGAAGCATATCCTCCAACACTTGAATCGTTCGCTCAGGCTGACCATCGGTCTGAGGGTGAAATGCAGTACTAAGGTCCAACCTAGTACCTAATTCAGCATGCAATGTTCTCCAAAACTTAAAAGTAAACTGCGTACCTCTATCTGATATGATGGAAAGTGGAACCCCATGCAATCGAACAATTTCTGAGATGTAAACTTCGAACATATTCGAGGGTTCAATGTTACTATTGTAACTTCGGCCAACACACAAGATGAGACTTTACCACCGTGGAGCGGCTTTTTCGGAATCGTGCCTTGAGGGGGGATGCTGCCAATCCTACCGAGGACTTTATGGATTTCTTTTCCGAGAAGCGAGAGGTACTGGACAAAAACCCCGAATGGGGCCCGGTAGAGAAAGACATTGGCTAACTTCTCTGCATTATAAGTCACCTTGACTGGAATGAAGTGAGCAGACTTAGTTAACCTATCAACGATTACCCAAATAGAGTCAAACTTCCCCAATGTCTTTGGAAGACCAACCACGAAGTCCATTGCAATTCTCTCCCACTTCCATTCAGGAATGGGCATTCTCTGAAGTGTTCCTCCGAGCCTCTGGTGTTCATACTTTACTTGCTGACAATTTGGACATTTGGCAACAAAATCAACAATGTCGTGCTTCATTCTACTCCACCAAAAGTGTTGCTTTAGGTCATGGTACATCTTGGTTGCACCAGGATGTATAGAATATCCGGAACTATGAGCCTCTGTGAGAATAGTGTGGATCAAATCATCCACACGGGGCACACATACCCTTTCCTTAATCCTCAAAACACCTTCCTCATCCATTATTGCTTCTTTAGCCTCTCCTCGCAACACCATATCCCAAATTCGGCTTAGCTTCTCATCATCAAACTGTTTTCCCTTGATCTTATCAAGAAAAGAAGATCTCGCCTCCACACAAGCCAACAATCCTCCCTTCTCATTTACTTCTAAGCTCATAAAGTCGTTAGCCAGAGTCTGAACCTCTCTAGCCAATGGGCGTCTAGAAACTTGTAAGTGAGCTAGACTTCCCATGCTCCCTGCCTTTCTACTTAAGGAGTCTGCCACAACATTAGCCTTTCCCGGATGATACAAGATGGTGATATCGTAGTCCTTCAGTAGTTCCATCCATCTCCTCTGTCTCAAATTCAGATCTTTTTGAGTAAAGACATACTGTAGGCTACGATGATCCATGTATACTTCACACTTAACTCCGTATAGATAGTGTCTCCATTGCTTTAAGGCAAACACTACCGTAGCCAATTCCAAATCATGGGTCGGATAATTACGTTCGTGCACCTTTAATTGCCTTGAAGCATAAGCAAGACGTTCTTCTCTTGCATTAGCACTGCACCCAAACCCGAATAGGATGCATCACAATAGACAATGAAATTCTTACCTTCCACTGGCAGGGTAAGGATCGGTGCAGTAGTCAACAAAGTCTTGAGTTTCTGAAAGCTTTCTTCGCACTCGTTCAACCATACGAATGGAACATTCTGTTTAGTCAAGTTCGTCAATTGGGAAGTAATGGAAGAGAATCCCTTGACAAATCGACGGTAGTAGCTAGCTAAACCAACAAAGCTTCTTATTTCTGACACATTAGTAGGTCTTACCCAATTCTTCACTGTCTCAATCTTAGAAGGATCCACCATCACCCCATCCTTAGAAACCACATGCCCCAAGAAGGAAACTGCATCTAGCCAAAACTCACACTTGGAGAATTTGGCATAAAGCTTTTTCTCCCTCAACATTTCCAATACCATTCTCAAATGCTCTTCATGTTCCTTCTTGCTCTGTGAGTATACCAATATATCATCAATAAATACGATCACAAAGAGATCCAGATATGGCTTAAAAATCCCGTTCATCAAGCTCATGAAAGCAGCAGGGGCATTCATAAGACCAAAAGACATTACCACAAATTCGTAATGCCCATACCTAGTTCGAAAAGCAGTCTTTGGCACATCCGTTGCCCGTATTTTCAATTGATGATAAGCGGATCTCAAGTCAATCTTAGAGAAGACACAAGCACCTTGTAACTGATCGAACAAGTCATCAATGCGAGGAATGGGATACTTGTTCTTAATAGTTACCTTGTTCAACTGCCGGTAGTCTATGCACATCCGAAAACTCCCATCCTTCTTCTTCACAAATAACACCGGAGCACCCCAAGGGGATGCACTTGGTCTAATGAAACCTTTACTTAACAACTCTTGAAGTTGGGCCTTTAACTCTCTTAACTCCGCGGGAGCCATTCTATAAGGGGGTATAGAAATGGGGCGAGTACCCGGTTCAAGATCAATGCAGAAGTCAATGTCTCTATCCGGTGGCATACCCGGAAGGTCTGCGGGAAACACATATAAAAACTCACGAACTATCGAGAACGACTCAATTGGAGGTACTTGGGTAGTATCATCCCTGAGATGTGCCAAGAACGCTAAACAACCCTTACTAACCATTTTCTTAGCACGAAGAAAGGAGATGATACGAACCAGATTGGAAGTGTAGTCACCCTCCCACACTAGCAGATCTGTCCCAGGCTTGGCTAACGTCACAGTTTTAGCATTACAATCCAAGATCGCAAAATTCGGAGAAAGCCAAGTCATACCCAGAATTACATCAAAATCAACCATTTCTAAGATAACCAAGTCTACATAAGTGTTGCTCCCCACAAAAGTCACCCAACAAGACCTATACACTTTTTCAACTATCACAGACTCACCCACCGGAGTAGAAACCCGAATAGGCATGTCAAGCAATTCACAATGTAAATTAAGACCATTAGCAATTGCGGAAGATACGTATGAAAATGTAGAGCCAGGGTCAAATAATACAGAAGCCATACAATCACAAACCAAAAGATTACCTGTGATAACAACATCTGATGTCTCTGCTTCCGTCCGCCCAGGGAAAGCGTAACAATGGGCCCTATCACCTGTTTGCCCGTTGCCTCTACCAGGTTGTGCTGCAGTAGTTCCCATTTGTCCGTCACCCCGACCATTTTGGTGACCACCATTACCTCAGCCACCACGCCCTCCAGAATGACGGCCTCTTCCATGACCACCTCTACCTCTGACTATCTGAGGTCTGTAACTCTATTTTGGACAATACCTCTTAATGTGTCCAGTCTCCCCACATCCATAACATTCTCTGGATTCAAGCATAGGTTTCTCAGAGAAGTGTTGACCGGTATGAGGTGGACCCCCAACTACAATCTATAGTGAAGACTGAATTGGTTAGATTGAGTAACCTCCTGAACCCTGTCCTCTAGAGTAAGAACCATTAAACTCAACTCCCCTTCAAAACCTTTTTGATGTCGATGCCATGGTGAAGTCATCTGGCTTCACTCCTTCCACCTCTATCACGAAGTCTACCACTTTTTGGAAGGATTTTGCCGTAGCCGCTACCTGTAAGGCCGAAATTCGCAATTCTGACCTCAACCCCTTCACAAATCGGCGAATCCGTTCTTGTGGACTGAAACAAAGTTGGGTAGCATACCGGGATAATGCACGAAACTTAGCCTCATATGCAGTAACCGACATCCTACCTTGCTCTAGGCTCAAGACTCATCTCTTTTCCTATCCCTCAAGGTCCGAGGGATATACTTCTCCATAAACAAGCTAGAGAATGATGCCCAAGTCATAGGTGGTGCCTCTGTTGGTTGACACTCAACATGTGACCGCCACCACATTTTGGCGTTCCCTTGAAACTGATAAGTCACAAACTCAACACCAAACCGTTCTACTATACCCATCATGTGTAGTAGCTCATGGCAGTCAACCAGAAAATCATAAGCATCCTCAGATTCAGCACCCTTGAAGACTGGAGGTTTCAATTTCAAGAACTTACTGAAAAGTTCATGTTGATCATTTGTCATTATAGGCCCTGTAGTTAGACGAGGAAACGTGCCTATTTCCAATGGAACATCCATGCGGGGAGCTGCAGCAGTTACCTGTTGTACTTTCGGAACCTGAGGTGCTTGTGCAGAAAACACTGGAGGTGTTTGACCTTGATCAGATAACCCACTAAGATAAGCAAGGACCTGATTTATCATCTCTGGGATAGGTTGGGGTGGTAGTTCCTCATTCTGCACTTGCTCAGTTTCCCCTTCCTCACCCTCTCTTACTACTTCTTCAGTCGGTGGAGCAGTCACCGCCCTAGTATCAGATGGGCTAGGTGCTCGTCCTCTTCCTCTAGAGGACGTACTCCCACGACCTCTACCACGGCCTCTTGCCGCTACTCTTCCTCGAGCTACAGCCCCAGTGGCTGGCTCAAAAGCTTCTTGTCTTGCCGATGTTGGTGTTGGCGCAGTCGTTGCTCTAGTTCTAACCATCTACGAAATAGAGTGAAGATGGTCAGATACCAATTTGTATCACCTAGATACCAATTGGATCCAAGTAATAGCACGAAAGAAAGAAAGAATGGAATTTTCCTAAAGTCTTATAGCCTCTCAAAGAAAAGTAAAGGCGTCCCCCTGCCGTTCCTTAAGACTCTACTAGACTCGTTCTTGTGTGATGAGACCAACGAACCTAATGCTCTGATACCAAGTTTGTCATGACCCAAATCGGGCCGTGAGTGGCACCCACATTTATCCCCCCTATGTGAGCGAACCAACCAGTCTAAACCCCATCATTTCAAACATAATGAACTAAATACATTGCGGAAGACTTAAAAACTCATTAACAAAATAAATCAATAACTTCTAAAACTCAAACATTTATTATTATCCCCAAAATCTGGAAGTCATCATCACAAGAACATCTATCCTCAAATTACTAAAGCTAAGAGTATCTAAGAAACTAAACATAAATAATAGCTAGTCTATGCAAGAACTTCAAGGCATCAAGACATGAAGAAGAAGATCCAGTCCAAGCTAGAAGCTTTAGCTCACCCTGAAATCTGGTGTGACGAAGACTGGCTAGAGTTGCGGTTGAGTTGAAGATGACGGTACGTTTGCTGCACTCCTCAAATAACAAAAAGAAAACATACAAGTAGAGCCAGTACAAAACACAGGTACTGAGTAGATATCATCGGCCAACTCAAAATAGAAAACAGTATATATCAGATAATATCATAAAATCAACTACAATACTCAACATGCGGCATTTACAATTACCATAACCCTTGGTCACAACACCAAGCACATCAATGAGGACTCACACCTCCCCATCATACTTATTTGGGAATTAGGTTCATTAAATTGAGTATATTAACATATTTCAAGATTCATTCTCTTTACTAATCCTGGTGTCGGAACGTGACACTCCGATCCTCATCATACTATCCTGGTACCGGAACGTGGCACCCGATCTATATTCTATCCTGGTGTCAGAATATGACACTCCGATCCTCATATACTATCCTGGTATCGAAACGTGGCACCCGATCCATATTCTATCCTGGTGTCGGAACGTGACACTCCGATCCTCACATACTATCTTGGTACCGGAACGTGGCACCCGATCCATATTCTATCCTGGTGTCGGAACGTGACACTCCGATCCTCACATACTATCCTGGTACCAGAACATGGCACCCGATCCATATTCTATCCTGGTGTCGGAACGTGACACTCCGATCCTCATATACTATCCTAGTACCAGAACGTGGCACCCGATCCCCTAATCTCACTACTTTCGTTCATCAAGCCTTCTTTATACCAAGGCATCATCATTAACAAAGTAGATTAGGGTTTCCTTTTCAAGATTTAGGATTCAATAGCTTCATCATGCTTATTTTACCACAATTATATAATCACAACATGCAAACACATAATTAAGCATATAGAAGGGTTTACAACACTACCCCATACATATCATTCGCTAATAAGAGTTTACTACGAATAGTATAAAAACCATAATCTACCTCCACCGAAGATTAGTGATCAAGCAAGCAAGTTCCCAAGCTTTGTTCTCTTCTTTCTCTTGATCGTACGTTTCTCCCTCTCTCTGTTCTTTCTCTTTTTCTTATTCAAACCTCTTTCTTTTACCCTAATTAGCATATAATTAAGTATAAAAGATGAGGACTTAACCCACTAATTAACTCAAGGTTACCTCTTTTAACCCCCCAAGTAATTGAGTTATTAATATTGAACCACTAACTTTATAATTATAAGCCGGAATAGTCCAAAACGCCCTTTAAAATAATTACAGAAATCCGACCCAGCTTGAGATTACGCAGCCTGTGACGGGCCGTCGTGCCTGAGACGGTCCGTCCTGCTGCTCCGTCACAGAGTTCAGAGACTCCATTCCATTAAAGGGTCTGTGACGGTCCGTCGTGCCCACGACTGTCCGTCCTGCCATTCCGTTACGAAGTTCAGAGAGTCGATTTCAGTACCCAATTTTCTGAATTCTAAGTATTTTGGAACGAGAAACCCTCGACGGTCCGTCGTGCCTATGACGGTCCGTCGTGGGATCCGTCGTCTCAGCCAATTTTTCCAGAAATAAAATCTGCTGCTCAAAATGACTAAACAGGTCGTTACACACAAAACTCTATAAATTTAAGCTAAATCTTCAAGTTTAAATGCTCCTCAAAACATGAGCTTAAATTGTATTTCTAAAGCTCTTCCAATTTAAGTTAAATCTTCAAGTTGAAATGCTTCTCAAAAAATGATTTTAATTTGTATGTCACAGAACTCTTCAAATTTAAGTTAAATCTTCAAGTGATCATATATGTATGTCATAAATCTCTTAAAACTTGAGTTAAATCTTCAAATTGAAATGCTGCTTGAGACACGAGCTTAAATTGTGTATCATAAAGCTCTTTAAATTTGAGTTTAATCTGCAAGTTGAAATTCTTTTTTAGCATCATCCTAAACTACATATCATAAATATTTTTAAATTTGAACTAAATCTTCAAGTCAAAATGATCCTTAAGATACAATTCTAAACTGCATGTCGCTCTTGGTCAGCAAGAGTAACACCTGTGTACGATACAAAAAAACACTTCAGTTGAATGAGTGTCAAAAAATCACATGTTCCACCTTGAACTGTCACATGAAATTCGAAATGATAATTATTTTTGTGTTGTGTATTGTCTCATCAAACTTTAGAATTGTACGAAGTACTGATGGGTCAACATGGGGGAAACCCTTATAAAATATGATATTCTTTAGAAACATGAAGTTTTCTAATTCAACCAAGTTTACAAATTGAGGTCTTCAAATCAAACAAGTTTGCAAGTTGAAGTTCTGAAGTTATTCAAATCTACAAGTTAAAGTTTCAAATCAATTTTCAAGATGAAGTCTTCAAAATCTCCAAGTATGCTAGTTGAAGTCTTTTAAATCATCAATTCTGTAAGTTGAAATCTTTAAATTCTTCAAGATTAGTTTTTGAATGATAAAATATATTGATAAGGCTTGAAGATAAGGGCATTTGTGATCATTCAACAATTATTAGATATAAATTTATTGAATGAATTAGATTATATTAAATTCATAAATATATTAGTCCAAATAAATATTATGGATTAATATAATTTGGTTAATTATTTTAAATTCAATAAATATGAATTTAATTAAAGCCCGCTCCATAAAGCTCATATGCCAAGTCACTTAAATTTGATTGAAAAAAAAGAATCCTATTCCGATCACAACTCCTCTAATTTAAAACTATAAATAGGGGTCCTCATAATTTAGAAGATAGAACCAAGAACTCTAACGAAAAAATAGAGAAATATCGTGGACCAAAAGCTACAAATTTCTTTACAAGTGACAAGTTCAATAACTCAAGAACGAGTAAGATCAAGACCACATAATTCCAGATAGAGCTCAAAGTTCTTGAATTCAACTAGAAATCAAGATCAAGATAAAGTTCAAGAACTTTAAAGGTTAAGACCTCCAATTCACGATCAAGCTCGACATCTTTGAATTCAAGAAGATGTCAATATAAAGATAAAATTCAAGTTCAAGTTCGATATCTAGGTCAATATAAGGCCTAAGTTCAAGTTCGATAACGATCAAAATCAAGACCTCCGGATTCAAGATCAAGCTCGAAGCCCTTGGATTACAGTAGAAGTCAAGATCAAGATAAATTTCAAGTGTAAGAACATTCAGGATTACACTAAAAGTCCTTGGATTCAACTAGAAGTCAAAATCAAGATAAAGTTCAAGTTCAAGAACAAACAAGATCAAGATTGTCAGAATTAAGATCAAGATCGAAGCCCTTGAATTCAACTAGAAGTCAAAATCAAGATAAATTTCAAGTTCAAGTTCATGATAAATTCAAGATTGTAACACTCCCACTTTGAAATCATATAGATTGTAACAGTCGCACTTTGAAATCATGGAGATTGTAACACTCGCACTTTGAAATCAATAAACTATTGTTCCGATATTTTGCATACTTGATTATTATTTTTTGGACGCAAATTTTATTGTCTACAACCCTCTTAAATCTTTTTAAGCATAAAAATTGATACAAAATCACAACACTCATAAATGTATTAAAGAATTACCCAAATCATTTTTATAAACCATAGTACTGTGTGAAAGCAAATTTTAGTAGGATAAAACAATTGAGCCTGAAAGAAACAATAAAATTAACGTCTTCGAATTTTCTTTCCACTCTATTCTTTAATGTTATAGTTTCTTAGTTCTAGGATTATGGAGCGATATATGAATGTTAATGTTTTGAATTTTTTAATTGACATATATGATATTCCTTAGTTATTTGACCCAATTTAATAAAAAATTTGTTTTGATAATGATAAAAGATCATCTACAAATTTTAAAATGAACTTAAAAGTGGAAATTCAAGATTGTTATAGAATTAAATAGAGCAAGTTTGTAATCCCGAGCATCGGAAAAAATGTACAATTAGGATGGACATATTCCTAATTCTAGTTAAGTTTCAATCCATAGACATATAGGCGTGAAAGTGACTTCGACAGGCTAAATACAAGTATGTTCAAATTTGGTGTTAGTTTAATTTTGATAACCGTTAATTACAAGTCTTTATAGGTTTGTTACTATATTTTTATCAATTTATTAATTGACAACGAGATATACTTGTTTGTATGTTTTGGATAAACAAAAGTTAAGAGAAGAGAATAAAGGGTTATAAAGTCTAAAAAATGTGTAAGTACATAGAAGTGTAACTAACTATCATATAGGTACTGTTTGTAGCCAATATTACAAATCCATTAAAGTTTTATTAAATTTTATTTGAACATATCTAATTTGTTGAGATGTACATAATGAAAAAGTCTATCATTCTTTATGCACACATATGAATTTATATGTAAGTATGAGAGTTGATTATTGATATTAACTTAGCCCTTAATTTACATTTAATTCTTTGATTTGAGTTGAAGATTAGTGCTTGTTCCGAAGAAACTTATTTTGTGATTGATGGGTAATATAATTAATTTGTTTGAAATAAAAGGTGAGTGAGCTTAATTTTATAATTCATACTGTCTCTTAGGTTAAAAAATTAAAAGTTTACTGCTTACTTGATGTAACTTGTATATTGCATTATGGTCAAAAGTTGTATATTTGATGTTTTGATTTGTTATAGTTTTATTTTGGTTGAAAAATCTTTTTACGGAAGAGAATGTATAACTAATTTGAGTAAATTGTGGAAGGTAAAAGAGTGAGAGAAAATCATGAAATGAAAGTAAATCGTGTGTCATTTTTTTGTTCCATAAAAGTTTCATTCTGTTTTTTAAAAAATGTATTTTATTTTCTAAATTTTAAGAAAAAAACTATATTTAAATTGGTGAAAAATAGAACTATTATTATATAGTGCTTATTAAGGTCTTTAATTTATATACTTGTTTTTTTAATATATATATAGAGAGACTTGAGAATCAAGCATACTATCAGGATGCGCAATAAATAAATAAAATTATCAAAACTAAAGCAAGCAATTAAATAATATATAAATCATGACATTTTCTATAATTAATTTCATTCAAAGAACATCTTACAAAATAGAAGTTCTAGACCATCTTTATTTACGAACTTGGTGGTGGAATAATGCAACAACAATGCTTATTATTACACCCACACCTTTTGTAGCCAATAGATTTACAAAAGGTTGTACAATCTGCTGCAGTATTGCATCCTTGAGGAACTTGTGCATACCATCCATTCACACTTTGTTGTTTTTCCATTTCCACACATTTACCCAAATGGCTGAAACTGGAAAGAATTAAGGACAATAAAAGCACACTAGCCAAGAAAGCCTTTGTCATTTTAATAGTAAATGTAAAGTTTGTATAGGTCTTTTCTGGTGAGAAATAAAATAATAAGGCCTATGTAAGTTATATGAGTATATATAGTAGTGAATCCTAATATATGTATAAAAACTAAATAACGATATTTCCTAATGTATAAATAAATAGTTGTCTTTACAAATTTGGAACAATTTTATTACTGAAATAATATTTATTTTTATACGTAATTAGGAGAATCTGATAAGTTAAAACAATATATATATATATATATATATATATATATATATATATATATATATACATATATATATATATATAAGAAAAGTAAAAACTGTATTGTTAACTTTAAAATCTTAATGGAAGTCTTATTTTATTTTTATTTTTGGAAATTTATTTATGCATGTAATAATCTTCATAATTACACCTAATTAGGAGAATATTATTATGATATTCTTAGTATGGCAGATACACATAAAGTGTTTTAGGTGCTCAAACACACATTGAATCGTTCATGACCTATATATCCATCCTTAAATATAAATTTTATAAATCAAGACCGAATCATTGAATATAACCCAAAAATAAAATTTGGTGTGGGTATTTTTTTTGAGAGCCGAAGTTAAAATGGCATTGCTTTTAAAGTGATCACATGTTTGATTTGCATGTGACACAAAAATGTTTATGAGATTCATTATCTTTTTCTTATTTTTCTTTTCCTTCATTTTATCTCGTACAACTAGTCCTTTTTTTTATGCTTCCTTATTCTTGATTTTTCTTCAAATTTGTTCATATTTCCTTTTTTTTGCTTTCATGTTCAATTCCTTCCCTGCCCTTTTTATATCTTTTTTGTTGAGTCATTTGCTTCTTTGTTTATATTTTTCCTTTAAATATATATCATTGATGGATTCCAAATATTATGCTCTTAATTTTATGATAGGTATTAATTCTACGTTGAAGGGAGCTCTGCACCCATTAACAAAAAACTTTGGATCCACACGCCAATAATGCTTCAATTCAGCAAATTTTAAGTTTTTGAATGTTAAGAAAGTAAGTTCTTGAAGAACAATTTTGAAAGTTCTGTTGAGTTCTTCATGCTTGTGTTGTTTTAGTTTCTTGATTATTTGATTCATGTTTCCAAATGAATTTTTGAGTTAAATCTATTGTATTTTGAAGGTACTAATTATCCAAAGAATTTGGGAAAACAACTATGGATGTTTAGAGGGCTTAGAGATGAAAAAAACGAAGGAGAAAATTGGGAGGTTTTTTGGACAGGTCTTGGGGTGTCGCGCCTGCCATAGCGCCACAAAAGTTTCTCTGAACTTTGGCCTCTGGCGTGTCACACCATTCAGAGTGCCAGAGGAACCTCTTTGAAGTTTGAGGGTTGTCTCCCCGCACCTCTTAGAGCGCCTAGGACGTCAGTTCTCCCCATTTCCCCCCCCCCTCTTCCCATACTAGTTCCTTAGTGATGTACCTATATTTCTTAGTTGATCCCAACACTCTAAGGTAAATCTAAATATCATTAAATCATAAACCTCGAATTCATAATCCAATTCAAGAAAAGTCAATAACAAAGTCAAATAAGTTAAGAGTCAAGTCTAGAAGTTAAGAAGAAAGTTAAAGCAAACGTTTTTCAAAAGGTCATTAGGAATCACATGCACATATACTTCAAGACATGATCACCTTAACGTCATTGAATTCACGTTCATATAACCATCAGATAAGCACCTCTACCATAAGTAGATAACACATCAAATATATCACAATTCTATATCAGTTCTACATTAAAATGAACTTAGGTCAAACTTATCGTTTCTAGGATATAACCACAATTCCTCAATTGACCAACACTTCACTATAATTTGACTTACATAATGATACAAATAAACAATCTAATCAATCTACGCATGAATCCATCATCATTAATTCATATTCAACAAACCCATTTCATAAGGTCAGATTGAGAAGAAAAGTCATGAATTTATGGAGTTTTTCATCTTAAATAATCAAATAAATAACCATATAATCATAATTTATCATAAATTATGAAAACATGAAAACTATTTTTAAATTGACTTAGGGTGAAGAAAATCGTAGATAAAGGATCACCATACCTATTATATGAGAATCCAATAAATCCCCTTGAAAAATCTTTGAAACTCTTGGTGAAATCAGCCTTGGGAACTTGATGTCTTAAATGGTGTTCTAGAAAGAAGATATTTTGAGAGAGACGGTTTTGATCTAGAGTCTTGAGTTCTAATGATTTAAGTCATTAGCTTATGGGTCTACTAAATATTTACAGGAGTTTATTTAACTACTAAACCGATCCCTAAGCCCATAATTTATTAACCATCTTAACCCCGAAAGTCTAACTTAAAATGAAATCACCAAAAACTATCAACACCCACGGTTGCCCATCCACTGACTGTGGATGGGTCTACCGGCCGTAGATGTCCTTTGTTGTTTGTGAATGAGGACTCATTTTCATTCCTACAACAGACCTTGACCAATGAGAAAGACCTACAGGGCGTAGATTGGTCTAAGAGGCGTATATCATGGGTGTAGATGGGGCTCATTTTACAGATTTTTGGGCAAAGTTGAGGTTCTCCTTAAGGACCCCTTGGGTGTTACTTGGGGAGTTGTACCAAGATATTTAACCCCTAAAAAATATTATTCTAAGTGTAGGTGCCCCTTCTACAGTTTTTGGCCTCAACCAACTCACCGAACTTCAACGACAAAGCCTTAGAAAACAGAAGCTCAAATGAGTTGTTTCAAGACGTTATAGTCATTTTTTAACGTTTATCCTCAAAACACTTTACACTAAAAAATAAAGGTCATTTCTCATCTTTTAATAAAGTTACCAACTTCAAACACACATGTGATGCTCTAGTTTCACTAATTCATTTTTAGGGTCATTATAGAAGATTCAAGTATATCTAAATTATCCTTAACGCATTAGATTAAACTTGAAGTTGCAATGATCCTTAAAAAATGAGGTTAAACTTCAAGATAAGATGCTCCATAATGCACAAGCTTAAAATGAAAGTTATAATGATCCTATTCGCACTAGTCTAAACTGCAAGTTACAATGCCTCTACTTGCATGAGGCTAAACTGCATATCACAAAGCTCTTCAAATTTGAGCTAAATATTCAAGTTAAAATGCTCCTCGAAACATGAGATTAAATTGTGTATCATAAAACTCATCAAATTTGAGTTAAATCTTCAAGTTAAATGCTCCTCAAAACATGAACTTAAATTGTATTCACAAAGCTCTTCGAATTTGAGTAAAAGCTTCAACTTGAATGCTCCTCAAATTGTATGTCACAAAGATATTCAATTTTAGTTAAATCTTCAAGTTGAAATTCTCCTCGAAACATGATCTTAGATGTAGGTCACAAATCTCTTCAAATTTAAATTAAATCTCCAAATTGAAATGTTGCTTGAGACACGAGCCTAAACTTTGTATCATATGGCTCTTCAAATTTGAAATCAATATGCAAGCTGGAATGCTTCTTTAGCACGATCCTAAACTACATATCATTAAACTATTTAAATTTGCGCTTAATCTTCACGTCAAAATGCCTATTAAGGTACATGTCTAAACTGCATGTCGCTCTTGGTCAACAAGAGTATAAACTATGTGAGATACAAACAAAACACTCTAGTTGCATGAGTTTCAAGAAATCACATGTTCCAACTTGATTTGTCACATGAAAGTCAAAGCGATAGATATTTTGTGTTGTGTTTCGTCTCAACAAACATTAGAATTGTAATAAGTATTTATGGGTCAACATAGGGGGGAAACCCTCATAAAATAAGTATAACACCCGTATCTAAAACAAACCAAAAATATCTCCAACTAAAACTTAGCCCAAAAAAATTGACTAAGTGTCGATCCACACACAGACCTACGGTCCGTAAGTCAGACTAAGGTTACTTGTTTGTGTCCGTGGATTGAGAATCAGGTTATGCAGCCTTTGAAACTATGGATGGCCAGCACGACCCGTCATTCGATCTAAGGTCTGTACGTCTAACTGTAGGTTAAAGTTATCAGTCAGTTAGGGGGAAAAATTGTTGAGTCAACTTCAAATGGTCATAATTTTTATCACAAAATGACTTAGGTGTCCTTCGACCTATCATATGATAGATAATTGAATTATCTTTCAAGGCCACCGAGTTTGCTAAAATCCGACCTCCGAGTAAAAAATTATGTCTATTTTAGTGAAGGCCTATCGAGTAGACCCAAACAACGGACCGCCGATTGAACGACGGCCTGTCACTCCAATTCCTTGATTGGCCCAAAAACAAAATTTTTAGGTTTTTTTTGTCTTTTCCTAGTTCATTTAACTCCTAAGATACATCGTTTAAGCCCTAAATAATTAGATTTTAGTCAGTTTAATCCTATAAACATAACTAAAAGTTACATAAGTCCAATCATTAATCAAAACTTAGAGAATTAGAAGCAAGAAAGGAGAAAAGGTCAAGAACCCTAGTTCAAGAACAAAAAAGTTCAAGAACCCTCGTTCAAGAATGGAACAAGGTTCCATTAGTCCATACCCAAAATCTAAAGGGTTTTCCGTGGATTTCATTCCGAGGTTTGTGGGATTTTACTAGTAGGTTTCTTTCACCCATTAGATCCCTAGTTTTCAGTTAGGTTCTTGATTCCCTTATCATGACTACACTTAACGTTTCTAGAATTTCATCAATTACCATGAACTAGTTAGTTATATGTGATTACCATGTTATTACTCAATTCATTGCATGAATTTCAGAACCCTAGCTATGCATTTCTTTAGTTCTTGAACTACACATGATAGGCTAGATATTTCAGTTATTCAGATGCCTCAATTATTAATGGATCATTATCAGATTATTGTTGCATTCTCAGTTTGCATGTTAAGTTTTAAGATATCTAGTATTTACATAAATTAAGTCATAATATGTTAATCACTTAATTCATTGGGAGTAGCATGATACCAAGTTGAACTAGGATGTAGCGTACCTAAATAGTCTCAAAACTACTAGCCAAGTAAGTTGTAATTCCCCTCTGTGGGCATCAGTTTAATGATCACGCCAGCATGCCTTTATACCTATGGCAGGGTATATTGGGTCCTCTTTGTGGGCCTATACATCGGACACCACATTTAGCTCATTTGGTTTTATTATAGATTACTAGTAGCTCTCATAGTTTAGCCATACTCTATTGCATTGACCATATTTATAGTTCGATTGGTATTCAATCTCAACATGTTATGAATTTGGTCATTTCATCCAGTTAGCTCAGAATTTAGTATATCACATTCAAACTATTATACTTGTTTTTGTGCTTGTTCAGTTATGTTTTATTACAGATTTACTCTACCTTACATGCTCAGTACCTTTCAAATACTAATGCATACATGCGCTACATCTTCTCGTGATATAGGTTCAAGTTCTCAGCATGCATAACACGCTTAGATCGATTTCCGATCTCCAGTTCAGCATAATTAGTGGTGAGTCCTCATTCTTTGAGGATAATAGTCATGAGTTCATTTTAGTATTTTAGTCCTTTAGTTTTAGTTTTTACTAGACTTAGGTGGGGCTTGCCCCAACATTTCTAGTCAGTAAGAGGCTATTTTTAGACATAGTTAGTTTCAGCTTAGTGTTGAATTAATAACTTCTTTGTATTAAACTAATCAGTTTTCATATATCTCAGTGATAGGATATGGGTATTCCCATTTTTTCATTTTAATTATGATTTAGCTTCCGCCATCAGTTTATTATCTTTAGTATGTTCATGATCGTACCATCAGGGTTTGCTTGGGATCACTTATGGTCCTAGGTCCCGTGTTCGCGTCTCAGGGGTAGCTCGGGACGTGACAATATGAGTTTCTTTAGAAACATGAAGTTTTTTACTTAAACCAAGAATACAAATTGTGGTCTTCAAATCAAACAAGTTTCAAGTTGAAGTTTTCAAATTCTTCAAATCTGCAATTTAAAGTCTCAAATCAATTTTCAAGATAAAGTGTTCAAAACCTCCAAGTATGCTAGATGAAGTCTTTAAATTCTTCAAGTATGTAAGTTGAAGTCTTCAAATTCTTCAAGCCTAGTTTTTGAAAGATAAAATATATCGATAAGACTTGAAGAAAAGGTTTGTGATTATTTAAAATTTATTATATATAAATTTATTCAATGATTCAAATTTCATTAAATTCATAAATATATTAGTTCAAAAAAATATTCTGGATTAATATAATTTGGTTAATTATTTTTAATTCAATAAACATAAATAAAATTAAAGTCTGCTCCATAAAACTCATATGTCATGTCACTTAAATTTGATTGACCGAAGGGAATTCTGTTCCAATCACAACTCCTCTATTTTTAAACTATAATTAGGGGTCCTCTTATTCAGAAGAGAAAAGCAAGAATTCTAACGAAAATCTAGAGAACGCTCATGGATCAAAAGCTGCAGATTTCTTTACAAGCAACAAGTTCAAGAATTTAGGAATAAGCACGATCAAGGCCACCAAATTTCAATTCGAGCTCAAAGTTCTTGAATTCAACTAGAAGTACATATCAAGATAAAGTTCAAGTTCAAGAGATTTCAATATTAAGACCGCCAATTCAATATCAAGCTCGACGACCTTGAATTCAAGAATAATTCAAGATCAATATAAAGTTCAAGTTCAAGTTCGATAATGATAAAGATCAAGACCTCTGGGTTCAAGATCAAGCTCGAAGCCCTTGGATTCATGTAGAAGTAAAAGATCAAGATAAAGTTCAAGTGTAAGAACAATCTGGATCATGCTCAAAGCCCTTGGATTCAACTAGAAATCAAAATCAAGATAAAACTCAAGTTGAAGAACAATCAAGATCAAGATTACCAAATTTTAGATCAAGCTCGAAGCCCTTGGATTCAACTACAAGTAAAAATCAAGATAAATTTAAAGTTCAATATCAAGATAAGATAAATTTCAAGTTTAAGTTCAAGATAAATTCAAGATTTGAACACTCGCACTTTGAAATCCTAGATATTGTAACACTCGCACGTTGTAATCAATAAAACGATTGTTGCGATAATTTTCCATACTTGATTATTATTTCTCGGAACAAATTTTAGTGTCTACAACCCTCTTGAATCTATTTTAAGCAAATACATTGATAATCAAAATCACAACACTCATAAATGTATGAAAAAATTGCCCAAATCATTTTTATAAATCATAGTACTGTGTGAAAGCAAGCTTTGGAGTGATGTCTCTGGTTTTGGTAGGATAAAACAATTTAGTCTGAAATAACAATAAAATTAACATATTCGAATTTTCTTGCTCACTCTATTCTTTAATGTTATAGTTTCTTAGTTCTAGGGTTATGGAGCTACATATGAATATTAATGTTTTGAATTTTTTAATTTACGTAATTTCATTTATGATATTGCTTACTAATTTGATCCAATTTAATAATAATTTGTTTTGATAATTATAAAATATTATCTACAAATTTAAATTGAACTTGAAAGTTGAAATTCAAGATTATTATAGAATTACATTAGCAAGTTTGTAATCATGAGCATCGGAAAAAAAATGCACAACTAGGATTGACATGTACCTAAATTCTCCAAACACATATGGGCGTGAAAGTGACCTTGAACAGGCTAAATACAAGTATTTTAATATTTATTGTTAGTTTAATTTAGATAAAAGTTATTACAAGTTTTCGTTGGTTTGGTACTATATTTTTATCATTTTACTAATTGACAACCACATATTCTTCTGAGTATATTTGGGATAAACAAAAGTTAAAGAAAAGAGAATAAAGGATTATAAAGTCTAAAAAGTGTGTAAGTACATAAGAAAAGTTTAAGTCACCATCATATAGTACTTGTTCTGTAGTCAATATTACAAATCCATTAAAGTTTTATTACATTTTATTTGAACATATCTAATTCGTTGAGATATACATAATGAAAAAGTCTTTCATTCTTTATGCACACATGTGAATTCATATGTGAGTGTGAGAGTTAATTTTTGATGTTAACTTATCCCTTAATTTATATTTAATTCTTTGATTTTAGTGTGAATATTACTTCTTCTTCCGAAGGAACTTATTTTGTGATTGATGGGTATATAATTAGTTTATTTGCCATAAAATACAAGTTTACTGCTTATTTGATGTAACTTGTATACCTTGCATTATGATCAAAAAGTTGTATATTGATGTTTTGATTTGTTAGAGTTTTATTTTGGTTGAAAAATTTTTCTTATGGAAGAGAATGTATAACTAATTTGAGTAAATTGTGGAAGGTAAAAGAGAGAGAAAATCATGGAATTAAATTAAATCGTGTGCAATTTTTTTGTTTCATAAATGTTTTAATCTGTTTTTAAAAATATATTTATTTTCTAAATTTTTAATAAAAATATATATTTTATTTTGGTTAAAAATAAAATATTTTTATATAGTGCTTATTAAGCACTTTAATTTGTCTAACTTATTATTTTAATATATATATAGAGAATTGAGAGTCGAGCATACTATCAGGATGTGCAATAAATAAGAACAATTTTAAAAAATAAAGCAAGCAATTAAAAAAATATACAATTCATCACATTTTCTCTATTTAAATTTCATTCAAAGAACATTCTACAAAATAGAAGTTCTAGACCATCTTTTTTATGAACTTGGTGGTGGAATAATGAAACAACAATGCTTATTACTACACCCACAACTTTTGTAGCCAATAGATTTACAAAATGTTGTACAATCTGCTGCAGTATTGCATCCTTGAGGAACTTGTTCATACCAGTGAAGCCTAATATATGTATAAAAACTAAATAACTATATTTCCTAATATATAAATCAATGGTTGTCTTTACATATTTGGAAAAATTTTATAAGTGAAATAGTATTTATTTTTATACCTAATTAGGAGAATCAGATTAGTTAAAACAATATACATGTAAAGTAAAAACTATATTGTTGGCTTTAAAATCTTAATGGTAGTCTTATTTTATTTTTATTTTTGGAAAGTTATGTATGCATGGAATAATCTTCATAATTTCACCTAATTAGGAGAATATGATTATGATATTTTTAGTATGGGCAGATACACATAAAGTGTTTTAGGTGCTTAGGAACATATTGACTCAGTCATGACCTATGTATCCATCTTTGGATAAAAAGTTTATAAATCGGAACTGAATCATTGAATAGAACCCAAAACACAAAAATTGGTGTGGGTATTTTGTTTGAGAGCCAAAGTTACAGTGGCATTGCTTTTAAAGTGGTCACATGTTTGAATCTCATGTGATACAAAATGTTTATGAGATTCATTACTTTTTTCTAATTTTTCTTTTCCTTCATTTTCTCTCGTGCAACTTGTCTTTTCTTTTATTTACTTCCTTATTCTTGATTTTTCGTCAAGTTTGTTGATTTTTCCTTTTTTTCTCCCATGTATATGTTCATTTCATTTCCCGCCTTTTAATATCTTTTTTGTTTAGTTTTTTACTTCTTTTTTTATATTTTACTTTAAATATATTTTTGATGGATTCCAAATATGATGCTCTTACATTTTATGCTAGGCAGTAATTTTACGTTGAAGGGATATCTCCACCCATTAACACAAAAATTTGGATCCACCATTATATGCTAAATGTATATTTTTATAGTTTCCTCAAAATTATACCGTACCATATATAAAATAGGATATTAATCATCCTTTTGTGCTCTTTTATTGTAAATCTTGTTTTTTGCTGAAAGAAATTATACTAATTCAAAAGTTGACTCACGACATGATATTTAATTGTTGTGTAACATCTCTCAACTAGGAAGAATTAGAAAAGATTTTGAAATTGGAAAATGCTTACTTCCGGGAAGTATACAGAAATCTGGAAACTTTTAAGTTAAAGTGAGTTTAACTGAGTTTTTGGCCAACTTCAAATGAACATAACTCCTATCACATGATGATTTAGGTGTAGTTCTAGATATGGTTGTAAAGCCACTGGAATGATCTTTCAAGCAGCGCCAAATTGCGCAATTTCGAGTTCCTATGAGCTTGTTATGCCTTTCGAAAGTTGGGTTGTTGGATTAAGGGAGGTCCAATACAAATTTGGGAAGTACAAATTCGCCTTTTCGGTACCTAATTATATTAATTCTGTTTGGAGTATTATTTGGGGTGAAATAAGACTTAAATTACTATAGAAAGATTTAGAATTCATGCTAGGGCTTGGAAAACGGAGAAAAGAGCTGAAATCAAGAAATTGCCCAGAACATTTGAGCTTTGTGTGTGGAATTTGTTGGGGGTGATCCCTAAAAAGGTATGCAAGATAACATAGCATTGGATTATCTCACCCACTCGCCAATCATGCTTCAATTCAGTGAATTTTAAGTTTTTGAATGTTAAGAAAGTGAATTCTTGATGAACATTGTTGAAAATTCTATTGAGTTCTTGATGGTTGTGTTGTTGTAGTTTCTTAATTATTTGCTTCATGTTTCCAGGTGAACTTTCAAGTTAAATCTATTGTATGTTGAGTGTACTAATTATTCTATGATTTTGGGGAAAGAACTATTGAAGTTTAGAGGGTTTAGAGATGAAAAACGAAAGAGAAATAATTGAGGTTTTCTGGGCAGGGCTTGGGGCGCTGCGCCTGCCATAGCGCCACAAAATTTTCTCTGAAATTTAAACTCTGGCAAGTCGCGCCAATCAGAGAGCCAGTAGAACCTCTCTGAAGTTTGAGGGCTGGCGCCCCGCACCTCTTAAAGCGTTAAGGACGCAAGTTCTCTCCATCTTCCCGCACTAATTCCTTAGTGATGTATGTATATTTCTTAGTTGATTCCACCACTCTAAGGTACATATACATATTATAAAATCATCCATAAACAAGAAATCATGAACCTCGAATCCATAATCCAAATAAGGAAAAGTCAAGATCAAAGTCAAAGAAATTAAAAGTCAAATCAAGAAGTTAAGAAACAAGTCAGAGCAAGCGATCTTAAAAGGTCAATTTTGAGAATCACATGCACACATACTTCAAGACATGATCACCTTAACTTCATTGAATTCACATTCATATAACCATCAAATAAGCACCTCCACCATATGTGGATAACACATCAATATATCACAATCATATCGAGCCGTGAGTGGCACCCACATTTATCCCCCCCTATGTGAGCGAACCAACCAGTCACAACACCAAGCACATCAATGAGGACTCACGCCTCCCCATCATACTCATTTGGGAATTAGGTTCATTAAATTGAGTATATTAACATATTTCAAGATTCATTCTCTTTACTAATCTTGGTGTCGGAACGTGACACTCCGATCCTCATCATACTATCCTGGTACCGGAACGTGGCACCCGATCCATATTCTATCCTGGTGTCAGAACGTGACACTCCGATCCTCAAATACTATCCTGGTAACGGAACGTGGCACCCGATCCATATTCTATCCTGGTGTCGGAACGTGACACTCCGATCCTCATATACTATCCTGGTACCGGAACGTGGCACCCGATCCATATTCTATCCTGGTGTTGGAACGTGACACTCTGATCCTCATATACTATCCTGGTACCGGAACGTGGCACCCGATCCATATTCTATCCTGGTGTCGGAACGTGACACTCCGACCCTCATATACTATCCTGGTACCGGAACGTGGAACCCGATCCCCTAATCACACTACTTTCGTTCATCAAGCCTTCTTTATACCAAGGCATCATCATTAACAAAGTAGATTAGGGTTTCCTTTTCAAGATTTAGGATTCAATAGGTTCATCATGCTTGTTTTACCACAATTATATAATCACAACATGCAAACACATAATTAAGCATATAGAAGGGTTTACAACACTACCCCATACATATCATTTGCTATTAAGAGTTTACTACGAATAGTATAAAAACCATAACCTACCTCCACCGAAGATTAGTGATCAAGCAAGCAAGTTCCCAAGCTTTGTTCTCTTCTTTCTCTTGATCGTGCGTTTCTCCCTCTCTCTGTCCTTTCTCCTTTTCTTATTCCAACCTCTTTCTCTTACCCTAATTAGCATATAATTAAGTATAAAAGATGAGGACTTAACCCACTAATTAACTCAAGGTTACCTCTTTTAACCCCCAAGTAATTGAGTTATTAATATTGAACCACTAACTTTATAATTATAAGCCAGAATAGTCCAAAACGCCCTTTAAAATAATTACAGAAATCCGACCTAGCCTGGGATTACGCAGCCTGTGACGGGCCGTCGTGCCTGCGACGGTCCGTCCTGCTGCTCCGTCACAGAGTTCAGAGACTCCATTCCATTAAAGGGTCTGTGATGGTCCATCGTGCCCACGTCTGTCCGTCCTGCCATTCCGTTACGAAGTTCAGAGAGTCGATTTCAGTACCCAATTTTCAGAATTCTAAGTATTTTGGAACGAGACACCCTCGACGGTCTGTCGTGCCTATGACGGTCCGTCGTGGGATCCGTCGTCTCAGCCAGTTTTTCCAGAAATAAAATCTGCTGCTCAAAACGACTAAACAGGTCGTTACAATAGATACCAATTTACCCATCGTTCGTCCCCGAACGATCACAAGAAGAAAAACAAGGGCGAAAAGGAGTACCTGAATCTGTAAACAGGTGTGGATATCTTTCTCGCATATCAACCTCCTTCTCCCAAGTGGCTTCTTCAACTGGTCGATTCTTCCATTGAACATTGATGGATGCAATCTCGCTTGATCTCAACTTGCGAATTTCTCTATCTAGAATGGCAACATGCTCCTCCTCATAAGTCAAATTCTCATCGAGAAGAACCGAATCCCAATGAATGATGTAGTTTCCATCCCCATGGTATCTCTTCAACATAGACACATGAAATACCGGATTCACTCTTGACAGTGCCGGGGGTAAGGCTTATTCATAAGCCACCTCCCCTACTCGCTTAAGTACTTCAAATGGTCCAATATACCTGGGCTTAGCTTACCTCTTTTTCCAAACCGCATCACCCCTTTCATGGGCGAAACCTTCAGCAAGACTTGCTCACCCTCCATGAACTCCAAGTCTCTAACCTTTCGTTCTGCATATTCCTTTTGTCTGCTTTGAGCCGCAGAAGCTTTTCTTGAATAGATTTCACCGTCTCTAATGAGTCCCTCAAAAGGTCAGTACCCCAAGGTCTAACCTCAAATGCATCAAACCAACCAATGGGAGACCTACATCTCCTCCCATACAATGCTTCGAAAGGAGCCATATCAATACTTGAGTGATAGCTATTGTTGTATGAGAACTCCGCTAAGGGTAAGAAGTTATCCCAATGACCACCAAATTCTATCACACATGCACGAAGCATATCCTCCAACACTTGAATCGTTCGCTCAGGCTGACCATCGGTCTGAGGGTGAAATGCAGTACTAAGGTCCAACCTAGTACCTAATTCAGCATGCAATGTTCTCCAAAACTTAGAAGTAAACTGCGTACCTCTATCTGATATGATGGAAAGTGGAACCCCATGCAATCGAACAATTTCTGAGATGTAAATTTTGGCTAACTTCTCTGCATTATAAGTCACCTTGACTGGAATGAAGTGAGCAGACTTAGTTAACCTATCAACGATTACCCAAATAGAGTCAAACTTCCCCAATGTCTTTGGAAGACCAACCACGAAGTCCATTGCAATTCTCTCCCACTTCCATTCAGGAATGGGCATTCTCTGAAGTGTTCCTCCGAGCCTCTGGTGTTCATACTTTACTTGCTGACAATTTGGACATTTGGCAACAAAATCAACAATGTCGTGCTTCATTCTACTCCACCAAAAGTGTTGCTTTAGGTCATGGTACATCTTGGTTGCACCAGGATGTATAGAATATCCGGAACTATGAGCCTCTGTGAGAATAGTGTGGATCAAATCATCCACACGGGGCACACATACCCTTTCCTTAATCCTCAAAACACCTTCCTCATCCATTATTGCTTCTTTAGCCTCTCCTCGCAACACCATATCCCAAATTCGGCTTAGCTTCTCATCATCAAACTGTTTTCCCTTGATCTTATCAAGAAAAGAAGATCTCGCCTCCACACAAGCCAACAATCCTCCCTTCTCATTTACTTCTAAGCTCATAAAGTCGTTAGCCAGAGTCTGAACCTCTCTAGCCAATGGGCGTCTAGAAACTTGTAAGTGAGCTAGACTTCCCATGCTCCCTGCCTTTCTACTTAAGGCGTCTGCCACAACATTAGCCTTTCCCGGATGATACAAGATGGTGATATCGTAGTCCTTCAGTAGTTCCATCCATCTCCTCTGTCTCAAATTCAGATCTTTTTGAGTAAAGACATACTGTAGGCTACGATGATCCATGTATACTTCACACTTAACTCCGTATAGATAGTGTCTCCATTGCTTTAAGGCAAACACTACCGTAGCCAATTCCAAATCATGGGTCGGATAATTACGTTCGTGCACCTTTAATTGCCTTGAAGCATAAGCAAGACGTTCTTCTCTTGCATTAGCACTGCACCCAAACCCGAATAGGATGCATCACAATAGATAATGAAATTCTTACCTTCCACTGGCAGGGTAAGGATCGGTGCAGTAGTCAACAAAGTCTTGAGTTTCTGAAAGCTTTCTTCGCACTCGTTCAACCATACGAATGGAACATTCTGTTTAGTCAAGTTCGTCAATTGGGAAGTAATGGAAGAGAATCCCTTGACAAATCGACGGTAGTAGCTAGCTAAACCAACAAAGCTTCTTATTTCTGACACATTAGTAGGTCTTACCCAATTCTTCACTGTCTCAATCTTAGAAGGATCCACCATCACCCCATCCTTAGAAACCACATGCCCCAAGAAGGAAACTGCATCTAGCCAAAACTCACACTTGGAGAATTTGGCATAAAGCTTTTTCTCCCTCAACATTTCCAATACCATTCTCAAATGCTCTTCATGTTCCTTCTTGCTCTGTGAGTATACCAATATATCATCAATAAATACGATCACAAAGAGATCCAGATATGGCTTAAAAATCCCGTTCATCAAGCTCATGAAAGCAGCAGGGGCATTCATAAGACCAAAAGACATTACCACAAATTCGTAATGCCCATACCTAGTTCGAAAAGCAGTCTTTGGCACATCCGTTGCCCGTATTTTCAATTGATGATAAGCGGATCTCAAGTCAATCTTAGAGAAGACACAAGCACCTTGTAACTGATCGAACAAGTCATCAATGCGAGGAATGGGATACTTGTTCTTAATAGTTACCTTGTTCAACTGCCGGTAGTCTATGCACATCCGAAAACTCCCATCCTTCTTCTTCACAAATAACACCGGAGCACCCCAAGGGGATGCACTTGGTCTAATGAAACCTTTACTTAACAACTCTTGAAGTTGGGCCTTTAACTCTCTTAACTCCGCGGGAGCCATTCTATAAGGGGGTATAGAAATGGGGCGAGTACCCGGTTCAAGATCAATGCAGAAGTCAATGTCTCTATCCGGTGGCATACCCGGAAGGTCTGCGGGAAACACATATAAAAACTCACGAACTATCGAGAACGACTCAATTGGAGGTACTTGGGTAGTATCATCCCTGAGATGTGCCAAGAACGCTAAACAACCCTTACTAACCATTTTCTTAGCACGAAGAAAAGAGATGATACGAACCAGATTGGAAGTGTAGTCACCCTCCCACACTAGCAGATCTGTCCCAGGCTTGGCTAACGTCACAGTTTTAGCATTACAATCCAAGATCGCAAAATTCGGAGAAAGCCAAGTCATACCCAGAATTACATCAAAATCAACCATTTCTAAGATAACCAAGTCTACATAAGTGTTGCTCCCCACAAAAGTCACCCAACAAGACCTATACACTTTTTCAACTATCACAGACTCACCCACCGGAGTAGAAACCCGAATAGGCATGTCAAGCAATTCACAATGTAAATTAAGACCATTAGCAATTGCGGAAGATACGTATGAAAATGTAGAGCCAGGGTAAAATAATACAGAAGCCATACAATCACAAACCAAAAGATTACCTGTGATAACAACATCTGATGTCTCTGCTTCCGTCCGCCCAGGGAAAGCGTAACAATGGGCCCTATCACCTGTTTGCCCGTTGCCTCTACCAGGTTGTGCTGCAGTAGTTCCCATTTGTCCGTCACCCCGACCGTTTTGGTGACCACCATTACCTCCGCCACCACGCCCTCCAGAATGACGGCCTCTTCCATGACCACCTCTACCTCTGACTATCTGAGGTCTGTAACTCTATTTTGGACAATACCTCTTAATGTGTCCAGTTTCCCCACATCCATAACATTCTCTGGATTCAAGCATAGGTCTCTCAGAGAAGTGTTGACCGGTATGAGGTGGACCCCCAACTACAATCTATAGTGAAGACTGAATTGGTTAGATTGAGTAACCTCCTGAACCCTGTCCTCTAGAGTAAGAACCATTAAACTCAACTCCCCTTCAAAACCTTTTTGATGTCGATGCCATGGTGAAGTCATCTGGCTTCACTCCTTCCACCTCTATCACGAAGTCTACCACTTTTTGGAAGGATTTTGCCGTAGCCGCTACCTGTAAGGCTGAAATTCGCAATTCTGACCTCAACCCCTTCACAAATCGGCGAATCCGTTCTTGTGGACTGAAACAAAGTTGGGTAGCATACCGGGATAATGCACGAAACTTAGCCTCATATGCAGTAACCGACATCCTACCTTGCTCTAGGCTCAAGACTCATCTCTTTTCCTATCCCTCAAGGTCCGAGGGATATACTTCTCCATAAACAAGCTAGAGAATGATGCCCAAGTCATAGGTGGTGCCTCTGTTGGTTGACACTCAACATGTGACCGCCACCATATTTTGGTGTTCCCTTGAAACTGATAAGTCACAAACTCAACACCAAACCGTTCTACTATACCCATCATGTGTAGTAGCTCATGGCAGTCAACCAGAAAATCATAAGCATCCTCAGATTCAGCACCCTTGAAGACTGGAGGTTTCAATTTCAAGAACTTACTGAAAAGTTCATGTTGATCATTTGTCATTATAGGCCCTGTAGTTAGACGAGGAAACGTGCCTATTTCCAATGGAACATCCATGCGGGGAGCTACAGCAGTTACCTGTTGTACTTTCGGAACCTGAGGTGCTTGTGCAGAAAACACTGGAGGTGTTTGACCTTGATCAGATAACCCACTAAGATAAGCAAGGACCTGATTTATCATCTCTGGGATAGGTTGGGGTGGTAGTTCCTCATTCTGCACTTGCTCAGCTTCCCCTTCCTCACCCTCTCTTACTACTTCTTCAGTCGGTGGAGCAGTCACCGCCCTAGTATCAGATGGGCTAGGTGCTCGTCCTCTTCCTCTAGAGGACGTACTCCCACGACCTCTACCACGGCCTCTTGCCGCTACTCTTCCTCGAGCTACAGCCCCAGTGGCTGGCTCAAAAGCTTCTTGTCTTGCCGATGTTGGTGTTGGCGCAGTCGTTGCTCTAGTTCTAACCATCTACGAAATAGAGTGAAGATGGTCAGATACCAATTTGTATCACCTAGATACCAATTGGATCCAAGTAATAGCACGAAAGAAAGAAAGAATGGAATTTTCCTAAAGTCTTATAGCCTCTCAAAGAAAAGTAAAGGCGTCCCCCTGCCGTTCCTTAAGACTCTACTAGACTCGTTCTTGTGTGATGAGACCAACGAACCTAATGCTCTGATACCAAGTTTGTCATGACCCAAATCGGGCCGTGAGTGGCACCCACATTTATCCCCCCTATGTGAGCGAACCAACCAGTCTAAACCCCATCATTTCAAACATAATGAACTAAATACATTGCGGAAGACTTAAAAACTCATTAACAAAATAAATCAATAACTTCTAAAACTCAAACATTTATTATTATCCCCAAAATCTGGAAGTCATCATCACAAGAACATCTATCCTCAAATTACTAAAGCTAAGAGTATCTAAGAAACTAAACATAAATAATAGCTAGTCTATGCAAGAACTTCAAGGCATCAAGACATGAAGAAGAAGATCCAGTCCAAGCTAGAAGCTTTAGCTCACCCTGAAATCTGGTGTGACGAAGACTGGCTAGAGTTGCGGTTGAGTTGAAGATGACGGTACGTTTGCTGCACTCCTCAAATAACAAAAAGAAAACATACAAGTAGAGCCAGTACAAAACACAGGTACTGAGTAGATATCATCGGCCAACTCAAAATAGAAAACAGTATATATCAGATAATATCATAAAATCAACTACAATACTCAACATGCGGCATTTACAATTACCATAACCCTTGGTCACAACACCAAGCACATCAATGAGGACTCACACCTCCCCATCATACTCATTTGGGAATTAGGTTCATTAAATTGAGTATATTAACATATTTCAAGATTCATTCTCTTTACTAATCCTGGTGTCGGAACGTGACACTCCGATCCTCATCATACTATCCTGGTACCAGAACGTGGCACCCGATCTATATTCTATCCTGGTGTCAGAATATGACACTCCGATCCTCATATACTATCCTGGTATCGAAACGTGGCACCCGATCCATATTCTATCCTGGTGTCGGAACGTGACACTCCGATCCTCACATACTATCTTGGTACCGGAACGTGGCACCCGATCCATATTCTATCCTGGTGTCAGAACGTGACACTCCGATCCTCACATACTATCCTGGTACCAGAACATGGCACCCGATCCATATTCTATCCTGGTGTCGGAACGTGACACTCCGATCCTCATATACTATCCTAGTACCAGAACGTGGCACCCGATCCCCTAATCTCACTACTTTCGTTCATCAAGCCTTCTTTATACCAAGGCATCATCATTAACAAAGTAGATTAGGGTTTCCTTTTCAAGATTTAGGATTCAATAGCTTCATCATGCTTATTTTACCACAATTATATAATCACAACATGCAAACACATAATTAAGCATATAGAAGGGTTTACAACACTACCCCATACATATCATTCGCTAATAAGAGTTTACTACGAATAGTATAAAAACCATAATCTACCTCCACCGAAGATTAGTGATCAAGCAAGCAAGTTCCCAAGCTTTGTTCTCTTCTTTCTCTTGATCGTACGTTTCTCCCTCTCTCTGTTCTTTCTCTTTTTCTTATTCAAACCTCTTTCTTTTACCCTAATTAGCATATAATTAAGTATAAAAGATGAGGACTTAACCCACTAATTAACTCAAGGTTACCTCTTTTAACCCCCCAAGTAATTGAGTTATTAATATTGAACCACTAACTTTATAATTATAAGCCGGAATAGTCCAAAACGCCCTTTAAAATAATTACAGAAATCCGACCCAGCTTGAGATTACGCAGCCTGTGACGGGCCGTCGTGCCTGAGACGGTCCGTCCTGCTGCTCCGTCACAGAGTTCAGAGACTCCATTCCATTAAAGGGTCTGTGACGGTCCGTCGTGCCCACGACTGTTCGTCCTGCCATTCCGTTACGAAGTTCAGAGAGTCGATTTCAGTACCCAATTTTCTGAATTCTAAGTATTTTGGAACGAGAAACCCTCAACGGTCCGTCGTGCCTATGACGGTCCGTCGTGGGATCCGTCGTCTCAGCCAATTTTTCCAGAAATAAAATCTGCTGCTCAAAATGACTAAACAGGTCGTTACACACAAAACTCTATAAATTTAAGCTAAATCTTCAAGTTTAAATGCTCCTCAAAACATGAGCTTAAATTGTATTTCTAAAGCTCTTCCAATTTAAGTTAAATCTTCAAGTTGAAATGCTTCTCAAAAAATGATTTTAATTTGTATGTCACAGAACTCTTCAAATTTAAGTTAAATCTTCAAGTGATCATATATGTATGTCATAAATCTCTTAAAACTTGAGTTAAATCTTCAAATTGAAATGCTGCTTGAGACACGAGCTTAAATTGTGTATCATAAAGCTCTTTAAATTTGAGTTTAATCTGCAAGTTGAAATTCTTTTTTAGCATCATCCTAAACTACATATCATAAATATTTTTAAATTTGAACTAAATCTTCAAGTCAAAATGATCCTTAAGATACAATTCTAAACTGCATGTCGCTCTTGGTCAGCAAGAGTAACACCTGTGTACGATACAAAAAAACACTTCAGTTGAATGAGTGTCAAAAAATCACATGTTCCACCTTGAACTGTCACATGAAATTCGAAATGATAATTATTTTTGTGTTGTGTATTGTCTCATCAAACTTTAGAATTGTACGAAGTACTGATGGGTCAACATGGGGGAAACCCTTATAAAATATGATATTCTTTAGAAACATGAAGTTTTCTAATTCAACCAACTTTACAAATTGAGGTCTTCAAATCAAACAAGTTTGCAAGTTGAAGTTCTGAAGTTATTCAAATCTACAAGTTAAAGTTTCAAATCAATTTTCAAGATGAAGTCTTCAAAATCTCCAAGTATGCTAGTTGAAGTCTTTTAAATCATCAATTCTGTAAGTTGAAATCTTTAAATTCTTCAAGATTAGTTTTTGAATGATAAAATATATTGATAAGGCTTGAAGAGAAGGGCATTTGTGATCATTCAACAATTATTAGATATAAATTTATTGAATGAATTAGATTATATTAAATTCATAAATATATTAGTCCAAATAAATATTATGGATTAATATAATTTGGTTAATTATTTTAAATTCAATAAATATGAATTTAATTAAAGCCCGCTCCATAAAGCTCATATGCCAAGTCACTTAAATTTGATTGAAAAAAAAGAATCCTATTCCGATCACAACTCCTCTAATTTAAAACTATAAATAGGGGTCCTCATAATTTAGAAGATAGAACCAAGAACTCTAACGAAAAAATAGAGAAATATCGTGGACCAAAAGCTACAAATTTCTTTACAAGTGACAAGTTCAATAACTCAAGAACGAGTAAGATCAAGACCACATAATTCCAGATAGAGCTCAAAGTTCTTGAATTCAACTAGAAATCAAGATCAAGATAAAGTTCAAGAACTTTAAAGGTTAAGACCTCCAATTCACGATCAAGCTCGACATCTTTGAATTCAAGAAGATGTCAATATAAAGATAAAATTCAAGTTCAAGTTCGATATCTAGGTCAATATAAGGCCTAAGTTCAAGTTCGATAACGATCAAAATCAAGACCTCCGGATTCAAGATCAAGCTCGAAGCCCTTGGATTACAGTAGAAGTCAAGATCAAGATAAATTTCAAGTGTAAGAACATTCAGGATTACACTAAAAGTCCTTGGATTCAACTAGAAGTCAAAATCAAGATAAAGTTCAAGTTCAAGAACAAACAAGATCAAGATTGTCAGAATTAAGATCAAGATCGAAGCCCTTGAATTCAACTAGAAGTCAAAATCAAGATAAATTTCAAGTTCAAGTTCATGATAAATTCAAGATTGTAACACTCCCACTTTGAAATCATATAGATTGTAACAGTCGCACTTTGAAATCATGGAGATTGTAACACTCGCACTTTGAAATCAATAAACTATTGTTCCGATATTTTGCATACTTGATTATTATTTTTTGGACGCAAATTTTATTGTCTACAACCCTCTTAAATCTTTTTAAGCATAAAAATTGATACAAAATCACAACACTCATAAATGTATTAAAGAATTACCCAAATCATTTTTATAAACCATAGTACTGTGTGAAAGCAAATTTTAGTAGGATAAAACAATTGAGCCTGAAAGAAACAATAAAATTAACGTCTTCGAATTTTCTTTCCACTCTATTCTTTAATGTTATAGTTTCTTAGTTCTAGGATTATGGAGCGATATATGAATGTTAATGTTTTGAATTTTTTAATTGACATATATGATATTCCTTAGTTATTTGACCCAATTTAATAAAAAATTTGTTTTGATAATGATAAAAGATCATCTACAAATTTTAAAATGAACTTAAAAGTGGAAATTCAAGATTGTTATAGAATTAAATAGAGCAAGTTTGTAATCCCGAGCATCGGAAAAAATGTACAATTAGGATGGACATATTCCTAATTCTAGTTAAGTTTCAATCCATAGACATATAGGCGTGAAAGTGACTTCGACAGGCTAAATACAAGTATGTTCAAATTTGGTGTTAGTTTAATTTTGATAACCGTTAATTACAAGTCTTTATAGGTTTGTTACTATATTTTTATCAATTTATTAATTGACAACCAGATATACTTGTTTGTATGTTTTGGATAAACAAAAGTTAAGAGAAGAGAATAAAGGGTTATAAAGTCTAAAAAGTGTGTAAGTACATAGAAGTGTAACTAACTATCATATAGGTACTGTTTTGTAGCCAATATTACAAATCCATTAAAGTTTTATTAAATTTTATTTGAACATATCTAATTTGTTGAGATGTACATAATGAAAAAGTCTATCATTCTTTATGCACACATATGAATTTATATGTAAGTATGAGAGTTGATTATTGATATTAACTTAGCCCTTAATTTACATTTAATTCTTTGATTTGAGTTGAAGATTAGTGCTTGTTCCGAAGAAACTTATTTTGTGATTGATGGGTAATATAATTAATTTGTTTGAAATAAAAGGTGAGTGAGCTTAATTTTATAATTCATACTGTCTCTTAGGTTAAAAAATTAAAAGTTTACTGCTTACTTGATGTAACTTGTATATTGCATTATGGTCAAAAGTTGTATATTTGATGTTTTGATTTGTTATAGTTTTATTTTGGTTGAAAAATCTTTTTACGGAAGAGAATGTATAACTAATTTGAGTAAATTGTGGAAGGTAAAAGAGTGAGAGAAAATCATGAAATGAAAGTAAATCGTGTGTCATTTTTTTGTTCCATAAAAGTTTCATTCTGTTTTTTAAAAAATGTATTTTATTTTCTAAATTTTAAGAAAAAAACTATATTTAAATTGGTGAAAAATAGAACTATTATTATATAGTGCTTATTAAGGTCTTTAATTTATATACTTGTTTTTTTAATATATATATAGAGAGACTTGAGAATCAAGCATACTATCAGGATGCGCAATAAATAAATAAAATTATCAAAACTAAAGCAAGCAATTAAATAATATATAAATCATGACATTTTCTATAATTAATTTCATTCAAAGAACATCTTACAAAATAGAAGTTCTAGACCATCTTTATTTACGAACTTGGTGGTGGAATAATGCAACAACAATGCTTATTATTACACCCACACCTTTTGTAGCCAATAGATTTACAAAAGGTTGTACAATCTGCTGCAGTATTGCATCCTTGAGGAACTTGTGCATACCATCCATTCACACTTTGTTGTTTTTCCATTTCCACACATTTACCCAAATGGCTGAAACTGGAAAGAATTAAGGACAATAAAAGCACACTAGCCAAGAAAGCCTTTGTCATTTTAATAGTAAATGTAAAGTTTGTATAGGTCTTTTCTGGTGAGAAATAAAATAATAAGGCCTATGTAAGTTATATGAGTATATATAGTAGTGAATCCTAATATATGTATAAAAACTAAATAACGATATTTCCTAATGTATAAATAAATAGTTGTCTTTACAAATTTGGAACAATTTTATTACTGAAATAATATTTATTTTTATACGTAATTAGGAGAATCTGATAAGTTAAAACAATATATATATATATATATATATATATAAGAAAAGTAAAAACTGTATTGTTAACTTTAAAATCTTAATGGAAGTCTTATTTTATTTTTATTTTTGGAAATTTATTTATGCATGTAATAATCTTCATAATTACACCTAATTAGGAGAATATTATTATGATATTCTTAGTATGGCAGATACACATAAAGTGTTTTAGGTGCTCAAACACACATTGAATCGTTCATGACCTATATATCCATCCTTAAATATAAATTTTATAAATCAAGACCGAATCATTGAATATAACCCAAAAATAAAATTTGGTGTGGGTATTTTTTTTGAGAGCCGAAGTTAAAATGGCATTGCTTTTAAAGTGATCACATGTTTGATTTGCATGTGACACAAAAATGTTTATGAGATTCATTATCTTTTTCTAATTTTTCTTTTCCTTCATTTTATCTCGTACAACTAGTCCTTTTTTTTTATGCTTCCTTATTCTTGATTTTTCTTCAAATTTGTTCATATTTCCTTTTTTTTGCTTTCATGTTCAATTCCTTCCCTGCCCTTTTTATATCTTTTTTGTTGAGTCATTTGCTTCTTTGTTTATATTTTTCCTTTAAATATATATCATTGATGGATTCCAAATATTATGCTCTTAATTTTATGATAGGTATTAATTCTACGTTGAAGGGAGCTCTGCACCCATTAACAAAAAACTTTGGATCCACACGCCAATAATGCTTCAATTCAGCAAATTTTAAGTTTTTGAATGTTAAGAAAGTAAGTTCTTGAAGAACAATTTTGAAAGTTCTGTTGAGTTCTTCATGCTTGTGTTGTTTTAGTTTCTTGATTATTTGATTCATGTTTCCAAATGAATTTTTGAGTTAAATCTATTGTATTTTGAAGGTACTAATTATCCAAAGAATTTGGGAAAACAACTATGGATGTTTAGAGGGCTTAGAGATGAAAAAAACGAAGGAGAAAATTGGGAGGTTTTTTGGACAGGTCTTGGGGTGTCGCGCCTGCCATAGCGCCACAAAAGTTTCTCTGAACTTTGGCCTCTGGCGTGTCACACCATTCAGAGTGCCAGAGGAACCTCTTTGAAGTTTGAGGGTTGTCTCCCCGCACCTCTTAGAGCGCCTAGGACGTCAGTTCTCCCCATTTCCCCCCCCCCCCCCATCTTCCCATACTAGTTCCTTAGTGATGTACCTATATTTCTTAGTTGATCCCAACACTCTAAGGTAAATCTAAATATCATTAAATCATAAACCTCGAATTCATAATCCAATTCAAGAAAAGTCAATAACAAAGTCAAATAAGTTAAGAGTCAAGTCTAGAAGTTAAGAAGAAAGTTAAAGCAAACGTTTTTCAAAAGGTCATTAGGAATCACATGCACATATACTTCAAGACATGATCACCTTAACGTCATTGAATTCACGTTCATATAACCATCAGATAAGCACCTCTACCATAAGTAGATAACACATCAAATATATCACAATTCTATATCAGTTCTACATTAAAATGAACTTAGGTCAAACTTATCGTTTCTAGGATATAACCACAATTCCTCAATTGACCAACACTTCACTATAATTTGACTTACATAATGATACAAATAAACAATCTAATCAATCTACGCATGAATCCATCATCATTAATTCATATTCAACAAACCCATTTCATAAGGTCAGATTGAGAAGAAAAGTCATGAATTTATGGAGTTTTTCATCTTAAATAATCAAATAAATAACCATATAATCATAATTTATCATAAATTATGAAAACTTGAAAACTATTTTTAAATTGACTTAGGGTGAAGAAAATCGTAGATAAAGGATCACCATACCTATTATATGAGAATCCAATAAATCCCCTTGAAAAATCTTTGAAACTCTTGGTGAAATCAGCCTTGGGAACTTGATGTCTTAAATGGTGTTCTAGAAAGAAGATATTTTGAGAGAGACGGTTTTGATCTAGAGTCTTGAGTTCTAATGATTTGAAAGTCATTAGCTTATGGGTCTACTAAATATTTACAGGAGTTTATTTAACTACTAAACCGATCCCTAAGCCCATAATTTATTAACCATCTTAACCCCGAAAGTCTAACTTAAAATGAAATCACCAAAAACTATCAACACCCACGGTTGCCCATCCACAGACTGTGGATGGGTCTACCGGCCGTAGATGTCCTTTGTTGTTTGTGAATGAGGACTCATTTTCATTCCTACAACAGACCTTGACCAATGAGAAAGACCTACAGGGCGTAGATTGGTCTAAGAGGCGTATATCATGGGTGTAGATGGGGCTCTTTTTACAGATTTTTGGGCAAAGTTGAGGTTCTCCTTAAGGACCCCTTGGGTGTTACATGGGGAGTTGTACCAAGATATTTAACCCCTAAAAAATATTATTCTAAGTGTAGGTGCCCCTTCTACAGTTTTTGGCCTCAACCAACTCACCGAACTTCAACGACAAAGCCTTAGAAAACAGAAGCTCAAATGAGTTGTTTCAAGACGTTATAGTCATTTTTTAACGTTTATCCTCAAAACACTTTACACTAAAAAATAAAGGTCATTTCTCATCTTTTAATAAAGTTACCAACTTCAAACACACATGTGATGCTCTAGTTTCACTAATTCATTTTTAGGGTCATTATAGAAGATTCAAGTATATCTAAATTATCCTTAACGCATTAGATTAAACTTGAAGTTGCAATGATCCTTAAAAAATGAGGTTAAACTTCAAGATAAGATGCTCCATAATGCACAAGCTTAAAATGAAAGTTATAATGATCCTATTCGCACTAGTCTAAACTGCAAGTTACAATGCCTCTACTTGCATGAGGCTAAACTGCATATCACAAAGCTCTTCAAATTTGAGCTAAATATTCAAGTTAAAATGCTCCTCGAAACATGAGATTAAATTGTGTATCATAAAACTCATCAAATTTGAGTTAAATCTTCAAGTTAAATGCTCCTCAAAACATGAACTTAAATTGTATTCACAAAGCTCTTCGAATTTGAGTAAAAGCTTCAACTTGAATGCTCCTCAAATTGTATGTCACAAAGATATTCAATTTTAGTTAAATCTTCAAGTTGAAATTCTCCTCGAAACATGATCTTAGATGTAGGTCACAAATCTCTTCAAATTTAAATTAAATCTCCAAATTGAAATGTTGCTTGAGACACGAGCCTAAACTTTGTATCATATGGCTCTTCAAATTTGAAATCAATATGCAAGCTGGAATGCTTCTTTAGCACGATCCTAAACTACATATCATTAAACTATTTAAATTTGCGCTTAATCTTCACGTCAAAATGCCTATTAAGGTACATGTCTAAACTGCATGTCGCTCTTGGTCAACAAGAGTATAAACTATGTGAGATACAAACAAAACACTCTAGTTGCATGAGTTTCAAGAAATCACATGTTCCAACTTGATTTGTCACATGAAAGTCAAAGCGATAGATATTTTGTGTTGTGTTTCGTCTCAACAAACATTAGAATTGTAATAAGTATTTATGGGTCAACATAGGGGGGAAACCCTCATAAAATAAGTATAACACCCGTATCTAAAACAAACCAAAAATATCTCCAACTAAAACTTAGCCCAAAAAAATTGACTAAGTGTCGATCCACACACAGACCTACGGTCCGTAAGTCAGACTAAGGTTACTTGTTTGTGTCCGTGGATTGAGAATCAGGTTATGCAGCCTTTGAAACTATGGATGGCCAGCACGACCCGTCATTCGATCTAAGGTCTGTACGTCTAACTGTAGGTTAAAGTTATCAGTCAGTTAGGGGGAAAAATTGTTGAGTCAACTTCAAATGGTCATAATTTTTATCACAAAATGACTTAGGTGTCCTTCGACCTATCATATGATAGATAATTGAATTATCTTTCAAGGCCACCGAGTTTGCTAAAATCCGACCTCCGAGTAAAAAATTATGTCTATTTTAGTGAAGGCCTATCGAGTAGACCCAAACAACGGACCGCCGATTGAACGACGGCCTGTCACTCCAATTCCTTGATTGGCCCAAAAACAAAATTTTTAGGTTTTTTTTGTCTTTTCCTAGTTCATTTAACTCCTAAGATACATCGTTTAAGCCCTAAATAATTAGATTTTAGTCAGTTTAATCCTATAAACATAACTAAAAGTTACATAAGTCCAATCATTAATCAAAACTTAGAGAATTAGAAGCAAGAAAGGAGAAAAGGTCAAGAACCCTAGTTCAAGAACAAAAAAGTTCAAGAACCCTCGTTCAAGAATGGAACAAGGTTCCATTAGTCCATACCCAAAATCTAAAGGGTTTTCCGTGGATTTCATTCCGAGGTTTGTGGGATTTTACTAGTAGGTTTCTTTCACCCATTAGATCCCTAGTTTTCAGTTAGGTTCTTGATTCCCTTATCATGACTACACTTAACGTTTCTAGAATTTCATCAATTACCATGAACTAGTTAGTTATATGTGATTACCATGTTATTACTCAATTCATTGCATGAATTTCAGAACCCTAGCTATGCATTTCTTTAGTTCTTGAACTACACATGATAGGCTAGATATTTCAGTTATTCAGATGCCTCAATTATTAATGGATCATTATCAGATTATTGTTGCATTCTCAGTTTGCATGTTAAGTTTTAAGATATCTAGTATTTACATAAATTAAGTCATAATATGTTAATCACTTAATTCATTGGGAGTAGCATGATACCAAGTTGAACTAGGATGTAGCGTACCTAAATAGTCTCAAAACTACTAGCCAAGTAAGTTGTAATTCCCCTCTGTGGGCATCAGTTTAATGATCACGCCAGCATGCCTTTATACCTATGGCAGGGTATATTGGGTCCTCTTTGTGGGCCTATACATCGGACACCACATTTAGCTCATTTGGTTTTATTATAGATTACTAGTAGCTCTCATAGTTTAGCCATACTCTATTGCATTGACCATATTTATAGTTCGATTGGTATTCAATCTCAACATGTTATGAATTTGGTCATTTCATCCAGTTAGCTCAGAATTTAGTATATCACATTCAAACTATTATACTTGTTTTTGTGCTTGTTCAGTTATGTTTTATTACAGATTTACTCTACCTTACATGCTCAGTACCTTTCAAATACTAATGCATACATGCGCTACATCTTCTCGTGATATAGGTTCAAGTTCTCAGCATGCATAACACGCTTAGATCGATTTCCGATCTCCAGTTCAGCATAATTAGTGGTGAGTCCTCATTCTTTGAGGATAATAGTCATGAGTTCATTTTAGTATTTTAGTCCTTTAGTTTTAGTTTTTACTAGACTTAGGTGGGGCTTGCCCCAACATTTCTAGTCAGTAAGAGGCTATTTTTAGACATAGTTAGTTTCAGCTTAGTGTTGAATTAATAACTTCTTTGTATTAAACTAATCAGTTTTCATATATCTCAGTGATAGGATATGGGTATTCCCATTTTTTCATTTTAATTATGATTTAGCTTCCGCCATCAGTTTATTATCTTTAGTATGTTCATGATCGTACCATCAGGGTTTGCTTGGGATCACTTATGGTCCTAGGTCCCGTGTTCGCGTCTCAGGGGTAGCTCGGGACGTGACAATATGAGTTTCTTTAGAAACATGAAGTTTTTTACTTAAACCAAGAATACAAATTGTGGTCTTCAAATCAAACAAGTTTCAAGTTGAAGTTTTCAAATTCTTCAAATCTGCAATTTAAAGTCTCAAATCAATTTTCAAGATAAAGTGTTCAAAACCTCCAAGTATGCTAGATGAAGTCTTTAAATTCTTCAAGTATGTAAGTTGAAGTCTTCAAATTCTTCAAGCCTAGTTTTTGAAAGATAAAATATATCGATAAGACTTGAAGAAAAGGTTTGTGATTATTTAAAATTTATTATATATAAATTTATTCAATGATTCAAATTTCATTAAATTCATAAATATATTAGTTCAAAAAAATATTCTGGATTAATATAATTTGGTTAATTATTTTTAATTCAATAAACATAAATAAAATTAAAGTCTGCTCCATAAAACTCATATGTCATGTCACTTAAATTTGATTGACCGAAGGGAATTCTGTTCCAATCACAACTCCTCTATTTTTAAACTATAATTAGGGGTCCTCTTATTCAGAAGAGAAAAGCAAGAATTCTAACGAAAATCTAGAGAACGCTCATGGATCAAAAGCTGCAGATTTCTTTACAAGCAACAAGTTCAAGAATTTAGGAATAAGCACGATCAAGGCCACCAAATTTCAATTCGAGCTCAAAGTTCTTGAATTCAACTAGAAGTACATATCAAGATAAAGTTCAAGTTCAAGAGATTTCAATATTAAGACCGCCAATTCAATATCAAGCTCGACGACCTTGAATTCAAGAATAATTCAAGATCAATATAAAGTTCAAGTTCAAGTTCGATAATGATAAAGATCAAGACCTCTGGGTTCAAGATCAAGCTCGAAGCCCTTGGATTCATGTAGAAGTAAAAGATCAAGATAAAGTTCAAGTGTAAGAACAATCTGGATCATGCTCAAAGCCCTTGGATTCAACTAGAAATCAAAATCAAGATAAAACTCAAGTTGAAGAACAATCAAGATCAAGATTACCAAATTTTAGATCAAGCTCGAAGCCCTTGGATTCAACTACAAGTAAAAATCAAGATAAATTTAAAGTTCAATATCAAGATAAGATAAATTTCAAGTTTAAGTTCAAGATAAATTCAAGATTTGAACACTCGCACTTTGAAATCCTAGATATTGTAACACTCGCACGTTGTAATCAATAAAACGATTGTTGCGATAATTTTCCATACTTGATTATTATTTCTCGGCACAAATTTTAGTGTCTACAACCCTCTTGAATCTATTTTAAGCAAATACATTGATAATCAAAATCACAACACTCATAAATGTATGAAAAAATTGCCCAAATCATTTTTATAAATCATAGTACTGTGTGAAAGCAAGCTTTGGAGTGATGTCTCTGGTTTTGGTAGGATAAAACAATTTAGTCTGAAATAACAATAAAATTAACATATTCGAATTTTCTTGCTCACTCTATTCTTTAATGTTATAGTTTCTTAGTTCTAGGGTTATGGAGCTACATATGAATATTAATGTTTTGAATTTTTTAATTTACGTAATTTCATTTATGATATTGCTTACTAATTTGATCCAATTTAATAATAATTTGTTTTGATAATTATAAAATATTATCTACAAATTTAAATTGAACTTGAAAGTTGAAATTCAAGATTATTATAGAATTACATTAGCAAGTTTGTAATCATGAGCATCGGAAAAAAAATGCACAACTAGGATTGACATGTACCTAAATTCTCCAAACACATATGGGCGTGAAAGTGACCTTGAACAGGCTAAATACAAGTATTTTAATATTTATTGTTAGTTTAATTTAGATAAAAGTTATTACAAGTTTTCGTTGGTTTGGTACTATATTTTTATCATTTTACTAATTGACAACCACATATTCTTCTGAGTATATTTGGGATAAACAAAAGTTAAAGAAAAGAGAATAAAGGATTATAAAGTCTAAAAAGTGTGTAAGTACATAAGAAAAGTTTAAGTCACCATCATATAGTACTTGTTCTGTAGCCAATATTACAAATCCATTAAAGTTTTATTACATTTTATTTGAACATATCTAATTCGTTGAGATGTACATAATAAAAAAGTATTTCATTCTTTATGCACACATGTGAATTCATATGTGAGTGTGAGAGTTGATTTTTGATGTTAACTTATCCCTTAATTTATATTTAATTCTTTGATTTGAGTGTGAATATTACTTCTTCCGAAGAAAATTATTTTGTGATTGATGGGTATATAATTAGTTTATTTGCCATAAAATACAAGTTTACTGCTTACTTGATTTAACATGTATACCTTGCATTATGATCAAAAGTTGTATATTGATGTTTTAATTTGTTAGAGTTTTATTTTGGTTGAAAAATCTTTTTGTATATTGATGTTTTAATTTGTTAGAGTTTTATTTTGGTTGAAAAATCTTTTTTATGGAAGAGAATGTATAAATAATTTGAGTAAATTGTGGAAGGTAAAAGAGAGAGAAAATCATGGAATTGAATTAAATCGTGTGCAATTTTTTTGTTTCATAAATGTTTTAATCTGTTTTTAAAAAGTATATCAATTTTCTAAATTTTTAATAAAAATATATATTTTATTTTGGTTAAAAATAAAATATTTTTATATAGTGTTTATTAAGCTCTTTAATTTGTCTAACTTATTTTTTTAATATATATATATATATATATATATATAGAGAGAGAGAGAGAGAGAGAGAGAGAGAGAGAGAGAGACTTGAGAGTCGAGCATAGCGTAATAAATAAGTAAATTTTTTTTAAAAAAAATACAAATCATCACATTTTCTCTATTTAAATTTCATTCAAAGAACATTCTACAAAATAGAAGTTCTAGACCATCTTTTTTTACGAACTTGGTGGTGGAATAATGCAACAACAACGCTTATTACTACACCCACAACTTTTGTAGCCAATAGATTTACAAAATGTTGTACAATCTGCTGCAGTATTGCATCCTTGAGGAACTTCTTCATACTAGTGAAGCCTAATATATGTATAAAAACTAAATAACTATATTTCCTCATATATAAATCAATGGTTATCTTTACATATTTGGAAAAATTTTATACGTGAAATAGTATTTATTTTTATACCTAATTAGGAGAATCAGATTAGTTAAAACAATATACATGAAAAGTAAAAACTATATTGTTGGCATTAAAATCTTAATGGTAGTCTTATTTTATTTTTATTTTTTGAAAGTTATGTCTGCATGGAATAATCTTCATAATTTCACCAAATTAGGAGAATATGATTATGATATTCTTAGTATGGGCAGATACACATAAAGTGTTTTAGGTGCTTTAGAACACATTAACTCAGTCATGACCTATGTATCCATCTTTGGATAAAAAGTTTATAAATCGGAACTGAATCATTGAATAGAACCCAAAACACAAAAATTGGTGTGGGTATTTTGTTTGAGAGCCAAAGTTACAGTGGCATTGCTTTTAAAGTGGTCACATGTTTGAATCTCATGTGATACAAAATGTTTATGAGATTCATTACTTTTTTCTAATTTTTCTTTTCCTTCATTTTCTCTCGTGCAACTTGTCTTTTTTTTATTTACTTCCTTATTCTTGATTTTTCGTCAAGTTTGTTGATTTTTCCTTTTTTTCTCCCATGTGTATCTTCATTTCATTTCCCGCCTTTTAATATCTTTTTTGTTTAGTTTTTTACTCTTTTTTTTTATTTTTTACTTTAAATATATTTTTGATGGATTCCAAATATGATGCTCTTACATTTTATGCTAGGCAGTAATTTTACGTTGAAGGGATATGTCCACCCATTAACACAAAAATTTGGATCCACCATTATATGCTAATAAATGTATATTTTTATAGTTTCCTCAAAATTATATCGTACCATATATAAAATAGGATATTAATCATCCTTTTGTGCTCTTTTATTGTAAATCTTGTTTTTTGCTAAAAGAAATTATACTAATTCAAAAGTTGACTCACGACATGATATTTAATTGTTGTGTAACATCTCTCAACTAGGAAGAATTAGAAAAGATTTTGAAATTGGAAAATGCTTACTTTCGGGAAGTATACAGAAATCTGGAAACTTTTAAGTTAAAGTGAGTTTAACTGAGTTTTTGGCCAACTTCAAATGAACATAACTCCTATCACATGATGATTTAGGTGTAGTTCTAGATATGGTTGTAAAGCCCCTGGAATGATCTTTCAAGAAGCGCCAAATTGCAATTTCGAGTTCCTACGAGCTTGTTATGCCTTTCGAAAGTTGGGTTGTTGGATTAAGGGAGGTCCAATACAAATTTGGGAAGTACAAATTCGCCTTTTCGGTACCTAATTATATTAATTCTGTTTGGAGGATTATTTGGGTGAAATAAGACTTAAATTAGTATAGAAAGATTTAGAATTCATGCTAGGGCTTGGAAAAAGGAGAAAAGAGACGAAATCAAGAAATTGCCAAGAACATTTGAGCTTTGTGTGTGGAATTTGTTGGGGGTGATCCCTAAAAAGGTATGTGAGATAACATAGCATTAGATTATCTCACCCACTCGCCAATCATGCTTCAATTCAACGAATTTTAAGTCTTTGAATGTTAAGAAAGTGAGTTCTTGATGAACATTGTTGAAAATTCTATTGAGTTCTTGATGGTTGTGTTGTTGTAGTTTCTTAATTATTTGCTTCATGTTTCTGGGTGAACTTTCAAGTTAAATCTATTGTATGTTGAGTGTACTAATTATTCTATGATTTTGGGGAAAGAACTATTGAAGTTTAGAGGGTTTAGAGATGAAAAACGAAAGAGAAATAATTGAGGTTTTCTGGGCAGGGCTTGGGGCGCCGCGCCTGCCATAGCGCCACAAAATTTTCTCTGAAATTTGGACTCTGGCAAGTCGCGCCAATCAGAGAGCCAGTAGAACCTCTCTGAAGTTTGAGGGCTGGCGCCCCACACCTCTTAAAGCGTCAAGGACGCAAGTTCTCTCCATCTTCCCGCACTAATTCCTTAGTGATGTATGTATATTTCTTAGTTGATTCCACCACTCTAAGGTACATATAAATTTTATAAAATCATCCATAAACAAGAAATCATGAACCTCAAATCCATAATCCAAATCAAGAAAAGTCAAAATCAAAGTCAAAGAAATTAAAAGTCAAATCAAGAAGTTAAGAAGCAAGTCAGAGCAAACGTTCTTAAAAGGTCAATTTTGAGAATCACATGCACATATACTTCAAGACATGATCACCTTAACTTCATTGAATTCACATTCATATAACCATCAAATAAGCACCTCCACCATATGTGGATAACACATCAATATATCACAATTCTATATCAATTCTAAATTAACATAACTTAGGTACAATTCCTCAATTAATAATCACTTTATCATAATTAGATTTAGATAATGATACAAATCAACAATATAAATCATTCTACGCATGAATCCATTATCATTCATTCATAATCAACAAACAAACTACATAAGGTCATATTTGAGAAATTGAGAGAAGTCATGGGTTCATGGAGTTTTTCATCTTAAATCATCAAATAAACAGCAACATAATCATAATTTATAATTTCAAAACATTTGATGCAAGAGCCCGTGAGATTGAGTGAAATCTAGGTTTTTTCATAAACTTTGGAAACTTGAAAAATATTTTGAAATTGACTGTAGGGTGAATCTAACCGTAGATAAAGGATCACCATACCTGTTATATAATAATACAATAAATCCCCTTGAAAAATCTTTGAAACTCTTGATGAAATAAGCCTTGGAAACCTGATGTCTTTAATGGTGTTCTAGAGAGAAGATATTTTGAGAGAGAGGGTTTTGATTTAGAGTCGTGAGTTCTAATGATTTATGTCATTTTTTTAGGGGTATATTAAATATTTATAGGAGTTTATTTAACTAGTAAACCTATCCCCTAAGCCCATAATTAATTAACAAACTTAACCCCCAAAGTCTAACTTAAAATGAAACCACCAAAAACTGGAAGCACCTACGGATTGCCCATCCACAGACCGTGGATGGGTCTACTGGCCATAGATAGCCTTCATTTTTTTATGAATGAGGCCTCATTTTCAGGCCTGCAACAGTCCTTGATCTTTGCCCAAGACCTACGGTGCGTAGATTGGTCTAAGAGGCGTATATCATGGGTGTAGATAGGACTGTTTCTATAGCTTTTTGGGAAAAGCTAAGTTGGGCTCCTCCTCAAGGACCCCTTGGGTGGTACTTGGGGATTCGTACCCAGATTTTTAACCCCTAATAATTATTTTCTATGTATAGGTGTCTCTTTTACAAGTTTTAGGTCTCAACCAACGCACTGAACTTCAACGACAACACCTTAGAACATAGAAGCTCAAATGACTTGTGTCCAGACATTATAGTAATTTTTATTGTTTGTCGATAACACAATTTAAAATAAAATTCAAAGTTCATTTATTATTTTTTAATAAAGTTACCAACTTCAAATACACATGTGAGGCTCTCGTTTCACTAGTTCGTTTTCAGGATCATTATAGAAGAGTCAATGTATATCTAAATGATCCCTAATGCATTAGGTTAAACTTGAAGTTGCGGTGATATTTAACGCTTGAGGTTAAACTTCAAGTTTACAATGCTCTTTAATGCACAAGCCTAAAATTAATGTTATAATGATCCTATTCGCACTAGCGTAAACTGCAAGTTACAATGCCTCTACTTGTATGAGGCTAAACTACACATCACAAAGCTCTTCAAATTTGAGCTAAATATTCAAGTTAAAATGCTCTTCGAAACATGATATTAAATTGCATATCACAAAACTCTATAAATTTAAGCTAAATCTTCAAGTTGAAATGCTCCTCAAAACATGAGCTTAAATTGTATTTCCAAAGCTCTTCAAATTTAAGTTAATCTTCAAGTTGAAATGCTTCTCAAAAAACGATCTTAATTTGTATGTCACAAAGCTCTTCAAATTTAAGTTAAATCTTCAAGTGATCATATATGCATGTCATAAATCTCTTAAAACTTGAGTTAAATCTTCAAATTGAAATGCTGCTTGAGACACGAGCTTAAATTGTGTATCATAAAGCTCTTTAAATTTGAGTTTAATCTGCAAGTTGAAATTCTTTTTTAGCATCATCCTAAAATACATATCATAAAGCTTTTTAAATTTGAACTAAATCTTCAAGTCAAAATGATCCTTAAGATACAATTCTAAACTGCATGTCGCTCTTGGTCAGCAAGAGTAACACCTGTGTACGATACAAAAAAACACTTCAGTTGAATGAGTGTCAAAAAATCACATGTTCCACCTTGATCTGTCACATGAAATTCGAAATGATAAGTATTTTTGTGTTGTGTATTGTCTCATCAAACTTTAGAATTGTACGAAGTACTGATGGGTCAACATAGGGGGAAACCCTTATAAAATATGATATTCTTTAGAAACATGAAGTTTTCTAATTCAACCAAGTTTACAAATTGAGGTCTTCAAATCAAACAAGTTTGCAAGTTGAAGTTCTGAAGTTATTCAAATCTGCAAGTTGAAGTTCTGAAGTTATTCAAATCTGCAAAATATATCGATTTTCAAATCTGCAAGTTAAAGTTTCAAATCAATTTTCAAGATGAAGTCTTCAAAATCTCCAAGAATGCTAGTTGAAGTTTTTTAAATCATCAAGTCTGTAAGTTGAAGTCTTTAAATTCATCAAGCTTAGTTTTTGAATGATAAAATATATCGATAAGACTTGAAGAAAAGGGCATTTGTGATCATTCAACAATTATTAGATATAAATTTATTCAATGAATTAGATTATATTAAATTCATAAATATATTAGTCCAAATAAATATTATGGATTAATATAATTTGGTTAATTATTTTAAATTCAATAAATATGAATTTAATTAAAGCCCACTCCATAAAGTTCATATGCCAAGTCACTTGAATTTGATTGAAAAAAAAGAATCCTATTCCGATCACAACTCCTCTAATTTAAAACTATAAATAGGGGTCCTCATAATTTAGAAGACAGAACCAAGAACTCTAACGAAAAACTAGAGAAATATCGTGGATCAAAAGCTACAGATTTCTTTACAAGTGACAAGTTCAATAACTCAAGAACGAGCAAGATCAAGACCACATAATTCTAGATAGAGCTCAAAGTTCTTGAATTCAACTAGAAATCAAGATCAAGATAAAGTTCAAGAACTTTAAAGGTTAAGACCTCCAATTCACGATCAAGCTTGACATCTTTGAATTCAAGAAGATGTCAAGATCAAGATAAAATTCAAGCTCAAGTTCGATATCTAGGTCAAGATAAGGCCTAAGTTCAAGTTCGATAACGATCAAAATCAAGACCTCCGGATTCAAGATCAAGCTCGAAGCCCTTGGATTATAGTAGAAGTCAAGATCAAGATAAATTTCAAGTGTAAGAACATTCAGGATTACACTAAAAACCCCTGGATTCAACTAGAAGTCAAAATCAAGATAAAGTTCAAGTTCAAGAACAAACAAGATCAAGATTGTCAGAATTAAGATCAAGATCGAAGCCCTTGAATTCAACTAGAAGTCAAAATCAAGATAAATTTCAAGTTCAAGTTCATGATAAATTCAAGATTGTAACACTCCCACTTTGAAATCATATAGATTGTAACAGTCGCACTTTGAAATCATGGAGATTGCAACACTCGCACTTTGAAATCAATAAACTATTGTTCCGATATTTTTCATACTTGATTATTATTTTTTGGACGCAAATTTTACTGTCTACAACTCTCTTAAATCTTTTTAAGCATAAAAATTGATACAAAATCACAACACTCATAAATGTATTAAAGAATTACCCAAATCATTTTTATAAACCATAGTACTGTGCGAAAGCAAATTTTAGTAGGATCAAACAATTGAGTCTGAAAGAAACAATAAAATTAACGTCTTCGAATTTTCTTTCCACTCTATTCTTTAATGTTATAGTTTCTTAGTTCTAGGATTATGGAGCTACATATGAATGTTAATGTTTTGAATTTTTTAATTGACATATATGATATTCCTTAGTTATTTGACCCAATTTAATAAAAAAAATTGTTTTGATAATGATAAAAGATCATCTACAAATTTTAAATTGAACTTAAAAGTGGAAATTCAAGATTGTTATAGAATTAAATAGAGCAAGTTTGTAATCCCGAGCATCGGAAAAAATGTACAATTAGGATGAATATATTCCTAATTCTTGTTAAGTTTCAATCCATAGACATATAGGCGTGAAAGTGACTTCGACAGGCTAAATACAAGTATGTTCAAATTTGGTGTTAGTTTAATTTTGATAACCGTTAATTACAAGTCTTTGTAGGTTTGTTACTATATTTTTATCAATTTATTAATTGACAATGTAATGACCCGAAAAGTCATTAATAGAATTTTTTATAAAAAAAAATATAGTTTCATCCTCCCGATAATTAACCCGTGTCATTTATGATAACTCGATGAAGTGGGTGTGAGAATTTTAAATTATTCGATAACTCGATTAATTAGTTGACATACATTTATTAAGTAATTGATTTTAACTTAATTGATGGTTAATGGGCCAAACTTATAATTAATGTAATACTTAATTTCACTTGGCCCAGATATTAAAAAAAAGGTTAATGAATTTGTTAATTTCAATACCTAATTATTTTATTTAAGAAAAGAGGAAGGAAAAGAAAGAAACGGAGAGTATAAACTCCTCCGTGCGGAGCGTGGACTGCCGCCTCTAATTGAGTTAAGGTGAGATTTTTCTTATTCAAAAGTTGTTACAATAATCAAAGTCATTAATTACTAAGTTTTTAAAGTATGAAATATGCTATTTTAGATGAAATTAATTAAGGAGTTGAAGGTTAGTAATGTTGGTAGATTAGGTAGTATTTCTAATTCTTTTATTGCTATGTTACTAATGATTATTGGGTGCCATAATTGAGTAATTATGCTTGAGAATTGGGATTTATATATAAGGCGTAGGAATTTGAAATTCTTAGATTGTTGTTTACCATTAGTTGTTCATAATATGATTTCAGTGTTTTCAAAAAAAAAATCCATGGTAACATATTTGATTCGAGGTTTGATATATTGTTATATCTAATTAAATTTTGGGGGTATTTTATTGTAAGAAAAGTATTAGGGTTGTGGTGTTTGGAGAAATTATGACTTAACTCAAGGTTCGAATTTGAGAAATATGAGAGTTGGAATATTAATTGGCATCAAGATTAGGAACGTGATTATAAATTGGGGTTGAGTTATTGAATATACACGTAGAAATATGGGTGTTGTTGATTTTGGAATCTTATTGTGATTAATTATTTGGCTAGATTTATTTGATTTGCAAGTTCAACAAATGGAAAAGACTCAAGTTCTGGAGTAAATTCTTGTTGGATTCAGGCAAGTGGATTTCTAAACTCTTGTTAAGTGTATGAAATGTGTGTATTTACTTGTGGTATATGTTTGGGAGTAACGGGATTGGTGATGGGTTTACTTGTCCACATTGGTTAATTCTAATGATGAAAAAAATGGGGATAACAAAAGGCAATGTGCTTAATTGTTTATGTGTGATGTGTTGAGAAAGGGTTGAAGACTTGTTGAATCATTGTTGATGTAACTTCATGTTTGTGTGGTTGTGAACTGTGCGACGTTATGAAAATGGTCATCTCCTCATTATTTGTGTGAACTTCTCATCTGCATTATTCTGAGGCATCGGTTGTGACAAGTGTTATGTGCATTGAGATAGAATGGGTACTTAAGAGGATGTACCATTTCGAGGGACGTATCGTGCGCCGCGATTGATACTATCTTTCGAGGGACGTATCGCGCGCCGCGATGGTTACTATTATCGAGGGTTGTGTCGTACGCCGCGACAGATGCATGGACAGATATGTCCCCCATGGGTCCCGGACTGAGAGACAGCGGGTGTGTATCACTAGGTCAGACATGCATCATTATACTTGACATTGCATTACACATACTTATCATTGGTGAACTTGATATTGTGTTTTGCTGATCTTGTGATTGACTTTCTGCGAAATTTGTGATTGATGAAACTGAGCTTGTTATTGAGGATATGTAATTTGTTGAATTGTTGTTGTTGAGGGTATATAATTTGTTGAAGTGTTGTTATCGAGGATATGTAATTTGTTGAAGTGTTGTTATCAAGGATATGTAATTTGTTGAAGTGTTGTTATTGAGGATATGTAATTTGGTAAAGTGTGGATTGTAGGATGTATATGTAATTTGTCTTAAGTGTTGTTGTAGAGCTACGTTCTATGTAAATATGAACTGTTAGGTTAGACTGAATTTTATGCAGTTTGTAATTGTGGAGGTTTGGTTGGGGTGGTAGGAGTACCCGTATTTCATCCCCTTAGCTTGTGTTTAGACGTTTACTTGCTGAGTACCATGTGGTTTGGTACTCACCCCTTGCTTCTACAAATTTTTGTAGGTTATGAGCCTGGATTTTTGTTGTACTTCTCATTCTTTTCTTTTCCGAGGCTTCTTGGAGATTTGTCAGGTAGTTGTTTCCATCGCAGCAAACTTTCTTCTCCTTAATTATGTTCTTGTTCTATTCTAGAAACAAGTTCATTTGAGACTTGAGTTTTCTTTTGAATCAATTGTAATACTTTAGAGGCTTGTACACGTGACAACCAGGTTTTGGGGTATAATATAAGTCGATAGTAAATTTTCCACATTTTATTGTAAAAATTTGAGTTTTAGGATGACTTGTCTTGGTGGGATAAGACAAGTGCCATCACGCCCATTTTTGGGTCGTGACAAAATGGTATCAGAGCCCCAAGTTCATAGGTCTCACGTGTGTACAAGCCGAGTCTAAGTAGAGTCTTGAGGATCTGTACGGAGACGTCTGTACTTATCTTCGAGAGGCTATAGTGACTTTTAAGAAAAATCTTCACTTCTTGGATCTCAATCGTGCGTATTTGGTTTAGTTTTGACTATCATCGCTTCATTCCATTCCCTCTCATTTTGTGATGACTCGTGTGTAGTTCCTCATGTCACTAGTTGGTGTTGCGTATGGATTGAATGATAGATTTGGTACTAGGGTTGAAGTGATATACTTATGAAAATAATGTGTGGTTCGATAATTGAAAGTGAACCAATTAAACTGATGGCAAGATAATGTTCAATGCAACTTGAGAAAACACAGTAAGATAAATTGTCGTAATATGTATGAGTTTCTTAGTGAATGATAAGAATGTTGTTACACCAATTGAGGTCAGATCCTCTTTTGTTGTTTTATAGATTGAGTGTATACCAAAGGTGGTTATGAAATGACTATTACAATGGTACCAATTTCTCACTTGGTTAAAGTTATGTTTTTTTTTGCTACTCTTGTTATGGACCTGATCTATAAAAAAAATGCACATCACGTTAGACGAGAAGCCGAACCAATTTGGTAGCGTATTATATATAGTTAGTTAATGGCTAGAAACGTGTGGGCTATTTGGGTATAATCTTTTCGATAGGTATGATGTGTTCTAGTGGTGGATTTAACAGACTTCACAATATGGCACTAGTGGTATATGAAAATGGATATGTTGATTGTTAAGTGTGAATAATAAATACCTAAAGAGTTATTAGTTGTATCATATGTTCAGATAATTAGATTTGGTATTGAATAAGGTTTGAGAAACCAACTAGTTTGTTACTACGGATGCTTGAGCTAAGCGTAATTTATAAGGAAGCATTTAGTGTGGATCTTTAGTACGATATTAATGTGTTAGAGTTGAGAAGTCTATTCAGAGGATTCTAAATGAGGATCAATAATTTCATTTTAAGGTCCAAGGGAATGGATAGATACCATAATGACAAGCTTATGAGTAAATGAAGTCTCAGAGAGTATACTTGTGTGAAGGGAATTGAAAATCTTAATAAAAAAGTGCATATGATATTGAGTTAGTCTTGTGAATTTTATTGGTAAAGTTGGTTTTGAGATGTCATGGCAATGACAAAGATTACTCTATGGTGATGGCAAGGGCTAAACGAGCATAATGGTAGTAAGAGTTTGTGATGGATTGAGATTGGGATGAGCTATATGACAAAGATAGTTTGTTAAATGGATTTTTGTATAGTAATGACAACTTGCGAGTATATAATGTTATGGTTTGCTATAGTTCGATGAGTAGTCTGGTTTCAAGTAAAGTTATAGGAGGTGTTGCAACACTGCTCGAATAGAATTTAAAGGAGCTAGAGTCATAATGAAAAAATAATACTAATAAATAAATTAGCTGATATAGTGTAGCCTTCGAAAAGAGGTGAGAGTAAGAATATTTTCTTTTATTGCAAGGGCTAAAGAGGTATATTCACATGGGTTGAGAATTAGATTTAGAGACACATGATTTCACCCATATTTTCTTTGATTATGGTAATATATAGTGTCACAAGATCATCAGATTGGTTAAAAACTATTGGATAAATCTTGAGAAAGGAGTGAACGATCGTTCATCTCGAGTATAATAATTAGTTCGTTTGTGGTTTTGAGTTTTATAATGAATATGGTAGAATTTTAGCGAAAGATATGATAAGGTCGATGGAGAGGTGATCAATGAAAAGCTAAGATGCGTGAATTAAAAAAAATCTTTAAGGTATGAGCTAATGTTAATAGATAATGAGATTGTTTTACATGGTTGGGATTAAAAAAATCAAAGATTTTCATTGTGAGTTTAGAATTGTGGTAATATGTTTTGTCAAGGTATGAATTGGTAAGGGGTAAGAAATGGTTGATCACATTGAGTATGAAGCATTTGAAGGACTTAAAAATAATTTGAGTAGTAAATTTGGTTACTTTTGATTGTTATACCTAAGGAATGGTTTTAGTTGAAGTTTTTATTTAAAGGATAAGGTAAAAATGTCATGTGTTGTTGGACAAAGAATAAGACTTGTAAGTGAGTTAGAAAATAATAAATAAATAAAACAAAATTTTGATGTATTGAAGAGTTTGAGATTTTTTTTTAAATTTCTGTCATGCGAAGAATTTAAGAGTTTAAGAAAAATGAAGGAATAAGAACTCTCGTATAAGGCCTTGGTTTGTACTTGAAGTATTTATTGATTTTTATCTATGAGTATAGATATGAATGTGGGATGTGAACTAGTTCGGTATAGACTTACAAGAAAGTTATCATCGCCTTTTCTAAAGATTGAATTTTTGGTTGGGTGACAAGCAATTAGGTGTGAAAGATTTATGTGGTTATATCGAGGTAGATTGTCCCAATTATGATAGGTAACTTAATAATACGTAACAATATGAACCTATAGTTAAACAGGGTTATTAAGGATTTTGAGGGGATTGAGATTACTATTTTTATGAGACAACATAGACTGTCATGCTATGTTACATAGACATTTGACGGTGATTAGAGGTTAGAGCTTATAGTATACAAAATTATTGGAGTGACCACGGATTTCGTTGAGTTTTGGCATGAGGTACATGATGGTATGAATGGTAGTGGGAATGTATGTAAAATTATGTGCGAAGTTGACATTGGATGTGATTCAATTAGCTTACTTCGATGGAAAAGTATTTTGAAAATAGTGCTATCAGTATTAGGTGTGACTCATATATGTCATGTAATGCTTAAATGGAAAAAGAGAGAGAGAGACAGATTTTGAAATTTGTAGAGGCTACAATGTGTTTTATATGGAGATTTTGATACTAGGGACAGTTTCAGAGTAAGGTAAATGGTTGGTGTAGTTATGATTTTTGTTTATTTTTAGAGTGTTGGCTTCAATGGAGTACTTGAAAAAGTATGTGAAATTTGATTAACCAAGCATTTGTTATGTTGTGATGGGAGGTCAGACTGGTTGATTGTGGATGGTTAAAAATCAAGAGATGGAGTCAGATAAATGGGATTTAACTTATAAGGTTCCTATGGAGGAACATCTTGTTTTATTCAACCTTGCTTCTATATATTCTTATGTGAACAACTACTTCATTCTGGACATGATTTAGAGTATGATTCTGATTCTACGTTCGTGTGTGTTTTCGCTTCTATGGGTGAATTCTTAGTGGTGGATCAGGTGTACCGATCGTTAGATTTTTCTCCTAGTAGGATGACATCCTTGGTTAAACTTTTTCATTTTAGATATGATATATTTGATGTTTTTTGAGATAGTAGAAGTATACTAGTAGTTCTACACGCACGACCTCTCTTATGAGAATGTATAGTTTTCATGAATAGTTATAGTTATCCAACAATGTTATTAAAGGTTCTAGATCTTAGAATATACCACTTGTTAGGTGTTTACTAATCTTGTTCTTCTTTGAGTTAGATATGTTTGATCAGCCATTGATTAGTAGCCAATGTCCAAAGATCGAGTTTTATAGAAAAGGTTCATGGGATACTTATGTTGTGAGAAAGGAATCTTGAAAAGATTTAAATGGTTTGAGCAATATGACGATTTGATGGTTGCTTCACGTTCGTTGTTAGCTTTAACCAGTATTGATTCTGAATTCTCTCGAAGTAATGTGACAAAGGGTTTGTCCTGATGGTGTGTTGTTGTTTGTAAGATTTCTTTTCAAATTGAGTTCATAGGTTAGTCTGTATGATAATCAATCCTGATATGTGAATCGGTTAGATTTTGATTTGAAAGTTAAGTTCATAGTAATTGATTTTGATGAAATGGTCTTAAAGAGGAGCTCACTTTTAGAGATAAATATTGACTATGGAAATTATACCTCAGGTTTTGGTAATGTCAAATATTCTTTCTTCTTCTTCCTTATGTTCGAGGACGAACATGATTTTTAGTGGTGGATAATGTAATGACCCGAAAAGTCATTAATAGAATTTTTTATAAAAAAAATATAGTTTCATCCTCCCGATAGTTAACCCGTGTCATTTATGATAACTCGATGAAGTTGGTGTGAGAATTTTAAATTATTCGATAACTACAATTAATTAGTTGACATACATTTATTAAGTAATTGATTTTAACTTAATTGATGGTTAATGGGTCAAACTTATAATTAATGTAATACTTAATTTCACTTGTCCCAGATATTAAAAAAAAGGTTAATGAATTTGTTAATTTCAATACCTAATTATTTTATTTAAGAAAAGAGAAAGGAAAAGAAAGAAACGGAGAGTATAAACTCCTCCGTGCGGAGCGTGGACTGCCGCCTCTAATTGAGTTAAGGTGAGATTTTTCTTATTCAAAAGTTGTTACAATAATCAAAGTCATTAATTACTAAGTTTTTAAAGTATGAAATATGCTATTTTAGTTGAAATTAATTAAGGAGTTGAAGGTTAGTAATGTTGGCAGATTAGGTAGTATTTCTAATTCTTTTATTGCTATGTTACTAATGATTATTGGGGTGCCATAATTGAGTAATTATGCTTGAGAATTGGGATTTAAATATAAGGCGTAGGAATTTGAAATTCTTAGATTGTTGTTTACCATTAGTTGTTCATAATATGATTTCAGTGTTTTCAAAAAAAAAATCCATGGTAACATATTTGATTCGAGGTTTGATATATTGTTATATCTAATTAAATTTTGGGGGTATTTTATTGTAAGAAAAGTATCAGGGTTGTAGTGTTTGGAGAAATTATGACTTAACTCAAGGTTCGAATTTGAGAAATATGAGAGTTGAAATATTAATTGGCATCAAGATTAGGAACGTGATTATAAATTGGGGTTGAGTTATTGACTATACACGTAGAAATATGGGTGTTGTTGATTTTGGAATCTTATTGTGATTAATTATTTGGCTAGATTTATTTGATTTGCAAGTTCAACAAATGGAAAAAACTCAAGTTCTGGAGTAAATTCTTGTTGGATTCAGGCAAGTGGATTTCTAAACTCTTGTTAAGTGTATGAAATGTGTGTATTTACTTGTGGTATATGTTTGGGAGTAACGGGATTGGTGATGGGTTTACTTGTCCACATTGGTTAATTCTAATGATGAAAAAAATGGGGATAACAAAAGGCAATGTGCTTAATTGTTTATGTGTGATGTGTTGAGAAAGGGTTGAAGACTTGTTGAATCATTGTTGATGTAACTTCATGTTTGTGTGGTTGTGAACTGTGCGACGTTATGAAAATGGTTATCTCCTCATTATTTGTGTGAACTTCTCATCTGCATTATTCTGAGGCATCGGTTGTGATAAGTGTTATGTGCATTGAGATAGAATGGGTACTTAAGAGGATGTACCATTTCGAGGGACGTATCGCGCGCCGCGATTGATACTATCTTTCGAGGGACGTATCACGCGCCGCGATGGTTACTATTATTGAGGGTCGTGTCGTGCGCCGCGACAGATGCATAGACAGATATGTCCCCCATGGGTCCCGGACTGAGAGACAGCGGGTGTGTATCACTAGGTCAGACATGCATCATTATACTTGACATTGCATTACACATACTTATCATTGGTGAACTTGATATTGTGTTTTGCTGATCTTGTGATTGACTTTTTGCGAAATTTGTGATTGATGAATACTGAGCTTGTTATTGAGGATATGTAATTTGTTGAATTGTTGTTGTTGAGGGTATGTAATTTGTTGAAGTGTTGTTATCGAGGATATGTAATTTGTTGAAGTGTTGTTATTGAGGATATGTAATTTGGTAAAGTGTGGTTGTGGAGGATGTATATGTAATTTTTCTAAGTGTTGTTGTAGAGTTACGTGCTATGTAAATATGAACTGTTAGGTTAGACTGAATTTTATGCAGTTTGTAATTGTGGAGGTTCGGTTGGGGTGGTAGGAGTACCCGTATTTCATCCCCTTAGCTTGTGTTTAGACGTTTACTTGCTGAGTACCGTGTGGTTTGGTACTCACCCCTTGCTTCTACAAATTTTTGTAGGTTATGAGCCTGGATTTTTGTTGTACTTCTCATTCTCTTCTTTTCCGAGGCTTCTTGGAGATTTGTCAGGTAGCTGTTTCCATCGCAGCAAACTTTCTTCTCCTTAATTATGTTCTTGTTCTATTCTAGAAACAAGTTCATTTGAGACTTGAGTTTTCTTTTGAATCAATTGTAATACTTTAGAGGCTTGTACCCATGACAACCAGGTTTTGGGGTATAATATAAGTTGATAGTAAATTTTTCGCATTTTATTGTAATAAGTTGAGTTTTAGGATGACTTGTCTTGGTGGGATAAGACAAGTGCCATCACACCCATTTTTGGGTCGTGACAGACAACCAGATATACTTGTTTGTATGTTTTGGATAAACAAATGCTAAGAGAAGAGAATAAAGGGTTATAAAGTCTAAAAAGTGTGTAAGTACATAGAAGTGTAACTAACTATCATATAGGTACTGTTTTGTAGCCAATATTACAAATCCATTAAAGTTTTATTAAATTTTATTTGAACATATCTAATTCGTTGAGATTTACATAATGAAAAAGTCTATCATTCTTTATGCACACATATGAATTTATATGTAAGTATGAGAGTTTATTATTGATATTAACTTAGCCCTTAATTTACATTTAATTCTTTGATTTGAGTGTGAAGATTACTGCTTGTTCCGAAGGAACTTATTTTGTGATTGATGGGTAATATAATTAATTTGTTTGAAATAAAAGGTGAGTGAGCTTAATTTTATAATTCATATTGTCTCTTAGGTTAGAAAATTAAAAGTTTACTGCTTACTTGATGTAACTTGTATATTGCATTATGGTCAAAAGTTGTATATTTGATGTTTTGATTTGTTATAGTTTTATTTTGGTTGAAAAATCTTTTACGGAAGAGAATGTATAACTAATTTGAGTAAATAGTGGAAGGTAAAAGAGTGAGAGAAAATCATGAAATGAAAGTAAATCGTGTGTCATTTTTTTGTTCCATAAAAGTTTCAATCTGTTTTTTAAAAAATGTATTTTATTTTATAAATTTTAAGAAAAAACTATATTTAATATTGGTGAAAAATAAAACTATTATTATATAGTGCTTATTAAGGTCTTTAATTTATATACTTGCGTTTTTAATATATATATATATATATATATATATATATATATATATATATATATATATATATATATAAAAGTAAAAACTATATTGTTGACTTTAAAATCTTAATGGTATTCTTTTTTTTTTAGAAATTTATTTATGCATGTAATAATCTTCATAATTACACCTAATTAGGAGAATATTATTATGATATTCTTAGTTTAGGCAGATACACAAAGTGTTTTAGGTGCTCAAACACAGATTGAATCATTCATGACCTATGTATCCATCCTTGAATATAAATTTTATAAATCATGACCGAATCATTGAATATAACCCTTAAAATAAAATTTGGTATGGGTATTTTGTTTGAGAGCCAAAGCTAAAATGGCATTGCTTTTAGAGAGTCACGTGTTTGAATCTCATGTGACACAAAATGTTTATGAGATTCATTATCTTTTCTAATTTTTCTTTTTCATTCATTTTATCTCGTACAACTTGTCCTTTCTTTTTTTAATAATTCCTTATCCTTGATTTTTCTTCAAGTTTGTTGATTTTTCCTTTTTTATCACCCATGTATATTCTTCATATCTTTTTTGTTTAGTTTTTTTATTCTTTGTTTATATTTTTCCTTTAATTATATTTTATTGATGGATTCCAAATATTATGCTCTTACATTTTATGAGAGGAAGAAATTTTACGTTGAAGGGAGTTCTGCACCCATTAACACAAAAATTTTGATCCACCATTATATGATAGTAAATGTATGTTGTTTTAGTTTCCTCAAAATTATATCGTACCATACATTAAATTGGTTATTAATCATCCTCTTGTGCTATTTTATTGTAAGTATTGTTTTTTTCTGAAAGAAATTATACCAATTCAATAGTTGACTTATGACATGATATTTAATGGTTGTTTAACATCTCGCAATTATGAAGAACTAGAAAAGAGTTTAAAATCTGAAAGTAGTTACCTTTGGGAAGTATAAGGAAATCTGGAAATTTTTATGTAAGTTAAAGTGAGTTTTTTGTCAACTTCAAACAAACATAACTCCTATAACATGATGAATTAGGTGTAGTTCCAGATATGGTTGTAAAGCATTTGGAAATATCATTCCAGTGCCGCCAAGTTTGCGCGATTCCGAGTTCGTATGAGCGAGTTATGCCTTTCTGAAATCGGGCTCTTGGATTAAGGGAAGTCCAATCTGGATTTGGGAAGGGCAAATTTGACTTTCCCTTACCTAATTATATTAGTTCGCTTTGGAGGGATTATTTGGGGTAAAATAAGACTTTATTTAGTTTAGAAAGATTTAGAATTCATGCGATGGTTTGGAAAAAGGAGAAAAGAGAAGAAATCAAGAAATTGTCGAGAGCATTCGAGCTTTGTGTGCGGAATTCATCGAGGGTGATCCCTAAAAAGAAATGTGAAATAACATAGTTTTGGTTTAGTTCACCCAGAGTGCATGAGGAACACCTTTAAATTTTGAGGTTGGCGCCCCGTACCTCTTAGAGCGCCAGGGACGCCAATTCTCTCAATTTTCCCCCATCTTCCCGTACTAGTTCCTTAGTTATGTACCTATGTTTCTTATTTGATTCCAACACTCTAAGGTACATATAAACATCATGAAATCATTCATAAATGTGAAATCATGAACCTATAATCCATAATTTATTTATAAAAAGTTAAGATTAAAGTTAAAGAAATTAGGAGTCAAGTCTAGAAGTTAAGAAGCGAGTCAAAGCAAACGTTCTTAAAATGTCAAATTAAGAATCACATGCACATTTACTTAAAGACATGATCACCTTAACTTCATTGAAATCACATTCATATAACCATCAAATAAGAACCTCCTCCATAACTGGATCACATATCAATATCACAATTCTATATCAATTCTACATTAACATGAATTTAGGTCAAACTTGTCATTTCAAGGATATAACTACAATTCATAAATTCACCAACACTTCAGCATAATTAGACTTATATAATGATACAAATCAACAATCTAAATCAATCTATGCATGAATCCATAATCATTCATTAATAATTAACAAACCCACTATAGGAAATATCGAAGGAAAATAATATCTTTAGAGAATGCTCAAGTTTATTTTAAGCTACTTAAGGCCACATGAGATGATTACAATCATCAACTACATCACTACTTATACTACTCAAAATAGAAAACAAAAAGTCCCGCACAAATAACTAAATACATGTATCGCAATGTACTAGATACATGTACTACAAAATTCTGCCGAGACTACTTGAAAAACAAAAAGACAATTTTAGAAGACTTAACATTGATGCATTAATTCCAACACTCCCCCTTAATGCATTTGCTTGGTAAATCCAATGCATTCTCGAAGATAGAAAAAATTTTCTCTAGGAAGTGCTTTGGTGAAGATGTCAACAAGTTGTTTTCCTGTCTGACAATAATGCAACTGAATTTCACCTTTCTCTAGTGATTCTCGGATAAAATGATACTTCATGGAAATATGCTTTGATTTTTCATGGTTGATTGAATTCTTGGAAATTGGAATTGCTTATTTGTTATCACAATACAGAACAATCCCTCTTTTTTGTTTTTCACCAATGTCTTCAAATATTCTCCTAAGCCAAATAGCTTGAGAAGTAGCCTTGGATGCTGAAACATATTCTACTTCAGCAGTGGATTGCGCAACAACACTTTGGTTTTTTATAACTAAGAACAAATATTTGATTCAAATAAGAAAGCATAACCAGGAGTACTCTTCATGTCATCTATACTTCCAGCCCAATCATTATCAACATAACCAATTAAGTTCAAAGCTCCACCAAATTTGTACATCATCCCATAATCCATTGTTCCTTGCAAGTAGCGAATAGCACACTTTTCAGCTCGAAAATGCAATTGGCTTTGTTCTTGCATGAATCTGGATAATAAACTAGCAGGAAACATAATATCTAGCCTTATTGAAGTAAGATATAGCAAACTTCCAATCAAGCTCCTATAAAGTGAGCTATTAGCTTTCTTTTCTCCGTCATCTTTTCTAATCTTCTCATTTGCTGCTAATGGTATGGCCACAGACCTGCAATCCATCATTTTGAATTTTTGAAGAATACTTTTAGTATACTTCTTTTGAGAAATGAAAATTCTTTCTTTCACTTGAGAAACTTCGATGCCCAAGAAATAATTTAGAAACCCAAGATCACTTATTTGATAAGCTTGCATCATATATTGCTTGAAATTTTGCATAATCTTTACATCTATTCCTGTAAAGAGTAGATCATCCACATAGAGACAAACAATGATAATACTGCCATGTTCTTTCTTCACATACAATGTGGCTTCACTTTTACTTCTCTGAAAAAAAATTTTAGAAAGTATGTATCAATTTCATTGTACCAGGATCTTAGATCTTGCTATAGCCCATAAAGAGATTTTTTTAGCCTGTACACTTTTTCTTCTCCCCCTTGAATAAAAAATCCTTGAGGTTTCTCAACATAAATCTCTTCATCAAGTTTTTCATTCATAAATGCAAATTTAACATCAAGTTGAAATAAATTCCATTTCTTTTGTGCAGCAACAACAATTACAGTTCTAATTGTCTAATGACAAGCAACTGGAGAAAAAGTTTCATAAAAATCAATACCTGTTTTTTGCATGAAGCCTCTAGCAACCAACCTTGCTTTGTGCTTTTGAATATGTCCTTCCTGATTGAGTTTCATTTTGTGAATCCATTTTAGACTTACAACTTCTCTTTGTTTATTCCTCCGCTAGTACCATTTTGTTGCATGTCCTTTGGACACTCTCGCATGAAATACCAAGTCTAACCACACTTGAAACAACCCATGTGTCTTAAAACAAATACATGAGTGATATACCATGATATTAGGATACATTTAACGCTTAAAAAAGAACTAATCTAGATATGAGTGTATTTTGCATGATTTAATGTGTTTGTTGATGATGAAGGAAGAGTCGGGAAGATACTGAAAAAAAGAATAAAAGAAGTAAAAATCACAGCCATCTTGATAGTCCGTAGTCTGATTCACAGACTATGAGATTGACTATAAAAGGTGATTACAGTAGGTAGATGTTGAAGACCCACATTTGAGAAATGTTGAAGTGAAGATCACTACACTTTCATGGACCATGACCACTTTGACGGTCCGTGGTCCAGCTCGTGAACAAGATTGTAGAGAGTAGTGTGAAATTCCAACGTTTAAGAACGTTGAAGTGAATACCAAGGAAAACATCACGGACTGTGATCACTTTGACAGTTCGTGGTCCAGCTTGTGAACAAGATTCCAGAAAATAGGTTGAAAGTCTAAGTTTTGGAAAAGTTTAAGGAAAGACTACGAACAACTTCACAGACCATGATCACTTCGACAGTCCCTGGTCCATCTCGTGAACAAGGGTCCAGAGAACAAGTTGAAAGTCAAGGTTTTGGAAATTTTAAGACAAGACCACGGAAAACTTCACGGATTGTGGTCTCTTTTACAGTCCGTAACTTGTGTGTCGTGATGAATACAAAAGCTAATGAAAAGACCTAATCTTAGGATACTCTAAGGGAAAACCACAGAAGGCTTCACGAACCGTGAAGCCTCTCATGAGACTTAATGGTGACTTCTGAAGGAGGTCAACAATGCAGTCCTAGTTTTATTAGTTTTCTCTTTAAAACATTTTATTGGGTTTTATTTAGTTTTTTTTGAAATCATTATTATTATGATTCAACTTTTACGAAGGAGGAGAAGACAGAACTCAATAGTTTTTGAGTTTCTACGTTTTGAATCACTTTGTAACAAAGTAGTTTGGTTCTTTGATTATCAACATGGTTTTTGAGTTTCAAGTTAACTTCATAATTATTTAGAACTATGTTCTCGGTTCTTGATAATTTCTATATACGTGGAATAATGAGGCTCCAAATATTTTGACCAGGTGTGTGGGATATATGATGATGTTGTGAATTTGATTCTGCAAAATGAGTGTAGAGTATTCTTTTTTTACATGTTGTAGGTTAAATCTTTCAATCATAATTTGGTCTAATGAATGCACGCTTTAGATGAGACTTTATCAAGTGTTTTTTCAACATAAGATAACTCTAACTTCATGTTAATATAAGCGAGTTTTTAATGCAAGAATCATTTGTAGTTTGAGAAAATATAAATGATCATTATCTAACAAGGATGAGAAGTGTTAGATAAAGCTTATTCGCTGAGTTTTTTGAATTTATAATTGCTTGAAACTCATATTGTAGAAGATTTTCATAGTCATCGTCATAACGAACACTAACTTTGTTTCTCTTAACTAACCAAGCAATTCATACATAGTTGTAGTATATGCACCAGACCTGTTAATTTTTATCTAAAGGTTCAGAATTTAGTATTTATCTTTCATACCCAATTTTACTTTTTGTCTAAATTCATTAGGAGATAGTAATCGCAATTTGATAAAGGAAATAGTAAAACATTATCCATAAAGAAATTCTATGTGGGATCACCTCAACTCATGTTGAGGTTTGTAAATTGATAGAAATCGTTTACATTTTTTATTTGAGGTAAAAGTGTGGACGTATTAAATTTTAGTGTCGCCAGAGAATTTCATTTTAGGAGTGTTTTACTAGCTTGTATTCGACTTGTAGTTATAATTTCCTAATTTTACTCGTGTTGTTGTTTTTTCTCTGTTACAGATTAATCTGTTTGTGCATGCCCAATATTAAAAGTAAGTGAGCCCCATTGCTTCGTTACGACCTGAAACTCCAGAAAAACCTTCTCAAGATGGTTAATGCGCAAGAATTAGAGACTCATAGACAGAGTTTGGGCCTAGAAGCCGAACTAGATGGTGCACGACATATGCAGCAAACTGTTGGGATTGGTCAACCTAGACCAAGTATTCCTCAGATTACTGGGCAAGTTTGAAAACAGAGATGATGTGATCCCTCCTCATCGTCCACATGTAGACTCAAGAGGTAGAGCTCAGCATCTAGCTCACATGATGTATAAAGAGGATGCTGTTGATTTGGATAGAGCTGGAGCTACTAGAGCTATAGTTTACCTGCACTACTTCCAGGGAGGAAATTCACGATTACCAGCACAATGATTCAATTGTTAAATTTGAAAGAAATGTTTAGATGGGGAGCTGGCAATGATGTAAATAAGCATCTGATGAACTTTGTGGGAATATGCAAGTCTCAAGGGATTAGTGGAAATAATCAGACTGCAATGAGGTTAGGACGATTTTCTTTGTCTCTTACTAGGGAAGAAACTAACTGGATGAATCAAATGTTAGATGACTCTATTCGAACTTGGAGTGAGTTAAAAGAAGCTTTCTTAGAACGATTCTTCACAGAATTGAAGGAACTGCAAATGAAGGACGAGATGAGCAAACATAAGAAGTTACCAGGAGAAGTAATGTATGATACTTAGTGGAGATTCAGTAAAAAGCTGAAGAAATGCCCCAACCATGATCTTACTAAGAGGCATCTTAAACAAGATTTTTATAGGTCTCTTGATTATGTGATAAACCTCTTGTTGATGCAGTTTGTGGATGTTCCTTTATGAGGAAACCATTTGCAGAGAGCATTCATCTATTGGATGTAGTTTCCAAAAATAACAAGGCATGGTACACCATAGATGCGGAAATAGGAGAGATAAGGTATCTTTATGATATGTCAGTTGAACAATGGAAATGGGAAGAAGAAAGGAATCAGGAAATGTCACATTTGAGAACTCGAATTGATTTATTGACAAAGAACTTGTGGCCAAGTCTGAGAAAGTCAATGTTGTGGGACAACAAAGTAGATATGAGATCAAGACATTGACATTAATGAGGAAGCTAACTACTTGGGAAACCAAGGAGGTTTTTGGAATTATAAATATGGAAATCAGGGGTATAATTATAGAAATGTGGGTCGGAACTACGCTAGAGATGGTCGGTATGATAGACCACCAAACAGAGAGCAAGGAAACTGGCAAAACTAAGTTGGGTATAGAAATGATCGTAGTGATGTGTATGTTCCCCCAGGTAGTAGAGAACGAACAAATGGTAGTTCAGCAAATCTAAGATGGAAGACGTGATGGCTAAGGTGCTTCAAAAGGTTGAATCAATAGATAAATGAGCCATGGAAATGAGGGGAGATTTTTCGTGCACGAGTTAGTTAGTAGATTCTCACACCACCTTTATTACACAAATAGAGTAACAGTTGGGACAACACTAAGCATCTCTGAATCAGAGAAATATTGGGTTATTACCAAGTGATACCATTCAAAATCCCAAAAAGGATGGACACTACGTGACCATGACTACCAGGAGTGATAAGGAGTTATTTAACCACATATCTGCATGTACCAACGATGAACAGGTTAAGGAGAAAGCTGGCATGGAGGAGGATGAGTGTACACATGTATATGAATTGGAGGAAATCCATCACAAAGTAACACATGACAAAGAAAAAGAGAAAGAGATCCAGGAAAAATTGTCGGTACAGTAGATTCCTAGACCTCCTCCTCTTTTCCCTCAAAGACCTAAAAAGAAAACTGAATATTGGAAGTTTACAAAATTCATCAATATGGTGAAGCAACTTTCAGTAAACATCCCGCTGGTGAAAGCTATTGAACAAATTCCAGGATATGCCAAGTTTATAGAATACTTGGTTACCAAGAAAAGAGTTGAAGTCTTGATTTTTCTAATAATATACATCATTGCAGTGTCATTGCAAGCAAATCTCTTGTTCAGAAAAAAGAAGATTCGTGTGCTTTTACTATTCCATGCACCATTGGGTCAATCAAGTTTGCAAAAGCTTTATGTGATCTGGGGCTAGCATTAATCTGATGTCATTAGCCATTTATGAGAACTTGGGTTTTGGAATGCCAAAACCTACAGCAATGAGATTGGTGATGGCTGATTGGTCAATTAAGAGATTAGTGGGAATCTTGTGTGATATATTGGTAAACTTAGATACATTTATCTTCCCAACAGATTTTGTTATTCTTGATTATGAAGTAGACTTTAAAGTTCCCATAATTCTGGGAAGACCATTTTTAGCTACGGGAGGATCTTTGGTTGATTTTGAGTGAGGTGACTTGAAGTTTTGACTCAATTCAGAGGAGGTAAAGTTAAACATATGCAGATCAATGAAATAACCACGAGAGATTGAAGTGGTATCTGCAATTAAAGTTATCATTGATAATGACGTGAAGTCACCCATATAAAAGAAGATGGTTGTTGAAACATTAGTTTCTGTGTTGATGAACTTTGATGCTGACTTCCAGGCTGACAATATAGAAACTGTAAATGCTTTACAGGGTATGGGAGCACATTTTTATGTGTCCAAGAAATTAGACTTGGACTTGAAAAATAGACCAAATCTTCCAGCTAAACCCTCCATTGAAGAACCACTGGTTGTGGAGCTGAAAAAGTTGCCTAGTTACCTTAAGTATGTATTTTTAGGTACTAACAACACTTTACTTGTAATATTGGCTGCAAATTTAAATGAAGGATAGATAGAAAAGGTGATTACAGTTCTTCAAAGGTTTAAAATAGTCATTGGCTGGACCATTGCCAATATAATTGGAATACCTACACGCATTTGCAAACACAGAATTCAGCTTGAGGAAGACTACATACCTAGTATTTAGCACCGCAGGAGTTTGAACCACCAATGCAGGAGGTGGTGAAAAAGGAAATAATCAAATGGTTAGATGTTATGGTAGTTTACCCGATCTCTCATAGCCACTGGGTCAATCCAGTGCAATGCTGCTAAAATAGGGGGCATGACTGTGGTGGAAAATTCCAAGAATGAAATAGTTCTACAAGGAACAGTAAAGGAGTGGGGAGTATGCATGAACTACAGGAAGCTGGACAAATGGACCTTGAGAGACCATTTCCTTATGTCGTTCATGAACCAAATGTTAGAGAGGTTAGCAGATAAAGGATGGTACTACTTCTTAGATGGATACTCTGGTTACAATCAGATATCCATTGCTTCTGAAAATCAGGAATAGACTACGTTTACGTGTACTTACGACACTTTATCATTTAAACGCATGTCTTTTGTGTTGTGTAATGCACCATCTACATTTCAAGAGTTCGGAGCCTAAAGAGTGAAAAATGTTAAAAAAAATTTCAAAATAGTATATGAATCTTTTTTTTTAACTAAAACGGCAAAATCTCTCACTAAGTAGTGATTTTGTTCGTCGAAAAAAGTAAAATCGCTGCTATAACAGAGATTTGTTAAATTTGTTTTTTTAAAAAAATAAACAAAATCGCTCCCGAAGGAGCGATTTTCAAAATATATATATATTTTATTATATTTCTGTCGCTGCTGAGGCAGCGACTTTAGTTCAATTTTTGTTTTTTTAAAGTTTAAATAATTTTTTAAAAAAAAAATCAAATCGCGGCGGTTTTTAATTAAATTTATTTTTTTAAAAAAAATCAAATCGCTGCCAAGGCAGCGATTTTAAATCAAAATCTTTTTTAGAGATTTGATTTTTTAAAAAAAAAAAAGAAAAAAAAAACTTAATAAAAAAACCATTACGATTTGATTTTTTTAGAAAAAATTATTTAAACTTTTTTAAAAAAAGAAGAAAAATATAATTTAAAAAAAAATTAAACTTAAGTCGCCTCCTCAGCAGCGACATATTATATAAAGAAAATTTTAGTTTGGAAATCGCTTCTTTGGGAGCGATTTTGTTTAATTTTTTTTTAAAAAAAATCAAATTTAACAAATCGCTGCTGTTGCAGCGATTTTACTTTTTCAAGCAGAAAAAATCACTACTTCATGAGTGATTTCACTGTTTTGGTTAAAAAGAAATTTCATATATCATTTTGGAATTTTTGTTAACATTTTTCACCCTTTAGGCTCCGAACTCTACATTTCAAAGGTGTATGGTGTCCGTTTTTCAGATATGGTTGAGGACATACTTTTGACGACTGTTTGTTGAATCTTAGCAGGGCATTGGAGAGATGTGAGGAAGATAACCTGGTAATAAACTGGGAGAAATGTCATTTCATAGTTAAAGAGGGCATAGTCTTAGGCATAAAGTGTCGATAAAAGGAATTGAGGTCGACAAGGCAAAGATTGAGGTGATTGAAAAATTGCCCCCACCTATATGTGTAAAAGGCGTTCGGAACTTTTTGGGACATACCAGATTCTAGTTGCACACACCATGTGTAAGCTCTTGGAGAAGGAGGTGAAATTTATTTTTTATGAGGCCTGCCTAAAAGCTATTGAATGCCTATAAGAGAAACTGGTCTCAGCACCTATAATCACCGCCGCAAACTAGGCAGAACCATTTAAAGTAATGTATGATGCCAGTGGAACTACATTAGGTGTTGTGTTGGGTTAAAAGCGTATTAAGATGTTCCATCCGATTTACTATGCTAGTAAGTCACTAAATGGAGCACAAAGAAATTGCTTAGGCACTAAAAAGGAATTGTTGGATGTAGTGTATACACTCAAGAAGTTCAAAGCATATTTGTTGGGAACCAAGGTAATAGTGCACACAGATCATGCTGCTTTGAGATATCTCATGGCCCAGAAGGATGCAAAACCAAGGTTAACCTGATGGATGTTACTACTTCAAGAAGTCGATTTTGAAGTAAATGATAGAAGAGGTTGTGAAAATCATGTAGCTGATCACCTTTCCAGATTGGAAGCTGCAAAGAACGAACACAGTGAGCCCGAAATAGATGACGTTTTTCGAGATGAACAAGTATTGGCTGCTATTTTTTATCTAATTCCCTGAATTTCTGATTTTGCTAGTTTCTTAGTTAGAGATTTGATACCCGAGCAGTTGCATATCATCAAAGGAAAAAGTTCTTCTATGATGTTGGAAAGTACTTTTGGGATGAGTCATACTTGTATAGAATGTGTGCTGATAACATAATTAGGCGGTGTGTTCCGGAAGCTGAAATGCTACATATTCTGGAAGCCTGTCATTCATCTCCTGTAGGTAGGCATCATGGAAGAGCTTGAACAGCCCACAAGATGCTTCAGTGGGGGTATTATTGTCCAACTATTCACCAGGATGCAGTTGAATTTGTACGGTGTTGTGATGTATGTCAAAGATAAGGAGCCATATCGAGGTGTCATGACATGCATATGACACCCATTTTGGAAGTAGAGTTGTTTGATGTGTGGGTAATTGATTGCATGAGTCACTTTGTGAGTTCATATTGACATAAGTATATTCTGGTAGCAGTGGACTATGTATCCAAACGGGTGAAAGTTGTAGCATTACTTTAGAATGACGGAAAGACCATTGTCGCATTCCTAAAGATTAACATTTTTGCAAGATTTGGAATGCTTAAAGTTATTATCAGTGAAGGTGGTTCTCATTTTTACAACAAAGTGTTCAGTGTGCTTATTACCAAGTATAAGGTGAAACAACACAAGGTAGCAACACTGTATCACCCACAGAGTAGCAGACAAGTGGAAGTGTCTAACAAAGAGATCAAGGCAATTTGGCTAAAGTAGTAAATGCTAACAGGACAGAGGGCAAGAAAGCTGGATGATGCATTATGGGCATAACGAATAGCTTTTAAGACACTTATTGGTATGTCTCCATATCAAATGGTGTTTGGAAAAGTATGTCACTTGCCTGTCGAGCTTGAGCAATGATCAATTTTGGGCTTTGAAGAAGTTGAACCTCAACTCGAATGAAACAACGAACTTAATACTAGATCAAATAAATGAGATGGATGAGTTTTGTGAGAGATACTACGAGATATCAGCGTTGTACAAGGATAGGGTGAAGCGATATCATGATGAACACATTAAGAAACAAAGTTTCTCTTGAAGACTTGGTGGTGCTGTTCAATTCCAAATTGCAGTTATTTTTGGGAAAATTGAGATCTAAATGGTCTGGACCCTTTAAGGATACATGAGTATTTAAATCTTGAGCTTTTGAGCTGGAAAATGAGAAAGGGGAGAAGTTTAATGTAAATGGACAAAGAAACAAGGTTTCTCTAGGTGTCCCGAAAGAGGCTAAAGTGATGGAAGAATGCAGCCTGATGAAGTCTAAGTAATCAAGTAACCTGACTCGCACCGCGACGTTAAATTATGTGCTGCTTGGGAAGCAACCCACGATGTTTAATTTAGGTACTTTTGCATTTCTTGTTGTTTATTTGGTTTACAGAGTTACTGGGTGATGACATGAGCAGGAAGGTTTAGTTAAAAAATTGCAGAAAACTGGTGTAATTTGCATTTGTCGGAGGACTTCACGAACCGTGGTGCATTATATGGGCTCTTTCACGGTACGTCTAGTTGATGATCATACAAAGAGGCTACTGGAAAGCAACTAAAAAGGTTCACAGTCTGTAGTAATGTATACGGACCCTCTAACCTATCAAGAATCTTAGGTGAAACTGAATGAGTCAAAGTATTTTCTAGGGGCAGGCTTACGGACCATGAAACTCTTTATGGTAAACTTCACGGTTCGTCATCTATCATAGGGAAGTATCATCAACAAGTTATTTCCACGAGAATGTTTACAGTCTATGATGCCTTTCACGGGAGATTTCACAGTTTGTTGTTAAAAAATGTAATAAACTTAACTCGAACTGCGACTGGACCGTCCGAATTTTGTGATGCATTTAGGTCCAACATCATCTTTTCTTTTTTCTTCTTTTTTCCTTCTGTTATCTTCTTTGTAACGGTTCCTCCCCACCACTCCAACCAAACTCCACTCTCTAACTAGTTTGAGTCGTGTGATTTTGTCAGGAACCCTACATTGAAATTGCTAAGTGTGAAGTGTAAGATTCCCCCAAGTAAGTAGAATTTCAAGTGTTTAATTTTCAATTTTGGTCTTAAATTTTTCTTCTATAATCGTTTGTTATTGGTTAAATATGGTAGTAATGGGAAGATATTGAAGTTAGAATTGACTACCTTGGTGTTATTGTGGTTGAAACCTGTTTAATTTACTTTCAGTTAAGGTTATGGTAGATCAAAAAGAGGGGGGGGGGGTTAAACGATGATACTTGTTTAGTGTTGGTTTTAAGTTCAACAATGGTAGAATGTGTGGTTTAATTGGAATAGAGGTATCACTGGCCTGAAGTTGATGCATGGTGATCTAGCGAATCTTAGAAGTGTCTACATACCGTGAACCTTGTCGTGGACAATGCGCATAACACATCATGGATAAAGTGAGTTCACGGACAAGATCACGGCCCGTGGTTAACTCCCTGGATCGTGAACGAGTCTGTAAACATGTTGTATCAAATAATCCAGAGGGAAACCTTATGCATTGATTCTGCCTCCACTTTCATGGAGGACTTCATGGTCTGTGGTTCACTCCAGGCCCGTGAAGGAGTCGTGAACATTACTTTAAGTTTTTCTTTTATTTTATTTTGTTACTCTATTTCCAGTATTTTATATTATTTTTTGATGATCCCGTGAGCCTTCACGATGATAGATTAGGTGACGTCATTCTGAAGGCAAGGCATCACAATGATGTTAAACACTGGGAAGTGTAAGTACCCGACAGTGTGCAACTTATTTGCACTCATGATAAGAATCGTAATGTCTACAGGTAGAATGCCACAATGACCAAGAATGAAAAATGCAAACAGGTCTACCCCCTCACCCTACGGCTTCCCAATCTGAAGGACATGTCGCATCTAAAGCTAGTGGGTCTGAGGTTCACTTTAATGTCACTCCAGCACAACATTCACCTCGGACTACTACATCACAAGTCGAAAGGTGCATACTCTATATTACTCCCTCTCAGTCTAAAGAAGAGGGCAGTGATTGTGAGAATGATGCAAATGCTAGCAGTCACTATCATTCTACTAAAAGTAGTCGTAATGATGATAACTCTTCTGACAATGTGAATGATAAATGAGGGGACAGTGTTGTAGCTGAAGAAAATTCTCATGCGGACTCTCACGCCTCGTCTTTGGCAAGACTTACAAAACCTGCAATAGCAGCTTAAGTAGATTCTCATTTGAGAGAGCTTGATGAGATCTGATGAAGAAACCATTGTGCGGTATGTGACGCTCAGGAACCTCATCCAGATCGACGGGAACAACTCATTTAATGCTACCGTTCTATGTGGACTGTGAATTGAACAAAAGAATTCTTCCATAGAGGAATTGTGAAAAAGACGGCCAGCTTCAAGGATCATGTTATTTTTTTCCTGAGTTTAGGGTGGTTATCTGTGACATTAAGGCATTTCTGGATATTTTTCAGGCTTTTCAATTTCACAAGTTTGAATAGATGGATAATGCACCGGGATATTGATCTAGTCACCTGACAAAGGAGTTTTACACAACATATACAGCCACTCTGATGAATCTTGTTGTTGCAACTGAAACCACAAAACAAGGACAGAAGAATTTTGATACTACACTAGGTCCCCTTGACTCCATCATCAGTGGGACTCTTTGAAGGGAAACACCATGAGGTTAATAATGCAGCAAACATGGATGATCAGACTTCTCGAGAAAGGGTGTTACATTGGATCGCCAATCAGATTTCCATAGATGGAGAAAATGCAAGTTGGGTCACCATTATGCCACTAACCATTACTAAGGCTACACTGACTTTTCTGGCCTAGGTGTGGTGGGCTGTTGTTTAGGCTCAGTTGCAGCCAACAACAAATGACAACACAATTTCCCTTTCCTAGCTTCACTAGTAGCTTGCCTATAGAGTGGTTACCTAGTAAATACAAGGAGGATCATACAACTGAAATGAGAGAAAGGACTCGAAATGAGAGGGCGACATTTCTCTTCCCTTGTCTGATAGGGAAATTATGTGCCCCAGCAGAGACTCCTCCCAACATATTGGTTGATTGATGGTGTGAGGCACCACAATCATACATGTGTCTAGGATAAAAGATTTTGCAAACCACCTGTTTGGTCGTAAATCTACATAGATTCCATTAGAAATGTCGCAGGATGGCAGAGTACCCGAGCAAGGAGAGTCATCTTAAACTGCCACAAAAACATCATAATAGACCTCCATTGCTCAACCTTCATGTAATTTTGTGACTGACCCTATAATTTTTATTGAAGAATTAATTGCAGATCAGCACCAAATTAGGGCGTTAGCACACGAGATAGTTCGCCGGATGCCTCAAATGATTGAGACCAAAGTATCCGCTGCCAATAAGAAGATCACTAATGAGGTCCGGAAAGAGTTGGGGTGGCTCAAATAAAGATAGGATAGTAAAGAAAAATTGGTGCAAAACCAATTCAAGGTTGTCAGTCAGACAGATACCGATGAACTCAAAGCATAGTAGGCTGAAATGCGATCTCAGATTGCTAATTTATCCAAGCAGCTTGTACAGCTTCCTGCTTCTGGATTACCTGAGTCATTGATGCAGTTGTTAAGTCATGCACCTTTAGTCCAATCCCTTGATGAAATTTGGTGATAATTACCACCCACTAAATCTAAAAAGAGAAAGCATAAGGTTAGTGACCTTGAAGAGGAAAATCCACTTGACACAATACTAGAGGCACAAAAAGCAGAAAAGAAAGCTTGCAAAGAGTCCCGGAAATTGGAGAAGGAATGAGAGACCTTTAAAAAAGAACTAGAAGCCATGATAGCTAGAGTGTGTGGGAGTGGAGCACCTTCCTACACTGAAGTTACATCACCCATCACTGAGGTGTCTGATGTACCCACTACACTACTCCGTTCTGAGCAAGTACCTGCTGATAAGGGTGCCATCCCTAAGCCAAATACCAGCGCCTAAAGCGTCGTAGGTATGACCTCTCCTCATAGCCTTTTTATGTATATCATTCTACAACGACTTTGAGGGCAAAGTTCGTTATTGTGGGGAGGGGGTGGTTGAGAAACCTTCCATATCTATTAGAAAATGGAGGTTGTCTCTGTCTGTTGAGTTTTTTGTTGTATCAAATACGTTGATATATGCAGCAGCCAATCAGTAAAGAAAATGAATAACTGATTCTAAACATGGGTTTGACGATTAGGATCTTTATATGACATTTTAGATACTAACTTGTTGAATATTGCTGAGTTTGAATGATAAATTGGTAAACTAAGAAACTTGATAATGCAATAATGTGTAAGTGTGTGAGGGTTGATTAGTAGGCCATGTTTCTTACAATCCAGTAAAAGCCATAACAAAAAAAACAAATAAAAATCTTACCACTTTAACCCATTTTGAACTTGGAATAGATTTTTATTCTCACTCAAACTGTTCACAACCTTGATTTACCCAAAGATACGTTGTCACAACTCAGGCTAAAAGCCTAAGTTGAGGGTGAGTGCAACCCGAACAAGGAAAAGATAGTTCAACCAAAAAACTGAAATGCAAAGTGGTGTTTATTAAAAAAATAAGGAAGAAAGAAAAAAATAGAAAAATATAAATTAAAAAAATGATGTGGTTGTTGGGATGAAAGAAAGAATGAAAATAAAAGATTTAGTTATAAGAAGAATTGTGAAAACAAAACTTTGGGATACCAAGGGACAGTCACTCACGAATCCAAACATCCAAATATCCTTTCCCTAGCCCCAAGCCTATGTTACAACCCAATAAAATCCCTGCAGTGATCCTATTCCAATTTTCTAAAAGATAGAGTGTAAAAAACGAGGGCAAGCCTATAGTAGTTGCTGTTAGTGCTAGAAATTCTTTGAGAAAGTGAGAGTAGTACTTAGTTCCAACCATTCTGAGCGAGGGACTTCTTTGGTGTAAGTATATTGTGGTTGCATTTGAGAGTGGATTAAGTAAGCTGATGACTCACGGACATAGGCATGATTTACTATTAGTAATGAGATGTCATATATAGATCCTTACATTTTATATTTAGGGAATTAGGATACAAAATGTGCTTAAAATAGCTGTTACATAGTTTCAACGATTTGATACGATTTTGAGAAGTATGTGGATTGTTGGTCTCATTACTTGAGTACAAGTAATGATTCTAGGTTAAGGTGTTGATGTACCATGATATCCAGGCACATTTAACGCTTAGAAACAAGGAACTAATTCTAGAATTGAGTGTATTTTGTATGATTTGAAGTGTTCGTTGACGAAGTAGGAAGAGTCAGGCAGATATTGGAAAAAATATAAGAAGTAAAAATTACGGCCATCATGACGGTCCACGGTCTATTTCACGGACCGTGATATTAACCGCAAAAGATAATTGCAGTAGCTAGACGTTGAAGACCCACATTTGAGAAAGTTGAAGTGAAGATCACGGACACGTTCACGAACCGCGACCACTTTAACGGTCCGTGGCCCAGCTCGTGAACAAGATTCCAGAGAGCAGGGTGAAATTTCAGAGTTTGATAAAGTTGAAGTGAAGACCATGGACAACTTCACGAACCGTGACCATTTTGACGGTCCGTTGTCAAGCTCGTGAACAAGATTCCAGAAAACATATTGAAAGTCCATGTTTTGGGATATATGAAGGCAAGACTATGAAAAACTTTACCTACCGTGATCACTTTGACGGTCCGTGGTCCAGCTCGTGAACAAGAGTCTAGAGAACAAGTTGAAAGTCCAGGTTTTGGAAATTTTAAGACAAGACCATAGACAAATTCATGGACAGTGGTCTCCTTTACAGTACGTAAGATAGTCCGTCGTGATGAATCCAAAATCTAATAAGAAGACCCAATCTTGGGATACTTTAAGGGAAGACCACGGAAGGCTTCACGAATGTGAAGCCTCTCACGGGACGTGATGGTGTCCGTGAAGGAGGTTGGCAATGCAAATCTAGTTTTATTAGGTTTTTTTAACATTTTGTTGGGTTTTATTTAGATCGTTTCGAAATCATTATTATTATGATTCAACTTTGACAAAATATTAGATGACAGAACTCGATGGTTTTTGAGTTTCTATGTTTTGAATCACTTTGTAACGAAGTAGTTTGGTTCTTTGTTTGTCAACGTGGTTTTGAGTTCCAAGTTTACTTCGTAAGTATTTAGAACAATGTTCTCACTTCATGTTAATTGCTATATACATAGAATTATGAGGCACTAAATATTTTGACCAGGTGTGTAGGATCTATAATGATGTTGTGAATCTGATTCTGCAAAACGAGTGTAGAGCATTCTTTGTACACAGGTTGTAAGTTCAAGCTTTCGATCATAATTTGGCTTAACGAGTGCACGCTTTTGACGAACTTGTATCAAGAGTTTGTTCGAGAAAAAAAATTTCTTAGGAAAAAGCAAAAATCTACTTACGAAATTCAGGTTAAAGCTAGAGTTTGAGAGAAGATAACTTTAACTTCATGTTCATATAAGCGAGTTCTTAATGCAAGAATCATTTTTAGTTTGAGAGAATATAAGTGATCATTATTTAAGAAGGTTGAGAAGCGTTAGATAAAGCTTAACCGCTGAGTTTTGTGAATTTATAATTGCTTGAAACTCAGATTGCAGAAGATTTTCATAGTCGCCGTCATAGTGAACACTAACCTGGTTTCTCTTAATTAACTGAGCAATTCATATATAGTTGTAATTTATGCATCAGACTAGTTAATTTTGATCTTAAGGTTTAGAAATTAGTACTTGTCTTTCATACCCAATTTTATTTTTTTGTCTAAATTTATTAGGAGATAGTAACCTCAATCAGATAAAGGTGATAGTAAAACATTATATATAAAGAAATTCTCTGTAGGATCGACCTTAAATACTCTTGAATTCTGTAAATTGATAGCGGTCGTTTACACTTTTAATTGACATATAAGTTTGGAAGTATCATGGTTCTACACACCTAGAACATGTAGGAGCCCACTTACCTCCTTGTGCCTTACTACCTTGAGACTCGGTAGTTCTAGCTCTGAAGTGTTGCAAACTCCAGCCGTTACGCTCTCCTTTGTTTCTAGGTGCAGGGGCACTAGTAAATGGTGAAGCAGGTACCTTCAGTTTCTGTTGGAGGGAAGACCAGTCCGTATTACTCTTTTGATGCCTGAACTCGTTGCCTGATTTCTTAACCCTCTCATTCATAAACCCTTCTATGTCCTTCAGCTTATCCTCTTCAGATTAATGCAGATAGATCATTATCCTTGCTATGTACATATCCCATATCAACACTGTTGTCTTGCCTTCCTTACTTCACTGATGAGACAACCCAGCAACAAATAAACTAATCATGCTCATCATGTCAGCAACCATCTCTGAAGCATAGCAGGAAAGTTGTGCGAACTTCAGACTGTACTCATGAACACTCGAAGACTCCAGATTAAGGGTTAAAAACTCTCTTATCCTTGACTCTCGCAACTTACGGGGAATGAAATATCTCATGAGATCATTCTCATAGAGTGCCCTTACATATAGTTCCAGGCCAGTTCCTATTTAAGTTGGAGTTTCATGCTCAGCCCTATTCATTTTCCATTGGTTGAACTAGACTCTAGTAATACCCTTCAAGTGGTATGCAGCTAGTTCCACCCTCTCAGTATCAAAAACATGTAATATCTCAATAAAACTTATGAAGTACTTCAACAAAGTTCTTTGGATCCTCTATGACAGTTGAACTTGTGAAGCTTGCTAGATTCATCCCTAAAAACTCACGAATCCTTGAAGTATCAGTCACTTCTTCTCGATTACCTCTCTGTTCAACTTGATGAGTCACAACTTGACTTAACATCCGAATGGTCTCACGAATTCAGAATGGATAATTTCTCTTTGACGTTGCACTTCAGGTGCATTAGGTAAATCTTGTTCCTCAACATTCCTTCTAGTTAGAAGACCTCTGACTTCTCTTCGTGCAGGAATAATTCTCTTAAAATACGCACAAGCATAAATTAGAAAGAAATTCTTAAAGATCAAACTTCAATGCACGACGTTAGTACGAAAGAAATAAAGAAATTCCTAAATGTTGTAACCTCATAATTATAGATGTGGCACGCTTCACATTGATAATTAAGAATCTACTGACACAGCTTCAATACTCCATAGGACTCTTGAAATATGTGCTCTAATACCAAGTTTATTGCACCCCCAGCCTACACTCTGGCGGGACTGACACTTGATGACCATTGATGGACTCGAGCGGACCCTTGGTCTGGCTTACTTAACTCAGCGAAAGACAAAAATAACACTTATAATGATCAAAGAACTTAATTAAACTGAATAATAAAATAACTGTGAATATTTTAAAGATTCAAACAATCAATTTGGCCAAAATGGCAACTCAAATCTGAATATAAGTCAATAACAAAATGTTGACGAATGAAATAACATTTGACTGAGTATTTATGAAGCCTCTAATAACTAAGAGGGATGTTGAGATAGACCCCACAACATCCTAATGAACTAAACTAAAAAATAATGAAAATGGATCATTCGGGATGCAAGGAGGCTCACTAACAGACTCTGAACTGCTCACTGGATCAACGATGCATTGGAATGGCGATCCTAGTTACCTACATCTGCATCATAATACGATGAAGACCAACTGGCATCAATATAATGAATGTACAAGTATGCCAATTGAAATGCTAAAAAACATAGGCTTGAAGAAGATTCTGAAAGAAACACTTACCTTAGCTCTTTTTATCTCATGAATACTTAACTAACTCATTTCAATATAACGCAGTTTAAAAACATGTGAATTATAAATAAAAACTATTTAAAACATAGTTCTCAACTCTGTGTGTATACAAGATAAAAACAACTATGAGATGTAAGTAAAAGTACAAAATAAATTGATGTCAATTCATAATCATAATAAAAGACATACCATGTTTCCTATCAAAATCTACTTGTGCAATGCATGAATAAAGTCTCATACCCCATTCATACTAGCAGAACCCTTGAGGAACCATGCAATTAATACTATGGGAGTTTCTCTAGCCGACAGCCATCACTTAAGAGCTATGATGATGATAAAACAATCTACCTCACTCTTCCAACACATTATATACCCGGACAAAGTTATAAGACATGAATTTTCTAATGGATCCACTAGTATATTGTGAAAAGGGTTCATCGAAATAGTGTTAACATTTTCTACCCATGGTGGCGACATGGTTTATGGGGGTTGTGGGTTCTCTAAACTCAAGAAATTCAAGAATAACATATGAAATCAAGAAAGGGTATCAAAATCATCAATATTCAAATACTTTTAGGATTAATACAAACTAAAATAAATATATTTGGAACGTGGGAGAATGATATCAACTTTATGGAAGCCTCACATACCTGGTAGGGATCACCCCTGACGAAATCCACTATCAGACTAGAACTATCTTGGCGAATCTTGCTTCTTCACTTCTTTCCTCTTTGTATTTTCTCTTCTCTCAAAACCCTAACCTTTTTGGTAAAAGTGTAAACTGACTAAGATCACTTTAGACCCCAATTAATTACCCAAAAACAAAATTAAAACAATTGGGTAAGGAAAAGACCAAACTACCCTTTCAAAATTCGGATTCGAACATTTCCGTAATGCAACAACCCAACTTCAAAAGGGCATAACTCACTCATACAAACTCGAGATTGTGCAAACTTAGTGGTGTTAGAAAGATCGCTCACGAATCATATCTAGAAGTACCTCTAAATCATCCTAAGATAGAAGTTAAAGTCATTTGAAAACGACCAAAAACTCACTTTTCCTCACTTAAATAATTTTCTAGATTTTTCATTCTTTCCAAAAATTACTATTTTAACTTCTAATTTTCTTTCTAGTTGTCTCCATTTGCATGATGTTACAATATTTCCCCCTTGGGAACATTCTTCCTTGAATGAGATTTCTTTAACTAGGATACAGGTGTCACATCTAGTTCAAACACCCTACAGGCTAATGCAAACAACCAACATGCTCACTCATAATTTAAGGGGTACTAAAAGAACATTAGTACATTAGTCAGAAATTTTCTTCGGATTCAAAGAGGTGATGATATCATTTTTTCATATCTTCTGGAGCTTCCCAACTAGCTTGTTCAAAAAATTGGTTCCTCCAAACGACTTTTACCTATGCAACTTCCTTTGTCCTCAACTTGGAAACTTGGTGATCTAAAATCTCAGTCGGAATCTCTTCATAATCTATGTTATCCTTGATACCAATATCCTCTGCTGGTATCATAGGTTAAGTATCTCCCAGGCACTTCTTCAACATGGAGATATGGAACACCGAATGGACTCTTACTAACCCTAGTGGTAGCTTTAACACATAAACTATATTGCCAATCCTCTTGGATATTATGTAAGGACCCATATATTGGGGGCTGAGTTCCCCCTTCTTACCAAATATTACAATACCCTTCGTGGGTGAAACTTTAAAGTAAGTCAATCGTCTACCATTGGTACACACAACATATCTTCTATAGATCATCTCCCTCTTGTTCAAAAGTCATCACTTTTTTGCTTATGAACCTCTACCTTTTATTCAAGTAAGATAAGGTCTTTGTCTTGCTTTCTCTTTACTTATGACACTAATGATGATTTATCCTCACTTTTAAACATGTTCCTCCTTTTCTGGGACTAATTATTAGAACTCCTAATCAGGTCCATCAATGCACCACTTTTGCTAACTCTTTCTTACATTCATCAAAATGGACAGTACTACCCATAAACAACCTGCTCAAGAAACCAACAACCACATTAGTCTTACTTAGATGGTAAAGAATATTCATGTCATATTCTTTTAGTAACTCTAACCATTCTCTTTAACTAAGATGCCAAATTTTCAAAACGAATACTACAATAGCTAACTCAAAGTCATGAATTGGATAATTCTTCTCGTGAACTCCCAACTGTCTAGAGGCATAAGCTATAACTTTGTCATTCTGCCTTAGAACACAACCCAAACAAACTCTAATCCCATCACCAAAAACTATGTGGCCCAAGAAAGCCACGGACTCAAGCCACAACTCACACTTAGAGAACTCGACATATAACTCTCTGTCTTTGAAAGTCTGAAGAACTATTCTGAGATGACTAGCATGATCTTCTTCATTCCTTGAATAGATTAGTATATGTGCCATCAATGAAGATGATAACAAACATATCTAAATAAGGTTTGAAGACTCTATTCATAAGATCCATGAATGTTTCTAGTGCGTTTGTCAAACCAAAGGACATGACCAAAACTCATAATTCCCAAATCTGTTATGAAAGTTGTCTTTGGAATATCACATGCCCTCACTCTTAACTAATGATAGCCTGATTTGAGGTCAATTTTCGAGCAATAACAAGCATTCTGAAGCTTATCAAAGAAATCATCAATCCTTGAAAGAAGATATTTATTCATGATTGTTACCTTATTCAATTAACAATAGTCTATACACATCTTAAGGGAATCATTTTTCTTTCTCACAAAGAAGACTGGAGCGCCACACGGTGAGATACTTGGTTGAATAAAACCTTTCTCTAAAAGGTCAAACTTCTCTAACTTTTTCAACTCTACTGGTGTCATTCTATATATTGGAAAAGATATACAATGAGTATCCAGGAGAAGATCTATACTGAAGCCCATCTCTCTCTCTCAAGATGGACTCTGGAAAGATCATCTGGAAAGACTTCTGGAAACTCTTTTACCACTGAAACTGACTGAATAAGAGGTAGCTCAGCACTTGAGTCATTAACTCAGACTAAGTTATAAACACAACCTTTAGAAAGTAACTTCCTTGCCTCAAGGTAAGAAATGAAATGACCCTTAGGCACTGCTGAACTACTTTTCCACTCTAAGAATGACTCATTTTGAAACTGAAACTCTACTGCTCGAGTCCTAGAATCAACTGAGCCATAACAATCATGAATCAAGTCCATACCAAGAATGACATCGAAACCATGTCTAACTCAATTAGATCAATCATGGTACTCTTGTTATTGATGGAATAAGGACAATAAAAATAGACTCTAACCAATAGTTTAGACACACTAAGTGGTTCAATAAGTTTCTATGGAATAATATCAATATTCATAGCAACAAATGGAATTACAAAATATAAATCTCTCCTGGGTCTAGCAATATATAAACAATAAAGTCAAAGACTTGAAACATATCATTGACACAATCTGGTAATTCCTTTTGCTCTTGGCGATTTTTGATAGCATACAAGCGGTTTGTTCCTCCACCAGTACCATTTCCTTACATTTATTTGGACAATCTTGGATGAAATTCCCATTCTGACCACACTTGAAACAACCCATCTAGCCCTCATGACAAATACCTGAATGGATTCTATCACACCTACCATATTTAGGAGCCTAGTTACCTCCTTGAGCCTCACTACCTTGAAACTTAGTTTGTCTAGCTTTGAAGTGTTGTGAGCTCCATCCATTATTCTCACCTTTGTTTCTGGGTGCATGGGCACTATCAGATGATGAAGAAGTCCCTTCTAAATCAATTGGAGGAAAGACCGGTTTATACTACTCATTTTCTATCTGAACTCATTGCCTGATGTCTTAACCCTCTTATTCTTAAACTCTTCTCTATCCTTCAGCTTATCCTCCTCAACTTGTTGCACATGGATCATTAGTCTTGTTGTGGTCTACATCCTCTATCAACATTGTTGCCTTGCCTTCCTTGCTTGACTGACGAGACAACCCAGCAACAAATAAACTAATCCTTCTCCTCATATCTACAACCATATCCTGAGCATACTAGGAAAGGGGTGCAAACTTCATAATGTACTCATGAACACTCATAGACTCTAGATTAATGGTTAGAAACACTCTTATCGTTTCCTCTCGCAACTCACAAGGTGTGAAACATCTCATGAGAGAATTCTCAAACACAACCTGATGGTTCATCCTCATCCCTTTTACTTTTCCACTAGTCGAACTGGACTCTAGTGATATCCTTCAATTGGTATGCATCTAGTCCACCCTCTCAGTATCAACAACATGTAATATCTCAAAAATCTTATGAAGTACTTCAAAAAAGTTCTTTGGATCTTCTGCAACACTTGAACCTTTGAAGCTTGGTGAATGTTTCCCTAAAAGCTCACAAATCCTTCAAATATCAGCCATTTCCTGTCAATTATCTCTTTGTTCTACTTGATAAGTCGCAACTCAACTTAACGTTTGAATAGTATCATGGAATTCAGTATGGTGATTTTCTCCTTGAGGTTACACTTCAGATGCATTAAGTAACTCTTGTTTCTCAACATTCCCTCTAGTTAGACGACCTCTTGACTGATCTTCATGGAGGCATGATTCTTCGAAAACAAGCTCTGGCACAAATTAGAAGGAAATTATTTAGAGATCAAACTCTAATGCACGAAATGAGTATGAAAGATATGAAGGTATTTCTAAATGTTGCAGACTCGTAATTATAGATGTGATGCGCTTCACACAGATAACTAGGATTCTACATACATGTCTTCATAGACTTTATAAAACTCTTGAACTTTATGATCTGATACCAAGTTTTTCGCGCCCCGAGTCAGCACCCTGGGCGGGACTGGCACTAGATGACAATTATTGGCCTAGAGCAGACCCTTGATCTGGCTTACATAACTTAGCGGATGAAAACAATCATACTTATAATGATCAAAGAATTTAAATTAAACTGAATAATAAAATAACTGGGAATGTTTGCACCAAATAATTAGAGGTATGTTGGGACAGATCCCACAACATCCCAATGAACTAAAGGAGCAAACAATGAAAATGGATCCTCCGGAATGCAAGAAGGCTCACCAACAGACTCTGAACTGCTCACTGGATCAACGATGCGCTGGAATGCTGATCCTAGTTACCTGCTTCTGCATCATAATATGATGCAGGCCAACTAGCATCAATACATTTTATGTACGAGTATGCCAGTTGGAATCTAAAATAGCATAGGCTTCAAAGAGATTCTTAAAGAAATAGTTACCTTAGCTCTTCTCAACTCATGAATACTTAACTAACTCATTTCAATATGAGGCAGTTTCATGACATGTGCATTATAAATAAAAACTATTTAAAATATGGTTCTCAACTCTATCTGTATTCAAAGATAAAAATAACTCTGAGATGCATGTAAAAGTACAAAGTAACTCTGACATAACATGCTTCCTGTCAATGTCTGCATGTGCAATGCATGAATGAAGTCTCATACCCCCATTCATACAAACACAACCCATTGAGGAATCATGCAATTAATACTTTGGGAGTTTCTCTAACCGACAACCATCACTTAAGAGTTATAGTGATGATATAATAATTTACCTCACGCTTCCAACACGTTATATACCCGGCCAAAGGTATAAGAAATGAACTGCCTAATGGATCCACTAGTATATTGTGAAAAGAGTTCATCTAAAATGTATGACCCTTTTCTACATGACGGCTACATCGTTTATGGGGACTGTGGGTTCTCTAAACTCGGCAATTAAAGAATAACATATGAAATCAAGAAAATGTAACAATACCATCAATACTCAAATACTTTTAAGATGAATCCAAACTGAAATAAATATTTTGGCACGTGGGAGAAACACTCCAACCTTATGGAAGCCTCACATACCTTGTAAGGATCACCCCCGACGAAATCCACGATCAAACTAGAACGATATTGGCGAATCTTTTTTCTTCTCCTTTTTGGTAAAAGTGTGAACAGACTAAGATCAGTTTAGACCCCAGTTTGTTGACCAAAACCGAAATAAAACAATTGGGTAAGGAAAAAGACCAAACTACCTTTTCAAAATTCGGATTTGGACATTTCCTTAATCCAACAGCCCAACTTCTAAAGGGCATAACTCATTCATACAAACACGAAATCGCGCAAACTTGGTGGTTTTGGAAAGATCATGGAACGATCTTTTCAACCATATCTAAAATTACCTTTTACTTATCCTGAGCTAGAAGTTAAGGTCGTTTGAAAATGACCAAAAACTCACTTTCCTAACTTGAACAATTTTGCAGATTTTTCATTATTTCCCAAAATGACTATTTTAACTACTAAGCTTCTTCTAGCTATTTTAATTTTTGAAATTGTACATCAAGAATTTTTTAATCTTCCTAGAATTCTAGACGAAGGAGATTCTTGCATAAAGCAAACAAAGATTAAAGAGATTCATTTTTTGGATAGAGGTTTGATTCCCATTGATCAATTAAAGGAATTTATCATAGAGGCTATCAAATACAAATTGAGTCTCCATCCAAATATTCTCCCACAAATGCAAACACATACACACAAAATATTGATAACTTGAAAGTTCCTGAGGCTATCAACCTCCTAAGTTTCAACAATTTGATGGCAAAGGAAATCTCAAACAACTTGTAGCTTTACCAAAACTTGCAATGATGTTGGGACATATGGTAATTATCTCGTTAAAGAATTTGCTCAATCTCTCAAAAATAATTTGATTGATACATAGATCTCAAACCAAATTCTATAAATTGTTGGGAGCAGTTAGAGTAAGAGTTCATCAATCATTTCTATAGAAGAAGACGCGTTGTTAGTATGATTAAACTTACAAACCTCACCAAGGTAAAGATGAGCTAGTTGGAGACTTTATCAATCGTTGGAGAAGTTTTAGTCTAAACTGCAAAAATCACCTTAGTGAAACTTATAACATTAAAAGTTGCATCCAAGGCATGAATTGAGGTATTCACTACATCATGCAAGGATTAAATCTCAATACATTCAAAGAGTTGGAAACTCGTGCACATGACATGAAATTAAACATGACTTTAAGAGAAGATCAACGATTTATTGTCTATGAACCTCATGAAGATGAAGATATAGAAGAACTCCAAAGTGGGGACAGGGTTGCATTTGAAGATGACTTTGAAGAGTCAATGTATATTTAAATTCTTCTTAACGCGAATGTTAAACAGCAAGCTACAATTCTCCTTAATACACGATCTTAAAATACAAGTTATAATGCTCTTAACCGCGCTGGCCTAAACTACAAATTACAATGCCTCTATATGCATGATCTAACGTGCATATCACAAAACTTTTCAAATTTGAGGTAAATATTCAATTTAAGATCCTCCTCAAAACATGACATTAAATTGTATATCGTAGAAATCATTAAATTTAAGCTAAAACTTTAGTTGAAATGCTTCTCAAAACATAAGCATAAATTGTATGTCACAAAGCTCTAACAATTTGAGTTAAATCTTCGAGTTCAATGCTCCTTAAAACATGAGCTTAAACTGTATATAACAAATCTCGTCAAATTTGACTTAAGCCGTCAAATTGAAATTCTTTTCAAAATTGTATGTCACGAAGCTCTTCAAATTGAAACACTTTTTGAGACACGAGCCTAAACTATATATCATAAAGCTCTTCAAACTTGAGCTAAATCTGCAAGTTGAAATGCTTTTCGAGCACGAGCCTAAAATGTACATCATAAAGCTCTTTAAATTAGAGCTAAATCTTTAGGTCAAAATATTCCATAAGGTACGAGTCTAAAATGTATGTCACTCTTAGCCAGAAAGAGCAAGAGTATAAATTGTGTACAATACAAAAAAGCACTCTCTTAGAAATACGTTGTGACTTGATCCTCCTCATTGAGGTACGTAGGCACTTAGAACCATATTCTAAGTTCAGTTGCATAAGTGTCAAAAAAAAATACATGTTCGCGCTTGATTTTTCACTTGAAAGTCAGAGTGATAAGTATTTTGTGTTATGTTTTGTGTCATCAAACTTTAGACTTGTATGAAATATTGATGGGTCAATATAAGGGGCAAACCCATATAAAATAAGGGAAATTGTATATAATGGCAAATTATTAATTCAAATTAAATAGTATAACCATACTTGGATTTAATTGTGTTTTGTAGCAAACTGTTTGTCAGTCGCCTCTCTCTCTCTCTCTAAAACTCTCGCTCGCCACCCTCGATCTCACGCTCGCTCCCTCTGTTAGTGCCTCTCTCGCTTTATACAAACAAAAATGTATAAAATGTGTTTTTGTTTGTATAAAGCGAGAGAAAATTGTATATACACATGAAAATATATATATCTTTGTCCTATACACTTAAAGTTATACAATGCAAATATTCCCCTGCCTAGTTCTCTTTAGGCTTTCTCTCTTTCTCTCTTTATACAAACATAAATTATACAAAATACAATGTATAATTTATGTTTGTATAAAGCAAGAGAGAGAGACAGATATTTGATATACAAACGTGTTATTTTGATTTAATTGTATACAAATTTCAATTTTTAAACAGATATACAAACACATGAAATTGGATAAAGAGGATGCCAACGATTTATACAAACGAGACACTGGCAGACATTTATACAAATTACTTGCCAGCAAAATTATACAAATTTGAAAGAGGATCCAGAGACTTATACAATTGTTTCTTTTGTATATATGTATAGCGAAATAGCCTAGTCATAGAATCTTTGCTATGGAGCGCAATTATGCAAACTTTGCTATAACATACAAATACAAATTTTGTGTTATCTATATGTGAAAGTTGCTCTATAAAATATGAGTATTTTTCAACAACATGAAGTCTTTAATTCAACCACGTATACAAATTGAGGTCTTTAAATTAATCAAGTTTGCAAGTTGAAGTTTTCAAATTCTTCAAATCTGTAATTTAAAGTCTCAAATCAATTTTCAAGATAAAGTCTTCAAAATCTCCAAGCATACAAGTTGAAATCTTTAAATTCTTCAAGTATGTAAGTTGAACTCTTCAAATTTTTCAAACCTAGTTTTTGAAGATAAAATATATCGACAAAACTTGTAGAAGAGGACATTTATAATAATTTAAAATTTATTAAATATAAATTCATTTAATGATTCAGATTATACTAAATTCATAAATATATTAGTCCAATTAAATATTATGAATTAATATAATTCGGTTAATTATTTGAAATTCAATAAATATGAATTTAACTAAAGTCTGTTCCATAAAGCTCATATGTCATCTCACTTAAATCTGATTGGCCGAAGGGAATCCTATTCCAATCACAACTCCTCTATTTCCAAACTACATATAGGAGTCCTCATAATTTAAAATAGAGAACCAAGAATTCTAATGAAAAGTTAGAGAAAGCTCGTGGATCAGAAGCCACAGATTTCTCTACAAGCGGCAAGTTTGAATTCAAGAACAATCAAGAATCAAGACCGGCTCTTGAATTCAACTAGAATTTATGATCAAGATAAAGTTCAAGTTCAATAGCAATCAAGATTAAGACCGTGAATTCAAGATCAATCTCGACACCCTTGAAATTAAGTAGAAGTCAAGATCAAGATAAAGTTCAAGTTCAAGTTCAAGATCAAGATCAAGATAAAGTTCAAGTTCAAGTTGAAGAAAGATCAAGCAAGACCGTCCCACTTAAGATCAAGCTCGAAGCCCTTGGATTCAACTAAAATTTAAGGTCAAGATAAATTTCAAGTTAAAGAATGATCAAGATCAAGCTCAAAGCCCTCGGATTCAATTAAAAGTCAAAAACAAGATAAAGTTCAAGTTCAAGAACAATCAAGATCAAAACGATCAGATTCAAGATGAAGTTTGGAGCCCTTAGATTCAACTAGAAGTCAAAATCAAGATAAAATTCAACTTCAAGATCAAGATCAAGAGAAAGTTCAAGTTCAAGTTCAAGTTCAAGATCAAGCTCAAGAGACCTTGAATTGTATACGAAAAAACGAATTCAGAGAAATCATAGAGATTGTAATACTCGCACTTTGAAATAAATAAAAGATTGTTGCGACATTTTTCTGTACTTCAATATTATTTTCTCGATGCTAAACTTTACTATTTGGAACCCTATTGAATATATTTTAAACAAAGAAATTAGTAATCAAAATCACAACACACATAAATGTATTTAAGAATTAACCAAATCATTTTTATAAATCATAATATTGTGTGAAAGCAATTTTTAGAGAGATATCTCTAGTTTTGGTAGGATCACACAATTTGAGTCTGAAAGAAACAATAAAATTAAGGTTTTAGAATTTTCTTTCCCACTCTATCCTTTAATGTTATAGTTTAATGGTTCTAGGCCTATGGAGTTACACATGAATGTTAATGTTTTGAATTTTCAATTGACGCATATTTAAATTAATATATTGCTTACTTATTTAATCCATTTTAATAATAACCTGTTTTGATAACACTAAAAGATTATCTACAATTTTTAAATTTAACTCAAAAGTGGAAAGTCAAGATTGTTATAGAATTAAATAGAGCAAGTTTGTAATCCTGAGCATCAGAAAAAATTCACAATTAGGATGGACACCTAAATTCTTGTTAAGTTTCACTCCATAGATATATAGGCGTGAAATTGACTTTGCTAATTACAAGTCTATTCAAGTCTCTTCAAAATTTGGTGTTCGTTTAATTTTGATTAAGGTTAAATTACTTTCCGATTCTTCTTTCCACCAACCATACGGACGTTGGTGGTGCTAGCACCGTTTACGTCTCCTTCGGTAGTCATTTCATTAGTGTCAAGCCTTGCTCTGATACCACTTTGTCACGGACTAAGAGTATTTGCTAAGACTCCGTGTGTCACTTGACAACTTACTCACGAAACTTTCATGATCTTATAAGCTCAAGTAAGCCTTTAAGACTCGAAACGCTTAGAGAATGCAAAGAAAGACTTCGAAAGATCAAAAGAGAACTTTGGAAGAAGGCTTTTGTATTTCTTTGGAAGATTGCTTACAACTTGATTGGTTTATTTACAAATGAGAGGGCCTTCTAATTATATTACTCCCTAATGGCCTAAGTGTAAATAAAAATTACTTTACAAGTCCTTTTCATAATTACACTTTGGTCCCTATTCTAGAAAAGTCTACACTTTCTAGAATATGCTAAACCTTTCCGAGAAATATCAAAATTATTCTAGAGAATTCTAAGGAACTCTCTAGTCTTCTTGATTAATCAAGAAGATTCTAGTGTTCTCCGCAAACCTCTCCATAACTCTAGACCCTTTCTCCTCTATCCGGATGTAAAACTTAACTATGATGTGGCGGGACTTGACATCAGTCAGCCTATGAAGTCAACTGAGTACCTTTGTTTTGGTACTTATGCCTCACTCTGCATCTTTTTCGTGATGCAGGTCCTGACACCATCTACTAATGCTTATCATTTGTGTCATCTTTTGCAACGGGTGGATATCAGAGACGAGGGTGAGCACTTAGCATCCTGGATCAATCTGTCTCCTTCTGTATATATTTTAGCTAGTATTTTGTCTTTGAGACGACTTGTTATGGTCCACTTTAGGGAAGGTTCCTAATGTGTATAGTTTTGGTTTGTTCCTGTTTCGCTCTTTTCTTGTTGTTAGTGTATTTTATTTTTAGTATTACCCTTGTAATCATTACTTATCATTCTGGGTACGGGTCGGCTTATTAACTTGTGGGTTATAATGGGAGTCATCAGGTTTCGAAAAGTCGGATCATGACAAGTTGGTATCAGATCTAGGTTCATCGGTACCACTTGTACAGAGCTAACCCCTAATAGAGTCCTACAGATCGGTGTGGAGACGTATGTGTCCTATCTTTGAGAAGCTACATGGTGTCTTTGGGAATTGTTATTCTCTTTTGTATCTCTTTTTTGCGTTGTGTTTTGGTTTCATGTAATCTATGTGGGGGGGTGGGGATGGGGGATAAATAGGATTTTAGTTAGTTAAAATGTCTGTTTGAGATTTCGTTCATAGTCTAGAGATATTTGTGTCTTCTCCTATTAAACTTTACCAAGTCCACGTATGTTACATCACTTATCTTTAAAAATATTGCTAATAGAAAATTGTAATTTACCTGGAGATTTTACTTGGGGATTATTTTCACAAAAATTTCCTACAAATTTTCATGCGAAATTATGAAATTCCTAAAATCTTGACTTTTTTACTTGCAAAAAATATTTCCCTAGAAAATTGGTAGGTAAATTTGGCGCCTTTTGAGAAAATTATTACGTGAGGAATTATTTGGGGAAAATAATTTGCAAGTACCATTTTCATTGGTAAATTGCAAGTAATGAAAAAAAAACTATTTTAAAATTTGTTTGGAAGAAAATTCCTAAATAAACTTATTTCCCGATCCAACTAGAAATAATAACTTAGAAAATTATTTAGAAATAATTTTATATGTGGTATTATGTCGGGATTTATGTTCTATGAATTTTTTTTGAGAATTTATTTCTTGAGGATTTACTTGGGATTTGTTTTTACTTGTAGAATTACTTGGGGATTTTATTATTATGATTTTGATTGGAGATTTTTCGAGGAATGCATACTTGAACTTTTTTAAATATAATTTAATTGGAAGTTTTATTTTAATCTAAGAACTTGTTTTATTTGAAAACTTCAAGGAATAATTTCTTTTAAATATATTTATCCAAATAAAAAATTACAATAATATAAAAAATAATAATGACATTAAAATGAATTTTGTCGTTAAATTTTTACTCCACTTATAGATTAAATAATTATTATACAATGATATCAATCTAATACGGTGTTGGAACAACATTACAAATGTCATTATCAATATTTCTAATTTATCACAAAAAACTAATGTTGAGGTTTATATTTTTTTTCAATGTAAAAGATAGAAAGCATTAAAATTATATGATTGGTTATTTAACGAGTAGTAAAGTAACTATCATAAATATAATTAATTTTGATTTAACATTATTTATATAAAATAATGTATTATTGAATAAGTCAAATATTATATTAAACTATAGAAAAATTTGATGATGTACACCATTGATGTGAAGTTTAATTACCCTTCATTAATAAAATTATATTAAATGAAAAATAAATAAATTTTACTTGTATATCCGATTGATATTTTTTATAAGTACTAAAAAATGACATAATTTATATATAATTAAATGATATTTGTTTGCAAATATACAATTATATGTTAAAGTATAATTATTAAAATATAGATTAAAATTAAAAATACCACAAATACCTAATGTGATGTAGTATCAATTATTAATTATAACTTTATTTCACTTTAAACTTATAAATTTATTTACATATTTTCAATTATTTATTTATAAAAACTTGATATGTATAATTAAATTTCATATGTGTTTAATATGCTTAGTTATGGACATTATCTCATAGCAAGTGTAAATATAATTTTTTCATGAATGTTGGGTGGTAGAGGTTTATTTTAAATATATAAATAATTGTCATTATTCACTTTTAAGAGTTAAATTACATAAATTTTAGTCAATATTTAAGTTATATTTAATCACCATATTGAAATGAGATCAATTAAAAGTACTTTAGTAAAATTTATGAATATTTAAATGGTATTTAAATACTCAATTAAATTAATTAAACTTTGCTTTAGAATAAATCAAATTGGAGAAAGCCACAAAAAATTAGTGTAGTTGCTTGTATCTTTTGTACCACTTTAAAAATATTGATAGAATAAAATTTTAAGGAGCAACTATAAATGAGTAGCCATAGAATCTCGCGGGAACTTGTGAAATTGTACAATGTGGGATTGGACCCATGAAAGTGAAATTGTACAATGTGGGATTGGACACATGAAATTGTATAATGGATGGGTAGTTGCTTGAGATATATGGATTGGTAGGTAAATATATGTATAATAAAACATCCTTCCGTCCATTATTATTTATTAGGGTAAGGTTATGTACTTCTCTCAAGAAAATATTAATACAAGGTATAATCTTGAATTCTTATATTTAGTATATGTGTCAAATAATTATGGACGAAAGGAGTAAATAAATACTCCATTTCAGACCTATTAATTATGAAGTGCATGGATTAAAAAGTCAAGCTTTTTAGAATGTTTTACTTTTTTCAAATTAATTAATTGAGCATATATTATGTTAAAAGAAACTGTTCTTTCTTGATTTGTTAAAATAAATAAGTAATTAGGAATAACTAAAAAAAATTGACAAATAATTAGGGACATAGGAGATAAAAATTCAAGGAGCAACTATAAATGAGTAGGCATGGAATCTCACTGGAATCTCACGGGGACTTGACATTAGAAGGACAATTAAATTCACCCTTATGTATGTATGTGTATATATATATATCAAGCAACTACTCATCTATTGTACAATTTCATGTGTCCATATATATATATATATATATATATATATATATGCGCGTGTGTGTATATATATGTGTGTATATATATATATGTGTGTGTGTATGTATGTATGTATAATAAAATACTCCCTCCGTTCATCAGTTTTGTCAGGGTAAGGTTATGTATTTCCCTCAAGGAAAAATTGAATAAGAGGTATAATTTAACTAATATAATCCTACTATATCAAAAGTCTACATAATTTTTTAATTGAAAAATTGTAATAATTATTAAGGGCAGAATTGGAGAAAATAACTATTTATTTCGTGATTGTTTAAACTGGCAATTAATATTGAACATCTATATTTAGTATACGTGCCAAACAATTGTGGATGGGAGGAGTAAATAAATACTCCATTTTAGCCCTATTAATTATGAAGAGCATGGATTAAAAAGTTAAGATTTTGAAAAAGTTCTACGTTTTTCAAAGTAATTAATTGAGCGTATAATATGTTAAACGAAATTGTTCTTTCTTGATTTGTCAAAATGGACAAGTAATTAGGGACAACTATAAAAGAAAATGTTGACAAATAATTAGGGACATAGGAAGTAGGAAAATTCATTTTGTTGGATATTTTTTGCAAGAAAATCCGCAAGTAATTTACGTGCGGAATTTAAATCCCTAGGTAAATTAGTCCGGGATTCTGAAATTCACATGAAATAATTACCCACGAAGGTTTTACTTTCGGATTCAATTTTATAGAAAAATCCAAATAAAACTTATTTTTATGCAAATTTTTGTATATAATTCAAGAAAAATATCCATGTAATTTACACTTTTCATATAGTGTGTAATACGAATACTTTCTATTTTAAAATAAGTGAATTGTTGAGTTTATATTTCTAAAAAAAAATCTTAATAGAATATATTTGCTCAACAATAGTCAGGTAAAAGTAACTATAGTCAGGTGCAAAGGGGCAATCCAGTGGGGAGGAAGATGGCGAAGTGGAAAATCGCCTTTATTCTATTTCATGAAAATTAATGGCATTTATTCCAAAATCTTTTTCCATGAAAATCCCCTAAAATACCAGACAATAAAAAGTTTCGCAAGATTTGTTTTTAGTCTATTATAAATTTAATTTTAAATTTATGCTTTTTATAAAAGAATTTTGTTTTTATACAGAAAAATCTAAAAATATTTTTTTTTCTAATCATTTTGTAACTAGACATATATTTTATTTCTCTTTAAATAGAATAATATTACAATTAATATAGACGGTACGAGCAGGGCTACTTATTCTATCCAAAAAATATAAATAAAAAATTACTTATCATATATGTTTGATTATTAGTTCAATACAAAAAGAAATAAACCGTCGAAGCATCTAATGCGTTCACACTAAACTTTGTTTGCCAAATACAATTCGTCAAGTCTGAACCACAAACTTTTAAATCCTATCAAGAAGAAGAGAGAAAATTTGTGCGCCAAAATTACAACACATAAAAGAAGAAATAAAAAGAATAGGAAAGAGTCGCTATCGTGGGGAAGATTCCAACTTTTCTCCACATTTGAAAATTTAGGTCTATTAAAGCAACATGGAAAATAACTATAAGGGTTGACAAATGGACTAATCGTGTTGGATTGATAAAAAAAAATAGGCAAGTGAAAACCGATAAAATATTTCATTTATTTATATTTGAGATAAATAAAAATATATATATTATTCATTAGCCTATGAGCTAGCTATTTCTAACATCTCGATCTTAAAAAGAGCTAATAATGGAAAGAACTAAATTGAAAATAGTCAATTTTAGAGTAGTGCAAGTTATTCTTAAATTGTGAGTTTTTGGTCAACTTTAAACGGCCATAACTTTCAGCAAATTATGAGTTAGGTAGCCCATGAGATATAAAATTAAAGGGCATTGAGCCATCTTTCCAGTGTTGCTGAGTTAGCTAAAATCCAAGTTCGGATGAGGGAGATATGTCCGTTTGAGTTCAACTTGTCCAATTAAGAAAACTCATCCGAATTAACGAGGTGCATTTTATTTTTTTTTCCTTAACCCACTAGGCCTGCACGTTTTGTTTGCTCAATTAGGGGTCCAAGCTGATTAAAATACATTTTCACTCAATCTAAAGCGTTCAAGAAAACTAGGGCAATGTTCAAAAGGAGAAAAGATGAGATTTCAACGAGTTCTTCAAGAATTTGGGGAAATTGCCAAGAAGGTGGATCTTCCGAGGTATGTAATTTTTCATGGTGATGGGTTTGTTCACCTTCACATCAATCACAAGTCTTCAAATTTCGAATTCATCCATGAAATTGAGTTTATTGAGTTCTATGAGGTTTGTGCTTCATTCTTTGATAATGGGCTTTTTTGAGGTCTTGGGGTGAGAATCTTGCGAATGAGGATTGGTTTTTAGTGGATTTTCATTTAGTTGTGTTGGGTTAATGAATCTAAGGGAGTTTGGAAGAAATCAATCAATTCTAGGCGAGTTACAGCCAAAAATCAAAGAAGAAATTTCATTGGGTTTGGGCTGGGGCGGCGTGCCCCTATAGCGCCAGGGACCTGGTGCGATGCAGTGCGCCCAGTCAGAACTCCAGTAAATGGGATCTTGGTGGGATGCCTGCAGTGTGCCTAATCAGATCCCGAGTAAATGGAGGCCTGGCGCGATTAGCAAGCAGCGCGTCCAATCACACCTCCAATAAATTGAGGTCTAGAGCGACACGCTAGCAGCGCTCCCGAAGCAGCATACCACTTTATTTCTTTGTTCTCATTTCGCACTTGTTCCTTTGAGTCTTCTTATTCCTAACTATCTAAGACTTCATAAATAATCAATAGATCCTTCATATATCATAATTATATATCTTAATTTCACTTTTCAAATTAAAGTAAAGATTCAGAGTAAAGTTTGAGAAATCTTTGAATCACTTTGAGAAGTGTTTTTCAATCAGTTAAACTTGAATTAAGACTTGAGTAAATGAATATGAGGATGAGGAGAGTTGAGTTCATTTTTTAAAAAAAAGGATATGAGGGGACTAAGTATTATTAAGTATATAACATTTTTACATCTAAAATGAAATAAACATTGATTTCTATATGAGTTTGTGAAGAGTTTTGGGCATCATCTCTTTTAAGAGAAACTATTTGAGTAATTATCTCGAATTGAGGAGGAGCAATGTTTTCTTAACACATATGAGCATGAGTTATATATATATTTTTGAGATTAGTATTGAGCACTGATATATGGGTGAATTCAGACAAGTCAAAGTCCTCATAAATCATGTGTGTTAAGATGGATAAATGATCATACTTTTTAAATGATTCCTTATTGATTTTAAGCTTAGTTAAGTGGACCACTTAGTTGAGAATGTCTTATACTTCGGCAAGGTATATGACACTTCTGGCAGTGTAAGCGAGACATTGTATCATCACGTAACTCATAGTGATCGTTGTCGGTTAGGAATCTCTCAAATAACATAAAAGAGTTTATTATTGTATTTTTACTACATTGAGTTATTATCTACTATTTCAAAAGCTTTCTTTATACTACATCTTTATTGTTGTTTTTATATTGATTGAGTTGAGTATCCTTAAGTTGAGTTTAGTTGAGGTAAGTATGTTCTTCCTTTTTATGAGTTCAAGCTTATGTATGTGCTTTAGAGTTCCCCTTGCATGTTCTTATATTCAATGTACTGACGTCATTTGGTTTGCATTTTTCGTGGTGCAAATACAAGTATTTAGGGTCATCAACAGCTCTCCAATGATGCCACTTACAATTGTAGTTAGTTTTGGTAAGTGTCCTTGCTTCTTGAGGATTTTCCATTTATCATTTTGTTTTATTAGGATGTCGAGGGTTTTATCCCGACTTCCATCACAATATTTTAGAGGCTTCATAGACAGTAAATTTTTGAGAATTCTTTTTCATTTTCATTGATAATATTTAATACTTGAGTTGAACAGTTATGCATGTATTGAGTATTTCAGAGTATTTTGAGTTAAACTATTTTATTAATGATATCGTTAAGAGTTGAGTTTGTTTTGAAATTTTTATATTAATTAAGTCTTCCGTTGAGTAATGAGGAGGGTCAAGGGTTCCGCTAGGGACCAATAATGATTCTTGAGTGTCGGCCACGTCCAGGGTGTAGGCTCAGACCTGACACTATTGTCCTAAGAGAGATGTAGAAATATTGGAGAATTATATTGTTTTATCAAAGGGAGTTTTTAAGTCATTCCTTTTTGTAAGTAGCTTTTTTGAAAATGTTATTTAAAAATGATTTTAGAACTAAATCATGAACTCGATTCTTTTGGTGATATACATGTCAAAGAACATTGTTTCTATGAAGCATCATACTATTATCAACTTGGAGTCATTTATAATAAATCAAGTTAAGCTTGTCAAGATCCTTTGGAATTTCTAACTGACTAATTCGCTAAGGTGAAGTCAAGTCAAGACGAGTCCATTATGAATTTTATAGGTCTAAATAATCGAATGAAAGTTATATGAAGTTACGATTAGATTTTAAGTAGGAAGGAGCAAACAATGAGTAAGTTTTTGTTATGCTATATTATATGCATTCACAGTTCATATCATGATTTGTTACATGTCTTTTTTTTTATTTTACATCTAGTACTCCCCTTAAGTATTAAAGTTTTGAAAAAAAAGAGGATAAATTTAAGGAATCCCATAGTGTAAATCAATAATTACATTCTGTCCCGACAAGTTTACTAATTACAAAAAATCCCTTAAAATTGCTGAGCCGTGATACTTTAGAAAGTTGTGATACATGGTAAATGATACATAGTAACTTAAAATTGTTAAGAAAAAATAGGGGATAAAAACGGACAATTTAAAGCTGTTACTAAAACAGCTTAAATTGTGGTAACAGATCATTAATCAGCATTAAATCAGCACTTAATTGGATATTAATTTCATAATTTGAAAATCAAAGATTGTATCAGTTATTTAGAAAACAATTGGAGTTGCCGAAATTTTTTTGTTGTTGCAGTGGGTTTTTGAAGATGAATACTTCGATTTTGATGAGACATTCCGGAATTTGGGTGAACGAATTGCAGTATGAAAATTACAAAATTGATGGAATCGTTGTTGGAGATTCAATTTCGTTTTCTAATCTCAAAGCAGCAATTGCGGCCGAGTTGGACATTGATGTATCAAGGAAAGAAATTGAAATTCGATACATTGTAGAAGGTAACTCCTGTCCGATGAAACTTAAGAACGATATGAGTGTTAAACTATATTTTGAACTGAAAAAAAACGAGCCTGGATTTTCAATATATCCATTATTTATTGACACAATTGAGAAGAATAGTGGTACTGTACATAACTTTGATGGAAGAAGTGGAGAAATAACGTGTGTAGAAGGCACAACAAATGATACACAGGCTTTGGCAATAGTTGAAAATAGCTTATTTGAGACACATGAAAATTCAGAAGTTGGAGTTGCAAATGTTATAATCAATTCAGATATTGTTGATGTGAAGACAGGTCAGATATACAAGGATAAAGCAACACTTGTAGATGTGATGACGAAATATAAGATAAAGAACAACTTCAACTGCAAAGTGAAGAGGTCTGATCAACAAAGGTATGACAGTATTTTGATGTTTTAATGTATCATGTGTTGTTTTATAATTTAATTAGTACATGAAACATTACTGTTCTATATGAAAACCTGCAAGTTTCATATGTTATTTTATAATCTAATGTATCATCATTTCAGGAATTTGTTTTTGATACATTGAAATAAGTATATTTGATACTTGAAAGTACTACTACTGATATAGTAAGGACTGTATCATTTTAAACAGTCATATCACAAATAGTGGATAAATTTCATTAAAGTTTGATACTTTTCTTAAAAATTGGTTGATACTTTTTGTGTGATTCATTGTTTGATTAATTTAAACATTATTGTTGAATATATTATATATGATGTATTTGATATGTGTATTAATATGCTTAAAAAATGTACGCAGCTATGTGTTGGTATGCTTTTCAGACAAATGTGGTTGGACTATGAAGGCGTCGTGCAGGAAAAAATCTGATATATTCATTGTTAGAAATTTCAATAGTGAACATACGTGTCCGATGAGGGAGAGGGTATTAACCAAAGTCCAAGCAACAGTGGGATTTGTAAGTGGAGTGACAGCTCCAAAATTGATCAATTATAAACGAATTTATACACCAAGGGATATAATTGATGATATTAGAGAATATTATGGTGTTGAAATATCTTATCAGCAAGCATGGCGTGCTAAAGAACGTGCACTCTCCATGATTAGAGGAAAACCATCTGCTGGATATAGACGGATGCCGCGATACATACACATGTTAAAAACTGTGTATCCAGATTCTTATATAAGAATGCATAAGACTGAAGAGGATGAATTTATGTATCTGTTCATCGCCTTAAGACCATTCATTAGGGGATTTAAATACTGCAGACCAGTAGTTGTTGTGGATGGTGCACATCTGAGTGGAGCTTACAAAAGGACATTTGTATCAGCAAGCACACTTGATGGCGCAGGTATTTTTTATTTATAGTAATGATGTCTTTTTATATATTAAGTATCAAATAATATAATGTGTGTGTAATCAGGTTGCATATTTCCATTGGCATATGGTGTTGTTGACACCGAAAATGATTGTTCGTGGAAATGGTTTTTTGAACAGTTCAAACATGCATTTGGCAATAGAAAAGATATGTGTGTTGTTTCAGATAGAAATGAGAGTATCATGAAGAGTGTAAGGATTGTGTTCCCCGATGTACCTCATTATGCATGCATCTGGCATCTTTGGAAGAATGTATGTGGAAACTTCAAAAGGAGCAGAAAGGCCATAAGTGATCTATTCTACTCTATGGTCAAGGCATATAGAAAGGAAGATTTTGATAAGTTGATGGCTAAGGTTGATAGAATTGATCACAGGGTTAAGGAGTACCTTGAATATGCAGGTTACGAAAAGTGGTCAAGAGTTCATGCAACAGTAAACAGAGGTAGAATGATGACTTCAAACATTGCAGAATGTATCAATGGTTGTCTTGTTGAAGCACGCCAATTAACTAAATTAGAATTCTTGGAAGAGGTTAGAATTCTTTTTGGATCTTGGCATTGCAAAAACAGAGAAGTAGCCTCATACACAAAGGACACATTAGGTAGAAAATTTTTGAGGAATTGTTGATTATAAACGCAGCTAAAAGTTCAAAAATGGAGGTATGTATCATTATATGATACTTTATATTATATATATCTAATTCTGTGTATCATTATGCTTTTTTTAACATGATTTGGTTTTTAAAAGTTATATATTTAAAATTTTTAATGTACACAGGTTGTTCCATCATCTAAGTTTATTTTCTCGGTTTATGAAAATGGAAGAAGATATATTGTTTGTTTTGAGCGGAAAGTATGTTGTTGTGGTAGATTTCAACTAGATGAGATACCTTGTTCACATGCAATAGCTGTATTGAAAAAAAAGAATGTCACCGATATGAATCCGTATTGCTCTGATTATTACAAGTCTGATGCGTTGGCAAAAACATATGAAATTCCAATGGTGCCAATGCCAGACAAGAAAGATTGGTCAGATCCTAAACACGTGGTAGCTGAAACTGTGTATCCACCTAGATACAGAAGATCATCTGGACGACCAATAAAAAGAAGAAGAAAGAATGCAGATGAAAAGATTTCGGTGAACACAAATTGTTGTGGACAATGTGGACAAGAAGGGCACAACAGAAGAACTTGTACTTTCTACCCAAAAGAGAAGTGAATTTGTCGTAATGTTTCTATGATATAAAGAATAATTTATCACGTAAACATTTAAATGAATTTCAGCTTTAATTACGACTGCAAATTGAACACTTTGTGTTTAGATAAATAAACGTACAAACATGTGGTAATTACATTTGAAGTCGTGCTTATGATTATAAATACTTTCTTATTATTGGTGTTGATAAAAATACTTGTGTCAATATTTGTTTTGAATATATAAATCTTATGCTACAGTAAGATAACATAATGTACATGATACATATGGTTAATCTAGTGTATCATGTACATTTATTATGTATTTTTTGTACACATTGTTTATATAAAGTATCATGTACTTTTAGTGTGTATCATTGGTTTGCACAATGATACATCTCCATTAGATAAAAAATACAAATATATTGTTAATGTTATTGAGTACTTTAGAATGACTATAAATCATGTATCATGTGAATTTATATAATTTAACTTGTGTAATGCTTTTTTTGATATGCTTTTATTGAAATATACAGTAAATAACTTTCCTTTAAAAAAATAATAGCAATTCATATGAATATGCTATTCAATTTACGTAAATATCTTGTAAAATTTAAGGATTAGAGTGTAACATATTGTACATTATACATACGGTTTGGCCAATGTATCAGTTATTTTTAGTGTGTTTCTGGTACATATGTATCAGTTGGTTTTGGCAGTGTATCATCTGGATTAAATAAAAAATTTAAAAATCTTTATGTCTATGTTTGATTATAAATACTTTGATTATACTTTATTAAATGATTTAAACCTGGTTTTGTCAGTATATTTATTATGTTTATTTTTAATTAAAAATTTAAAAATGTTTACGTCTATCATTTGATATTTATATCTTCAATATAAACAAATTTGTTACGTAATGTGAAAAAAATATTCATGGAAATTGACAAAACCAAAAAAATAACATTAAAAAGGATAAAAATAGTTGTTCAATAACATATAAAAATAATAAATATAACATTAAAACATTGTTTTATCATGAAATGCTACGCTATGTGAACTAAATCTTCTTCTGGTGGTGGTGTGACTACGCCCCTGGATTTTGGTGGATCATCATTGTCGCTAACATATCCGCACTTAGCCTTCTCACTTCCATAACTCCACAGCAATGCTCCATATCTTTGACGCAGGTAATCAGGATTAAAATCAGCATAAGATATATTGATTTGGTCACTGATATACTCGGCAAATGCAGTAACATATAACCCACAGTCTCTACAAAAAATACAGAATAAATTAAAAACTTAATGATACATTAAAAAGGGCAACTGAAAAAATTCTTGATACTTACAGGCTATCGCTTTCCTGTGTAGGGATGTCTTGTGCAAATTCTATCATGAAAGGAACTTGAGGCTCCAGAAGTGATCCATTATTGTTGTCTTTATATGCTTGACAATCAGCAAATTTTGTGCGTTCATTTTCTTCAAAAAAACCACTGTCAAGTAGGTATGAAGGAAGCATTTTAGACAACATCTTGATCTCATGAGGAATTGTTTGTTTCCTTGTGCTAATTGATGAGTCAAAAACCCTTATCAACCTGTTTTTCAACTCAACAACAGCCAACACCCAATGGAATTGTTGATCACAGTTAATTGGGATGTAGACCTCATCTACAAGATGCCATGGTAAAGCAGCTGGTATTCCAAACCCTTTGATGATGTTAATTATTGACCTCTCATGTACAGATACAACTGAAGCGCGATCAATATGTTCTTGTGTAGTAAGACTATCATCATCATCGTCCATGTAATATCTATCATAACAGTTTTTTACATGTGACATGAACAAACAGTGGGTTGTTGTGTATCTGTATTGATCCATGCTGCAAAGTTTTGATTTTTTACGAAGGTAGTAAAAAATCACATCGATGTGCTATAAACAAAATGAAAACAGAGTAAGAAATTATTTACATCTAAACAATATAAAAAAAGAAATATAATTATGTGAATATAGTATGATACTTTTGCAAATTAAATAGTATGATACTTATACATAATGTATCATTGCTAATTAAATAGTATGATACTTATAGATAATGTATCATGATGTTATAATATAGTTATGACTGATACATATTTCATAAATAGTTTAATATTTTACCTCATCAGACCAACACTTGTTTGGCTGTGACATGGCATAAAACCAATTCTTGTTCATTGGAAAAGCAACAACAAAGTCCATCATCGTAAATCCAAAAGAAGAAGATCTTGATCTGTATTTATCGTCCGATGGGTTCCTGCATATATGATACATAAGTTTTCAATGTATGTACATGATACATAACACTCAATTATTTACAGTTTTTATATAACAAAGTATAATGAATTAGTTGTATATAAAATGATTACGCCTAACACTGAGAAAAAAAATGTATAAAACTTACTTATTGTTATGATTTTTTAGAAGCCCCCTCAACAACCAATTCATGTAATCCTCAATCAGTTTCGGTGAAACTTTATCTGCAATGCCACATCCTTCGAACGGGAAATGGAGTCGAGCCATATCCTTCAATTTCTCTATTCCCTTTTCGCTTGACCCAAAAGAAGTACAATATGGATATTGAATCCTTCTCGAAGGCATTCTATTTCTATGCGCAGGAGTGACTGCATCAGTTTTAACAGCAATCTCCGTTATTGGAATTTCAGTGGGTAATTGACTGTCGGTCAACAAGTACTGGCTGCTAGTTATATTCTTTGGATCGTAAGAATATAATGGTCTAGCATTGGTAGCATCTTTACCCAAATCTTTGATAAGCGCTTCTATTGCTGCTTGAGTTGATGGCGATATTGTTGTTGAAGTTGAAGAATCCTGTATAATATGATGTAATGATTTTTAGAATAAATTTGTGTGTAATGAAATTGTGTGTCATAAATCAAAATTGAAAAATGTACCGATGAATCTGTTGTTGTTTTTTCGGGCAACACATGAGGGATGTTGTGATGAACATTGTCGTCAACGGCTTGGTCCATGATATGTTCATTTAAATCTTGGTGCGACTGATGTGCGTCACCATCCTGAATATGCAGTTTTGAAATAAAAACTGTTAATATAATTTGTGCTGATACGTAACATTGATAACAATCACATGATACATAGTATTGATTAAATATGAATGATACATGACAGAATATAAAATGAGAAAAAAAATGATCATGATACAAAGCATTGACTATATGTGCATGATACACAACATACCCACTTTATCATAAACATTACCTTTGGATCAGTGACTATTGGTTCACCCTCATTTACAGCAACACCAACACCATCCACATCGACATCCCCTGCATCGTCGACGATATGATGCTCACCATTTTTACCAGAAAAACCACCACCATCCTCAGCTACACCACCCATATCATCGAGATCAACCGGTATTTGCTGAGATGTTTGTTTGTCAGACTGAAATGTGCTTGTATCAGCCTGAAAATTGATGTTCTCTTTGCTAATAGATTGCATCGGCTGGGAGTGATTTGCTTTTATCAAAATAATCAATTCCTCAAATTTCTTGTCAACCTAAAAATTGTAGATACATTTAGGATAAATAAAAGTTTGTTTAAAAATTACAAAATAATTTACTTACGTAAGTTTTCAAATATCCTTTCAACTCTTCAATATGAGGAATTATATTGTTGACATTCTGTGAATCTGCATATCCATGAACATCAGCAGCCGGGTTCTGAGAAACGTCTGGAACAGAACCATGTACATCAGCAGCCGATTTCGGTGACACTTGTGGAACAGAACCATGTACATCATCAGCATTCGAATGTTGAGGCAGACTTGACATGGAAACATGTACATCATCATCCGGTGTTGGAGACACATTTGATTGATCAGGCTGTTTCTGTTCTGACACCTTCTTTTTTTGAATAATCGATTTTTTTCTTCTTTTTGGCGGTGGTGGAGGAGATGTATCAGACACTCTAGAATATGTCCTCAATAACTGTTCTGGCGGTCTTGTGGAGAAATCATCTAAATCATCTTGCTCGTTTGGTTGTACTAATGGTATTGATGTAGAATGAGTATGTTCAACTTGAGCAATATCAAAAGCTTCAATTTCCTCTGCTGTTGGGACAATGTTTGAACATGCATTCTAAATGTATCACAAACACATAAGATAATTTAACTGTTAGATACAGTAACAAAGACATAAATAACGATATTCCATATACAAAAATAAAATTTTACCTTTTGGAAAATGGTGGACATAAGCATTTCAAACTTTGCCTTTTCAGACACAACTCTCCAATTGCATATTCTTGGGATGACATTGCGTTCTCTCACAGCTATTTCTGAATTTAAATTGGATGCACATTCGTATATCCAAACATTTAGTGCATATGGCATCCCATATAATCGGTACAACTTTTTACTAACGTCAAAATCCTGTCTAAGTGAACCAATTAGTTTGGAAAATGATAGCTGACCCCAAGGAAAATGTTGATATCTACCATCTTCAACCATTAGAAAGTCGACAATAGATATCGCTGTGTTATCAATAGAAGCTAATACAAATGTATGAATAAAGAACAGTATAGACATTTGGAGTGCATCCTGATTGCTCTCCCAATTACCCATCTTAAACCTTTGAACTAGTTGATGCTTTATAACACTATTGACTGCACCAGGGAAATACTTTTTAAAAAGCATACAATTAGTTTGTTCTGGGTATTTGAAATCATTGGTATTTCCTCTGACCTTAAGTCCTGTTAATAATGCAAAATCATCTATACCAAATTTCAGGACACACCCGTTGGAATGTCTAATATGCAACATATTAGGGTTGCTTTGTTCCAATTCTAAAAGCAATAAGCACTTAGTTATTTGGCCCTGAAAATTACATTTAGATATGTCTAAAAAGGGTCCAAAAATTGTATCCTTAAACATTTGGATAACATTATCCCCCACGTATTTTTCAAAGTCCTTTAGGAAATTGTTGTTAAAGTTGACAGCAAACCTTATGGGATGTGTTGGTATCTTTTTAATCTTGTACTTCAGTGGCTGCAATTTGAAAATAAAACCGCAAATTAAAACGATATAGAAATATAACTACTAAATAAAACAACTAATAACTTAATGATACATGGTTTCAGTTTTCAGAATTTCATACTATATGAAAAACATGTGATACATGTCTATAACATGTATCATTGAATTAAATAAAACATTATAACATGTGATACATGTCTAATACATGTATCATAAACAGCGACTAAACAACATACACAAAGAATCTATATGTATCATCAACTATATCTGATTAAGCATTTATTAAACTTAATGAATGATACATTATAACAAGTTTCAAAACATGTATGAGTAAATCAACTAAACAACTAATACCTTATTGATACATGATATCATACAGGAATTCATACTACATGCAGAACATGTGATACATAGCTACTACATGTATCATTACATTTACTAAACAATGTACACACAGATTCAACATGTATCATCAAGCACAGATTATACTTTACTACACTTATTGAATGATACATTATAATAATTTTCAAAAACCTAATGATACATATAAAATATTATGAAACACAACAAATTCACGTATCAGTTGACCATCTAAAACACTATACACCCTTTTTAAAATGTATCAGCAAGCACACTTGATTCCTTAAAAATTTTACTAATTTAAACAACACCATTTTTAAGTACCAATATACTAACCCGAGACAATGTAGGCCTAACAACAGTGTTTGCTGCTTCTTTTTTCCTTTTTGGTTGTATTTTTACAACCTTTGATGTTTCGCCATGGTCTTTGTTTGAATCCTTTTGAAGATTCATAGGATCATGCAAAGACTTTTTCCTATTTTCTTTCCAATTATCATCATCGGAATCATATATCCTTCTATTGATTGACGGATCCATTACCATGAAGTAATAGAACAATTAACAAAAATGAAAAAGAGAAGAATATATGAATTGATGATGGATTAACTATAAAAAGGGTCTGGGTTCTTACGATTCAATATTAGGAAGAAATAGTCGAATATGGATTAAGAATAAAAAGAAGAAAATAGAAAAATCTGCTGGGTTGAGAAGATTCAAAGTTATGAAGAAATAGTGGGATGAAGACGATTAAGGAAAAAAAAAGAAGTGCAAGGTGACTTTGGTAAGAACGGTAGAATGCAGTGGAAGTTACCCTGCTTCTATATTTTTTGAATTTTGAAATTCAAAATTTCAAAATTTGTTCTTTTATTTAAATTTAATTAAATTTAATAATTCAAAATTAAAAAGCTGATTAAAAGGTTGAGTGTTTAAATGGAAAAAATTTAAAATTCAAAAACTGATTTAAGAGGTTGAGTGTTTTAATGGAGAAAAAATAGGCATTAAAATTGGTAAATGTGTATTATAGGAGAGAGAGTGTAATGTATCTAAAAACTTATACTAAAATAAAAAAAATAGGGAATTATGTAATATTTAAAAAAAGTAGGGAAAATTAGAGAATATAAAAATTATAGTTGTGTATTTAAGTTATTTTTACAAAAAAAAAATTGGTCGGAAAAATCTTTTTGATTAGAAAGAGATTTTTTTTATGTAATTTTACTTTTTAAAAATATTTTTATTCTTTTATCTTTAATACTTTTAATACAAAACTGAAAAACGATCAATTTATTTTAAAATAAAAAAATATTATAATTTTTAAATTCTTTTTGCTATTTAGTACTTCTGCAAAGTTTTTACAATGCATCTATCCAAGTTCAAGACTAAAAACTCGTGTCATTATATAAAAAACTTTCATATGAAGATTCTTATCAAATGATAAAGGGAAAACGTCAAATATGTCCCTAAACTATTCGAAAAGGTTTAGATATACCCTCCGTTTAAAGTTTGGTTCACTGATGTTCTTGTCATCCAACTTTTGGTCCAAATATGTCCTTATAGACGTTAGTTGTCATGTTGAACATATCTAACTTATTTTTAATTTCTTCAAATGCCACATGGATTTGTTATGTCATTTTGGCCTTACCACATAACATTTATATGAAAATGGAAAGATATTCGAACTTATAAACACCTAATCTGACCCATAAATCAACCCCCTTTTAAATAAATTATCCGACCAACTTTCAACAATTTTTATTTTTTTTGATAAATTCCAAAAATGAGTAATTGATTAATAAAAAAAAAAGAAAATATGAAAAAAGAATAAAATTAACGCCAAAAATTCATAGATAATTATACTAACCTTAAATTCAATTTAAACACTTTTTTTTGAAAAAAATTATTTTTTCGATAAATTTCGAAATGAGTAATAGATTAATAAAAAGTATGAAAAAGATATAAAATTAACGCCAAAAATTAAAAAATAAATACATTAACCTTAAATTCAACAATTCAACATTTTTCAAATTTTTAATATTTTCGACAAATCCCAAAAATGAGTTTATTAACAAAAAATATGAAAAAAATATAAAAATTACGCAAAAAATTGAAAAATAAAAAATAGAAAAATATGAAAAAAATATGAAATAAAAAAAATTGCTGAAATTATTGAATTTAAGTTTGCTATATTTATTTGTGAATTTTGACGCATATTTTTTATTTTGTTTTCATATTTTTCCCTTTTTATTAAAAAATTACTCATTTTCGGGATTTGCCAAAAAATATAAAAATTTTAAAAAAATTGTAGATTGAAATGATACTATATTTATTTTTGAACTTTTGGCGTTAATTTATATATTTTTTTTTCGTACTTTTCATATTTTTTATTAATGAATTACTCATTTTCGAGATTTATAAAAAAATAAAAAATCTAAAAAAATTGAAATGTTAGATTTGAGGTTACTATATTTATTTGTGAATTTTTGGCGTTAATTTTATATTTTTTTCTATTTTTAATAAATTATTCATGTTCGAAATTTACCGCGATAATAAAAATCAAACAAAATTGTTAAAAATGGGTCGGATAGTGAATTTAAAAGGAGCTGATTTATGGGTCGGATAGGTGTTTATGAGTCCAAATATCTTTCCATTTTCATATAAATGTTATGTGGTAAGGCCAAAATGACATGGCAATTTCATGTGACATTTAAAGAAATAAAAAATGAGTTGGATATGTCTAACATGGAAACTAACGTCCATAAGGGCATATTTGGACCAAAAGTTGGACGGCGAGGGCATGAGTGAACCAAACTTTAAACGGAGGGTATATCTAAACATTTTCGAAGAGTTTAGGAACATATTTAACCCTTTTTCCAATAATAAATAAAAGTTTGATTTATTAACAGCAAAAAATCAAGACCATTTCATCGAACACTAAATTTAAGAATTCAACTTTAAAACCAAATAAAAAAAATTCTAAAGTTGACCTAAAGAACCAAATTAGTTCTATCTGATTGATTATTTAATATTATGTCTACAACTAATTGTGACATATCACTAATTGTAATTTTTTAGCATAATATTATAAAACCCATAATCGGCACAAGGGCTAAAGGGCAGAGTAGAGTGTTTGGGAGATTAATGTATTCTTGGTTGAAATTATGGATGGCAAGGCCAAGAGAAATGGCCATGTTTTAAGTTTAGTGGTGGCTAGGGTTTACATGTATACTCCGTAGAGAGGAAGAGTGTGTTGGGTTTTAGCAAGTGTGAACGGGAAAAGAAAAGAGAGAATATGAAAAGTGAGGGAACTACTTTAGAGGGAAAATGAAAAGTCATTTGCAAAATACAAATGAAAAGTCATTTCTCCCATATCGGCAAAAGAAATGGAAATTGCTGTCCTTATAGAAGGAAACACTTCCATTACTTCTTAAAAGAGATAATAAGAAGATGCCCCCTCGCGCCGTCGTCGCTCGGCTTTGGCTTTGGCTTTGGCTTATGATTTGATTGATAAATTTTTTAGACAAAATTTATTTAATCAGTTTTTGTTGAATCAAATAAATCCTGTTAATATTATCTCTTGTATCGAAAAGTTGTTATTTTTTCCAAAAAACACAACTTTCTGGATAAAATGGGACTGAACAGATTTCACTGAACAGACATGTTCCTTGCTGAAAAATGGCTATAAAAGGAAGTCAATTTTTTATTTTTCAAACACTAAAATTTTTTCTTTCTCTGCATTTAGTTTTTCTCTCAAAATAAAATCAAAGTGTCGATCAACCGAGTCTGTGTGACTTGTTGCTGTTCTTCAGTTCGTTGAAGTTAAAGAAGTTTGAGGTACCGCTATTTCTTTAACAGGTTAATCCGTTTTATCTTGGGAGAAATTAATCCATAACCTTGGGTACAGTGAGGGGATTAAATTTCTTAAGGACACACAGTAGTTTCTGTGGACTCGGATTAATTTTTTTTTTAAAATTTTTTCTGCTTCATCTTGTTTCTGTTTCTATTCATTAACTTCATAAATACAAGTTATTGTAAGAATAACAATCTTAAGAAATTTAACAGTTTCTGTATTTGAGGTTTCTGGAGATTAAAAGCTTTATGGTTTTCTACTCTGCTTGAATTTTTAAAATTCATTCGATTAACGATTAAAAGAACATAAAAACTTTATCGTTAAATCAGAAACAGTTTGTGTAAAGATTTGTTCTTTACTGTTAGTATTTTAAATACTTAATTTATCTGCCATTTGTGACACAAAAAAAATGACTAATTCAAGTCAAACAAATGTTGGAACAGTAAGTGCTGCAACAACAACGGTTGCACATAATCGTTCAAATGCTGCCTTAGCACCGACTGAGAAACCTGCAAAGTTTTCTAGAGTCGACTTTAAGAGATGGCAGCAAAAGATGTTCTTCTATCTCACTACGTTGAGTCTGCAAAAGTTCATTAATGAGAATGTTCCTGTTGTGTCAGATGAAACTCCGGCTGATGAATGATTCTTGGTAACTGAAGCATGGACACACTCAGATTTTTTGTGTAAAAATTATATTTTGAGTGGTCTGCAAGATGATCTGTACAATGTGTACAGCAATGCCAAAACCTCAAAAGAACTCTGGGGTGCTTTAGAAAAGAAGTACAAAACAGAAGATGCCGGAATGAAGAAATTCATTGTGGCAAAATTTCTGGACTATAAGATGATCGACAGTAAGACTGTCGTCACCCAAGTTCAAGAATTGCAGGTCATAATCCATGATCTCCTTGCTGAAGGTATAAATTTATTTAATGCCTATGTTAGAAATATTAAGTTTTCCCTTAATACTCATATAACCTTTAATGTAGGATTGATTGTGAATGATGCTTTTCAAGTGGCTGCAATTATTGAAAAGTTACCTCCATTGTGGAAGGACTTTAAAAACTACTTGAAACACAAACGCAGGGAGATGACTGTTGAAGATCTCATAGTAAGGTTGAGAATCGAAGAGGATAATAAGGCTGCAGAAAAGAGGTCACGTGGTAATTCAGCAATATCTGGAGTAAATTTTGTTGAAGAAGATTCCACAAAATTAAATAAAAGAAAGAAAACATCTAGTCCAAAAAGCAATCCTCCTAAGAAGAAATTCAATGGAAACTGCTTTAATTGTGGTAAACATGGTCATAGGGCTAATGAATGTCGGGGTCCTAAGAAGGACAATAAAAAGAAAGATCAAACAAACTTGGCTGAATCCAAAGGAGAAATGGATGATCTCTGTGCAATGCTTTCAGAATGTAACTTGGTTGGAAATCCAAGAGAATGGTAGATAGATTCTGGTGCCTCATGCCATGTTTGTGCCAACAAAGAATTATTTTCATCATATACTCCAGCACTTACAGATGAAAAATTGTTTATGGCAAACTCCACTGTTGCAAAGGTGGAAGGAACTGACAAAGTCCTATTAAAGATGACATCAGGCAAGGTGGTGACTTTGAATAGGGTCTCATATGTTCCAGAATTGGAAAGAATTTAGTTTCAATTCCAGTTCTGACCATGAATGGATTTAAATGTGTATTTGTTTCTGATAAAGTAGTAGTAAGCAAAAATGATATGTATGTAGGAAAAGGCTACCTTAGTGATGACCTTTTCAAACTCAATGTAATTGCAGTTGATATGAATAAAGATTTTGCTTCTTCTTACTTGCTTGAGTATATATGTTTATGGCATGAACGTTTGGGACACGTTAATAACAAAACCTTGCGAAAACTGATTAACTTAAATATTTTGCCAAAATTTGAATGCAATAAATCAAAATGTCAAATTTGTGTTGAATCTAAGTATGCTAAGCATTCTTATAAATCTGTTGATAGGAATTCAAATCCTTTAGAATGATTCACACTGATATTTGTGACATGAAGTCAACACCATCACGTGGTGGGAAAAAGTAATTCATAACTTTTATTGACGATTGCACTAGATATTGTCAACACCAAAATTTGAATGCAATAAATCAAAATGTCGTCGTCGTTGCTCGCTCGGCTCGGCTTTGGCTTTGGCTTTGGCTTTGGATTTGGACATTTTTTCGAAAAGTTGTTATTTTTTCCAAAAAACACAACTTTCTGGATAAAATGGGTCTGAACAGATTTCACTGAACAGACATGTTCCTTGCTGAAAATTGGCTATAAAAGGAAGTCAATTTTTGATTTTTCAAACACTGAAAATTTTTCTTTCTCTGCATTTATTTTTTCTCTCAAAATAAAATCAAAGTGTCGATCGACTGAGTCTGTGTAACTTGTTGTTGTTCTTCAGTTCGTTGAAGTTAAAGAAGTTTGAGGTACCGCTATTTCTTTAACAGGTTAATCCATTTTATCTTGGGAGAAATTAATCCATAACTTTGGTACAGTGAGGGGATTAAATTTCTTAAGGACATACAGTAGTTTCTGTGGACTCGAATTAATTCTTGTATTTTAAATTTTTTCTGCTTCATCTTGTTTCTGTTTCTGTTCATTAACTTTATAAATACAAGTTATTGTAAGAATAACAGAGTGTAATCGCGATTATCCTTGAGGTAAAGTGAATAAAAATATTACTTAAAAAATATTTTTTTAATTTAAAAAACAAAATAATTTAATATACATCTATTTATAGATTTAAGTATTTTTTACTTTATTTAAATATATGAAGCGAGAGTTGAGAAGTAAATTGAAAAGGAGCACCAAGTTAAGTCGAAATTAAATTTGAAATTTCAAAGTAATGAATAATTTTTAAAATAAAAATAAAATTTAGAGAATCTTTTATCGTTCCAAAATCAATTGAAAAGTTGCACCAACTTTTCCTTCTTATCTTTTTGTCTTTTTGGGAAAAGAAAGTTTTAGTGCAGTAAATCCAGATACGGCACAAGCCAACCACGCGCTCCTGTCCGCAAATTAATCCTATCCATCCACTTGTAAATCCATCCAACGGTCCTCATCGTCTTCAGTCTACTCAGCTCTTACTATATCTGTACGGTTCATTTCCCCTTTTTCCTATCATCAGTCATCACCACACACTGAATTTTCTCCCCTGTTTATTCATAACCCTAATTTTCCATCATGCTTCTCAAGGTTGCTCCAGCTTTTGCTCTATTGAACACACCTAAGTCTACAAATGGGGAAAATCTGTTAACCCACAAGAGTTTTTCTGCTAAAAGTGGAAATGGGTTCATGGTTTGTGCTTCAAAGGGGACAAACCATAAGCCCTTGACAGGGGTTGTGTTTGAGCCTTTTGAGGAGTTGAAGAAAGAGTTTATGCTTGTCCCTTCTCTTCCACAAGCCTCTCTTGCCCGACAGAAATACTGCGATGAATCTGAAGCTGCTATTAATGAACAGATCAAGTGGGTTTGTTTTATAATTTTTGTAATTGTTTTTGTGTTTTGAATCTGTTGGTGTTAATGCGTTTTGTTTTTGGATCTTCAGTGTGGAATACAATGTTTCTTACGTTTATCATGCTATGTACGCCTATTTTGATCGAGACAACGTTGCTCTCAAGGGTCTAGCCAAGTAATTTTTCTAGAAACCCTTTTGATATTTTGATTTTCTTTGTCTGTGGATTTGTTAGGTGTGTTTTCATTCTGGTTTTCTTGACTTTAGGTTTTTCAAGGAATCTAGTGCAGAGGAAAGGGAACATGCTGAGAAATTTATGGAATACCAGGTGTTTGACGATTCGGTATTATGATGAATCTCCGGCTGGGGTTATGGTTTCTAATATTTTGTGTTTTTTCTTGTTTGTAGAACAAGCGTGGTGGGAAGGTGAAGCTGCAGTCTATGTTGATGCCACTTACTGAGTTTGATCATGTTGAGAAGGGGGATGCATTGTATGGTAAGTTTAGCTCCATTTCTCCTAGCTGTATAGAGTTAAATCTACTACTATGTACAAATGGTTGTCTCTGTCAACTTGGAAATGGATTACTTGTGGGCTATTAAATGGGGTGTTCGGTGCATATTTATTGTGAATTGTTTTGTACACTCAGATTCCTATTAATTACTGTATATTTGTGTTGCTTCTCGTGAATTTAGAATTGTTACATTCTGTTCAACCACTGATTTTTAATTACTCTGTAGCGATGGAGCTTGCGCTGTCTCTGGAGAAGTTGACAAATGAAAAACTTCTAAACGTCCATGCTGTGAGTTCCCTTGTCATGCTTGTTGGTTGTATCTACTTAGATCTTGATATATTTTGACAAGAATTGTAGATTTTTGTGATGAAAACGACAAGTTTTGAATTGCAACAGTGCATCTGCCTATTTTTAGAATCTGTCCCTTTTAGGTTTTTTATTGACGTTGATAAACTCTTTAAAAAAAACAGGTAGCCTCACGAAACAATGATGTGCAATTGGCTGATTTTGTTGAAAGCGAGTTCTTGGGTGAACAGGTGATGCAGTATTACCGCTTATTTGAAGATTTTGAGATTCATTTTGTAGCTATACAAATTTAAGATGTTGCTTTACTAATTTTAGGTGGAAGCTATCAAGAAGATCTCTGAATATGTTGCTCAGCTGAGAAGAGTTGGCCAAGGACATGGTAGGATTGCATACCCTGTTTAACGATTGTATTTTTTTCATTCTGAAATACACCGCCGTCATATATCTATATTGTGTTCCCCTCATCTTAACATTACCTCTTTGGTTGTGATATAGGTGTCTGGCATTTCGATCAGATGTTGCTGCAAGAGGGAGCTGCTGCTTGAAGGAGAAGATAGAATTTCGCTTACCATTTGTATTTTTCCACTGTTGTCTGGGTAAATTTGGATATTAGAATGGGCTAATCTGAGAGTATGAGCTTCTTCTTATTAATAGATTATTAGCAAGTGCATACAAGAGTGATCTAGTAGATTGATCTAGTCAGTTGTGCTAGTTTTCCAAGTACTTTGGAGTTTGATTACTTACCATCTATGCTATCATCTATCTTGCTTGAACCTGAAATGCACCAGTGAGCAGCATTCTATCAAATTCTAGTAAATTTCCTTTTGTTTCATCTTTCAACTCATGTTTTGACATATTTCTGCAACTTATAGCATTTTATCGTCAGGCTGGTTCTTGGTTGTTTCTGACTTGTTACCTACATATATTTCCAGTCTTGTCATCTAGGAATTCTGGGCATTTATTTCAATATAGTTTGGTAACAGTTCTCCCCATTCCTTCCAGGAGTGACAAGTATAACCGAGAAGGTAAATTAGATGTTAGATTTAAGAAATGACGGTATTGTTGGCCATTAATTCAATTACTTTTGGGTTCGTCGGTCGATCTTTGGTTTTTATTTTCAAAAGTTGGGTTTTTCTTTTGGTTTTGATTTTTAATTGGTTAGGCTTTTCTTGGTTTTGATTTTTCAAAGTTAGGCGTTGCAGATCAATGGCCTAAAATAAAAATCAAACTGTTAATAATTTTTATGTAATTTATTCCTCTAATTTTCATTTGATAATATAATCATTTTTATTTTAAATTATTTTTTATTAGATATATTTGTTATAAAATAATAACTTATTATTATAAAAAATGAGACCTCTTAAATTTGAGGACCTACGATACATGTCTTTTTTTTAGTATTGTCGAGCTATCCTTGCTTGTCACTGTCTTTGTCACCATAGAATTCGGTTGGCGAGATTGTTTTGATGACGAAATTTATAAGCTTAATGACTTTAGACACATCGGTTAACCGTTAAATCTCACATTTGTAAATGATTCCAAGCTTTTAATGAAGGAACCTCAATTATTGTTAACGCTCTTAGTAAATACAAAAGCTCATCCATCTTGCCTGGTGCCTGGCGGAAATGCTTTTATCGGCTCATGCGTAGAACTAAATCGAACCCAATGAATTACGGTTTGGTATTCAATATATACCATGACCAGAGTGCCTAATTAGTCTTTTTGTTTCCATTTTATGAATTATGTTAGTCTTTGACATTGTTCTTTTCAAGAAAATATAAAAATATATATTGTTATAAAATCAAGCTCAATGATATAAATATAAAGAGAAGAAGAGAAGAGAAGTAGATGAAGAAGATGATATTCTTCTATTCAAGTATGTACTACAAAAGATGAATGATATCTCTATTTATAGTGTTGAGATATCACTCCAAAGATCACTATGATAAATGTCTCACTAGTAGATACATAATTATCCACCAAAGTTTATATCACCTTGGAATTATACATACATGAATTCATCATAATTCTTAAAGTAATTAAATGGACAATTTATAATTCTATGAATTTATAACACTCTCCGTTGGATGTCTATAGATAATGTGTCTCATTAAAACTTTCCTAGAAAATCATGTGGGAAAAATTTTACTGAAAGAAAAAGAGTACACATATCTTTTCATATGCATTATTTGTTGCCTCATTAAAAACCATGCCAGGAAAATTCAGTGGGACAAAAACTCGGTCAAGAAAAAAAGAGTGAAACGCGTATTTTACTTCCTCTGATTAAAACATCACTTAATTTGTTGTGATGATGTCATCCAATCTTATATACCAACTTCACGAAGATGTTGCATGGTTGAACCCATCCTGATATATCATTGTCTTATTTCATGGATATGACGAGGTTTTGAGCTTAGCCGAATACATTTTTGAATATCATTCTACTTGTAATGACCTCGTAATTGCAAGTAAATTGTCCATTTAACTTGTTCACAATAATAATCATCTTGTGGACACTTTCATTTGCAATTGATTATCTTCATACACTGAAGTTGGTATATTCTTTTTCAATGAAAAACTACATATTTCCTAAATATAGTGTGTCATTGATCTCAACCAGAGGCACTCTCGATTTGCTTTATGGAGGCTATTACTTCAGTATGGAGGCTACAAACATTTACTTCAATGATCACCAAGATATTATTGTGTCTCCACACATAAACAAATAGCGTATTTGAGACTGAGCTTTATGCGGATCAAATAAACATTTTGCATCTGCGCAACCAATCAGCTCTGACTTGAAGTCATCGAAATTAAAAAAAATTCATGTCTATGGTCCATTGAAGTTATTCAACTATGTGCTTAATACCATTTTAATGTCCTTTAGTTGGGAGGAACTTAATCTTACCAGTAAATTTACTGCAAAATATATATCTGGTTAAGTATTGTTAGCAAGATGCATTAGTGCCCTAATTGCACTAAGATATTAAGTTTCATCATCACAAACTCTTCATCTTTCTTTTGAGATCAAAATGAATCATTATTCATGTCAAGCGATCTCATAATCATTGGGGTACTCAATGAATGTGATTTATCCATATAAAATTGCATCAAAACTATTTTTGTATATTGATTGATGGACAAATATTTCATTCGTCAAATTCTCAATCTGTAGGTCAAAACAAAATTCTGAGATCTTTTCATTTTAGATCCCCTTCTAAAAAACTCAACAACTTTTGAAAGCCCTTTAAGAGTGTTTATAATGTTCAAGTCAAGCACAATTATAAATAACAAATTCAGATCCTGACCTTTTCATAGAAATGTAAGGATAATTAGGGTCATTCTTTGTGTACCCTTTTCTTCCTTGATTATTTCAATCCATATAAGGATTCTTGAAGCTCTATTAAAAAAATTCTTTCAAATTTTTATTTGTTTCAATCACCTTTATTTCTTAAAGGATTTTCATATAGCCTTCATCATTGTCTAGCTAGACATGATAATTATTCATTATATGCATTCAAGTTTTTCATATGTTGTCAGATCAAAACAAACCTAATTGCATCCTCCATAGGATAAAACATCTCAATAATGTCTGGACTTTTGCGGAAAACATTTATGCCCAAGGCATAAGCCACACTTTATATCTTAGGTTATACTATCGCATAATAATTTATTTGTACCCTACTGATATTATACCTTTATTTATGGACTATCAGTCCAAAACTTTAACAACCCTAAAAATGAAATAGGATGAACTAGAGCTTCACATGTGTTTTATAAGTTGGTAACTTGTTAAAATGATGATAAATAACTCTTAAAGTTTGATTTAAGAGTTCTGAGGTCAAATGTCAAGAGACGTCCATGACATTTGGACGCTAGTCGTTTGGTGCTAGTGTGTCTAGTTTGTTGTTATTGAAGTTGTTGTGTTGTTTGGAGTCTAAAACTTCTATAAGAGACCATATTACCTGATTGAACTAGTGTATGAGTTAAACGTTTGGGTACGACTCCCAAAGGACCACCCTAAGGGTCCTTGAGGAGGACCCTAAGTTAAACCCAAAAGCTGCCAAAGACTGGTGACCTACGGTTGGCCACCTATGACCAGTAGGTCCACTTACGGTCAGTAAGTATTCCTTCATAGGTCAATACTTAGACTAGGGATCCTTAGATCCCATGGCCAAGTCTCTTACCAAAATCACGACATGACTGGATGGTCTGTCACTCCAACTACAGTTTGTAGGTGGAGGTCTCGTAAGTCACCAATATTTTACTGGTGCAAGTCAGCCCAGCAAAGGGTGATTAGATAAATTCTACCCTTGGATAATTAGATGCATAAGAGGTTATTTTTAGTGTTTTTAGGTATTTTAAATATATTAAATCAATTAAACCCTCATTTAGACTTGACCACCTAAATCAAAACTCTTCCCTCCCAAAAAGTTCTCTCAAGAACACCATTAAAAGTCAAGGTCAAGTTCAAGCTAGGAGAGGAGATTTCAAAAGCTTTCTTCTTCAATTTTCATGGGTTTTCAACTATTAAGGTATGGTGATCCTTTATCTAGGGCAAGTTTCACCCTAGAGTCAATCTCAAAATAGTTTTCAAGTTTCCAAAGTTTGTGAAGAACACCACTTCTTACTCAAACTCATGGGTTCTTGCATCAAACATTTTCAATTGATGACTATGATTATATTGATTGTTAATTGATGATTTTAAGGTGAAAAATTCTATGAAACCATGATTTCACTAAATCCCTAAAGTTGACTTATAAAGTGGATGTTATGATTATAATTGGATTTTGTTAGAGTTGTGTTTAGATTGTATTGTGTTGTTAATATCTATTGTTATATATACCTATTTATGATGAATTGTTGGATACTTGAGTAATAGTGATCATGGCTTGGGTGAAGGGTAAGTTGACTTGATTCTCTTATTATAATGAAATTGTTCTTGTATGGTTTGATCCACTTATGGTGAAGGTATTTACTTATTGTATATGTATTGTGATCATGGTCTTGAAGGTATTATATGGTAAATGGGAGTATTATCATGGTAAGGTATATGTGAGAATATAATGTGAAGGTGTTCATATGATTTAAATGAGATCTTGTATAAAGTATTATTCTATTGTGATTTGAGGTAAGTTCTCTCTTAATGCTCATATGTGTTGATTGTCGCGCCCCATTTTCGCAGAAAACGGGTTTTGTGCACGACCTAACAACTCTTTTGGGATTTTTGAGTTTTGGAGTCGCCACCTAACGAATTAAGGCGCGTTAGGGCGCCTATCTAACCTAACTAAGTCTAACTAAGGTCAACGGGCCAGAGAATTAGGGTAAGGGTTCAAATTACCTCGAGGGGAAGGTGTTAGGCATCCCTCGAGGTCCACAAGTGTGGGTCCCGGCCGTATCTCATGCAATCTATGTGGGGGTTACAAGTAGCAATCAAGGTCACTTCATTATTATTCATTAATATGCTTGCTAAGTGATAACAAGTATAAAACAATTAAGGCTATTTTATTAATTTAAATATGCGAGGCTAGAAGACAGCAATAATAAACAACCAAGTTTATTATTTTTTATTTATTTATTTAACATACAAAATTGGCAAATATTAAGCAATTAATATGTGCAAAAATAAAGTTTGAAAATTGATAAGCTTTGAGTAGGAATTTTTATTTAAAAATGTTTGTTTCTTTGTAGGGATGATGCCACGATATTGTTGATCGCGCTCCTCCACCATAGAAACAATTTTGATTTGAGGTCGGTCTAAAAATAGTTTATGTTTTTGAAAATGATTTAAAAGATTTAGTTCACACATAGGCACATAAACATTTACACATAAATGCACATAATTCTTTTTGAAATTCATGGGTAGGTGGTACTTCCGAGGATGCGTCAGGTTTAAAAAATTAGAACTAGACCTCATAGTTCCTTTGACTTTCCCACTAACGATAGGTTAGGAGATAGTACTTATAATTTACTTTCAAAATAAACAATGTCAAAATCAATCCAAAGTTTAAATAATGACTTTTTAAGAAAATTATGTTACACGGTTTTGATATGAAATATTTTTAAAGCCAAGTTAAATGCATGAAATGATTCTAAATTAGTATTATTAAAAAAAAACATATTGCATCATGAATGAGGAAGACAAATAGAATTAATATTGACCATTTTATGGGGAAGGACACAAATATGCACAAATAAATTTTATTTTTACGGATATGTTAAAAGTTATTTCAAGCCTATAGACATGAATTTCTAGGTGTTTAAAAGAAGGAGTAACATATATATGCATGATTTTGTAAATGATATGAACAATTTAATACTTAGGCATAGTTTCTACGTGATAAGATAAATGAGAATTTATAATATATTTTTAACATCTAACAACCTACTAGATTTATTAGGATTTGATTTTAACATTTAAAAAATTAATGGACTCTAGTTCTTATTTTTTATGACTTGTTAACAAAAACGTCAAGCAAATTGAAAATTGATTAGATTATAACACCTACAAATATCAAATCTAGGTGGTTAAAGACAAACCTAGGCATGATTTCTAAAAAATTTATAATGAACAAGTAAGCATATAACTCCCCCTCCCCTACCCTAGACGATCCCCCAAATAATTTTATATATATATGATCTTTTAGAGTTACAATTGTTACAACATTCGAATAAATAAAATAGGCAAAAAATAAAAAATATATATATATATATACATTCAAATAAACAAATAAATCTTTCTTCAATTAATCTTCAACTTGAACTTCAAGTTTAAAACCTGTCAAAGTAATCAAATAACGGTTAAGCAAAACAAATTGATTCACCTTTTACTCGAAAGTAGCAAAATAGCGAAGAACACTTATATATTTATCGGAATATTAATGTGTTGTTAAAGTAGCAAGAGAGCAGTGAGAGAAGAGAGAGTGATAAGAGAAATTTTTTTTGATTGAGAGTGAATGAGTGTCTCTGAGTTGATGAAGGGAGGGGTCTTATTTATATAGCAAAGAGGGGGAAACAAATAAGGAAGAAAGATATTTAAAGGAGTTAATTAAATATATTATTTTCCTTATTAAAAAGGAGATTCAAATCAGTCAAAATAAAAATATATCACTTCCAAATATAAGCAAGAATAAATTAGGAAGAGAAATATTATTATTATTTATCTTAAATAAGGAGAGACAAATCAGATTTTTTTAATTTAATATTTCATTACTAAAAAAATAGATGAGTAAGAGTAAAGTAAGGAAGATAATATTCTTTTACTTTAATAAATAAGAGCCAAAACATTTTAATTGAGAAAATCATTTAAATTTTAAAACATTTGAAATTCATTAATAATTTTAAAATATTATAATATTTACGATAATTTTATAAAATAAAACATACTAAAATATATAATTTTCAAGCAAAGTCGACTAAAAATTCTAAAATTTAAAATACGTATTTAATCGAATAGGATTTCTAATAAAGTTCAAAGGTCGGTCAAAATTGGGTGTCAACAGCTGCCCCTTGGTTGATTGAAAATGAAGAATGAATTGTCAGGCAACCAACGTTGACTTAGTAGCCGATTTTGTCCGACCGGCGAAAGATGTCAGTTGGATCAATTGAAACGATATAGAGTTGAAAAGGGTACGACCGAGACTTTGGTATTAAGCCGCCTACATATCTCTGATTATACGAGAATCAGGTCGTGTGTAGTTCTAGATTCAAGAGCAAATGAAGCTCTTAAAAGTTGAAAGAGCGCTAAGGTGTTCGGAAGGCACGATATCGGCTTGAATGGATAAAATTAGAGTAGCGAGAAGAGAGATTGAGAGGCTAGAAGAGCGTGACAGATACAGGAAGAGCGTGATAGAGTGAGGCTATCAGCCTTTGCGCGAAGCTCGGGGTTTGAAGAATTGATAGAGTCTTTGTTGTGATAGAGGATAGCATGATAATTGTGATCAAGGGCGATCGATTATATCTGCAAATTCTAGATAAAATGTTAGCTTATGAATAGATAAAGTATGACCAATAATGATAAAAAATGAGTTCTAAATAAATGACAAGAGGTGATAAGGAGCGTATCTGCTTTGAGACGTAGTGCAAACCTTGACGGTCTTTAACTTCTTTAAGGATTGAAACCCATCTCTGAAGAATAACGTCAAACTCCAAAATATTTGATAGTATATAAATATAATAATATAAGCAAAATGTCTAGTTGTAAGGAGAGACGAGACTAAATGTCGTATTGTAAGGCAGACGAGCCTAAACATCCTTTTGTAAGGCGGAAGAGCCCAAACATCCTATTGTAAGGCGGAAGGGCCTAAATGTCGTATTATAAGGCAGACGAGCCTAAATGTCGTATTGTAAGGCAGACGAGCCTAAACATCCTATTGTAAGACAGAAGAGCCTAAACATCCTATTGTAAGGCGGAAGGCCCTAAATGTCGTATTATAAGGCAGACGAGCCTAAATGTCGTATTGTAAGGCATACGAACCTAAACATCCTATTGTAAGGCGGAAGAGCCTAAACATCCTATTGTAAGGCGGAAGAGCCTGAATATCCTATTGTAAGGCGGAAGAGCCTGAATGTCCTATTGTAACGCGGACGAGCCTAGATGTCGTATTGTAAGGCGGACGAGCCTAGATGTCACATTGTAAGGCGGACGAGCCTAGATGTCACATTGTAAGGCGGACGAGCCTAGATGTCACATTGTAAGGCGGACGAGCCTAGATGTCGTATTGTAAGGCGGACGAGCCTAGCTGAAGAGATAGAAAGTCACAGTGGCGAGTTGAATCCGAAGATATCTTCATGGTAGCCTGAATGATAGATGAGTAGCGAAACGATAGTGCGAGTAGCCAAGAATTTATCGGAGCCTTTATTTTGTAAATAAGTGAACAGTCGTTCAAACGGCGACTTTGTCTGTAATCTGCATAACTGTAACTTGTAATAGAGTAATTAGAGCAGAAAAAGCGGTAAATGTAAACATGATGCAATTTCCCATATAGACCATGAATGTTTGCCTTAAGATCATGAAAAAAAATGACGTCTTAGGCTGTGATGTCTAGGGCCATGATATGCAAAGTATATCCTCAGGTCATGAAAAATGTTGTCTGTAGGCCATGAAAATGACGCCTTTAGACTATGACACCTTCGGATCAATGATAGACAGAAATTAAACCCTTAGGCCATGATATGATGTCCGCAAGCCATGAGGATGATGCCTTTAGACTATGACGCCTTAAGGACATGGTAAGCATAAGATAAGTCCTCAGGCCATGACATGAAGTCCGCAGGCCATGAAAGATGACGCCTTTGGAGGATGACGCCTTTGAAATATAAATAATGAGTAAAGAGAGCGTATCTGTTTTTGACATCTGTTGATACTTATGACTTGATTTGATTCGGGCACATGTAAACTTCGAGCACGATGCAATCTTGAGGTTATGCAAACTTCGGGCACAATGCGATGATGCATTTCTTCGGGCACATGCAATATCGAGCACATGCAATGATGCATTTCTTCGGCCACATGCAATATCGAGCACAATGCAATGATGCACTTCTTCGGGCATAATGTAATATTGGGCACATGCAGTATCGAGCATATGTAATGGTGCATTTCTTTGGGCACATAAAATATCGAGCGCATGCAATAATGCAATTCTTCGAGCATAAGTCAATATTGGACATATGCGATGATGTATTTCTTCGGGCACAATGCAATGATGCATTTCTTCGGGCACATGCTATGATGCATTTCTCGAGCATAGTGTGATCTCGGGCATAATGTAGTCATGCAAGCCTAGATCTCGGGCATAGTGCAACTTCATAATTGAATGATGAGGTTATGTAGTAGCTTGGACATTTGCCTTGTTGGAAGGGTCGAGTGTCATTTGTCGGGCTCAAAAGTGGCATGTTGATTGTTGAAACTGCCTTTGTATATGTACCTGTATTTTCTACATTCAAAGAAAAATAGTTAGTTTGAAGGAGAGGTTGATCTGTATCCATGATTTGGCACAGCGTGCTTCTTTGGTGTCTGATAGAATTCTCTTCCGAGAATTATCGAAAATTTTGAGATTTTCTCGAAATTTCTGCCCCAGTGTAGAACTTCTGTTATTCTGATCTGTTGTAGTTGTAGCTCGACTGTTGGATTTTTTGAGATTCTCTTAAAAATTTCTACCCGGTCTTGATTTTTAGCAATTTTGAGATCCTCTCAAAATTCTGCCCCAGTTGTTGAGAAGATGTTTTTGATGGAATTTTTGAGTTTATTCAAAAATTCTGCCCCAGTATGGAGATGCGCAAGAAGAAATCTTGATGGAATTTTTGAGAACCTCTCAAAAATTCTGCCCCAGTTATCAATAGAAGGGGAAAATAAAGGTTTTATTTATGATAAGACCGAACCCCATAGGAGCGCCTACGTATCCCCTCCTAAACGGGAATCAGGTCTGACGTAGTTCCAAAAGATATGGCATAGGAGGCCTTTGGTACAGAGACATTTGATATGGAGGGTTTGGAAATGGCATGAGAGGTGCATGATGCCAAGGAACTTGGTGCAGAGGTGTTTCGTATTGAGGAGCTTGCATAGTGGGATAATGCGGGTGTAAAGTAAGATGTTGAGGTTTAAGAGCATATGCATGGTGTTTGCGGAGGATATGGGTGATTTGGAAAGTAGATGTTTTTAGAAGCATTTGAATGAAGCTCGGTTGACTTTGAGAGGTAGAGTAATCCAGAGGAAGATTATTTTGGAGAGTGAATGTTCGTCTCCAAAGTTGGATTGGCAGAGAGTAAAAACTTTGCCCACTCACGCATGTCCAACAACTCTACTTCTAACTTCTTTATTTTCTGCTCAAGGTTTGATACCAACTTGTCTGAAAGACACTTTTTCAATAGTTTTTGCACATAACCTTAGCATTAGTCCCTTTCACTTTTTCCTTTGCAATTCTCAGTCGGAAGAAGAGGAAATGACCTTTGATCGCGTGTGATAAACTATGGTCTACAGATCAACCATTGGAAAAGGGTAAAATAAATAAAAGCAAAATAAAACTCAAGTTAGAACATTGCATAAATTGAGATATCAAACACGTTATTTAAGATAAACGACCTAAATGCAAAAGAGCCTCGTTGAGCCAGAGGTAGGCCTAAGCGACACATAAGTGATGCACAATAACTAATTCAAGCCTTATTTGTCAATTTGGAGTTTAGAGTTAGACAATAAAACGACTTTCAATTATTGAAATAATTTCTATTTATTACATCAATCTAGAGATAACTAAAGGGCTAGGGATAACACATGGGGAATAAAAAGAATAATAAAAAAAACTTCAATTATGTTGCTCTCCAATGTTAGGCACAATCTGCTTCCTCATTTCTGGGATAATGTCATAATCGGTGTTGAGGAGGTTGCTAGCCCATCTTCTCTCTGCCTTGATTAAGTGTGATCTGACTCTACGGAGATCAAAGCAGTGAGGCTGCCTAACGGTTTATTTGCTTCTAACTCTTGATTTTTTTGAATATCTTTCCACCAAATCTTCATAATGGGATTTACTTTGACCACCATTTGCGTGTTTGGAAACTGAGGGTGAGCCATGACTCTGCAAACAAAGTAACAAACGACTTCTAAACTCCATTTTGACAATGCTGGCTTGATTTAATTATCATGATCACGTTGACACATAAATATGCAATTTGTCTAAGGGTGTTGGGGCCCTTTAGACAATAGGGTGGCTACTAATTATGTGGATTGACACCAAGGGTCAAACCACCTAGGTTTTATGCAGCATGTATGACTTAACCAGGACTTCTAAGAGTGGCTTGACTCGGACTTGAAAGGGATTCTATGCAAGAGGCTCGTGGCTTCGCGGTAGTAAAACTATCCACTATGTCCACGCATATGCCGACTCTCTATAATGGGTATTTGAATAAGATTGGAGTAGTTGTAAGAGGTTCAAAGACACAACATCACGAGAACAAAAAAAAAAGGAAGAGGGTCCCAATTGGGGGAAGTATGAGCGTGATGCCAATTATCAAAACAATAAACATTTAGCATTTAAATTGGAAAGCGGTAACATATAGGCAGCTTATAAACAATAAATAAATAAATAAGCATGAATAAAGGAAATTAAACATATAAAGATATGAAAACTACACAAATAAAGCAGGAGAATACGAGACTAAACATGTAAGCAAATAAGGGGAAAGGGAAAAGGTGAAACATGATAATAAACAATTAAGGAAAAGGAAAAGGGTGGAACATGGAAAGAAGACAATAAATAAGGAAACAAAATAAGCTAAACATGGTAAGCACCTAACAAATAGTGAAATGACAAAAATAAAGTAAACCCCACATAAATAAGCAGTTAACACGTAATGGTAAGAACCTAATATCCCCAACGGAGTCGCCATTCTGTCGCGCCACATTTTCGCAGAAAACGGATTTTGTGCACGACCTAACAACTCTTTTGGGATTTTTGAGTTTTGGAGTCGCCACCTAACGAATTAAGGCGCGTTAGGGCGCCTATCTAACCTAACTAAGTCTAACTAAGGTCAACGGGCCAGAGAATTAGGGTAAGGGTTCAAATTACCTCGAGGGGAAGGTGTTAGGCATCCCTCGAGGTCCACAAGTGTGGGTCCCGGCCGTATCTCATGCAATCTATGTGGGGGTTACAAGTAGCAATCAAGGTCACTTCATTATTATTCATTAATATGCTTGCTAAGTGATAACAAGTATAAAACAATTAAGGCTATTTTATTAATTTAAATATGCGAGGCTAGAAGACAGCAATAATAAACAACCAAGTTTATTATTTTTTATTTATTTATTTAACATACAAAATTGACAAATATTAAGCAATTAATATGTGCAAAAATAAAGTTTGAAAATTGATAAGCTTTGAGTAGGAATTTTTATTTAAAAATGTTTGTTTCTTTGTAGGGATGATGCCACGATATTGTTGATCGCGCTCCTCCACCATAGAAACAATTTTGATTTGAGGTCGGTCTAAAAATAGTTTATGTTTTTGAAAAATGATTTAAAAGATTTAGTTCACACATAGGCACATAAACATTTACACATAAATGCACATAATTCTTTTTGAAATTCATGGGTAGGTGGTACTTCCGAGGATGCGTCAGCTTTAAAAAATTAGAACTAGACCTCATAGTTCCTTTGACTTTCCCACTAACGATAGGTTAGGAGATAGTACTTATAATTTACTTTCAAAATAAACAATGTCAAAATCAATCCAAAGTTTAAATAATGACTTTTTAAGAAAATTATGTTACTTTGATATGAAATATTTTAAAAAAAACATATTGCATCATGAATGAGGAAGACAAATAGAATTAATATTGACCATTTTATGGGGAAGGACACAAATATGCACAAATAAATTTTATTTTTACGGATATGTTAAAAGTTATTTCAAGCCTATAGACATGAATTTCTAGGTGTTTAAAAGAAGGAGTAACACATATATGCATGATTTTGTAAATGATATGAACAATTTAATACTTAGGCATAGTTTCTACGTGATAAGACAAATGAGAATTTATAATATATTTTTAACATCTAACAGCCTACTAGATTTATTAGGATTTGATTTTAACATTTAAAAAATTAATGGACTCTGGTTCTTATTTTTTAAGACTTGTTAACAAAAACGTCAAGCAAATTGAAAATTTATTAGATTATAACACCTACAAATATCAAATCTAGGTGGTTAAAGACAAACCTAGGCATGATTTCTAAAAAATTTATAATGAACAAGTAAGCATATAACTCCCCCTCCCCTAGACGATCCCCCAAATAATTTTATATATATATGATCTTTTAGAGTTACAATTGTTACAACATTCGAATAAATAAAATAGGCAAAAAATAAAAAAAAAATATATATATATACATTCAAATAAACAAATAAATCTTTCTTCAATTAATCTTCAACTTGAACTTCAAGTTTGAAACCTGTCAAAGTAATCAAATAACGGTTAAGCAAAACAAATTGATTCATCTTTTACTCGAAAGTAGCAAAATAGCGAAGAACACTTGAATATTTATCGGAATATTAATGTGTTGTTAAAGTAGCAAGAGAGCAGTGAGAGAAGAGAGAGTGATGAGAGAAATTTTTTTTGATTGAGAGTGAATGAGTGTCTCTGAGTTGATGAAGGGAGAGGTCTTATTTATATAGCAAAGAGGGGGAAACAAATAAGGAAGAAAGATATTTAAAGGAGTTAATTAAATATATTATTTTCCTTGTTAAAAAGGAGATTCAAATCAGCCAAAATAAAAATATATCACTTCCAAATATAAGCAAGAATAAATTAGGAAAAGAAATATTATTATTATTTATCTTAAATAAGGAGAGACAAATCAGATTTTTTTAATTTAATATTTCATTACTAAAAAATAGATGAGTAAGAGTAAAGTAAGGAAGACAATATTCTTTTACTTTAGTAAATAAGAGCCAAAACATTTTAATTGAGAAAATCATTTAAATTTTAAAACATTTGAAATTCATTAATAATTTTAAAATATTATAATATTTACGATAATTTTATAAAATAAAACATACTAAAATATATAATTTTCAAGCAAAGTCGACTAAAAATTCTAAAATTTAAAATACGTATTTAATCGAATAGGATTTCTAATAAAGTTCAAAGGTCGGTCAAAATTGGGTGTCAACATTGATGTTAAAATGTGAAGGGTCTCTATATGTTATGTTGTATCTTGATTGGTAGACTTAGGTGTCTCTCCTTGACGCATGGAAGTAGTTGAATGTGATCTCTTGACTTGATAAGCTTAGGCATTCTTTACTTGAATAATGAATGAATAAATGTGTAAAATTAGTAGACCTAAGTATGGTGCCCTTTCTATGAATGATTAATGAGGCCTCTAGGCTATGTATTGAACTGGTAGACCTAAGCTTGGTCCCTTCAGATGAGTCTATCCCCCTAAGTGAAAGCAAAACCTTGAAGCGGTAAACCTTATGATGGTGCCTCCTTTTTGTGTGAAATGATAGACTTAGAGATGGTGGACCGGAATGGTAGAAAACCTTCTCTAAGAAAGTCAATTAGCTATCCTTAATGAACCTTGAATGTAGACCTAAGCATGGTGCCCTTAATTCTTTGTAGAAGTATTATGAGTCGGTAGACCTAATATTGGTGCCCTCTCTAGTACACACATGTGAATGAAACTACTCTATGGGAACTAAGGCTAAAAACCGAGTGAATATGGTTAAGATAATAGCTCTTCCCATCTTGCTAATAAAATTGGAAACCAAATAATGGGAATAATTTCAATAATTTTCAAAGTAGGATTATGTCATGGGCCTTTGGCTAAAACATGGGTCATAGCTCAACGAACTCCCCCTCCAGCCAATGGGTCAAATAGACTTCAACTGGAGGATCTCTTTAATAGGCTTCATGTCTACCACATTAGTACAAAGCTTACGTTTGTCTACAGTGTCTTCTTTCCACTTAGCTCTATGAGTACCTAACATGACTTCATCATAACCTTCAGTTTCTCTCATGTTAGTCAAAAGAACATACTTATTAGGAGAATAATGTGTTGAGTTGTGCTTTCTCCATAATGGATCTTCTACACGAGGTTTCTGGAGCATACAGAGTAGTCATCTCAACACGAGCTATGGATGATCAACCATACCATCATCAATAGGAGCATCTATAGGTACTACACACTGATCATTATCTACAACGTTGTCTTGGATTTCTTCATGTGCAAAAGATGTATCAATAATAAAGACTGGATCAACATCAATTTGAGAATATGCTTTCTCATCCTTGCTAATAACTTTAGTAGTTTGATCTTCAAAGAACGTAGTATCACGACTTCTAATGAGCTTCTTATCAATTGAATCGTAAAAGCGATATCTAAACTCATCTTGATCATAACCAATGAAGATGCACTATTTAGTTTTAATACCCAATGTTGACCTCTCATCTTTTGAAACATGCACACAAGCTTTACACTCAAACACTTTCAAGTGATCATAAAAAACATCCTTAGTAAATCGAACTTTGTTTGGAACATCACTATCTAAAGCAACAAGGAGAGACAAATTGATAACATAAGCAACATTGTTAAGTGTTTCAAGCTAAAATGAATTTTGAAATTTAGCATCTGATAGCACACATCTAACTCTCTCAACTAAAGTTTTGTTTATTCTTTCTGTCATTCCATTTAATCGAGGAGTCTTTGAAAGAATCTTTTGATTAAAAATTTCTTGCAATTTGCAGTAATTATCAAAGAGACCAATATATTCACCACCATTATCAGTGTGAATACATTTTAATTTCTTTTATGTTTGTCTCTTAGCTAAGACTTGAAACTCTTTAAACACATCAAGTACTTGATCTTTGAATTTTAAAGAATATATCCAAACCTTACGAGAATGATCATCAATGAAAGTTGCAAAGTAAATTTGACCACTTTATGACTTCACTTTAAAAGGAACACACAAATCAGAGTGCATTAGCTCTAGTAGTTCAGCCTTTCTTAAAGGAGGAAAAATATGAATAGAAACTCTTTTCTGCTTCTGAGCTAAGTAATGAACACATTTTTTTAAATTTGTTTATTTCACATCTGCAAGCAAATTCTTCTTAGCCAAATATGTGATCCCCCTCTCGCTCATATGACTAAGACCCTCGTGCCACAATTCTGGAAAAGTCTATCTTTCCACAAAGTTTATAGATCACAAAGAATAGATCTTTGTGTCACTTATAAATTTGAATGCTTTCTTGCTCGAGCTATAGTCAATGAGCCTTTGGTGAGCTTCCATTGGCCATTGAACAAGCCATTATGATAATCATTATCATCTAGTTGTCCTACAGAGATCAAATTCATGGAAATGTCTTGAAGAGCATGCTTGGCATTTTACCAATATTGGTTTTCAAATAAACAGTGTCAACACCAAACACCCTAAACTTACCAAAATTACCAATCTTTAGCACCAGAGTTAACAGAAGAGTAATTTGAAAAAAAAATCTTTTTTCGATGTGACATGTCATGTAGCTCCCGAATATACTATCCAACTTGTATCTTAGAGATACAAAAATGATGGCGTCTTTATCACAAGTAAAAAGAAGGTTATCGCGGACAACATTAACAACATTGTTTATGTAATATTTTTTTTTATTCCAAAATTTATTTATATTGTTTTAGAATATACGTATCGATTAGCTAAAAACATGTGCAACACACTTGTCTAGAACTAGTACAATATATATATATGCATCAATGTATTTTAAGAGTCTTAACATTGAGAAAAGACATAAAGTCTCCATTAAAGTTGTCTCAGATTTTTATAAAGACATCTTAGCTTTGCGATTATCCTATTACCCACTAAACAATTTTGAACAGATATTATTATACCATTTTTTGATCAGTCCCAAATTTTAAGAAGCAAGTGAATTTACACCCCAATCATTACATGACACGTGTTAATTTAATTTAAAATATATTTTCTTTTCATTTCAAATTTTTTCCTTTATCTTTTCTTTCTTTATTTATCTCTCTCTCTCTCTCTCTCTCTCTCTCTCTCTCTTACTTTTGAATTTTAATTTTGATATATCTTAAATTTCATTTCATCTTCCACCTCCCACTTTCAAGTGATTCATCCCTTCATTTTTTTTTTCTTCACCTCCCACCCCCATGTCAAATTGAAACTCGCTTTCATTTTTTTCTTTTCTTTTTCTTCTTCTTCTCCAGTCAATTCTTTATAAAATTCATACTATTATTTAGACTTTATTGAATTATTGATAACAAAATTAATTATTTTTTTACGAAAATTAAATTTTGAAGGTATCATCAATTACTCATTTTCATATAAATTCAAAAATTAGAAATGATAATTTTAAAGGAATCAATTAATTTCTAGAAAATTGAAAGAACTTAATTGAAATCGAATAAAAAAACTATATGATACTTCCTAATCATCTTGAAATCTAATGAGTTTATCGAATTGTTCGAAATGTAAGAAATATTTAGATAAAATTTAAAACTAAAGAAAGTAAAACTAATAGTAATTTAAAAAAAAGAAGAAGGTGAAGTTGTGGTAAAAAATTGTGACATTGAAAGTAAGAAGCTTCAATGAATTAAGATGACAATGAATTTTTGAAAAGATAGAAGAAAGAAAGAGAAAAAATAAAAAGGAAAAAAGTTAAAATAATAAGAAAAATAAGAAAATATATGCTATTATAAAATACTTGTAAAAATAAAATTACATTAGTTATTTTAGGTTGTTCACTCTCTTTAAGAGAGTGCACACCACTCTCTATGTCAGATGGACGAAAAATGATATAATTATATATATTCAAAATTACTTAGTGGGTAATATGACGGTTACAAAGTTAAGGTGTTATTTTCAAAAATTCGGGACAACTTCAATGACGACTTTATATCTTTTCTCTTTTAACATTATATATAACTCAAACCTTTAAATCTTACTTTTCTAAATTGCAAGCTATTTTTGAGCCAAAGCCCCTCTCCATTTGATTCTTACTCACTAGACCTGATTTCATATAAATCTGAAGGAACTTTTAATTAAAAATGTATTTTACTAATAATTTTTTTGGAATTCAAAATTTAACAATATTGAGATACAAAATGTTTTTCTTTCAAAATATAATAAGAAAAATTAAAATTAAGATTGAAGAGTATTGTGTGACGGAGAAGGATCAAAGAAAACTGGAATAAACATGCGCTAAAATAATGAAGAGAGAGTATGGACTGATTTGGATGAAGGAACTCGTTTATTAAGGAAAGACTTAAGTCATATGTGGTCTATTAAAGTTGTGCGCATAATTTGTTTGAACACCTCAACTAAGGTTTATACCTATTACACAACTATGCTCTATAAATTGATATCTATTTGACATTTTTATGATAGTCATCATAAAATATGATATGCGTGTACTACACTCGTTGTGACATCACATTGATAAATCAAATGATGACATGTGACATTTGATTTCAAAAATTTATTTTGAAAATGAATTTCTAAAAATAACTATTTTAGTTTACTAAGCTAACTCAAAAAAATAAAAAAGAATTTTCTAAAAAAAACCACCCATCCACCCCACGGCGACCCCTCATTTTTTTCTCTCCAGTTGATCCAGATCGTCCCCAACTCTCCAACAAGACGATTCCTCCCTCAATTGTTTTTTCAATTATAATCCTCCTCTCTCCATCTAGTTTTGGTACGAGGAAGATGAAAAAGATTTCGTCGAAATTTTTTTAATTTCTATTATCATGATCGAAAAATTTGAGTTACCTGACATACTTTTCTGAATTACATAACTAATGTTTATTTGGAGTTGAAGAACTCTTTATTTCTTTTTAACTATCAATTTTTATTATATGAAATTTCATGATACCATTTTTAATAAGCTTAATTAGTTTACATTTCAATTTGAAGTGGTGTTGTTTGTTTGAGTGACAAGAAATAAATCTAGTTATGAACGGAGGTCGACTAACTTTTTAACTTCAATGTCTAAAAATCTTTTTCTTCTTGCAAAATCATATCAATTCGTAGATTCAGAAGCCTTATTTCTTAAGAAAATTTTTTTAAGAAAAAAAGTAACATTTGGAACCTATTAACGTGCTAATACTAAGTGAAGTACACTTATGTTGTCATATCAGTGTTTTATCTTTAATAGTTACATGTTTTGAATAATTTAGATGTTCAATAGGTATAAGTCCTAGTTAAGGTGTCTAAGTGAATTATGCGGATAACTTTAAAAATTTGTTGATGACTTAAGCCTTAAGAAAATAATCAAGTGGGTAGAACTTTATATTAAACTAATTCTAAGAAGTGTTGTATCTTAGCTTATAAATCTAATACACATCTATCAAATAATGGAATGTGATATGCTTCATATGTGTCAAATAGAATTATCTAATTTAACTTGACACACAGTATTTAAGAAATCAAAAAAGACGTTTCAATCTTATGATTTTAAATTAAACTTATGTAAATTATATTAGAATGTCATTTAATCTTATAGTGTTAAACATATTACATAATAAAATTAAATAAATTAAATCCATTATTAAAGAATTTTTTTTCAAAAAGAAAAACAAAGTAAAAAAGAAAAGTAGGTCATTCTAAAATTAATTATTCAAACTCAGTAGATAAAATATGATTATATACTCTTCTATCTTAATTATTTAAATAATGATAGCTAAAAATAAAGGGAGAGAGTTAAAAGGAACGAAAGACACATTTAATTATGTAAATATTTTGTGAGAATGCCAAAATTTGCAATCAAGTGCCACGTATTTCATGGGGGTGCTTTTTGAAAGTCGCACTTCAACTATAAATAAAAGGGTACAAAGAGACAAATATTTTGCAAACGATAAATTTTGAAGGAATATCATGATCCTGCTACTCCTTTTCTTAGCGATTACGCAATTCTCAAACGCTGATGAACCATTCGACGTTCGGAAACACCTTGCCACTGTAACCAGGTCCATTTGATCCCTCAATATACATCGAACTAGGGTTCTACATTTCTGCATCTACGCTCAATTTTCAATTTCTCATTGCTAAATTTGGTGTTTATTTGAGCCTTCTTTTGGCGTTTCCATTTACGATTTTACTCCACCTTTTATTGGCAGGTATGCTGATTCAAAGGACATATCTGCGAATTCTTTTGTATCTTCTGAAATTCCAGATCAATGTACACCAATTCATTTGAATCTGGTGGTGAGTTTGTTTTCCTGAGCCAATCTTAATTAAAAACTGGCAGATTGATAAAATATTCATGTTATTAGAAGAATTGAAATTTGGATCGAACAATATTTAACTGATGCTTACACGTTCAGGAGTGAACTATCTCAACTAGTGTTAATCTCTTGATATATATATCTAGGGTATCCTGACGTATATGTGTTTAGATTTAGTTTAGGGAGGGCTATACACAGGATTTTGGTGCCAGGTGAAGCTTGTCTGCATCATACCATTTTGAAAGAAGAAAATTTCGTGCTTTTCAAATGAGAAATTACTGTGTACTTTAAAACAGAAGCGGAGAATACAGTCTAAAAATTTAGTTTGCTAGCTTCAACAAAGAATTTTAGATGAAGAGAATCACTAATTTTCACTCACTACACCATTCTCTTCTCCTTCTCTGAGTCCAAGGTCAAATTTTGCAGAACCTTTATGGTTGTATTTTCATTTAGAGTGTCTTTACTTCGTTGCTTCCTCAATTTTAATGAGAAATGCTTCTGTTCCACTTTAGTTATTAATTTGGCACTTAACATGCTTTGCATTCTCTCTCACTTGCTTGTCGTAAGGCATCTAATGTTGTAGTAACATGCAGACTCTTAGTTTGTTCCCATGCTGCATACTCTGTATTCTCCTCAAATTATATGACCGACGAGACATCGACATCGACATCTAGTGCACCAAAGAGATTGAGTTTGAAGTTCTTTATGGATATCTGTCTGATGATAAACTTGAACAATTTGGCTGGAATTGCTGAAATTATGCTTTTCCTGTAAGAGATGTTTTCAGAGATAATTTGTTGTGATTGCTTTCTTGTTCTTTGATAGGCAAGACATGGAACTCGTGCACCAACAAAGAAGAAGATAAGGGAATTAGACGCCTTGGATGCTCATTTGGAAGTCCTTGTACGTGATGCAAAAGAACATAAGCAATATTCGGAGAAAATTCCCTCTTGGTTAGCGGGATGGAGGTCTCCTTGGAAAGGAAAAGTTACAGGTGGAGAGTTGATCACTGAAGGAGAAGATGAATTATATCATCTCGGAATCAGAGTCAGAGAAAGATTTCCAGACCTTTTCAATGAAGAATACCACCCAGATGTATATTCAATCAAGACTACCCAGGTTGATAGATCAGTTTATTACTTCTTTATATTCAGTCTGAGACAATGGCAAAGCATGACTAGAGTCATCCTACTGAATAAAGAAGAAAGTATGAATGAAGTTATCCTTCCCTCTGCTGGTCTCAATACTAGTCAAAGAACTTTGCAACAAATGATAAAAAAAAACTAACATGCTAGCAGTAGTGGAAGAGCCAAATTTTGCTAGGACATCATACATCTTTTTATTACTAAAAATCCAAAGAGGATATCTCATCATCTTGTGAGCTCAAGGACTTTTGGTCCTTTGGCTTGCCTCTGCCTTGTCTTCTTTTTCTGGCTTCCTCATGTGTCATGCAGATGATTTCCAAATAAATACTTTAATAGACAACAGGGATATTTGTAGAGGCTTTTGTCTTTTTGCTGCTTTTGTCAGGCAAATCATATGGTTTTAGAAGTAGCTGCGGAGTGTCTTTATTTATCCACCAAAGCACATATTTAAGTGATGCATCAAGAATTCAATTGTTTTACAAGTATTTGGATTTGCATGATTGGAGAACTTATCTACATTCTACAAATATGCCCTTTGTATTCAAAGGTTGCAGTCTCTAATTTCATGTCAGTTTCTTGTTAGCTTCTCAGTCATATTGCCTTCAAATTCATGTTTAACTATATAGGTTCCTCGGGCATCAGCTAGTGCTGTGGCATTTGGGATGGGTCTATTTAATGAAAGAGGGAAGCTTGGACCAGGAAGGCATCGAGCTTTTGCAGTTACAAGCGAAAGCCGTGCAAGTGACATAGTTTTGAGATTTCACGATTGTTGTCAAAGCTACAAGGTACACATGCAAATTTTATCTTTCATTTATGGTGGAGGTTTCTGTATGAATAACATCAAAATTAGTTGCCATTCATGCATTTTAACTAGTTTTTTGAGCTGTTGCTTGTAAATTTGGGACTTGAAGTAATAATAACTACATCAATGCTGGTTAAGTTAGAGTATAAACATTGTTTGATTGTTTTCAAAAGTTTACAATTTTCTGTCACGCAATGAAGTCTCTTTCCTCAAATAGCAAAGTTAAACATCTCCTAGAGGTGTAAAAATAAAATACATGCCGACTAAACTGCGACTGAGCCAATGGAGATTAACTTATTATTGAAGATGTTGCTGGAAGTATAGAACACAACTTCTAAATATGGGTTAAGTAATTTCTGGTTTGCATATTTTTAGAAGTCTAATGTACATAGAAATGCAAACTTGCTTTCATTTATCGACAAAGTGCTAACTCTGCATGTTTCTAATTTAAAAATAAAAATAAAGGAGTGTTCTGTATTGTACACTGTTACTACCTTTTTTTTTTAAAGTAACCGCCTTTGTTGTCTCTCTTGCTCCTTTTTATCGATGTGGGTGCTATCTGATCTAAAGAAGACTTAAGCAAGACTTTACAAATTGGGTGTTATTTCTTTCTGGGTTTTGGTGAGTGGGTGGGAATGGGGGTTTGATTGGAGAGTCGAGTGAGCAAAAAATTATGATACTTTTTCATTTGGTTGCAGGCTTTTAGAAAAAGTCAGGAGCCAAATGTTAACAAGCTCAAAGAACCTCTATTGAATGAAATTACTCATGAATTAGTCAGGCAATATGGGCTTAATTTTACAAATCAAGATGTATCTTCTTTATGGTTTCTCTGCAAACAGGTGAGTATAGTAATATTAGTGTTCTGATGAGTGCTAAACCTTGTATAAATTTTATCGAGAACTTATTTCCTAAATAACTTTTCTCCCAGGAAGCATCCTTATTGAACATCACCAATCAAGCTTGTAGTCTGTTCAGTCCATCTGAGGTAGTGCTAATCCTATTCTGGTTTTCTTCGTTTCTATTTCCTGTTTTGGGTTTCATGGTTCCTGCTGCTATGTTTTTTCCCTTTCCATTTTCTTGGGGGAGAATATGGAATGCAGGGAGAGGGTGAGAGATAAGTCCATCTCCTTTGATGTTTGATTAAAACATATGGTTTACTTGTTGAGCTCCGTCTTTAAGTACATCTCCAACTTTTCATTTAATGGAATATTGGAGCTTTCTTGCTGCCATCCCTGGTTACTGACAAGTTCACATTTAGGTTTCTTTGTTGGAGTGGACTGATGATTTGGAGTTGTTCATACTGAAAGGCTATGGTGACACACTAAATTATCGAATGGGAGTGCCACTTCTTGAGGATGTTGTTCAATCAATGGAACAGGCAATTAAGGCTAAAGAAGGTGATACTAGTTCAACAAGCTTTTCTTTCTTCACTTTTTTTTTCCTGGGGGTTAAATAGTGTCTCATAAGGCATATGGATGTCTTATTCTTGTTGCAGCTAACGAGATCACAAAGGAAGAGATAGTTATGGTCTGACTGATGTTTACTAAAACCAAACCAGTAAATGTAATAAGATCTTTGTAATCTCGCTACTATCTCCTTCCGAGTAATCTTGAAAATTTATGTCCTAGATTGGCCACTAATTTGCATATTCTGTCCTTGTTCCTTGAATTTAAGCTTCAACCAGTTATCTTTCTTTTGTAATATGATTTGTGTATATCTCTCGTCTCTAATTCCAAGCAATCCAGAAAATTTACATCCTAGATCAGCCACTAAATTTGCAGATTCTGTAATTATTCCTTGAGGTTTATGCTTCTATTTATAAGCTGTCCTTTCAATTAGGTGCTTCTGTTGTACAAATTATCCTCATGCTGTTGATTCCTAGTATGAATGTCTCCCTGTATTGCACACTCTAGTCTATCTGAAATTCTTCTATCCTACTAATGTCATTTTTCATCATGTATGTGTATGTATTTCCTAAACTGAACTTAGATCCAAACAATAAATTTGTTTATAGGTGAATCAATTATACTCTGAGGGTAATCTGTATCTAATTTTGTATTTCTTTTGCTTTCACCTTTTCTTAATCTCTTCTGTACATTCTCCTCCTTCAGAAGGATATGCTACAGGGATCTATGAAAAAGCAAGAATGCGTTTTGCTCATGCAGAAACTCTCCTTCCCTTTTCATGCCTAATCGGGCTCTTTCTTGAAGAATCTGGTGAGTGTTTGTACAGTAGAATTGTAGTAGTTATTGGTCCTACTCTGATTTTGTAAATCTGTTTCTGATGGCTGAAGAGTTTGAACGGATACAAAGAGAGGAAAGCTTGGAACTCCCTCCTAAGCCTCCTAAGAATAGAAACTGGCGGGGAAGTAATGTGGCTCCTTTTGCTGGAAATAACATGTTAATCCTTTATAGCTGCCAATCGGACAACTCAAGCAAGTACTTTGTGCAAGTGCTACATAATGAACGTCCCATAGCATTGCCAGTAAGTGTTTCGGGATTTATATTATGGCGAATATGAATATGTTTGTTCCTTGCTTTTCAATTCATCTTCGCTGATTAGTAGGATACTGGAGATTTTTCATAGACCTTTTAATTAAAAAGAAATAAACTGTTTCACTGGCAGCCTAGTCCATGTTGCTCAATTAGTGGTTTTGTTCCAATTGTTCATCTGATGTGATCGTGTCAGAGCAGTGAACTTACACATTCATAAAATGCCTTATTTCAGTCTAAGTTTGAGAAGTACATAAAAGCCCACGAGTACTTTCCTGTGAAACAGTTTGTATCGGGTTACCCTTAGATAATCATGATGGTGTAAGCTTTCATTCTGGTTTTTCTTTGCGCGTTTTCTTCTCCGTCATTTTTTTCTTTAATAATAAGATTTTCTGAAAGAGTGACTGGAAACATCACACTACTTATAGAAACCACTTGTCAAAATGCTGCTAACAACTTGTGCTGCAGGTGCCATATATTTGTTCCCTTTGGGAATTTTGGTGGCTATTGATACTTGCTAATTGTGTCCATTCTGATTTGATGCTTCTCTCTGTTCTTGTAGGGTTGCCATGGTTCGAGTTTTTGCCCATTCGAAATATTCAAGGTATTACTTTCATATATCACTAGATGTTTCAGATTACTGAGGCATAGGCTATCCATTAAGTCTCACCCATTCTAACTGTCCTCTACAGGATAAAATAGCTGCTCCTCATTTGAAACACGACTACAACATGCTTTGCAACGTAATAGAACAGAAACAGAAGGATTCTGCTTCCAGTAAGTTATCACAAATACTTGGTTGGTTTTGGTCTTTGAAAAATGCTGGTTCATTGGCCCGGAAAGATGATTTATAGTTTCTGACAAGTTTCTTTTCGTTTCTTTTTTTACAAAAATCTTTTTTTCTATGTTTGGCTGGTTGTGTCTTGCTTATTAGCATGATTCAATCGTTAGGCCATGCAGATGATCCTGGCAGGTTACGATTGCTAGGCCAAACACTGCATGGATGAATTTTAGGTAGCTGGTGGATTTTTGGAGGTCTAACCATAGGTAGCAAAGAAGGAATATAATCAGTGGAAATCTTTATTAGTGTTAATTGTATGTTTTTTCACATACGGGAAGTTTGTGTAATGGCCATATGCCTAGAGTATGTCGATCTTGATTTGTCTTGGCCATCTGCACTTACATATTATGTTAACATAGATTTTGCAACAACCTTAACATAAATATGGCACCCAGATTTGGTTACTAATCCATTATTAATTGGGATGTGCTGAATGATCGATTTTGCTCTTGGAACGGAGATGTGTCCCAAAGCATCTTTGAAAGGGAAGCAAGAAGAAGAAGAAGTAGTTTATGAAGAGAATTAAGGATTGGGTGAATCAAATTGTAATTCTCATTTCTGCAATAATTCCAAACACATTGTAGCTATTTATATAATTTGCTAACAAATTTTGATTATCTCTTAACTGCAGACATTTTCTAGCTAACACTGTGCAACATGAATTAGCCTAACTAACTTAGTACAAATATCAACAATTATGATAGATCCATGAACACAATTATCGTTGCCAACTTGCTAATAAGGTAATCATGCTGTTGTTTTACAGTCCCGTAGTCTGCCATCTGTTCTTACTGCCCACATGATCTGTTTCTGATCAGTTAATGTAATTTTTCTAACAAAATGACAATCAATTTCTACGTGCTCTGTGCACTCATGATACATCTAGTGTTGACTTCTTGTCAGATAAAAGGTTCATAGGAAGTTCAATTTGTACCCACCAATTCCTTCAGTAAAGCATGAATTCATGTTTATAACTTCGACATTGTCCCGGCCGTTCTTCCATAGTTTCTGTAGTACTCCTTGAGATTGGTTGAATTTTTTCTTATTTATCTCCTTCGTATCAACGGAGAAGGACCAAAAATATTCTGGATTATTTGAAAAAAAAGTTAAAAAGTACCCCTCATTCATCTGTTGGTTAAAAATATCACTCAATCCACTTTTTGGTCTACTATTACCTTTAAAAATAACATGCTTTTATTATTTAATTTTATTATTATTAATAATTACGTGATATTTCTTTATTGGATAAATTTAAATTTCAATTCACCAATCTTTTTTCTATCATTTCAACCCATATCCAAATTCTTTGGCCCAAGCTCAATTGAGAAATTCATCAAAAATAAAAAATTTGATCGATCTCTTCTCTCTCTTAAACGTAATAACCTATTTTCCTGTCGGCTTCGGTCACCTCTTATATATTTTCAACATTTTCTTTGTACTTAAACTACGTTTGACGTTAATTCTCAAGAATAAGATATGTAGGTGGCCTATGTTGATATAAATTGTTTTTTAGTCAATTTTTTTCATTTTATGTATTGAGAGAAAATCTATGTTTGACTTGCTTCGTATAGGCGCAACATGTTCGGTTCATATATACCCTCATAAAATTTCTATTTCCCACTGCAATTTAAATCAAGACAATATTTTAGAGAAATTCAAGAATCCTCAAGATTTCTATTTTCCATTGCAATTGGACAATTTTTAGGAGATCTCAAAGTTGTACAAGTCTTCAATCAGGAGTGTGAAGCTAACTTTGACTTATCCCCAAAATTGTTATACGATCAGAGTCAACTTCAACCGTCTCCGACGCCGTCAAAGTTCACACAACCTCAATTATTAAAAAAAAAAACTTTAAGAGAACTATGCCAGATTGCCCAAGCTTCAAGGATCTTTCAAACAAGCTATCGGATAAACCTAAAGCTTTGAACAAAGGACATTCATGACACTTCGCAATAAACTTTTTTAAAAAATTCTTTTAAAAACCCTAATTTTCTTAATGAGTTTCTATGTGTCCACATTTTTGGTAAAAGATTTTCTATCTTGTGTCTATCAAGAAGCGAGAAATTAGAGCAATCAACGGAATATTAGCAAGATGCAGAGAAACACTTTAACGTTTCTAATATCAAAGAAGAAATGCGTAACATTGTTTTGCTCAAATACCCAGCAAGACTAAAGTCACAATGAACATACAAGTGTGTGACATATCGCATTTTTCAGAGTCAATGACAATTTAGGGTGTGTATTACAAGGGGGACATTATCTTCATATTATTATCCAGAGGTTCATTCACTCCATATTATCAAAACGAGATAATATAATCACCTAGACATTCATGCTTTATCATCAAAGGAGAATATCATCGCCCAGAGGGGCATCCGTACCATATTATCAAAAGAAATAGTACTACTATTCCACATAGGAACATCATCTTCACGTTATTGCAAGAAAACCATCACTATAATACCATCGCTAAGCAACATACTGCATCACATTGATTCATTACCTATTCCGTCAAAATCAGAAGAGGATAACGTTTGAGAAATATATTATAAATAGCATCAACTTTGGAAGTGGTGGATGTGAGCTTTATTTGCTCTGCATCAAACTAAAGGAACCTGACATCACATTTTCAAAGAGATGAATAATATTTACGACATAGTATAGGGTAGTACCTCTCTCTTTGAAATATATTTTATGCAAAGGTGTTTAATATCAGTCTCTGTTGAGAGAAATTGAGACGGTGAATTCTCAATCAAACTATAAATATGGATTACATAAAAAAGGGTGCCGATGTAGAACTTTTTCTTAGTAGCGAACTAGGACATAGCCCTAAGAGGAATATCAAATTCTTTGGATGCAAATTCACGAATGACTTTCACCACAATCAAGTCATACCGCTATCAGGATGTATTTGGGTATTTCATTAGGCTTATTAGTTTCAATTTCGCATTTGGAAAAATTCGAGCCAGATCGGAGGCAACTTTTTGATCCAAGTGATAATGCACCGAAAACTTTGAAAATTCTATCTGTATAAGATCTTACTTATGGAGGTAAAATCTCCACATTCATAGCTAAGAGGTTTCTAGCCACTTTTTCATAACTCGACTTATTTGTCATCTTCTAGAATCGAAGGTTATCTTGGCATACTAAATTTCCTTTTCAACTAATTGGATTGAAATACAAACAACCGACTCCCAAGGTATAATGAAGTAGGCGGGATCAATGTTGAAAAATCAGTTGTATTCAAATAATCTCTCTTAAATCTTATTCTCGAGCATCCTGATTTTCTCATAATTTGATACTGGAATAGCTTTCGAATTCTTTCAAATTTGTCCATCAAATCAAGCATCTTATCGAATTACAAGTGGTCTAGATTCTAATATAGCCTAAGATCTATAGAAATTAAGTCCGACCATAATTTTATAAAGCATGTACAATATCTCTTTCAGGAAGATGAAGATGTGATTAGCCAAAGTTAGATTTGTCAATTTTCTTTTGTGAAGATCTCTTTCATTGACCCTATCCAAAGAAAGGAATGATTTCTAACACCTAATTTTATCCCTTCATGATATAGATTAATCATCGAGCTTATTTAATTTTAAATAATTTGAAATAATTAGTTTTATAAAGATCTAAAATATTTCTCAAGTTATTGTCAATAATTTAGTGATTTCTATGACTTTAAATAATATATGTGATTCTATATAATTATGTATATAATTACTACATTATACGAATATACAAAAATCGTTTTACTTTTTTTTAAAGTTGTTAATTAGTTCGGTTCAATTAGTAGATTATATTTTTGAATTAATTAGTTTATAATTAAGTTAATTATATTTTATTTCATTAAAATTAAGGATTTCATTAATTAATTAATATTAATTCATCTTATTTAATGTTTAGTTGAATTCACCAATTAAATTCAATTATAACTAACTTCTTAATTCATGTCACGACCCAGACCGTCGTGATGGACACCCGTACTAACTCTTCGGTTGGAGAACCATTACTACAGTCTAACTGACAATTTAATGCTACGGAAGCAGGCTTAATTGACTAAATTATTTATTAAGGAGTTCTCATAAACTCCGAAGGTTTAATAAAACAAATGGACTAACACGAATGGGAAATACAACCCCGAGAACCTGAAAGTCAATGTACCAAAACTCTAACAACGACAAGTCTAAGAACAAAGGGTACAACAAACAAATAATCTGAGTCCGAAGAGAGTGAACTTAAACAAGATATATCCCTGGAGCCTGAAAGAACTGGCTCATCTTTGAATCCGATCACGCTTAGTAGTCACCTAGTTGAGGTCTATCAATAGCCATCGGAAGATGCTCATCACTCAACAAAAATAAGAGTAAGTGCAGTATCAGTACTGGCAGGATTATGCGGCTATCCTGCTAAGTGAAACATATATAAGTAATTACAACAATATAACCATGTACTGAATATCAACAACATTGATTAACAAAATCTTCATATCATAAGAGAACCCAACCACAACCACTCTTAAAGTCCACTTGGGTAATGCATGAATGAAGTTATATCCCCGTTTGAGAAGTCATAAGTCATAGTTCATGTTCATGTTCATAACAATAAGTCGATATATTACAAGCCAATGGTCTTCCCATGGAACCCAAGCCCAAACTATTAGTGCACCGGAACGTGGTACCCGATTCAATATTTATGTCGAAACGTGGCAGTCGATCTTATATATCAAATACTTAAAGCTATAACAAACACAAAAATATCGTTCAAAAGTTAAAAAAAAAAAAAGTTGTAACTTTAAAAAGTCTAAGGCGCCATTAACTATCTCAAATTTAATTTTCATGGTCTCGTGTAGAATAATTGCTGGTATTTGGAGGATGTTATTTTGCTATGCAGGGTTCACCAAATTTTCTAACAACAATATCAATTACTTAACTTTCTTTGATCGGGCAATCATCATTCTTTGTTTTTCCATGATGTCATATGATTATGGCATACCTTTGACGGTGGCATTTTGCATCGATATCAACCAAACGAATATAAAAAATTCCATTACTGTTATGTACAAATTACAATTTCAAAAATATACCAAATGGTGTTTGTTTCAAAAATTATTGAAATCTCTCTTGCCCAAGGAAAGTCAACAGATCATCAAAAATATTCATGTTTGTGCATGAAGATCAGTGTGTATATGTCTTCGTTACCTATAAAATAAAATTACTTACTTTGAATAAAAACATACATCATACCAACATTATTCATGTTTCATTCCAACACCAGTATTATTCATGTTTTATTCAACACCAACTTCAATTTATAAATAGTTATAAATTAATTATATCACAAAACTTATACAAAAAATAAATCAAATTCATTTCAATACTCATACACCATATATAAAATTCAATTTACACCGATACTATTCATGTTTCATTCCATATCCATATACATAAATATTAGTTATAACATACGATATTTGGGAGGGGGGGGGGGGGGGGGGGAGACCATATTATTCAAACATCATATCATATTCATGTGCACTGTGTCATTTAACAAACGACACTAAAATCAACTAATTAGACTATAAATATCAAATCAATTTCATATCAATGTCAAATCACACTTCATATCAATATTAAATAACATTGTATTCAACATTCATATATCATATATTTATGTCAAATTCATTCAAATATTATTTAAATTTCGTACATGTTTTACATTAATATAAGTTTCGTAACAACAATAATCATAATACAATATATTTAACAAAAAATATACTAAATTGAATAATTTGAAAATAAATTAAATATGATACTTACCTAAATCATTTTTTTCTTTTTAAAAAAAAATAAATTGAGATTTGTGAGTCCTCCTTCCTTGTTATTCTTCTCGTGAGAAAAAAGTCATTGATAGCAATTGATAACCCTAAATTAATTTACATCATCTTCCCCCAAATTAAAGAGCAAAGAGTATTGATAGCCCTAATCGATTTCAACTTTTATTTCTCAAAGCAAGCTCAACGTTGGTGCTCTCTGTTTGACGAAATCATTCTTTTTCATTATCTTCTTCACCCAAATTAAAAATTCAATTACCTTTTCTTCATCTTCTTCAACTTACAAGATTTATTTACTTCATCCATTTTTGTCACTTTTTTTTACTGTCCATTGCTTTTCTTTGTTGCTTTTTCTTCTATAATTCTCTTTTAATTTTTTAAAAGAAAATGTGAACTTTATTTTCAATTGATTAGTGAGTACTATGAAATTCCATTTTTATTCTTATTTTTTGTCTACATATAGAACTCCATTTACTTTAATAACTTGAGAGTTGAATTAATTTTTTTAGAGATGATTTAGTGACGAAAATAATGTTGTAATAATGGAGGCTACGTTGAAGGCGACAATGACCGCTACTTTTGGAGGATTTACAGCAAAGAGGAGTAATGAAGGTTGAAGAAGAAAGAGAAAAAAATGAAAAAATGAAAATAAAGTTGATAAAAAATAAAAAAATAAAAATGAAAATGAAATTAAAAATTAAAAATTAAAAAGAATTTAATACGTATCAAATAATAATTGGTGTGTGATTGCACTTCTTTTCTTACAACTGAGGTTGGGTGGAAAATGAGATATTTGTAACACTTTTAAATTATTCAATAGGAAAATAGGAAACCCACAAAGTTAAGATGTTTTTCAAAAATTTGAGACAATATAAATGGTGACTTTATGTCTTTTCTCTTTTTGTTGTTGATGGTTTTGAAGACTGACCAATTACGATATTTGTTATTTTTTTTCTTTTTAATCTCACTTGCGACAACAACTTTTATACACATTTCTAATACTTATTTCATGCCAAAAGTCATATTTATTCATATCAGAATCATGTCAATATAATATTAAAAAATATAATTTTAAAATATTAATTGTCATTTTCGAATATACAATATACAAAATTCATTCAAGTATCATGCCTAAAATTCATTCCGAATAAAATGTCAAAAAGAAAATCAGAATCGCACCAAAAAACATCATCAATTGTTATACATGTCTGGCATAACTAGTATATCAATTTCAAACAAATTAGATGTAATTTTCTTTTTTTGCCAAGAAATATACCAAAAAATGAAAAATGGTTCATATAAGGAACGAACAAATTCAATGTTCATACCAAATCTAACGGTCTACATAAAAATAAAATAAAAAAAGCACAATTAAAACTATGATACACATTGAAATCTGATTTTTTCAGTATCACTATTTCATAATTTATTTATTTTTACGTTATGTTGGTAATCAATCAAGAAACTTTCATTCAAAAATTCATAGCATTTAAATCGAATAGAAAATATTTACACAATATTATTTATATATGTCAATACAATCAAACTTTTAAAAAGAACACTAACACTAACCTGAATGATCTCATTTACCATCATAATTTATTAATATTGATAAAAAAAGTCGTCCATTACGAAAAAATAAAGATTATTGAATAGAAAAGAATAGGAGTTAGACGATAGTAATGACAAGAGAAAATATTGAGAAGAGGAGGACATTTAAAAAAAATCTGTTTGAACAAAATTAAACAAGTGAGAGAAAATGTCAATAATTGGTTTGAGCTAAATAAGGAAAATAAATATTATTTTTGTTATGATTCTCCTATTTTATGTCTCTTATTAATTCTCATTATTTTATACAAATTATTTACTACTAATATATCCGTTTATCCCTAAATTATGCAACTGATAATTATTGATTTTAAAGAAGGAACTGCAATCTAAATAATAAAATGAGTAATAATGTAAAATCATAAATAGATTGATCATTTAATAAAGTAAAATTTAATTTAATTTTAAATAAAATTAAATTTAATTGATATGTTATAACCCGGGCATCTCCATACATACCCTCTATTTTACTCTCCAGATATATAGTTCTCTATTTTTTCAAAAACAATCAACTCTAACCCAATTCTCTATCTTACTTTCTAAAAAATAATTTTTTTCTCTCTGCTCAATATTATATCATTATTTTTATTTTCTTTTTCATAATATAACTTATTTCTTTCATATTTTTTATGAATGATCATTCTATATAATTTCATGTAATATAAATTTTAGTTTTTTGAAATTTTTTATTTATAGATTAAATTATACATTATTCTAAATTTCTAAAGAACAACTACAAATAATTGAAAAAAATCAGCAAGAACAATCGTAATCACAATCACAACTTCTTTAAATCACACACTAATTTCTTTTTCAAATATCGTTAAATCTAGAAAAGATCTATTGGATTACTAAATTATTGGTGTGACTTTTAAAATTATTATGTTATGCATTGTATCTATTGTTATCTTGTATTTAAATTATTATGTTATGTATTATATTTTTAAATTAAATTTTTTTATCTTATCATTTAAATTTTGTGTATTCTTCATAGTGGAAATTAAAATAACATCAAATTGTATCACAAGTGACGAAAATTAGAAAAAAAATTCAAATATTATTAATTCGAGATGAAGTAGTATATATAAGATAAAACATTTTTTAAAATGTTATGTTAATTTTTTTAAAAAAAATTATATATTAGAGATTTAATTAATAGCCTTGTATAAAAAATAATATGTTAATTACAAAATATATATATATATATATATATATATATATATATATATTCAAAAAGTGAAATAGAGAGTATGAACAGTAGTTCTCCAAATTTGGAGAACTACTATTCAACTCTCTGTAATGGGAGAGTAGAGGGTAAAATAGAGAGTGGCTAGAGAGGACATTCTCTATTTTACTCTCCAAATATGTAGAATGGGGAGTAAAACGGAGATGGGTTGGAGATGGTCTTAGAGCATCTCCAACCTACACTATATTTTACTCTTTAAATATAGAATTTTCTATTTTTTCAGACAACCAATTCTAACCCAATTCTCTATTTTACTCTCTAAAAAAATTATTCTCTCCTCAATATTATATTATTATTTCTATTTCATTCTTATTTTCTTATTTTATGGTGTAAAACATTTATTTATTTTCCCAATAATTACTTTATATAATTCTCATATGATACAAAAAATTATTTTTTTTCAATTTTTATTTAATTATTATATTTTATTCAAAAAAAATTTAAATACCATAAATTGCACGAAAAAAATTATATAATAGGGAAAATGGTATTTTTAGTGCGTGTGTTAAGGCTATATTCTTATTTTAGTCCTTGTGTAATCTAACTTAGCACTATTAACCTTCAATTATATCAAGTGAGTGATTTTGATCCTTCAACTAACAGATTAAAAAAAGATTAACAGAGAGTTCACTGCTAAAAGGGATTAGTTCGGATATTTCATTTTAATTTTCTCTTTTTGAAAAAAAACTAAGTCTTCCATGTCTCTATCTTGAAGAACAAGCTCATCAATCTGAGCAACAAATTCAACAAAACCAACTTGATAGGCATTAATCCTCCCTCTTACACCGACGAACGATAGATTTGCAGCGACTAATTTTTTTTAAAGTTTTCTGTTTTCTCAAGCAATAACTTTAAAATACTCGAATTACTCTTTTTAGTAGTGAACTCGTTGTTAACTTTTTCGGATCTGATTGTTGAAGGATTAAAATCACTCACTTGATATAATTGAAGGTCCATAGTGCTAAGTTAGATAACACAAGGACTAAAATAAGAAATTAGCCTTAATATAGGGACTAAAATTACCATTTTTCCTATATAATATATAAATTAATGAATAATTTCAAATAAATTGAAATATGATTGCATAAACATTACATAATCACTCAATTTTTGAAATTATTACGTTGCTCTCGTAAATACTCTACAGAGTTTAAAATAATTATTTTTGTCCTTAATTTTATCATGTCTGGCTAAAAATTATTCTATCGGACATTTTCATCTAACTGTATCATTTTTTTCGCATTAAGATCACGTTCATCCTCAATCATCACGTCGTGTAGTATAATATATGTAGTCATTACATCATGTAGCACTTTCTCTCTTCGAAAATGTGACGGACTTGCAATAATTGCAAAACTACGAATTCTTGTTCAAAATCTTTTTGACATTATTCTTGTTTCATCGCGAATTGATTATTATGTTATTATTGTATTTTATGTTGAATTTAAATTATTATGTTATGTATCGTATTGTTATGTTGTATTTAAATTAAATTTTTCATCTTACCATTTTAATTTTGTGTATTCTTTATAATGAAAATTAATAATAAAACAAAACTTTATTATTGATGAAAATTATAAAAAAATATATTACTTTGAAATTAAAGTAGTATATATCAAATAATATATTTTTTAAAATACTATATTACATTTAAAATGCCTTATGAATATTAGATATTTAATTTATGAAACTATATATAAAATAATATGTTAATTGGAAAGTAATGGAAATAATGATAAAATATTAAAAAGTAAAATAGAGAGGATTGAGAGGTGGGTTGGAGTGCCCATTATCTATTTTATGCTCCAAATATAGAGAATAGAGAGTAAAATAGAAGTGGGTTGGAAATGGTCTAAGAAAAATTACTCTGATAAGCAAACTTATACTATTTAATTACTCATCATAGCTATAGTTTGCTATAATTACAACTCGCAACTAACATTATACATTAATTACGTGGGTTGACTTCGAGTTTGTATAATTAGTCATGTTTGTATATGCATAATTTGCCAGGATATACAAATAAATATGTATAATATGCAATTTTTTAGCTTGTATACATATACAATTCACCTCTCTCCCACTCTGCCCTCTATCGCTCGCCTCTCTCCTCCCTCTCTCAATCTCGCTCGCTCTCTCCTTCCTCTCCCAATCTCGTTTGCCATTTATACAAATGTATATGTATAATTTACAATTATATACAATTATATACATTACAATTCACCTCTCTCCAACTCTCTGTCCTCTCTCGCTCACCTCTCTCCTCCCTCTCTCGATATCGCTCGCCTCTCTCCTCCCTCTCCCAATCTCGCTCGCCTCTCTCCTCCCATTCACAATATCTCTTGCCCTATATACAATTAAATATGTATAATATACAATTATCTAACCAATATACATATACAATTCACCTTTCTCCACTCTTTTCCCCCTCTCTCCCGGTCTCGCTCGCATCTTTCCTCCAAATAACATGTAGCTACAAATTGTAATTATCAAACTATAGCTATGGAGAGTAATTAATTATTTTATAGTGACTATATGTGAAAGTTTCCTATTTTTTTTATGGTGTGATTTTTCCTTAAAATTATTTTGGTGTTAGTATTAATTAATTATACTAATTAATAACCTGGCCTGGTAATGAAAACAATAATTCCAAAATTAGTTAACCAGATTTCCCTCCTTTGTGTGGCCCCCACTACACCCAGATCCTTGTAATCTCTTAACCACATTTCAAACTTCAACAGTTCTCCAATTCATCACCATCAGTTTCGCTGTTTACACCATTGCATTTTTCACTCTTTTTTTTTTCTTCCATTCAGAGCTAACAAATACAACAAAATAAAAAATTTGAATCCCAAATGGCTATATCATCATCGTCTTCAATGCAAGATATGTTCAAACAACGCAAGTATCCATTCATCTTCTCTTTATTCCTTTTACTAATCTTCGTAACTTTCCTCCTCATTTCTAACTCCCAGAAATCACCCATTTTCGCTGCCATCGACTTTGCTCAACGCGCCGCTCTAATCAAATCAGTCCCGGAGTTTAATCCTAACACTATCACTACTTCAAATTCAACTAATCTACACCAATCTGATGAAAACAATAATACTAGCATCAATCGTGAGTCCCTGTTGAATAATGTCAGGATTGACCCTGAGACGTCTAATGTTCCGCTTAAGATTAACCCTGAGCTGACTGACACGGCCATCAGGGATGAGTTGGAAACGTTCTCTTATCATTGGAAGCTATGTCCAGGTCCCCTGGCGGTTGATTACATACCATGCCTTGATAACTGGAAGGCAATCAAAAAAATAAAATCGAGAAGGCATATGGAGCATAGGGAAAGGCATTGCCCTGTTCCTAGTCCTAGATGTTTGGTTCCATTGCCGAAAGGTTATAAGTTGCCCCTTCCGTGGCCTAAGAGTAGGGATATGGTGAGATTTTCCCTTCTTTGGTGGTAAGATTTTGTGTTTTCAATTCATGATACCATTTTGTTCTGCTCGTAATAGAAATAGCTATGCCTGATCTTCTTTTCTTTTTTTTTCTTTCTGAAATAGATATGGTATGATAATGTTCCTCATCCTAAGCTTGTGGAATATAAGAAGGACCAGAATTGGGTTAAAAAGTCGGGCGATTATTTTGTTTTCCCTGGTGGTGGAACACAGTTCAGAGATGGAGTGAATCACTATATCGAATTCATTGAAGAGGTACTGTATCTATTTGTAGCATTCTTTTCCTTCATCACACGCAATAGTCATGTATAATGTATGTCCATTCCTGTTGAACTGTGTTGCCGTAGCTCCTCTGATTGCATGTTTATTGGATATTAGGTAGAGATATCTTGTGCTTTCAAGAGAGGACTTCTAGACGTGTCAAACCAATATAATTCCATGCCAAATTATAGTATTTGTAATGTGTACATGCAGGTTATTGTCTGATGTAGATCACATTTTCCATTGATTCTCTTAGTTGGGATCTATCTATGACATCATTGTTTCTGACTAAATCATGGGATTATTTAGTAGTTTGACAGTTTTTTTCTTTTCAATTGAACAGTTTGTTTTCAGCTGGAGATTGATAAACATCCCCGCAGTATTAGTGTTTTATGATCTGTTTTATCTGAGTTCCTTGTTGTGTTTTATTCAGACTTTTCCAACGATTCAATGGGGAAAGAGTATAAGGGTCCTTTTAGATGTTGGATGTGGTGTTGCTAGCTTTGGTGGTTATTTGCTGGATAAAAATGTCATTACTATGTCATTTGCTCCAAAGGATGAACACGAGGCTCAGATACAGTTTGCCCTCGAGCGTGGAATCCCTGCTACTCTCTCAGTCATTGCAACTAAAAAACTTGCATTTCCAGACAATGTATATGATATGATTCATTGCGCAAGATGCAGGGTTCATTGGCATGCAGATGGTGAGTCGCTATTCTCAGATTTTCTAGTCCTTCTACTAGCTACATTGTCGATATGGTAACTAATTGAGAACTGCAGGAGGAAGACCACTGATGGAGCTCAACAGGATTCTTAGGCCGGGAGGGTACTTCATATGGTCTGCAACGCCAGTTTATAAGAAGGATGAAGGACATAAGAATGTCTGGAAAGGTTCCAAATCATCGATGCTTAGTTCTATGAATTAACATTTACTAATACTCTCGATATAATTTGGAAGTGAGTTTTTTGTTATGCGTGGTAGCACATAATTTTCGGTCTTGTTGTTGCAGTTATGGTTAATCTGACTGAAGCAATGTGCTGGAAGATGGTGGCAAGGACCTTCTTTAAAAGAGGTAGAGTCGGGCTAGTTATATATCAAAAATCAGATTCATCTTCCTGCTATGAGAATCGCAAAGAAAATATTCCCCCGATGTGTGACCAGAAGAAGAATAGGCTGAATAGTTCCTGGTACGCTTGAAACACTTTAATCACAATAATCATCTATATCTTCATTCGAATCATCATAACTTTCACATCCAATATGTAGGTACACACCACTTGACAACTGCCTTCTACCACTAGCCTCGAGTAGCTACAAGTGGCCTGCACCCTGGCCTCAGAGGCTTAACACGAAACCTCTAAGTCTATCGCTAGAAACAGATGCTGAAGAAACATTCAACCAGGATACAAGACACTGGGCATCATTGGTATCAGATGTGTACTTAGGAAGCCTTGCTATAAATTGGTCAAGTGTGAGGAATGTGATGGACATGAATGCAGGCTATGGAGGGTAAGAAAAATTTACTTTTTAACTTTTCTGCTTCCTTGCTCTGCTCATTGTCTTACCGGTACTCCTATATTAAAACAGACTTGCTACAGCACTGATTGATCGATCCCTGTGGGTAATGAATGTTGTTCCTATCAGTGGACCAGATACTCTACCTATAATATTTGATAGGGGCTTGGTTGGAACATACCATGACTGGTGCGAGTCCTTTAATACCTATCCTCGGACATATGATCTTCTACATTCCAGCTTCCTCTTTGGAAATTTTAGTCAAAGGTTCAGTCTCTACTTCCCGGTTACTATAGTTTGATTATTTATTAATCGGAATAATATAAGATGGCGCTTGCAGTAATTCTAGCTCTATTTTCTTTCACAAGAATCATCAGTATATTTAGAGGCGTCTGCACATGTCTCTTTGGATGAACTTTTAGTATGTTTTTCTCTTCTGCAGATGTGATCTAGTGGATGTCGCTGTGGAGATGGACAGAATAGTGAGACCAGGTGGATACATTTTAGTTCAAGATACTCTGCAGATGATTAAACAACTAGGCTCGATTCTACGTTCACTTCATTGGTCAGTTACTCTGTATCAGCATCAATTTCTTGTTGGTAAGAAAGACTTTTGGCGCCCCAAAGACATTGCAAGGGAATGAAGGTCCAAGCAGTTTTGTATATTTTACAGTGATATCTCCAGTTTATGAGTGGAGAGGAAGAAAAGTAGACATATATATAGTTCTCAACAATTTATAGCATATTTTCCTCTGAATGTATCCTGTTGATTCATTCATTTCCCCTCAAGGAAGTATTGAAATGAATACAAAAAAAAAATTCGAAAGCTTGTGGATTTTTTGAGACGCTTAGTACTTTTGATGTAATTTTAGATTTTTGTGCAACATATATTGGCAACCAAAAAAAAACCACTTGCACCATCGCAGAATGCTAATGGTACAGCAACTGATAAATCCACCAACTGTTTAAAGCAAACTTATTCTTGTTATAAACTAAAGAAATTTTCCCCTTAAAATTTTATCTAGTATGATGATGATATGAGTTGATCCTCAAATAAAGAAGTGAAAATTCATATAACCAATCACAATTATTTGAGACAGCGGTTTATTTTTTTTAAACCATTATTCTAAGCTCATTATGAAAAGAGAGTTGCAAGATGAAGGCTCAAAACTCGGGTTCATATCAAAAACAAAGACAAAAAAAAGAATTACATCAAGCAAATTATCAAAAACACAGTTCATTTCCTAGCTAGAACACTTGACATCCTTATGGAAGCATGCACCTTTGACACAAAAACATAAATTGTACAGGCAAACCACATAGGCAAGAAATTCCTGTAGTGTTACACACGGGATGCTCTCGTAGGACAAGAATGTATTCTTCAAACGAGGGTGTCACAAAGCAGAAAATGAACCAAACTTCAAAGGAGCTGCTGCACAAAGAATGTTTGCAGTGTCATTCATAAGCTTGCCATTGGCAGCTGAAACGGTTCGAGAATAGCAATCAGCTTCATTGTCGTAAGAATAAGTTTGTTGAGTGGTTGCCCCACCATGTAAAACATTGCGACCTTGAACAACCACCCATCCATTGCATTGCTGCCGATTTTTCAATGAGGTTGAAGGACCTCCATCCAACTTCTTCTTCTCCTTCCATTCATGATCCAAATCAGAAAGCATCAAGGTCGTATCATTCTCCATTGATGATATAGTCTTAGATGTTATAGTAAGCGGAAACTTCCTCTTCACTTTGGTTTTAGAGATCGTGCCACCACTATTAGACAATACGCTAACTTCAATCTCTTCCTCCACTTTTTGCTTAATCTTTTTCTCAGTTCCGCTTAGATAAAAGTTCATTTCGTTCTTGAACTTCAATTCTCGCTTGATTATAGTAGTCAATTTTCCTGTTGTTGAGTTCACCCAATAAGAAATCTCACTCTTCCTCTTAATCTCAACCTCAAATGATCCATCCAGGCCTAGAAAACTCGAAGATCGCTCAATGTTAAACTTAGGGGTACCGAAATCAATAACTTTAGCCTGCACTTCACAAGGCAATACACAATTGTTATCCACCCACAGGTGCAAATTAGCACCCACAAGCCAGAATGGGATACTGTCATTCACCCCAAGCTCTAGAAAATGAGCTTGACGGTCGAGTAAAAGCCCCAAATATGGTGTTAAATCAATGTCATACGAAGGAAGATCAAATGCCCCAATCGAAACTAGTGGTCCCCAGTACATAGGATTAATTCCGCCAGTGAAAATAACAGGAAATGGAATTACAGATCCAACCAACATCCTATCTATATTCACCAAAACTTCCCTGTACGATCCATGGCCTCTCTTAGTAGTTAAATTATTCATTTGTATGTATGAATCAGGCGGATTCGTGTACCAAAACTCATCATACCCGTGTGATGATACGTAAATCTCAATCACAGCTTTGTATGTATTTTTCGGAATAATAACACTCTGCCCATGCAGATCTGATTCATTCATAATTCGAAACCAAAATCCTTCACTTCCATTTCCCGATATTGGTATTATCATATCTGCCGGTTTTTCAATCTCATTATCCGGCTTCATTTTCCGATTATAACTGTTCGATAACGAAACATCCATTTTCTTACTATTATAGTAGAGGAAACTAATATTAACCTGATAAACACCGGTATAAACATCGTTGACCAGATTTTCCATCATGACAGAAAGAGATATATTCTCGTTGACCAGGATGGAGGAGTACCTGGTAACATCCTTCGTTACAGTCCAGAAAATACCGTCATCGGTAGGCTCAGCGGTGCTGGTACGGAGGAGCTCGGCGCCATCAAGCCAAATGGCGGCGATTCGATCGTATTGCTCTCCTTTAGAAGAAACATTAAACTGAAGAGCCACATGAGTCCAGGAGCAATTGGCCGGAGGAGAGTAAGAAGCAGAGACCGGCGGGAGACCCATGGTATAGGCGAAATCATGAGTAAGGATATGAAAAGTACAAGAAGGAGGGAGATTTGTGAATGACAATGGACGACTGATTTCTATGTATTGCTGTGGCTGCGATGAAGTGTTGTGGCGAAGACCAGTTTTGGTAAAGTGAAAATGGTGTTCAGGTAAAGAAGATGAAGATGGAGCAATAAAGCTGATAGTGATGAAGAAGAAGATGAGAATCGCCATGAGAGGAGGAAGAAATTCACTCGTTTTTTATTTTTTTGAACTTTGGTGATTGGATGCATTTAAGGGAGTGAGCGCATAAAGCTGGGGTCCCATGTGTAGTGTTGACTGACCAAAACGTCTTGCAAAAAGTTGCCCAAATTCTTTTAAATTTAAATAGTAGAAAAATATTAAACGTGTAATGTTCAAAGTTATGTCAAACATATAAAAATATTTTTTAATTTTGTGATCTTAAATATATTACGTGAAAAATTAAAATTAAAGTGTTACAAAAAAGAAGTATCATTGTTTTAAACATATTAAAAAAGAAATAAGATTACTTTTTTTAAATAAAGAAAGTAATAATTTTTAAAATTATTTTTTTCTTGCTAAGTTCAAAAGTGTTTTAATTTTAACGATTTTTCCAATTCTTTTCTAGGAGAGTTTATGTTCCAAGAGAGTTTGTGATTTAGTTGTTATTTGATGTGACAAATTAAAAGTGCTTTTAAATTTAGTCGGTTATATAAAAAATATTTATAATACTGTCAATAGTTTAAAGAGGAAACTAATAATTTCTATGTGTTAAATATTATTAAAATAAAAGATATTTTAACATATTTAAAATATTTCTAATTTAAAATTATATATTTAAAATTTTCATGATGTTTTCAAATTTCATATTAAGTAAAACAGATTTAAAAATAATACCTGTCAGCATTCAATATTTTACGTGTTTTTTGCATTGAATACTTGGCCATATTTTTTTAAATAACTTGAATGTGGCAGTTTTCGTCGATGGAGAAATGTGTAAACAATTATGATTGTGGTACTTACTAGAGCCGTATGTTCATAAATGGCATATTAAAAAATGTCGTGGTACTCAACTACTTAACTACACTGATATTTTTTGAATTATTCTCACTTTTCTAAAGTTTTTTTTGTCTTCTTTCATCTCAATCTCAAGATGTTCTCAAATAAAAAGAGTACTTTTTTTTTGAAATTTTTTAATTATTTATTTACTTTTAAATTGATATGTCAATTAGAAAATAATAATTTATATAGTGACTTTATCATTTTATCTTTATTAATCAAGAAACGAATGAAATAAAATTTAAAATTTTCAAGAAGTAAAAAAATTATCCTTTTTTTATTTGTCAAAATAGACAAGTATATAAAAATAACTAATAAATAAATAATTAGAGACAGAAAAAGTATGTTTGAGACTCTACCATTTAATAGACATGAAATGGTTAACTAGTATACCAATTATTTCTTCAAGTAACTTACAAAAATGACTATACTTATAATTCAAACATTGATAAGTGTTATAGATCATAATAAACTCACTATATCAATGAGTTTGAACTTTTCTTTAAAAAGAAAGCGAGATATCTCTCCTGATACTCTATTATTCATTTTTATCATTTCATCTTCAACTATAATTTATTATATTTATTATAGGCTTAAATCATATATGATTCCCTAAAGTTATTTGCATATTTCACTTAGACACCTCAACTTATTATTATACCTGCTGAACACTTAGGGATTGTTTGGTAGACTGCATTAGAAGAAATAGTCTATGAATTATGTAAGGTATTATTTAGTACCATGTTTGGTAGGAATTTGAATTTATGTATAACTAATCCATGAATTAGTTATACCTCCAACATGGTATTATAAGATGTATTACTAATACCTTCCATTTGGAGGTATTATTAATACATAGGATATAATACCATGGGATAAGCTATGTAAAGACAAAAATATCTCTCAAATTATTTTAATTATTTTGTGTATTTCTTGATTTTATGATTTATATTTCTACTAGTAAGTTTATTTAAATAAATTAGCTTACAAATTATGTAGAGAGCGTTACTAATAAATTCAATACAAATTAATACAAATTTGAAATGTGAGTTATATATTTGTATATGAAGTTTGTGACCTAAATTGAATGTGTGTTTGTTTGTTTGTTTGTTTTTGTGTGTGTGTGTGTATATTTGCTTTAAAAAAATGTACATACATATTAAAACTAAACCTTGCAGTTTTATATGTACACGTAGATGGTTTATCAAATTTACCAGTGTTGATCGTTTTTTCGATTTTAAAAGTAGATGGTTTATCTTTTTTTAATTGAAAAATGATCTTTTGTGAGTGATCAATTTATTAAGATGACAATTATTTATCCTCAAATAATTCAAGTTAAAAAAATAACAAACAAGACAACTAAACTTTTCTTCCCATAGCTAGTTAGAAGGTTATGAAAAATAATATTGTCCAACAATTATATACCTTGATCCAATTATATAATAATTCACGGGTATATTTGGAAAGAAGCTATTTAGAGCTATAATCCAAACAAAAGATGAGGCGGGAAAAAATGAACGAAACACATGATAAAAATAAATTATGCATTACTAATCTCTGCACTACTTATTCCTACATTACTAATCTCAACATTAATAATCCATGCGTTATGATCTTTGTACCAAACGACCTCTTAAATCTTAATAAATTTATACCTATTTAACACCAATTGGGAATCAATAAAAATATGCATGCATCTCGCTTATACATAACAAATGGACCACAAAAACGATGACACGTGGCAATTAATTTAACTTATTCAATAATCTTTTTAAAATAATCAAAAAGCAATTTAAAAAATAACAAATTATTTTTAAAATTAACCCAACCTCCACCTACCTTTCTTCTTCTTCTTCTTCTCCATTGTAACTTATTTTTCTGTTCATTAATTGACGTCGTCCGCCTGTAAACTATCAAATTCTCATTGTTTCTTCTTCTTTTCCATTCCCTTTTTAGTCCTCTGCGCCTCCATTCCCTTTTTAATTCTTTTTCATCGATTTATTTTACTTTTATCGTCGTCGATAATATATCATTATTGTCCATCTAAGCTAATTCTTTATTTACATTTCATTCCAATAGCATTAAAACCTTCTACCCATTATCTTTATCGTCTTCTCATTAATAATCATTTATCACAATACAAAAAATAATAATAGATTTTTACAAAAAGTTACAGTCAATTGCTTCACTGGAATATCATAAAAAATAGAGTTTTGCTTAAATAATTAAGATTTTAATTAAATTATCATAGAAAAGAAAGAAAAAACACGAGAAGAATTGAAGAGAGTGAGAGAGATGATGAACAGTTGCATCTTGCACAAGATGTTTCTTCCTTTTTTTGTTTATTAATTATTATTATTATATTATCCATTAATATAAGTGTTTAAGTGGAAAAGGAAAAACTTAATGTTAATTTTAATATCTTTACGTGCTTAAAGAGTGTGGAATACACCTTTTTTGCCAGGTTATTATTTTTTACTAAATAGGAATTACTTTTGAACAAATAAGTTATTGAATAAGTACAATAATAAGTTGAGGTGTTTAAGTGAAATATGCAGACAACTTTAGGGGTCTGTATATGATTTAGGCCTTTATTATATATTGAATCAACAATAAATAAATAAAATGGAAAAAGCTCAAAAATACCATTTAACTATAGAAAATAACTCACATTTACGCTTAAACTATTTTCTGGCTCGAAAATACCCTTCCGTCAAAGTATTAGGTCACATTTACATTTACTATTAACAGAGGTGTGTGTCATGTGGACGCCATATAGACACCATCAGAATGTCATATAAGCACCAAACAACTCTCACCTCCACATCCACATAGACTCAAAAAACTTAATTTTGCCCTTATTTTTCTTAACAGATACAATTTCACTCGTTTATCTAATACAACTCTCACCCATTTCATACGATTACCCTTTTCTCTAATACTGCAATTGTTCTTCTTGATGTTGCATTGCTGATTGCTTCAGCTAGAGATTGTTGTAGTCCTTGAGTTTACTGAACTTCTTGTTGTTGCATTCCTCGTAATATATGAATTGTTTTCAATAGTTCAAGAATATTTTTGAAGTAAATAAAAAGAAGGGGTGTTACATTTTTCTCTGTACCAAACACAACTTGGTCATGCAAGTAAAATAATAAAATAATTAGTATGCTTAATATTTAATATTTAAAATAACCAACTGAATGCTGAGATTAGTCATATACATTTTTTGACTCTAATCAAAGGCTCAAATTTATTTATTTATTTTTAAAAAGAAGAGCTTAAGTGTACGGCTCCGATTTAGTTTTTAAACAATCATCGATTCTATCGACTTGCCTTTGTTCAAACTTGTCGTTAGAAGGATAAGCTACTTCCAGTTTTTTCATAATTAATTAATTCTCTTCCATCTAAAATCATGTCAAATCTCCAACTGTTCTTCTTCCTAATTGTAATAATAATCAATTTTATTAATGCTCCAATTTGTTCTTCCCTTCAGCACCCTTCTCACTTCATCAGACATGGTTACTTTCAACAAAAATACTTAGAAATAAATCGTCCTTTGCCTTTCGCTAATCTCACTCCTTCCTGCACTCTTCCAATTCTCTCTCATCACTTCGGAGATACTATCGGTCTTCCACCTGTCTCCGTCGCTTACGCGCCGCCGGAGAATTGCTCTTGGAACCATGTTGCTCTTCAATTCAACGCCTCTTCTAACGGAGTACAGTATGATCGTATCGCTGCCGTTTGGCTTGACGGTGCCGATCTCTTACGTACCAGCACCGCGGAGCCTACTGAAAGCGGTGGTTTCTGGACTGTTACTAAGGATGTTACCAGGTACTCGTCCCTCCTTGCCAAACAGGATATTTCTCTTTCTGTGATGATGGAAAATATTGTCAACGATGTTTATACAGGTGCTTATTATGTTAATCTTACTATCTTATACTATTATATTGAGGAAATGAATGTGCCGTTATCAGCTACTAGAAACAATCGGAAAGTGAGAATGGTAGATGATGTGTTTGTGGATAATTCAATGAGTTTGTACGAAAAACCAGCAGATTTGATAATTCCGATTTCGGGTTATAATAGAGGTGAAGGATTTTGGTTTCGAATTCGGAGTGATTCGGAATTGAAGGGGAAGAGTGTTATCATACCGAAGAACACCTACAGAGCTGTCATGGAAATTTGCGTGTCATTTCATGGATTGGATGAGTTTTGGTACTCAAATCCCCCTGATTCTTACATACGGGCAAATAATTTGACTAGCCAGAGAGGCCATGGATCGTACAGGGAAGTTTTGTTGAATATCGACAGGAATTTGGTAGGATCTGTGGTTCCATTTCCTGTAATTTACCCAGGTGGAATTAATCCCCTTTACTGGGATCCAATTGTTTCAATTGGGGCTTTTGATCATCCTTCTTACGACATCGATATAACACCATTTTTGGGGGATTTACTTGATGGTAAATCCCATTTTATGGGGTTTAAGGTGCTGGATAGTCTCCCTTTCTGGCTTCTGGATGCGAATATGCACCTTTGGATAGATAAACAATGCACTAGTGATTGTGAAGTGCAGGGTGAAGTTGTTGACTATGGAATTCCAGATTACGAGATGGAGCGGTCTTCAAGCTTTAAGGGGCTGGATGGATCATATGAAGTTGAGTTGAAGAGGAAGAGCAAGTATGACGGGTGGGTGAATTCGTCAGCAGGCAATTTGACAACTAAAATTTCACGAGAACTCAAGTTCAAGAACGAGATAAAGTTTGATAACAAGGGAACTGAAAAAAAAGTAGAGCAAAAAGTGGAAGAAGAGATTGAAATAAGTGTAGTCTCTGAAACAGGTACGAAGATTTCTCATACAAGTATGAAGCGGGAATATCCTCTAACTATAACCACCAAGACTTGGAAGCCATCAAGAGAAGATGGTACAATCATCATGCATTCTGAATTAGAACATGAACGGAATGAGGAGAAGAATTGGAGTAACGGACATTCACATTCTTACTCAAGCCGTTTGAAAAATGGGCAAAAATGCAAAGGGTGGATGTCTGTTAAAGATCGCATTGTTCTACAAGGTGGAGCAACGACGGAACAGAGTTATTCGTATAATGGTGAAGCTAGCACCTATTCTCGTGAAATTGCAGCTGCTAATGGCAAACTTGTACACGATACTGCAACCTACTCAAAGTTTCCTTCGGTTTCTGCTATGTAACACACCTTTTACAAGTATACTTTCTTGTTAAATAAATAATGCTCTCCTACCGGGAGATCTGTCTGTGTACTCTGTAGCATTAGAGCAAATTCGATATTTTTGGTTTTTTCTTTTTTTATATATAACTAATTTGAAGGCGCATATGGGATTTTGAGGTTTTGGATGTCATCAGGATTTGAACATAAAAGTCTTACAAGTAAGATATTGCTATTTACATTACCAAAATAAAGCAGATTTACTCGACTTTAGATTTTGATCTAGTTATTTATCTTTTCAATGTATATATAGATAAATCAATCAAATTAAAAATAATGATTTTCAGGACAACTTGGTGCAAATAAGAGTTTGCTCCAACTTGTGAGTTAGTGTGAAAGAACAAAATAGCTATCAACAGCCCACATCTATTTTCAGTTCCGAAAAGGGCTTTAAATACCTTTGAAGTATTGAAAATGGTATAATACTACTTCATCCATCTATTGGCTCCAAAATACTCTTTTCATCCACTTGTTGGCTCCAAAATACCCTTGTCATCCACCTTTGGGTTCAAAATTAACCACTTATTTAACGTTTTCAAATTTAAACTATTTAAATTTTTTTTTAAATACTTGGCGCTCAACTATTGGATATAATTTAATTTATTAATATTATTTATAAATCAACTCACTACCCACCCATTATTAAGTAAGCCCTATCCAATTAGTAAATCATTTCTAATATCAAAATCACCCTAACCACTACTTAAACACGATGAAATTACCGATTCATGAAAATGACATTCAAAACTATTGAGTCCGAATTGAAGCCACAATTAAATTTAGGTTGAGCCACTTATTTAGGAGGACACTTTCAATAGGATTTTTTTTTCAAGCTTGAATTCGAAATTTATGATTAAAGGTAAAGAAATAGAACCTCTCGAATTAATTCATGCACTTTTAAATATAATATTATAAACATTTATTATTTGTTTTAAAAATTACAACTTTAATATATTCTTTTTGAAAAAAGTTGTCCATTAAGTAACATCAAATAATTGAGGCGAACGAATAATTAAGATAAACATAATCAGACTTTTAAGTTTATCAGTAATTTTTATTTAGACACTTGAATTCAGAGGCGGATCTAGGATTTGAAGGTCGGGGGTGCCACAACATTCAAGTAAGATAAAAGGACTGATTGCTTTAATTTTGGGTTACAATTCAGGTTATTAATTTAATTTTATTTTATAAATAAATCGATCAAATGTGCCTATTGTAATATCTTATTTTAGATATTATGTGATCAGAGATAACTAAACAATTCAATTTTTATTTTCTTTTTGGAATTAAATCTCTTATTTATTGAAACTTTGACAAAAAAAAGTCACGTTAAAATTTGAGCTTGTATAAACCATCCTAATAATATTAACATAATATATTCATCTTCCATTGACTTTATGTGTTGTTGGAGATATACAGATGGAAAATAAAAATAAAAATTGTAGTTTCAGTATATTCGTCTTACTTAGCAAAAACGTCGGTGAAGATCGAAAAAACCTTTAAATTAAAAAAAATATTTTTAAAACTTATGTTTTTTCTAAACACTATTATTTTAATATATTCTTAATAATATTTATTTGACGCTCATTATTCAATACTCATTATTTGATAAAACAAAATAAATCCGTTACACTTAAATCAATAGATTAAAAATTGGTGCAAGAGCAAGTAAAAAAATAAAAATTAATTATGAAAAAGGGGTCATTTGAATTAATAAAGAATAGTAAATAAATAAGAATGATTGGAGAAAAAGAAAAGAAAAAGAAAAAAAAGAGCAGGCAAAAAAAAATTAAATGTTTGGTGCTGAGGTTTGAACAGGGGTTGATGAGTGGTAGACCCTCTCCTTTGCCGATTGGGCTATTCCGTTGTATATTTACTGGGTGACAAAAGTAATATATATTTAATTATCATACATATATACATGTGTATACAACGTTTTCTCCGAAAACATTAGGTGTCGTGGTACCCCCACCCGTACACCTAAATCCGCCCCTGCTTGAATTATAATTTTTATTGAGGACTTGAATGTTTGATAATGTACTTCTATAGACATTATCACCTCAAATTTTTAGAAATACTCATTAATAGTAGCTTTCTTGTTGTGTTTTAGTAATGGAGTGAGTTTATTAATTGGGTGTGTTGTAATAAGTAATGGGTGGGTAAAAGATTGGTTAAAAAATATATTAGTAAGTTAAATTATAAAAAATAGTTGAGCATTGTGTATTTAAAAAATATATTTAAATAGTTTAAATTTAAAATCGTTAAATAAGTGGTTAATTTTAAACAAAAAGGTGGATGAGAAAAGTATTTTGGAGTCAATAGGTGGATGAGAAGGGTATTTTGGAGTCAATAGGTGGATGGAGGGTAATTTTGTACCATTTTAGACCCTTTTCCGTTTTCAGTTCTATTATTATTTAGGAAAAATTAGCAAACTAGTTACAATCTCTAACTTAATTACTAAAAACATCTACCTTTAAAATAATTATTGAAAATGTCAAAATGTCAATATTTTTGAAAATAATTTATATTCAAATTTTATTTCTGAAAACAGTCCAACTTTGAATCAAATTCTACATCTATTACCCATTTACACTTCTTCCTATGCTTAGTACCATTAAATTTATTTTTCATCTTTCAATTTTTAATTTTTTTTCTCTTTCATCAACTTTTCAGTTTCAGCATCCTCATCATCCACTTCTCTTTTTTTTTTAATCAGAATTTCACCATTGGTTTCTCTCATTGTTGAAGAAGAACTAATTATTCAAGTTCGTAACTACTTGTTCAGATCTACCAATTAATCAAGAAATCTCTCAACTGATTGATGCGCGTAGTCTAGAATGCTTACGATTAGATCGGGTTCACACGGATTGATGCGCGTAGTTTCTGACCTCTGAACCCTTGCAACATCCAAGACAACTAACTTGGGGAGTTAGTGGAGCTAGGAAAGGTTGTTTCCAGCCATGTAGGGCTCCCGAATATGAAGATTTACCCGGATGAGTCTTTACCAGACTTAAAAAGGGGAAATCTTAAGTTTGGAGGGTCTAAGGGTAAAATGGTCTTTTTTCAGGCTAAGGATAGTATCGTAATTACTCTAAATATGTAATTAATTATTCAATTAATATGGTGAAGGGGAATTTTGGGTATAAAGGGCCAAAAAAGCCCATTGAGCAAAATCTTGCTCCAACCCGGTTCGAACCTAGGTGGGAGCAATGATTTAACTTGATTATTTATATTGGAGAATTAATTTAATTAATTAATATTTAAATTCTGATTTAAGAAAAAGGAAAATAAGATTATTATTATTTTATAATAATAATCTTATGGATCTCATGAACAAAGTCTTTAGTGAATACCTTGACTTTTTTGTCATAGTATTTATTGATGACATTCTCATCTACTCTAAGACCAAGGAAGAGCATGAACAACATTTGAGACTAACCTTGTAGGTACTTAGACAACATCAGTTGTATGCCAAATTCAGCAAGTGTGAATTCTGGCTTAGATCAGTGACCTTCCTGGGTCATGTTGTGTCCGACAAAGGTGTGGAGGTAGACCCCAGGAAGACTGAGACTGTTTAGAACTGGCCGAAACCTCTTACCCCCACAGATATCCGTAGCTTTTTGGGATTGGTTGGTTATTATCGTAGGTTTGTAGAGGGTTTTTCTTCCATTGTTGCCCCACTCACAGCTTTAACGAAGAAGAAAGTCAAGTTTGAATGGGCGGAGACTTGTGAGAAGAGTTTCCAGTAGCTCAAGGACAGACTCACTTCAGCCCCGATGCTTACATTTCCTAAGTCTAGGGTTGGTTTGGGTTGTGTTCTTATGCAGGGTGGTGATGTGATAGCTTATGCGTCCAGACAACTCAAGGTTCATGAAAAGAATTATCTCACTCATGCCTGGAGTTGGCAGCTGTGGTGTTTGCACTAAAACTGTGGAGGCATTACTTGTATGGAGTGCATGTGGATGTGTTCATATACCACAAAAGTCTCCAGTACGTGTTCACACAGAGGGAGTTGAATCTACGTCAGCGGAGATGGTTGGAGTTGTTAAAGGACTATGACATGAATGTCCACTACTATCCAGGTAAGGCTAATGTTGTAGCTGATGCTTTTAGTAGGATGAGCATAGAAAGTACAACCCACGTTGAGGATGAGAAGAAGGAGTTGGTGAAAAATGTACACAGACTGGCCATACAGTGTATGCGGTTGGTTGAATCTACTAGTGGGGGTTTTCAGTTCATCCTAGTTTTGAATCATCCTTGGTCGTTGAAGTCAAGAAGGGTCAACATCTTGATCCGGTGTTGATGGAGTTGAAGGACTCAGAATTGGTAAAGATGAATGAGTCTTTTATTTTAGGAGGTGACGACATACTTAGGTACCAAGACAGGCTGTGTGTACCAGATGTGGATGATTTGCGGACCAAAATTGCTGTAGAGGCCCATGGTTTAAAATATTCGATACATCCAGGTTCCTCCAAGATGTATCATGACCTTAAGCAGATCTATTGGTTGGATGGCATGAAGAAGGACATTGCTGAATATGTGGTTAAGTGTCCTAATTGTCAATAGATGAAGGCAGAACATCTTAAGCCTGATAGTCTTACTCAGATTATCGAGGTTTCAACGTGGAAGGTGGAGACCATCAATATGGACTTCGTGGTTGGTCTTCCGAAGACTAGGAACCGGCATGACTCCATATGGGTTATTGTGGACAGGATGACTAAGTCTGCCCCATTTATCTCTGTGAAATCTACTTACCGAGCTGAGGATTATGCGAGACTATACATTGATGAGATTGTGAGATGGCATGGGATTCCTTTGTCTATCATTTCAGATAGAGGAGCTCAGTTCACTTCACATTTTGAAATCCTTCCAAAAGATCTTAGGCACGCAGGTAAAGCATAGTACTGCCTTTCATCCTCAAACTGATGGGCAGGTAGAGTGCACCATTCAAACATTACATGCTGAGAGAGTGTGTGATTGACTTTAGAGGTAGTTCGGACGACCATCTGCCTTTGATAGAGTTCTCATATAATAACAGCTATCACTCCAGCATTGGGATGACACAGTTTGAGACTATATATGATAGGAGGTGTAGGTCTCCAATTGGGTGGTTCGAGGTTGGAGAGTCATCCATTTTGGGTCCAGAGATCATTCATGAGGCCTAAGAAAAAGTCAGGGTGATTAGGGACAGGTTGGCTACTGCTTACAGTCAGCAAAAGTCCCATGCAGACAACAGAAAACGACCCTTAGAGTTTGATGTTGGTGACTAGGTCTATTTGAAGATATCACCTATGAAGGGGGTTATGAGGTTTGGCAGGAAGGGGAAGTTGAGTCCGAGGTATGTTGGTCCATATGAGATCCTACAACGTGTGGGTGAGGTGGCCTATAAGTTGGCATTGCCTGTGGAGCTAGCTTCTATACATCCAGTCTTTCATGTATCCATGTTAAAGAAGTGCCTATATGATCCAGCATCGATTCTGCCTGTGGAAGGTTTGGGGGTTGGTGAAGACTTGTCTTATGAGGACGTACCTGTTGACATCTTAGACAGATAGGTCAAGCGGCTGAGAAAAAAGGAGATTGCCACAATGAAGGTATTATGGAGGAATTATCTTGTTGAGGGTGCTACATGGGAGGCCGAGGACGATATGAGATCCCGCTATTCCCATCTTTTCAGTCCTTGAGGCTAGATTCCTAACTCTTAAGTCGAAGTTTCCTTATCTCTCCATTCCTTGTTACTATTGCTCGATTGTGCATAGTGATTATGTTATGTTACGACTGGCATTGTGCTAGATAGTTAGTAGTGTCATTCAGGGACAAATATTCCTGGGGGGGGGGGATAATGTAACAACCCTAAACAAAAACGAACATGCTAAGTAATATTTAGTGTGTCTAGAATGCCTACGAGTAGACCAGGTTCACACAAATTGATGAGCGTAGAACCAGACCTCTGAACCCTTGCAACAGCCAAGCCAACTAACTTGGGGAGTTAGTGGAGCTAGGAAAGGTTGGTTCAAGCCATGTAGAGCTCCCGAATATGAAGATTTAGCCGGATGTGTCTTTACCAGACTTAAAAAGGGAAAATCTTAAGTTTGGAGGGTCTAGGGGTAAAATAGTCTTTTTCCAGGATAAGGGTAGTACCGTAATTACCCTAAATATGTAATTAATTATTCAATTAATATGGTGGAGGGGCATTTTGGGTAGAAAGGGCCGAAATTGCCCATTGAGCAAAATCTTGCTCCACCTGGGTTCGAACCTAGGTGGGAGCAATGATTTAACTTGATTATTTATATTGGAGAATTAATTTAATTAATTAATATTTAAATGCTGATTTAAGAAAAAGGAAAATCAGATTATTATTAATTAATTAATTAATTAATGAAATGATTTGGGTCGGTTCGATCCAAAGGGACCCATTTTCGCAATGGTGACGTTACGGGTTCAATCCTCGACGGAAGCGACGCCAAAGTGAATTTAAATGGGGTTTAAAATCTGATTTTTCGTAAGGATAATAAGGTTCTTTCACGTGTGATTTAAATAAATAAAATTTTTACAATTTAACAAAATCTTATTTTGACTAAGTTTAAAACTACAATCATAATCCTAAGGAACCACTCACTTCTCACGTTTATCCTCTCTCTTTCACGATCAATTCTCTTACTTTTACGTTCTATCTGCTAACGAAATGCAAGAACAGAAAGTACAATCAAAAGTTCTTCATACTTGAAGAGTTTACATGTCAAAAACATAGACAAAAAGCTAACCAAAAACGTAAAGCAAAAAGAAGGGTTTTTCGTTGAGTTGTGTTGAAGTTTCGGGACTTGGACGTGAATTTGGAGAGGGCCTTGGACAGCAGGTCATGTGTTGAACAATACTAAAGTCAGGTATGAGTTTCTCTTCTGGACTCCTTTCTCCAAAAGAATTGTGTTTCCACGAATTCAATGAATTTTAAAACTAGGGTTGTTCCCATTCTTGTTCGAACTCCTTGTCCCTATTATCCTTCTGATTCAAATCTGAAATAGGTTAGAGATCATGTTGTTGGTATGTTTGCTGGTAGTTTAAGTATGAAGTGTGATTTTAGTGATAATGTTTTCATGATTATGTATTTGAAATTGTAAGCGTGTTAATTTATGCCAACCAAAAGTATGTGAAAAGTGATGTTTGTGCAAATGTTTGTGTAAATCATGATGTGCAAAAGTGGTGTAATGTTGCTGGATTTAATGGTAAATTCTTGGTTGAATATAACTATGAAAAAAATATACTTAAAGATGCACCAAATGATTCATGAAACATCCTAAGATCTAATGAACAAATGATGATAAGAAAGGAGCTGAAAATAGTGAACAAATTTCCAGTATTTGGTAGGTTGGGTTCGGCCAATCAAAGTGGTATAAAATGCAATGAGAAATGAATGTAAAATAAGTGTCTAAGGATTAAACCCAAGACATCATTACATGAAAGCTACAAAAAAAATCAACAAAAGATTTAGACAAAAATGGATTAGAAGAGACTAAATTTCTAGCTTGCTGGAAATTGTAGTCTCGGCCAATTGGGGATTAAACCCATGACCTCACCAAATAAAATTTCATAAAAAACTCATGAGAAAAATTCAAGAAAAAAAATAGATGTGGTGAGTGGGGATTGAACCCACAAACTCTTGAATGGATGAGAGAATTAGGAGAAAAATAAAGGAGAAAATAAATGTGGAGAGTGGGTTTGAACACAACCTCTTGGATAGATGATAAAGTTAAGATAAATTAAAAGAAAAATAATGAGCTTGTGGAGATTGAACCCACAACCTCCTTGATTTAAACGAAAAAAGAGTGGAGAAACAGAAAGGAAATATTATGGGGTTGATGGGGATAAAACTACAGTCTCCCAAATTTGAAACATGTGATTATCAAGTTTAAAATAAGATTAAGTGTTGTCCAAGGGATAAGAAATCGGGTTCTCTTGTCCAATTTCGTATTGACACATAAGTCATACGTAAGTAAATATTTAATGAATGCTGCCTCTAAAGATTGAAATTAATATCTTGACATATCTACAAGATGCATAAGTCTTGTACCACATAATCTTGGGTAAACATGAATTATTTAGACAAACTATGAATGAAGCCTCATGACTTGTATGTGTGGACTCATAAGTCTAGCATACGTTTAACAGTAAGTGAGCCTAAGATTTATGTGATAAAATGTAACCCTAGAAGGGTTAAGTAAGAGTATGAAATATACTAAATGGCCAAGTGTATTTGCATATGATGAAATGAACATTCACGTAAAGGGGTGTGTAATTATGAAAAGCAAATGTGTTAAAGTTAATGAATGGGGTGACAATATGATAAGAGGCTAATGTGAAAGATGAGAGCAATTACAAATGAGCCTAAGTAAATATTACCAAAACGTATTCACCTATGAGATTATAAAGTTAATGAACAGATCAGTCTCTATGAACACTCTAATGAAAGTATTGAAGTTAATGCATACTTAATACTAATAATGAGATGATAAATTATCTAATGAGTTATGATGTCCTCATGCTAGAAGCCAACTTTCATGATGTATGAGTTGAATGTAATGGAAATTTATACTAAGCATCGATAGGCTAGCTATGAGCAGTGATGCCTTCCTTCAGGAAGGGCGGAGGTTCACGTAACTCTGAAGAGATGAGAGTGTCCGGCATGTCGGGTATGATTCTCCTTATATCTCCTAGTCTTTGAACCTATACTGCCAATATAGAGATCTAGCAGGGTTCGAATCCCTATATACACTAACATGTTTGGGTCACTTTGGCCGGTGATTCCACCTCTTTTTGGTGTGGACAGACACTGGATTTCATGATGCTCACATAATTTATATCGATTAAGGTTAAAGTTTCCAAATAAAGAATGAGGCCAACCTCAAATGATGCACATAATGAAATGAACGATACCAAAGCTGTTAGGATAGGATAATCAAGAGGTGAGGTAAACTTGAGTAATGACACTAGGTTATTCTTGGTCATTGCACAACAAACCCGATGAGAGTCTTAAACTCCATCCTAGGTATGATTGGTGATTGCACTAGTATATAAACTATAAAAATGAAGTACGAATGAACGAACGAAGCAGACTCTGTGTTTGCTAAAGAAGGCTCCCTAGTTGAGGTCCCATATGTTGAGCCCTCATTTTGAAAAGTCCTAATGTCAATTCCATGATTCCAAGGTCTCATGGCATATGAAATAATGAAATGAACTACGTGATATGAGATGTGTAATATGTTATGTGCTGCTTGCAAAATGATAAGTATGATGATGCATGTGACTCTCATGGCATGACTTTTCTAATTCAAATTTGGCAAGTTCACTGACTTGACTTTTCATAATTCATATCGATAGGAAAGAGCACTTCTTAATCATGCAAGTCCTTGGTGTGTGCTTGCACATACCCATACTTAGTACAAGTGTGTACTAATCCCATACAACTCTACATTTTTAGGTACAGGCACAGGTAGACGTTAGAGCTTACAGGTCGACACTGAAGCTATCCGGAAGTGGGGCATTCATCCGGATTTGGTATGACCTCATGCTTTTTAGAACGCTATCCCATTATATTCTAGCTTAGATATAGGTTTGAGTTAGTAGAGTCTGTTTCACTAGCGTTTCTTTCTCATTTTATTTCAGACATTGTATTGGTGTCATTTTGGCAAGAATATACTTAATGCAGTATGGAACTATTTCTTTCATTTGATGATCTTAATATTAGATGGTTGATTGTGAACGTTTATGAGTTTAAGTAGAATGTCTTATATGAAGGTTAAGTAACAAAAAGTTCAAATTTTCCGCTAAAATTAACCTAGATGAAGTAATGATGACGTATGTAGGCTTGTCTGCGACCTTTGAGAGGTCAACAACACCGGTATCATCTGGGGTCTAGACTCCGGTCGTGACAATTATGTCGAATTTTTGGATTGTGTGTATTGAGGATTTTCCGTCTTTTTTTCTAATTTTTATGTGAGTTTGTTAACATATTCATCAAATATTTATTTATATCAGTTTTTAGTGTTTAAAATAGTTTTTGTCGATCTTTTTTTATAATATGTTTTTATATTTCAAATTTAGTAGAGCATTTAGGTATTGAGTTGTTTCACAAAAGTATTTTGAATGTTCTGTAGTATGTAGTCAAATTTGTTTTTACAAAGTGATAGTCTAAATACTAACCTGTATTTTGATTCTTGAAAATTGTGAATGAATACGAAATCAAAGATAAACTTGTTGTATAAACATACAATGAGCAAAATAAAATATAAAACTATTTGACGGATGCAATTAAGATGAATACACATATAATGAATACATAAATAAACTGTATTTTAGCTATTTATAGTTGAGAATAAATACCAAATCAAAATATAAATACAAAACTTTATGGTATACATTAGGACGAATACAAATTCAAATCTAAATACAAACTTTATGGTATACATTAGGACGAATACGAAATCAAATCTAAATACAAACTATTTTATATACAAAATGATATTTGAAATAAACAAAAATAAAATACATATGTGAGATGGATGAATACCTATATCATGAACACATGAGTAATATATTCTGAATACTGGAAAATTTCTTAAAAGGAGATACATAAACTTCATAACTTTAACATGATAGCCAAATAACTTCATACAATTTCAGACATTTTTAAAGATAAATTATAATTTCATAACGTCAAAATGATGCTTTAATAGAATAAATGCTTCAAATATGATAATGTATGATAAATAAACGTGTTTAGAAACAAAAAATTTAAGAAAATTGAATATTAAATTTTTAGAACAATGTTGATAGGCGTGTTTTTTTAAACATGGTGAAAGAAGAAGAAAGAGATGAAAGTTGGTTTATTTTGATAAATTGCCAATTAGTTCTTTGTTTTTGAATTTTTGTAACTGATAAGACTTTTAAGCAATTGTTTCTTTTTAATACTTTTCTCTCCCCTTAATTTCTCTTCTCTGTTTTTATTAATTGTTTCTTTTTTGACATTTTTACTAAATATGGAAAGTATTGATAATGAATTTTATTAAATGTCAAATTATTGACATTTTGAAAATTTCTTCTATTATTTATTAGACATCAAGCCAAACGTAGTAACAAAGACACCAAATTTTAAGTTTTAAAGAAAGAATTTCCTATTTTGTTTTAAATTAAATCTTAAAAAATATGAGACAAAAGACGAGGAATCAATTTCCAAAAAATAAGATAAAGAGACAATAAAGCAGCATTGAAAACATCATACAATTTTCATCCTCCTACTATTTACATTCTTAAAATTATCTCTTTATTCAACTAACTAGATTTAAATACATCTTTGATCTTACAAAAATTAGTGAAATGCACCTCTAAATTATTATTCAATTTGGGAATATTTTTGACACTTCTCTCCAATTTTTATTAAAAATCTCATACCCTTTCAAGAGTTTCAGACCACTTATTATATCATGTGATAATTAGAATATATACTTGAATTTAATTAGTCAAATAAACAGTCATTTTTAAAATTATTAATAAGTAGAAGACAAAACTAGTAATTTGTGCTTTGTGCTAAGTTCTAAGATATTCTCAAATACTTCACTCAAAAACAAACACCAAAAAAAGGTGAGGAACCAATTGCTAAAAAAATAAAACTAAAGAGACAAAAACATAGTCAAGCGAAAAAATAAAAAATAAAACAAAAAATAGCAAAACTTATAAATTACCGCTATACCATCAGCAAGATTGCTGGACACAATTTAAACCCCTTCGCTGCCGGCAATATTTTCCTAGTTTTTCAATTACTTCTATCATTTGTTTGGATTAAAGTTATGACGAAATTAGTTATAATAAAATAAATTATGATAAATAAGTTATGTCGAAAATATTTTTTATTAAGAATTTGATTTGTTATATTCAAAATATAGGCTCGATATAAATTTTAAGAATAATTTATTTGTTTATATAAGTATCCTTAATAAATATGAAAAGTAATGTATAAAAAAAGTTTTAAAGTGTAGTAAAACGAGAGCAAAATATAATCTAACTAAACAAAAAATGGAAGACAAATGCGAATGAGAAGTATAAAGTAGTAGAGAGTATTACTTTACCTCTTCAAATGTGTGTTTCATAAGGGTGAAAAGACTACCCTTTTATAGGATTTAGAAAACACCTTTTACATCCTTTAACCAAATACGTTAGCACAACATTAAGTCTTACATTTAATATGTTCATTACTTTATGTTGTTGATGAAAAGAAACATCCACAATTCAATGGTTTTACAACGCTCCCTCTTAAATGTTATAGATAATGTGCCTCGTTAAAACCTTACTAGAAAAAACCCAGTGGAAAAAAACCTAGTAAAGAAAAAAGAGCATACACACTTGTAATACGCCTGTTGAGTGCTGCCTCATAAAAAACCTTATCAGGAAAACCTAATGGGACAAAACCTTGGCTAAGGAAATAAGAGTACAACACATATTTACTCCCCCTAATGAAAAATTTATTTGATATCTTGGAGACGACGCATTCCAATCTTATATCTTAACTTATCAAATGTTGATGTTGGCAATGCCTTAGTGAATAAATCTGCAGGAATTATCACTCGAACGAATCTATTGAACATTTATCTCACCATTTTGTTGAAGATCACGTGTGAAAAAGAACTTAGGTGTAATATTCTTTGTTCGATCTCTTTTGATATATCCTTTCTTTAATTGGGCTAATCAAGCAACATTATCTTCATACAATATTGCTGGAGACTTTGTTTGCATAGAAAGACCGCATAATTGCAAAATGTGTTGAGCTATTGATCTCAACAATACACAATCTCGATTTGGCTTCATGAATGACTATTATCTCTACATGATTTGAAGAAGTAGCAACTATTGTTTGCTTCATCGAATGCCACGATACATGCAAGTACATTTTCAAGGTTTACTAAAATAGGTTTACTTCGTTAATTTTTCGTGATTCTCACAACCTTAATTATTAGTTAGCTACACATACATGTATGATAACAATCAATAACAATTAAATTAAGCATAATTATTCACGTTACAAGATGAATATTGAAAATTTCAAATCTTGATTTAAAATTTAAGAGTCAAGAATCAAAGCGTTGAATCTCCCCAAATTCAAGAACAAACTCAAAGTACTAGTTTCCTTGTTTTCTCTAGAACTCAATTTAAACATGGTTTATAAAAGAAAATCTAGGAGGAGTATTTATAGACATTAAAAACCTATCCAAGATAAATTAGGAAAATAGCGTCTGACAACTTCTATGGGCTATAGTCCTTTTTATGGGTCGTAAACCCCTCTCGTAGATGACATCTCCTATAAATTCTCTGGACTTTTTCCACGAAAAAGAACTATTGTTCGTGAAAATCTACGACCCGTACTCCTGTAAAAATCAGACCTTGTGATCCTTATCTGAATCTTAACCACAAACCTAGCTCTAAGGATCGTAAAAACTTTCACGGGTCATATTATTCTCGTAAAACTTATGTTCTTTTTCTAAATTTCTAAATTTCAACTATGACTGTCATCTACGATTCGTTGATCAAACCACAAACTTATAGTATGACTTATAAATGACAAACTATGTCTACAACATATGTTTTTCAACACATTGTCATTAAATCCTGTTTTTTTCTTCAAAAAAACTATAAAACACTTCAAATTTACTAAAGCACGCTAAAGAATATACATCAATCCTATGTTTTAAGCATCAAAAAGCGTTGTAAATCCAAGAGACATCATAATTGCATGATTAAGCTTAATTTTAATTATCATTGATTGTTATCATACAAATATGACTAACTAAACACATAACTAGTATTATAAAAACCATGACGAATTAATGAAGCAAATCTTGCTAATATTTAGTAAGTCTTGAAAAGCTTGCATGCATGTATGTTTTTTCCTTGCTTTTATTGTTTTTTAACTGATCCACACATTAAAAACTCATCTTATTTTTACTTGTTGGACCAAAAGGGTAACAAATGGAAAAATAGATAACATAACGTAGGTTTGAGGCTAGCAACTTTCATCTAATAGCAAGGCGGATCAACGTAATCGGGGGCCTAAAGTAAAATTTTAATTTGCGGCTTAAAATATAATATACTTTATATACGTATTTATTAAAAAAAATTACACTATTAAGATGAAATTATTAGTACTTAATATTAATTTTTCAGTTATTAGTACTTATGTGAAAATATACATAAAATTGTCTGTTTAAGTAATTTTTTTATATACATAATTGTATATAGTATATTGCATGTTTATTCACATATGTTTTAGTTATTTGTATATTTCCATTAGTTATATAAACGAAAGACACAAAAAATACTTTAAGTAGATGTATAGTTTATGCCAAAATTATATTGTACTCCCTCTGTCCCATTTTATGTGGCATCATTTTCTTTTTAGTCATTCTAAAAAAGAATATCACATTTTTTTATATAGTAAGTATTTGAAGGTATAATTCCTCTTTTACCCTTGTTGGTCCCACTTAATTAAATTACACTAAAATACATTTATGAGGAGAGAAAAAAGTGGGTTTACTTTTTTGAAGGTCAATTTGGTAAACATTTTAAAGTCTTCTTTATTTCCTAACTCTGTGTCCGATTAAATGTTGCCACATAAAATAAAACGTATGGAGTAATTGTATATTCTGTTAGTATTATACAAATTATTTAAGTTATGTATATAATGATTTGTATACTAAGTTAATAAATATATAGTGAATTGTGTACTAAAGACAATTGTGAAATTCACAAAATTAGAATTGACATATATATAATTTTTATACAAGAAGTTTAATTAGTAATAACAAAATTACATTACACTCACTTTTGTATGCTCATATACAAATACATTGTAGCTAAAAAAAATTTACTCAATTTCACAAATTTATATAATTGTCTCATACGACTTTATATATATTACACTTATATACATTTCAACAAACACATACATTGCTGCATAAATTTGTATATAAATATTAGAAAACAGAAACGTATCTTATACAACTATATTATAAAATACTCAATTTCATAAATGTATACAATTGTCTCATACTCATTCGTATCTACTTAATTAATATACATTTGAACATATATATTACTGCAATATATAAATATTAGAACATATATACAAACATATAGAATACACATTCAAACCATTTTTCATAAGCCAGATTATTATACATACAATTACGCTGGGGATATATACAAAGTCACACCACACAAGCGATGACACATAAATCCAAGTTTGTATATACAAGAGAAAATTATATATTATACAATCTACAACGCCATAACAGATAAAATTCGTTTTGTAATTTCAGTATTTTCGATATTCTAAACAATTGTATAATATATTGCAATTTAAAATATGAAGTTTCCTTTAATGAAACATTATCTGTCTTTGAATATGTCAAAAAATTGATTAAAATTGATGCTTCAGTAATGCGCAGAAACAAGTTGTATTTGTCTTTCAATCTAGAATTATTTTTTGGAATTTTTTTTTGATTTTGAACATTCACACTTATATTATAGTATTATCTAAATTTATTGTAATCTTATTTAAGGCTATTGTTACTATTCATATAAAAAATTATTTTGTATAAATTATAAAAAAAATTGTTTTATACAAATTTAAAGCTACATAACAAATCAAACTATATTCATATAGTGTAATTATGTAAACTATACCCATTTAATATTATTTCATGAAATAAGTTTGTCATATATAAAAATTTTCCAATAGGTTATGCTTATCTTTTTTTTTTTTGGTATATTATTGAATAATAATAATAATACACCAAATAAAGGTCGCATTGAACTTAGTCGGCTGCATTATTATTTAACAACAAACAATTAATGGTGGCCCTAGCTCTTTATTTATTTCCGACGCTGACTACTTGGTGGACCGTACACTACTTGCTGCTTTCGTATTATAAATTATGATAATTAACAAATGAAAATATTTAAAAGATATATTAAAAATTTTGGGTAACTTTTGAAAGTTTATTATTGTTATATAAATTGAAATATATAACAGTAACATGTATTATCTTAAAATAGAGTGAAAAGTACTATAAATTATAATATTTAACAATTATAATTATAAATTTCTTTTATAATTGATTGAATGTTGAAATCTATTTGTGCCACATAATTTATGACAAAAAGAGTAATTTATATTGCTTTAAAAGGTATATAAAATTTAATTAACTCTAGAAATTAAAATCTATTAACAACACGTACGCACGCGCATACACACATACACAATTTTATAAAGTTACTATAAGTCACGATAACTAATAATTTAAAATAAATAAAAGACATAGAAGTATATGATTGACTCTCTGAATTGTATAAGTGACGCATGTATTGTCTAAAAATGACGTAAAAAGTAATATAAATCACAATAATTAACAAATTAAATGTTTAAGTATTTAAAAAAATTGGACGACTTTCGAAATTCTATCAATATCACATAAATTGAAATAGAGAAAACAACAAATGTTATTTAAAAATTATGTTAAAAGAAGTATAAATCATAATAATTAACAACTTAACATCTAAAGATAGGAACTACATAATTAAACATAGTTCACTACCATGTATATTATTACATATACTTTCAAAATATTACGTATCTTACCACTAATTAAGAGTTTTCCCATATATTAAAGAAAATACACTTAAACACTTATATTTTCTTGCGATCAACATAAAAACAGGGAGAAATGTGAACGAGATTGAGGAGGGAGCCGAGAGTGATTCACGTGTATCACAGAGACATGCAAATCCCACTAGATACATGTATATGTTTGTATTTGATGTGATTCGCATGTATCTGAGATACCAGATGTATGAGAGAGGGACGAGGAAGGTGAACGATATTTGTAACATATTCCATATACACAAGAATCGATTTGGATACAATGTATCTAAAATAAATTATCGTACTTAATCTTCACTCGATGTATCCTATGTATATGTATCTGAACGTATCTAGAAATACCAACACCTAGTAAGATACAAAATATTACAAATTAGAGTGTATCTAAATAATCAACTCCTAAACTAATGAAATTTATATAAGTTTTCAATCCAAAATTATAGTGTGTCTATATATATGTGTGTGTGTGTATATATATATATATATATATATATATATATATATATATATATATATATATATATATATATATATATATTTCGTTCGTCCACATAGCAACAAGAGTTATAAAGAAAAAGAGAATGAAACAAACATTTCCTAACAACAAGTGTTTACAAACTCCCAATTTTTCTCTGATAAAGCTTAGTCACACAATTGTGAAAGGATATATACATACATTGAGAGAGACATACAGCCACACGCACACTTAATACTTTTCAGATTTGGGTGATTCTATCATTTTCATTTGAATTGGTCTGGGTCTCCTTTCTTGTTTGTTTGTTTTTTTTTGGGTGGGGTGGGGATTGGTGAGGGTGCGGTAGGAGGAATTTGTTACTGATGTTGAAATATAATTTGTATGATCACGGCATTCGAGGGCAGAGCTAGAAGCCTAGATGCGATTTCAGTCAAACTCAGTAACTTTTAATCAAATAGTATATTCCTTTTAAGAAGTTTATTAGATATGTATCTATATTGAATTTACGGTTCAATTAATGGCATTTGAAAATTATTATTATAAAATTTAAAAATTATAAAGTTAAAATAGTAGATTGACCTTTGATGGTATTAGTACTGAAATTCATAAGCAATTTTCGATATACCTATTTAATTAGATTGCAGACCTTCCTCGATTGGTTGTGTCAACTACTTGTCACTAATGAAAATGACAATTGCTTACCTTATAATTTTCCTCAACTATCAACCAAGATCTAGCAAAGCTTAGGATCCACCTTTTTCTCTTGAAATAAATATCTTTTCAAGTAAAAATTAAAACATTCGTTCTTCTTTTCCGTTTTTGTTTAATTATGTTTTATATCCAAAAATTTATAGCCGACTTATATGAATCTGCATGTAAAATTATTATTTATAAAAATGTGATAAAATAATTGAAATCATTTTTCTCCTTAATACATATATCCATAGTTCTAAATAATTATTTATCTTACCACTAATTAAATTTTTTTTTATCATATATTAAGAAAGATATACTTAAATATGTATTTTTGCTATAAAATGTATTAAAATAGGAAAAAAGACGAGTGAGATATTGTGTATTCAGATACATGTGCATCACACTAAATATACAAGTAATACATGTACATATATGGCGTGATACACATGCATCTAGATTACCAAATACGTAGAAGAGTGGTCAGCGAGATTTGTCTATGGGCCTGTTTGAAAGGACACCTTAATAATTGAATTTGATGTAATTGGTGTAATTACAATGTCTATCCTGTTACCTGATCAGCAAGTAATTGGTGTAATTGGCAGGGGGTAATTACACCATCGATTGTTGGTAATTACATGGTGTAATTACAGTTGATTACTTATTTTATTTTTTTCACTTCTACTATTTTAAGTTCCATTTTTATTTTTAATATTCTAAAAATTTCTAGAAGTTTATTTTTTATTTTATATTATTATATTTTCATTTTCTTCTCGTTCTCAATCTTTCTTCACGGGAATCTATGCAACTTTTTCGTATTATCTATTTTATTATGGCATGTTAATTTTCTTATTAGCATAATTTTATTAGAATTCTAATTTTCAAAATAAATTGAATTTATTGTTGAGAAAGGTTATAGACTTACTTTTTTTTAAAAAAAAATTAATAAATCATATTTATGTATGCTATGTTTTAAATTTGCTATTAGAGTATTATGCTAACTTTTTGTTTTGTATTTATAAATTATGTTATGTTTTTAGTTTCATTTGTTTTAGTAAAAATTGAATTCGCATTGCAAAACATTTTTTAATTAAATTTGATAGATTATATTTTTGTTGAATATTTAATAATTTATGACTTATCATTTATATATTAATATTTTTATCAAATATGCATTTCACGATATTCATGGAAACTTCATACTTTTAGTTTTTTTACGATCAATTCAATTGAAATATATTAATTTAAAAAAATATAAATCAATAATTTTTTCATAAATTAGTTAAGAGTATATGTTTATTAAGTAATATATTTTCAAAAAAGAATATATCTCTTAAAGATTTAATTTAATATTATTTATAAAATTTCTTATTGTATAACATAAATTTTAAATATTATTTTTAAAATTTAATATAATTTTATGATTGTAATTGTGCATCTAAACACAACATGTGTACTTACATTGTGGCATCCAAACAAGACATGTGTAATTATATCGAGACAACTAAATAAATTAGTGTAATTACTAGATTGTGTAATTAGTAGGCTGATAATTACTATCCTAATTATTACACCAATTTCAAATACCAGGTGACTTTCTATTCAAACCCTATGTATCCCAAAATACATGCGAATCTTCTTGAATACAGTATACTGAAACAATTACACCTAACTTAAACCCCACATATCCTGAGATATATGTAACTCGTCGTATATGAACGCACTAAACTTTGTTCATATCCTCTTCTTTTTTAATTTTATTGGAGTTTCAGCTAAATTCATATCACGCCCTATAGGGGTGACATATTGAACTCGAAATGTCTAATTAAGAATAAATCAATTCCATCACTTTAACTCCACATATCCTTTGATATATGTATCTTGTCGTATAGATGCACTCGGTAAGATTCATAATGTTACAAACTAGAGTGTATACAAGTATTTAGTTCCTACACTGGTGGAATTTTTGTGAGTTCCCCATAAAAAACTTATGAGAAGCTATTTAGCTTGTTTCTTTTTTTGATTTATTGGAGTTCAAGCTAAATTCAAACTATAGAAATAACATATTTAAACTTGAGACCTCTAATTAAAAATAAAATAATATAGCTACCCTACCTGGTTGTACTTGTACATATGTTTGTTTGCTAGAAAGTAGAAACTCATTCTTGTAACATATTAAAATAAAATCAATACCCAACAACCAAATATTTAAGAAATAATTAATGTCAACATTAGCAGATGGAAAACATTAGGATTTAAGAGATAAAAAAAAGGTCGTGAACGTAGGCTAGGGTACCAAATGAAGTTTCCAAGTAATGAACAAGTGAAAAATTATAACAAAGGGGCTTTGTCATTAGCTTTTACTCGGTCATCAAACTTTGTCAATCTTTCAATCTCTCTCAAAGACTCAAACCATTTTTCTACGTCACAGTTTTTGTGTATTCAAAATTCTATCTGAAACTGATAAACGTTTTGCACAGTACCTTTCTTCTATTGGCGAAGAAGACAATACCATTTTCGCCTAAAGTCAAAAAAGAGCTTCCAGTTTTTGCTTGCTTGGTTTTGTTTGTGTTTTACGCGTTTTTCGAACAAACTCAGTCTCCTATTTGTTCTTTTTCTCTTTCTTCTATTATTTTATTTACTGGGTTTATTCGTTTTCTGGGGTTTTGGTTTTTGACGAGTTTGGACTTTTAATTAATTGTGATTTTAGCGATTGTGTTTGAGTTTTGGGTATAAGATATTGTAGTGGGTTTGTTTATGTTTTTTGGGAAATGAATGGGCAATGGAAATTCAGTCAGCGTAGCTTCTTGTTGGTTATTGTGCTGTTTTTGTGTTTGGTGCATCAGGAATTGTGTTTTTGTTGGTCTCTTAATGATGAGGGTATTAATCTTCTTCTATTTAAGACTTATTTTGTTAGAAATGACTATAAAAAAATTGTTATTTTTCTTAAAGTTTGAGTCTTTATTCCTGCAGGTTTGGCACTGTTAAGATTCAGGGAGAGAGTGGAGAGAGATCCATTTGGGGCTTTGCTGAATTGGAAAGATGGTGATGGAGTGGAAAATCCATGTACTTGGTTTGGAGTTGGGTGCTTTAATGGGAATGTTGTGTCTCTGTAAGTACTAAAAATTGCTCTTTTCTCTTCTTATTTGGTTCTGCAGAAGTCTTCTTTTTCAATTTTGATCTGGTTGGCTTATATAGATGAATCTAAATTTGGTCTCTGTTTGAATTCTGAAACTTTTGTTCCATGAGTTGGTGGTGATTCCAGTATGTGTCTGATCAAAAAACAGATAAATGAGAAGCTTTTGGCACCGATTCCTGTTGAAGATCTGTTCATGGAGTGTAGCTAATTTTGTTATTGTAAAGAGAGAGCTATTGTAAAATTTGATTTTCGTTACTCAATTGTTTGAGAGGCTAAGCACAATCTTATAATATGTTGTGATCAAAATAATTAAACATAGTCTCGAGAATGGATGTAAATAAGTTGATTTCTAAATTCAGAATGATGAAGCATCTGACCGTGCCTCTAATGGAAGGGAGATCTGGAAAACCCGTGCTCCTCTAGAAAGGGCAAACATGGAGTTAGATATAGTACCAAGATATAAATTTCATCAGAGATCAAATAAAAGGAGTCAAATTTTACACACTACCTTCGATGTCAACTTCCTCCAGTTTATTTATTTTTTTCAAATAAATGTAAACCAGATAATTAGAGCTACATGTATAACGTGATCTCTTTGTTTCTTGATCTGATACTTGATTCTATATTTCTATGAAGTAACCAGGAGTTGAATTTTGTAAAGGGTAATTATATCATAGCTAGCATATATCCGTCCCTAGCTAACTTTAAAAACACATTTTTACTGTATCCATTTTCATAAATGCAATAATTTTCGTACACAATTATCTCCATTTATTATCATGAATATAATTTTCAAGTCGGTGAGTAGCATAGTGTCTAAGTTGAATTTGCTATTGTAAAAATTATCTATGATACTGATGTTCTAACCTGTGTTTTTTTATCTACTCACAGAGACTTGAGAGATCTCCATCTATGTGGTACCATAGGTCCTGATCTCGCGCGCTTGGTTCACTTGAAGTTTATGTATGTGCACGTTTAAACTAGATGTCTTCATTTTCCTAGTCGCTGTTATTACAAACTCTATATTTAAGTCTTCTTCGTTTTATTAGTCGCTGTCATTACAAACTCTATATTTAAGTCTTTCTCTTTAAGATAATTGGCAACTCACTGGAGACTTCTTTACAGAATCTTACGTAACAATTCCTTTACTGGGTTCATACCTGATGAGATTGCAAAGCTAAAAGAATTGGAGATTCTGGACCTGGGATCTAATAACTTTAGCCAGCCGCTGCCTTCTGAGCTTTGCAATAATCCCTCTCTGGAAATTATGTGAGTTCAAACAGAGGTGGTGTCATTTTCTAATTTTACCTCCTTGTTCCCTTACTTACAGAGTTACACTAATGCAGCTTATCAGACAAAAATGAGCTGTTTAGCAGCATATTTCCTGGAAGCGATAAACTTGAAATGGTCCCAGATGTCCAAGAAAATAACAACCAAGCTACGAGACCCCAACCTTTGTCACTTCCCTATGGGAGAATGATATTAAGGTAAACATCTGTCAATCAAATGAAATGTATATTTTAAGAGCAATCGTATGTAGTGGTAACTTTAAAAGTCCAACATAGTAAGAGTAAAATGACTTGAATAATTCGATTCAGTTATTGGAATACATATTCCTAGAAAAAGTATGCATCTGTAGCAATTCATTGCTTGTTCTTTTGACACCCCTGATGCTTGCGAAGACGTTTAGAAGTCCCATCAATTTTCCCTGTCTTCAATTTGTCTTTTAGTTTTCTTATGGTTGGCCTTCACATTGAATATCTCTAGATGTGATTTTTAAGCACATTTTGGTTCATGTTTGCACAAACATTGTTCAATTCATTTTCTGATATTTCTGAAAAGACAAATTAACTACTAATCTTTTCTTTTCACCTTGTGATAATTCACCTCATTTTCAATCAAGCTTTGCACTAGCTTTTTTATGGCTATATACTTCTATGGTTGCAACTTGGGCAGTTATCATGAAATTTAAATTATTTGTAGGACTTCAGAAGCACTTGGAAATGTAGCTGGAAGAAAATTGCTAAGAGTATCATCTTTTTCTCTCCTGAATAACTTCCTGAACGAATTTCGGCCAGTCCGACTTCTAGACCGTCCTGAAGTTGCTGTTGAGAACAGTGCACCTTCATCATCCCCATCTCTATCACCAAGTCCTCTTTCACCATCTCCTACACCGGCAGTTACTGCAAAACCTCATGTGGTTCATTCACCAAGATCATCTCCTTCTCCATCTTCACTTCCCAGTCCTGCAGAGAACAGCAGTAGAGTTGAAAATGCCAGACGAAGTAATCATCGAGTTTTGATATTGTCTGCAGCTATAGGAGGTTCCGTTCTACTATTAATATTGATAGCTGGCACAATCGTCTTTCGAAGCAACAAAATGGCTGTTGTAAAGCCTTGGGCCACTGGATTGAGCGGACAGTTGCAGAGAGCATTTATTACTGGTAATTTTCTATCTTTCGATGAATGAATAGTATTTCTATTTGTAGAACCAAAATAGTTGTCTTAAAAATCAGATCCATAAAATAGAAGCTTATACGAACATATGTATCTGTAAAACCAAAATTTTGCCTTAAAAGTATTACCCAAATGGCAGAAGCTTAATGGACTTTTTTGCCCCCATTATGAGCTTGTTACAAGCTTTCTTTTCTAATTATTAATAATCTTTTCCCTTTTCCCTTTTTTCTTCTTGATATCTCTAAACTTTTGTTTATCAATATGAGCAAATAGTCTCAGATAGACAGCTGAGTTCTATCATTCTTACCGTGAACAGGTGTGCCAAAGCTTAAGAGATCAGAACTTGAGTCAGCCTGTGAAGATTTCAGCAATGTGATTGGTTCCTCATCTGTTTGCACACTATATAAGGGCACATTATCTAGTGGAGTTGAGATAGCTGTGATATCTCGGACAGTGGCATCTACTAAGGATTGGTCAAAAGATATGGAAACTCATTTCAGGAAAAAGGTGATTTAGTTTTTCCAATTGGAATTTTATCTCATTTTTTCAAATATGTGAGTTTCTAAATGCTTTTCTCCTACTTTTACCAGATTGATACATTGTCAAAGGTCAATCACAAGAACTTTGTCAGCCTTCTTGGGTTTTGTGAAGAAGAGGATCCATTTACCAGAATGATGGTTTTTGAGTATGCTCCTAACGGGACCCTCTTTGAACATCTGCACAGTAAGTTTCTGATTGAAAAGGTGTATCTGTTGTGATTTACTCAAATACTGTTACTCAACTCTTCTACATCTGCTTGGTTGAGCTCTCTAGGTGATAACTTTTATATAGCAGGTAAAAACATACCTGTGTTTGGTGTTTACAAACCGTATTTATTAACCATTTTTATATGATAAATTGACGTGACAATGTGTATTAGTTGAACTTTGGTTCAATGATAATAGTGGGTGTGAAAACACATCTTATGTATTCATTGGGTGGTGTAAACACTAGGTGTGATTAAGTGTTTTCTCTACCTCGAGTATGATATCTACAGACGTGTCCTTGGTCTCATGTCAATAATTTGAGAAGTAACCATTTCCACTTTAGGCTCATAAGATGTTTGACCATTGTACTTCAAGTTATCTCGCTTATTAACTCGAAGAGTAATTGATTCTGGACAGAATGTTCACGCACCTGTACCAGACATCCTTGGTATTCACTTTACATGCTCTTTCAACAATTTATGTTTAGCTTTCTCTGTGGTAAACAGCTATTATTATCTGCTCCTCGATTATGCCCGAAAAGATCCCTAATTCTAGTGTTTTGCAGTTAGGGAAGCTGAACACTTGGACTGGGGGATGCGAATGAGGATAACAATGGGCATGGCATACTGCCTTGAGCACATGCACAATTTATCGCCATCATTACCTCATAAAAACTTGACCTCCTCTGCCGTATACCTCACAGAAGACTCTGCAGCCAAAATATCAGATTTTGGGTTCTGGAATGAGACAGAAGCAGCTGAGATGGTTTCGAGTCCGGAAAGCAATGTTTACAACTTTGGTGTCGTTCTGTTTGAGATGATGACTGGTAGGCTCCCTTACTCATCAAACAGCAGTTCTCTTGACGACTGGGCGTCAGACTATCTTAGGGGAGGAGAATCCCTGAGAGAAATGGTTGATCCAACTTTAAATTCTTTCCAAGGAGAGCAGCTAGAGAGAATAGCTGTTGTGATTAAAATGTGTGTACATCCTGAACCAAGACGACGACCGACAATGAGAGAGGTTTCTTCCAGATTGAGAGAGATAACAGATATTGGACCAGATGGGGCAACCCCAAGACTCTCTCCTCTATGGTGGGCTGAGCTTGAGATTTTATCAACTGAGGCTTGTTAATATGCATAGGTACCTCAGATTTGCCTTTAGATGGTAATTAATATAGCGCCTGTATATACAAAGATTTTTCTTTTGTGTGGATAACAAGAGCATATCAACTGTAGGGGCTAAGGAGAAGTTTTTGTTTGTAATTTTATTTTTTTATTTTTTAGTGTGTAAGTAATATTTTAAATCGCCTTAATTTGCTCTCTTGGCGTATTGGGATCAATTCTATTGGCTTATGAAAACTATGACAAAAGGGACAAAACCTAAGGGGTCGTTTGGTTTTATGGCATTAACAAAAACAGTTTTATTGGTGGTACAAGAAAAAGTAATTTTCTCATAATTCATTACAATGTTTAGTTGGCTTTTCTTCCTGTCAAGGACGTGACTTTAAATAGGAGGATAGGGTAGAAGGTTCAGAGGCGGATTTACATGTTTAACCTTTTAAAAAAAAGCATATATATATAAAAGGAGAGATGTACCAGATATATTCATACCATATCATGTAAATTAATTGCAATTTTCCGGTCGAATGATTCTATTTGACCTAGTACTTTAGGACTTTGAGTGAAGCCTTCTTATTGTGTGATTTATTATTTTGTTGTTTATAGATACTAATTTTTATATTCTTAACAAAAAAAGGCCTAAAATACTTTACAAGTATTGAAAAGGGTACACAACTATGCTTCACCCACCTATTGACTCCAAAATATCCTCTCCATCTATCTATTGGCTCACAAATACCCTACCCGTCCATAATTTTAGCCACTTCATTGATGAAGCACTACTTAAAATAATTAACACTCAATCATTGGTTGCAATTTAATTATTTAATACAATTTTAAACCCAACCATTTTTAACTAAACCCGCTCCAACTTATTAATCACGCCCTAAAATATAATTTTAAATCAACACATTACCCGCTCAATCGAACCCCATGGATTCTTTTGTATTAGGTCGTACAGGTTTAAGAACTATAGTGTGACCATTATATTAATCTAAAATAGTCTGTAGTTTTATTTAAAGTAAAAATGCATATTAAGTACCCTTCAACCTATGCACGAAATTTCAGAGACACTTATCTATACTAAGAACCCTAAACTTATTTTATGAATAATTTTCTATCCCTTTTCGACTTACATAACACTAACTTAAAAAAAATATCAATACATGCTAAACCCACAAGATAGTGTTACTTTTTTCCCCGTTGAATCATATCCCGGATCTAGCTTGAAACATCAAGCGATTGAGCTCTACTATTTCATTCGATTTATTTTTGCTTCATTACTTTCTTATATATTAAGCTCATTTATCAATTAATTTAATTGTTAATACAGAAATCATTTGAGTTAAATCAATATACATGTCCTTGACCTAATAATGAATGACTAACATGACATTATGTTTAATTTATCTTAATTCAGAAATTTCATTCTATTTTTATTATTATATAAAGGTCAACCAGATTGATTCACATATTGATCAATTGAATATTAAACATTATTTCGTTTAACTTTTCCAATACTAATCACATATTTTGAAATCAATATTCAATCTGTGATAGCAACAGTACATTATTGGTATGACACTAGGATGCGATTAAGTATAATGATAATCCTGGCCCTTGTACTAAATTTTGAAGTGGTTTGCACGTAGAAGGATACATGTGGGCATAACTTGTGATGATGGTCATCACGTCTGGAAACAATTGAGGATCAATACTCACTCAACAACAAATGTGGTTTAGCAACATTCACGTTCTTGACAACAGTACCCATTCCAAAAACTATATAAAGGAACCTAACTCAAATGAACTTAACATCAAAGCAGAATCACATTCCAAAAAACTCACAATATCTTTTCAAGAAGATGGCAAGCAGCCAACTTGTCCTGATCGTTTCGTTGCTCCTTGCATTAGCTGTTCCACTGATAAATGCCTATGACAAAGTGCCAACTAAGTCAGTAGAGAAGACTGACAAAGTGGTGGTTGAAGGCATGGTCTATTGCCAGAGCTGTGATAACTATGGATCATGGTCTCTGTCAAAAGCTAAGCCCATTGCAGGAGCTAAAGTTAGTGTTATCTGCAAAAATTACATGAAAAGAGTCAGCTTCTACAAGGCATTTAAAACAGATGAAACTGGCTACTTATTTGCAGAGCTAGATGGCTTCAAAATGGGCCATTCTTATCTTGACCATCCTCTACATTCATGTCGCGTAAAATTGGTCGATTCTCCTCTCGAAAACTGTGATGTGTTCACTAATGTCAACTATGGAATCACCGGTGCTCGACTCCGATTTTTAGACAAGACATTGAAGCGAAGTAATTACGAGGCTGTAATTTATGCTGCAGGTCCCTTTGCTTTCCGACCAGATCACTGTCCTCCTAAGCCAGAATATTAATTGATTTCCATCATCTACTTTTACGTTTTTAACTTTCTACTGGTTTTATGCTTTCATAAGAGTATTGAGTATAAAATTTCCTTTTCTATGTAAGCCAATTGTGCAACATTCTTCACATTGCAAGCAACATTTTGCTCAATTCATAATTGACTCTCCTCTCTTTCTCTCTCTCTCTCTTATATATATATATATATATATAATTTTGTATTGTGAAATCTCAACCTTCGACATAAATATGGCCTAATTATCTGTGTCAGATCCATCTCACACGTCTCAAAATTACCAGCAGCTTTGTGAAGAATGTTGCACAAAGAGATTTTGAAAGATAAAAAGAATAAATCACCAGCTTGAAAGAAAAAATAAGAGTTTACCAGCATATTAGAAATCCAATGGCATCGCAAACATTTTATTTATCTCATCCATAGCCTCCTTTGTGCACACGGTTTTCTCAAACAAGTCATTATCCCTTTTTGACGACGAAGTTGGCAGGGAACTCTTAGGTTGATGGTGTGACTCATCATCTGGAAGTATCAAGAACCTACTGCCATCTCTCTCCATCTTAGGTGCTAATCCCTGTTTCTTTGGTTTGCTTTTCCTTGTAAACTCAATTGGCCTTCCAAACATGCTATTAATATCATCCATAGCCTCTTTCAAGTTAATTGTTGGTTCTACAAGGCCATGATGGCAAACATTTTCAACGGCTGATTCTTCTGAAATGGTGGAACCAACAAATTTGTATACAACTGTGTCCTCCCTACGGAGTCTTCCTTGAGGAGGCCTTTCAACATTTGGATCTCTAGAGTATTCTGAGGTAATATCAGTTGGACTAGGAAACACAAAACCCTTAACGATTCCACCTTCAATAGAACATCCAGTCAAATGAAGGTTACCCATATCTAATTTATTCACCTCATGTACTCCCTCCATCCCATCATTGGAGTCGTCATCATCAATATATATTTGAAATGGATCCTGCATGGGCTCTTGAGTCTCAACTCTTGTGCTTTGTGTCAGCGATGCACCATTTGTCATGGCTTGATCAGAAGATCCAACAGCAGAATCAGTGTTTTCGTCGACAAATACCTCAAAACCATTGTTTGATATCTGATCAACTTTTGGCTGATTTCTACGTGAATGCTTTCCAGCTAGAGATGGCTCTAATGGCTCTCGAAACATGCTATTAATTGCATGCATGGCCTCCTTTGTATTAATGGTAGGTTCCACCAGACCATGATGTCGTGCATCTTCGACATCAGACTTCCCAACAATGGCATTACCTACAAATTTAACTACAACTGTGTCTTCACCAATAAAATTTCGGCATCTATCTGTTTCTATAGTGTCTCCAACATAATTTTTTTGACTGAGATCACTCCAGAGTTCCTTCTGAAGGGCTGGACCACCATGAGTAGTTTCATTCACTTGTGACTCTCTCCTGGAGCCCTGTGAAATGGCAACTTCATTTTTCATATTTAAATGCTTGGATCGTGCATTGGGTAACTGATCCTCAGTGATGACAGGATTGTCTTCATTTCCACTTAAATTCTCATTGTTTTCCTTGATCTCATTGTTCTTCAAAGTAGTGTTTTTAGCACCAAGAGAACATATTTTATTTTTTCCTTCTTGGTGCTGCAGAACATATCCCTATTATCAGTTAATGGCTCATATAAACAAAAGGAAGACATTTGGTAGACAATATGGCCATTGTAACCAACCTGTATCCTCTTATTCTTACGCTGCTCCATGCGATGAAGGAACTGCTCATATGATGTATGTAACTCATCAAGTGGCTCGGCAAGCCTGTTCATTGAAGAATGAAACAGAAATCTGTAAGAAACGTTTGAAAGCACTTGTTTCCAGAACTATCATTCATGCGTTTAGTGGAAAAAACATAACCAACATAAACCAATTTTCACTATTCAAGTAATTAAGCAAGGGGAAAGGGGCTGTCACCTAGTTAACTTGTTGCAATCAGATAATGATTAAAAGAAGGATCCATAATTCACCAGGATCAAAAGATTAGATCATTTGTTAGGACTCTGATAACAGGCCACTATTAAAAAGGAATAACAGAAAGGAAATCCATACAGATAGGAAGGGAAGCCTTACAAATATCCCCAAGTCATGGAGGGAAAAGAAGTAAGAAAAAACATTGGGCACCAGATGACACTTCTCTTCTAAATAGCTCTATGGAACAATGCTGATTTTGAATTTGAAAACATATTTTAAAAATACACAATGTAGCAAATTTGCCAAGAAAGTTCAGACAATTTCTCCGAAGCAAGTAAAGTGAATCAGCTTAAATTACCAAAACTAATGGTGCAAAGATATGCACCTGCTCTAATACTGCTTGATCACATCCTGAAATTGGCCGTAGGAAAGAAACTGCTACCAGAGAATAATATGGCTTGAGATACCCCTTTAAAAAGGAGCAGCCCGGTTGACAAAGCTGTGGTAGCATGGTACAGGGTAGGGACGCACCGCAAGGAGTGTGATGTAGACAACATATCCTAATGCAAGCATTAGTGACTACTTCTACGACTCGAACTCATGACCTATAAGTTAAAGAAAGACAACTTCACCATTTCTCCAAGGCTCCACCTTTCTCTCAATATACCCCTAAACAAATGTAAATCAATGAATAATCTTTTTCATTGAAATGCAACAACAATTTGCAATGCCGATTGAACAGAATGTAAAATTATCAACACACAGCATTTGTCAACAACTCTTTCACCACATTTCTATAATTATTTTTTTAAGAAAGATTTGGATGGAAAAAGAATGTTAAATAAGGTACTCTTAGAATCAATAACTCAATAAATTTAAAATCACAACTAGCTATAAGTTACTTACTTCTGTACACCCAATTGGTACATCTTCTCGGCAGCCTCAAACTTTTTAATCTTTTCATAATAAAGAGCATATGCTTGGTAAAACAGAGACTTTTTCATCCCTATACGATTCAACTCCATCGTTTTAAGTACCGATTTTGGGTCATGCACATAGTCCATCTACATAAACAAAAAAAATAAATGAAAATTTGAGTATAGTTAATGACTCAAAATGTAAAGCAAATCAATGAAATTGTTCATTTCTTTAAATTACTAACATTTTTCTTCAAATAAATTCAGAAAAGAAAAAAAAAATTGAAAAAAGAAAGTTACCAGTTGTAACCAGACTCGAAGATAACGCATATCATTAGCATAACGGCGATCGGTCCCAAAAGTCTGTGCACATTTCTGAAGAAATCTTGGGAGTTTCTCCTTAAGCAGCTGCGGAGGAAGTGACTCTTTCATCTTCTTAATTCCTCTTATGAAATCAAACCAAAATGAGAAGTTAGAAAAATGGATTCAAAAGAATTTGGAGTTTTTTCAGAAAGGGTACTTACCGGAGCCAAGGGAGAAGAGGGTCTTTGCCGTTGTAGGATTTGATGTCGGAAATCAGAGAAGAGAAGAGTTCATTGTACATTACAGACATTGGAGAGCAAAGATTGGTATTCAACACACACCCTAATTTGAATTTTAGGAGACCGCTTTCATGTGCTGTTATATTTCACTTTGCCCCCAAAACTTCTAAATATTACACTATTTCCCAATTTTACATTTTCCAAAAAAAAAAGAGAAGGGAAATAGTGTTTGGATATATAAATTGGCAAAGAAGTTTTTGCAAATCAGAAATATTACTCAAAAAAACAACAAGCGACCTGATAGAGGTATCATTATTTTTAAGTGTTAGAATTTATATTTCAGTGCTCGTTCTCGTAAAATCTATTCCTAAGCTATAAAGGGTATAGATTAGTGTCAAATTCGTGATTATTATTTCAAAGTTTAGCTATAATTGACTATGTTGGGATCGTAAAATCTATATCAGCTAGAGTTAATTGGTGAAGTGGAAAGAAATGGTGTTGCTAAGTCGTCTCATTAGGTAACAAAGTTGTTACTGTAAGGGGGAAGGAATTAATAATTCCTAGATTACTTGGTCGCAATTAAAATCTTTGCTCTGTTTTGAGTGAAATAGAATTGAGTTGAAATTTTTTAAATACAAATCTTATGTGTCTGATTTATGTTAAGTTATTTATTTTCCACTTTAATTCCATCATGATAGACACATACATTTTATAATTAACGGTTAATTAAGATATATTTCACTGATTAGCACACATATATATTTTTAAATCTGCGAGTTATAATGCATGTAAGCGCAGACATATATTTTTGAGGCAAAAGAAAAAATCCATATTTAACATTGGGTTGGACATTCGATAAGTCGGTTGAATTTTAATTATTTTGATTAATGTATATGTACAGCAAACACCGAATCAAAATAATTTAATTTGGTTTAATTTTTATTATTTCGATTCAGTTTATATTATTTCCTCAGTTTGATTTATTTTACACGAGTGTAGTCAATCGTGAATAAGCATCACTAACAAAACGGAGGTTGTTGTCAACGGAAAGAGAGTTGGCTTCCGATCTTCTTCTCTACCTGTTGTTCTAAGATGCCGCACTACCTGATGGAGTGCTGCTCTAATGGTAGGCTGGCGGCGGCTGCTGGTCGGTTGGAGGCTTCTGCTGATTGGCTGGCGGCTTCTGCTGGTTGGCTGCTAGTCAGCCGGTCGTTGGTCGATGCGATGACGCCGGAAGTGGAAGTGGGAAAGCGGGTCACTGAAAGCTGCGCCGAAGAAGAATGAAATTCAAGTTAAAAGAGAAGTGTGGGTTATTCAATGACCTAATTCAATTGTGCGTATACTGATATTTATTATTTAATAATTAATATTAATAATTCATATAATATTAATATATATTATGATTATAATATTATATATTTCAGTAAACTGAAATACCGAATAATACAAAAGTAACATAACGAGAATCGAATCAAAATATCAAAAAATTATAAATTTATATAAAAATACTGAAACTGAAATACAAAAAATAATTAGTTCGATTCGATATTTTGATTTTGCAGTATTTATGTCCAACCATGAATTGGATGCATTTTGAACCTTTTTTAACCAGGTATTAAATTGGGTATAAGACATGGGCTTTGAGTTAAATGGTTATGATGTATATTAGTTATTAAATTGATTTTTATTAAAAAAATGAGAACATTTCGCGGATAAATAAATATATATTATTTAATTAGTTAATATAGTTACATCTTAAATCAATTATGGCTTGCATCTTAATTTTAGATGTAATTACAAGTCCTCTTTATACATATATATATATGTACACAAAAAAAAATTATATGACATATATATAAATATAATTAACATCCCTCCACTATATGCCCTCTCTCTCAATTTCGCTCTCCTCTCTCCCTCTCTCTCTCTTAATCTCGCTCTCCAGATATACAAATACATGATATATATACACACAGACACATATACAATTTGTCTCTTTCCACTCCTGCCTCTCTCACTTGCCTCTCCCCCCCCCCCCCCTTCTTAATCTCACTCGGCTCTCTTCTTCCTCTTCCATTCTCGCTCATCATATAGACAATGCATATGTATACTAGTTTCATATATACAATTATTTGATAGATATACATATACATATACATATAAAATTCGACTGATATACATATACAATTCGTCTCTCTCCACTCTCTGCCCTCTCTCGCTCCCCTCTATCCTCCCTCTCTCAATCTCTCTCTCCTCTCTCTCCCCTCGAACATGCAACTACTATTCGTAATTAACAAACTATAGCTATGGAGAATAATTAAGTTATTTTTGATTGACTATATGTTATAATTCCCCTTAAAAATAATAGTGTTATAATGTGTTGTGTCATGTTAAAAGGAGTGAATGGAGTTTTTATCGCTCTTAGTAATTTTTTATGAACATAATAACAGTTAGATGATTCTATGAATAGAAAATAAACAAATTAAAACTATAAAGAGCTCACCCTTCGAATTAAACCGAATAATTAAATCAAATTTTTATTTGGATTAGTTTTTTGATTGGTTTTGGATTAACAAATTGCTTTTTTTGATCTTTTGGTTTGGTTTCAGGTTTTAAAAAATAAAAATCGAAAAACCTATATATATATATATATATATAATGTGTAAGTTAGAATTAAGTTCGAGTTCACCACTTTTGTCCCTTTTTGGTTATTGCCTTTCATGATGATTGTATTTATATTTATGTTCGAATTACATCTATAATAGTTATACTGGTAGATATTATGTTTTAAGTTTTACTTATGATTTAAATTAGAAAGTATATTTAAGGGATTAAATATTATTACTTCGATTATGTTATTAATTAGGGAAAATACCCAAGTACCCCCTCAACCTATGCCCGAAATCCCAGAGACACACTTATACTATACTAAGGTCCTATTACCCCCCTGAACTTATTTTATATGTAATTTTCTACCCCTTTTTAACCTACGTGGCACTAGTTCAAAAAAAAAAGTCAACCATCATTGGGCCCACAAGATAGTGTCACGTAAGCTAAAAAGGGGTAAAAAATTATCAATAAAATAAGTCCAGGGGGGTAATAGGACCTTAGTATAGTATAAGTATGTCTCTGAGATTTCGGGCATAGGTTGAGGGGGTACTTGGGCATTATCCCTATTAATTATTAACATAATTGAATAACCAAACCGAAAAAATCGATCCGAATAGAGGAAAACCGAACCAAACCAACATTGATGTATGATTCTAGGTTTAAGGTTAACAAAGCACCCTCGACGACCATGGTGTGAATTTCTTTTCCTAATCTTTTCTCAACCTTATTTGTCAAAGAATGTTTATTCTCATTAGCATATGTTGTGGGCGAATCAATACAACTAGATCAAGCCACTATAAAAAAGATTAGACCTAGTTGTGCTCGTGTGAAAGTGATAGTTGATCTAAAAAGAGAGTTCCCTAAGTATGTGCAATTAAAGATAGAGAGCGAAACTACATGGGAAGTGAGGTCAACAATCCTATAAATGAGAATAATACAACTCACAAAACTATGGGTGAAGGAGAAATAAGTATGTCAACAAAGGAATGGGTTGCACAATCTTTTAGCCAAACATTGCAAGCAAAAGCCACATCAACAAATGTTCCTGAGCACCATAAAAGTACAATAGTAAGACAAAAATATGAAAATAAAGTAGGTGAAAGTAGTATAAGATGTGCAAAGAGTACTGATAAAGACGGAAACAACAATATAACATGTTAGACAATGAGAAGTCTAATTACATTACTCCTAGTCTAGTCATCACAATGGTCATGTTGAAGGACGAGAAGTTGTTAGCAGCAAGCCAATTCAAATTACATAAAGTGTAGAGGTCACACAAATCCCACAAATGAATGATTGTGAGTAATACAAGGCATCAATATTACTACCTAATGCAGTACAGAGAGATGAATACCAAATGTTGTGCCTACAAAGAACTTCCCCTAATAATGTATTGCATTAGATTATTTCTCATAATGTGGAGAGAAGACATGGCAAAAATTCCTGAACAAAATGATGAAGCAGTTGTGGAAAGAACTGAAGATGCTATAAAACACATAGACAATCATCTTGCATATGCGGATGAAACTATTATTTTTGCCTCTACCGACAAATATTCTCTAAACAAGATAGTAGCGACTTTGCAGAAGTATGAAGCTCAATCTGGCCAAAAAGTTAAGAAAGAGAAAAGTTTTCTTTATGCAACAAAGTGCTACAACAAACTTGAGAAGGATAGTAAAGGAATGCGCATATATTCCTAGGATTCAATTCCCCTTAAAATACTTAGGTTTCCCTATTATGCATTCAAGGAAAAGAAAAAGGCATTATGTAAATATCATTAGAAAGGTAAGGGACAATCTACAAGCCTGTAAAGTTAACATGCTATCATTTGGTGGAAATAAAGTTTTAATTTCTATTGTTTTACAAAGTATTCCTAGTCATACTTTATCTGCTATTCTCCTTCTAATTGTGTTTTAAAAGAACTACATCGAATATGTGCAAAAATGTTTTGGAGTAACAACAGTACATGTAAGAGTAAACACTGGGTTGCTTGGGATAATGTTTGCTTACTAAAATGATTGAAGGAGGTTTGGATTTTAGATCAACGATTGATGTTTCTTAAGCTATGTTTGCTAAATTTTTGTGAAACTTTAGAACTCAAAGGTCCATTTGAAAAAACTTTATGTGGAGTAAGTATTGCAAGAGACAAATTCCTGTATTTATTCAGTGGAAAGGCAGTTCACAAGTGTGGAAACATATGTTAGAGAATAGAGAGACTATTGAACAAAACTCGTGGTGAGAACCAAAGGAAGGTACTGCTAGTATTTGGTTTGATAACTGAATCAATCTAGGTCCTCTATATCTCCAGCCTTCTGAATTTCAAGGGTGTTATTTTAGAAGGATATTAAGGTTTTTTTTGACAGAGGATTGTTGAGACTTTAATATTATGCAGGATCACTTTCCTAATAACATTATTGAGCAGGTTAGACTTAATATGGGTTACATTAGGTATTCTGAAAAAGTAGATAAACCTTGGTGGACTAAGTCTAGTAGTGGAAAATTCACTGTCAGATCTTGTTAGGATATCCTTAGAAGTAGATCTATCTCCAATAATGACTTTAAGAAGTTTTGGGTGGACTCCCTTTTAAAATCTCTTATTTTGGATGGAGGGTATGGACACAAAGATTTCTTGTTGTTGCTTTTATATCTTTATAGGATCCTTCCTATTTTGGTTTATATCTTTGTTGTAGAGCTCTTGTGAGGATAACAATAGAACATTTATTATTATCAAGAGAATTTGCTTCTTCTATTTATGATTATTATGCTAGATTTGCTGGATTTCAAGTCCTTGGGTACAGGTGAAACAGACTACGAAGAAATCGTAAGATTTCCAATGTAATAGTAGAGTAAATATGGTGGGTGTATCAAGCAATGCCTAATATTATTCTTTGATTTCTATGGAAGAGGAGGAACACAATTTTACATAGAGGGCAATATTCTAGTAACAATGTTATTTGGAATATAAATTCTACTATTCACTAGTTTATTAGGTTAAATTTCATCTTATTAGCTTTTCCTAATAATTGGACTCAAATGGTATTTCAACTTAAAAAGTACAGACCTATTTTTCAGAGTAAAGCTGTGAGGTAGAGTCCTCCTCCTATAGGGTGGATCAAATGTAATAGAGATGGTGCGCAAAGAGAAAATCGGTCCTAGTCCTATTGCTTTTTGCATGAGGAATCACGATGGCAATCTAATGGGAGCCAAAGGTTAACAAATTGTTGATACATCTAATTTAGTGGCTGAGGCTAAGACTATTTGTGAAGGGCTTTAATACTGCTTAGGTAAAATGTTCTCCAACATCATCATGAAAACAAATTCATTGCTTCAATACTACTTAGATAAAAGGTCTCCAACATCATTGTGGAAACAAATTCACTGTCTATGGTGAAAATTATTAATGGAATCGGGGATTTCCTTGGAGTGTCTCGATGGAAGTCAATGCTATAAAAAGGAGCATAAGTATCATGATAGTGAGAGTACAACATTCCTTAAGGGAGGGAAATAATCTTGCTGATTTTTTTGCTCACCTAGTTTTCAAGTTTTGCAGGTAAATATGAACTCAATTCATTTCAAGAAGTTCCAACTATAAGAAAGAAAATCATTAATCTTATTAAATGCAGTACTCCTATCATGAGAATTAAACAAATGAACCATTCAAATTGTTCCAGTTAAGAGATAGAAGATTCATCATCAATTGTACAAATTATGTTATTCAGTTACAAGTAAGGATACAAAGAAAATGATTGAATTGATATCTAGTTAAGTTTGATGAAATTTGATTGGTTGATACTACCTTACTCTGGTGATAGCTTTGAGGTGTTTATTTTGCACTACACCAGGAGTTAAAAGCATAATTCATAACTCTCAACTAAGCGGAACTTGGCTCAACTCAATCACAAGTCTTTTCCAAGCATTATAGATTTGAAATCGTAGTCCAGTTGAATATCTAGATTTGTATGGTAGTATTAATTCCTATATATTGAAGGATTCATTCCATCGAAGAATAAATAATGAGATGGATAATTATTTCAAAATGGTGTTAATATACGTGATATCAACACTTCAACTGAGGTAGCTCTCTTCAACATTAGATTGTTAGATTTTATTACCTCCGATTTGGGATCGTGTCCCTGACAACTAACTGGACCTTCCAAACCATAGATGATGAATATAAACACATGTTATAGAAGAGAAGTGAAGATGAGAGTATTATCATTAAATTAATGGTGAATAAAGTTTGAATTACTACTCAAAGTGGTAGAGATTTACATGTAATAGCAGATCAAATCAACTCTAATGCTTGAGGTCCAAATCGTCCAAGATATGTTAACACACAGCGGCATATTCAGGATTTTCGTTGAGGTGGTTCAAAGTATAAAGAAGTAAACACATAAAAATTATAATATAAAAAACATGGCGAGACAGGAGGAAAATATTAATTTTAATCCGCTAAATTTAACTTATATCGTCATGTTGTGTTTAGGTTCTTTCTACTTTTATCATGCTCCATCGAGCTTTTTTTTTAAAAAAAAAATTAGTGTCTTCTTTTGTAGTATTCTACTTTTTTGAAATTTTTTAGAATTTTGCTTTAAAAATCATCAAGATTCTTTAGAAAAGTGTAAAGATTAACTTATTGATATTATAGTGCATATTCAGAAGATAAATAAATGACATCGTCGATTTTTTAGTTCATTTAGGTTAATTTTTTTTATAAAAAATAAATTAAGAACCAATCAGATAAGTTTTGTTTAGTTTTCATTTCTTTAGAATCTAACTTCAAAACAGTAAGAAAGAGATACTATGAAATAAAGAAAAAAAATTCTATTAAATAGATTTTACTAAAAGAATATTCAATACTTCTATATTTTTCCATTCGATTAATCTAAATTTACTTTATTTTATATAATAGTTTTCTAATTCAATTTTTAATTAAATAACAAGTCATCATTTTCTCAAAGAGTTTCTTTGAGTTAGTACATGAGAATAAAGTTATGTAGATATAAAATAAGCAATATATATAAGAAAAATTAAAAATACAAATATAAAAATATGGCTGATAAATTTAAATAAAGAAAAATTGAGAAAAAGAAATAATATAATAAATAATTAAAAATAAAATAATACAATTTTTAATTGAATCCAAAAACAATTAGGCCCTTTATTGGGTATTTTAAGCTTAAAACCTGAGCCAATATCAGCCTTTTAAAACAAAAAACATAAATTTTAAAAAATGTTGCACTAGGAAAAATTAAACCTGGAACATTCAGGTTAAGAATGAACCCCCTTACGAGTGAGTCAGACTCCTCTTCTTTTACTAGAACTTTATCTTATATATATTGTAATTTTTTGAATAGGGTGAGCTACGCGTAGGTCCTCCCGATAATTGGAATTCGTGAGAAACTATCATCGCACAAAGGCATACATTGATTAATCTTTTCTCACAAGAGAGAATTTGAACACTCAGTTGTACCTCTGTTATGTTGTTTGTTTTTAGCTTGGAGGAAGATTATCTTCCACTTTCTCTTTCTAGATTAGCCTTTTTGTGGTCATTTCTATTTTTTTTTAATTATCTTGGGCCTTTTGCAAGCCTGGATGGTCATTTTTATTCTTAATAAATCATGGCCCTGTAGGGCTATTTGAATTAAAAAAATGGATTAGATTGGGATATTGTCACGATCAAAATTTGTTCTGATTGACATCCACACTAATCCTCCAATGGGAAAACCACTACTATCATCCAACTAAAGCAAATACTCTAAAACTAGTGTATTTAAGTTACGGAAGTAAGTTAAATAAATGAAAACAACGCGGAAAATACGCCTAGAACATGAAAATTATTGTACCAAAACTCTCTCTAATGAAAAGTCTAAGAACAAGGGTACAACCCCAAAACTAACAACAACTTAAGTAATAGTGTGAATCCAAAAAGAGTGGACTTAAACAAAGAGAACTCAAGACAGCCTGAAAGAACTAGCTCACCATTGAATTTTAAACGATCACCGATCTCCTAGGCGAAGTCTGTCAATAGTCGCGTGAAGATGCCCTATACTCAAACAAATAAGAGTAAGAATCAGTACATAACCACAGTGTACTGGTAGGATCACACGACTATTCCACCAGTGTAACATAAATAAGTAATTACAACATTATAACCCGTGAATAAATATCAACATATTCAATACTATCATAAGAATAAACATCACAATTCACATGCTTCATCACATAGTTGGTCCTCTCACTGAACCCAAAGTCAAATCGTTAGCACACCAGGACGTGGAAATCCAATTCAATTTTTATACCAGAACGTGGAAATCGATCCTAGTTAGCATGCTGAAACGTGGCAATTTGATCCAAGTTAGTATGTTGGAATGTGATAGTCGATCCCAATCACACATCACAATAACACATCAAGATCACACATTCAATCATGATTTCATGGTATCAATATTTATTTATCTAATTTCAACATCTATGATCAATATTGCAATATGCATACATATATAAGTATAACAACGAAGCAAAACAAGTGTATATAACAAAATCATATAATCACAACCGTCAGCTACCTCGAGTCCAAGCTTGAATCCTCTAAGACACTTGATCTTCCCTCTCAGAATTCTTTCCGCTTGTTCTAGGTTTAAAAGAAGTTGATATACACAAGGATCAACAATCAAATGTCTAATTACTCGGATTATAACAAATCCAATAATCCTAGACCAAACCTTAGATCATAATACCCAAATTAGAGCTTTTTCCACTATAATTCTTAGATCAAAACTCTTCCCATCAATAATAACCATATAAAATAGGTTCTACGGATCAAAAATTGATTCGAGGGGTAAAAATCTTACCTTTAGCTACAAAAATGTTAAAAAATTGTTAAGAACTCGCCTGGGTCGCCTCCTTAGTCCTAAAAGTAAAAATATATAAAAAAAAGGATCATCTTAAGTTATATAAGTGACTTTCAAATGCATCTGGCCCGCTCCTGAGGACCCATCTCACTGCAGTGTTTCCACAATTGCGGTGCTGCACCAGCGGCCTAAATCCCACTATAGCGGCCTCAACACTGACATAATGTACCTATTCATGGAAAGATCAATTTCGAGAGTTCTATTCGTCCAAATTTGATTCCATAAAGTGGTACGAGTTCCTTATCATCTTAGCTATCTACTCATGTAATAAAATTTACAATTAGATCTTTTATTAATTACTAGATTTTTCCTACACCTTAATGAATCTGATTTCTTCAAATCTGGACTAGGTTGGCTAATTCCAAGTTACTACGAAGGAGTTTTTTGGCCTCAATTCTTTCTTCATTGATTTTTCCATAATGAGAAATCAAGTTGTTACAATAGATACAAATTGTCATGACCCGAGTCTACTCACTGGACGTGGCTGACTCTCGAAGACTATTGCTAGTATCCAAGCGAACCTTCATCCTGGCTGAATACAAGTGAAAGACCAACTTAAGCATACAAAAATTTAAAAACTGAACAAAGTTCATGAATCGCAAATACATACTTTAACTTAGATGAGAAACTTTGAATAAAATAATATATTAAACTCTCTTTCAAATAGGTAACTTAAGTCTTTAAAACATTCAATAAAATAAATGAATAATACAGACTTCTTAACTTAACTTACTATCTATGAAGCCTCTGACTAATAAAGATGGAAGTCAGCACAAGACCCAAGGCATCCTGACTAAACTGAAAAATTAATGAAATCCTTCGGAAATAAGGAGACTTACTATGGTTAACTCGAACTCTTAGATGTATCAATGAAGCTCCTGTTGATGATTCTGGTTTCTTGTGTCTGCATCATCAAAAGATGTAGGTCAACTGTCTCAGTACATGGAATGTACGAGCATGTAAGGGGAATTCTAAGTATAACATAAGCTTGAAACTTGAATAAAACAGAAACATACTTACCTCTTTTCAAACTCATTCAGATCCACTCAGCTCAACTTAAGAATAAGATGCTCAACTCAAGGATTAGATACTAAACTTCAAAGATATGAGACTCGACTCAATAAAACACATATTGACTCAAAATACTCAACTTAAGATATTCAACTCGAAATACTCAACTCCTGATACTTTACTGAAGTCATTTCAGTATAAAGCAGTATAAAACAAGTGCAATATAAATAAAGTTGTTTTAAAATATGATGTCAACTCTTTGTATATAACATGGATACAACATAACTCTAAAATGTATATGAAAATAGAATTAACTTATGTACATAAAAATACAATAACTTCCGTGGGAGTTTCTTTACCGACAATCATCACTTAAGAGCTACAGTGATGATATAACGATCTACCACATGCTGTCAGCGCATCCTATACCCGGCTAAAGGTATAAGACTTGAACTGCCTAATGGATCCACTAGTCTATGTGAAAAGGGTTTCATCTAAAAAGTATGACACTTCTCTACCCATGATGACTACATAGTTTATGGGGGTTGTGAGTTGTCTAAGCTCTTCCTCATATCGGTGTTTAATACTACTCCCAAAATATACTAGCTCTTATGTTTTCAAAACATACCTCTATGTATTTTGAGATTAGTGCTCAAATGCTATCTTGGACATCTCAGTTTCCTCTCTTGTTTATTAAGAAAGCGATTACTCTTTTTTGAAAACTAGCCCGAAAACTCTTTGGAAATATTAGTTCCATTCTTATTTAAATGGGTAAACATTTTAAATCTCTCTGCGAATACTTAGTCCCCATATACTTCTTTTGAAGAGTTGGCTTCAATCTTTACTCTTTACTCAATTTAAACTTTAAGTCTTTAAATCAACGTGAAAACTTTTGTGAAAGACTTTTGAAAACTTTATAAACTTTACTTTGACTTGCTCGTAACTTCTAAACTTGACTCTTAACTTCTCTTGACTTTGATCTTAACTTTCCTTGAATTAGATTATGAATTCAAGGTTCGTGATCTTATGTTTATGGATAATTTCATGATGTTCAACGTGGAGGGTTCATGCGGATTTATGAGCATGAACTACTCAACTCAAGGACTCAAAGACACTTCTCATCTCAAGATTGTTCGACTTATAATGTTCATGCAAAATTATGGGCATTAACAATTGAATTCAAGGGATGCATGAAAACATGTTATAGTCCCATGATTTTTAATATAAACTCAAATGTCTTAGAAATTTATTACTCAAGACTTAGAACTTAATAATACTACTCCTCACAAAGGTACTCAACTACTGGAGTTCATGCGGAGGTTATGAGCTGAAACGACTTGACTCAAAGTCTAAGTAACTATATTGAACTCATGTATATAAATATTCTCATTCTCTTACTTACTTCCTCAAAAACTTAGTTCAGTTCAATGATGGATCTCAAAGAATTCACAACTGAACTTCAAAGGCTTTCTTGAACTCTACTTTAACTCTCTCTTGAATGTAAATTATAAATTCAAGAGTTATGGTTAATGATATGAAGGATCTAGGTGATATTGTGGACTCATAAATATATTATCCTCACTCTCATGCTCACTTACTTGAGTCTTGAAACAAGTTACTAGAAGTTGTAGAAGACTCCTCAAAAGAACTCGAAGAGACTCTCTTAAAAGGTTCGAAAAACTATCAAAACTTAATTTTAACTTTATCTTGAATTTGAATTATTAATTCAAGATTATGAATGATTTCTAAGTATTTAAAAGTAGTTTAAAGTGTTCAAAATCAATAAGAGTAAAGATACATTTTAAATGAGCTCAAACAGGGCAACCGACGGAAAAAGAGTGGGGACAAGTGAACCTAGCACGTTTCCAGTGTGGGTCGCCAGCCTCTTACATCAGAGGCTGCATTTGGGAGCAGGAGCGCCGCCCCAGCCCCTAGGGCGCATCTGGGTCGCGCCGCGCCAGCATCTCCCCAGGCATGCTTTATGTAAATTTTAGCCTCTCGTTTTTACCCTAAATCGCTTTTAATTGATTTCATTTCTCAAGTTTTCCTTAGATTCAATTGCCCAACCTAATTAAACACTAATACACTCAAAACAATCACTCCAAACAATCAGTTTCATCTCAATAAATAATCAAAACCCCAATAAGACAAGATCTACAATGAACCTCAAGAAAACCTATTAAGAACTTAAATCCTTCAACTTTTTTAGAACGAAATTACGCTGAAAATAACATGTTTGGCATGTGGGTGAACTAATAAAATACTATGGAAGAATACATACCTCTTAGGAATTAAATCGAAGGGAAAATTTTGCAACTAAACTCAAGAATGTCGACGAACGCCTTCATCCTTTTCTCTTTTCTCTTCTATTCTCTTTTTTTCTTTTCTTGAACTCTGAACTAAAACCCTAGGTGTATATTGGGGTTATAAAACTGAATCTAAAAGAATTAGAACCCTAAAATAGTACTAAAAATGAAATTTGATTGGGTAAGTAAAAGACCAAAATACCCCTGATACTTTTGGCTAACTTTCCTTAACTGAACAACCTAATTTCAAAAGGTCATATCTCACTCATTCGAACTCGAAACTTAGCAAACTCGGCAGCATTGGAAAGATATTACCTATGGTATTTTGTAGAACAACTAAGTCGTCTTGTTCTAGGAGTTATGGTCGTTTGAAGTTAACCAAAAACTTATACTTAGCTTTACTTGCAAAATTCCATATTTTGCTATTTCCAATTTTATTTATTTTGGAACTCATGGTGCTAAATCTAGTGAATTGACCTTAATAGTATAGAAATTTTTATATCTTTTGTAAATTCTCACTTACTACGATGAACGATTCGAGTCTTAGTTCGAAAAATATCTGGGGTGTTACAATATCTCATCCAAAGGATCATTCGTCCTCGAATAACGACGGAACTGAGTATAGCTTTCACTAAAGTCTGCATTTAGGGCCCGTTTGGATGGGCTTAATAAAAGCAGCTGTAAAAAAGTACTTTTAAAAGTGCTGAAATTTATTTTTAAAAAATAAGCAGTTATGCGTTTGGATAAAAGTGCTGAAGTTAAAAAAAAAGTTGTTGATGTGTTTGGCAAATAAGTGCTGATAAATAGCTTTTTAAATCAAAATATCTGAAATACCCTTAAAAGTTGTTAACATAATAAAAGTTAATTAATTTATATTTTACAGCCATAAATAATTATATTTTGCTATCATTCACATATTTCTTTCTCGTCACAAATTATTTATAAGAGGAATATAAACTTATTATAGATTTTAAAGATATATAATTTGAATAGATTAAAGAACGATTTAAGATTTTATTTTAGTTTCATCCATAGGTAATAATAATTGTCTATCATTCACATATTTCTTTATTATCACAAATTATTTATAAGAGGAATATAAATTTTTATTTAAGTTATATGTGCAACTTATTTTACATTTTATTAATATATAATTTGAATAGATCACTTGAAAGATTTAAGATTTATTTTATTTTCATTCATTAGTAATAGTAATTGTCTATCATCCACCGTGAAAAGAGAAAAATAGAAGAAAGAGATGTTAGGATTATGTGGGTAATTTGGAGATTGTATAAAAATATTAAGGGCAAAAAGGTAAAAATGTGGTCAACTTAAAACAACTTATAAGCTGGAAAAAAAAAAGCACCCCTACCCCAACTTTTAACTTTTGGCTTAAAATAAGTTTTTTTTAACTTAAAATAAATTATTTTGAGCATTGCCAAACAGCTAAATAAGTAAAAAATCAGCTTTTAAGTCAGTTTGACCAGCTTTTAAGCTGAGCCAAACAGGCTCTTAATGGTTTGCTCTTACTATATTCAATATTAACAAAATATTTAAGTTCTGATTCTATACCTCTCTATAGGGAATCTCATCTCAAATTATTACTCTTTACCACCACATTCAAGCTTACTAATCTAAATACTATACAGTTAATCCTTGCATGTAAAGTACACATTTGTCTGTTCATTCCTATGTTATAATCATTCCCCATCAATGTGAGGGATTGTTGGGTATGTAGCAAGAATTGATGGGAAAGAGAAGAACTTGAAAAGTTGAGAACTTGAATAGTTAGGAACATGAATAGTCCTCCTATGCTTTAATGAGAAGGCATTTGTCCCTCATAGGTGGTGGAAAGAAAAATAGGAGAGTTTAAATATATAAAACTCCTATTAGTTGTTAAAAGGGTTGGAAAGAGGAATCCCCCTCGCGCCGTCGTCGTCGCTCGCTCGGCTAGGCTTCGGCTTTGGAAAATGATCGATCGAGAGATTATTTTTTGGACAAAGTTTGTTTAAATTATTTAACTAATTAATGAAATTAAATAGCCAAAACAATTTCAATTAATTAGTTGATAACAGAAACATTTTCAGTTATTTAATTGAAATTAACCAAACGTTTCAACTTTTTAGTTGATTAACCCGATCCGACTCGAATCTGCGCGCGACCCGTTTGATTTAAAAAAATTCTCGTTTTATTTAAATTTCTCGTCGTTTTGGAAATGACTGTTCTGAAAGGTTGCAACTTTCAGGAACAGTCAGTGCCATTTGAAAAGTTACAAACTTTCATTAATGGTCGTGTAGATTTTGAAAGGGTTGCAACCTTTCGTAACCTGTTCCTCTTGCCTATAAATATCATTCACTCTTCAGAATATTTTCTTACGAATTCTCTGATTTTCTTTTTCCTCTTCTGTACAAAAATTTTCTTCGTGTAGTTTACTACTATTGAGTGGCTCGCTGACACCAGAGTTTTCGATATCTATACGCTGGTGATTGAAATTATTTTACCCTGGGAGGACATATTCCAAATCAAACCTCGGATACTAGAGAGGAATAATTTCCTTAAGGGGACACTGTGAGTTCAGTGGACTTGATATTTTTCCTGATAAAATTTTTCAAATTCTGATACGTTTTACAGATTTTAGTTTTTGTGAATTAAATTTATGTTCATCTTTCTTACTGGTTCAGTAAATTTTGGATACTTTGTTTTTCTGCAAAATTTATTAGAATCAGTAATTCTAGTTTTTTTCTAACACAGATTGACAACACTAACTAAATAGTTAGTTACAGTCAACTCAACCTGCACTATATTCAACAATATGTATAATGAGGAGAAAGGAAGAGAGGAGAGAGGCGACACAATTACAATTAAAATTAAGTTGTGAGCCGTAATTAATTCAAACTATAACTATAATAATTAATTAACTAGTATATGTTTACTTATTTATGACATAATTTTTGAAATAAAATGTAATTTGGGAAAAAGATTGTTTAGAAATTTTACTATAATCTGACTAGATAAGATGACATGCATATGACTTATGCTTGAAATGTGTTGAATTAAATTAAGAATTGTTATGTTTAGGAGCACTTGTCTTGGATAGGTTGAATTGTAAAATTCAATCCGTACATTGGTTTTAGTTTAATATTTGAGATATAATAAATTATGCATCCATAGGGACAGATATACTTGCCACTGACCTTTTTCTTTAAAAAAAAAATAAAAAAATCTCCCCATTACTTCAGGAATCCCACCTTCAATATAAACAATCTCTAAAATACTGGATTCGAACATAATTAATTATAAAATTCCAAATTATTTACTATTATAAGATACATCAAGATCTCACTTGAAAGGCTAGTATTGATCTAGTCAGTTTCTTGCATGAAATATTATGTGGTTGATGTAACCTCTTGAATCAAAAGCGGGTTATATTTGTTTTGCATTATACTTTTTAAATATATTTATTATTTTTATTCAACTATCATATTTTTTTTTGTACTTTCAAAAAGGGTCGTATTTACTCCTAAGATATTACCTTCTCATTTTTCAATATATTTGTCCTTTTTTTTTAATTTTAAGGTTATACTTTGAGTTAATATGACAAATGGTCACATAATTAATATTTCTTTTAATAGACACTCAACTTTCATTTATAACTTCTAAGTCACTCAACTGCTAATTCTTCTCGTAAAAAATTGCTCTACTAATTGTTTTTTTATAGAAAGTCACCAACTTTCTTTTGTTTAGAAAGTCATTCAACCAGTTTAAATATTGTTTTTATTGAAGTTTGTTGAAACACAAATTTTGTTTTAAACTAATTTTTCTTTTGAAAAATAATAAGATGCTCATTTAATTATTTTATTTAATTTTGTTGAAACACAATTTCGGTTTTAAACTATTTTGTAAAAAAAAAAAAAGAAGATGCGCATTTAATTATTTTATTAAATTTTACTGAACACCAATTTTTATTTTAAACTAATTCTTTTTTTAAAAAAATTTATTAATATTGTAAAACTAATACAAAAGTATAAGGTTTACACAACATTTTTTAAAAACGAAAATGATGCATTGCATTGCATCCACCGTTACTAGTGCTGGTGTCTGTCAGCACAATTTTTTTTTTAACTTTTTCTTTTTTGTTTAATAAATTGTCTTTCAACAAAATAAAATAAAATTATTTAAATGAGTATCTTATTATTTGTTAAGAAATTAGTTTAAAACAAGAATTATGTTTCAATAAATTTAATAAAATAATTTAAATGAGAGTTATTATTTCTTAAGAAATTAGTTCAAATAAAAGATTATCTTTTAATAAAATTTAATATAAATGATTAAAATGAGCATATTATTATTATTATTTAAAAAAAAAGAAATTGTATTATAACAAAATTTAATTAAAAAAATCATTTAAATTGGTTGGGGCCAAATGAAATATCAACAATTGAGTGATTTTATAAGTAAAATATTCATTGTTAAGTGATTTTCTATGAAAAAAATTTTCTTAAAATTATAAATGAAATTTCCTACTTGTTGAATTTTAAAGTGAGTTAATTAAGTATAGATTAGTTTAAGGATCACATCGATGAACATGGATGGTGAGATGTCACTCACGTGGGACACAAAAAAATGCTTGACAAAGAGACGAACAATACCTTTGGCACAATACAAATTATTGATTACTCATGCATACGTTAGGGTACATGAATTTAATACCATTTTAATATGCCTCATTATGTTCCAAAGCATTTTTAGGTATTCTATTATTTTTAATTAATATACTCTTCTTATTTTATTATTTTCATTTAATTAGTATACTCTTATATATATTAATTAATATACTCTTTTTATTATTTTCATTTAATTAGTATACTCTTATATATATATATATATATATATATATATATTTATATTTATATATATATATATATATATAGGCATGATGTGACACTAAGGAATAAATGGTAGTTATCTTTTTCATTTTATTGTAAATCAAATGATGTTTTAGATAATCAACAAATTGCATACGTATAAAGAATTATGATTATTTCGAGATATTTATTAGGGGAAATTAGTAAAAGTACATGTTCAATTTTTAGGCCAATCATAAACAAAACGTTTTAACTTGCCTTACAATTTTATCTTCACATTTCAATTCAACCTTGTTCCATTTTAACCATCCAAGTTCATTTTTCATATTGTACACAGTAAAAATGTTGTAGTGTTGGATAAATCTTTAAAAGGTAAAGAGAAAAGACATAAAATTATCATTGAAGTTGTTTCGAATTTTTATAAAAATACTTTAACTTTGCAACTGTACTATTACCTTACTAAACAACTTTGAACAAATGTTATTATATCATTTCTCGATCAGACTCAAATTTTAAGAAGTAAGTGAATTCACACCCTAATCATTACATGACACGTGTTAATTAAAACATAAATTTTTTCATTTAAAATGTTCCCTTTATCATTTTATTTCTTTATTTCTCTCTCTTACTTTTGAATTTTAATTTTGATATATCTTAAATTTCATTTTATCTTCCACCTCCCACTTTAAAATAATTCATCCCTTCATTTTCTTTTTTTCCTTCACTCCCCCCCCCCCCCCCCCCCTCCAAGTCAAATTGAAACTCACTTCCATTTTGTTTCTTTTCTTTTTCTTCTTCTTTTTCTCCGGTCAAATTCTTTATAAAATTCATACTATTATTTAGACTTTATTGAATTATTGATAACAAAATTAATTATATAATATCATCAATTACTCATTTTCATATAAATTCAAAATTAAAAGTGATCATTTTAAAAGAATCAATTAAATTCTCGAAAATTGAAAGAATTTAATTGAAATCGAATAAAAAACTATATGATACTTCTTAATCATCTTGAAATCTGATGAGTTTATCGAATTATTCGAAATGTAAGAAAATATTTAAATATAATTTTAAAACTAAAGAGAGTAAAACTAATAGTGATTGAAAAAAAAAGGAAGGTGAAGTTGTGGTGACATTGAAAGTAAGAAGTTTCAATGGATGGAGATAAAAATGAATTTTTGAAAAGAAAGAAGAATAAAAAAATAAAAAGGAAAAAAAGTTAAAATAATAAGAAAAATAAGAAAATATATTTTATAATATAATACTTATAAAAATAAATATTAGTTATTTTAGGGTGCTCACTCTCTTTGAGAGAGTGCACACCACTCTCTATGTCAAATGGACGAAAAATAATGTAATCATATTTGTTCAAAATCATTTAGTGGGATAATAGAACGATAGCAAAGTTAAGATCTCTTTTTAAAAATTTGAAACATCTTCAAAGATAACTTTATATCTTTTCTCAAAAGGTAAATAAAAACATCCAATTAAATACTATGTTTTTTGTTTTCTCCATATCATCAAAATTTACTTGACATTTGCATAATGGTATCAATTTATCATCTTTCCGCAATATAATATATTCAATTGATTATAAATTAATTATAATGTAGAGATCGATTCGTTACAAAAGTTAATATATATATTGAGTTTATGCTTCTATAAATATATTCAACTTTTTACTTAGTCATTTATAATACATAATACAATTGATATTTCAAATTTTATATAGACAAAATGCATATAACTAAAAATAAAAAGAATTTTTATTTATATAAACAAAATAAATAGATAATTAATTTGATGAAGGACACAATGAGATATTGAAAAGAAGATAAAGAAAATATATGAAGGATAAGGGTTGTTAACAATAAAAATGCAAAATATTAACTCTATAAAAAGGATCCTTCACATGTTTTAAAAGGGAAATTATTTCATTAATTTATTTCGTTAGCATTTTGTGTTTAATTGTACATTAAAAATAGATCGGAATAAGTGAAACAAGATTAAATTAAAGTGTCAAAATAAAATCTAAAGTATAAATTAAATATGATGTATATGTGCTTGACCTTTAATTTTAACATTTCAACTCAATCTTAATTCTATACTTACACTCCAGCTTCATTTTTCATGTATCATTTAAACCTAAAAAACCTTAACCCAAAATAAATGTTCAGTGCATGTTAGATAAACATTAAAGAGAAAAATAGAAAATAATATTGCGGGATAGAAATTTATAGTAAAGATGGAAAAATTGTTTAATTAATTTCGACGAGACATCTAAAATTGACCAATTCTTATTATTCCCACATTAAATATGTCAAGCACAGATTTTTTTTTTATTGTGAATATTTGAAACAAGAAAATTTTCAGATCTTGCTCTTTTTGTATAAAAAGTTTCTGTTTTTGTACAAAATTTATTTTTTAAATGTATTTTCATATATATTTCTTCTCTCTAAAATAATTCTTTTGATTGTCTAACTACAATCTTTTCAAATAAATGTTGCAAGTTTTTACATCTCTTCTTTGAGCTTGAATGAAATTGATATATTATGACAATTTTTTGTGGTGGGTTTAGTGATGGATGAAAATTTAGTTGTGATATGACCTTCAATTTCGATAATGACAATGAAACTCGTGATTTTGATATGGACGATTGTGGTAAATTTATGATTATGATTTTGATGAATTTAAATAAGAGTGATATGATTCTGTTGATGGAATTAGTTAAATTCATAATGTTTGTTATCAACTTCTTATGATAACAGTGGTTGTAAAAAGATTCCGGTGGTGAATTCGATTATAAATGGTAAAAACTATGGTGGTGGAGAGGTGAATTTGATGATAATAGTAACAATGGTAGTAATTTAATGGTGTATCTGAATTTAGAAGAAGAAACTGGATGACATGAATTTTCTTTTTTAAAAAATCTGACGTAATTATTGATACGATAGTGACATGGCGATGACTTGATAAAATGTGAAATATTTTCTCATCATGTGACTGATTGTATGTGCATCAAGATTGAAATGAATTCATTTTTAAGTAATTCAGATGTTTAATAAATCATATTAATAATATAAACGTGTAACTGATTTTCCGTAACAAATTCTGGAGAAAATTTATATTTTTTCCCTCCTATATATTTATGCATGTCATGTAGCATGTATGCATTGTATGTATGTGTGATAATTATGAGGGGAAATTAAATAATGAATAGCTTTTCAACTTGTGGAAATTAAGAAAAAGACAAACATGCCTCCTCATTCTCTAAGGATGATAGATCCCCGCATTAATAGCTTCACCAATTTCAGCCATATCATATAATATAAAAATTAAATAAAATAGGAAGGCAGTGTTTAATTAGAAAATTAATTAACATAAGAAAATATAGGTACTGTTGGGAGTTGACTTTACAGGTAAGTGAATCTTGCAGACCAATCTGTATTTTAATTATATTCACAAGCCAATACACCTACTTTTGCCCTTCCAACTTTTGCAAGCTTGTCATCAAAGGTATGGGAGGAGAATATTTTTCTGAATTTCTCTCTCGTTAGATTTTATTAAAAATTTTGAAAAATATATTTTAAAAAAATAACTTTGTTAAAAATGAGGAAAATAACTTATTGGAAATATAAAAAATAAATTAGACATGTGACATGCTACTTTAGTAGTAATCTTTAACGTTCTAAACACATATCAAAAATATGATTAAATAATAAAAATATGTTCACACACTTTTATATGATATCAGAATAGGTAGAGGTTCTGAGATTGAATCTCATTGACAATCACAGAGGCAGATCAAGATGCTCAAATATAGAGGGTGTATGTGCACCCGTTTTAACTTCGAAAAAAAAATTATGTATATCTATGATCTTGAGAAACTGATCAAAAAATTAGGATATAATTAACAGTTCACTCATGATGAATATTGGAGTTCCCTTGTGTTGCTAGTACAAGCTAAACAACCATTCGCGAGACTAGGGTTTGAATCTAGCTAGAACATTATTTTTTTCGTTTTTATTTAAGGTTATTGATGCACCAAAAGTCTCTATATCTTAGCTTGGATTCGCCTATGCCATCCGCATTAAAAAATCAGCTTTACCTTCTATAATATTTGTCTGGATTATACGAAAAAAGAATCATATATTTACACTTTCTCTATTGATCACAAGAGCAAATAGCTTTAAGGTTTGTTTTTTTTCTTGGACGGCTGTGAACATGTCATGAATCTCGTGTAATTCATATAGCAAAAGTAGAAAGCTTTGTATATATTATTATAGATGCTCATTCAATGACAGTTCGCACGAACAAAGAATGTATTGCCTACTCATTTCACTAGAAAAAAAAGAAAGAAAAACTTTTAGGTCAATGTTGTGATGATAATTAATGTATAATTTTATTTATTGGCTTTTCATTATAATTAATGTATAACATTGCATGGTTGTCTTTGGAAACTACGTTTGTGGTCTCATAACAAAACTTTTTAGCAAACATTTTTATCATGTTGGGCAGTTGAAATGTCCTACATCCTGCCAGAGAAGGCCCTAATTTGAATTTAATGAATTCATTTTTTAACATGTGTCAAAATTTATGAGAAATGATTGATAATTTAATTAATAACTGTAGTTACTAGATTAGCACTTGATCAAATTAAGCTATATATTCAGTGTGGGAAACATAAAATTTTATCGATGTGATGAATCAAATACTAGAAGGTTCACCCTTCGTCTAGCTAGGGTGCTATTAAGTCCGTTGTAAAGTCAATAAATCAAGAAATTTTATTCAGACTAATTAACTCTAATCATGATTTTTACTCTATACATATATTATCAGGATTACATTATTAGAAACTATATACATCATTCGTATGTGATCAATCGAGATGCGGTATATAACGTTGGAATTTGCAATATATAGCTTATATTATAAAAGCATATTGGGCATGTGCATCTGAGATTCTCAAATCTTATAATTTGAGACATATGAAAGTAGTTATCTGGATCATCTATTATCATCATATTTTCATACTAATTTAATTTAAAAGATACTGTTGTTTATGGTAATTAAATAATAAAAGGTGAAACAGGTCTGACAATTTCTGTCTTTTAAGTACCACTGTAGACATATAGTCTGACTGAATATATATTAATTCTGATATAGATGACATAAGTTAGAAAGTGTTGAAAAAGAATTCAATTGCTTATTCATTAGCAGTATTATTTTAATTTATAGAATTTGTCTGCACCTACTAACTTTACTTACAGAATCTTTATCTTATAAAGCAGCAAACAAGATGATCACGATGCACTAAGATTTTCTTTGTTAAGTCGATCTACGTGAGATTGTTTTACTCGAGACAAAATGGTATATGTAACGCTATAGTATAAATCTAACCTTATATATTATAACAATAAAAATATTTACACATATTTAACCTTTAGTTATTTCAGAAGTAGAACGGTTATTTTTTTTATAGTAACATAGCAAATGAGCAATATATATACTATAGTAAAATAATAATATAATCAACTACATAAAACAATATATAAGAACTAAAAATCAATGTGTAATGACTAAAATCGAAGAATAAGTCAGTACACTCCTACCTTTTTAATTCAATTAATATATTAGTAATAAAATAAAATGTAAACAACCTTCAAATGGTCTATTAAGAATCATGGACCTCAAAACTAAAAAGGGTACAATGTATAGACGTCTCAAATTTAATTTTGACTTTAAGTAGGATAGGTCTTCAATGTAAACTGCCAACAACAAACTACAAGAAACAAAATAAAAATGAAAAGCAAGAAAATATATTTACTCTTTAATTATTCTATGTTCATTATATTATCAAGTTTGTATCCTATTTAAGATTGATATATGTTCATTATCAATTCTTAATTATTTTTAGGACTTATAAAACCCCAATATTATTCTAGATTTCCAACTTTACATTGAAAAAATATATTAAAATGTTGCATTCAAACCTATCGCAAAAAATAATACTAGAAGAAAACTCTAGACTTAAGTCTTAAATACTTGCACTCTTTCCACAATTATTCTTTGACACAATTCCATTATTTAAAATTTGAAATATTTATTCATCATATTTTTCTCACTATTTGTAATATACAATTAAAAATAAAATCAAATTGACATTTTAAACTTCATGTACTGCCAAACCTCATATAAAATGGAACAAGTTAGTTGTAATTGACAAACCTTATCATTAGCACAACTTCGAGTCGAGCATGAATATTTTATATATGCTGGAAAAACATACTTTGTTTCATTAATTTTAATTTTTCGTCAACAATACGAAGATAAAGATATAGAAGATTTTTATTAAAATAAAATAAAGAATGATCTAGTTTGTCTTAAACATGCCACGTGAAAAACTGAAACTAAAGCGTTGCAGATTTATATGACACTTTTCGGATATCAAGATTTGAACAAGTTGACCATAAATTTTTCAACATCTTTAAAATAGTTTGATTTGTCAACTATTGTGACTTATAGTATTCTTTTTAAGTAGTTTATAAATATATAAATTTTATTTCAAAAAAATTAAAGATTTCATGCGTAAATTGTCAATTAAACTTAAACTATTTGACTCTCGAAAAATGAAAAGAACATCTTGTTGAGTTGTGGATACACATACAACTTGGTATGTTATATATATGTCATTATATTATCCTTTGAATGTGCTATTTACTTACTTCAATTGACTAGAATTTAACATCTACGATTTAATTAGTATAGTATGTCTATACATACACATAAAGAGTCCACGTACACATGCAAGTATTTATCACCACACATGTACATGTATATACTTTACTACATCATCCATGCAAATCACGCATGATTTTTTTTTTCAAAAAAAGTCCACAAATGTAGAGAGAGAACAATTGTTTTGTTCTTTATATGCCTCTTCAACAAATTTCATTCCTAATTCTAGCAACTTTTTCTTACTTTTGTTGCAAACACAAATTCTTTTCTCTTCTTTCTATTACATGGTAATTTTCAACGTCCATCTTAGTAGTAGCCACAATTAGTGTTCTAATTTGTTGGCGTTAATATGAAAGGAGGAAGTAGCAGTACAGAAGAAGATTCAAAATCGAATCCTAAGCAGCAAATTGAATTTGAAGAAGAGGAGGATGTCGAAACAGAAGTAAATAGTAAAGCTCAAGGTACAACTAGATCCAGCTCTAGTAACAGTACTGTGGAAGAGAACGGTAAAAAACCTAATTCAGCAAGTGTACGACAGTATGTTCGTTCCAAAACACCGAGGCTACGGTGGACGCCTGAGCTCCATCTTCGCTTTGTTCATGCTGTTGAAAGATTAGGTGGACAAGATAGTAAGTTCATCACATCTTATTCAAACTCCATTTTTATTATTTTATCTCAAATTATTATAAAAAAAATTAATTAATTATATATAGATGTCAAATATTCGTTCACTTCAGTAATCTGATAGATCTTTTGAAAAAATGTAATTTAATTCAAAGTTGTAATGAATTTGTTTTATTTTTAGGAGCTACACCAAAATTGGTTCTTCAATTTATGAACATTAAAGGCCTCAGCATAGCACATGTCAAGAGCCATCTACAGGTCGGAAATTTATATAAATCTCACTAGTTTATGAATTTTACGGGTTTAATTTTGCTTAGCAAACTCATCTGATTTCTCTATTTGGGTAATTAGATGTATAGAAGCAAGAAAACTGATGACCCAAATCAAAGTAAGTGTTTTTTTTTTAATAAAAAATTATTTTGTTGTCTCATTAATTAGTTACGTTTTGCCAAAATTAGGGTTTCTGAAATAGATGTCTTATTAAAATTCTCTATATGACTTAGCAGTTTCTACAGACGGAAGATTTCTACTTGAGAATGGAGATCATCATATTTTCAATCTTACACAACTTTCTAGGTTACATGGGTTTAAACAAACTTCGAGTTCGAGCTTAAGGTACAAATTGTAATATCTTAAATAACTTATCCCAAGTTTGTTTAAGAAACTTGAATTTCATTTGGTTATATAATATTTGTTTTCCATATATTGATTATATTTCAGGTACGATACTGCTTTATGGAATCGTCAAGCTAATTCATTGTACAACCCTTATAACATGAATATTGGGGGTGGCTCTAGTATAAGTACAAGGCATGGTTTTGCAAGTCACTCATCACATGAACAATTATTTCCATGGAATAAAAGCATTGAAATTGAGAAAAACCAAAATCGTCATAATCAAAGATTTTGGCCACCAATTACTCAAATTGGAACAAGCTCAGCAAAACAAAATCTCCTAATGACATTACCTAAGGGTAATAGAAATAGAGATAAAGATGAGATAGTCAAACAATTCAACAGGAGATCATCAGAGCAAGAAATGATGACACAAATCCGTGCTAAAGAGAATAATTCTCTTTCCTCAAGGGGAAAATGGTGGATGAGTGAAGAAGTTGTGGGAACAACGACAATAAACACATCCTCATCAAATAAAAGAAAGATTCAAGATTCAGATATCGATCTCGATTTGAACCTTTCATTGAAAACAACAAGAGAATATCATCAAAAAAGATTGAAAGGTGAACAAGTTGGGGATCTTCTTTCCCTTTCATTGTTCTCATCAAGTACTACTTCAGAGGAAAATAATGCAAAAAAGGCAAGTACCCTAGATCTGACTTTGTGAATGAAGACAATATTAATTCTAAGTGAGATTTTGAGGTACTTGTTTAATTATGATCTTTAATTTGTCCTATGTATATTACTTGTCTTGTTGTTATACACAATTTGTACGCAAATAGTATCATTGAAGAAACCTAGGTAACAATTGATTAGTTTTATTTATCTCATCATTTTAATTTTGCTCTTCAACATTGTTGGCTAATGGGAATAATTGTTGAAAAATAAATTAAATCCACCTAATTTTCTTGAAAAACTACTTTCTTTGTCAGTTAGCAGTACAAATAATTATCTAAGAGATACTTTGATTTTATTTTGGGAATCTCCTTGAATGCATGTGTATATGTTTCAGTGTAGAATGGGATTAGTTTAAAAATTAATTATATAGAAATTTTTCATTTTAGTTTTAACAGTAGTATGTATCCTGAATGTTTATAAAAGTAAAAATAAGAGCTAAACGTGCAAAACTAATGACATATATGACTCTTTTCTGTGAAGAAATTAAGATGTCCTCACCAAAGTCATGTTTTAGAAATAATGCTGAGATAAAATTCCAAATTGATTGATAAAATATATATGTTGCCTCTTCAATAAGATACTACAAATGTTGTTATAGCAATGAATTTGCTTATTTAGTTTTCGATAGGGGACTCAATCAATTTAATGTTATATATGCTTATCATAACTTTATCATGATGTTTTCTTTTATATTTAAGGGTATGAGTCATGGTTAATTGTAACTTGATTGAGGTTATTTCCATGATTATTACTACTCTTTTTGGCCATACAATTTAGCATATGCCATGAGCATGTTCTAAGAATTTCACCACCTAGAACTGCCTTTATTTAGCTTGAGAACACTATGAATTTAATTTTTTGATCGAATGAAGTTTCAAAACATAAGAAAACATAACTTACTTTCAACTCAAAGACTGTGAGTTCGAAGCACCAAGAGAACAAAAAGGTAGGAGGAAGAGGTGAAAAGAAAAAGTTCCAAAAGAGTTGGCTCATCAACTTAATTTCATATGATACATTACTCATTTTTCACTATTAACTTTACACATACATTAAGAACAAGTAAATGATAGGGTACTTTTACCAAATCTCCCATATTAAAATACACAAAAACTGGAGAATAGTATTTAATTAGTAGCATGTCTAAAATAAGACAAAAGCTAAGTAAATTATTCATTGGTCGTATAAACTGGACAAATATTATATCAAACATTCAGAATAGTATAGTGGACAAGTAAAAATAGAAGGAGTGAGCATTTAATCCATTAACGAAAAACACTTCCACCCAATAATTAATGTATAACCAAGTCATTTTTTAACATATAGTAATTAATTAAGTATACATTAGTTCTAGGAACAAGTCAATGAACAACCAAGAGACCACAGAACAATAATTGATCCCTCCATTTTAGTTCTCATGCATATATATGTTTAGGGTAGATGAATTTAATATGTCTTTTGAATTCTTCATTAGGTTAGAAGCATTTTTAGGTATTCATGCAGGGAATTTCACCCCTCCGATTTCAACAAACCTTCACTCGATCAACGATCCACCTTATCCTATCATTTTTAATTGGTATATACTAATGTATGATGTGACACTAAGGAATAAGTGGGAATATGGATTTCTTCTCGATCCCCATCGACATATTAATTTTTTTATATGGTAATTAGTTGTGACTCTCTGCTCTTTTGAAGTTTCTTGGAAGCATAATATATATGTGCATGCATGTCTCTATCATGTATGTATGTGATACTACTATATGTTTATGCATGTCATGTAGCATGTATACATTTTATGTATGTGTGGTGAATGGTGATGATGGGGAATTAATGAGTAGCTTTTTAACTTGAGGATATTAAGAAAAGGCCAAACACATAGGCAACCCTTTTTGTTGGCTTAATATTTAAATATGACTCTTAACTTAGTTTTAACGGATAATTATGACCTTCAATTTTGAGTGTACATAAATAGACACTTAAATTTGTATAAAATTGAACAACTAGCCACGTGTTTTACATGACATAATATATGTAGGACGTCATATAAGACACAAAATTTCCATGTAGGGAGTCGACGAATGTATCCATTTGTTCGATTTTAAACAAATTTAAGTGTTTACATATGCAAACACAAAGTTAGAGATCATAGTTACCAGCTAACGCCAAATTAAGTGTCATATTTATGCATTATACCCTTTTATTTGTTTCTAATTAAATTTAGTTTTGACACTCCAATTCAATCTTGTTTCATTATAACTCTTCAATATCAAATTTTATTTACCATTGAAACACAAAATGCTGGATAAATTGACAAGATTACTCACCTTTTAAGCGAATGAGATATCTTTTTTAATATTAATATTCAACATTTTTTTTTATCGTTAACAAGCTTCTCCTTTATTTATTTCTTCTATCTCCTCTTCAAACCTATTTTCCTTCATCTACTTTACTTATATTTTTATGTTCTTTATCTACCTCCTTTTTTTTTTTTAATCTAATCTTTCTATGCTAAGATAATATTCTTTTTATTTTAATTTATATAATTCTCTTGATCTATATGAAATTACAAATATCAGATATTCTACTTTATAAAGGACTAAACAAATTGTTAAAATGATAAGTAAAGAGGTAGATCGAGGAGAACGATATTATATCAAAATTTAAAACTATAATTATTAGAATGATGTCAAATATTTTATCGACGCCCTATACATTGAAAAATATAGATATATTCATAATAATATAAACTTGATACTTAGATTAATCAGTGACACTAATCGATCTAAGCAATAAATTTAGTAATCAATTGGATATATATAGTTAATTAATTATATATTTTTATGTCACTAAAAAATGATAAATTGATATAATCAGTGCAAACATAAAATTAATCCAAAGGAGTTGAAGATTAAAATGAAAAAAATCGAGTTAAGTGTCTTTCTATATGTGTTTTGACCTTAAGAAAAGGACAGACATGCCTCCTAATTCTCTAAGGATGATAGATCCGCATTAATAGCTTCACCAGTTTCAGCCATATCATGTAATTAAAATAAAATAAAATAAATAAAATTAGGATGGCAGTGTTTAATTAGAAAATTAATTAATATAAGAAAACATAAGACTGTTAGGAGTTGACTTTACAGGTTGGCTGCTTGGAAGTGAACCAATCTATATTTTAATTAATAATATTCACAAGCCAATACACCTACTTTTGCCCCTTCAACTTTTGCAAGCTCCTCAAAGGGTTTAGTCACATTCTTTCACATAACAACAATATTCATTCCAATTCAAGGTTGCTAATTAATGATAATATCAACTTCTTCTATCTCAATTTACGTGATATGTTTTATTTTCTATAGAGTTAAATAATTTATGTTTGATTAAGAATTTCCATACAAAAGCCTTATTTTTTAATTAAATTCATATAATTAAAAACTACGTTAAAAGTACTATAGTCATAATAATTGACAATCCAAAGTATTTGAAAGATATATGAAAAAACTTATGATTAGAGTTAGACTTGTTTGAATCTCGATATTCGAAATATGTCACATAAATTGAAACAGAAGAAATAATGAATTTTAAAGTAAGGGATACGATTTCTAATGGAAAACGGGTTCGATTGACTATCGACATGAAATCATGATATGAAATCATAAGATGAAATTAAAGTTTTGTTTAAACACGCAATATGAAGTTTTTATGTTGTATATGTTTTCTTTAACATAAGAATCTCATTAGTTGTAAAACTATTAAAATAATTATAATTATTCATATAATCTCCCCAAATAAACAAAAATATAAATTCGGATAGTAAAATTATTACAAAGTCATTGTTGTCAGCTTTGTTCACTCTATGTAAATGAAAAATTGTTATTTTTTTAATCAAACATTAAAGTGATAGTAATAAATTTTGTTGATAAATAAATTTGATTAAAAACAATGAATTTGATGAATATAAATGATAAAGTATGAATTCATTCAAAGTAATAATAAATTTATGCTGGTGAGATAATAAATTTTAAAAAGTAATGATATGATTATAAAGTTTATATACATATGAAATAAATGATTAGTAAATATAAATATGAATTGCTTCAACAAAATATAAATGTGTAAGTCAATTTTTACATTCAAACAATTCTAAATCATGATATAAAACTATCAAATCATGATTTTTAGAAAATATGAGATTATATATGATGATATCATATCAATAATGTGTGTAGGTTGTGCATTCTTGCTTGCTCAAGGACCATGCTAATCATTGCTTATGTATTTTTCCAATTTTATTGGATATCCCTAAAGGAATTACGTGTATATGAAGTGGTAAAAGGTTAACGCTGAGCACGCTCAAGTGTATATTGAGTACCATTAATCTTTTTGGATATCTCTATTTATTTTTATTGATACTTTTTATTTATAATAAAGAGTCGTTAGACACTTTATTAGTGATAAATTATTTTTTAAAAAGAGTTACCATTACTATCGCTAGAGTATATATTGCGATGTTTTTAATTTTGATAAAGCAGAAAGTATGATTTTAGTAACATTTTACTGAATTTTTTTATTAAAAAAAAAAATTCACAAAGTACTTGTTGAAGTTGTTGGAATCAATTTTTCCTGTCGATGACTTGTTTGATAAATGTTTTCTTGCTTATATATATATTATATTAATGTTAATGTACTATAATTAAGTTTGTAAATATCAACAAGAACTTGTTGATCTTAACCTTCGGTATGTAGCTGATTAATTAATAATGAGGGAAGTATTGAAATCACCTCTAAATTAGCGCAAATTATTAGTTTCATTTTTAAACTATTGACAGTTTTAAAAATACTCTTCAGCTAGATTTGTTGAGCTTAAATACACCTTCGATCTTGCAATATGAGTGAAATATATCCTAAATTCTCGTCAAGCTTAGGGGTATGTTCAACACTTTTCCTGACTTTTAAGAGTTTGAGCCATTTGCTATGTCAAGTGTAGTGATGGCAAATGGACGGGTTGAAAATGAATCAACATAAAATAGGTAATAATTCAACCCGCTCATATTTGATAAGGGTAAAAAATAGATTGGGTAACATATGAGTTGGGTAAAATACTAATTTATCAATATTTTTTATGAGTAAATAGTACTATAGTTAAGAATTCAACATGAAGAAAATATTTTAGTCTTTTTTTAGATGAAACATGTTGAAAATGCTTCATTTAGTTTCATTGTATCATTAAAAAAAAAACATTAATTTTTTTTTCTGAGTTTGGGGGGGAGGGGGTCGAGGATAGGGCTGAAAAATAAAATTTTGAAGTTGAAAATATTCTTTTAAAACAAACTTTTTTTTGGGGGGGGGGGGGGCGCTAGTAGGAGTGGTGGGGGCTGGTAGGGGTGGGTCAATGGTAGGGATGAAAAAAAATGAAATTTTTAAAGTTGAAAATATTTTTTAAAAATAAAATTATTATTATTATTATTATTTTAGAGGGAGGGCGGCTAGTAGGAGCGGGTGGAGCTTGTAAGAGGGTGGGTGGACGGGTTCGAGGGTAGGGGTGAAAAAATGAAATTTTGAAGTTCAAAAATTTTTTAAAAATAAACTTAACTTTTTTTGGGAGGAGAGGGGGCTTGTTTTATCAAAAAATGATTTCGAAAAGAGTTTGTTTTTAAAGATATTTTTTGAATTTTAGGAGTCGCCACTAAATTTTGAGAAAATTAAGAAAACTTATTTTTTCAAACAACTAAACAGAAAATCGTTTGAAAAATTTTAAGGGGGTTCGGGATTCCTATTAGCGTCTTAGGAAAGTTTCAAAAAAAGCACCTAAGACGCTCCATTTACTACGGTTTTCCGATGATTAACAATTTGACTATTTTATTTTACCGTTTGCAAATCTTTTGTTATTTTGAACTCATTAGGAATTTACTTAGGCGAATTTTCAAGTTTCGAAATATTTCATTGTTTATCTTCCGATTTTGCAAATCCATTCCGAAATTAAACTTTCTTAGAGTTTTTACTTAGCCAAATGTACCAGTCGAAATATTTATCGCTTTGAGACTTAATTTTAGCTTGATAAAATAGAAAAGGCGCTTCGAAGGTAGTTTGGAGTTTTCTAATCCTAAAACTAACGATAACCCACAGAAAAGGATATGAAACAAGTAGCGGGGGAGGGGAGAGAGAGAGAGAGATTTGGGTCCAAACTCGGGTTCTGTTCGCCTTGACCGAATTTTGAACCCACCTGTTTTTTTGGGTTTCGACCCATTTTCCACCTGTCCTAATCTAAACATACAAAATAAAAATACAAGAGAAGGAAAATAATCAGTAAGGTCTTATGCCCATTACAAATAAAATACAAAAATAAAATAAAGAGGTCTTCTGATTTGACGCCTTCGACTATCTTCGATCCACATGAAACTTCGAATCTGGCATGTTTGCCTTGACTCGGTGGAGAGACATTTAGAGCCTTTATGGCTCTCTCCCGAAATGTGAAGAGGAGAATAGAATCCCAAAGCGGACTCACGAGAAAATTTCACATGCGACAAAAAACAGAAGAATGAGAATTGGCATTTTAACCAAATAACTGAAATAAACACAACTCTTTTTCTTTTCTTTGAAATATGAGTAAAGGAAAGATATGCAGCATTTCCAAATGCATCTCAATATACGAGCATAACAAAGGCTTCTTTAACATGCGACACTACACAAATGTTCACGAGAATAACAGAACCAACATCCCGACGATTTTAATGATGCTTAAGGCTATGTAAAATCATTTCAACTTAAGTGAAGCCACACAACAATACATTAAGATATGCTGTCAATCCAAATATGGAGAAATCTTTACACGAAATTATTGACAACCCCACTTCGTTGAAGAACAGACTTATCAAGAAAACAAGTAACTAAGTGCAACTGAAATGCACCAGGTTGTTAACATCCAACTAATCATTTGTGCTTCAAAAACTAGAACATCTCTCACTTAAGTTTTAGAGAGATTTCACCATAATGAAGCAACACAAAATCATTCAGATCAAGGCTAAGAACAAAAGAGCTAAGGACTGCATACGAATTCAAACTGAAAGGCTTTGACGACAACAAAAGTACGAAACCTAAACATTCAACTACCAACCACCAGAAATTTCGACGAAGTATCGAAACGAACAATGAAGAAGACGCTCAAGTAAACAGCGGATATTTCTAGCATGAAACGTACATAAGCAGCCAAACACTTAAATGCGATAGCGAAAACAGTAGCAAAACAAGGGGAACCAACAACGGAACACCATTTCTCATCCGACGTCGAAACAAGACGTGACTCAATAAATAGCAACCAAACATTTAAACATGAGGAGAAACCAAAATGAAAACAGAGGAATAACAGTCGGTGAACAGCAAAAAATCAAACGAGAAACTACCACGTACATCAGATTCTGCAGAGACCAAACATGCTAAATACATTCGCAACAAAACATATCCGAGATGGAAGAGAGATTACCTCTTCGAAAGCAGCGGCACTGAGAGAAGACGAGTTTGAAAGAGGGCGAGCTTCCACACTGAAGGTGAACACGAACCACGACTCTACGCCTATCTCGTTCTTGGTAAAACTCCCAACAAAAGATTGAGCTTCCCTCAAAATCGAATGGAGGAGAAAGCTCTGGAAGAAATCAGTAAGGAAATCTAGGCCAAGTTTCTCAACTGTTCTTACGAAAATAATGTTGAATGCCTTGAATCGGACCCGCTACAAACAGAAAGGACGGGGGTCTCGCTGCCCGGTCAGCGAGTCGGGGGGTCCAGGGGGGCGACGCGCCCCCTGGCCTGGGGGTCCAGGGGGGCGGAGACGCCCCCGGCCCGACGGTATACAATGTTGTTGTATTGGGCCCTTAATTTTCTGTTGATTCTGTATGTTGGGCCCAAGCCTGTTAGGGCGTAGCTCAGCACTATATATAGACGCTATGGGAAACCCTATTCTGTAATTCTGTTTTTGCCTCTCCATAATAAAACTGCTCCCTCTCTTCCCGTGGACGTAGCCAATTTATTGGTGAACCACGTAAATCTGTTGTCTTGTTTTTCGCGTTTATATTTTCTCGTATTATCTCAAATTCCGCACAACAAATAAAATAGCTCAAACAAACGATTCGGCTGTTCTTCCACAAAGACAGAGGAAGAACAAGTATTTCCTAAACAGATTCCTTATCCAAAATTTCTAAACCCAGACTTTCTCCAAGCTTTTCAACTCCGAAAAATTCCAACCAAATGTCTAACTCCAACACTCTCAAAAAATCTCCAACCCAAAAATCTAACTCCAAAAACTCTAACCTTTTTTTCTGAAGAGAGGTGGGGTTTAAATAGAAGAAACTAGGGTTTCGAGGGGAAGACGATTTCAGCCCATTTCGAATTCAAAATTCAAATTTTTCCGCCAAGCTGAAGGAATATCCCCTTTTGATGCTGGATTCCCAACGGGTGGGGGCATATGTGGAGGGTCGAGATGAGTTCTTCGTCCTTGGTAAGCGACGTGGCTCAATCTCGTTGCCAAAGGACAACTTTTCAGCCTCCCTTGCTGCCAGACCTGCGACAAGAGACAGATGCAGGTTTCCCAGATTCTTTCGTCCACGCGCGATGGAGAGAAGGAGAGAGAGCGTGGCTGCTGGGGCGTTCTATTTTTCTGGGAAATCGCTGGGTTTCGCGACTGGGGAGGGGGATTTTGTTTTTGCTGGGTTCGCAGCTTTTCTGGGAATTGTTTTTTTGTTGGGTTTCTGTTTTCTGGGGAACGCGTAGGGGCGCTGGGGGAAGAAGAAGTGGATTGGGAATTTCGGTCGGGAATTGGGGCGGGTTTAAAATTAAAGGGAGTTGGGCCTGGGGAAATGGGTTGAGGGGGAATTTGGGCTTTGAGGGATTGAGTTGGGTTGGGTTGAGGGGAATGTTGGGCGTTGGGCCGTCTGAATGGGAAGGGGATTGGATTGGGCTGCTAAGAAAAGAAACGGATGGGCTGGAAATAAATTGGGCCTGGGAATTAGGAAGTAAAACTTGGGCTAAAAAAAAACAAAAGGGAAAGGGCCCAAATTCAGTTCTTCAAAAAGAATTAAAGGGAAAAAGAGTTAAACTTACTAAATAGCATATCGAATTAAAATGAAACGAATTTGGTATAAATTTATTGACAAGCTTATTTATTTGGTAACATAATTATTTAAATTGTAAAATAGCGACTCAAATATAATTGTGATTTAAAATAAACTAGTTTAATAGAATACTTTTAAAACTTAAGATACACACACACACACACACACACATATATAATTATGTAAAATATATATATTATCTAAAAGTTATAAGAAAATGACAAAATTATTCAAAATAGCGCGAACTTTATATATATATATATATATATATATATTTATTTATTTATAAAAGTAATTATTTTAACTTGTTTAGAAATTTAAGATGCTCGAAAACTAATTTATACTGGCGCGGGTCAAAATTGAGTGTCAACAGGGCTGGTAAGGGGGGGGGGGTCGACGGTACAGGTGAAAATGTTTAGCCTTCATACCAAACACACCCTAAAACATGCTTAATGCACTTTAAACAATGTCAATACTAGTACATGATTTACTTATTTTACACTATTATTTATTATTCAATATAAAATTAAACAAATAAAAAAAATACAATTATAATTAACAAAAGAAATGTACATTTATAATAGATATTTTTGGAGGGCTAAAGACTTCACACTTTCAATTATAGAGAAATAATTAGTTTTATAGAAGAACATAAAAAGGAAGAGAAGTTACAATATATTTGGTAATATCATGAACTTTGAGTGAATAGAAGTTGGAGGCTTAGCTCATTTGGGTAATCCATATTTTACCCAACATTACCCATATTTTATCCATATTATTTTTACGGGTTGAATATGGGTCTCAACCCATATTTTACCCATGTAAAAAAGCACTCATCCAACCCATTAAATAGGGGTGTAAATGACCGGATTGGTTCGAGTTTTTCAAATATTAAATCAAATCATTCTTGTAAAAATTTTAAATTTATAAACTAAACCAAACTAATAAAATTTGGATTTTTGTGGGTTTTTCAACCTCGGGTTGGTTCGAATTTTTCAAATACCAACCAGACCATTATGTTGAATTTTTAAATTTATAAATCAAAACAAACTAATGAACTTCAGATTTTTCCAGATTCTTAAATTTTTTGGGTAAAGTTTGCACACAAACATATAATTAATTTGTGCTCTAAATATTTCTTTAGTTCAAGCAAAATACAATTATCTAAGGTGTTTCTTAAAAAAGTAACACAAAATATGAGATGAGTATTGATGACACAAAAATACTCAATAATAAATAATAATGAAATATGAAATAAATATTGTAAAGTCATAATGAAAATAATCATAATAAATCATGCTAAAATAAGTTTTATAAGTATTAGTTGCATTACTAAATACTTAAGGAAAATTAAAATTAGATTATGTATTATAATTGTCTAAAAAATCATAATTAAAGAACAAACATTCAATATTATTGTCAGAATTGATTTTCTTTTTGAATTAGTATTAATTTGATTTTGATTTAAGTTTTATTATAATTATCAACATCTATGAACTACAATCTTTATTGGATCATTCCGAATTTTAAGTTTTAAAATTGAAATAAAATATTAAAAGATAAAAACTATCAAATAGTATAAGAAATATTTTAAAATGACATCAAAGTAAATATTTTTATGTATAAAATAAAATTTTAAAATCACATATATATAATGTCGGGTTGGTTTGGCCTCAGGTTGTTTTTTTAAGTTAAAACCCATCAACCCAAATATACTCGATTTTTTTTCCAATACCAAACCAAGTCAAGCCAAAGCACTAGTTGAGTTTTTTTCGGTTTGATTTAATTTGCGATCTGATTCGATTTTGTACACCCCTGCCATTAAATATGAGCGGATAAAGCAGATTACCAAAATATGGGCTCATGTTTCTAGCACTAGTCATGTATGGTAGATCGTTGGTGTATCTAAATTTAGTTAGTCAAATAACAATATATTTCTAAAACTATAAATAGTTCAGTAATAAAATTATTAATTTATCTGAAGTTTAAGAGTATTTTCAACACTTCTTTTCATTAAGAAATATAATTGATCAATAAAGTAAAAAAATAACTATTATATGGAAATGGAATCATATATATTCACACTTTGTATAGATCACAAGATGAAATAGATAGCTTTAATTAAGGTTTGTTTTTGTCTTGGACGGCTGTGTTTAACATGTCAAGAAGCTCGTGTAATTCATATTTCAAAAGTATATTAGGTCGCACGAACAAAGAATGTATTGCTTTCTCATTTTACAACCAAATTAAACTTTTAGGTCAAAGTTGTGATGATAATTAATTACACTGCATGCTTGTCTTCAAACCTATTGGAAACCACGTTTGTGGTCTCATAGCTAGCAAAACTATTCGGTTCAATTTATTTGTTCTATTTTTCTTTAGAAATGATACATTTCATTTTTAGCATTCTTAATTTTTAATTTATTTTTTCAAGTGATATTTATAAGATTACAAAATTAAAAATTATTTTTGCACATTTGACAAATTTTTAATTAATTTAAAACAACAAAATTTAATTATTATTATTTTACTTTTGTAAACTGTATGTCAAAGTTGAAATAGGAAAAACAAATAGGAAAAAAGAATGTATTTTGTCCTTTTCCTTAAATTTTAATATATATTACATTTTTTCTTATTTCGCTGGGCCAGACCGCTTTTGGGTATGGCATATAAGATCTATTCTTTTTAAGAAAAATTACGCAGTTAAACAAACTTATAATAGTTAATTATTCATCGTAGTTATAATTTGTTATACTTACAACTAACATTATACACTAATAACGTGGGATGACTTTGAGTTTGTGTAATTAGCCACGTTTTGTATATGCATAATTCGCCAGAACATACAAATAAATATGCTTAATATACAATTATCTAACATATATACATATACATATACAATTCACCTCTCCCACTCTTTGGCCTCTCGCTCTCCTCTCTCCTTCCTCTCCCAACCTCGCTTGCCATATATAGCATATGTATAATATATAATTTTCTAACTGATATACATATACAATTCACTTCTCTCCTACTTTCTCCCCTCTCTAGCTCGCCTCTCTCCCCGCTCTCCCAATATCGCTTACCATATATACAAATACACACACACACATATATATATATATAATTATCTAACCGATATCCATATACAATTCACCTCTCTCTCACTCTTTGCCCGCTCTTGCTCACATCTTTCCTCTCTCTCCCAGTCTCGCTCAACTCTCTCCTCCCTATAACATGTAGCTACGTGTAATTATCAAAATATAGCTATTAGCTATTTTTGAGTGGCTATATGTGAAAGTTCCTGTCACGACTCAAGGTCCCCCCAAGACGTAACAAGGCACGTATAACCCCAAAAGGCTCCATGTAAACCCCTTAGCATACTATAACATAAAGTATTATAATAATAAGAGTAAAAAACCATTTAAGTCCAAATGTCTTTATAAAGGAAAATGAAAGTGTGGACTTGTCTCAATTAGCCATCTATTACAATAGTTCAAATGAAAAGGGACGTAACAATTACAACATGGTTCCAAAATGAAATACTAGAAATGAGACTCAAAGTAAATTTCCATCCTCGAATCATGAATGCTCACTACACCCGAAGAGAATAGTTAAATCCAAGCTTGAACCAATTGATAACTGTCTTAGGAATCAGACCCTACACTTTGACAAAAATATAGAAAATATGGGTTTGTATAAAAATGCATTAAGTATAATAGTCATGCACAAAATTATGAAAACATGCTAAAAAGGACATTTTAGTTGAATGTATGACATTTGCCAGTTAAAACATCATTTTGAAGAAAATGAATGAGCATAAATCATAAGAATATTCATTACAAAAATACTCTTTTCATAAGAGAACCATACCATTTGTACCTTCAAAGTATACTTGTGCAATGATGAATAAAATCCCATAATCCTACCCAAGATAAGTAAAACTTATTAAGTAACCATCATTCATAATTCATGTTCTTGTTCATATTCTTGTCATAGTGGGAATAAGTCCTAACCGATATAGACCAAGTGAGATAAACCAAAATTTGGTGTTGGCCACACCAAAAAAGGGTTGTTAACTTGCCTAAGGTAAGACCATGACTTCTTAGCTTTTAGGTGGATCCACTAGCTAAATGACCTATAGGGCACATCGTTTATGGGATAAGGAGATTGTTACTAGAAATCCCAACCTTGCTTAACAAGGGAGCTTCTATATCATCATGAGATTACTACTATAAACATGGCCTTCTTAACGGGAGTGTCTCTATCTCATATTCAATATCCACTCAGTGCTAAGACTTTATCCCATAGAGTACTTATTAAGTCATTACTTGTTTCACTAGGATAACTCATCAGATCATATGCGTGAGAAAAACCTTTCACCGTCCATGTCTATATATAACTTTAGATTCATTTAAGTGAGAGTAACCTTTTACCGTAGAAATTCTTATCATGTGAGCAAACCTTTCACATTATGTTCATTATGTGTGCACGAGTAACCTTTCGATCAACACAACAAAATCATTATAATCATAGACATTTCACTCTGAAAGTGTTCTATAAGCATATACATAACCCTAATAATTATGCATAATACTCATACTTTGCCCCTCAAGGACCATAGACCACATTCAATCAGCACATCTAGAATTACTACATTAGACATGGATAATAGCATGACTCAATTAATCAATTCACTACATTCACAATTCTACTATATTCTACTTGTATCTAATTTGGGAAATTAGGGGAATTCATGGATTCTTAGAAGATTGAACATAAGACCAAATAAAATCATCAATATATCTATAATTGAACATAATTCAATCATTAAAAACGTATTTGAAAGGAATCCACGAGATTGAAGTCAAACTCTAACTTCTGGGATTTCTAGCTTTGAAATGAAGGGTTTTGGAGGGACTCCGAGGATGAAAACTATCCACGGATGAAGGACTACCATACCTTAGTTCTGATTTTCCAAATAAATTGAGTGAAAAATACTTGTCTTTTCAACCCCTAGCTTCAACTTTCCTCTTCTTCTTCCTTGAGTTCTTATAACACCCCTCATATGACTTAGGTGAAGCTAGATCCTAACATGGTTTTCATGATGGTATAAGGTCCTATATTGGTCTATAATGTGGTATTGAGGCAGTGTCTAGAGATTTAGCTGATTTGGAAGTGAAACATCAAGGGACGACCAAGACGTTCGATGACTAAGTCACCTATGTGCCTTATATGTGGTATGTGCCTAATTGTGTGTTTCATGAGTTAATAAGGTCCTTAAATGACTTATTATAGTGTTTATAGGCAGTGTGTCAATGTTTGGAGGTCAAACGTCCAAGAACGTCCATGACGTTCGAAAGGTTTGCCTTGAAACGACCTTGTGTGTCTTGGCATGTTTCATCGAGTTTTACGTATTCATTTTGGATGAAATTGATGCGGTAGGTCCTAAAATCATATACAAACACATTTTTATTGGAACTTTCGAACAAACATCCCTAAGGACCATCCAAGGGTCCATTAGGAAGGACCCTTCAAAGAGCCAAACATTGTCTTAGACCAGCCCAATCGATGGCCAGTAGGATGGTTGAACCCCGTCGATTGAGGGCGTGGGTTGAGACTTATCCTAGGGATTGAATCTCCCATTTTCCAGTCTCTGAACCCATCGACAGAGGACAGGACGGTCCGTTTGTTGACTGACGCTCCGTCGATGGTCAAATCGTCTGTGAGGCTGTTCCTGTGTGAAGTTCACTGTTAAGTTAGGGGTGAAGTTGTAAATTCACCCTATGTCCAAATAAGAGAATGAGAGGTTACCTAGGGGTATTTTGGGTATTTTAAACATGTTTATAAGACATTAACCACTTAGAAGAATTCATTCTTCAACATCAAAACCCAAAATCCCTTAGAAATTCTCTAGAACTCCATTGGAGCCAAAACTCAAGAAAGGTCTTGGATTGGAGGTTTGAGTGGTGATTCTTCATCGAATTAGACGATTAGCTTTATTGAGGTATGCTTTTGATCCTTGAAACTCTATTCATCAAGGAGCCCAACTTTCAAAGAAGTTTTCTAAAGTTTTCAAAGATAAGTTGTCCAATTTCATGATCTATCCACGGGTTCTTACATTAAAGGTTTTAAAGCATTGTATATTAATTGAATTTTTGTTCATTAGAAGATTTTAACTAAATTAACCTATGAACCCATGTAATTGATGGACCCTAGCTTTTGACTACTTTATGGGTTAAGTGATTTGGACTTACTGCTTATGAATTCTAGTGTAGTTTTCTATGGGCTATTGGTTGATATAATATTAAATTGATATATAGGTTGTCTTATATTGATGAATCTATATTGAATTGACCTAGTTTCATTGAATATCATAGTTTATGTATTGAATTATTGGTTATGGCTATGGGTAAGAGCCTTATGATATTGAATTGGATGATTTAGCTATGGATTGAAGTAGAGAGAATAGATTGGTGGTACGCTGCCCTAATTCTCTTTATTTTATTTTAATTAGACTTCAAGTATGTTGTGATTTGTATGGTCCACTTATGGTGGCGGTGCTATGTGCTTTACTTGCAATTGATGTGGTCTTGTCGGTGTTACTTTATGTATTATGATGATCATGGGCTTGTCGGCATTACTTGAAGTACTATGATAATTTTTATAGTTAATTTATGTGAAGTATGAGCATATCTATCTACATGTGAAGTAATGTGAAAGTATGTGCTCTTTTATGTATGTTAGGAGATCATGTAGACTATGACTATGTGCTTAGGTGTGTAGTCTTAGATGTTGATGTATGATTGTTCCTACTTGACTATACTGAGTCTATGATGGTTACATTGATGATGATATGGTAATGTATAGGATGACTTAAAGATGATAAGGGTCATTTCTAAGTGATTCAAAGAATCATATGTTATATATGATAAAGTAAAGAATGTGTGTATTGTTTTGGTAGACTTGTGTCCCTTACTTGATACATGGATGTACGGTATGTGAATACGAGGTGTCTTGACTAGGTAGTCTTAGTTCACCCTTGTCATGTATGAATGAATGATATGTGAGACTTTAAATGATGTTAAGAAGGTCATGTACTTGAAACATTAAACCTAGTGGTAAGGTTATGAATATTGAAGTCGAGAGCCGTAATGGTATCCTTCATGTAAAGAAATGATGGACTTAGGGTTGATTGGCTGGAATGGCATCATATCATCATTAGGAAAGTCATAATGAGCTATCTTAGTCTGCATTGTGAGGTAGCCCTAGTGAACCTCTTTGGTAGGGTGAATATGATTGGGTTATGAACTAGATATGAAACCCCTTTGTATGAACCTTTAATGTCAATTACTCTATGTAAACAAAGGTTAGCACCGAGTGGTTATGTCATGGGAAGTATCTCTACTTGAGAAGGAGAGTAGAGTACAATGTATCTCTACTTGGGAATGAGACTAGAGTGCATAAAAACCCTTCATATTCCTTAACCATGTGCCTACATGGGATGTGTCCTAGTTCTACCCTTGGCAAGTAGAACACCCTCATCAGAGTAGGTTAGAACTCTGGATTCCATGTTTATCTACTCATAGTCTATGTCAGTTATTGCCTATTCTCATCATGTGGGATACCTACTAGCATTATAGAAGTTCTATAAAGTTTAGGTGGTGATATGAGACGCTATCTAGACATTGCACAATAGGCTTTGAAGGTGTTAGTTAGAGTCCCTAGGTATTCTCCAAGACCATTACTTGAATGTCCTTATGTGATGAGTGAGTCTTAAATGAACTAAGAAATGTAATGATTAAGTTAAGAAAGCATGTTAATTGAATAAGTACTTATCTAGAGTAGTTAAGGGTTGTCTAGTTAGGTGTGGAGGGGGCATAGGAATGGTCTATCTTACCTAGATAAGTCTTAAGAATGACTCTAGTTAGGGAAGATGATTGATTATGTGGACATGATCTAAGCCTTAGGATCGTAACATCATTCAAGTGAAGTGAAGTATGTCCTCATTTAACTCGAGGGCATACATGTCTTTTATGTCTCTTATTAAAGTATTGTAATAGACTAAGTATTTCTATATTCGTGTTGTATGGGTCGTGTCCCAAAGTATTCTTGTGTCTAAGATTTGATGAAACGAGACTTAGCATTTCCTATAAGTTTTATATGAAAGATATTGTTAAAGACTTATAGAATGTTTATGAAAAGTTTTAATTCCGCACTACTTTTCATATGTTTATATGCGATGAACGATACGAAAGGGTTTGCACAAAACCTCAGAGAGGTCAAAGAGTGTCATATCTTCTAGGGTGTGGTCTCAGGATGTGACAATTCTAGTGGGAGAAATTTTGGGAGAGGAGATAACTTTTGGAAATATTTGGGTGTTTGGAAACTATGAATTAACTTGGGTGAATTAAAATTAAAAATAACCTATATAGTGCCCTAAACTTACCTAAAATGACTCCAGTTCAATTGGACTTAAACATGAAATCCCCAAAATAACCCTCACATAAAGTGAGTTCCTCAAGTTCCACGAGTGGCTCCACGAGTCGTGGTCCCCTTCATGGACTTAAGGCAGTGGCCAAGGTAAATTGTGCCTTTAGATCACACGCCCAAGGCAATTTCATGAAGGGTTCCACGAGCCGTGTCCAAGACCATGAGCCATGGTCCCTCTTGTGGATGTTGAGGCAATGGCTAGGACAAGCCACCCTCAATGTCCATCCCACTAAGGTAAGTTCAAGACCACTCCTACGAGCAATTTAAGTCTTCACGAGCCGTGAAGTGGCTCGTGTGGAGGGGTCACTTTTGAGGCAACTTAAAGAGGCTAATGCCTCTACCTTCACGAGTAGAACCACAACTCATGGTGTCTACTATGGGTCGTGAAGACCCTCATGGTCTTGGTGGTCATTGCCTTGACCAAAATGGGTAGCCTTGGCCCCTTGCCAATTTACCTTGGTCCTTGACAATCTCCCTTGACGTTAACCTTCACGTTTTAGCTCTAGTTTAGCCTACTAATTTCCAAAATTTTAAATTATCTCTCCCTTGGGAACATTCATCCTCGAATGACGACCTATACACCTAACTGAATTAATAACTCAAAACTAGCTGCCCAACATGCATGAAACATCAAAATAATGCACAACTGAAAAGGGGGAAACTTCAACTCCATCTAAACATAGCCAATGTAACACAAGGGAGTGGGAACTACATCTAACAACCTATTATGCATGAAATTCAATATTTCACATATTCATCAGAGGAACTACCCTCTTCAACTAAAATCATGCTCAACACAAAGCATCCTAAAACATGTTCATCAACTCATCTCATGAAGTGAAATATGCAACTCATACTAAATGCACAACAACATGAGGAACATAAATCACGAAACACATCGTCTTACTAAATATGAATTTCATCAAGAACATACATAACATAAGAAAATCATGGAAACCACATGATTCACACATGACCTCTAAAACAAGGAAACTCTAGAGAAACTACTTACTTCAAGCTTGTATAGGATTAAAGGAAATAAATGAGGGTATCAGAACTCCATTTCAGCATCGGCCTCCCAAGTAAAACTCTCGACTAGATGATTCCTCCATAAAACCTTAACGGAAGTTATTTCCTTGTTTTCAATCTCTTGACTTGTTGGTCTAGGATTTCTACCGAACTTCTTTATATAAAAGACTTTCCTCAACTCCCAACCCTTATAGGGGAATAATGGACATCAGATCTCCTACACACTTTTTAAGCATATAAATATGAAATAGTGGGTGAACCGGGGCCAACTCATTTGGAAAATCCAACTCATAGGCAACTTTGCCAATATGCTTCAAAATTTGATATGGGCCTACATATCGGGGACTAAGTTTCTCTTTCTTGCCAAACCTCATAACACCCTTCATGAGGGAGAATCTCAAATAGACTCAATCATTAACTTCAAATTCTAGGTCCCTTCTCCTCACATCTACATAAGACTTTTGCCGACTTTGGGCCATTCTCAACCTCTCTCTAATGAGTCAAACTTTCTCAATAGCTTCATAAACCAATTCATGACCAATAATAGCAATATCACCTACCTCAAACCGACCAACCGTAGACTTACATCTCTTACCATACAAAGGCTTCAAAAGGATCCAACCGATACTTGAGTGATGACTATTAATGTAGGCCTACTAATGGAAAGTGGTCATCCCAATTACTTTTGAAATCTAAAACACACGCCCACAACATTTTATCTAAAGTTTGAATAGTGCGTTCCACTTGACCATCTGTTTGAGGGTGAAATGTCGTGTTAAGTTAAACTTTAGTACCAAGCCCTTTTTGGAATGACCTCCAAAAGTGTGAAGTAAATTGAGTATCCCGATTTGAAATAATGGATAAAGGAACCCCATGTAACTTTACTATCTCTCTTATATACAATTTAGCATACATAGACTTCTCATTTATCTATGTATGAAGTTTACTTAGAATTATCATTTAACAACATAGTCGAATATTGTCTCACACATAACCATCTATTAGAGAATTACAAAGTTTGGGACATAGCCCTTACACTATTACAATATGTCCCATATAGGACTTACAACAAAGTCTCAAAAGATAAGAAATGAACATTGCCTTAGACATCGTCAAATAGTAAAACTAGAATTGTGGCATCATCCTCGGACTTGAGGACTTACCAAAAACTTAGGAACTATACAAATATTTCTTGAAAATAGTCTTGAAGCTCTTTAATGGCCTGAACCAACATATTTGTAGAAATAGAAAGAATACGGGTTAGTACAAACCATATGTACCAAGTACAGAAACATATGCAATTAAACCCATTTGAAGACATGCATAAAGGGATATTTTATTTAAAACAAGCTAAGTCACTTTGAAAGCCTTTATGCACACACAAGAACATAGACAAGTCAATAATCACAACATCATTAACACATGTTCATTTCCATATACAAGAATAACATCAACAAAAAGCCATATCAACATTTCATGTTCTAGAGTACATATCAGCAAAGAATACAAGACCCTTACCTATAATCTTAGCCCAAGCCTACAAGTTCAATGCTTATGTGAATCTCCATAACCCCACATAAACCAAGTAAACTATTAAAGAGACCATAAGCAATGTTGTACTTTATATAACATCATATCATGTGTATTCATCATTATACATTGCAATTTAGACCAATATCATGTTCATCAAATGAAACCAACATCATATAAGGGCAACATTATATATGACCAACATCATGCATTTCATTCATAACATAAGTGCATAAGAACTCTTCCTAGGAGTCCCCTCAAGGTCAACTTGTGCAATGCATAGGTAAAACCCCATACCCTTACCTACACTAAGTAGAACTCCTTATGTAACCCTAGTTAGTATTCATCTTATTATTTTTATTCATTCATTTTAATTTCGGGAACATTCGCCATAACCAACAATAGACCATGAGAGCCAAAAAAGAATTCGATGTCATGAAACCCTATACCGAAAAAAGGTTCTCTACTTGCCAAGGTAGAACCATACATGAACATAGCATTCTAGGTGGATTTAATAGCTATTATTCCTATGGGGGAACATTGGAGGATTCATCCTAGTGAAGTCCCTCAAGCGAGAAGCCATGGTACTAGCATTTTGGTTCACACGGGGTCCAACTTCTCGGTTTGCATATATCGCCATAGCTTGAGTAGCTACATCTTGAGATTGAGTAGTCAACGCTTGATCCAAGTTGATGAAAGTTTTCCTTATCTCTCCATTCGTCATAGACAGAGGATTGACCGAAGCTTGGTCACCTTGAGGAGCTTGCTCTTGAATAGGGTCTTGGTTGTCTAGGGGAGGAACTCCCATATTAGCAATCTCCTCTTCAAATTTTCTTGCGGATACCCTTCTAGTAGTCATAGCCTATAACCACAAAGAGTTAGATGAAAAGGACAATAGAGTTAAGACTCTTGAGGTACGACATAGGAATACCAAAAAGATGAGAATTTCTAAGGCATCACATAGTCTCTCATTGATAAGTATGGCGCGTTTCACAATTATGAACAAGAATCTACGTAGACGTGGTGTTGTAAGACACCATTTCTAAGATTTTTCAACCTCATGCTCTGATACCAACTTTGTCACGATAGGGGAGCACCCCCTAGATGTAACCGGCGTCTTCATCCTCGAAAAGGCCTTAAACTAGCCCTTAGCATACATTATTGCATATCATAGGTATAGAAAATGCAGAAAATTTAAATACTTTACATATGAAGTATACATAGACTTCTCATTTATCCATATGTGAAGTTTACTTAGACTTCTCATTTAACAACATAGTCTAATATTGTCTAGCACATAACTATATATTAGAGAATAACAAAGTTTGGGGCATAGCCTTTACACTATTACAATATGTCCCATATAGGACTTACAACAAAATCTCAAAAGATAAGAAATGAACATGGCCTTAGATATAGTCAAATAGTAAATCTAGAATAGTGGCATCATTCTCGGACTTGAGGACTCATCAAAAGCTTCAAAACTATCCAAGTCTTCCTTGAATATGGCCTTGAAGCTCTTCAATGGCCTGAACCAACATATTTGTAGAAATAGAAAGAATATGGCTTATACAAACCATATGTACTAAGTATGCAAACATATACAATTAAACCCATTTGAAGACATGCATAAAGGTACATTTTCTTTAAACATGCTAAGTCACTTTGAAAGCCTTTATTCACTCACAAGAACAAACACAAATCAGTAATCACAACATCATTAAGACATGTTCATATCTATATACATAAATAACATCATCATAAAGCCATATCAATATTTCATGTTCTAGAGTTCATATCATCAAAGCATACAAGACCCTTACATAAAATCTCGACCCAAGCCTACAAGTGCAATGCTCATGTGAAGCCCCATAACCCCACATAAACAAAATAAACTAGTAAATAGACCATAAGCAATGCATATACTTCATATAACATCATATCATGTGTACTCATCATTATACATAACAATTTAGATTAATATCATGTTCATCAAATGAAACCAACATCATATAAGGGCAAATTATATAGGACCAACATCATGCATTTCATTCATAATATAAATACAAAAGAACTCCTCCTAGGATTCTCTTCAAGGTCAATTTGTGAAATGCATAGGTAAAGCCCCATACCCTTACCTACACTAAGTAAAAACCCCTTAAGTCACCCTAGTTAGCGTTTATCTTATTACTTTCATTCATTCATTTTACTTTCGGGAACATTCGCCATAAACGACCATAGACCATGTGAGCTAAACATGGAATCCGGTGTCATGAAATCCCACACCGAAAAAAGGTGCTTTACTTGCCAAGGTAGAACCAATACATGAACATAACATTCTAGGTGGATCCACTAGCTAGTCTTCCTATGGGGGCACATAGTTAAGGAACTATGAGATTAGTATTGGAAACCCTCCTTATGCACATTTATATTGTAGTCTCCATCTCATGAGAACAATAGTGAACCTACCTTCCCTCTCATATCTAGTTCGCTCGGTGCTAAGCTAAAGTTCCTATTTGAAATGTCTTTAAGCCATCCTTAACATTAGTTTATAATATAGGACTTAGGGACTAACCCCTTGTATAATCATGATCATATCTCTTAGGTTTATAATGAGAACTTCCTTTCATCACAACCCAACATTAGTGAGATCATAACATCATAGTCATAATAATAAGGCACATAAGAATCACATTCAACCTTTCATGATCATACCCCTATCATGATCTTGTTGGGTTTTATTTGCCCTAAATTTCTTACCATAAATAGATTTTCCTTGTAGGAAAAGGTTTTGGATTGACTAATCCTTTTCTTGTAGGAAAAAGGTTTAGGACTCTATAAATAGAGGCATGTTCCTTCTAACTTAATCAGCATTCACAATGTAGTTTTAAGGACTTTGAGAGTTTTGGTTAGAGGGAGAATTTATGGGTCACAAGCTTGATACATTATCACTTGTGTGAACCTCCCATGTATTCTGAGTGATTTGGTTGAGGTTGTTTCCCTCTGTATTTTGTACTCTCGTATTTATAGTGGATTGCTCATCTTCTTTGTGGACGTAGGTCGATTGACCGAACCACGTTAAACCTTTGTGTCTTTTGGTATATTTCTCGTTGTCTTCTTACTCATGGTCTTTTGAGGTTTGCTTTGCTAGCTTCCGCGTTACACCTTCTTATTTTCGGTCCTAACAAGTGGTATCAGAGCCAGATTCAATGATGGAGTCAGGTTCAGTGGTTCGATAATCGATGATTGAACCAGGTTAGAAAGATGTGTTCATCTTGGCGGTGTAGTTCTAGCAGTAACCTTTTTGACAGTAATGAAGATTTTGTTGGAGAAATTGTTTCAGAGAGATTCTTTGTGTTGAGACATAAATTTTACAAAGGAGGTTATGGAGAGGAGAAGCAAGTTGTTGAGGATTAAGTGAAGAAGGTGGACAAATTTATTTTGTCAGAAATTCAGGCCAAGGGGGAGATTTGTTGGGTTTTATTTGCCCTGATTTCTTACCATAAATAGGTTTTCCTCTTAGGAAAAAGTTTTGAATTGACTAATCCTTTTTTGGTAGGAAAAGGTTTAGGATTCTATAAATAGAGGCATATTCCTTCTAACTTAATTAGCATTCACAATGTAGTTTTAAAGGCTTTGAGAGTTTTGGTTAGAGGGAGAATCTGTGGATCACAAGTTGGATATGTTATCACTTGTGTGAACCTCCCATGTATTCCGAGTGATTTGGTTGAGGATATTTCCCTCTGTATTTTGTACTCTCATATTTATAGTGGATTGCCCATCTACTTTGTGGACGTAGGTCGATTGACCGAACCACGTTAAACCTTTGTGTCTTTTGGAATATTTCTCATTGTCTTCTTACTCGTGGTCTTTTGAGGTTTGCTTTGCTAGCTTCCGCATTTACACCTGCTTATTTTCGGTCCTAACAAGTGGTATCAAAGCCAGATTCAATGATGGAGTCAGGTTCAGTGGTTCGATAATCGATGATTGAACCAGGTTAGAAAGATGTGTTCATCTTGGCGGTGTAGTTCTAGCAGTAACCTTTTTTGACAGTAATGAAGATTTTGTTGGAGAAATTGTTTCAGAGAGATTCTTTGTGTTGAGACATAAATTTTGCAAAGGAGATTATGGAGAGGAGAAGCAAATTGTTGAAGATTAAGTCAAGAAGGTGGACAAATTTATTTTGTCAGAATTCAGGCCAAGGGGGAGATTTGTTGGGTTTTATTTGCCCTAAATTTCTTACCATAAATAGGTTTTCCTTGTAGGAAAAGGTTTTGGATTGACTAATCCTTTTCTTGTAGGAAAAGGTTTAGGACTTTATAAATAGAGGCATGTTCCTTCTAACTTAATCAGCATTCACAATGTAGTTTTAAGGACTTTGAGAGTTTTGGTTAGGGGGAGAATTTATGGGTCACAAGCTTGATAAGTTATCACTTGTGTGAACCTCCCATGTATTCCGAGTGATTTGGTTGAGGTTGTTTCCCTCTGTATTTTGTACTCTCATATTTATAGTGGATTGCTCATCTCCTTTGTGGACGTAGGTCGATTGACCGAACCACATTAAACCTTTGTGTCTTTTGGTATATTTCTCGTTGTCTTACTCGTGGTCTTTTGAGGTTTGCTTTGCTAGCTTCCGCATATACACCTGCTTATTTTCGGTCCTAACAGATCTCACAATCAACAATATTCATAACATGCTATCATATTCATCATATCATACTCCTCATATTCTATTCACATATTCATACTTCAATCGAACATCATCATCAAGAATAGACTAACATAATCGAAGTAAAGTATTCATGATCTTGAAAGTCTTACCAATGGTCTACAAGAATCTCATCCAAGATCTTACCCTCAATGCAATGATCCTAAACTAAAAATTCAATCACCATCATCATATAATAGTAAACTATACAAGAATACATTCAATTATATCTTCCTCAATCATAAACCAACCTAGAACACAAGTTAGGGTCAGGAGAAGAAGAGAATTTATGGGTCTTTGTAGAGATTTAGGGGATACATCAATACACACATAAATATGCATAATTCATCAACAATAATTGAATTTAGACCACACAATTTCATCTAGACAGAAGACCCACGAAATTGGATGAAAATAAGGTTTTTGAAAAACTTTGAAATCCAAATTTTGAAGAACCTCTTGCGGAAAGGGATCTCAAGAGTAAATAGCTTCTATACCTTGATAATCATTGAATAATGATGGAGGAACGTCCTGATCTTGAAGCCCTAGAGAAAACTTGGTCTTCTTCTTCAATGGGGATCTATGGAGTAGTGAGAGAAACTAGAGAGAAGTGAGAGTGATTTTGGTTTCAATTGGGGGGTAATAATGACTTGAAAAACTAACCAAAAATCAATATATAGTCATCCCAAAAATTACCTAAAGGACCCTCACTTAGTTGAGTCTTTTTATGAAGTCAATTTGACTTAAAAACGATGTGATCAAATATGGGATATGGTTGTGCGTCGCGGGGGCACCTCCAAATCTTTTTTCTGGAATCCAGTTTGAAGCAGTGAGCCTCGTGAAGGCCCTGCGTCGTGAGACACTTTTTTCCTTCCAAGTGTTAGTTGTGCGACGCGTGATGACCCTCACATCTTGGTTGTTAGCACGTTGCTTTGACAGCCTCCTTGACAATGTTTTAGTCCTCCTCAAAGACCCTTTAGGTGATCCCTGAGGAGTCGTAAATGAATGTTTTGACCATACAAATATTATTTTACCTATTTAAAGTATTTACATGTTTTAGACTTCATACGACACTCACAAACCTTCACAAAATATATGAACGTCAACTAGTTCAATTTCGCTAGTTTTCGGACGTCAACGTCTTTCTTTGACGTTTAGGATCTAATACTTCTAAATCAAATTTATTACATTAATCTCGGTCTGAAAACATCATTTTAACCATTATTTAATAGTTGAGTCTCTAGTCTAGTTCATAAGACTTCCTGGGTGTTACAAAGACCGTGAGAACCATAGATGGTAGCAGGCTGATTGTGTGACTTATATTGTCTAGGTGTACATTTAAGTTCGATAGTTCAAAGATATTCGAGTTCATCCAATATAAGTTCACTACGAAAAGTTCAAAGGAAAACCCACTTATCCTGATGTAGCTACTCTTTGATTGTACTCACACACTACTACGTGTATGTTTATCTTTCGTGTTATATCCACTTCCATTCATGTGAGAGATTGTTGGATTTAATTTAATGTATAATGTGTGTGAGTGGATAATGGTACATAGACTAAAGATTGGTGAATTAAAAATGTGAAAGTGTTGCAAGTATGAATGGAGTTAATCCATTCATGAGTACTCATGAAAGATGAATGCAAACTTTCATATTTTCATGCAATCTTTCGTATTTTTAGACTACCTTTTCATATATCATGCATGAATCATTGTGCTTATCTATGTACTATAAATATTTGAATTTTTCTCAGATATTGGTACAAGTTTTGACACAAGTTTTTTTGAAACAAGTTTACATGAAGAAAAACATTACATAGTAAGAAAAAAAAATTTATTTTCAAAAGCTTCAAGCGTGATCACAAGCCATTGAGAGGTTTGCTGAACAACAAATTTGAAGTACCACTATTTGTTTGTCGTGAGTCATTTTATTATGGGATCACTATTTATTTGTCGTAAGTCATTTTATTCTTGGAGGATATATTCCATAACCTCGGATATTTGAGGGGAATAATTTCCTTAAGAAAACTCTGTGAATTCAGAGGACTTGATTCTTCTTTCATTCATTTTGTTGATTATATGATTGTTTTTCCCAAAATTTATTTAACTTCATATTGTATATTTCATTATTTATATGAAATTTGGTTGAAGTTATTTTGTTGAAAAAATAGATTTTGAACTACAAAAACTTAACAACAATTACTTAACTTCTCATATTTTTATATAAGTTTTTTAGATAAGTTTTTGAAACTAGTTTACAAGAAAAAAAAATACATAGTAAGAAAAATATTTCTGTTTTTCCAAAAAATTTCAAGTGTGATTACAAGTCATTGAGTGGTTCACTGGACAACAAATTTGAAGTATCACTATTTATTAGTCGTGAGTCATTTTTATCCGAAAAAAATTATATTTCATAACCTCAAGTACTTGAGGGGAATAATTTCCTTAAGAAACTCTGAATTCAAAATACTTGCCTTTTCTTCCTTTAATCTTGTAGATTATATGATTTTTGTTTCCAAAATTTATTTAACTTCATATTGTATATTTCATTACTTGTATGAAATTTGTTTGAAGTTATTTTGTTAGAAAATTGACCTCCTTTGACAATAAAAATAGAAAAATTATCCCAAATCGTAGATGTTTCTCTATCAATATTTTCAAGTGTGTAAAGTGTTGAAGGAATTATTTTTTGAAGTTACTTGATTTGTTGGTTTGGTGTGGTTCGTGATTAGATTCCGTTCACCCTACATATATGCTTGTGTTTAATTTCTTGAAGTGTTATCAAATTTGAACCAAAAATCTCTCATATTTGAGATATGAACTTCTCGTAATATATTCAAATTTTGAAAACATCATTCATGAATCTGTAATTTGAACTTAACCTTCAAATTGTCATTTTGGAGAAAAAAAAACTTAACCTTCAAAGCTTTCTTCGATGGCTTATAATGAAATTTCGTAAATCAAACTCAAGCTATTATAGCTGCGAAATATAATTTGATTAAATTATAGTTATTTTTATTTGTTAAATAAATACCAAATTAAAGTTAAAAAAATGATGTGACCATGCAACAAAAAGAGAAAAGCAAAGAAAAAACGAAAGGAAAATACGAGCAACCAATGAAAATGAGGCAGAAGATGAGGCTTTCGACGGTTATTTGGAGATTGTTGTGACGTTTGGCTCGTTTGCTTTAAATATCCTTCATTTCCCCCCCGGCATATGCTTCCCGAATCTCCCCTTATCCCCTTCCCACTTTTCCCTTTACAAATTTCAAAATCTCGCTGAACTGCTTACTCTCTATCCCTCTCTAATGGCGTCGTCGACGCCTGTGCTTCAGCAGCACAACAACCTTCTTTTCACTTTCACCTCTAAATATACCAATTCACTCTTCCTCTTCAACTCTTCTCTTAAGTACTATGTAACGAAGCCTCTAACCTCTCCATCTTCCTCTTCTCTGTTTTCATCGCCATTACAATACTCCCGTCCTTTAGTTCGACTCACGCGCGTTACCACCGCGCCTGTAGAGTACGTTCCACCAGCACCTGACTTTGATTTCCACAAAGAAATCGCTAGGTTAAAAGATTTGAGATCGAAGCTTGATAGTTGTACTAATTTGAAGGACAGAAGCAGAGTGATTGACTCTGATAGTCGTGTAAATTCCTTTTTTTATTCGCATAAGAATACGTTTTCTAGGGTTTTGGACACTTTGCATTTGGATAAGTATGAAGTTTTTTTGCTTAAATGCGTCGTTGCTGCCGGGCAACAGCATGTTTTTGGTGATGTTTGTACTGAGTATGATGCCACAACAAGTTCACTGAAGAGTGCATTCTATGCTTTGGCGGAGATGATTGACAATTGGGATGTAAATGAAGGTATTCGTCGCCGTGGTGTTAATGGTTATGCCCTTGGAATGGAAGAGTTTGAGGCATTGAGGTCAATGTTGAAAATTATTGCTGAGGTTGAGCGGTTTTATGATTGCATTGGAGGAATAATAGGGTTAGTTCTCTATGTTTCACTCCCATTCGACTTAATTTCTTCTGTTACTTTATAATTTCAACAAGCTGAACCTTCGAAGCTGGCATACAAGTTTGTATCCAGACTTTTGAGATCCTTCACTAGAGTATAATATGTAAGTGCCTGAACAGTGACACTAAGTACAATGAAAGCAAACAACAAGTTTGCATTTTCCTAGTGAGTAAGGGCGTTATAAACTAAAATTCGATGTTATAATTTGAAGCTCGTCAATAAAACCTTGTGTTTTAAGAATTTAAAACCTTAAATAGTTCCTGGTGGGGGTAGACGTGCAAGCTGACCCGGACACCACCCTCATTTAAGAATTTAAAACCTTATTATCTATTGTAATGCAACTGGAAAGATAGTACTTATTGTTAATGAGCATATGGAAAACATTTATGACCAAACTTGCCTAATAGTTTTGCAGAATTTAATGTAATATAATCAAACACGGTTGTTGTCCAATTCAGTTTTTTCCGAAGTGCTTCAATAATATAATGGAAGAAGAACACCAAGTGTTCAAAAGTAAATTCCTTTTACTAGGTGGTTCAGTTTCTGATTTTTGTGGACAAACTTGAGATAACACCAAGTGTTCAAAAGTAAATTCCTATTACTAGGTGGTTCAGTTACTGATTTTTGTGGAAAAACTTGAGATAACACTGAGTGTTTAAAAGTAAATTCCTTTTCTAGGTGGTTTAGTTACTGTTTCTTGTGGACAAACTTGAGATAACAAGTGTTCAAAAGTAAATTCCTTTTCTAGGTGGTTCAGCTACTGATTTTTATGGACAAACTTGAGATAGCATAAATTGAATAAGGTTACTTAAGTACCTCCAACTTTCTGGAGCGCGAAGAATTTAGTGTTTATTTTTGAAAGTAAATGTTAGTTTCCTTATGCTATATTCGCTTCATCTCATTTGATATTTACTGAGCTGTCATACTCTGATATGTCTACTTAAGTACCTCCAACTTTTTGGATATGCAGGGTTGAGTGTTCCTTTTACCCGTAAATGTTAGTTTCCTTATGCTTTATCCCCTTCATTATATGTAATATTTGCTGAGCCTTCATACTCTGATATTTTTTGCCAAGAAGAAGCTGTTAGTATTCAACTTTATGAGTTCTCCTTTAAGCTTTGTACACGAGAATCTTTGGAAAATCAGAAAAAATGATTTTCTGCTATTTTGTTTCAAAAATAATTGTTATCAAACCTTCTCCATCGTTGATCTATTTATTGATATATCCAGAGCTTTTCAAGCCACTCATGACAATGAAATACAAAGTTCTTGCTGCAGGTATCAAATCATGGTCCTTGAGCTTCTTGCTCAGTCAACTTTTGAACGACCATGTTTGTCCCATAACTCAAATAGTTCTCTCAAGCGTGACATAACAGGAATTCATCCTCCAAATGTGCTTGATCTTTCTCAGGATTTAGAATATGCATCTCAAGCAGCTATGTGGGGAATCGAAGTTAGTCAATGCTATATTTTATAGATGTCAATGCATGTAAATTGGTATTTATCTACTCACTGTTTAACTCTTTTGAAGGGTTTGCCAAACATGGGTGAAATTTATCCTCTTGGTGGCTCGGCAGATAGGCTGGGTTTGGTTGACTCAAACTCAGGTGAATGTCTTCCAGCTGCAATGCTTCCATACTGTGGGCGTACTCTATTAGAAGGTCTTATAAGAGATCTTCAGGTAATAGAAGTACCCTTATCAAGTGATTTGTTTCTGCATTCATGGTGTTCTAAACCAATTCACAACAAAGATGATGATATCCTTTAACTACTGTAAGGCTAGGGAGTACCTGTATTTCAAGTTATACGGAAAACAATGCATCACTCCAGTTGCAATCATGACAAGTGCAGCAAAAAGCAATCATGAGCATGTCACCACACTCTGTGAGGAACTCTGCTGGTTCGGAAGGGGAAGATCAAAGTTCAAACTTTTCGAGCAGGTAAAAATTTGAATGATGTCCGTTACTATGACTCCATGATTTGATGTGCGTTCTTATATATATTATTACATAATCTGTTCATTTGGTGATTTAACTTGTCAATTGCTAGCCTCTTGTTCCAGCTGTTAGTGCAGAAGATGGGCAGTGGTTGGCTGGTAGAGCATTCAAACCTGTATGCAAGCCAGGTGGTCATGGGGTGATCTGGAAACTTGCTTATAGTGAAGGTGTTTTCCAGTGGTTTCACGATCACGGAAGACGAGGTGCAACCGTGCGACAAGTCAGGTTAACTTCAAATTTTTAACTGTGTTCTAAAATAATTACTAATTAGAATAAAAAGAGATATTGTGGTATAATCTATGTCTTGAATATGGTTGACATTCTTGACTATGCAGTAATGTTGTGGCAGCGACAGATGTGACTCTTTTGGCTTTAGCTGGAATTGGTTTGCGTCAAGGAAAGGTATGGAATTATACCATGTCAGTTATTTTAAAAATCATGCAGTCTGGACAGTAGATAATTAAAGTATTGGATTTGACTGCAATCTATTTTTTGATATTCCTGGATCACCCAATTTCGACAGTCGGGAGAAGATCAAATAGGACTTGCTGATTAGGCAAATATGAATTAATTTAGTTCATGATATTAGTGCCGCCCTGGGAAAAATCAATATTTAGCAGGAACAGTTTATGGAACACAAGATATGTTTATTAAGTAACTTGCTCTGCTTGGAGAAGCCAGGACGAGTATATTTTGGCCTAGCCATGTTGACCTTATGCCTTATTTCTTTCTTGGTCTAGACTGGAATCTTACTGTTATTTACTTATTATATTTGTGGTCATATGCAAAATTTTCAGAAACTGGGCTTTGCTTCGTGTAAGCGAAATGCTGGTGCTACTGAAGGCATAAATGTTCTAATTGAGAAGAAGAATCTTGAGGGGAAATGGACTTGTGGTATATCCTGCATAGAATATACTGAGTTTGACAAGTTTGGGATGACAGATAATCCCCTTTCTTCTTACAGGTACTCTATGTCATTTCTTATTCAAATTCGAATGATTCCTTTAATTGGATCCTTTGGTCAGCTTATTGTCCATTTACGTGTTTTAAAATGATGACATCAAAAAATGTATCACAACGTGTTTCTGCTTGTGACAATAGCTTTAGCATTCTGATGACCTTGTATGTAGTCTTTTGAGAGTACCAGCTGACACTAGGAATTTCCTACTACAAATTGATGCTGTCATTTGTAGCTTCTGGAATCAACTTCTCTAAATAGCTTTTAATTGTTGATGCTATAAATTTCCCTGAACCTGACATTATGGTCCATGATCTGAGGTTGGTAATGCATGTACACAATAAGTATGAAGACCTTTTGGCAATCAAGTATAGTCAAACAGAATCCAATTCTGATGCAAAAATTTAAATGACGGTGTGCCTAAAAATGAACTCATGCTCTCAGTTGCTTTTCTGGAAGTGTAGAAACTAATTGTATGTTGATGATATTAAACTTGAAGATTTATTACTGCATTAAGACGCCTATTGCATGTGTGGAGGACTTGTCACTATGGTAGTTCATTCTCTTGATGTCCATTGGATTGATTCTAAGGCTCCTGTGGTGCATAAGAGTGAAGACTAACCTTTCGTCTGTCTAGATGAAATGTATTATCCTTTTGGATTAACCTTTCCAACCTTCCATTCCCAGTGTTGTTGCCTCACTTTTTAGTTGATGTGTACATGATATTCCCTCCATTTCAATTTATGTGGCAGTGTTTGATTGGACAAAGAGTTTAAAAAAGACTTGCTTGTAGTTTTAAATATGCTATTAAGGGTAAAATGCGAAGTGTAAAGTTGAAACGTTTCCAATAATAAAAAGATGTCCTCTTATTTGAACGCACTAATAAGGGAATAGTGCCACATTAAATGGAACTGGGGCAGTACTGTATAAGGTGTAAAGCTGGCCTCTTTGTTTGTAACTATAAGCACAGTTTTATCATTACTTTTTCATCCTTCTCTCCAACTATATATGGTCATGATGATCTTATTATAATTACTCTTAACACTGTAGAAAATTCTTATCCTGTATCTTCGTCCTTTGTTAAGTTTACAGGACGAATTTCCTGCCAATACAAACATTTTATATGTTGATTTGCCCTCTGCTGAGCTTGTTGCTTCAAGTAATGATGAGACTAGTTTGCCTGGAATGGTGCTTAATGTGAAAAAGGAAATCACATTTGTGGACCAATTTGGAAGCAAGCATAGGTAAGATATACATCTTCTGGGTGTGTACTACTCTTAAGGCCTCTTTGTCTTTATTGATTGGGACATGTGCTGATTGTCAAATTTATTGCTGATAGATTCCATGAATACAAAAAATGCATTGAACACCAGAGATGAAAGTATCTTGGTTTGTTATAACTTCCAGCTCACCTGCATTCTGTTTTTCACTTAGAATTTATTGACCATAGATTAAAAATGCTTCCTGCATGAAATAATTCCAGCTCATCCACATTCTTTACTTTCTTTAACTCCGTGCCAAATCAAAACAAATTGAAACAAAGGAGTTATTTCTTTTCTTTTACACCTTTGCACAATATCTATTTTTCCCCATTAATCTTGCAATACCTTGGTCAGAATTTTGTACAATTCTTATGTAAAAATGCGGCACTTAAAGCAATCAATATTTTAATGAAAATTGGAAGACGTGAGGATTCTAGTTATCCTCGCAATAAAGCTAGTGTCAGATGCATGTTACACTATATTAAAAAAAATAGTTTCTTGCGAAATATCTGAGGAAAAGTTGGTATATTTAATTTTGTTTGACTAATAACTTGGCCGTATGCTGCTCCTTGTGATTTTCTGGTCTAGCACCATGTTCTGAACTGCTGGACTTCAAAAAAGATGATTGTGTCATATATAACACTTCCTATAGTTTATTCTTGATGGGATATCACATGTGCCTTGGGTATACATCAGCTGTAAAGACAAGGTTTGTCTCTGGTAGTTTACAGTTGGTTTGTGCCACCACTTCCTTTTGAAAGAATAGGGAGTTGTAAAGTCTCTATGTAGTTCTCTTGTAATTTAACAATAGTAATTCTCTTCTGCAACGTCAGTTTGCTCTCATGAATATATATAGCTCCTCTAGTTAACTTTAAATTGTTATAGTGCCGTGTCAAATCATTATCTTTCTGTTTGAAGTTTTAGGATCAAGACAAACTGCCATCGCTGTCACTCTTCCCAAAAAATGAAAATTGAAGCATAGCTCAAAAAACAATCAAGAATTTTGAGGATGACTAGAAGTTGTTTAAAGGTTTAGACATCTACTTCAAAAACACTTAAAAAACTGGTATTTTGAACTAAAAAGAAAATTTCAAATGACTGCACTGTTTAAAGCACTCAAGGAAATGGCTGAAATGGTTCCTCAAGATACATTGCCTAATCTATGGCCGACTATCAGTTATAGTGGTTCTATCCATGGATCCATGGTTCCGAAAGAAGTATCTACTTAGCTTTCTTTCTTGGATGTAGTTACCTTTATTAACTTTTGACTGTGTGAAGTTCTTATCCTTGCGTTTGGAAGTTTTCCCATTGTATCATCAATTGTTTCCTGCAGTAGCTTCATATTTGACCGAGTTCTCAGTTCATTAACAATAATTCAGATATGGCAATTCTTTACTAAGCAAGCATATTACTTTCTATTCCAGTGTCCGAGGTGGCCGTCTTGAATGCACAATGCAAAACCTTGCTGACAACTTTTTCAATACATGCTCATCTCAATGTTATGATGGTGTTGAAGGTCTAACACGGCTATCTTGAGTGAAGTTTATTTTAGCATTTATCATAACCTGGATTGATGCAGTTTTGAATGAGCTAATGTTGCTTATATTGCAGATGAACTGGATACTTTTATTGTATACAATGAAAGAAAGAAGGTGACATCATCTGCCAAGAAGAAACGTAGACAGGGTGACACGTCGCTTCACCAGGTTATACATAATATAGTAGCTTCTTTGAGTAATCCGGAACGTGCAGCATGTTTTCCCTGATAAGCAAATTCTTGACCTAAAACAATAAACAACAGTGTCCCTTTTCTAATAGTTAAAGTCTTTTTTTACCACAATTGAAATGTGATATACACGGTAAGCTTGTAGATGTAATGATCACACAGTCTAACAATGTAGAGCAGGCAGAGGTCATGAGTTCAAGTTTGCTGCCATGCAACAACTGAAGTATCTTCACATATTTGGTCCAAGTAACATATATAAATAAGCTGACAAAATTAACCGCACACGAATATGCTATATCTGCAATCTCTTTCAAGACAACACTATTGTGCTGAATATTTTCAGGCAAAGATTGCATGTGTTGTACTCTGTTAAATGCTTGACTACTAACTTGTTAATTGTTTAGTTGTTATTATCAATTGCACTTTTTGTTGTTCATTTTGGGTTTCAAATGATTAAGATTGTTTATGCCCGTTTGAACAATATTTGGATTAAGTTGAAAAAGCTGAATATCTGTAGTTGATTACAAAGACTTTTTAAGAGTTTGATTTGTTAAAATATATATGCCAAAACGTCAACTTAAAATATTTGATTCACTCAATGTGTATAAAATAGTTTTTCTTCTAGTGAAGTAACAAATAGTTATGGACACTCCAAAGAAAAAATGTTCAAATCAAAGTTAATGAGGCCGAAATTAATTAACTCTCAATTTTATGAGGTTATTTGCAGCCGAGGGAAAAGAAAATAATGGAAATACATTTCTGGTAATGAGAGTCAAATCCCAAAGTCTAACATCACAGTTTTGGTGAATCTGTAATTTAATGGCTGTGTTTACTTTTTCAGAAATTAGATGAGATCAGAAGTACTACTTTAACTCATTGGAATTGAAATTGCTCTTTGCAGACTCCAGATGGATCGCTGTTGGATATTATGCGTAATGCCTATGATATTCTTTCTCACTGTGAGATCAAACTTCCAAAGGTATGTTATTGGGCTAAACTTTCGGCATTTGTGTCCGTACCTGTTGGAGTACTATTATCTAGTTACTTGAACTTGGTTAGTGTGTGACTATATTAGTGAACAATTTATTCCCGCCTGATTCCTCAGAGCACCTGTTTCTTCTGAAATTAGTACACTTCTTTATACTCTTTTTATATATCTACAGATTGAAGGTAATGAGAAGTATGTTGACTCTGGGCCTCCATTTCTAATTCTTCTCCATCCTGCTCTAGGCCCCCTTTGGGAAGTAATCAGACAGAAGGTAATCCAGCAATTGCCTTTCTGTTAAAGTGTTTCATTGACTTGCATTTTTTTGTTATACTTCGGTCCTCCCTCAGATCTTGAATTTTTCCCTGGAACCTCCAGATCATAGAGCTATGACTATGATTTGAAAATTGGCCATGAAAAAGGATATGTAGACCTTATTTATCATTGGACATACTACTGTGTTTTTCCCTGGCACTCGTCTACCTTCGTCAAAATGCTAGTAGTATAATTAATCAATTTACACTATTCCAGTCTGGCATGCTTTACTATCCTGAAAGTTGTAACCTTTTCTTTTGCTTTGTCTCTCTTAGTTCTATCGAGGTTCTATCTCTAAGGGTTCAGAGTTGCTAATAGAGGTTGCTGAGTTCTTGTGGAGAGATGTGCAGGTTAGGATTCTTGGTTCCTGCGGCATGCCATACTTTTCTGCTCGTTATGACCAATTTACTTGGCTTTGTTTTTCAGCTTGATGGGAGTTTGATCATTTTAGCTGAGAATGTTCTAGGTTCTCCAAGGATCGATGAAAATGGTGAAACTGTTCTTCACTATGGAAAAAGGTAGAAGTCCACCTATTTGTTTGATTATTGAATTGACTAGTTTGGAAGATGTACATTTAATGATAAAATCCTCTATGTAGGTGTGGGAGATGTAAGCTGGAGAATGTCAAGATATTGAATGATGGAATTGATTGGAATGCAAGAGAAAATTTATACTGGAAGCACGATGTGCAGCGGTTTGAGGCAGTTAAGGTTATACTTCACGGAAATGCTGAATTTGAAGCAGTGGATGTTATATTGCAGGTTTGCTTGACTTTAGATTATATGATTAGCATTTGAGCTTGCAAAAATGTAGTTGTGAATTCTTGTTGTACTTCGGGAGTTACGTTATCACCAACTTATGCAAATACGACTCTGTTAAGTTGTATGTTATAGTTTTCTGTCCCAGATTGCCCTTGGAAGAGGGAGGGTTTGTTGAAAGTAAATAAAGAAGCTAAAGGGCAAGATAATATATATCACTTATGCTGATAATTAACTTTAGTCATGCTACCATGATTTGGTGTTTCTGTTAAAAGGAACTTGAACTATATGGCTTACATGACTCCTCCTTGTTCATGAATCCTTCCCTATTGAAAATCCTGTTACTGTGCTTTTTTGTTTTATTTATCAGATGCTGAATTGTTCCTTTATCTTGTTTTTTCTGAATGCAGGGTAATCATGTTTTTGAAGTTCCAGATGGTTACAAAATGAAGATAACAACTGGAGATTCAGGTTTCTAGAATATTTAATATATGCTTGTTTTACTTTTGCATTATTTTGTTAGATACATCTTACGGAGGCATTTCATATTTATTAATGTTGGCATTAAAATTTGTCATGCTATTGTACAAAAATCACTTTAATAACTAACCATGTTTAACCAATTTTCTACTTATCACTTTTTAAATAATCAAAAACCGTTTTGGATAAACCAAACCAAACCAAACCAGCATTTTAATACAGGTTTTAGGTATTGGCGCTTCTAGACACTTAAAAGTAATTTGGACATTATTGTCAATAGAGTTATTCTTTGCGTCTTTTCGCATAAGCATCTTAGTGAGGTATTTGTTAGACTATTAGAAAAGGTGTTGCACTGGTGAAAGCTGACAAGAGTATGTATGTACCTGCATTTATAACCGTACATGAACCAAAACTTTTCTAACATAGTAGTAGTAATTACATTGTATATACAGATACTAGTATATGTACATTCTCAAGCACAAAAATATGGGGTAAATAAATGTACCTAGGTTCTATGAGGCCTGAAATCAGTAATTGATGCAGGCACATGTGGGGTAAATAGAGTTAAGTCTTGAGAGGGATTGAGAAAGGCACCTTGAATAAATGCAAGTCTCCTGGGGCCGTATGCTTCAGTTGGAAAATGATCTTAGTGATTTATATTTAGTCCACTTCCCAGAAAATTTTCTGACTTCCAATTATGGTCTGTTCTTGGGTTCATTCAATGTTTAAATGTTAATGATAAAAAATATCATTTTTCTTATAGAAATCTTCTGTTCACACATTTTTGTGTACATACCTGTATATATGTAATTACTGCTTCTCTGTTGGTAAAGTTTGAGACCGACTGGCTTAAATTTAGTGTCCATTTTTTAGGTGGAAAATACCGAGTTTTATATACTAATTGCGTTCCTGTTGTTCAGGGTTAGCTGTTGAACTTAAACCTATTGAGAATAAGTTGATGGAGTCTGGAAGCTGGTTTTGGAACTACAAGATAATGGGGAACCATGTTCAGTTGGAATTGGTGGAGTTATAGGAGGATTGACAGATACCTACCCACTTTTGTGAATCATGATTCACAACTGGGGCTTGTAACTGGTTCAGGCTTGGTTGAACAAAAGTTGAACCACTCGACTCTGCATCAGTTTTATGATAATGAGTCTTAATGCCATATAATAACAAAGTGATTGAGGCTGTTTGTAATTTAGTTGTAAATCATGTGCAAGCACAACTTTACAAACCTCAATACCACAGTTGTATATTTTTCTTTCCTTTTTAACCCCTGTATAAATGTGAATAATTGAGTTCCCCTCCAGGTTTCCTGGTCATTGTTATATACTTCTTGATTTCTGTAACAAGATCGATTCTATGAAAGATATATGCTCGTGACCTATCTATGTTGAGTTTTATGTTTCTAGGTTGATGGGAGTTGGGTATAACCTCTTCTCTTTGGACTGAAGTTGCAGTGCTATCTTTCGAGGAAAAAGAGAGCAAGGCAACTAAAATGTGAACAAATTACAGATTTTTCTTTCCACTACAAAGGTCTAATTAGTGTGTGAAATGTGAACAACGCTGTTTCTACCGGGAGTTGAAGTTGGGAGAGAAGCATTTTACTCGCTATTATTATCATGATTGCCTTTCTGGTTACTAATGCTAAGCAATAAGGTGTCATCATTGGCAGAGGACCATGAAATGCAATTATATCTTGAGCTGTTTGATCAAAAGTTCTATTGTCTAATCTCCATTTAATTTGCACTTTGGCAGTGCTTTTGCCCACCTGCCCCCTTGATCTTTTCTTTTCTTCTTTTAATAGTCATATCAGAAGGTTTTTGATGTAGCAAAAGCTGAAACTGTATAGTGACTCATAATAATTTGCATTTCAATGTTGCTTTAATGAAAAAATGGTTTTACAACTTGATTGGATGTTATCAGGTTGAAGGTGAATGGGATAAAGGTTCTAACAATAAACTACGGTGAAAAGTATTTTCATCTATTTACGTTCTTGTTAACACATTATTCATTTTTCTAATCTGTCAGGCTTACTGAGATTGAAAGCAGCATCTATTAAGTAGTCTTAGGAGAGCATCAGCCTTTCTTCGAGCTCTCAGAGAGCCATCAGCAGACAAGCTCTGGAGAGAAGGAATACTTCTTGGATTCATCAGTAATCTTCCTACTATCTCCTCTCCAGTATCCTTGCAGAGTCCTAGCAGAAGTGTTATCGAATGATCCTTCCCTTTTGAAGATCCAAATCTCAATAGATCAACAAGAAGAGGCACCAAGATTCTACTCTTTCTTAGTGCTTGTAGCCCTTCATTGCAGCCCAAGATGAGGGAAAGAACTGCCAAGGAATCATCAGTTATACCAGCCTTATCGTCCATGAGAAGATCAATGAGTAGGGGAACAGCTCCAGCAAGCACTATACATTGCCTATTGGCACCATAGACTGCAAGATTAAAGAGTGCTATGGCGGCATCCCTTTTCCCTGCTGTAGTTCCGTCTTTTAGAAGTCCAACTAAAGCTGGAATGGCTTTGGGACGTGCCCCAATGATTACCTTGTATTCATCTATTACAGACAAGCTGAAGATTGCTGCTGCTGCATTTCCTCTTGCTTCCATTGTTTGCCCAGATTGGAGAACTCTAATTAAGCTGTCGATAGCACCAGCAGACATAATCAGGATCTTGTTATTCTCATGTATTGAGAGATTGAGTAAGGCTGTGACTGCATTCTCCTGGATTCTTGGATCGCGGGAATCTAGCAGAGTCGTCAGAAATGGAATTGCTCCAGACTCAGCTATGATCCTGCGATTGTCCATGCCAGATTTCGCGAGCAATCTTAGCTCATATGCTGCCTTTCTCTGTATATCTGGAGACCCTGTTGCCAGTTTCCCAACTAAAAACTCTGCTGTCATTTTGACTGCGTCCATGGAAGCTTTAGTTGCAGAAATGTAGTCAATGGCCTTGTCATATTTCATAATTTTACTGGTGCTACTCTCTGAATCTGAAGGAGTTGATTTGGGTTCTGTTATTGTGATGTTGTTGTCTTGGCACCATTGTTGTATTAGACTTTTCAATGCATAGTTGGGAATTAGAGCCATATGTATGAGCTTCTGCCCACTTCTTGGACATGTGTGGTGCCCTGAATTTATCCACTGAGCAATTGAATTTCGATCATAAGTATGACCTGATGCTACTATCACGGGATCCCTTATCAAGTCAAGTGAAATTGGGCAGCGTAATTCATCAGGGACATCGGAAACCAGTGAATAACACGACGAGGATTGATCAGGAAGAACATTTATCGATGTTGTCTGCTTCAAATTTTGGCTATTCATGAGGTACTCTTCTTCTAAAATTGCAGTTTTTGACAAGGACATCAAGGATATTAGGCTGTTGATATTTGAGACGGCAATAAGACCACCTGTGCCTGCCTGTTTCTCGGCTTGTGTCTTTAATTTTGCGATCTCTTCCTCATAGTCCAATGAACTTCTCAAACCAATGCTATTGAGACTCTGTTTCACCGTCTCAAAGTCAATGAGGCCTTTGTTCTTGCTTTTCCTATCACAGTTAGTAGCCATCAAGTGTAGAATCTCTTTCCTTTTCTGAATGTCTCGGGGATCAATGAACAAATCAGCCCTTTTCGCCTGCTTGTGAAGTAGCTCTACTTGCTCCTTGGTGTCAACAGTCACATTAAGCATCCTCAGAGGTAAAATGTCAAGTGCGTTGTCCATCTCCTTGATGAGTGCATGAAATTGGTTGGAAATCAACTCTGTTTGCATGAGGTTCCACAAAGAGCTTCCCTCTTTGCAACTTTCTATAAGCAGCTTTACCTTTTGTATGACACATGAAAGTTCAGCCAAGCAAAGGATGGAAGATGGTGGAAGTCGTGCTGCAGCGGATGATGTTTCTTGAATTTCTTCAAACAATGAAGTAAGAATCTTGATCCTTCTTACCATAGTTGAAATGTTTTTCATCTGTACAAATGAAAACTTTACCATTGAAAATACTTGGTTAGAGATGTGAATAAGTGCTTCCAGCATATTCCCAGTTGTGGGATATACTGAGGAGACTATGAGTTCATTCATGCTTGTACGCGTTGCTATTTCATGACTAGGTAATATTTAAGTTTGTTAGTTATAGAAACTTTCTTAAATTCTGCAAAGGGGAAAAAGGTCATGACTTCTTCTACTTGTAATCTTCTGTAGGTAACAGTTAGATGGCTAGTTGAAGGGGGATAGCAAAAGTCTTAAATTGCTGCCATTTGGAGGACATTTCTAGGTTGCAAACTTTATTATATGATTCCTATGGCTAATTTTATATTCCATTATATGTAAATGTCAAATGAAATAGAGGGACCCCTTAAATGCTTTCGTCTGCTGGTAGACTAACTTAACTTATTCAAACATCCCTTGGATTTATTTTATTCCATGGAGTATTGTCTTTTTCTAGCTGCCAAAACTGGATTTTTAGACTCTTCTGGTCATTTTGTGAAATTTATCTATTTTTTCTATTGGTGATTTATGATTAGTGGGGATGGATTCCATGATTTTCTAGGCAGTCCAATGAGTTTCAAAAAATATAATTTATTTTTAGAGTATATGTAAGATATGCATTGTGGGTGTTTTATATTTTGGCATTTCAATTTTTTTCTTTTTGGATACATTCAAGGACGAATGTTATTTTAAGTGATTCAAGGACGAATGTTATTTTAAGTGAGGAAGAATGTAATATTTTTAGTTTTTTGAAGGGAAATTATTTTGTATTTAATCAAGATGAAAGGGGAAAAGAAAATAAGTTTTAGAGGTCGTTTGGTGTTAAAGGAAAATACCAAATATTTCTACGGTTGAATTATGATTTCACTTAATTTGTTGTATTGTTGACAAATCTGAGATAATTTATTCTAAAATTAATAAATAACATTGGATAAGTTATCCTTCCCTGATGGAATAATAATGCTGCGATAAAATAAGTGAAATTACAAAAGTATTCATTTAAAATTTTTTTATACTTCACTTTAACATCCATGTATATTTGAATCCGGATTCTAAAGGTAAGAAATGTTCTTGTGAAAAATGGAGAAATTATCATATGTCTTGTTCACATGTCATTAAATTTTGTGAATATCGCGAAATCAAGCCAGAATCATATATAATTAAATTCTACTGTACAAAATATTACAAACAAACATACACAAGATACTTACCCTAGTGGGTGATGAAATATACTCACCACGAACTCCTTTCAATTTAATTGCAAATACTAAATATTTGCGGACATGTAGTATGCAAGTAAGAAGTCTACTAAGAATGATATGGATATAGCTCCGACTCGCATGACCAGAAAATATAGTGATTGTAAGGAAACGGGTCACACAAAGACAAGACGTCCTACTTGATTTTAAATATATTGTCTATATTTTTAAGATGAATGTAATTTTTATGTCTCGTTATTAATCATATAATATAGGAAAAATTGGTTATAATAGAAAACTATCAATTCAAATTAAATGCTATAAATTAGTTTGATTTAATTGTACCCTATAACAAAGTGTTGCTATTTTGCCTCTCTCCTTGTGAATCTCGGTTGCCACTCTCGTTCTCTTCCTTGCCTCTCTTGCTTTTTCTACAAACATAAATGTATAAAATGTGATTGTGTTTGTATAAAGCGAGAGACAATTGTATATATACATATATTTTCGTTTTCCTCTCTCCCCTCTCCCAAATCTCTCTCGCCACTCTCCTAGATCTTGCTCGTTCACTTGCCTCTCTCACTTTATACAAAAATGAAAATGTGTAATATGTGTGTGTTTGCATAAAGGGAGAGAAAATTGTATATATACATACATTATTGTTCTCCTCTCTCCCCTCTCTCAAATTTCGCTCACCACTCTCCGAGATCTCGCTCGCTCACTCGCATGTCTCACTTTATATAGATACAAATGTATACCTTGTGTTTGTGTTTGTATAAAGAGAGAGAAATTGTATATATAAATAAAAAACGTATATATTTTCGTCTTACACGCTTATGATTATACAAAATATGATCCTCCCCTGCCTAATTTTCTTTTGTCTTTCTCTCTTTTTCGCTTTATACAAACACATATTATTCAATTCATCTATTGTATATGTATACCAAAGCAATTATACAAATGCTTTCTTTTGTATATGTATAGTAAAAACTACTTTCTTTTGTATATGTATGGCGAAATATACATATTTGTGTTTGCTACGAAGTGCAATTATGCAAACTATAGTTATAACATACACACGATTTTGTGTTTGCTATATGTGAAAGTTGCTCTATAATGTATCATTTTCAAATAACGTTGACATGAATTTAATCTGTCTTGTTGCATTTTAAATAGATTGATTAAATTGATCTTTCAAGTGAGTTAAAAAGTAAAAAGATAATTTAATATTTTGTAAATACACAGTATTTATATTATAATTATAGAAATTATTTGACCTAAATTAAAATGTAATGATTTGACCTAACTTAAAAAGTAATGATTTGACATAACTTAAAGGAAAAAAAACATCCTCCAAATGTTGAAAATAAAGAGGAGAATTTCACTACACAAAAAAAAAAAAAAAAAAAACTTGCAAATGTTGAAAATAAAGAGGAGAATCTCACTGCACAAAATAATAAATTTCATACTTTGTTGAAATTTACATGAAATAACAAATTCAACACAGATAAAAATCTTATTTACTGCATGAAACTCTTTAGCCTTTCGAATAAAAATACATAAAAGTTACGTCTCTTCTGAGTTTTCTGAATTTTGTACATCTTCATTTTCACAATCATTCCAATATTTCTCATTTTGATAGTGATTGTTTCACATCTAGTTGATTTATGTAGTCTGGAAGTTCTTCGAGGTGAATTTTATAATTCAAAAATTGAATGTTGTAAATTTTCAGCGTTAAATCTTGGATCATGGAACACGATTACCTATAATATAATTAATATAATATAATTAAATAAATATGCACATATAATTAATAAAAAATTATAAAATTTCAATGAGAATTATCATATTTGCCTTTGAAAAATTCAACCTCTAGCCAAATGGAGAATTATGTATAGGCAATTCACACATATCATGTTGAATACCATATCGAAATCCGCTGAATTGCGCAAAATCAGATATCGAAACATGTGGAATTACAAAATCAATTATTTTCTGACTTAAAAAATTAGCATTAGTGTTAGAGGGCCCTGCAGAAAAATCAAATGTGGGATGATAAGACTTGGGAGTAGCCATCAATTGTGTGTTATTATCAATCAAATTATCTTCATCAATCAAATGATACTCCGGTTGATTTTGATCACGACCTTTACCTGCGGTCCTTCTACCTTGACGTGCATCATCTCTAAGTGTTGTTTGTCGTGATCGGTGAGATACTTGTACTGGTGGTTGTTCATCATGTTGAGTGGGAGGATTGTAATCAGGAGCAAAGCTCAATCGCGTTTCCTGGAAGACCGCATTTATTGACTCCATTGAAATACGAACGACTTCCTCCGCATATTGTCTCATTTCAATATATTGATTTTCATCATTTTCAATTATCCCAGCTCGACGATGCTGTATTTCATGACTCCTAGACTATAATAAATAAAAAAATCTTATTATTTTTTAAATATCGATATAATAATTTAAATTTTCATAATATACATACTAATGTCTCATGTCTTTCTGTCATGTGTTCATATCCTCTTTGTACAACATGTTGTGAATTTTTAATGAACATGCGAAAAATACCTCATCTACCTATGCAAGTAATTTGCTTAACCACTTATAAATGCAGATCGAAATATATAACTTTGACATTGTTCCCATACATATTGTATATAGTTAAACACATCTATATCCTCTTATTTTATAATAGATCGTTTATCACGCTTAAAATGATGTTCGAAAAAATAGATACACTGTCCAAAAATATGTTGTAGATAATCAAACTGTCTGACAACACGATCAATCATGTGCCACTCACGATAAATTCCATAAATGAGTGATACAAATGTCATCCAAACATATTGCATTGACCGACAACACTCAAACAATCCATTAATAACATCTTCTAAATAATGTTACCAAATAAACTATAAAAAAATATAAGTGAGATAATTATTAAATTTTTTTTACAAAAAAATAAAAATAAATATGTACATTAATATGTTATTTTGAGGACCTACCAAATATCTTCGTCCATGTCATTATATTCACATGATTTTCTTAGATAGTGAAATCTAAGTGTGAATAGTTAAAAATTTAAATAAAATGGGATACAAATATGAATAGTTAAAAATACTAATAATTTTAAATATCGAATCATCAATTAGATTTTTCAGTATATCCCTAATCACATCGATAACAGTTTATATTGTATTTTTATTATTTCTACGTCGCATCCATTTACGTGCAAACGCAGTTGAAGCCTCAAGTTGTTTGGTCTTTAGAGATTTCAGTAATGATTGTAGGGGAATATAAGTTACCATGCCCAAGTCCAGAATAACTAAAATTAACATTTCTTAGAATATAATTAAATTTAGAAGTGCATATTTACTAAAATATAAAAATAATTAAAAATGTATACCTGCATAAAGAGTGAAATCCAAAATTTCATTTGATTGTTTCATTGATGCACAACATAAGCAATTATAAAAATATGATATTCCTACTACTCCCCATGCTCGTATTGAAATTACATTTAAATTTTTCATGTCAATCAAAAGGTTCAAATTAAGTTTATTATTAGATATATCTGCAAATATTGATTCACCACATAACCATAATAAATATAATCTAAACCTTTTTTACACGTCATGTTTAGCTCAATATGCTCAATTAATTTATATGTTAACAATCTCCTAACACTAGAAAAATAATCATTCTCAGGTAACCATCCCATTGATGCAAACATCATTTCTTGTCTACTCAAAACTCCTAAAGTATCAAAGCCATTTAAAATTATAGGACTACCATCTATAACCATTACAGACAAAATTTCTGCATCTTGTAAATATTGGTAGCCTCGCCAGTTCGAATGTGAAATATATGCGTTTCTGGACGCCACCTTTCAATTAAAGCAAAAACTAGTCCAGAGTCATACGACACACATCCTACATCAAGAATTCTTTTAAACCTATAATTTTTAAAATACTGACGAATGCGAGGATGATATTTTATATGTTGTCAAATTCAGCATCACCACGACGTGTATATAGGCAATAATTTTCTTTTCTTAAGCTACCGTTCCAAATTTCTTTAGAACGATGATGAACTTGAATTTTTATATACATCATACTATATTGGATCATGATGTAGACGTACATATTTGACGGGTGTATATTTATATACAAAATATAAAAATAAATGTTAATGTTAATGTAATTATTTAAAGATGAATATATTCACAATACCATATAAAAGATAAATATTAAGCCTTCAAATCAAAAATAAAATAAATCCAAATTTACCTTAAAAAGGAAAAACTTTTGAAAAAGTTTGAAGAGAGTTGAAAATTATACTTTCTAAAGGAAAAGTTTAAAGAAAGATTTCAACCAATTTATAATAAAATTTCAATGAAACATGTGAACTTTTCTATTTTTAGGCATCCATGTCAGTTGAAAAATTTATTTTAATGTGAAAGTGAATGTTTGAACAATTAAAAAACAAAAGAAATTTGAAAGGAAATTTTGCTGCTTGTCAGTGAATTAAAAAGAAACAAAATTTACAATTTTTAAAAAAACAAAATTTGTAGCTATATTTTAAAAATAAAAATTACTATAATCGCTACCTTGACAACGATTTTTAAAATAAAAAAAATCCACTAAAATTATTGCCAAGGCAAAAAAAGAATTTTCACCGAAATTGCTGCCTTAAAAAACTAATATTTTCACCTAAAATTATAAAAAATGCTGCATTGCAATTGTTTTTTAAAAAAGATCAATGAAAACCACTGTCATGACAGCGATTTCTGAAAAAGAAATATTCGTTTTTACAGAAATGCTACCATAGCTGTGATTTTATTTTTTAAAATAAAAATATTCGCAAAAACGCTACACAGGTAGTTATTTTTTGTAAAAAAAATGAAAAATATCGCTTCTAGATCAGCAATTTTGATCAGTTAAAGAATCAACGACGCGAAAACAAAATCGATACGTCAGTAGCAATTTTGCACTTTTGGTTAGAAAAATTTTTGATGTACCCTTTTGAAATTTTTGTTATTTATTTTGCCCTTGAGGCTTCGGACTACTCATGTATATTCACATTATTTTAATACAATGCATAATAAAATTCATAACCTTAATAACTTATTCTAATGACAATTTTTCATACTTTTCTATTAAAAAATTCCACCATATATATCAGTTATGAATATATTTTTTTGACTAATTCTTATGTTTATTTATGTTTTGATTTTTTCACTAATGAACTAGATGCTTTAAATTATATATTCTTTTAATTTAGTCACTTGAAATTTTGTATTTTATGTATTAACTAGCAAATTTTCCACGTTTCGTGCGATGTTAAATGATCTTATTAAATTAATGGATGATTTTTTTCTTGATCATTATTTAAACTACACATATTTTTTTAAGAAAATTGACATAAATTACAACATTTCAAATTGTCATCTGATAATAGAAGGCATCTTTCCTTGACTTCCCATACTGAACGATCTTTCATAAATTGTTCAAGCATCTATTTCTCTACATTCTATTTTACGACATAGAAGTTCATCCTAAATTTCACCATATAGTTGCAAAAAATGAGATAATTATGTATTCACTATATACTGTGAACTTACCTTTAATATTACATTGAAGAGTAGTAAAATATGTAACCTAATACATTTCGAAATTTCAAAGTAAGATCCATACTATGCTTCATTTATGTATTAGGTCTATTCGGGTGGTTCTTATTTATGCTTAGTGTTAAACTCAATTATTTAGTGTGGAATAAATTTAGATATGAATTAAGGTCAAAGAGTTTTCTAGGACAAAGTTGAGTTGAAAGCTTACCGATTAAGTTTTTGAGATAAGATTATACTTAGGTCAACTTGAAAAGATCATATCTCTCCAAATATAATGAATTAGGTGGTTCATGACGTATCAAATTAATAATCTATGAGTCCTCTTCCCAATGCCCTTATCTCGAGTTCAGAATAAAAAGTAATGCTCGTTTTAGTGAAGCCCAGACAACCAATGTTCCACGGCTTGTACTACAAATGATAGAATTTTACACGGAGCGCAGAGTGATTCTTTTCAAAAATTTATTCACGTGTTTTAGGGTAATTTTAGTCCTTTTCCAAGCTTTTTAATCCTATTCTAAATGAATTTTGGGTGTTTTAACGAAGTATATCATCCAACTAACAGGTTTTTTTTGTCAAAATCATTTATCTAATCATTCGATTATTTTAAATATTCTCTTAAAACTCACCTAGAGCTCCTCTTCTCCATCAAGAACCCTATAGTTCATGTCAAAAATTCAAGATATAAAGAGAAACTTTCCCTCCAATATTTCTTTCAAGTTTTTCCGCTCTAAGAACTTCATAAAAGAGTTTCTTCTCTGAATATCAATCCCCAAGATTCCAAGCTCAAAGGTTTCCTTGAAGAAAGCTAATGTTCTTCTTCAAGCTCAAGACAAATTAGGTTTTTCTTCCAAACTTCTTCAAGAAATTTGTTCTTTCAGATATATATACGTAAGACTATCATAGTGTAACGATCCGAAAAACTAGTAGGTGAAACTAGAGTCTAACAAGTGTATTATTGAGTTTGTTATGGATTTTATGTTGTAGAATAACATCCCATGCTTAAAACAAGGTTATAGGGTTAATCTTCAAGGTACAACTCACCAAGGACCAACCAAGGGTCCTTGAGGAAAACCCTAACAAGTTCACTAAAAACTGCCCAAAAAGGCCACCCACGGATGGCATCTACGGTCAATAGATGGACCCACGCCTCCTGGGAAGGGGTCGTGGGTCAAGGACTCCTTTTAGGAGCTGACGGCCTGACCTAAGACTCAACAGCACGACCTGTAGGTCCACTTACGACCCGTGTGTGTAGGGAGTGAGTCTTCACCTGCAAAAGTTGTTTCGGTTCGGCCAAAGATTAAACATTATAGGTAATTGGTTAATTAGGTTTGAGTGCAAGTTATATATATATCCTTTTATGAAGACGAAGTTGACTATAAATTTGATATTTGTTCCAATAGTAAAAACTCATTTTCTCTCACTAGTGAGTGACAAGCTAACACTGTTCCACTTCCAGTTCCACTGTTCGTCTTACATCAAGAATAGTTCGTCATCAATGATTCGTGAGCCAACTTTACATACATTCACATCTATGACAGGGATAACTTTGATGTGAGAAGCAGGTACTAGTTAGCAACTACAAAGAACCATTGATTCCTCTATTCCTGATGCGCATGAGCCAGAATCTCCAGCCTACGGTTTCTAGTTAGAACGATCCAGTAATGTGCCAACCTGCCAGAGCTTCTGAGCTCAGCCCAAACGACACCCCAGAAGTCGGGGTTATGATATTATGAATAATGGAAGTACATACATTAATCATTTAACAGAGAGAAGTATCAAGGCAGTTGAATGTTTCTTACACCCTCAATATTCTCTGTTCACTACAATACTGCAGATTTATTGTAAACAAGTCTGTGATAAACCCAGTCACTGTTTTCATCAAGATGTCGGTGAAACATCAGCTAATACTCACCTACTTATTTTAAGTAAAAATAGAAAGAAAAAAAAATCACCCTAATAAATATCAAGTTACAACTAATCTGTAGCATAACAACATATCATGTACACAAACATGGCAGATCCAAATACAAGCATTATCATAGTTTCTTGAGCTTCTTCTGTCAACTACATGAAAAATTTACAAGCACCTTTGTGTGACTTTAGCCCTTGGTCAGCAGCTATTTCTTGCCCAAGTAGATGTGACTGCTGCATAAAACTATTTTCCTGTGAAACATACATCAAGGTTAGCAAATGGAACGTCTTCCTAAAAACTAAGCAATAAGGCTCAAGTGTATAGCAACATCTGACATCATTCAACAATACAAACACATCTGACGACTTTCAATCACTAGGTAAAGACCAAAGGTAGAGGAAGATTTCTTACCAATCTTAAAAGCAAAGGGGGATTTTAAAAAAATTAAATGAAATAGAAAAACAGCTCAGTATGTGACATTTGTGCATGAATGAGAGATAAGGAGAGAGAATCCTATGTTAAAGAAGTAGTGCAAACTTTTACATTACTGTTTCCAAGGCAGAAGTTGATAAATCTTGTGCCTCATAGAATTTCACACTCCAATCCTAACAATTAATATGCCCAACGATGAGAACTGAACATGAATCTTTTTCCACACTATATGACAATTTGGTATCAGGAATTCTGGAAAAGTAAAATCATAAACTCTGCTCCACAGGGATAATTACTATAATTCCAAGGAACCCTAGCTTATCCTAAAGATCCTGAGTATAAAATATAAGAGTACATCATACAAGTCCATGAAACAAAGTGTAACTGGACCACTTCTTCCTTTCTCAGTCTTACACATTCACAGGAAGAAAGAGGAAAAGTAATTAAAAAAAACACCATAGAAACGGATGACAACTTGCCACTCTGGCCCAATGATAAGAAAGTGAAAAAACTATAGAAAAACACAAAAGCTAGCAATTGGATTCTAAAAACAAACAGATCCCTGTAGATTTTCTTGTTATTAGTTTTGCCCTTACAATTATCCTGCTCGCAACTAATCACAGCAATCTTTTGAATATAGTTCCTAAACAGAGTAAGGTATGGGGATGGGGAACCTTTAGCCAGAAAAGATACAGATCACTCTAGTTCAGACAAGCCAATGCTCAGATTTAGCTATAACATCTTGACGACGTTGCAATGAAGGCATAGTCAAGCATCTAATAAAGAAATTAAAGGTACAGTTATAGTTCCTTTTTTTCAAATGTTTTTAACTTTACAGTAAGCTCCAGATTTTAAAGAAAGAGTGAGTGCCAGAATGTAAACCACAGCTTAACTTCAAAAACGATTCCTAATAGACCATGTGCAGCTGCTATTTGATTTCCAGTTGTCTCAAATACTCATAGTATTTGCTTGTTATAAATGAGAAACCCTTTGATCCTAGTATATATGTCCAGATGAAGCCAAGATAAGTAGCTAGACCCAGAACTAAAGATGAAAAGTTAATGAGCCAGCAATACGAAAGATGCCCTAGAGATGCCACAGTTAAGACCTATCAGAAGGTGTTTATCTGGTAATCATATATTGCTTTTATTAAACAAGGCCATAATTAATAGGGCGAAAAGTTAAAGAAAATGAGGTGAACTGGATAGTGCCATAGGAAAAATTTATGCCAATTTCCAAAAAGGTAGCATTTACGATAATGACTAGCCAAATAAAATGTTGAACACAGAGTAGTGACAAATCACTAAAATGGTCACTTATTTGACAACTATTTCAGTTGAGCTCGATTTCGTAGGATTTAGTAACATAAAGAAGTGCCAACATTCTGGTCGAAAAGAAACTGACCGAGTCACCGAGATAAACCACATCTGCCAAGCTTCAAAATTGAAGCATCAAATAAATGTTCAAACAAGAATAAAATTGAATTCAACTATACAATTTGCTTCCTATGAGAGAAATATCACATAAAATTCGACTACTTGCTTACAAGTAATAATCCATGTCGCGTATAAAGGTTGAGGTTAAGGGTGCTATTCTTAGGATGCATAGGGCAGTAATAGACCTAGGAGTTTTTACCATGTGGGTTCAACATATGAAGGAGATTTAAAAAAGAAAACAATAAACTAAATTTTATTAATTAAAAATCAATTAATATATCGTTATTATTTAATTAATTTTTTTATTAAATAAATAATTTAAATATATGCTTTAATCAGAATAATGAGGAAAAGCACAAGAAAAAGGGTTCAACCACAAAGCAATGAAGAATTTGAATTGACAACTATTTTTAGTTATTTTTTAAAAAAGAAAAAACTTAAATAGTGTAGTTTTTCTTCTTTTTATAGATTAATATATTGGAAAAACTTTCCTAAATTATCTTATATGTGTTGGAAAAGAGAAACAAATGTATTGTGTTGTTGGTTGGTGTTGGGAAAGAGTAAAAAAGCGTATTGTGCTGTTGGCTGGTTCGAACTCAGGATCTCCTTCCAAAAATGAAACCACTTTACCGCTGGACCATTGGCTTGCTTTTGTTTAACCGGAGTCAATATAATATCTATACATGTATTGTCCAGAAGACAAACCAAATCTACCTATATATACAATATAAATTTTTTTATGAAGTGGGTTCTTATGGACCCTCTTGACACTATGTAGGTTCGCCCCTGGCATAAGGGTAGAGTGACTGGGCCAGACGAGATCCCGGTTGAATTTTGGAAGGTTGCAGACAGGGCAGGTGTGGAGTGCTTGACAGAGTTGTTTAATGTCGTTTGTAGGACACAAAGATGCCTGAAGAATGGAGGTGAAGTACAATGATTTTGTTGTTCATGAACAAGGGTGACATCTAAAATTGCAATAACCAAAGGGTATCAAGCTGCTAAGCTACAATATGAAGGTTTGGGAGAGGGTGGTGGAGATTAGAGGGAGGAGGGGCGTGGCTATTTTTGAAAACCTGTTTAGATTCATGTCAGGGCCTGAATGACAGAAGTCATTCATCTCGTAAAAAGACTGGTGGAGCAATATATGGAAGCGAAGGACTTACCGATGATATTCATCCACCTAGAGAAGGCTTACCATGAAGTCCCAAGGAAGGTTCTATGGAGTTGATTGGAGCCTAGAGGTATATATGTGGCTTACACTAGGAAAATAAGGGTATATATGATGAAGCCAATACTCATGTAAGGACACTGGGAGGAGACTCTGAGCAGTTCCCAATTTGGATGGGGTTGCACCAGGAATCAGCCCTTAGCCTTTTTTATTAGCCTTGGTGATGGATGCATTGACACGACAAATTCAAGGTGAGGTGTCATGGTTATGTTATTCATGAACAGCATAGTTCTGATCGAAAAAACTCGTGGCGAAATTAATGCTGAAAAGATATTATTCCTATTTACCAAACCTTAGTCAATATATTATGTTAGCCAATATCACCTTCAAAACTCAACCTTATTTGACACGTTTTTCTTCATACAGGTTTAAAATTTCTTTAATGTTAATTTACTTTACAAGGTAAGATAACTTTCATAATAGTACCAAGAAGGTATTGCAAACAACAACCAGAGAGATCACAACATTGTTGTTTTTATTATATCCACAAGAATCTTGATACTAAGATAAGAGTTTCTATCACACTACACTTACACCAAAAAGTATAGGCATCAATTTTTTATAAAAGGGATATGACGTCTTTAATCTTCAAAGCATCTCTATTTCCTTTCCAACAGGATAGTTCAAAAACTGCAAGGAAATGGTCTTCAACATTTGCTTCCATCCTCTATTCATTTTTTGACTTTGCAGTACTCCAATATACTTCTCACACATTCCAACCTCATTGGGAACCACTGCGTTGCTGCAGACACATCTGGATATGAATTTCCAAGTCCAGCTTATCTTGTCCACCCATGCTTATGACTCAACCCATAATGACACCTCAAATTTTAGATCATCAATGATAAGCTTCAGTGAACCCAATAATTTGATACCAGTTAATTTCGCACATCCTTGCTCATCTCATATATGCTTTATTTCTGGTATCTTCATCAATTTTGAGGATCCACCGAATTAACCTCCAATTGTCCTCAAGAGATTCTAGCATAAGCAGGAAAACTAGACAACTTTATCTAGACATGGCAGGGATCATCACTCCAAACACAACTTAGATTTTTCTAAGTTCCACCTTGCAGTTAAATTCTTTTCACCCCAACCCTCAATGGAAATCAAACAAGAAATAGTCACTCTTTTTCTTTAAAACTGGTAAAAAGAAATAGTCACTCCCAGTTCTATCTACTCATTGTTGTAGTGCAATGTTACTGGGAGGGATCATATGAGATCATAGCAATACAACCAAAAGAACTAATTCAACATCTGCTTAGATATTCCATTTCACCTTCAATAGAGTATCTGCCAATTAAGAACTTATTTTTACTAAAGATATTCATTTTCCACAATCTCATACTGTATAGGCCATGCCATGATTTGAGCTACTTTTGCAACAGAACTCCTTTTTTTTATTCCCAAAATATGTGCATCCGCCATCCAGCATTATTTTCAATCTCCGAATGATGATCATAGATTGATTGCCCCTTGCACGGTGAGGACTCTGATATATCTTTCAAGAGAATTAAAGTTTTGGATTACTGATGTTAGGCGTATTAATGCGTCTTTTGGCCATGTTTCACCCACATTTATGCCTCGTCTGGAGAGTAAACACGAAATATTCCCAACTAATACTAGCATTCTAGAACTAATTGAGGAGTAATGTTGATTCGCAGGTGAAAAGCTCACAAAAAAAAGGCCCAAGTGTGGAATATAAGCAGACCCTTGTGACACGAGGCTTGGGTTGAGTTTCTAACAGAACTCAATCTATAACAGCTAGAGGAGAAAAAAGTTGGGGGCTCTTGCAGCACGAGCGCAGGCAACGTGGCCAATAAAGTCCCACCTATTTTTGGGTGGAGCCTCTTAGTCTTCTCCACATACTATGTAAGAAACCCTTGGAAGTTTTTGAGGGGTGGGGTGGGGTGGGGGGGGGGGATCAATATTTGGAGCACAGAACAGACCCAACTTCTTCTATTAGGATCAATTTTTTAATTAGCATTATTTCTTGCATTGAACATGATTGCAAGTGTAATAGAATTATGAGTGGCTAAATGATCTATTTTTCTAGGGTTATGGCCAAAGTATGACAGTTTGCATTGTAATCTAAGTGTTATTGCAGTACTATCTCATGAGTGATTCATTTAACCTTATGATTACTATTTTTCTGTTTCAATACCAGTAGAAAAAATGTACATTTTCTAAAGGGACTTGAGAGACAGAAGTTCAGATAGAATAAGGTTAAATGGAGTAGATGCATTCTTACGGGAGCGGATTTACAGCTAGGATAGAAATATACCTAGGTTTGCCCTACTTATGTTTTATATTGGATATGAAAATGCATTTGTGGAAGCCAACATTCATCGCTTAACAATATAGGTATGAGGCTAACACGAAAAGGACATCAGAGGTTGGGAAAACCATAATCTTATTATTAATCTCGTGAAGCAACAGGTCAGTAGTAATGTGCAGGATAACCTAGACGCAGACACTGGGTGGAACATATAAGCGGCATAACCCCAAAATCTGTCTTTTATTGTGTTATCAAAACAGCCAATTCAATCATTGTAATCTTAATGCTTTAAATCGTAAAACTAGAAGTAACAAAACAGACTACCTTTTTTGTGGAAAGCACTTGTCCTATACATGCGCACACTAACCCAAAAAAAGGTTTCCCCTGTCCTTTAAAGACATCAGGCTTTCCGGATTGTTTTTATATAGAAAATATCGTTGGGATTTCAAAAACTTCCAGCTGGTCACCTTATTTCTTCGCTGAAGGTGCGATCCCCCCCGCCCCCCCTCAACTAATGCAACTTTCCTATAGTTATATCGCAAGACTGGCTGTCAAAAGTCCCTGTAGGATTCAACCTTTTCAACTGCATCACAATCATGTTATTACTTGACGACCACGTACACTTATGTGTGCACATGAATTGTAACAATGACATGGTAGGAATATAATTAATTGCTGTTTCTCCATCTCCTACATATCTTGTGTTTCCCCTCGGAAGCCAATTTCATACATTGACAAAGGTCAAGAATGCTTATCAAAAGTAATTATGTCGAAAAAACTTTTCCACCTCTCAACAGTACAAACCAATTATCACTTGGCTGCCTCTAACAACTTGAAACTTTTGCTGCAAGCCAAAAATACCATATTCCACCCTATATTATCATACCAACTTTGTATCAAACACCTATCTCATCACCGTATACTAAGCTCCAGTTTCTCAGTGATTGGTACTCAAGTAAACGAGTAGGCAAAAAGAAGTAGGAAGTTGGTAGCAGATAAGAGCACGACTAAAAAACTTTAGTCTCTAGGTAAGAGAGAAGGGGTGAAGATTTCAAAAGAGGTTGTGATGAGATAACAGAGGGTTCAGGAAAAAAGAGTATGAGATTCAGAAAAGAGAAAGATGTTAAGGGATATGACAATCATCAAAACATCTCATGCACAATGTCAGTGGAAAGAGGTAATGAAAGTTGCACGCATCCCAAAAGTTAGAAAAGACCACGTACCGAAAAATGATTGAGATCTCTATAATAGTATAGTGTTACCCACATTATCACTTGGGGAACTTATTAATAACACTCCTCAACTCTACAATATTACATCCTGATTTATCATCTTTGTCAGAATCCCAAAAGGTTGAATAATCCATGCCATGCATCAAATTTTTCACCAATTATGAACTTGTCTCCTACACATATCGCACTAGTGGCTGTTTGAAAAGGTTCTACTCAAAATCATATTCCTATATACATTTTTTTACTATGCTCATTGTAATAACCCAATTATCCTCGAGTATTGTCCTTATCCTCTATTGTTACTTATTCTGAATTCAACACCCATAAACAATTCTCATTTAGGAAGGCAACATGCTATGATGTCAGAGATATTTGTTTTACACTATCAAGGTAAAAAAAATCTAAAACTCTAACTTGCCTACCAGTCAGCTCACATTTCCTCTAACTGCATCTTCCAAACATATGAACTATACACTCTTATAACTGCTGGAGAATGCACAAAGTTCTAGAAAATTAGGGAAAACTATGGAAAGCTAGGACGCAATGTGGCTAGGAGCATTCTAAAGTTGAAGACCCAATCACAATCACTAATAAAAAGAAAGTTTGAAATAAACATCAGTTACGTAGCAGTAATTATAAAGACTTAATAATTTAACTAATAACGCAAGAAGAAGTATAACAAAAAAAGCGGGGAACTATGAGGATCTTGTAACACAACAACTATGTAGATATATACAGCCAACAACCAATAGCTTGCATCGTTAACTGCAAACATGATCGGTTATGCACTCATGAAAAACGTCTTTAATTGACAATTTTACTCAGAAAATGGGCCTTTGGAAACCATACTAATGAATTATCAGCGATCTCTTAAGGATAGTTCAACGCTCTAACTTCAAGTATGATCAAATTGATCATGTGAAGAACAGGATAATATGTTTTAGGTAAAGTTCACTGCTTTTAAGAACATACAACAAGGTGGTTTGTAAATTACACCAAAAGAGCCCCTTCAAGTACTCAATTCAGACAGATTATTTCTACTAGTTCTTCAGCATCTTAGGAAATCCCAGCTTTCAGACAGAATAGATTTATTTTTCCGAAGCCAAGAAAATGCAAACAGGTACAGTAAATATCTTAAATTTTCACCTGCCGAAGGGGGATGCTTGGCAGCACATTTAGACCTTTCAATCTGTAACTGAGTTTCCATGAACATATTCATCCTTTGTACCTCAAGGTCCTTGGTGAATTCCATCCTCTGCTTCTCCAACTCCATCATCTGCTGCTGCTTTGAGCTTTCAATCCTTTCATATATCTCCCCAAACCTCAAAATTGCCCTAGCTAATTCCTTAAATGCGGTGGTATCCTCGGATAACCCTACGTACTCCATCTTATTCTTCCTCTCTCCACTCCCAAAGGCCAAATCATCATGTGAGCTGTCATTTGAACCACTTGAATTCAACCTGGATGATCCACCTGAATAATTCAATGCACCAAAGTTTGAGTCGGGGCTAATTTTTTCCTTAACGGCAAGTGATATCGAGGCAGACGGTCTTCTATTACACGGTGAGGCAGAAACATTATTGGTTGCGATGAGATAATCAAGACGGTTATAAAAGGGCCACTTTGAAGGAGTTGACTTGTTTTTCTCAAGCTTGTACTTCTTCTTCAAAGTATCGATCCGGTTCTTACATTGTACATCAGTGCGCTGAGGCTTAACTCCATTTTGACGTGAATTAACGGAGTAGGCGACTTCCTTCCAGTCCTTCTGCCGGAGATTACCGCGATTAAGCCTGAGATAGCGATCGCCCCATGCTTCGATTAGGGTTTCAGTAGCACCTTCACTCCAGCAGTCTTCACGTCCTCCAGCGTGAGGCCTAAAGGTGTTCTGAGTAGTAGTTTGGTTCTCCATACAAGAGAGAAAATCGGCGACCGACTCCGATTCAGGCGTGATCGGTATTTGAAGTTTGCAAGAGAGAGAGCAGGGTGCTAAGGTGGATCGGAGGTGAGGGGGAGAAACATCGGGGGAATGGGATAAGGAATGGGAAAGGGAAGTTGGCCGTACATCTGACCGGAAGAGGGGGACGTCAGCACCTGTCTATTGGATGATTGGACAGAGTGGGTTATCCCTACGATTATCTATGATTTCTTCTAATTTACCCCTCACTTTTGCATTTGAACACTCGATTGAATATTTTCAAATAATCTATGCAAATTTGTTTATTTGTAAATACATTCGTATTAACAATAGCAATTATATATATTAATGTCAATTTATTGTTGAATTTTGAGTCTTTTTTTTATGTAGATAAATAAAAGTTTAACGTTTCGGGTCCTTGTACTTTCTTTGGCTTCGAAGTGGAGGAGGACCCGCAAAGGTTCATTGATGATGTGGTTAAGGTGCTAGATGCTATGGGGGCATCATGCAAGACGACTTCCCTTGATAGGTTCTTCTCCTTGGAATTAAGGGAGAGGAAAATGCAAGAATTTATCAAATTTTGTCAAGGGGGTAAGGATACAGTTAAGTGTTTGCCTATACCTCTATCCCCTTTTGATATTCAAACTTGCTTATTCGCTTGTATCGTCTTATGATGCAGACACAAGTAACTAGGATCAGCATCCAGCGCCCCCTTGATCCAGCTTTGCACTTGGAGTCATTTGTGAGCCTCCTTGTATTTTGGAGGACACATTTATTGATTTTCAGTACTTTTGTTACTAGGATGTTGTGGGGTCTGTCCCAAGATCCATCTCAGTTTAGAGGCTTCATAGATATACAGACTAATGTTAGTCTTTTGATTTTTTCAGTATTATTCCTTTTGTTAAGACTTGACTTGTCAGCTTTCGGCTAAGTTTGAATGTTTCATCTTTATAAACATTCTTAGTTATGATATTCTTTTTAGTTAAGTTATAATTATTGTCTTTCACTGAGTTAAGTATACTAGAACAAGGGTTCGCTCGAGGCCAGCAATGGTCATCGAGTGCCGACCACGTTCAAAGTGTAGGCTCGGGCGTGACATAGTTAGTATCAGATCAAAAGTCCAAGAGTCCTAGGGAGTCATGAAGCCGTGTTCGTAGAGTCTTAGTCATCAGTGTGAAGCGCATCACACCTATGATTAGGAGGCTGCTACATTTAGAAATTTCTTCGCTTCTTTCATATCCCTTTTCGTGTGTTAGAGTTTATTTCTAATTTGTGCTTGCATGTGTTTCATATTTAGGGTAAGGAATGTGAATCTAGGCATTAGGCCTATTTTGAAGAGGCTTTCTCGGGACGTTTCTTTGCCCAAGAACTGAAAGAGGCAAGGGTGTGAGAGTTTCTTACTCTTAATGTCAAACCCATGATTCAAAGGTCTCATGGCATATGAATGAATGATATGAACAACGTTATGTGTTATATAAAAAATGATATGTGCTATGTGCACGCTGTTATGTGTTGTGTGCAAAATGTTAAGTATAATAATGCATGTTACTCTAATGATATAACTTTCCTAATCCAAGTTTGGAAAGCTCATAAACTTTTCTAATCCAAATTTGGAAAGCTCACTCACTTTCCTAATCTCAATTTGGCAAGTCCACTAACTTGACCTTCTACAATCATCTTGTTAGGAAAGAGCTATTCTTAATCATCCATGTCCTTGGTATGTGCTTGCATATATCCACACTTAGTACAAGTGTGTACTAACCCCATACAACTCTACAATTTTAGGTGCAGGCACAGGTGGACGCTAAAGCTATGGGTGGACGCTGAAACTATATGAATGTGGAGCATTCATCCAGACTTGGTAGGCCCTTATGCTTTCGAGGATGCTTGCCCATTATATTCTATCTTAGTTATAGGATTGAGTTAGTGGAGTATGTTCCTCTAGCGTTTCTTTCCGCTTTTGTTGATACATTGTATTGGTGCCATTTTGGCAAGTATACATTTTTATGTTATGATAAACTATTTATTTCATTTGATGATCTTAATGTTAGATGGTTGATGGTGAACAATTATAAATCTAATAGGATGATTAGTATGTATGTTAAGAAACAAAAAGTTTCAAATTTTTCGCTAAAATTAACCTAGATGAAGTAAAAATGACGTAAGTAGGCTTGTCTACGACCTCTGAGAGGTCAATGACGCCGTTCTCGTCTGGGGTCTAGACTCCGATCATGACAAAGTTGGTATCAGAGTACTAGGTTAAATTACAGAAATAATAAGTTCACATCAACCACATTGAGTAGTTTCAAAGTCATGGTAGTTCTGCATGATGCGTAGGAAAATTTCCCTTCTTCTGATCTTATCGTTCCTTTCCTAATGTTTGACTTCTTGGTGTTATGAGCGTGTCTAAAATTGAATGTTGTTTACAGAGAATGAACACTAGGAGAACTATTGGTCAGAAGAGAGGAGTAGCAACTGCTGGGGACAATCAAGTTCCACCCCAGGCTCCAGCTGAAGGAGTAGCCATGCCAGTTAACCCTGCTGGGTTGACTGATGCTGAGGTGAGCGCATCTCTGGCCCAGATGGTACAGTCCATCACCATGCAAGCTCAAGCCATGACTGCCAAGGTCAATCGATAGAATATTCAAAGGGAGAACCCACCGGTATGTAGTATGGCTGAGAGGCTACGAGACTTTACAAATATGAATCCTCCTATTTTCACAAGGTCCAAGACTTCATCCTCCCAGGAATTCATGCATGAGGTACACAAGATTTTGGTGGCCATGGGGGCCACATATACTGAGAAGGTTGAGCTGTCTTCCTATCATCTCAAGGATATTGCACAAACTTGGTGCAAGATGTGGCAGGATAGCCGAGCTTTGGGCGGAGTTCCGGTCAGGTGGGAGTTGTTTAAGATAGCCTTCCTGGAGAGATTTTTCCCCAGGGAGATGAGAGAGTCCAAGGTTGTGTCTAACAGCAGAGACGATTTGATTAAATTCTTGACATGGATTGTTGAGGATCTCGTGGAGGAGTGTAGGGCAGCTATGCTGCATGATAGCATAGATCTTTCCACGCTTATGGTCCATGTCCAGCAAGTGGAGGAAATCAGGAAGAGGAAGCACAAACAGGTTAAGGCAAGCTAAGGAGAATTTTTCAAGGAAGAGTAGTACTGGAATCAGGGATAATCCCAAGTTTAAGAAGGGACTCTCCCACCAAGGGAGTCAAATTCATCCAAGGGTCACTATGACAGGGATTCCGAGTCCAGAGTTAAAAGAAATAATGAAGTAGATACACCTTAGGAGAGACAACCTTGCAGGAAGTGTGGCAAACTACATGGAGGAGAGTGTATAATGGGCACTAACGCTTGTTACAGTTGTGGCAAACCGGGTCACATGGTGAAGGATTGTCCGAATAGAAGAAGTCAAGAACAAGGAGAGAGTCCAGCCTAATGGTCCAAGTGAAGAGGCTCCAAGGAGGCAATGATTCTTCGCACTCAAGTCTAGGGGTGCATGGGAAGGCATCTCTGGTGAAGTCTCGGGTGAGTAGCCTTAATTAGTTCTTCAGGTATTTGACTGTGTATGGTGTGTATGCACTAGTATAAGGTTAATATGTTTGAGTCATCATGTTGGTTGCCGATTTGTATGATTTAAATGTTTACCTATGTTGTATGCTTTGATGAGACTAGTTTAGGAAAGAATTCCTTAGTCTATTAATGTGAAACTACTAGTAGGTTTCAAGGATGTGCACCATCATGTTAATATGTGAATCAGATATTCACCAATGGGGAGTATTGGATTACCTATGCATGCGTACGTTATATAGATGACTTACTTATTGTTAGTAAAGAGTAGTGTCATTCGTGGATGAATGTTCCTAAGGGGGGGATAATGTAACAACCCTAAAAATAGATAAGATAAGAAATGCTTAATGTGTCAAGAATGCCTATGATTAAACCAGGGTTTACATGGATTGATGCGCGTAGAACCAGACCTCGGAACCCTTGCTACAGCCAAGCAAACTAACTTGGGGAGTTAGTTCAGCTTGTACAGGTTGGGACCAATCATGTAGGGTTATCGAATACGAAGATTTACTTGAAGAAGTCTTTACCGGACAAAAAAAGGGAAAATATTAGTTTTGGAGGGTCTAGGGGTAAAATGGTCTTTTGATATACTGTGGTTTCACGGTATTATTAATACTTTTCCCTTAAGTTTAGTGTGTCCAAAAGCCTTTTTCTGCTAATTTTTATATAAGTTTCTCTTTGTTTTGCAGGAAATCTGTCCAAAGCTGAATGCGGAGATTTTAAGCGAAGAACTGCAGAAGAGACCACCTACGGAGCTTATGACGGTCCGTCGTGCTTGTGACGGTCCGTAGGTGGCAGCGTAGTGCAGCTGCTGAAGGAAGATGGGGAAGTTTGACCAAGTGTGGGATTACGAAGCTTGTGATGGTCCGTCGTGTCTCTGACGGTCCGTCCTGCAGGTTCGTCGTGAAGTTCAGAGAAGTGATCCCAGTACCTAGATTCCAAGAGTTGAAGTGTTTTAGAACGAAGACCCTCGACGGACCGTTGTGCCTATGACGGTCCGTCATACTTGCCATCGAGGGGAATGAAGAGAACAGCAGAAGAAATTGCACAAGTATGGGACGACGGAGTCCACGACGGTCCATTGTAACCACGACGGTCCGTCGCGAGGTCCTTCGACCCAGCCGCGTTTTGACAGATTTACAGCAATTAGAATCCTTGTTTAATCAGGTTTTTATTTTTTTATAAATAGTTCGAAAAAACCTCGTTTTTGGGGGAGACATCAGATAGTTAGACTCTGTATTGTTAGACATCATATTATTAGACTCTGGATTATTGACCATTGATTACTTTGAGACTTTGTGAGATTATTGATTACTTTGAGATTCTTGCAAGCGATTTTTGGTGATTAATCAAGCAAACTTTCGGATTTTAATCTTTCTCATTGAAGTAAGTATATGAATTCTTATATAACATATTTGAATATTGTGATTATGGCTATGAGTAACTAAACTCCATAACTAGGGTTGTGGTAACCATAGGCAAATAATGAGATAAACCCTAACTAAAATAACAATTCTAGAATAGTGTCTTGCATGTATTAATAATTCTTTCATTTAGAAGTCTTTTTAACGATGGCCAACGTTAGAACTCGCCTTAATGCTACTTGCCGGACCAAGGAGGTAGTTAATAGGAAAAGAATTATTAACATAGATTTAATGTATACTATCTAATAGGCTAGTATTGATTGGTACGAGGTAATAACTTAGTCAAATATCGAATACGATGCTTAATATGAGGTAAGGATAAGGGTTAGGATAGCAACACACGTAGCCGGACCAAGGTGCGGAGTGAGATTTTCTAGATGCCGGACCAAGGATTTAGAAATACATAACTTATCACTTTGCATGCAAGATACTAGGAAAGAATTGTTATAGTTAGAATTATCAAGTTATGAACCTGTGGGGAACACGTAACCCTAGTTATTTCGATTAATTGATTAAAACCCAACATTCAAAGCTGTTAAGTGTCTCTCTCAAGTTCGTTATTTATTTTCACTCATTTAGAAATAGAAACCCCCCTTTATTGTTTTTATTTTCCATGAAGTCATTGACCAAACAATAGTAATAACAGGTTGAAGTTAAGTCTAGACTATTTTCCTCGTGGGAACGATCCCAACCTTACTAGTTGGGTTATTTACTTGACACGACCGCTTTACTTCTTATTTGAGAAGTAAGTTTGAGCGTATCAAATTTTGGCGTCGTTGCCGGCTAAGGATAGTATCTTAATTACCCTAAATATATAATTAATTATTTAATTAATAAGGTGGAGGGTTATTTTGGGGAGAGAGGGCCGAAATTGGGCTCTTGAAGTGAAATCTTGCTCCACCTGGGTTCGAACCTAGGTGGAAGCAATGAATTAAAGTGATTCTTATTTAAGCTATTGAATTAATGTAAAATAATTAATAATTATCATTCATTATCTGATTTAAAATAAAATAATAATTAGATTTTTTAAAAATAAACTAAACCTTATTGACTAAGTCCTAAAACTAGACTCCTAAGCCTCCTACAACTCCCACTCTCTCACGCCTATCTCTCCACTCTCACGCTCAATCTCTCTTCTTCTTTATCATGTATTCTCTCTGCCAAAATAAGAGTCAAGAGCATAAAAACAAAGCAAGTTCTTCACACTTGAAGAACTCACACGAAATCACAAGAAAACAAATGTTAATCGCACACTAGGCTAAGAGAGGTTGTCATTCGAGTGGAGTTGACTTTGAAGAGGCTTAGACGTGAACTTGGGTTGAATTTTCGGGCAGCAAGTCATGGGTTTAATTTCAAAAAGGTATGGGTTCTCTTCTCTCTTGGTCCCTTTCCCAAGAGACTCCTTAAGGTTCAGAATATTCATTCTGAAAACTAGAATTGTTCCCTGTTGCATGTCCATGTCACTAACTCCCATTGAATCATAGGTTGGTTATGTTTGCTGGTATAAAACTAGGGATGAAATGTGTTTTTGTGATGATTATGTGTTTATATGTATGTTTGTGACTTATATTGATGTTTCCGAAAATGTAACTACGTGTGTATGTGTGTGTTGCCGTGGCTATTGTTCATGGTTTAGGACTTGAAATGGCATAATAGTTCTTTATATTTCATGTACACATGTTGATGTAAATGTGATGTTTATATGAGTTGAAATATGGCTGATTTGAGGGATAATGTCTTGGCTAAACGAATACATGAAGACACACCTAAAACATTCTAAATGCACTACGAAATTCCCCTAAGAACTAAGGTGTAACTTGATGAAAGGATGCTGAAAAATTAAAAGAAACTTTCCAGCTTCTAGTGATGTATTTCGGTCAGCAAAGAGGGTTCAAAACGTTGAAAAAAAATAAATTAAAACAAGTGAGGTCATGGAAGATTGAAACCGTGACCTCACCATGTTAAAAACCATGAAAATAAAGAAGTAAAAAAGAAATATGGTGAAGGGGATTCGAACCATGGTATTGGCTGGAAAATGTAACTTAAAAGAAAAAATAAGAAATGAAAGGAGTGGGATTCGAACCCACCACCTCTCAATCAGATTTAAGGAAGAGTACGAGAAAAAAAAATGTGAGGCATGAGAATCGAACCCACGACCTCTAGGCAGTGAAAGAGAGTAAAGAAAATGAAAGAAAAGAAATGTAAGGCGTGGGAATTGAATCCACGACCTCTAGGCAGTGAAGGAGAGTCAAAGGAAATAAAGAAAAGAGATGTGAGGCGTGGGAATCGAACCCACGACCTCCTAGACAGATTTAAGGGGGAAAATAAAAGAAATTAAAGAGGGTTTGTGGGGGTTCGAACCCACAACCCCTCGGCCAAAAGGAGAGAAATTTAAAGGCAATGAAAATAAAAAGTAAATGAGGTTGTGGGGGTTCGATCCCACATCCTCTTAGTTCCATTAAGCGAAAAATGAAGAGAGAAATCAAGGAAAAATAAAATGAAGGCATTGGGGCTCGAACTTTGGTCCCAAAGTTGTATTGATCAAACCAAAATGAATAAAAAATGTAAGTTTTTTCAAGGGATTTGAAAACCGGGTTCCCTTGCCCAAATTCCGTATTGATACATAAGTCATACGTGAACTAAATGTTCAAGAATAATGCTACCTACTTAGATCAAAATTGAGATCTTGGCATACATACAAGATGCATAAGTCTTGTACCACATAATCTTAGGAAGATATGAATCATTTAAACGAACTATGAATGAAGCCTCATGGCTTGTATGTATAGATCCATAAGTCTAACATACGTTAAAAAAGTGAATCTAAGATGTATGTAATGAAATGATGTAACCCTAGAAGGGTTAAGTAAGAGTGTAAAACACACTAAATGGCCAAGTGAATTGTCATATGACTAAACGAATAATATAATGAAATGATGAAACCCTAGAAGGTTTTAAATAAGAGTGTGAAACACACAAATGGCCAAGTGCATTGATATATGATGAATTGAACATTCATGTAAAAAGGGGTGAGTAATTATGAAGAACAAATGTGCTAATGTTAATGAATGTGGTGACAACATGATATGAGGCTAATGTAAAAGATGAGAGCAATCTCAAATGAGCCTGAGTAAATGTTACCAAAACGTACTCACCTATGAGAGTGTAAAGTTAATGAAGAGACCAGTCTCTATGAACATACTAATGACATAATTGAGATTAACAAACTTGATACTAATGATGAGATGAGAAATCATCTATTGAGATATGATGTCCTCATACTAGAATTCAGCTTCCATAACGTATGAGTTGAATGTAATGGACCTTTATACTGAGCACCGATAGACTAGCTATAAGCGGTGATGCCTTCTTTCGAGAAGGGCGGAGGTTCACGTAACTCTCATGAGATGAGATTCTCCACCATACCGGGTATGGGTCTCCTTATATCTCCTAGTCTTCGAACCTATATTGTCAATATAGGGATCTCGCGGGGTTCAATTCCCATGTACGCTAGCATTTTTTGGGTCACTTTGGCCGGTGATTCCACCTTTTTTTGGTGTGGGGTTTCATGACACTGGATTATGCTCACATGATCTATGTCGATTAAAGTTAAAGTTCCCAATGAATGAATGAATGAGGCTAGCCTCAAATGATGCACATAATGAGATGAATGGTACCAAATGTGTTAGGGTAGGATGATCAAGAGGTGAGTTAGACTCAAGTAATGACATTAGGTCATTCTTGGTCATTGCACAACGAACCTAATGAAAGTCTTAAACTACATCCTAGGTATAACTGGTGTTCACACTAACCTATGAACGAAATGAAATGAAGTACGTATGAATGAATGAAGCAAACTCTATGTTTGGTAATAAAGACTCCCTAGTTGAGGTCTCATATGTTGATCCCTCATTTTTGGTAAGTCTTAATGTCAAGTCCATGATTCCAAGGTCTCATGGCATACGAATGAATGATATGAACAACATTATGTGTTATATGAAATATAATATCTGCTATGTGTACGCTGTTATGTGATGTAAGCAAAATGTTAAGTATGATAACGCATGTTACTCTAATGGCATAACTTTCCTAATCCAAATTTGGAAAGCTCATTAACTTTCCTAATTCAAATTTGGAAAGCTCACTCACTTTCCTAATCTCAATTTGGCAAGTCCACTAACTTGACCTTCTACAATCATGTTGTTAGAAAAGAGATATTCTTAATCATGCATGTCCTTGCTATGTGCTTGCATATACTCATACTTAGTACAAGTGTGTACTAACCCAATACAAATCTACAATTTTAGGTGCAGACATAGGTGGACGCTAGAGCTACGGGTTGACGCTGAAACTATCCGGGCATGGAGCATTCATCCAGACTTGGTAGACCCTCATGCTTTCGAGGATGCTTGCCCATTATTTTCTAGCTTAGTTATAGGATTGAGTTAGTGGAGTATGTTCCACTAGCGTTTCTTTCCGCTTTTGTTCATACATTGTATTGGTGCCATTTTGGCAAGTATACATTTAATGTTATATTAAACTATTTCTTTCATTTGATGATCTTAATGTTATATGGTTGATGGTGAACAATTATGAATCTAATAGGATTATTAGTATGTATGTTAAGAAACAAAAAGTTTCAAATTTTCCACTAAAATTAACCTAGACGAAGTAAGAATAACATAAGTAGGCTTGTCTGCGACCTCTAATAGGTGAACGACGCCAGTCTCGTCTGGGGTCTAGACTCCGGTTGTGACATACAAGGTGTACGATCCGGGCATGATAGCACCACGGGCATCACTACGAGCCGTGGTGCCCTTGAGGGGGCCGTCTAGATGGTCGTAGTCTATTGACGGGGCTGCCGAGCTGAGGGTCATTTAGTAATTTCTTATTTTGTAAGTTAATTAATGGGGTCATTTTTATTGTTTTATATCACATATATAAATGGTTTTAAGTCATCAAATACCTATTTACTTCATTATTTCTAATTACCCAAATAAAAACCCCAATGTTCTTTCCATCCCAAATATTTCTCTCTTTAAACTCAAAGAAGAAGAAGAAGTTATTAGAGTTAGATTTATAGATTATCAAGTTACTTCCCCAAATTTCTTGGAGATTCTTAAATTTAATTATGTACTCTTTTCATCTTTGGGAATCTATCAAGCCCCTTCAAATTATGATTTCAAGTTCTCAATTTCCCCATGCCTAGGGTTTTTCAATCTACAAACATAGGTTTTCTTCCAAAACAATTTCAATTGATTAATTGTGGTTAAATATGGTTGAATATAATTATTTAATATTGTATTAAAGGATTGTTGATGATTTATGGTCAAAACTTCCCATGGACCCATGATTTCCCCGTTTTACTAAATCGACTTCATGAAGTGAGAATTGTTTGATATTGATCCAATTATGTGATTTATGGTTGTTTTTAGCGTAATTACATTATTCTAGTATTATCAAACTTGTATCCTTTATTAATCTAAGATCATATGGTTAAATTTAAATAGTCTAGGTTCATGTCATAAAAGAGGCAAGTTGCGGGTTTAGATGTGAACTTCTAAGATTTATTATCTTCTTAATGAATTTCCTTAGACTAGATCACCCAGACATGAATTGCTTATAACTAAATCTTGATGATATGAACTAACTTTATTAGGGCTTATATGAGGGATCATGGTTGTGTAGTATTGAGATTGAGTTATGTGTCTCCTATATGACTATAATTGATAAAAAAAATGAGACTTGTAGTTAAGTACCTTGAGAACTAGGTAAACATGATGAACATGTGAAACATTACTTGAGGGTAAGGCTTGTAACATACATATGACTCCTAGGGATTTTAGGGTAAAAGTCTAACGGTAATAAACTAGGGATGTCAAGGCTTTAAGAAACAACCTATTATGTATGTTGAGTTGTATATGACCCTATTGTGAAAAAAATTCACCCACATGACCAATAATACGATTAGATGATTTTATGCATGAAATGAATGAATTACTTGAGTAATGATTGTTTCTATGTTTCATATATTGAATACAAGATGTGTTGAATCAATGTGACCCTCGAATGCAGTATATGATGAATATGCATGATTATGATATTATGTGCATGAATATGACTATGATGTGTCTTTTTAGTTCATGGGCCCTAAAGGGAAAAGTTACAAGGGATGTACATCTTTATGATGTTTGTGTATGAACTTGTGATTCACTTAGATAGTCGTGATCATATAACTATTGTGCAGTTGTGATTCTGATGCAAGATCCTTATTCCTTATTCCTTTACACTTGATAATGCATGAAGTTTGTATATATGTTTATGATAATCTTGTTATGTTGATTGAATGGTCATTCTCATGAACACACTATGAATATGATGTGAAAGGTTTACTCAGATATTTATGATTCTAAGGTTGAAAGGACATTCTCACCTAATGAGTCAATGAGCTATTATGAGTATATGTTGTTGACTGTATATTGTATTTTTTGATGAACATAAATTTAAGTAAAGACATAATATGACTTTTAAAGGAAATTATTCTTAGCACCGAGTGAATATGTAAATGAGATCAATGATTTTACGCTAGTGTCTGGCTTTCCCATATAAGTTATCTCATGAGATGGAAACCTTTTATGCTAGTAGTTCGGGCTATTAGTAGCAATCTTATTATCCCAAAACTATTTGCCCACATAGCTCTTTAGCTAGTGGATCCACCTAAAAGCTATTATCAATGTTCTACCTCAGGCAAGTAGGACACCATTTCTCGGTGTGGGGGTAGAACATTGAATTCCATGTAGCTCAACATGGTCAATGTTATAAAAAAAATATTTCCATATGTTATAAGAATATGAATTATGATAAGAACATGAGATGTGTATTATGGTTCATCAAGAATTTCTACTTAGTATGGATGGTGGTATGGGACTTTATTCATGCATTGCACAAGTAGACTTCGATTCTGGGCATGATATCTCTCTCTTATGATATGATGATTTTGAATGTATGTTTTATTACAAATATGAACTTGGACTATACTTATAACTTCTTAATGAGCTTTACTTAGTGTGAATAAGGGTATGAGACTTCACTTATACATTGCATATGTAGACTTATAAATGGGTTATGGTGTGGGTTCCTTATGTTATAAAGATATATGAACTTATGTATGCATGATATGAATTGTTGATATGGGTGATTACTTATTACAAGTGATGAATATGAATTTCCCCTTTTTTATGAGTGTGGGCTATGGATAAGGTTAAGGTATATTATGCATGATCATGGTGGCCTAGTTGTACTTAGTGTAGATGTGATTATGGGATCCTATCCATGCATTAAACAAGTATAGATTTGGGTTGTTCATTTGTTAGTTCTATTATGATGATATGACCTTGGTATGTAAATTATGCATGTAAATCATGTCTTGTGAAGATTGAAGTATGCATTGTGTTGTCTTGGAGACTATGCTTGTGATTATGATGATGTTCTTATGTTATAATGAATTGTATATGGTTTGTCTTATGAACTACATTCTCCAACCATTTCAAAGATGTTATTTCAAAAGTGGCATATAGCATTGTTTCAAATAAAATGTCCTTTTTATGAATGTTTTAAGGATTTTATGCATGGCTTCCATACGTTTTGTACAAACCCATATTCTTTATTTTCTAAAAAGTATAGGGTTTGGAGATATTGGATTCTATCCTCATGGCTGGGACTCTAGTAGATCAAAAAGAAGAAGATGGTTGAGTCCTCATAGTATTCGAGGTCTTAATCATATGCCTTTATGTCTTTCTTTTATGTTTTAGATTTACTTGAGGATTGTGTCCCTAAATTGTATTAAGTGTTTTAATTCAATGTTAAAGATAGTTTGGGATATAGTGTATAGACTCTCTCATTTTATAAAAGACATTGATTGTAAGAATAGTTTCAAATTCTTCTGCATTTTTCCTATGTTCTTATGTCATGATATACTAAGGGCTTGTATAAGACCCCTTTGGGGTCAAGTACATTGTGCTACATCTAGGGGCTACCCCTGGGTCATGACAAACTTGGTATCAGAGAATAAAGTTTTTGGTTGATTTCAGGATGTCCTAAACCACGTCTAGTATTGTTCAAAAATGCAAAGCGTGCCAAATTTTATTAATAGGAGGCTATCGGATGTTAGAAAAACTTCACTTCTTCATTCTCTAAGTCCTTCCTTAGAGTTTATTTTATTAGGTCTTTCTCCTAATGTGTGCCTTATGGTATTTACGATATGAATACTTCAAGAACCTATATTGAAGGGATTGAGGAAAATAATGTGGAACAAGAGATTCCTATCCAAGTTCCTCTCCAAGCTCCTATGGACCCTATAGGGGTAAATATGACTCATGTAGAATTTAGGTTCACTATCCAATGATGGATCAAGCCTTGAGGGTGCAAGTCAACAAAGAGGTTGTAAATTCAACAAATCATATAAGGGGGATGTCGACTTCTAGGGTGAGAGTTATTAGGGTGGTATCCTTCAGTGTTTTATGGATCCAAGGTAGAAGAAAATTCTCAAGAGTTTTTGGATTACATATCTAAGAAGTTAGACCATATGGGAATAACTATTCTATAGAAGGTGGAGCTATCCTCTTGACAACTCAAAGGGATTGCACAAATATGGTATAATCAATGGAAAGAGACTAGACATTAGGATTGGGCTCTTAGAGTGGCAAGGGTTGAATAGTGCCTTTCTAGATATGTTCTTCCCTTTAAAAATGAGAGAAGTTTTGGTGCTTGAGTTCATCAACCTTAAATTAGGTGATATGAGTGTTAAGGAATATTCATGGAGGTTCACTCAACTGTCCTAGTATCTGATCCCAAATCGAGAATGAGTTAGTTTATGTCAAGATTGTCTGATTTAGTTGTAAAATAATATTGTTTGGATATGTTTGAGCATCATATGAATTTTACTCGTCTTGTAGTGTATGCCTTTGAAATTGTGAAAAAGAAACTTGAAGAAAGGTTAAAGGAGAAAAAAAGGGTTAGGACAGATGATGAACATTTTTCTCTTGGGAGGTCATTTGGACAAGATTCTTCTAAGATTCTCCCAAAATTTAGTGGTGGAGGGGGTGTCTAACCCTAAGGCTAAAATAAGAAGCAATAGTGAATCCGTGTTACTTAAGCCTACTTTCAAAATATGTGGAAGAAAGCATTATGGTAGATGTATAGACGACACGAAGGATTGTTATGGTTGTGATGGGAGTGACCACAAAACAAGAGATTTCCAGTACTTACCGCTAGGGGGAAGAAAAAGGAATAAAATTAGGTCTGATGCTCTTCAATCTAGAGGTGAACAAGAGTGCCCTCCTTATGTTGATCCCAGTATATGTTTCATGCTTACTTTTATTTAGGTAGTACTGGTCTTTTGTGACTTGATAAATTTGATATGATGAGCTTTTATGTTGTCCTTAGTATGTATGGGTTTGATTATGGTCAATGTGTGTATGTTGGTGGAATTCCACGTAGTCATAATCAGTTTTAGGATGCGATGGAGGATATGATGAATAGTGGTGTTTAGGTGATGCCTAGAGGTATAGTGAGTTTGAAGAATTTAGTCCCGATTCGGTAGGCTCATATGAGATTTTGAGTGTTGCTGGTAAGGTTTTTATGACCAAAATTACTTAAATGAGAACCTATCCAATTTTGAAATACCAATAGGGATCTTAGACGGAAAAGTTAAGAAAATAAACGGTAAATAAATTCCTTTCATGTGAATGATGATAAGTTCCTTATAGTTATGAATGTTGTATTGAGGTCCCTATGTTGTTTCCATATTAACCCTAGTATGGTATTACTCATAAGGGGAAGATGGTATGTTGATAGTAAGGTTATGGAGCGTCCCGATATTTTTATCTCTTTTCTTCTATACCTATTCAAGCTTGAGACCAAGAGTTCCTTTTTGGCTTGTGTCATGTTTCATAGTTATGTGTGATTATGTGCTTCCATGGTCTCCTTATATTATGCATTTTCTTGATGAAGTTATTTTCAAATAAGGTACTGAGTTCTTATAAATTAAGTTCCTCATGTTGATGTACATTTAGTATGAGCTACCTATATGCTTCATGAGGTGAATTGTTGAACATGCCTAAATATGCTTTAAAGAGAAATTGCATAATGTGCTTAATAATTTTATGATGAGAATGATGTGAGTTGGAGAAGGAAATTCCTCCAATGACTTGAGAAGTGTTGAAGTTATGCATAATGAGTTTGTAGATGTAGTTCCTACTTTCTGATGTTGCATGGAGTATGTTTGATGTAAGGTTGATATTTTCTCCTACAATTTGTGCATTGCTTATGATGTGTCATGCATTATGGGCTTATATTCTTGAGTTGTTACCCCTTAAAGAGTTTAAAGTGTCATTCGAGGACGAATGTTCCTAAGGGGGAGATAATGTAACGACTCAAAAAATGGTAGGTTGAACTAGAGCCAATAACTAGGGTTTGAGAGTGTGATGTTTAGAATTAAAGTCGTAGATGAGACTTTACGTGCTTATAAATAGGATTTTAATGGTTAAACGTCAAGGTATGCTTTATATCTTTTAGCATAGAAGAACATTTAGAGTTTGGTGGATCACGGGAAAGGAAAGTGACAATGCAAAAGGACAAGCCTAAACCAAGGGGCCAAGGCTTCCAAACCTTGGCAAGCTACTGCCCAAAGGGTTCACAACCATAGGTCTTCACTACGGTCTGTGAAGGGGTCCGTGAAGACCCCTTAGACTCATGAGAGTAAAGGTCCAAAAGCTAGCTACTTCCTAGAGATCACGAGTCACTTCACGACCATTGGTCCTGGCCACTACTCGTGGAAAGCACGTTGACGGAGCTACTGGTCAATAGGACCACGGGCACGACCACAAGTTGTGGTTCCCTTGATGGGTCGTCTAGGTGGCCATAGTCCCTGACATTGCTTCCTAGTAAAGGGTCATCTAGTAATTTCTTATTTAGTTAGTTAATAAATGGGGTCATTTTTAATTGCTTTATATCACATATATAAATGATTTTAAGTCTTTAAACACCTATTTTCTCTATTATTTCCAAATACCCAAATCAAAACCCCAGAGTTCTTTACCTCCTAAATATTTATGTCTTTAGACTCAAAGAAGAAAGAAGAAGAAGCCATTGGATCTAGGGTTTGTACATTTTCAAGGTTATTCCCTAAATTTTATGGAGATTCCAAATTGATGTATGGATTCCTTTCATATTTGGGAAGCTATCACCTAAAGAACCCTTTCAAATTATGTTTCAATTTTTCAATTTCCCAAAACATAGGGTTATTCAATACACAACATGGATCTTCTTCTAAAATGATTTCAATTGATTAATTATGGTTTAATATGGTTTATTATGATGAATTAATATTTTATTAATGTAGTATTGATGATGTATCATGAAAACTCCCCTTGGACTCATGATTTCCCCCACTTTACTAAATCGACTTCATGATGTGATAATTGTTGAATATTGATCCAATAAGGTTATTTATGGTTGTTCTTGGTGTAATTACATGATTCTAGTATAATCAAACATGTCCTTGATTAACCGAAGATCCTATAGATTAATTGATGTAGTCTAGGTTCATATCATGAAAGAAGCAAGTTGTGGGTTTAGATGTGACCTTCTAAGATTGATGAACTTCTTGATTAATTGTCTTTGACTAGATCACCTACACATGAATTGCATACAAGTAAAGCTTGATGGTATGAACTACCTTTATTAAGGTTTATATGAGGGTTCATGGTTGTGTAGTATTGAGATTGAGTTATGTGTCTCCTATGTGACTATAATTGATCAAGAATAAGGCATGTGGTTAGGTTACCTTGATAACTAGGTAAATATGATGAAAATGTGAGGCATTGCTTGAGGGTAAGGCTAGTAACATGCAGATGAATCCTAAGGCTTTTAAGGTAAAAGTATAAGGGGAATAAGATAGGGATGTCAAGGCTTTAAGAAACAACGTATGTTGAGTTGTGTATAGCCCTATTATGTAAAGAATTCATCAACATGACCTATAATATGATCACATGAGTTTATGCACGAAATGAATAAAATACTTGAGTCATGATTGTATTCATGTTTCATATATTGAATGTTAGATGTGTTGACTGAATATTACCTTTTAATGCAAGATATGAGGTTTATGCATGATTATGATATTATGTGCATGAATATGACTATGATGTGTCTAAGGTGTTGCTTGTGGTTCATGTCCCTTGAAGGGAAAACTTATGAGGGTTGTATATCTTTATGCGGTTTGTATATGAACTTGTAATTCACTTACATAGTGGTGATCCTATTACTATTGTGTAATTGTGGTATTGATGTTAGATCCTTCTTCCTTATGCCCTTACACTTGATTATGCATGAAGTTTGTATGCATGTCTATGATAGACGTGTTGTGTTGATTGAAAGTACATTCTCATGAACACACTAGAATATGATGTAAAAGGTTTACTCACATGTTGATGATTCTAAGGTTGAAAGGATATTCTCACCTAATGAGTCAATGAGATATTATGATGATATGTTGAGTGTCTTCTGCATTCTTTGATGAACATGAACTTAGGTAAAGGCTTCATATTACTTTAAAAGAGAATTATGCTTAGAATCGAGTGGATATGTAAATGCGATGAAAGCTTTTACGCTAGCAGTCTTGCTTCCCCATATAAGTTATCTCATGAAACGGAAACCTTTTACATTAGTAGTCTGGGTTTCTATTACTAATCTCCTTATACCATAATTATATGCCCACATAGGTCTTTATCTAGTGGATCCATCTAAAAGCTATTATGAACGCTCTACCTTAGGCAAGTAGGACATCTCTTTCCGGTGTGGGGGTAGAACACCAGATTCTATGTGGCTCAACATTATCTATGTATATTAAGTCTATTTTTATATATGATAAGAATATAAATCATGATAAAAACATGAGTTATTTGTGTTTCCTCACGAAGTTCTATTTAGTATTGATGGGGGGTTGGGACTTCATTCATGCATTGCACAAATATACTTATAGAGTGGGCATGGTATGTCTCTCTTATGATATAATTTTTAAGAATGTATGTTTTATTACGAATAGGAACATGGACTATACTTATGACTTCTTAATGAGCTTTAATTAGTCTAAGTGGGGGTATGAGACTTCACTTATACATTGCAAAAGTAGACTTATAAATGCTATGGTAAGGGTTTTTTATGTTATGAAGATATATGAACTTATGTATGCGTTATATGAAATATTGGTATGGGTGACTTACTTATTACAAGTCATGAACATGAATGTTCCCTTGTTTATAAGTGTTTTCTACGAATAAGGTTAAGGTATTTTATGCATGATCATGGTATCCTAGAAGTAATACTTAGTGTAGATGGGATTATGGGATCCTATCTATGCATTGCAAAATTATAATTCAACCCCGAATCCCCCAAAAATAAAATCAAAACATACACTAACTCAATTAGACTCAGACCTAGTACACTTATTCCCCTGGGATACTCAGACTTCTCCCGAACTAGCCAAATTTGGTCATTTGATGACTTTACCCTTAAGAATGATGTCAACTAATCCATCATTTGGAAAAGTATGTTATTTGACACAAATGTGGGTTACTTAGACTTCACCCGACTAGACCCAACAAAACATTAGCACAACCCAACAATTTCTATCAATTTTAAGCACAAATATTTTAGAAAATCAACGATTAATCATTTTAGGCTATATATTCAATTAAATACAACAAATAAGCACACAATTATGAATACACATCACTAAGATAAGAACATTTACAAATGATTAGAAGTTGCTAATTACAAGTTTGGGGTTTGGAAAACCAACCTTTAATATCAAATAAATACTTTGAAACAAGAGGAGGCACCAACTCCAAACACATAATCAACGAATAAAAATGGAAATAATGCAAATATATGGGAAAATATAGTGCGGGTGTGAGTTTGGAAAGTTAAAAAGTGAGGAAATGTGAAAAATTTTTAACTTTAAATTTTTGGCCTTTAAAATTTCTAATTCTCGCTCATTCGGCGACATTAGATTTTTTCACAGACCCACTCACCGACATGCCGAGTGGGCACTTACGTCGCTGAATTTTACAAGACTTACAGTTATACTAGGGGTCCAAATGGCGGACAAAGTGGTGATCGCCAAACTTTTCCGCAATGCGCCAATTTTCTCCTGGGCTCACCATGTTTTACAGACTCTAACTTCATAGTTACTTTAGTCCAACGGTGGTCCAAGTCGGGCTCGCCGACTTTCTTGATGAGTCAGCGACCGGACACTTTTGCTCACAAACTTGCAAATTTTCAAACACATTCCACTTTTTCACCTGCAAAATCAACCATCGATTATTTCTAAAACAAAAAGAATGAAGTAAGACTTGAGTTGTCTCCCAAGAAATGTCTTAGTTAGCGTCGTTCCACAATGAAATTCCCAACTCAATTTTTATTTGTTGGATAGAGAAGAGACAACATATCCAATAGCTGAATCAACGTTGAACGGGAAGTAGCAATCTGATTCAGCAGTGTGACATTTTTTTTTATCTCACTCAACACTTTGTCTTGTTCTTCGACTTTGTGGAGAATGAGTGAGAGTGTCTCTTTTATTGGTACACCCTTGTGTTCCTTGGACTTTCTAAGCTCATGAGGAGGGAATGTACCGATCTTTCGTTTTGTACGGCACCTACAATTCCATAATCTGTTTGTCCATGAGATCCAACTGAGTCAACATTGTTCCCAAAATCTGGTCCTTCTTAGTATCCTTATTGGTATTGGCCATATGATCAAGGAGTTGGGTTGCTATTGTATAGGGTAGTCGTGTGAGACCACTTGGAGAAATTTGGTCAGTCAATCCTTTGTTCTCCTTACCAAGACCAGTATAGAAGCAGCCCGGTAGCATTTTATCTAAGATTCCATGAGTTTTGCATTGCAGCAATAGTGACTTAAATCTCATCCACAACTCATTGATTGACACACCCTTCAATTTCTTGAAACACAAGATGTTATCCTTTAGAATCATATTTCTCAAAGGAGGGTGGTTCATTGGGTCACCGTTGCTACAAGAAATGCTCATTTCTTCTGTTCTAAACAAGCAACATGAGAACCAAAATTGAAAGTAAGTGATTCAACTATGACTAAAAGAACAAAATTCAACTTAACCAAAGAATACTAAATAAAATCACTCCTCGCAGCGGCGTCATTTTTACTAATAAAATTTTAAAGACACTTAATTCAATTTTAAGCGTGAATGATCGTTACTGAGTATAATAAACCAATTAAAAGAATGGGGTTCAAATCCCACATAGGAATGTACGTGTTTAAGATTTAATAGTAAAACGAGAACATGTTTCAAAGCAGTCAAAGGAATAGACATTATCGAATAAAAACATAATCTAAATTTGGGGGTAACAGATAAAGTGGGTTTTGGTTTCAATTATCAACAACTGCAGCAGCTAATAACATGAAATAACAATGATGACATGAGTTCTTGTCATGTGATTCGATTATAGGCTAATATAGACAAACGGGTAATTGCAACTGTTAGAAAATAGCTGAATATTTTTATGTAAGCTAAGTCATAGAGGGAATAAATTTTCGTTCGAACAATTTACCCCGAATCAAGTTGTTTCCTATCAAACACCAACAAGCAAGCAAAATAACACAAGCATACACCTTAGTTGATTCACACTTTCGAACTGAATATGTGGAACTAAAATTAGGATTCACTCTCTCGAGATGAACCCAAGTTAACCCCATACCCATTGACCATCAATCAATAAGCTTGATTTTAAACCACTATCTCAAGCAAGATAAAAATACGAAGGTAGAATTACAATTACAACTACAATTTTTAAATTAAATCACATTTATTGATTAAACTCACTTCTAACCAATATTTAAACTAATAATTAGCAATACCCATAAACTAAATCATCACATAATCACATTCCAAGAATTGGAGATTTAGCTAGATATCATAAAATGATAAAAATTATAGCAAATTGTGTTTCTATCAACTGGTTAAGATTAATTTCGTCCTTGCAATACTCCAAGTTGAAGAATCTCAAAGACCCACTTCTGATTTCTCAAAAGGTAAAAACTTCAATTCTTCAAAGTTAAGGAAAAACTTGTCACGATACTCAGATTTCCAATTAAAAATAATGATATTTTCTAATTGAGAAAAAAAAAAGATCCCTACTTAAATTTTCAAAAACGTATTGACAATCGCCAAAAATATGTTGTAAGGGGTCATTCGATGCAGTAAGTAGGGCTCGCCGATCAACTCGGGATCCTCCCTTTTTTCAATTCCATTGCCTTTTCGTCATGACCTTCAACATCTTCCAAGTATGTAACTTTGGGCGATCTAACTCTGCATCGCAGAATCACTCGGCGATCCTCTGACTGCTCATTTCTCTCACCAACTTAATTTTCTTCTTCAAGGTTTGGCAGACTGAACTTTAGGCGGTCTAATGGTCACTTGGAGACTCGCCAAATGGACTTCGCGATCATCATGCTCTCTTTTCTTCCTTCTTTCAGCTCATTTCGTTTCTTTTTGCAAATTAGTGTCCTTGCTTTGTCTCAATCCAAATACTTGGAAATCAAGGATTTTACATTAGTTATTGGCACAATATTTGAATTTGAGGACACTAAATCGATACAACTAAAGACCTATATAAGCCCAAATCTTAGACTCATTTGTCTCTATAGATGCTCTCCTCTCTCACCTCAATTTTCTCCTTGTCGGTTTCTACCTCCAACTCATCGACTGCCACATCATCCATTGGCACATCTCCGGTGGAGACCAAAGGAATTGCAAAATTGGTCAGGGCATCCACATCATTTGTTGCTTCCAATAATGAAGTAAAGTCAGTGGACTTCAAGTAGTCCACATCCTTCCTCAGATCTAAAACCTCGGCTTTTAAAGTCGTCACTGCAGAAGACTCCCCATGTCGATGCTTACAAGTCATGAATATCACTTTCAAATCATCAATAGAAGTCTGGAGGGGTGTCAAAGTAGCAAGGATAGAAGTATCGATCATCCATGGTAGCACAACCTCTAATTAAGTCGCCCTCACATCGGTCGAATGGGCTAAGTGACCCATCTTCAGGATCATATCCTGAGGAATCAGGATATGATATATATATAAAGTATCTAAAAATACTCTCAAAACTCACTAAGGTAAACCAATAAAAGAGAGCTTATGGTATTTGTACCCTCTGGAAAGCTTGTTGGGACTTCCAAGAGTTGTTATTCTATATTAAGCTTTCATCTTTATAACTTGATTTAGTATTTTTCAAAAAGAGTATCTCTTTTCTTTTGTGTAGCTTTTTAATTTTAATTTTTCACATGACATGTTTATAAATATTAAAAGATATTTCAGTACATTTGACACGATTTTAGTTTATAACCACACAATTCAAAAATATTTTTTTCTAAACTCGTGTTAAATCAAAATAGGATAAACAAATTGAAATGAGAGAAATATAATAGATAATAACCACCAAATCTCTCCTAAAGCTTGTTTGTGTCGCATCTTCAAAAAAAATTCTGCTGCTAATGGGCTAGGTTTCCTACACTCACCAATTAACTATCGACTTCTTCTATCTCAATTTATGGGATACATTTTGAATATTGAGATTCAAACAATTCTACCTTGGACCATGAATTCTTCATATATAGTTTAAATATTTTGAGTTGTTAATTATTGTGACCTCAAAATACTTTTTATGCAATTTATAAATATATAAATTTCATTTCAAAAAATTTAAAGGTTTCATATGCAAATTTCTGATCAAACTTAATTTGTTTGACGAACGGAAAATGAAAAGTATCACATAAATTGAGACAGAGGGAGTACAATTTTTAGACTATTGGGAAAGTGAGGGAAAGCTCAAGCCTAAATAAGATTGAATTATACGAAGCAAAAGAATTACAAAGTGAACAAATTCATCTTTTACTCATTCTTTTTCCCTCCTTGGATTGATCTATCGATGTACATGAAGTCAACATATATAAGTTAGTACTCATCAAATTCGAAAAAAAGAAGAAGAAGAGATACTCCTGTGAATGTCATGAAATTGAATATCGTCCATCAAATCTTGTTTGTCAGGTGCCAATGGTGGTGGTATTGTTTAACAGATACAAGTATTTGTCAACCGCACTTGTAGGGACCGCAACATTTACCTTCACAGAATCCTTCTGATCATACACCGGCAGTAATATACAGTACCTATCACAGCAAACTGGTCCTACTTCAACAGGCCTCCCCATTCCTATGTCAATTTTCTCTAATCCCAGTTTTGACCATTGTGACATTATTAACACACCTACTGAGTCTGGACTCGTTCCATTCGAACTCACTGATTCCACCACTTCTCTTACGTACTCATCGTCTACTCGATCTTTCGCTCTCTTCACTAATCCAACTGCGTATCCCAATCCCTTTTCAACTAAATCTCTGGCACAAGATTGAGCGCATCCTAAGACGAATCCGTTACCGTAATACCCAATCGGCAAGCTCGGCTTCACTCGATTCCGTATGTTGATTGTAAATAATAGTTTTACTGTTTGGTTGGGTGGTAAATTTAATGATGTGGCCCAACTCTTCCATATATGAGCAGAGAGTACTTCAAATGAAGTGCAAGAGGATTGGGTGTATGTTAATAATTTCTTCAATTCGTTTACTCTGCTCCTGTTGAATGTTACTGAAGTAGGCGCGAGTTGAGAAAATCGAGAGTTGAAGTTACAGAGATCGGCTACTTTGTTAAACTCTGGATGATTTTGTTGATAAATGCGTTTATTATAAATGTTTGGATCCATGAGATAGCGATTCCATACTTGACGATTTAATTGAGTGAATTTCTGCTTACCAGTAGCTAACTCAGCGAATAAGTTGAGGAACTCAGCACTACCAATTCCATCACAGAGACAATGATTGAATCCAACGCCTAATGTAGCCGATCCATCCGATAGCCAAGTCAGCTGGACAACTAATGGTGGAGCCCCTTTAAGGACGTCAGTTACTTGTAACGACAACAGCTTCCGCCATTGCGTGTTATGACGGGGAGCTCCTTCGAATTCTTCCGCCGTGAGATCGGAGGCGGCTTGTATGAAGGCCGCACCTTGAGCTCTGCAGACCACTTCAAGGCCTGCCGAGCCATTTGTTCGAGCCCTGACTCTTCCGGCTAAGGGGTAGTAAGGGACCAGGGCTCGACCAAGCGCGGCCTTGATACGGCTCACTGTAGCTAGTTTATCTAATACATGGCGTGAGGGCTTGTAAACGAGCAGATATTCGATGGTGAAGCGCAAAAAGAGCTGGGAATCCAAAGCGGAAAGTGGGAGAACTTGTATAGGGGTTGGGTCTGAAGGGGTGATTAAAGTAGCTTCTTTTACATGAACAGAGCTTGACATTTTGGCATCTGAATTGTGATATGAACAAATATGTGAATATAAAGCTATAACTATATCTAATAAAGATATGGAGTATATATACTGATACAACATGTACGGTCTTTTCTGGCCAAGTACTGGGTTAAACGGAGGGGGTGGGTTTGTACCTTGTAATGTATATTTTTAATGGAGGATATTACCTCCTAATCTTGTGTCAATTTTGAGAGATAAAACATGTTTTTTGTTTATTTGAATTTTTTTTATATGTTTGTTATACATTTTAAAAAAACAGTAATTAATTTGATTTATTGTATTTTAAGGTTGTTTTCAAATATGACTTAAAAAGAAAATATAAAATTTATGCGTTACGATTTTAAATTTAAGCTCTTAGCTACAACAACATAGTCACTATAGTATACACAGGCGGGTCTGAGTAGAGTAGAGCGTACACATATGTTATCTAAATCTCAAAGTGGAGTAGAAAAGTGTTTCCAATAGATCTGTGGCTCAAGATAAAGATTGTCTAGAAAAGACATAGCTAAATATCATAATTTTAAGGGCAAAAATACAAGTACCCCTAGAATATGATCGAAATCTTAAAGGCACACATTAACTAAATTAAAATCCTATTACTCTCTCCCCACACACACCCATTTTATATTTTTAAAATAATTTTGTGTACCTTTTTAGCTTACGTGACATTCAAATATCTCCTATGAGTCTCAATTGCATCGAGTCACGAAGTGTATCACGTAAGACAAAAGATGTACAAAATTACAAAAAATATAAGTTCAAAGGATAATAATACCTTAGTTCAGTTTAGGTATGTCTTTAAAATTTCAAACATAATCTTGAGGTACTTACATCTTATCCCAAATTTTAACTAGGCTTGATTGCACGGAGTACTATTGTTTCAACTCAATTTCAAACTAGTTTTTTAAAAACAAATTTTCAAAAATTTATGGTCACAAATTATTGTTCTTATTTATACGGACTTTTGTAATGAGAGAGGTAGGGAAGTTTACCAATAATTAATAATTACAAACTGAAATTTATAAGTATAAAATTATGTGATGAATATTGCATACCAAAAATTAAAGAGTATACTTTTTTAGTTTAGTCATGTTTGTTAGATTATTCCAATCTTGACTTTTATAAATTATTGTTTGTTAAATTATTCTAATCTTGACTTTAAAATTATATTTTTTTCGTCTTATTTTATATAACACTATTTAATTGAATATAATGTGTAAGAAAAATAACTCGTAAAACTTATAATTTAACATAATTTTTAGATATTTATATAATTACAAATTATTTCGTTAAAAATTATAAAGTATTTTAAAATTAAATTATTTCTAATTAAAAAAAATTAAATAAGATTCTATTATCTAAACATGTAATTTTTGAGAGAGTGCAATAAAAAGGAGTCAAATCATGTTTATCCATTAACTATTTTTCTTTTTTGATTTCTCCTCTCTGTATAGTGTTTTAAAGATTGGTGTAAGATTCTCGCAGCGCACTACTTTGTAGAAAAATCAATAAAAATAAAACTACAAAATCAATTGAAACAGCTCGGCTTTCACCTTTCTGTCTATTCGGTCGGATGGCCATGAGGCCCATGAAATGACATAACTTTTCAACTCATTCATTTCATTACAAAAGATTCCATAATACAAATACTATTATAGACACTCAACTTTCAACTAATTTTGGTTCCTCTTTTTTTGTGTCTCGTTCATAATATAGCACTATATATATAAAGGAATAAGTCACGACTATTTTTAGATTATGACAGAAATTTCAAAGATACATTTTAAATAAACTAAGGTTATATTATTTTCAAATTCATTTTTTATAATTTTGTACATATTTTGGAGGTTTTAACTAAACTAAGTCATTATATAAAGTCATTCACGAAAATAATATGTTTTTCTAAAATTTTACAAAACTAGTATAAACGTATTCCACAGCAACGTTTTAGGATATATTTTATTTTTTTAAAAGTTGATGGCGTCAGATTGATATACGTTACTCACAGTAGCGTATATCAACCTAATGCTGTTAATTTTTTTATAAAAAAATATACCCTAAAATGTTACCATGAAATACGTTTATACTAGTTTTGTAAAATTTTAGAAAAATGTATTACTTTGATAAATTGTTTTATATAATGGCTTAGTTTGGTTAAAAATTCCATATTTTGACTTACATGGGACATAGTTGAAGCGCGTGAGAGATGATTGGATGTCACGCAAGCTAAAAAAGTGTATAATTTTTATTTTAAAAAAAGGGTTCGGGAGGAAAGAGAGATAATAGAATTGTAGTTTAATTAAGATGTGTATTTGCAATTTTAATTATAGTGTAGAGAATACTTTTGTCTTATCCGAAACGATAAACTATTAGTTGTGTGCTAGGATTAAAAAGTAGAATACATATCCATGCACACATAGATTCCAAATTTTAGTTTTATTTAAATGGCATAAACTTAAAAAGTTACATATATAATATGATATTAGCAATACGCTATGTCAAATATTTTGTTTAAAAATGGAGTACAATTTTATAGCACTTTATCTAAAATCTCTCCAAAATCTTCATGATCACCACATAAAGATTCATATACATCAAATTTCACCTACTACTATTAGAAACAAGAAATGAAAAAGTATGGAAAAGATGCTCTTGTTGCCATTTCTATATCAGCACGTTACACGCTATATGCGGATATAAAGAGTGTTTTTACATATTAGTAAAAAAATATAATTATACTATATTCTAGACCTCTCCGTATCACAAATGAAATCTGTTTTGTTATAAAAACATAAAATAATAAATAAGAAAAACCAATTAAGTTTTGTTCCATGGTTGAGTTTTTATGCAATTAATTGTAGTTCTTAGGTAGGTTAGGAGACCATAAGACAAATTAATTATACCACGAGTAGAGGTTTTTTAATAATTGTGTGATAAATTAATGCTCTGTCTGTGGAATGAATGGGGAGTGAAACTATTTATCTAATGATGCAAAATTAGGAAGCATTTGGTGTAACGTATATCTAATATATATAATAATCTAAGAATAAAAATGCACAACTATCTTATCGTGATTTTGGTTGGGTGTCCTTAATATACAATGTGGAATAGCTTGTTTCAAAATAATTAATTTCAGAATAACTTGTTCTCAATTAAACTACGTACCATTGCTTTGTCAATCCGATTTGTTTATCCACTTTTTTTTTTTTAATATTTTGAATACTTTGAGAAACTTATATGACCGTTTTGATGTAGTACTATTCTTTCCATCCTAATTTACGTGACAAATTTTAGATTTCGAAATTCAAACAAGTTTAACATTAACAGTAATTATTTCTTATATATTTTAAATTATCAATTATTGTGAGTTAATAGTAATTTTTACATAATTTACAAATATATAAATGTTATTTTTTAAAAATTGAAGTTTTCATTAAAAATTCTTTAATCTTACTTAAATTGTTTGATTCTCGAAAAACTATTTTCTTTACATAAATGGGGGACAAAGGGAGTAGCACAAATTTGAACAATTTTTTTTTTTTTTGTATAAAATGTAGTAATTAGCATATGCTTGTTTGTTGGTGGAATATATTTAGAGAAAAGTTTAATTTAAATAGAGAGACAAAAGGTGTATTGGGTTAATGATTGATGTATCGGAGCAAAGGAATATGTGGAACATGGGGCGATTGCAGCAACGGTACAGTAGAAAAGATAAAACAAATCGCCATTTGCAAACAGATTACCCATGTGGTCATCACCAGAGATGCCCTGTGGACCACCCTCGTTTTTATGGAGGGTCAGTATCTTATATATGTATGTAGGGTCACCGCCTTCCAAGTAAGATCGAGAAGACGGAACCAAGACAATAATGATAGTGAGATTTAAACAGACAGTTTTAACGTGAAAAAGTCTTGTCATTTTTAATTACCATTAAGCTGTCAGTCAGTATTGTTAAAGAATTCACAGATTAACAGATCATATATATTATACGTGATTCAACTAACAAACAACTAATTATTATATATATATATTTCTAGTTAAACAACTATGCATTTAGATTTTTCAAATCTAAAGTTAGGCTTGGAGTAGCATTCCAAGCTTTGAGAAGGGAATCTTAACAAAGCATTACATAGAAGAGCTATCTAGATACAGTCTACTGCCTGGTGAAATTGGGTGCAAACAACAGCATTTAATTTGTCTCATCCTGGCTTTGTCATTTTTCTTTTAACTAAGCTTCGATGATTCTGCATCCCTATATCCATTGGAGCCAAAAGAGTAGACTTGAGGAATATTTCACAAAAAAAGAAGAAGGGGTTTTTTACTTTTGTGGAAGGTTAGATATTACTCAAATACTTTTCCACTAAGTGTGCTTGTAATACTATTGATTACAAGTGAAATTTCACGTTATTTTTAACAACACATAAAAAGTTCAAATGGTAAAAAAAATCAGCTAGGCGACTTTTGACAAAGCCATGTTATTCGTATTTGCTCAAAATGAGTGCCAAGTTCATGAAAAGATGGGCTAAAAATTAATTCCATTTGACATAAAATTTTAACTAAAAGTTGACAAACACAAACCCAACAAATCGTAACTACAAATTTTAATTAATTTCGAAAATTCATAAGATCAATTTTCTATTCTTCAAACTTCCTGAACCTTATCAATAAAGTTTTTTTAATCTTTCACCCACAATTACCCTTTGCGTTAATCCATATCCGCTCCTCTTTAAACTCAGGTAAACACAACCAATAAGGATCATGAACTGGTCCACGATTCTGTTGTGAACCATGAGAACACCAACCCGAACTGTAGAAACCACGAGTTGCATGACCATCCTTAGATATCTGCATAGTCTCCTATATCAAACTCTCGAATCTTAATTTACTGTCCTCATTCAGACTCGAAGGGATACAATGATCATACAAAAAGTACAAGCAAATGCCCCACAAGTCATTGACAGAGGTCCAGCCAGTATAGAATCCAAATAGACTTTCCACCACTCTCTAGTTAGACCATACAACTAAAGTGTTGAAGTAAAGAAAACACCACGAGACTTAGCCAAGGCAATTGTCTCTTGCAACCCTTGAGATGTAGATAAGAACTCATGCGTATCCTCACTCTTTCTACCCTAAAATTAAAGTGGATCAATCTTTTTCAACTTCTCATAATGACACAATGAATCATTACATAATACTAGAAAAGGTAAAATCCCTATCTATAACCCCAGTAAATGATCACTTCAACCTTAGTTCCTAATAGTGGTTGTCCCACCGGACCATGAGCAACTGAGACTTCATGTACATAGAAAACAAAACCTAGGAATTATCCTATCAAGGCACACATCTGCAATGCATAGACAAGGTCACATACCCTTGCTCATACTATTACACCGATCAAGTCATCCTAGTTAAGCGAATACATAGCATGATCCATAGACATATACCTTACATGCATAGTAGTAGATAGAAGTGCATATGCGAATACCCTTTCATTAGACACCATGAACCTATACTACTTGTAAGCACGCATAATGTGTAAGTGTGTGTACATTGGTCAACATGATCACATAATGTCTATCAACAACACATTGATGCAGCCACCCTCTTAGGACCACAATGCACAACCAAGCATAGACCACACAACACCATTTAGCATAGGAGACAAGCTAACTTCATATTACACCTAAGACTCCTAACCTTAGCTATTCACAATTTCACATAGGGGTACATCGATAAGGGATCATTAACCATTTATACTCATTTAAGGCAGAACCTAATCAAACCCCAACATAGTCATCCATATACTTGTAACATGAGCAATACGACCTAGATCATAGCTAGAATAGGAAAAATAGGCAAAAACTTCACATAGGGTGATCATCACCAGCACACATTCATAGTATAATTTCCTTCAAGGTCATGATCATATCACATATATATTTACAATTTCGTAAACTTCACCACCATAAGTGGACCATACCACACAATTCCATACAAGACTTCATCAACTACCAATACTATGAGAAAGTAAAGGAGATAGGCATTCTCACCAATTTCTCACCCTTTGATCATCCTTGATCAATACTTCTTTTTCATCAATAATTAATGTATAGGGCCTAGATAATTATGCTTTGATATAAATGAAATCATGCATAAGCCACTACAGGATTATGCTACTAAAAAGTACACCATATCACCAATACACTATAAAGTAGAGAGACATAGATCATTAATAAATTTCCCTTGCATTTCATCAATCATATTTCATAATCAATATAAATCTAGGGAAGTATCTAAAGACATAATAATCAAGTCTAACTCATACTTCATCTACCCTAGAAGTGAAATTACATCATGTACATACATTATCAATCTATATGTTAGAAGAATGTAGATCAATCTTACTAAGACTCCCTTACTTCGATCATAAATAATTCATGCCCACAATTCAATAGTAACATTCGTATAAGGCAGTAGCTACAATTATCCTTACACAAATGAATCCCACATTCATGCATTATAGAGTTGATGTTACAGTGAATGTCATACTTTAACAATCAACAAGAAGTAGAGATCAAGTTCTTCAAGCATCAATCCACATTGATCCGATATCACATAAGTCATCATCACATTACCATATAGGCACTAGATCCAAGCGATTCAACATGCGAGAAACATAATTCAATCAATATTAAGTCACAGTCACAATGCCCATACATATGCTAATTTTAGAGTTGAAGAGAACATGGGTTCATCATGAAATTGGATTGAAATTCATGTTAAAATCAACATATTAAGATCAATTCATCATGAGGAAGCCTTTAAAACGTTTTGAGAAAGAACCCATGGCTAGATTAATGAAGGAGAAGTTTGTCATATTTTTCTCTTTGAAAACTTTGAGAAGAACTCTGTAGATGGAAGATTAACTAGAGATGAAGGATCACCATACCTCAATGTAGAAGAAACATCTAAAAATTGATGAAGAACCCATGGGAATCCAAGATCCAAGTTGTTCTTGAGCTTTACCTCCGATGGAGGTTTGTAGAAAGAATATTTTGGGAGAGGGAAGTCTAATTTTTGAATTGAGGATTAGGAATGGGCTATTCACGTTATTGATCAGATAAATATACCCAAAAATAACAAAATAAACCAACTAGGGTCAGTTTAGCACGTGGGGTGAATTTCCCATTCACCCCATAATAAGACAGCGTGTATGACAGTTTTACAGAGCCTGCATCGACGACCACAAACGACGCCAGTAGGTCCATCAACAGACCGTACTGCAGGCCGTCGTTTGGATCTGGGGATTGACAACTCCCTTGAGCCTTCAACAGGCTAAGTTTCCATCAATTCCTACCTATCGACGGGGCGTTGGTGGACTGACAAGGCGTCCTTTGGCTACGTCAATTGACACTGTCAAGGCAGTGTCTCGACAGCCTTTGGGTCATCCTTGAGGGACTCTTGCGGGGACCTTGGGGAGTCGTACCCGGACGTTTTTAACATAAATATACAAAATAACAATTCAAGGACCTTCCACATCATTTTCACCAAAAACAAATACTCGCAACACCTTCAAACATGCTAGGCACACTCAAGACACACATGAACGTCTCAAGGCTAACTTTTGAACGTCTTGGAAGTTTGACCTCCAAACTTCATGAAACTTAACATACTGCCTATAGACATAATTTTTAATTCTATAAGGACTTCATAAGTCAAAGACACACATATAATTACATAAAAACATCTAAGGCCACTTGGTGACTAGTCGTCGAACGTCTTGGTTGTCCCTTGACGTTTGACTTTCAAAAGACTTCAAATCACTCATGCATAATTTAAACCTCTTAATTAACATGTTAAAAATCTTATAGGAACATGTGATACTCTATACACCCTAACTCATTTTGGGGGTCTTACAATACAGATGCTCAGGATCATCAACATACATTTTGTTGAGATCACTATTCACTCATAGACAATATTTGGCGAGACCTTATTACTTTGAGAGACTCCATTTTCATCAGTTTTAGTACTAGTGAAGGTTTCATGGTCTTTTTCGTACATCTATCTTATATTGTTAGGGCTTCATAGACAGACTGAATAGGAAGTTTCCATTGTTTCTCATGATATTTTTTAACTTATGACATGTTAAGTGTTTTTACAAGAGTATTTTTAAAATTTTCTTCAATGTCCAAGTGTTCACCTACTTTAATCTGCCAGGTATTATTTAGTGTTAAGTAAGTTATGCATCCAGGGCAAAAGTTTGCTAGGGAATCATAAGTGGTTCTTGAGTGCTACTTACGTTAAGGTTTAGGCCAGAGTAGTGACAAACACGATATCAAATCAGAAAGTTTAAGTGTCCTCGGGAACCTATGAACCCATGTCAAGTATGATCTTATTTATGGTTGTGAGGTCCCCATTTCTATAAATATGGGACTATATACATTTGAGAAAAGTTTCCTTCTTTCGTACTCTAAATCGTGCAGTAGAACTATGTCATAAGGAATTTATTACAACTCGTGTTTTTCTCATATCCATTAGACTACCCTCAAACTCAAGTTAGTTTAAAAGAAAATTAAGATCCTTATCAATGAGTTACTCTCAACATAACTCTTGAGAAAGTCATGAGAATGCATTGGGGCTTGAGAGAATCCCGTAAGTGAGTTTAAGTGTTGAGTTTTGAAAGAATGCACTCGTATTCATGTGAATCGTGCTCTCAATCCAAAAGCAAGATGCACTTTCTTATCTAATCATTGTTTCATTTGAGACCCTTAGAGGAGGTGTATTGTAGAACTTGTGTAGTATGTGCACCTGAAAAGATAGTATGAGTACGAGGTTATAAGTAGTAGCTAAAAAGTTTCCAGAGTTAGAAGAAGCATGTAGAGGTATAATAATCTAATAATAAAGGATAGTAATGAGACAAATTAGGTTGTTGTAGTCATGCACCCAATAGGTTATTAGTGAGGAGTTTTCCTATATGGGTAGACTAAGAAGTGATGAGTTTGTGTAGATTTCATGATAAGAGCTAGAGCAAGAGGTACTAGTTAGGATGAGTTTGAGTATACTTTAGTTAGAATGGAATTTATGATGATGTGTGATTGTGTTAGTCACAACCTAGTGTAGAACTAAGCTTTTGATTTTTTGGGAGATCACATGATATCCAGAGAGCTATAGAGCTATTTAGCCATTGATGTGTAGTGAGTGGGTGAATAGTACTTTAGTACGAAAGAAAGTGTGACAGTAAATTTTAAGTATGAAGACTAAGAGATAAAGATTGAATACTTGTCATAAAGTCTTACTGAGTGAGTGTTTCTTAATTTGTATCTTGTAGTTTTAAGTTAGTATAATACGCAAAAAATCACATTGATATCTCGGTTCCGTAATAAACATTAAACTTGAATTTAAGATGACCGTCGTGACCAACATGGAAACATGAGAGTGATGATTTTATTTTGAGATATGATCTGGTAACTTTTATATGGAGTAGGTGAGGAGTTAAGAGGTTAGTTACAATGAAGGTGAGTGGTACAAGTACAGGGTTCCAACTTTAAGGTAAGAGTAGTGAAGTATGGCTAAGTCATTAGAATGACAAGAACATTAAGAGGTGTACCCGAGGTTATATGTAACCAGATAAGGTTCTAATTATGCTTTCTTGTTTTCATGTATGTCTAGGGAGTAGCTTTGTGTTATCAATATGGAGTAGGCTGATATAACAATCATTTATTACCTTTTCAGAGTTTGGTAGAAATGATTTCATATAGTCAATGACGAGCCTCTTAAATATAGTTTAAATCTTCCTAGTTAAGTTGGTATGAATATAGAAGGATGCTACTGGAGGACAAAGAAAGAGAGAAAAAATTATTAACAGTCAGGTTAATTGGCCATTTAAGTCAATGAGAAGAGGTTAGGAGAAACATCTTAGAAGAGAGTCTTAGAAGTAGTCCTAGAACCTGCTTATGGTGAGTTCCATAGGCATGAAATAAGACTTTCCCGAGTATTAGAGCAAAAGGAATGTATACCAGTTTATAGACAATGGAATCGTTCCATATTTTTATAGTGGCAACTCCCAAATCTAATGGGGATATGGTTTGATGAGAAATCAATTCAAGTGTTGAAGATGACATAGTTTTTGTAACAACTCTAAAAATGGATAAGATAAGAAATGCTTAATGTGTCAAGAATGCCTACGATTAGACCAGGGCTCACACGGATTGATGCGCATAGAAACAGACCTCGGAACCCTTGATAAAGCCAAGGCAACTAACTTGGGAAGTTAGTTGAGCTTGGAAAGGTTGGGTCCAACCATGTAGGGCTCTCGAATACGAAGATTTACTCAAAGAAGTCTTTATTGGACTTAAAAAGAAGAATCTTAAGTTTGGAGGGTCTAGGGATAAAATGATCTTTTTCCAGCTTAAGGGTAGTGTCGTAATTAGCGTAAATATGTAACTAATTATTTAATTAATAATGAGGAGGGGAAGTTTGGGGAGATAGAGCCGAAATTGAGCTCTTGAAGGAAGTCTTGCTTCACCGGGTTCGGACCTAGGTGGAAGCAATGAATTAATGTGATTTTTATTTAAGATATTGAATTAATATAATTAATAAATAATTATTATTCATTAGATGATTTAAAATAAAATAAAAATCAGATTTTTAATAAGTAAGAAAACCTTATTTGACTAAGTCGTAAACTAGACTCCTGAGCCTAATATAACTCCTACTCTCTCCCACGTTTATCTCTCCATTCACACGCTCAATCTCTCTTACTCTTTCACAGACCTATACTGTCAATATAGGGATCAGCGGGGTTCAATTCCCATGTACGCTAGCATGTTTTGGGTCACTTTGGCAGGTGATTCCACCTCTTTTCGTTGTGGGGTTTCATGACACTGGATTTCATGATGCTCACATGATCTATGTCGGTTAAAGTTAGAGTTCCCAATAAATGAAGGAGGCCAGCCTCAAATGATGCATATAATGAAATAAATGATACCCAAGGTGTTAGGTAGGATAATCAAAAAGTGAGTTAGATTCAAGTAATGATATAAGGTCATTCTTGGTCATTGCACAACGAACTCGATGAAAGTCTTAAACTACATCCTAGATATAGCTGTGTTTACACTGGCCCATGAATGAAATGAAATGGAGTACGTATGAATGAATGAAGCAAACTGTGTGTTTGCTGAAGCAGACTCCCTAGTTGAGGTCCCATATGTTAAGCCCTCATTTCTGGAGAGTCTTAATGTTAAGTCCATGATTCCAAGGTCTCATGGCATATGAATGAATGATATGAAAGATGTTATGTGCTATATGCAATATGATATGTGCTGTTTGCAAAATGATAAGTTTGATGATGCATGTTACACTCATGGCATGACTTTCCAAATCCAAATTTGGCAAGTCCACTGACTTGAATTTCCATAAATCATGTTGTTAAGAAAGAGCTATTCTTTCTCATGCATGTCTTTGGTGTGTGCTTGCATATACCCATATTTAGTACAAGTGTGTACTAATCCCATACAACTCTATATTTTAGGTGCAGGAACAAGTGGACGCTAGAGCTTACAGGTTGACGTTGCAGCTATCAAGACGTGGAGCTTTTATTCGGACTTGGTAGACCCTCATGCTTTCGAGGATGTCTACCGTTATTATCTAGCTTAGATGTAGGCTTTATCTAGTGGAGCATGTTCCACTAGTGTTTCTTTCCACTTTCATTTCATACTTTGTATTGGTGCCGTTTTGGTAAAAATATGTTTAAGTCAATTATGAACTGTTTCTTTCATTTGATTATGACTATATTAGATGGTTGATTTGTGAACGCCTATGATGTTAAGTTTAAAATGTTTAGCATGAAGTAAGAAGACAAAAAGTTCAAATTTTCCGCTAAAATTAACCTAGATGAAGTAAGAATGATGTATGTAGGCTTGTATGCGACCTTTGAGAGGTCAACGACGCCGATCTCGTCTGGGGTCTAGATTCCGGGCGTGACAGTATTACCTATGAGTTTTAGAGGTACATCAATTCATTCATACTCTAGAGTATCCCTTAAAGTTTAGGCATTACAACTATACTATTAATTTTATAATATTAATTAAGAGTAATGCAAAGTATACAAAATATTATGTTACAAAAGAATGACTTATCCGTTCCAAATTACATTTTTTATTTAAGTATGATGTAATGACTTTTAATATCATTAATATTTCACATACGTTTCTTAAGAGTTCACTTCTTCTCTTTGAAACTCCTATATAAAGATGTAGTTTGAGTGAGCATAAAAACACACTACCAACATAAATAAAAAGAAGATAAAAAAAACATTTGCCTCCATCTTCTTATCCTTAGAATATTTTTTGGGCAATTGGTTTTGAGCAACCTCCAAACTCTTAACCACGAGTGCACGTGTTTGAGAGTAACTGTGGAACCTTGAGAAGCGACGAACTGCAGAGATTTGCACCAGAGTTGAGCTGAAATCGCTTTCAAGGCAGTGGCTTTCCACGACACAGTGTTTGATATAAGTTATTTACTATTTTATAATTCCATTCTAATATCAATATTGCAGTATTTTTACTAACAACAACAACCTGTTGTTGTTGTTTCTAATATCAATATTATGTCTATGACGTATGATCATACACTTCAGAAGTATTCACATCTATGTTTAGTTTTCATAATGAGAGAAAAATACTTTAGCACATTGATCTCAATCTTGTTAGCCTCGTGATATGAACCTATTTTTGTAAGCACCCACACATCATAGTATATATAGTATCACAAAATTCATGATCTACTCTTAATGGCGAGCAACATAATGTTGTGACATGCATATCTTATGTCAAAATTATCGAATGAATAAAGATCTTTCGTTGATCTTTTTATCTAGAGAGGGATATGGATGATAGTAGTTGAGTGATGATAGAAGGAGGAAGTTGATGTCTCTTATGTTGGTAGCATTTGCATGTTTATTCCATTTAAATTTATAAATGTCCACGAAAATGAGAAAATGTTTTATGATGAGTTCTAAGTCAGCTTCCTCAAGGTAATGCATGAAAGTTCAGTTGGTATAGACGATGAGGAATTCTTGTAAGAAGTGCTTAATAGAAGTCAATAGAGTTGTTACAATACTAAATATTAAATGTGGTATTGTTAAACATTAGATAGTTCTTAATATGAGCCCAAGATTGGTTGAATGTTGTGGTAAGGAATAATATTCTTGGGATGAGATTTCATATAGAGGTATAGAACTCCAACCTTATGATTTTGGGTTAAGCGTGCAAATAGTAAGAGTAACCATATTCCATTTCCCAGTCCAGCCGTCATTCGAGGATGAATGATCCAAAATGGAGAATTGTAACACCCCCATAATAGTATGTACTGACGTGGTATCTAATCTAATTATAATATGTACCTATTTGATATATGATAAGATAATAATATGTTACAACGTGACAACTGATCCAATAATAATATATGTTTGTAAGGCACCCAATCCAATATTAGTATGTATCATCATGTTACCCAATCCAAAACTAAACATAGAGCAGAATCACAACCACAGTGAACATCAATCATACTTCTGCAACTAAGTAAATTCGTTGCATACGATTAACATAATCTATCATTTAACATTAACTTATTCCTTTATCTCTATTCACGCATCGTGCATGCAATACTAGAAAAATAGGTCAGAATTATATATTGCATACTTAGAAAACAAACAACCATCATATAGTATTTCAAAAAAAATTGAGATTTTACAGAAGTCTCTTTTGAATAACAACGGATCAGGTCGTTAAATCAATATATAATGAGTTAGAAGGACCACAACCTAGAAAAGTGAAGGTATCCGAGTTTGATTTCAAACTTACAATACTGTACACCATAGTTATGTTCGGACAGACACGGGTTAGGAAGATGGGTCGGGTCAAAATCTTTTTATAAGTCTATTTGGGGCTTTTTTTCATTCCAAAAAAATAATCCTAACATAGTTATGTCCGGACAGACACGGGTTAGGAAGATGGGTCGGGTCAAAATCTTTTTATAAGTCTATTTGGTACTTTTTTCTTTCCAAGAAAATAATCCTAAAATAGAATGTTATTCATAGAGTCCAAATTTAAAGTCAAGATGTTTCACCATCCAAATTCTCTAAAAATGAAGTCAAAAGCTAGAGGTGTTGCGGAAAGGAACTAGCATATATTTTCTATATTAATTTGGTGACGTTTGAAGACATTTTTTAAGGAAAAAACTTGGTTATTATTATAAGTTCTTGCATATTAAGTTTGTATCGATAAGATAAGAGTCCAAGGATCCTTTTTTGATTATCTGTGGGAACTTTTACGATTGTTTTAACAAATTTTGTTGCAAATAGAAAATCTATAATTTTAACTAATATGAAGAATGTTTAAGTTTCCTAATTGGGTGTTGGTGAGCTGCATATTTTTATTATTTATGAAGCTTAGGATATAACCAAAAAAATTATCATAAAGGAACTTAAGCATTTGATCTCTCATTTGCGAGTTATGTTTAGGCTAAGCTTAGTTCTTTCTTTGAGCATCAATTTTAGAAAATCCCTAAGCGTCATATGCGATATTTTACTATTTTATTTTTAGACCTGTTATGAAAAGTATTTGGATACAAATGAAGTTTTTTCATGATTCTACTATGTTGATATTCCACTAATTTAGTTATTAGAGTATTCAACATCTATAGATTGCTTTCTTGAATTCTTGATTAAATGTCCATATGTATGAATTATTCTTCTTTTTTGGGTGTTGTGACTATTATGTAGGAACATTATGAATTTACAATCAATCCTCATGCATCACTAAATTATGTTTTGAAAAAAACAAACTAAAATGTCACTTGTGTGTTTAAACTACCAAAGGACATGTTAATTGAAATATTTTATTGTACTAATTATTAAGAAAACATGTATAGTTCTTGGGGATGTCTCAGTTGGTTTGGAGGGTGGTTATCCACACTATTGACTCGGGATTGATGCCCCCTCAATGTATTTTGAGTCATGCCTATCGCATAGGAATTTTCATTCCCTGTTTGGTTTGCAGGCTATTACATCACACACTAGGGATTTGCCTAGTGCACACGAAGTGAAAAAAAAACATGTATAGAAACTAAGTAAAGCACCTTAAGCTCTTTATAAACATCAATAGGTTTAAGTTACCTTTCTAAAGTCTTGTGAAATGTTCAAGTCTTTTCTAAAATCATATGAGGTTCAATGTGACATTAACATGTTATAGAAAGTGATTGTGAGATTATGAGGATAAGCTAACAAAAGAACCAAAATTGGCAAAAATCTTTCTATGACATTCTGTGTGCATTAAAAGTTCATATCATGACATGTTATATGCATCCCCTCAAGCGATATAATCACAAGGGATGGAGCATATTTTCCCATATATATGCATACGATACATATGAACACAAGTTGATAAATATGATGTCAATTAGCTATCAGAAAAAATCACCGTTGTAGCATTTGATTGGGTATGAGATGCACTTGCCTATATATATATATAGGGGAAGACTGCGTTATAAGGATGTCCGTCTGTTGATTGCTAGCTCATACATGTAAATATTGGAACTAGGTTTGTTGATGGATATGATCTTGTCGAACATGTTCTGGTTCGAGGTTTGAACACAAAAGCCCACTAGACGAGCTAACTGATTAGTGATGGAAGTAATATTTATTATTTACAATTGAGAATCTTACATAAATATACTATAATAAAAAAATATCATTTATAGCAATAATATTTTTTTTCACTTGACCACTTTTAATTCATTCACAATACAGGTTAAATACATATTACAAAGATAAATTTACTATTCAAATATAATCCAAGCTTTAATGATGGATAATACATTTATCACACATTTTAATACATTTATAATCCAATGTGACAATTTTTTACCAAATAAACATAATATATTTCAAAAACAATTATAATTCAAATGTATTGCATACATATTTCACTTTTAATTCATATTACAGATTTATCACAATATTACTATAAATGATAATAAATAAAAAATATCGCTAAAATCAGTAATTATTTTTAAAAATATATTAATTCATGTATTTTTTTTCCTTAGTAATTGTCAATTTCTAGCCTTTTTTGCCCATCATGCAAATATTTGTAATAAAATTTTTGTTAAAAAAAATATTTAGCGGCGAGGGGAGAGTATGATAGGAGGGTTCGGGGTAGGGATTGGGGTAAAAAGATATTTTTTTTTAAATTTGTAATATTCTCTAAAGATGTTTGTTTAAAAAATTGAGTTTTTTTTTTTTTTGGGGGGGGGGGGAGGGGGAGGGAGGGGTAGAGTAATAAAATGAAAGTTTTAAAATTTTGAAATATATTAAAAATCAAACGTTTAAGAAAAAAAATTAGGGTGATGGGAAAAAAACTAAAACTTTTAAAACTTGTAGTATTTTTTTAGAAAATAATTGTTAAAATTTATTCTTTTTAGTTTCTTGGAGAATGGGGTCCCGGGGTTAGTTCGGAAAATATTTTGCTTTTCCTTTTTAAAAAGGAAATCATTTTCCTTAAATTTGAAAAATATTTTTTAAAAAGTTCAAGTTAAACAAATATGAGAAAATTTGAAATACGTTTTTCATGAAATATTTTCTTTCATACAAAACACAACTTCTTTTGTGCTAGTTTATATGACTAACTTTTATATTTAGTCCGTCTAAAAATGAATGATACGTTTGTATATTAGGTAACGATTTAACTTTTAAATATCCATTTTACTCTTAGTAAAATATTTTATATCCACACAAATATCTAGACTGTAAATTTAAAAAAATTTCATTTTGTTCTTAAATTTTGTGTAAAATAAGAAGGATGGATTACTTACTTTAAGATATCCTATGCATGCAAAAAGGTATTCCATCGAACTGCATGTTCAGTGTTCACTACGCATATTCCTCAAAATCTCAAATCAAAATCCCTTTGATTTTGTTGTCTCTTTTATTTCTTTTTGGAAGATTTGATTAGAACCCTTTGCGTCTTTTCACAAAAAGAAAAGCAGAAGAAAAAAAAGTAGAGATTTATTATGATAAGAATATTTGCTGTTAATTTTTTTTTATTACATTAGGTCAGGACTGGCCTTTTCTTTGAGCTGTGTGTGGTCCATAAATATTTTTTTACCTTTTTAGCCTTGCATTATACGTGGCTCCATAAATCTTTTTTACCACCTCTCTTTTCAGTTTCATATTTTTAACCATTGATTATTTCAACGAAATCATTAAATTAATGCTCAAATTAAAAGTGATAATTCAAAGTTCAAACCACAATGCCATTAATTCAAAAAATTCCTCAACCTTTTTGGTTCTGAAATCGCTTTTAACTGTTAATATTTATATTTAAATTATTAAAAAATTAGATTTGTTTATCGTGAAAAAAATTACTTTGAAGATGGAAAAAGTAATGTTACTAAGAAGAGCCGACTCAACTAGATTTGAGGCCTAAAGCGAAACTTAAGAGATTTGTGCGATATTTTCTTCATCATATATAGCCTCAAGCGATAGCTCAAGTAACCTAGAGATTAAACGATCTGGTCCAAAGTTTCACAGAGAAATAAAATAAAAAAACTAATACAAGCATGCTTCAACATTTTCTAAACTTATATGTTGTAAATATTCTTCAATTTATCAATCTTGAAAGCCCTTAAAAGTCGTGCATCTTTTATGTGCCCAAATGAGAATAGTAAATCACACTAAAGTAATATATGATCCTAATTACATTAAAGAATAACAGCTAATACTTTATCATTGAATATTATGTTATCTTCTTTTGTCGAGTCTATCATCAACTCAACCATGTTAAAGGAACTCCCCGCCACCCCGATAATTAATGTAAACATCTCAAAATGTCACTCAAGTATGCAGATTATTTTTCAAATTCACGAAATTTAATTTTGTATTGATAAATTTATTCAACTTATATTTTTATCTCTTCCAAAATCACTCTACATGATTTGGCATATAAAATATAACTTAGTAGATGATTTTTAAGTCATATTTATAAATACATATAGTCCCACAAATAAACTAAGTTTATTGAGTTTTTTTAAAGAGTTTCACATATTTAACGATCTTTTAAATTATATTTGATGTTGCAGAGAGTTTAATTTGATATTTTGGTCTCTTAGATTTGTGGGTGGATTTGATCTTTGATATTGAGTATTTATGTAATATTTAATTATTTGTTGGCTTTATGTCTATGTATTACTTAAACATTTTACTTCAAATATAATTTATTTTGCTAAGTTAGATTTTTTTTTTAGAGTCATTTTTAAGGGAAAAAGGCATAAGTTAAAATGATATTATTGATATAAAATAAGGTTTTAATGACTTTGTTAAATAATTTTACATACTTGAATGGCATTTTAAGATATTTACTCGGATAATTGGCACGAGTAAATTATATTTATGCACCTACGAATATAAGACTGATCAACTATTACAATTTTAGTAAATATCAAACATCTTTAAAGTTAAAAATAAATTAAAGAAAAGATTAAATACAACTTATTCAACCTTTATACCTTATTTATTAAAAAAACATTTTCCAAAATACTCCCCTCGCCTCACATTAGTATTGACTTACGTTGTTCAAGGATACACAAATTATAATCCATGAATAGCACTGATAGTTCAAATTACGCTTTCCGAAGAAAAGTATAAACGACCATTGTCAAATAAAGGACCTAACTTGTAGGTTGGGGTTGCCCCCACGAGAAATATAGTTCGGACTTAAACTTAACTCACAACTATTTCTTTTTAGTCAAACTATCTACGAGAAAAGTAAACAGGGGGATTTTGTAAATAAAATAACAAATTGTTGATTTGAATGATTAAGTAACAAGTAAATAAGATTCACACTTTGAGATATCAATATGAGATGAAAATTGGGGTAGATGTGTTCCCCACAAGCTCTTAATGCATTAATCCTAAAAATAGTAATTTTATCCCAATGTTTGACATGCAAGGCAGATAAGTTATGTATCCCTAAGTGATTAGTAATCCAAGTAGGAACTTTCACTCGCAACTTGGTAAGTCTGCTGGTGTGTGTTTTACTAAGCCTTACCTTTACCCCAAATTAGACATGGTGTCAATTAAGTTGGGTATTTCACCTCACTTCCACAGATTAAATTCATACAATTAGATAGCAAAAAATTCTTAACTAAATCTCTGTTGTTTAATTTTTTTCTCATTCCTTACTCTCCTTGTAAAATAAGTAGGAATGACACGATTTCTAACGTTGCGCACCACTAGAAGGACTTATACACAAAAAAATTAACAACATATACATAAAAACTATTCAAAAATTACTTAATTATTATTCATACATTGTTATTTGCTCATGGCTTCCACAACCCTTGTTGTGAATTTAGCTACTCATGCTTGAGGATTCACAATTCATAGTTAGGTTAAAAGAAATCACGACCTTACAATTAGAATAGATGAAAACCAAAATCTTGAATTGAAATCAAAGTGAAGTTACATAAAACCAACTTTCGAAAATTAATTGCTAAGAGTTTACAAAACAATTCCAAAAGACCAAAACAAAAGTCTTGAATAGTGTCTAACTCCCAAAAAAGGAAATAACAACTATATTTATAGTGTTCAAATCCTAAACCAACTAGGACATGAAAATAAAGAAACTTGGGTCAAATGCGGCTTTGACTGAAATATTGACCTAGACCATGGGTCGACCTACGATTCGCGGATCCTCTTTGTGGTTCAGGTACTAGAACTCAATCGTTTTGATCATCTCGACGGATGTGCAGGACTGTTCGTCATTGGCTTCCGTGGTTCCACACATGGTCATACTTCCCTGAATTTCACCTACACTACATCACCTATGGACCATCGTTGGACCTACAGTCTGCGTTGGCTTCGTCAGGTGCTGCTACTCTTTTCAATCTATTTTTCTGTCAACCCCCTACCGAACCAATTTCCTACAAATGATTACATAAAAACATTATATCTATTAACAAAATAGCCCAAGCCACATACAAACAAACTTTAAGTGAAATGTATCAAAAAATACCGCATACTTTACGTTCCGTCGTTGTCTTCTTCAGTTGCTGCTTCTATTTTCAATTCATTTTTCTGTCAATCGCTACCGAACCACTTTTTTACAAAAGATTACATAAAAACATTATATATAAAAACAAAATATCCCAGGACACACATAAACTCTAAGGGGTTGTTTAGTTATATGTAGGTTGAAAAAGAGTACCGAACAAGGTACTAGTAATACACAAGGCTAATGCATGCATTATTTTTTAAATACACTATACGAAATGACCCTTAATTAAAATGCATCAAAAATACCGTAGTATATCAAGCACTTCTTTTTAATTGACTCACTAATTTCTTCCAAGATTTTGTGACTTTTGGTAATTTGGATCGCTGCCATCTAATACAATATAATTCATTCAGAAATAATAATCAATTTGATATTTAATTATTGTCACGATCCATGTATAAACCCTAAGTGAGACCACACTTAAAATCACGAATGACCCTAAACAGAATTGCGGTACAACATTCTACTAATTAACTAATCTCACATTTTATGAAATAAGAGAGGAAGATGAAATTTATTTAACTAAAGCATATACTTAATATGAGTTTGAGATGAATATCAAAACATTCATGAGATTGAACAATTTATATCTGAATATAAGTCTCTACAAATTGGAATGAAAAAAAGATTTTGCTGGGATATAGCCCCAAATACCTTAAGATAAATATTATCTCTTATGAAATGTCTAAAAATACTTTATAACGTCCCCGGATGAGGAGGACTCACCAACTGCTGACTGGAATACTACATCCTGTCTAGCCACAGGTTCGAGAGAGAATGTCTGAGTCTACATCATGAAAGGATGCAACGCAGAGAAAAATATGTGATCAACACCACACACTGAATATGTAAGATGGAACCAGACACAATCATAAAGTAATATAGTATTAATGAAACATATCTCAAAACTAATGTATGAATGTCATATCTTAGAAGATCTTAACAATGGTACAAGTGCATAAAACTATTAGTATCTTTATTTGAGAGTTTCTTATAATCGACAAACACCATGAGGGATAATAATGTCCAACTTATGATTTTCGTTTGGTGGGCTGCCGTACACCTTGCTTGGATGTGGAACCTGTCTGTGTGGATCCACTAACTAAGCCTCAAAGAGCTATAAGAGTTGACTGTCTAAGCGACGTGCTCAAATCTTAAGGTGGCATGTAGTTACAAGACTTTGATTTTCTTAACTTGTGTCCTCTGGATCCTAAATAATCCTCCCAAAATAATATACTGATACGATATGCTCATAATTTTAACTATCTGTTTGTCTGATTAAATGTGGAGACATAGCTCAAACTTTCTAAAATATATCTTTCAAAATCATACTTGTAACTTAAAGCATGAGAAAGTCTCCTAAAACTTACATAGCTCATAAATATTCAAAAATAGTTTCTATAATATCATAAGACTCTAAAACCTTATGTTGAAATATAAGCTTAATGAAATCATAACAATATCATGTCAATGACTCATAAGAATGACAATGAAAGAACTTAAAAGTATAAAAAAAAAAGAGTATTATAAACAAGAATCTATAATCATGAATAAAAAATACACGAAATCATACAATTTGGTCATAAATGTGATGAATTTGAAACTGATTTGATAACCCTAACTAAAATTAAGTTCAAGAAGATTGCTAATTTGGACACGAGGATGCAAATATTTCCTCACTAAAGTCTTACATACCTTAGTAGGGAAGATTGATGGAGAATCTTGAAATATGAATCCTAGCCTTGATGTTTTTTGAAGTTCTTGAGTGTAGAATTGTCAGGCTTCAAGCCTACAATGCGAAGAACATTTGATAACCATAGCTGGCCCCGAGAGAATCATTAGGTTAACTCAACTCTTAGAGGACGACTTACTTATTATAGAATAATCTCAAAATATAAAATCAAATAATAAACTCATAATATAATAGAATATTCAACTAGCCAGAATAGGCAACTCAAGTCTAGAAAATTAACATTTGAAAATGAATTGACTCATGAACTACTGTCTATCTATATATGAAGCATATAATACTATGAGGAATGTCGTGATATGACCCTTGATCATTCTAACAAAACTGAAATACTGGAAATAAATAGGGGATCCACTGGAAGCAATGAGGCTCACCAAACAATTCTAGAACTCGACTGGATCAATATAGAGCTGGTTGATGATCCCGGTTACCTATTTTTTACATCATAAAATGATGCAGGATAAATAGTATCAGTACATGATGTATGCGAATGTAAGGGGAATACTAAACATAACCATAACGTTTGAACTGATAAGAAGGAAACATACTCACCTCGACTCTACTAAACTCAACCTCAACTCATGGATACTCAACTCAATGCAATATAAGTCGACAATAAAAATACAATATTAACTCAATTTATATGTAAATATACAAAATAACACTGTTTGAGAGATTCTCTAAACGACAACCATCACTATGAGGTATGTGATGATACTTCTCACCCACGCTGCCGAAACTGTCCTATACCTTGTCGGGGTATAGAACTTGTCAGCTAAGTATATCCACTAATCTATGCTTAAAAAACAACAAGGAATCTTTTTAAAAGTACAACTCTTTATACCCACGTTGGCTACATGATTTATGGGGCTTGTGAGTTGTTTGAAATCTCCTCCATATCTGTGCTCAATACTACTCCCAAAATATAGATTAGATCATATAACATTTTTTGCACTACACCATTTTCGGCCTACAGCAACACCACGTAAGTGTAGCCTAAACTAGCAAAAAGTGTGGCCTTTGATAAAAGGCTACACTTTTGGACATTTAGCAACACTTTTAGGGGCTGCCCAAAAGAAGCGTAACCTTTGACATTAGGCAACACTTCTTAAATGTTGCCATCTTTGGCTACACTTATAAAGCATAGCCAAATAGGTAAAAAGGCACGCTTTGAGGACGTGCATTAGCAACACCTATTTTTTGTTAGACTACACTTAAAAGCGTTGCCTTTTCAGATTTATTGGTCACACTTAAAAAGTGTTGCCTTTTATTGGTCATCTATTGCAACACTTTCAAAGTGTTACTTTTTATCTACCTAGAGCAACACTTACAAAGTGTAACTTCAACATTTATAAGCCTACATGTAGCACAAATATATATAATATATTTACATACATACAAGTGACCTAAAACACAAAATGAACTAATTAATCATTAAATTGAAGCTATATATTTCAAATAAACTTCGAGAAATATTTCATGTACAACCAAAAGATAGTATGTGTTGTGTACATACCCATACTTATACATCAATATTCTAAATGTGTACACAATAAATCAAATATGTATTTAAACTTTTACAATAGTTCAAAAGCTCTTCATCATCCACTTCAAATTTGATCACCTCCATTTCCCTACACAAATAAGATATTGGCAGTTATATAGAAGAGGTAAGAAGTTCAGATTGCAACAATATAGAGAGGCAAGAAATCCAGCAGTTACAGAAAATTAGATTGCATCTTTTGATTTTCAAACAAGCAAGATGAATAGTGGTCAAGAGAAACAAAACCTTAGCTCAATTCAAACCAAAGCCACTAACAATAAATTACCAATGATGAAATAGCAAAAACAATATATAGGTCAATAAGCAAGATCAAAGATCTGTTATACATACCCTGTGCAAATACGTTTCTGAGTTCTTAGGAAAATCAGAATTGATAACAACGTTAACTGCTTGAATATCAATTCCTCTAGTAAACAAATCTGTTCAATCAAGAAAGAACACAAAATTAAGAAATTTAACAATTAATCAATTTGAAATTTCAGTTGTAACGGAAAGCATGACGGACCGTCGTAGCCATGACGGTCCGTCCTGCATGTTTGTCATGAAGATCAGAGAAGTAGCAGAAGAAACTTGCAAGTGTGGGACGACGGAGTCCACAACGGCCCGTCATGACCACGACGGATGACCACGACGGCCTGTCATGACCACGACGGCCCATCATGACCACGACGGCCTGTCATGACCATGACGGCCCGTCATGACCACGACGGCCTCTCATGACTACGACAGCCCGTCGCGAGGTCCACGGCGACCCGTCGCGAGGTACACTATGGCTTGTCGTGACCACGACGTCTTGTCGCAAGGTCCGTCGCCCCATCCGCATTTTGACAGATTTACAGCAAATAGAGTTACTATCTATACTTATGGCCAAAACGACTGATGAAATTTGTAAATTTGTAAGTCTATGTTTGTACTTACTTGATGAAATCAGTTCTTCAGCTTCCGTCCTTCAGCTCTTCGAATGAGGTCTGCGGATACAACAAATACACAATGTAATCACACAAGTGAAGGATAGAGTTAATATGCACCGGAAACAATGAGGAAAACAACATTACCTTTCTTCAGGTAGTGAACTGGAACGGGACGAGCAGGGAAACGATCTTTACCAAGAAACTTGAACACTAACAACGGATGAGAATTCTGGGCAGAATCACGAACTCGAACAAAGATTGGGAAAACTGATACGCGAAACGAATTAGAAAATGTGATACTCTTATCGCTACTTGACTCTCTCTGCCTTGAATATGTTTCTCTATATATATATTTTAACTATTTTCTTTAGCTGCTCTAAATGTTTTTGCTCAAATAAATCAAACTTTTTTCCATCCCTAACAGTGAAAATAGAGGTTTATATATGGAGGCTAAAATACGAGCTACACTCCCAAAAATCAACTTATGAAGCTAAAATACAAGTCACACTCCCAAAAATCGTATAAAAACACAAGAATATCAAAACAATAAAGCTAAAATTTAGACTTTCAGAATGAAATTTCTTACATGATAAAGCCTACTCCAACAAAATCTGTTTGAAATTGTGTTCTTCAGTGAGAAACTTGAGAGAAAAGTGTGACAGAGAGACTAATTAGCTTCAATTCATCATCTTGCCAACAACCCAAAAATATTCATTCCTTTTGAACACAAAACAAAAAAGCAAACACTTCAGCTAACAAGAAGACTGCTTTAGAACTAACACTTGACGAAATACGTATAGGAAAAGAGAATCGTACTTGCTCTTCAAAAAATTGTTATTTGGAGAAGACGACTTGAGATATGAGTTCTTTGATGACTGCAACTCTTTAACTCAACTCTTCAGCGTGTATCAGAAAGGAGAATCGGTTCTTCAGCTATCTTCACCTCTCTTCAGCTTGGTTCATAATCTCTTTGGTTAATCAAAAATCTGGATGGAAATGTGAAGGAGGAAAGCTGAACGAAGAAAGTGCAGTGAAAGAGTAAAGTGAAGTGAAAAAGTTAATGTTTGGTCATTTATTAATGTTTATTTTTTTTTGCCAATAAAAATGGGAGGGAGTGTTAAAAATATTGGAGGGAATATAATATTTGAGTGAAAAATTTTAAGGCAACACTTATAAAGTGTTGTTTTTTCAATTATAAAAATAGGACATTTTAGAAGTGTGGTCATATATGTAAATAGGTGTTGCAAATTATATCATATTTTAACAACACTTATAAAGTGTATCTTATATTATTAAAAAGTACACTTTTGAAGTGTTGCCAAAATTATTGTAGCTAAAAGTTAAAAATTTTGGCTACGCTTTAAAAGCGTTTCCAAAACTACTTTAGGCAACACTTTACAAGTGTAGTCCAGAATAAGTGTGGTCGCCTAAAATGGTGTAGTGTTGAAAAACATTTCATCATCTTTGAGTTTGATATTATTACTCAAAAGGTTTCTCTTAAAAGAGATAGTACTCAAACTCCTTATGAACTCTTTTGGTAATCGATGCTTCCTCTCATATTAAATGCAAAAATATTTACCGTTGGAAATACTTAGTTCACATATATTTATTTTAATAAAATAAAACTCATTTCTCCCCATCCTCAACTCAAGTACTCAAGTCTTAAAAAAAGTTTTAAAAGATTGTAAAGACTTCTCAAAAAAACTCGAAAGAACTCTCAAGACTTTATTTTTAACTCTACCTTGAATTTGAATCATAAATTTAAGGGTTATGATTCATGTTATGTATGATTTCTCGATGTTTAGATTTAGTTTATAGAGTTGATATGAAGTAGGAAACATGGGTACAATTCTAGGGAACTCACACGGAAAAAAGGTCGGAAGGGTAGGGGACCTGACGACCCTAACACACTGAGTGGCATGGGGCGCCATCCCCTGAATAATGACCGTGGGTTGGGTCGCACTAAGTGACGTAGTACGCCAGACTCTAACCTACAAAACATGAGTTAGGGTGCACTGAGTTGCGCGGCTCCCTACCATGTACCTAAACTTTTGACGAATTTTGTTACTTCATTTTCATGTTTAACTCCTCTAGAATCAAACGAATCCCCTCGAAATCTTATGTATTCATATAATCAATATAATTACAATGAAATCAACTCTAATTTACGAAGAATAATGTCCAAACATAGTATCCTCATTGCAAGAACTCAACAAAACCTTATACTTAAATAATTGATCACAAACTTCAAGAAACTTATCAAGAACTCAAATTTATCAATCTTTATGGATGGATTTGAATATGTAAATTGTGATTTGGCATGTGAGTGAACGAATCAAAAACTATAAAATTTTACATACCTCGATTTAGTGAAAAAAATCCTCGGTTCACAAGAATCTTGTTTGTTCTTCCTTTTTCTCCTCTTTTCCTCTTCTTGAACTCTCTTCTAAAACCTTAAATGTAATTTAGGATTTGTAAAACTGACCTAAATTAGATCTGACCCAAAATATTTCTAATTTCATTTTAATATGATGGGGTAAGAAAAAGACCAAAATACCCCTCACTAATTTAGGTAACTTTGCTTGACTGGACAGACTAACCTCAAACAGGCATATTTCCTTCATATGAGCTTGAAATTTAGCAAACTTGGTGGCGTTAGAAAGAGAGTTTCAAGTCCTTTCATTTGTTATCTTATGGGTCACATAAATCATCATGTACCGAAAGTTATAATCGTTTGAAGTTGACCTAAAACTCCTAACTTAAGCATAACTTGCAAAATTTCAGATTCGGCTATTTCCAATTTAGTTCTTCCTAAATTAAGCTCTTTGTAAGGCGGAATGTTACAAGAATTTTAGGAGTGACTAATAGGATTTAATTATGAAAAAATTGATTTCCTATACATTTTAGGTCATTTAAATAATTTCCCAAATGTTTTTACGACAAAAGTACCCTTAGAAGATAAATGATAAGAGTTCGAAGAACAAAATTCAATTCGAATAGACAGTGAAGTCCGTTTCTCCCCGTACTGCAGAGCCATTACAAATCATTTTATAGGTTAGAACATCTTTAGTAAATCAGTCATAAATTTATACTCAAAACTCGGATGGACACAAACTTGATGACTTTCGAATGAAGATTCTTAGATATTTAATTTGATAGGTTATGGGTCACCTAAATCTTCATATTCAAAGAGATATGATATTTTGAAGTTGAGTCTTATAGGAACTCACGTGAAAACATCACCGATAGAAATGCTTTGAATTTGTCTTGGTTGTTAAGGTACCTTAAGAACCTAAAATACACCCGAGACACTTGGTAAGGGACTTTACATACATTAAAAATATCATTGAGTTTGGACCTATATGTATACAAAGGGTGATTCGATTCTTCACTTAAAAGTTGTGAGGCATTACAATATATCCATCTTGGGATCAATTGTCCAACACATATAAGAAAACATAAGGCACGAATATGAATATATGTACTAAAACAGGCAAACAAAAAGTATAGAGGATGACTTAGAAATAAGACAAGAATTATTACCTCCAGCATTGTTGTTCTAAAGAATGAATAACGTCGGGTATATTGACTTCGTATCCTCTTCAGCCCCCCGCATAACCTCTTCAAGAAATTAATTTCTCCATAGAACCTTCACTCACGCTATGTCTTTGGCTATCAACTTACAAACCTATCGATCTAGTATCTGAATCGAAGCTTCCTCGAAGGATAAGATATCCTTCACTCCAATATTTTCTAATGAAAAATATGAGATGGATCTCCAACACAGTCTTTCAACACGGATAAATGAAATATAGGATGCACAACTGCCAACTACACAAGAAACTTTAGCTCAGAAGCTACTTTCCCAACATATCAGGCACTAAGCTTCTCATTTTAACCAAAACGTTTCACCCCTTTTATGGGAGACGCCTTAAAAATACCCAATCATCTACTGCGAATTCTAAGCCACTTCTTCTTACATCAGAGTAAGATTTATGGCACATTGAGGCCATTTTTAGTCATTCTTTAATCAATGTGACTTTCGCTTTTGCTTCATAGACTTAAGTATGGTCCTACCAAAGTAGCCTCAACTACTTGAAACTAATCAATAGGTGATTTACACCTCCTCCCATACAACACTTTAAATAGAGTCATCTCAATGCTGGAACGATAACTATTATTTTAAGAAAACTCAATAAGAGGTAAGGTATTGATGCTTCAATATATGTATCTTTTATATTTTGTGATCAGTGACACTAATCTAGAGTTTGAGTGTCAACAAGTTGAAGCTAGTAAAGAAACCCAACTAAGGGTTGGGGTCGTGTCTCAAGGGAGTGGTAGTGAAAGTAGTAGCTACTTAGAATTTTGTTCTAAATAGTGATAACTCAAGAAATTTTCGAGTATTAAAATAAAATAAAATAAAATTTGTGATTCAAAGTGTCAAATATCAAGAAAGGGTTTCATTACAAGTTGTAAAATAGCAAAAAAATAATAATAAAGGAGAAAAAAAAGTATGTGAGAGAGTTCTTGGGTGTGACCGCAATATATGTTGACACAAGCTGATGGGTACATGTTTTTGATAAGAAATTTTGCAATACAATGGTGACTAGGATAAGCCTTAGGTGAAAGTAAGTCCCCCTTTGGGGAGCTTACCCCATATCAAATGGGTTCCTCTCGGACCCACTCGTCCAAACTAACCAACCTACGCCTTACCCACACCCTGACCTTTCGATAGAGTGTTTTTGAATATGGGACTAGGTCTCACCCTCTCGAGCTGAACCTCATGTTGACTCGCTCCTTAGGCCATCAGTCTAGTGGTCTTGGTTTCGCGACCTCCCTCTCGGGCAAGCCGAAAACACATGGGTGATTTTATATTTGTAAATACAAACTCATTAAATTAAACCATAACTAGTAGGTGAAATCACCATTAAAATCAATTTAATACTATCAGCAAGTTAGACCTAACTATCAACACTTATTTGCTAAATCACACCCCAAAAATAGGGTTTTTGTGCCACACCTCAAGCAATAATCATATACTTCAAATAATAAAGGAATTAAATGAGTACAACAGATTAAACCTTATGGCAAAGGAAGGTAAATGGAGCAGACCCACTTTCAAGATTGGAAGAAGAATTTCCTTCTTCAAATTCCTCAAAACCCTCTCCAAACTTGAGAGAAAAACTTAAAACTAGAGTTCTAAAAAGTGAAAAATGATAATAATGTTTGGAATTAAAATAATTAAGAGTTTGGTATTTGTAGGCTTCAAATTATAGTTCTGGTGGATCCATTAAGCGTTTTTAGTCGTGAATCGCCGAGTGATTCGACGATATGCCCTTTCTCTAATTTGTCACCATTTGTGTCTTGCCTTTATATCCATTCATGTTGTAACATTGGACGGAATAACTATGCTTCGCGTAACTATTCGATGAAATGTCGATTGCTTTTTCTCTCCTTTTGATCCAGTTCTTTTAGGGTTCACTTACTGTAATAGAAGGCGAAATTCTACTATACGACGCATCGCCAAGGGTGCTTGGCGATGCGCACTTACACATTCAACTCTTTTCTTCCATTTTGATTTCATTTTGTGCTTAAGTGTGCATGCTTCTACAAAATCCTCAAATACATGAAACTTAAGAGTTTTTATCAGATATATCGAGATAAAATACACAATTGAGGACAATATTTGTATTAAAATAAGGTCTTAGATGGGTGCAACTTGAGGACTTATCAAAGACCACACCAGTTACATTTGAAGTCGACCCCGTAAGCCCTTAACATATCTTATAGATCTTGAATAGTATTTGTGAGTAACAATTATTCTTTGTAATATGTATTTATATTGTATTATAAATGAATTAAAAGTGAACAAGTGAAAAAAATAATATTAATACTATAAACGTTAAATATTTTTTTACTATAGTATATTTATGTAAGTTTTTCTATTTTTTATCATAAAAATCTTCATAAATTAGTTGGTCCAAACTTTGTAAACGTATTATCTGGAAAAAAAAAGTTTTAATATAGATTCAAAAATAAAATTTGTACAATTTGTATTTATAAATTATTCTCTCTTACATGTATTAAAATTGTATTATAAACATAATATAGGTGTATTAAAGTGTATTATAAACGTATTTTCTATAAATAAAATTTATCTCTCTAACATGTATTAAAATTGTATTACAAGTGTCCTATGAAAAAGTAAATGTTATTTCTATCAATGATAAATATTTTCTTAATAGAGGATATATATGTAAGTTCCCTTTATAATATGTGGATAATATTTATATTTGAATACAATATTATTTTAAAAGTGAGCTAACAAACAAACTATAAGTTAACTTTTAAAATTCAAAATATAACGTAAAATTAGTTTTTGAATTTTCAAGTAAAATCACTTACTTCCTATGTCTCAATTTATGTGACACATTACGTTCTTCGAGAGTCAAACAATTAAGTTTGATCGAGAATTTACGCATGACATCTTCAATTTTTTAAATAAAATTTATATATTTATAAACTACATAAAAAGTACTATTACAATAATCAGTAAGCGAAAAACTTTTGAAATGTATGAAAAATATAGGGGAAAAGGTATGGAAACATTTATACCATTAACATACATTGTTAAATAGTTAGGAGGGGTAACAAGTCTTTCACAAAGTTTGGTATCATACGTAACAACAATTTCAATCTAAGTTGAGGTATCTTTAAATCTTTTTTCCAAAAATTTATAATCAAAGATAGACTTATTTAAATTTTAAATTTTAAAATAATTATATAAATTCAATCGGAAGAAATAATATTTTTTTTCATTAAAAAAAAGTAATACAGAGAGAAATGAAGAAAGTTTTGGGTGGGACCTATAGTAAGTATTAGTAGGCCCAATAGATAATGAAATCAAAGGTTAATTATGTTAGAGAATTTAAAAAAGTCATAAAAGTTGCAACAAACTGAATATTAAAAACTATGAAATAAAAATAAAGGACCAAAAAGTCCTCAAGCTATTGTAGAAATTCTGTGAAGCACACAAGTTGACGCATGTGTGTTCACACTAAGGCTGGCAGGGGGACCGGGTTGGCCCGCCCCGGCCCGCGTTCCGTCCCGACCAGTCCCGGACCCTGTCCATCCCCCAGGGTTTAATGGGTGGGGAATGAGGGGATCGGTCAGGGGCCGGTTCACCCCTGCGTCCCCGTCGACCCGGCCCGGTTGAACCGACCGGTTCGCGGGATCCCCCCATTTTTTTTATTTTTTTTAAATTTAAAAAACTATCCGTTTATATCCATTGGGGAAACGGCTAATGCCCCCCCAACGGATTTATGCCCCTTTTTGTGTTCCCAACCACCCCTTACCACCCCCTACTTTTAAAACTTTATTTTAAACCCTCAAGTTATTATAATTACACTTTAACCCATTTTTAATACTATAGATACACCTATCCTCTACTATTTCTTACAAAATCATCTATTCTCATTTCTATTATCTATTTTCTATATTCTATGAACTCTCAAGTGTCAATCTTAATTTCTATTCAATTTTAATTCTCATATTATTAGAATCCATATATTTCAATTTTCAATTAAAAAATTTCATATTATATCAATAAATATAATTATATTATCTCATATTTGTTATCAAGTATTGGCTTGGAGTTACAAATTACAAGTTACAACAAATCACAAGCTTCAACAATCAGTTTAATGTCTGCTATTAACGCAGACGTTTGGTACATTCATTTCATAATATTTATATTTTATTATTCGTCTTTACTTTTGTGTTATTATTATTTTTATATTACACTTTATATATATATATACTAGGAAGATATGGCCCGTGCTTGCACGGGCCCAATGGAAAGATTTTTGCGAGCTAAATAGGCACACACACACCGTTTTGGGCTAACACACAACATAAAAAAGCAATTGTTTGTGGCCTCATTGTTTACATTGGATGTTATATCCATACTAAAAAAGCAATTGTTTGTGGCCTCATTGTTTACATTGGATGTTATATCCATACTATTTACCTAACATCCTTGCAAGCTTTGGATTCTTTCCTATCTCTGATCGGGAAAGAGGTTACCGAGCAAGTGAAACTGTACTCGTCTCTTCTCCTTCTTGTCCTCTTGTACTTCCGTTCTTATTCTCGTATCCGAAACCGGAACAAGCTCTTCTTTAACAGCCTCGCTTTGTTAGCTTCTTGTTAGTATTATAACCGGAACAAACTCTTCTTTAACAGCCTCGCTTTGTTAGCTTCTTGTTAGCATTAGTGCTGCATTTTTCCTGCTTTTCAGTAGTAAGCACCTATCAAGAAGCAGAAGAGGGAAAAAGAATTTAGGTACAAAGTGAAATATTTTTAGTCATATATATATATATATATATATATATATACATACACACACACACACACAATTCTGTCAATAGAAAATGACCTACCAAATAATATACGTTTCAGAGTCGAATTCATAATCTAACCTATTTGCTTTCGATGAGCCAGATAACCATCTGGAATTCTTGAAAACTGACGATGAAGCTAGCTTTTACACGCTGACCAGGATAGAAAGGAAAATGTCCATCTTCAAGGCCATTCCTACCAACTGGTTTAAGATGTAAAGGGTCAGCCTTCATAACTTTACATACAGAACCATCATCAAACATCACTGTGACATTATCAAAAACATCATCAATTCTACCCAACCAAGGGCCAAGGACAACATAATCACCAACTGTAAAACCCCGAACACGTTTCAACTCTCTAGATGAGACATTTTTAAAAATAGAGCCATCGTGCTCTAATAAATCTACAGACATATTGATATCAACCACGAGTCCTACTTGACCTGTTGGATCAGAAGCTGCAGCAACATAATCACCATGCAGAAATCATCTATCGACAACTATGACATTATTACTACTCTCTGTAGACTCAGACTCATCCATCCAAAGGACTCTAACATGATCTGCGATAAGCGGATCACTCTTACAATTACTACGGTCTTTGTTCCCATCATCAGCTTCCTTAGCCTTCTCTTTGTTATCCCTATCGTCTTCCGTGTTGATATCACCACCATCAGCAGCAGCAGCAGCACTACCGACACCGTCATCATCATCATCATGGTCTTCTTCTCCATTATCCTCATCCTCATCTTTATCATTCGTTAAGCTGCTATCGGAATTCTGAGTCACCAGCCTTTATGTTTTAAAGTGGTAAGAAGCACACATGTTGAAATAAGCCATTTCTACTATAGTAGCAATAAAGACTAATAAAAGTCACTTGTAATTAAACCAATTTACTCAATCAAATAGTATAAGTTATAAACTTTGTCATAAGTTATTTCACCAACTATAACAACACATGAATGTTGTCATATTTAAGGCTGATAAATGGAGTTATTCTTTTTTAACACTTGTCCTTTTATTTGTTAAAAATAAAACTTAACTTATACAGACAAATATTTCTAATTTGGATTATAACATAGTATATTTGAAAGAAAAAAATTAATATTGCTTATGATGCAAATAAAGGTTGCTTTCAATGTCCCGTGCGATATGCAGAATATCAGCTAATTTGGTGCCTCCAATCAATACATTCATTCACTGACAAATACTCACTCACCCCACATTCTTGCTCTGCACCTTACTGGACTTAATCCTTACCCTTTACCTGACCCCGCTAAAAAATGTTCTACTACTCCATAGAAAACTTCCAGCCAAGAAACAAAGTAGGTGTGGTAGATAACCCAAATCTCACACGGTAATAAGGATTAAGGTCACTCTTCTTGTTTAGAAAGTATAATATTGGGTACTTGTCATATAAAGTTGAGATGTTTATATCCATTATGTGACATTAATAATGCTCTTTCTTTACAAGGATTAGTGTCAGTTTTTATTTATTTTTTATTTGCAATCCTAGCGGAAGTTCAGAAGATAATATTTAGCTAGCTTAATAGCAGCTGATTACAAAAGGAAACAAATTCAAATCTCCTAGATTGGCCTGTTTTCTGATTCCACATTACTCTAGCATCTCTGTAAGAGAAACATCAATGTAGCATCAACTACATTCATCCATTTTTAAAAATATGAATGCAAGGAGAACGTGTATAGTACAAAATAAATACAGAATAGAACGTATAAGAAGCCAGTGAGATGACCCACAAATATGTTAAAATGATCTGCAAATGAGAAGAAACAGTTTTAGTTCTTGAAAAGATAATGTAAAAAATTAAGAGGGTCTAAAATTGAGGTGAGAAAAGATACACACTTGATGTGTCCTCTGTTTAAGCACCGGCATACGCCCAGTTAACCTTTATAATCTGTCCAAATCTGTGGATTTCATTATCTTTTAGGCGGACGAACACTAAATATTAGATAAAATTGTAGGAGACAGAGGTTTAGACTCACATTTGGGGATGGGAGAGGGAATTCCTAACTTATGTAACTTTGATTTATTTAGAGGATGTTAATTCTATATGGTATAACCCTTTAGTTGGCAGTCTATTATATTCTATTTTAGCTTCTTCTCCTAGATATTGTTCTAACAGATTTAGTTACATTTAACTAAAGATCTCTTATTCCTTTTTAATGAAATAGTCTACATGATGAATAAATGAATAGTTTTCAAATCTGTTTAGGCTTTTGCTCACTCTCAGATTCTGCCTCAACTTCCCTAGAAAAATAAAGAGAAGAAAGCATGTCCACATCCTACATCTGTTACAAACACTTCAACATACAAAAATTTCAAAAGCAATATTTCAAAACACATGGCTTGAGGAGTTCATGGTTCAAAGTTTAATAGTATATCAATTGTTTCTTTATACTTTACTTGGAACAATTGATTTACAAATCTTATTAATCACAAATTTACGATTCACTAATAAAGTCAACTGATTTACAAATCAAAGATAGTATTGTCAGTCTCACTAACTTGAATTTTTAGGGGTGTTTCTAAGAGAAGATACGTCTAACCTTTTATTCAGTCTAAGTTTCCTTTAACACATTCATTTTAGAGTAGGAACAAGTTAAACACCTTGTTGAAAACCATTGAAACAAACTCTCTATAGACCAATGTTGTCGAGGCCTCATCATGTGAAGCAAGTATAAAGTTTGTATTAGCATTCTAAATTATTACTAAACAACTAAAATTTAAATGAGGAAACTACTTAACTAATTTTTCTTTTAATAATGAAGAGCAAGAAATTGATATACTACTTCAACATTTCTGCCGCAGCATATTATTATCCATCATTTGTAGACAACATTTCACCCTGGAAATCTATGGAGACACCATATCACACCAACGCAGCAGGGCGACAAATATTGAAAATCACACAACATGGACGTGTTGATATAATTTTAATATCATGTTAATAAAATGAATTTCAACATAACTAACATAAAAAAACTAACTCAAAAATAGAATATATATATATATATATATATACATATATATATATATATATATATATATATATTAGATAACACACTCATGCCGTACCTACGACTGAAATCAAATTACTAAACTTCAGTAATAATTTAAAAAGTAGTATGAGGATCTGAAATAGAAATATTTAATCATACATCATATGACTGCTCAACTCAGCTGTGAAATGAAAGAATACATTTGCACTTCTAAATCCTCAATTTGCAAACCTTGAAATAAAAATCTCAAACTCCTAACAAATATAGAAACTAAAAGGCCATAAGAAGAGCATCAATAAACATAGTCACGGTAGCACAATATCAATACAAAAACATTTTACACTTTCAAAGAGTGAGGAACCATACATATAATAAATTCAAAGTGATAAAACGGAGAGATGACAAACCTCACATAGCAAATAGAGTCAGGGGCACGAACAATATAAACACGCCATTGTTAATCCTTCAGAACAGGACTCTTACAACACATCTCATTGCATTGTCCAAACCTGCACATACCCTCTCATTTTTTGTTCTACCTTAATTAAATAGAGAAACATTAGGATTTCAAGTTCAATAAAAGATGTTTACAAACCATGAATACTTTAACAAATAAATGTCTCAGCGATATATTTTTCCTTCAATATTCTAAAGGGATGAAACTTTATGGATGTGTTGAAAATATGGAACAAAAATTAATTGTTTGTTCACCAACTAATAATATTCCTAAAAACAACTCACAATAATATGAATTCAGTATTTTTGTGCCAAAAAGAGGAGCAACTATTATGCTTTTAATTATTCAAGAGCATGGATAACAACACTGATGCAAGGAACAAAAAAATTTGGGCTAGATTATTTATGCAAGGAACAAATAATGATGTTGCATTCTATAAAGGGGTCTTCATTTTTCTATTTTAGCATATTAATCTCATTCCTATTGCAGAAGCCAACAAAAGCCATGACTTGCTTGGTTCATTTTTGAGTATTTCTAGCCTTTTTATTTCCCACATGATGAACATGTTGTAACTTTCTCCTACTAAGCTAAGCTGATAATATATAAATTTAACAGTATAAAATATAGAATTACCATTCAATTTCTAGAATAGGGACAACTGCTAAGCTTCTTTGAACTATTAGTCCACAAACTAAGCATAGCATAAAAAATGATAGCAATTAACACTTAACAATTAATATCCAAATAGCAAATAAAAAAATAGAAAAAAAAAGTAAAGAGGAAAATAAAGGATGCATTTTTTACAAAACCTGAAAATTAATATGGACAACTACACAAAAAATTATGTTAATTAAATCAAAAGGAAGAGCTAGTAAATAAACTTGTTTAATTATCACTATAAAGTTGGATGATGAGTCAACCTTCTTCACAAAGTAACTACATCAATAATACTATAGCCATAGTTATATGCAGCTGTAATGAATAATAAGTTACAACTACAACAACACCAGAATTTTGGCTCACTGATAGACTTGACAAGTTCAAAAAATGCATTTTTCATGTATCAGCTCTAATCATATACAATTACCTTCTCTTTGATCATACCATTGACACTCCACTTGATTAATAAAAAGAGTAATAAGAGCTATTTCGAGAAGGTCTTCAGTTTTTCAATAAAGAAATTACTAACTCCAACAGCTCTAAGTTATTGACAACATTTTTCACCAGAACAGGCCAATGAATCTTTAAAAAAAAAATAAAATGAGCCAATAGGAAAATACAAATGTAAGACAAGCAGAAGTTCAACAACTCATTGAAAACCCATTTTGTTGAGAATTTATTTTTAAGACACAATAATAGTAAGTAAATTGCCAATTAATAGAGCTTTTGGGAGCACTTATACAGGTGAGATCTAATATTTTTCAGGTATGTATATGAAGTCAAGTATCATAACCAATAGCATATGCAAATCAGTGTACAATATTCACAACATACAGATCACATATAGTCAGGTCGAAACTTCGTTAAATGTCATTTATACATCATTAGAATCATAGTTAGTGCACCTATACAAATTCATACATCATAATACATGAATATCTTTAAGACATCGACAACATAGCAATTGTTTGAATGCATGTCATTCGAATCAACTATGACACATAAGCAAAAGAATAATTCCAAGTTTGATTAGATTAAAGCAACAACCCTTTATTTCAGACCAAATTCATGCTAGAACAGAAAAGTTTCTCCATAATAACCAACACAAACAGTTACTATAAATGAATAAACTTACTTGAGTGGTCAACAAATCTGTAGCAAATGGTGTTGAAACACGTGTGTTGTAGGATACTCAATAATTGCCTCTAATAAGAGCCTTTTCTATCTCTCTGACTCTCATATTAGCAGCACGGACTATTTGGCGATAGGAGTGGCCAGCTTCCCTGGCTAGATGCAGATTGACATCCTCCCCATTACCAAACGAAGCACCCATAATAATCGGTTCGCTAACTCTCTCAGGTCCTTCAGTACACACAACCCAGAGAATGAAGATGCACTTTAGCAAGAAAGCTCATAGACGTATCTAATGTAGAACAAAGAGCAAAATCGGAATAAAGGGCGTAAGAAACCATCAACGAACATACCCGTAGTTCAAATCTGGTATAAGTAGTTCCAGATCCTTGAATTTGCTAAGAAGACACATCGATAGTTCAAATTTTGGCATAAGTAGTTGCAGATCTTTAGATTTTCACACTGTAAATTAAAATAATTTCAAAAAGTTAATGCAATCATGTAAAAAGAACTCGAAGCGAAACCCACAACAGTATACAATTAAAATGAAGAAACCGAAAAAGTTAATTCCAATGGAAAACCAACATATACAAACAGAGGAAGTCCAAAAGAAGTACGATGGAAAAAACAACTGGAATTAAGGAACCCAAAAAGTTAATTTCGACAAAGAACCATCTACGAACAGATAATATTCAAAAGAATTATGATAAAGACAGACTAAATTAATTGTTGCATGTAATAAACAAAGCAAAAATCAGTAATTAAATAGGAAAAACACAACCACATAACAAAAATTGAACATCAACACTAAAACCAATTGAAAAAGAAGAAAAAATCATGAATTTTGAAGAAGGTAATTTTTATCTCAATGATTGCCCTAATTCAAGTTCTAACCAACATAAAAATCAAAATTTCATGAACCCAAAAATTAGAGTTTGCAGATACGTAAGTAGGAAGTCTCATCTACATGCACAAACACAATTCAATGAAAAAGTTGAGAACAAACACAAAAAAAAACAATCGAGGGAAAAAAGTACCTTAATGCTCTAAATAACGACGTCATCTCTGCACACAAACTGTTTGATAAAACTCCTCACCGAACCATTTGCCTCTGGAACTCCTTAATTCGAGGTTATGCTAGAGCCCACAAATTTAGAAATGCATTTTCGCTGTTTAATGATGTGCTTCATTCTGAAATAATGCCTGATAACTTCACTTATGCATGCCTTGTAAAAGCCAGCTCTGAGAATTTTGATTTGCACAGCTTAAGAGTGTTACATGGAGGGGTTGTTCTATCTGGATTGCAGTTGGACTTCATCTGTAGAGATCTCCGTGAAAGCTTATAGGGATAAAGCTCAAGAATGGAAGCCACGTATAAAAACTTGGATGATCACACAGACACGTGGAAACAAAATAGAATTGTATGGAGATGAAACAGACATGTTGATTAAGCTCTTTCTAATATAAGAGAAATATATAATTAAGTATGAGTTCTAGCAAAAAAAATAGCGGTAAAGGAAAAGAGAAAGACAAGATAACGAAGAAAGTGGACTTTTTAAATCATTTAATTTTGGTAAAAAAAAATAGTAAAGAAAAAAAGAATAGTAAAAGTGGTGGTACTTCATCTAAATCAACGAGTAGAGTTAGATTTAACATAAATGATTCTACTTATGTTGATGATACTCCTTATAATATTGATTCAAATGTTCAACTTTATCACGAAAGTTTAGAACGACGTTATGGTAATATTAATCCTAATGTTGATGAAAATTTAGGTGAAGAAGTAGAAGCTGATTTGGGAGAAGAGGAGTTAGATGAAACACCTACTAGTCCGGTGACAGAAGTTCCAAATGAGACTATCAATTTATCGGAGCAAAATTTTGGACATCCACCCCTTATACCTCCCACAAGGGAGAAGGTGAAGTATCAAGGACCTAAAACTTCTATTGTGTGGCAATTTATGACTTTTGATAAAGAAAATAGTGTTGCTATTTGTAATAAGTGTAAGGAACCTTTTAAACATAAACAAGGTGGGGGTCAAGGTGGAACGGGGGGATTAAATAGACATTTGTTATCTTGTGTGCCAATTCAATATAAAGAAGCTAAAGCATTAGCCAATAGAAAAAAGGGAATTTCAATTAATGAATTAGATATTATCGGTAATGCATCGATAGGGGATTCTAACATGGTTCAAGAAACATTAGATCCTTTAAACCCCGCTGGTCCAATAACACAACGTAAATATAATAAGGAATTAGATCGGGAAAATTTAGCTAAAATGATTTATGTTTGTGATTTGCCTTATAGTTTTCCTTCAAATCCCGATTTTGTTGAATATATTCAACAAACTTATAATTCGGATTATAGAGGCTTTTCAAGAAATACCGTTAAAACTGATGTTTTTGAATATCAAGGTAAACATTGTCAATTTTTTCGTTGTCTATTTAGCATATTAGATAGTAGAGTGTCTATAACTTCGGACATGGGTCGTAGTGTTAATGGAAATGATTATTTAACTGTTACTGCACATCGGATTGATCATAATTGGAATTTGCAAAAAAGAATTATAAGTTATAAACTATGTATAGAGAAAAAAACTGGTGTATATTTAGCTTCAAATATTTTAAGTGTTTTAGATTATTACATGATTATAGATAAAATAATGTCTGTCGCATTAGATAATGCATCTAATAATACAAATGTTGCGAACATGTTAAAAGTTAGATTATGTCCAATTGACAATAAAATTTTTCATGTTAGATGTGTTGCACATATATTAAATTTAGTTGTACAAGATGGTATTTCATTATTTGATTGTGGTAGCGTGAAAGTTGAATATGTTGTTACCTGGATTTTTCATACAAACAATGCTGCTAGAATTAGGGAATTTAATGAGCGTTGTTCACTATGTGAATTGTCACCTAGAAAAATTCCAAAACATATTAAAACAAGGTGGAATTCTCTTTACGAATGCTTTCGGTTGCTTATAAATATAGAAGACCCATACAAATGGTTTTTAATGCTCATAATGCTGACCCATTAGATAGAATTTGTGATGAAGATTGGAAAGAAACTAAAGAACTATTACAATTTTACGACTTTTTTATGATGCTACTACCATGTTTTCGGGAATTTATTATCCTACTATTTAATCCGTATTAATAAATATTTGTGATCTTTCAATTCAATTTTGTAAATATAAAAAAATAGATAAAATTAGAGTTGCAATTGAAGGTATGATTGAAAAATTTTAAAAATATTTTTTTCCTATTCCTCAAGTTTTTTTAATGGCTACTTTACTTCATCCTGCTTATAAATTACAAGGTGTGCAAGGCCTTGTCGACACTTTTTATGAAACTTCTCAAATTTGAAATTTAAAACTTTAAAGTTGAAACTTGAAATTTGAAACATGAATCTTAAAATTTGAAAATTGAAACTTTAAATTTGAAAATTTATTTTGATATTTGAAAATCAAAAATTAAATTTAAAATTTATTAGCTAAAGACGTATCATTTCAATAAAAATATATAAATATTTATATAAAAAAGAATCCTCCGTCCCATGCCATTCCGTCCCGTCCCGTCCCCCCAAATCCCATCCCATCCCGTATATAGAGTGGGACGGGATGAGACCTATTTTCATCCCCCTAATCCTGGTCCCCCACATCCCGGTCCCGTGTCAAATCCCCTCTCCCCGCCCCCCGTCCCGTCCCGTTCCCCTTCGTCTCGTCCCCCAGTCCCCTTCCCCGTTCCCTTGCCAACCCTAGTTCACACTGTAAGCTAATTTAGTTTTCGACATTTTTGTCTTTTAATTTAAATATTAAATATATAATTCAATTATGTTTCCAAGACATTAAAAATAATCAGTGAGATTAGTTATTGATAATTTCATAGTTAAACATGAAAAAAATAAAAAAATTGACCAAAATAACATAATTCTCACAACTCTTCGCATTTGAAATCTTTAAGATCTAAAATAAAAAATTAAATTAAATTATAATATATATGTAGTAGTAGTAAATGAAAAATATATCTCTTTTTCGATTTCAATTTTCCTCCTTTTTACTTATTTTTTTTTTCATTTCTTATTTCTTAATGATAATGAAAAAACTTTAAAAGTATAAAAGAGAAGTAAGGTGTAAATTATCTATATTAATTTATAATTTTTAATCGTGAAAAAATAATTAATATGTAAATTTAAATATTAAAAAATTATTTTAAAAAATATATATGAAATTGACCAAATTGGATAAAGAATTACTCTTATTTATTTAAAGGAGTTGTTATTACACACCGATTTTCTAAAAATAAATTAATGAAAAAAATATATTTTATTCAATTATATTCAATGAGTGAACTATGAAGAAAACTAAAATAACCATCATGTTTCCTCTATTATGAGATTATCTTCATATTTTCAATTGCATATGAATCATATATATGCAAAAAAAAAATCATTAAAATTAATTTTTATTTATTATTTTAGTACAGAGACATACGATTTTTTTTTAATGAAAAACGTTGATGGTGCTTCATTGAAATTTTTTAATAACATAAAAAGTATATAGATAATATTTTATGATTTCAAATAAACTTTTACAAAAAAAATTAAAAGAAAAACAACTTTATAGTTCTCCGATTCCAATGACAACACAAATTTAACATGAACTAGATTTAAGTTTCATTACGTATATATTTTTATTTATAAGTATTATTTGTTATTCTATTAAAAATGTTTGCTATTAAATGATATGATAAAATATTAAGTATACATAGTTGTAGTCACAATATTATTTTTTTCTTTCAAATTAATATTTTTTTTGAACTAATTAATAATTTTTAAAATTAAATAATTTTATTGCATTTACTATATAAATAAATTTAAAGTACCTACTTAAATAATTATTTAAATTACATTTTAAATACTTTTTTTATATATAATGTAAAATAATTGAATAAATAACAATCAAAACTCAAAATACTTTATAATTGATAGACAACAACACATTAAAGAAATACTAAAAATCATATGATTTATAAATGTCGATCCTATTAAACAACAACCCAAGATAACTACACATCAATGTTGAAAAATTACATATTTGTTAATTATTATGTTTTGAAAAATCAAATTTCATATTTAAAATTTATGTTTGGTTATTATGCTTTAAAAAATTGAACTACATATTTACAACAACATGTTTAAAAATTACACGACATATTTAAAAAATTTAAATTGCATATTTGATTACTATGTTTTCAGAAAATTAAATTATACATTTTTATAATGTGTCGATGTCTATCGATTCGGAAGTATTTTGAGATTTGATTATCGTTATTGAAATATTAAAAATGAAAATAATTTTTAAAAGATATACATCCTAGTTAAGTTATACTTTACTTATAAACATTAAACATATTCTAAATTAATATAAATACATTTATTTTAAAGTATTATAATTGATAATTAGGTATTGAGTGATCTTTTATTCATTTGTTTTGAAATATCCACTTAATTAATACTATTGGAATAACTGAATTATTCATTCATTGTTAAAATTCTTGAAATAATTTCACCATTTTTGATGTATATGTTAATTCTTGTGCAGAATGATTATAATATAAAAAAAATAATGTGTTTTTCATGACATAATTTTAAATGTCTTATGATCAATTATTTTTAAAAATATCAAAATTTAATATAATTTTTCTCCCAAAAAATATCCATTATATAGTCTTATATATTTAGTTGATTATATTTAAAGAAGAATTTAATTAATTTTTTAATATATGCTTCATTACTATATTTTACAAATTTTTTATTACAAAATAATTAAGTATAATTTTAAGTAGATAAGATAGTCATATGTAGTTACTATTAATGAGAAATTTAATTATCTTTTTCAATAAAGAGATTTATTCTAAATGAAAAAATAATTTTCAAAGATATACGTTGGCACCTCAGGATCATAATTGAATTTAGGAGAGGAGTATATATAAAACATAATTTGCTATATAATGAAAAAATATAAATGTATAAAAATAAAACTATAAAAATATTTTTTTAATTACTACGTACATCTTTTCAATTAACTAAACAGTACTTACTTTTAAAAATAAATTGAATGAACTAGACAAAAAAACATTTTTCATTTTTCTTTGGCAGACAAATAATTAATGTTTAGTAGTTTAAGAATTTTTAAAAATAGAAAAAAGTTAATTTTATTTGAAGAAAAAAGGATTGATGAAATAAAAATTTACTCTTTTTACATTCTAACTAAATTCTGACCAAATTTTTTTGGCCATTTAGCAAAATATATATATATATATATATATATATATATATATATATATAAACTACAAAAAGAAGAAGAAAATACAGCTTGGATTAATGTGTGGCGGCATAAGAATCTCATCAATCATTAATTAGACGGTGACTGTCTCAATTTGTTCTTGTCAATTTTATGAAACAATTAATTCAGGCAGTAGATCCATTAAGATTGAAAGGTGTGCATGTGCTTTTCTTCTTACTTTTCCGTTCTTGTTATTGACATTTTAGATTTTGCGTTCTTGAAAAAATTATTTTTATTATTATGTTTTATTAAGTATTTTTTAAAATTAAATTTTTAATTAATAAATATCAATTAATTTATTAATATAACTTAATTATTTAATTTTCATATTGCTTAAATTTATATTTTTCAAGAGTAGCAATTTTCGAGGATAAAATAGAAAGCATTATTATCAATGTATTAATTTTTTTTTTTGAAAAAACATATATATTTACTTTTAATAACAACGACATGTTGATCAGAAAGAAGGAAATATATGCACCTTTTCTATTTTAGCCGATCTAAAAAACAATGTAATCTTATAATTATGATAAAAAATAATTTAATTTTAAAATTTATTTTTTTCTTACTATATTAATTTACATCAATACCAACTATACAAGGACTAATTTAAATCATAAATTTCAAAAAACACATTTTTTCCTTAAAACAATTCTTCAACATCTCAATCATAAGCTGCCGACCATTTAATGGACTTGATGACCTTTTCTTCACGTAACACTTTTTCTGTTGAGACATCTAATCTTCGAGACTCTAGAGAATCAAGTCTTTCCGAAAATTAAGGTAGATTAGTTGTGATGACAGAATTAAATCAAGAACGTTAAGCCTTGATTATTTAATTAGTTATGTATGTATTGAGTTTGTATAAACCTGCGTAACTTTTTTCCCCTTACAACATACATGTCAACTTCATATATTGTGTCATCAGATTCAATTAACTACCTACAAATTTAGTTTAATTTAGAATTTTTTACGAATTTTGATTAGATTATAAATGAAAAGTTAGTAAGATTGGAATACATTACATATATATATATATACCACTTTTGGGTAGACCATTATCCCCTTTATGTTATATTTTTGTCCATCACATGCAATGAATGTTTGCACTTGGTGTACAAAATTTATTTGGATTATGATTATAATTATGATGTGTGATTACGGGTTAGCTCATGTACCATGCTGGTACATGATAATTCATAGTTGGCTTGAATACCACGCCTAGTACATATGGTTGGCTCGGGTACTACTCATGCTACATGGTTAGCTCAAATGGCACTCCTAGTAGGGATCGGGTACAATGTTGTTACGTGCTAATGATTGACTTGGGTACCACGCTTGGTACACTAATAGTTTGTGTGTGGGTTTCATCAGAGACTCGAGTTTATTTCTTTTTGTGATGTGATTGTTATATGCTTGCTCCATGAGTTGACTTGGTTTATCTATTTTTTTCATATCTATCAAGTGGTGGTCTTTGGGTGTCTTGGTTGGTATATTTAAATATTGGGGTGGTCAATGTGTAGACTAGGATTGTATGCTAAAAATTGTAATGAGGTCTAAGGGACCCTTGGCCGTTCGGGTTATTTGCAAGTGTGATAATCGGGTTTGGGTTATGGTTATATTTGTGGACATGTTTCCATTTGTTGTTAAGTTAGGATGTTGGCATAATAACCTGAGGTAGAGATGTCGAATATTTAACATAGTCAATAATGATTTGTATTTCAGAACTCTCTATGTGACAAAATGTTAGGCAATGATTTGATATGAGGGTGGAATGTCCTAGGTGGTGGAGTTGGCAGCGAAATGAGGTGGATGTTTTGAGATCGAGCGTATGAGTTACAAGTACGTACTACATGTATTACTTATAGTAAGAATGGTGACTGAGTGGACCAGGTTTATGATTTTATCTCCAAGTTTCATATTTATTTAATTATTTGCATGATGTTATTTGGTGAATTTGGTACTAACGATTTTGGAATCAACTGGTACTTATAGTACGTGTGGGTTTGTGCACTAAATGAAGAAAAGAGGAATGGAGTAAAAAAGTGTTTATATCACTATTAGCTTTATTTGGGTGATAGCTTGTGTTGTGTTTTTACCCCATGTTAAAATAAAAATTGGGTCTTGAATGAGTAAATGATGTTTTGGAAAGGGAAATTAAGAAAAAAAAGTTAATGATGAAAGTGGTATACGCTAAAATGAGAGGTAAAATAATTAGGGAGGCATCTTAATTATTTGAACAAATGATATCATACCTTTTAACCAAGCCTAAGTTAAAGTCCTTGGGGATTTTGAGCCTTGTCAATATATATTAGTGGGGATTCACATATCGAGAAGGCTTATGATTTAATGTATGTATATTTAAGTTTTCTTGTGAGAGTGAGTGATTGATCTATTATCCATTTAATTAATCTTTATAAATTGTGGGTAAGATTCTCTTGCGTGAGTGGCTTTACACCTTTTATGTGAATAGTGATGACTTGATTTCAGTTAAGTTGTATGAATGTTATATATTCCTATACATCTTTAGGGCAACCTCAAAGATTGACTCCATTTACTTTTTTTTTGTGCGCGCGCACGTGTGCGTGTGCGTGTGTGTGTGCGCGCGCGTGTGCGTGTGCGCGTGTTCGTGTACGTGTGCGTGCATGTGCGTGTGCGTGTGCGTGAGCGTGCGTGTGCGTGTGCGCGTGCGCGCGTGCGTGCGTATGTGTGTATGTGTGTGTGTGCGCGCGCGCGCTATCTAAACTATCATGACAATTTGGGCATAGCCCTACACCAAATGTAAAGAAGCCACATATGGGCTTATACAAGTTGTACACAATGAAAGTGGAATGAACATAAAAGTCTTAGAAAAAAAGAGAACTTATAGGTAAGATATCGGCATCGGCCTCGGAAGGTGAGGACCTACCCACTTAGATGATAGAGAATATCCAAGCCTTCTTCAAGTCGTTCCGAATGAGCCTTGAATGATCGGAACCTAAAATATTTAGAAAAAGGGAAGAAAATGGGGTTAGTACTCCACATGTACTAAGTATGAGACTAGATGTACATATAATATTAAAACATGCTAAAAAGGGACTTTTAGTCAAAACATGTCATTTTACAAGTTTAAAAGTCTCATGCATAACCAAGCAAGTCATACCAATCAACCAAACAGGCTTACTAACTCAAACAAGTAATATGTATCCCAACATACTTGACCTATGATTTACTACAACCCTACCATCAAGGAATGACATCACCAATATGACTAAGAGTTAATCATATCATATTAAGAAAGACAACTACTCATGAGTCCTTATCAAGTCAACAAGTGCAATGATCAAGCAAAGCCCCATAACCTTACTCAATGAAGTAACTTCAACAAGAAACCATAACAAATGCCCAACTTCACATAACATAACCTTTAAGGACACTTAACATCATACTTTAATATTACAACCCAATTACATTTTCAAGAGGATAATCATCATCATATAACATCACTTATATTGTAGCCTCAACATGTTATAACCATATACATCATTGTCATATACATACATAATATCAACTTCCTAAAGCTTCCATCAAGGTCAACTAGTGCAAGGCATAGGTAGAGTCCCATACCCCTACCTAGGCTAAGTTAAACCTCTCAAGTCACCTTAGTTAGTTTATATTTAGGGAACACTTGTCTTAACCGACATAGACCACAAGAGATAATTGTGGAATCCAGTGTTGTAAAACCTTAAACCGATGGAAGGTGGTCTATCGGTCAAAGTAAAACCAACATAAATGTATCTTTTCTAGGTGGATCCACTAGCTAGTCTTCCTATGGGGGAAACATAGTTCAAGAACTAAGAGATATTATATTCCCTCTTATACCACTTGGTAGTTGGGCCCTCCTCTCATGGGAATCCGTTCGATGAGTATTCCTCATTGGGAAGTCAACATCTCATATAGAACTATAGGGCGAATCTTCCTCTTTGGAAAGTCATCACCTCCCACTGTCTATTTCAATCGGTGCTAAGTTAAGTCCCTTTATTAAAATATCTTTAAGACTTTAATTATAAATCATAGATTAGTTTAGTTCATAAGGTCTTTTTTTGTATAATCATCATCATCAATAGCTCAATAAGAATTGCATGAGTATAGTCCTTTCGTCACAATTCATATAAGTGAGGTTAACACATTAGCATATCAAGGCACATTGATAGTTATCACCATCCTTATATCACATACACCTTAATCAACCTCACAATATAGTCAAGACATTTCAATTCAGCATCATACAACCCTATCAATCCTAATACAAGTCATACTCCAATATAACATCATAACTTAATCACAATTAATCACAATTGGAAGTAAAGTTAGAGATTCCAAGGCTTACCAAGTCTCCTTCATGATTCATCATTTTATTCTTTACCATAAAACCTCAATTCGAGCCAATTTAGATGTTTGACATCATAATTCAATAATCAACATGATAACAATACTAGAAGAGTCACTTACACCATAATCCAATACCAAATCAATGTTTAAAACAAGATTTCTTAGGCCAATTTCCATAACCTAGACCACTTCTCAAGATTAGCATGAAAGACAACAACTCTTTCCAATTAGTTAAGGATTGGTGTAACAACATCATCTAATAGTGATATAACCCACAAACAAGACAATTGAATCAATCACAGTCCAATTTACATCACGATCAAACCTAGGAATAAGGGTTAAGGATCATAATCTTCAAATTGAACCAAACCATCACAATTGATCATAATCAAGTTAAAATACATGTTAATATATCCATTATATCCTAAATAAACCATAAAAAAACTCAATTCACTACATCAATTTCGTGATTGGATGAAACCCACATGAAAACTCAACTTTGTAAATCAATTTTGAAGGAACCCTTTGAGGAAAGAGTCTCAAAGGTGAATTAGATCTCATACCTTAATATTTGATGAATATCTGATGGTGAATTCGTCCTTTTAAAGCCCCCAAACCCCTTTACTTGCTAGTCTTCAATGGTGATTTCAAGTAGAGAAATAAAGAAAAGAGAAGGAACAGAGTTTGTATTAAGAGTTGTATTAGATTAATTGGGGTTGGGGTCTTTATATAGGAGTTAAATTAGTTAATTAGTCTTCCCTTAATCCCTAACTAACCACTAAGCCACTTACTTAATTAAATGAACCTAATTAAAACGTGCAGGAAAATCAAGGCCCTCACATACGGAACCCCGTTGACGGGCTGCCTGTGAGTCGACGGACTTACCCCCCCTGTACTGCACTTCGTAGGTAAGTTCAGAGACATGTGCAGGCGAGGGATCCCTCAAATTTTCTAAGTGTGGTACGACGGTGGCATAGACGTCCCGTCATTCCACACACGGACAGTAGCTTGTCCCGTCGATGCACACTGCCCAGGTAGTGTTGCCTCAACCTGCAGGGGTCCTCCTCAAGGGCCCTTGGTTAGTCCTTGGGGAATCGTACTCGGATGTTTCGACCATGAAACAACTTAAACACCTATTAGCTACCCTTTCACCACTTTTCATAAATTTTCGACTCCTTAAAAGCTAGTCAGATAGGCTAAGACACACTAGTACCCCTTTGAACCAATTGCCAGACGTCATGGATGTTTTAGTTCTTAAAATTCCTAATGATCTATATTAATTAAAATAGATTTAAAAACAGTACTTAGACATCATGACACTTATGTTAGGATTTACAACACATCTTGAATTTTTGAAGTATTACATTATCCTCCCTTAGGAACATCAGTCCCCAAATGACACTAAATTTCTTTTGAAGGAGGGAAAAGACTTAAGACTAGCAACCCAACCAATCAACAATATCAAATCAACTTAAATCATGTCATTTCAACAAGGCAATTCTAAAACTACAATCACCATACATAAGGCTCAAACATTTCATCATGAGGTATTTCCTTCTCACAACACACACGACCTTAACATACTTTACATGAGTCAATTAGCACAAAGTTTAACTTATCAACGTGCTACATATAATTTTATGAAGACTCACCATATCAAAATTCACAACATAACTAAAAACAAGCAAAAGCAAAATTTCAAGTCCAAAGGCATTATCCACTGTAACTTAACTGTGAAGTAGTAAAAACTGCATATTTTGCAAAACTTCACCCAAAAATCAAGAAACTTCAATTCCTAGTCATATTTACACTATTTAAAGAATGAATAACCTTAATTATCAAAAAGATGAGGGTAACGAGACTTCATGTCAACCTCGACCTCCCATGTTGCACCCTCTACTAAGTGATTCTTCCACAACACCTTTACGGAAACCACCTCTTTATTCCTTAAATTCTTGACTTGCTTATCAAGAATTTGAACCGAAACTTCCTCATAGGAGAGGTTATCCTTGACACAAAGACCCTCAATAACCGAAACTTCCTCATAAGAGAGGTTATCCTTGACACCAAGACCCTCAATAGGAAGAATGGACTCGGGATCACTGATACACTTCTTCAACATAGAAACATGGAAAACCGGATGAACCGAAGCCAATTCACTAGGGAGTTTCAATTCATAGGCAACCTTGCCAATCCTTTGCAAAATTTCATAGGGACCCATATAATGAGGACTCAACTTCCCCTTCTTACCAAATCTAACAACCCCTTTTATTGGAGAAATTTTCAAATACACCTTATCACCTTCTTCAAACTCCAAACTCCTCCTCCTATGATCATCATAAGACGTGCCGACTATAGGCCGTTTGCAACTGGTTCCTTATGATATGAACCTTTATCAAAGTCTTGTAAATCAAATCAGGGCCAAGAAGTGAAAGCTCACCCACTTCAAACCACCCAATAGGAGACCTACACCTCCTACCATACAAGGCTTCATAGGTAACTATGGAGATGGATGAATGAAAACTTATTGTAAGCGAACTCCACCAAAGGCAAATGTTTTTCCAATTCCCTTTAAAATCAATAATGCAATCCCTAAGCATATCCTTAAGGGTTTTAATAGTGCGTTCCGCTTAACCATCCATCTGGGGATGAAAAGCGGTACTCAACTTCATCTTAGTTCCCAACCCTTTTTGAAATGACCTCCAAAATGTAGATGTGAATTGTGCACCCCGATGCAATATGATGAATAATGGAATACCATGGCGACACACAATCTCATTTATGAAGATCCTAGCATAATCTTCTGCCGAATAAGTAGACTTGATGGGAATAAAGAGAGCGGACTTAGTCAACCTATCCACAACTACCCATATAGAATTATATGACCTTTGAGTCCGAGGTAAACCCACTACAAAGTCCATATTGATGTCTTGTCACTTACAAGTAGGAAGTTGGATCTCTTGTAGTAAGTGACCCAGCTTTTGATGTTCGGCCTTTACTTGTTGGCAATTTGGACACTTAATGACAAACTACGCTATATCCCTTTTCAAACCTTCCCACCAATATATCTCTCATAGATCATGGTACATTTTTTCGAACCAGGATGAATGGAGTAGTGGGACCCATGGGTTTCTTCAAGGATCTGGTCCCTCAACCCATGTACATCGGGAAAATAAAATCTCCCTTGGTACCTTAACACAACATCCCCCTAAGGAGAATGACTCATTTAACTTACCGAGAACCGATTCTTTCAACTCCATTAATAGTTGATCAAGGTGTTGTTTGGACCTCACCTCAACCACTAAAGATAACTCGGATTTATGATGGACTATGGCACCCCCATTTGGAGAACATTTGAACCTTACCCCAACCTAGACAACCTATGAACTTCCTTCGCTAGGTCTTTCTTGGCTTCATCAACGTGGGATACACTACCCATAGTCATACCACTTAGGGCATCCGCCACCATATTAGCCTTGCCGGGGTGATAGAGGACATTCATATCGTAATCTTTCAACAACTCTAATCACCTCCTTTGTTGGAGGTTCAACTCTTTTTTGTAAACACATATTGGAGGCTCTTATGGTCGGTAAAGATATCAATATGAACCCCATACAAGTAATGTCTCCATATTTCAAAGCAAACACCATAGTCGCTAACTCAAGGTCATGAGTGGGATAGTTTATCCATGTACCTTAATTTTCCTAGAAGCATAGGCTATCACCTTCCCATGTTGCATAAGCACACACCCTAAACCCACACACGATGCATCGCAATACACAACAAACTCCTTTGTACCCTCCGGTAAGGTCAATACCGGAGCCAAAGTAAGCCAATCTTTCAACAATTGGAAACTTTTCTCACATGTGTTTGACCTCTCGAATTTCTTATACTTTTGGGCCAAAGTAGTCAAGAGAGATGCAATGGACGGAAAACCATCCACAAACCTCCGATAATAACCCGCTAAACCCAAAAAACTCTTAATGTCGGTTGGAGTCAATGGTCTAGGCCAGTTTTCACCGCCTCCGTTTCCCTTAGGTCTACCTAAACTCCCTCACTAGAGATGATGTGCCGAAGAAGTACCACCGACCTCAACCAAAACTTACACTTGCTATATTTGGCAAATAATTGATGTTCCTTAAGAGTTTGCAATACTACCTTCAAATGACCCATATGATCACTCTCATTCTTCGAATAAACCAAGATATCGTAAATGAAGTCAATGACAAGTAAATCTAGGTAATTTCAAAACATCCTATTCATTAGGTCCATGAACACCGTTGGAGATTTAGTGAGACCGAAATACATTACCAAGAACTTATCGTGCCCATACCTAGTCCGGAAGGCCGTCTTTGGTACATCCTCACCTCTCACCCTAAGGTGGTGATAACCCGATCTCAAGTCAATTTTTAAAAAGTAGCTCCTTGGAGTTGATCAAACAAGTCATCAATCCAAGGGAGAGGGTACTTATTCTTAATGGTGACCTTGTTGAGTTGGAGGTAGTCAATACACATTCTCAAGGAGCCATCCTTCTTCTTTACAAACAACACTAGAGCACCCCACGGTGAAATGCTAGGTCTTATAAAACCCTTGTCTAGAAAATCGTTGAGTTGAGCCTTCAACTCCTTCAATTCAGCCAAATCCATCTGATAAGTAGGAATTGAAATGGGATGCATTTCTGGTAGAAAATCGATACCAAAATTAGTTTCCCGTTTGGGAGGAATACTGAGAAGGTCATTAGGAAAGACCTCCAAAAACTCACTCATTATGAGTACCAACTCAATGGGAGGAATTTCGGAGTCTAAATCTTAGACTCTTACTATATGATATAGGCGTCCCTTTGAGATCATTTTGCATGCTTTTAGACAAGAGATGATACAACCTCTAGGAATAGAATTTCCCCCCCTTCCACTCAACAACGGGTTTATTTGGGAAGTTAAACCTCACTAATCTTGTCCCAATCAATAGAAGCAAAAAATGCATGCAACTAATCCATACCCAATATAATGTCAAAGTCAAACATGTCAAGTTCTACTAGGTCAACATAAGAAACTCTATTGGGCAACATTATAGGAAAATTTTTGTACACTCTTTTTGCAACAACTGACTCGCCCACTGGAGTAGACACTAAAAAAGGTTCATGAGAAATGTTGGGAAAAATTTCAAACTTTTTAGCTACAAAAAGTGTAACAAATGATAAAGTAGTAATGGGATCAAGTAAGGCATAAGCATCAACAGAGAAAACTTTCAACATACCGGTCACCACGTCGGTAGAAGTCTCATGCTCACCCCTAGAGGGAAGTGCATAGAAACGGTTCTTCTTTGGAGCATCACTAGAACCACTTGCTTGAGCTTGACCACCCCTCTCTTGACCCTTCAAGTTTGGACAATCTCTCATCTTGTGACCACTCTTGCCATAACTAAAGCAATTTCCCGCTCCTACCAAACACTCACCAAGATGACCCTTTCAACACTTGGGACATGTAGGCATCTAATTGGGTGAGTTTCAATTCCTTCCCTTTTTATCTCTCAATTTATTTCCCATGTCATCACGAGCCTTCGGGAAGTTGGATGAAACTTGATTAGAAATCCACTTATTAAATCTAGGCTTTTCTTGGATTTAAAACCTATTCTTTGAAAAACCTACCTCAAATAATTTGTTCCTTTTAGCATCCTACTCTTTCTCTTAGCCCTTGCCTCCTCAACCCTTCTAGCATGAACCATAAGACGAGAAATGTTCATGTTATCATGTAGCATTGCCAAACGACTCTCATCTTCTAAATCTTTCGACACCCCCATTACAAAATGGTTCATTTGGTCTCTAGGATCGGAAACCAAAGAAAGATCATGCTTGGAAAATTTAATGAATTCCAAGGAGTATTCGTGGACACTCCTTCCTCCTTGGTGAAGGTTGATGAATTCCACCACTTTTTCCTCCATCATCTCCCTAGGAAAGAACCGATCTAGAAAAGTTTTCTTAAAGATTTCCCAAGACAACTGACCACCCCTCAATGGCCTATTATCCCTCCATTGCACATACCATGCTTGTTCCATGTCCTTGAGTTAATTAATTGATTATGATTGAGTTTCTATAAATTCTAGATATCTCAAAACTGAACATGCAAACTAAGAATGAAACATTTAATTAATGGCATTAATAACTGAGGCATGTATAACTTAATAAATAAAATATCTGACCTAGCATGTGTAATTTAAGAACTAAAGAAATAAATAACTTAGGTTTTGAAATTCATGGGATATTAAGTAATAACATGGAAATCTAATTTGTAACATATAGCTAATTATTTTTATGAAGTTCTGTTGAAGTTCTACAAACCCTAGATCTAATCATGATACGGGAATTATTAATTTGACTAAAAACATGGAACCCAATGGGTGGAAGGAACCGACTAGTGAAATCCCACATACTTGGTGATGAAATTCATGGAGAAATATTCAGATTCCGGGATGGAACTGCTAGAACCTTGTTGTGTTCTTGAACTAGGGTTCTTGACCTTTTTCTCCTTTCTTGCTTCTAATTTTCTAAGTTTTGATTTAATGATTTCAGTTATGTAAGTTTTAGTTATGTTTCTAGGCTTAAACTAACTAAAATCTGATGATTTAGGGTCAAAATAACATAGTTAGAATTTAAACGAAGTGAGAAAAGACTAAAGACCCCGATGTTAATTAGTGTCGGACCAAACGACGACCTGGACTGACAGATCGTCATTTAATCAATGGCCCGTCGTTTGTGTCTGTAGGTTGGGTCAGTTCGACATGCCTTTACTAAAACGGGCATAAATTTATACTTGACGGTCTAATTTTATCAAGGTCGATGACTATGGAAAGCTAATTCCATTATCAATATTTTGGTATGCCATGGGACACCTAATTCATTTTGTGCTAAGAGTTATGATCAACTGAAGTTGACCCAACTGCAATTTCCACCTAACTGTCTGCTAATTTCCACCTACGGTCCGTAGGTCCATCTACGGACCGTGCTGGTCAATCGTGGTTCTTTTCAGAGAGTGGGTAAATGGAGTGTTTATCAGTGAACACAGACTACGGATCACAGTCTAACCCACGGACCATAGGTCCGTAAGTCGTTCGACAGTTAGTCTAATTTTTGGGCTGCGTCTTGGGGGAGTTTCAATCAGAAATGACGGATTTGTTGTACGGGCCGTAGGTCAGGCTATGGTCCGTCAATGGTAACCTTCGATTGCACCTGCAGATATCTGAATAATTGATTTCTGATCTATTTTAGATATGGGGTGTTACATGGTGTTTCTTTGACTATTTAGAATATTTTTATTGATTCCACTTTCTAGGTCTGTTGCTGATGGTTCTGTGCAATGAGTTGTTTTATCAATTTTTGAGTTTAGTAGGTATCATCATCACCCTGATTTTTTTTTATCATGACAACACCTTACATAGTCTTAATTCATGAATTATCCTATAAGGTTTTGAATTCACCCAATAAGGGCTAGAAGATACTAGGCTTGTTTTTTGAGCCACCACGATTCCTTAAGGAGGGCCACTAGAAAATTATTATTTTAAGTCTTCCTTCACATTCTTTTGTTGTTCATAGGTTAGTTAGCCCCATATAATAGTGCTTTGATACTTGGATTTTTTTTCTGAAAATCTCCCTCTTTATAAAACTGAAATTACTAAATATTCAAGGTAGGGGTGATGTGAAACCCCTCCATCTCATGAGCTATATTCTTAAAATAATAATAAAAATATTCCTTGAGAATCAAAAAGCCTTTATCAGTTTATGCATGTATATGTGTACTACATACGTCAGGATGAGCATGTGAAACGAATATAACAATCTATTGAGATATAAACATTTAATGTCATGCCTCACAAGTAGTGTGACGATTTTTTTTTTGATTTTATATGTTTGTAAACTCAAAAGTGTAGTATTTTAATTCAATAAATTGTAAAATAAAGTAAATTTCACGCAACATGCGTGTATCACGTAAACTCTACAGCTTGTCTCATTTTTTCACACTACAAAAACAAAGCAACATTGCCACAACAAATGAAGCAAGACGATGTTTTTCTATATTTTCTCATTGAGAAATTAGTGTTATATGTATAACAATAAATAAAATTATTGTAGAAACACTATTGGTGAGAGGAATTGTCTTATGGAGAACTCAGTAGCCTTAAAAGGGAGATTGGGAATTCTTTTAAGAATTCAAAGAGAACTAGAATAATGGATCCCGTGGAAGAAAACACTGATACTTCTTATTCAGGTTGTGCAATTTACTACAAAAAACTAAGCTAGCAAGGGTGTCATTAGGTATGTGATTTATCAATGTACCAAGATAGGATATTTCGATCTATGTTTTTCATTTGGTAAGATTGTATATGAATCGACAAAATTTTGATAGCATTCTCAATTGTGTGTTTTCCTTATTTTATAATAAAAAGTATAATTAAAGAAATTCAAATTGTATGATCAAACAAAACTTCAACTTCAAATTAATGTAATTTAAGTTACTGATTTCAAATCATATCCAAATGTGGCTTACATCAAGTTTTCAATATTTTTTTATACGATTAACAACTTGATCTTCAGATTAGTTTGAGACTTGTATATAAGTGAGTTATTAACCTATAAGTAAGATCCTCAACCTTTCCTAAAATTAAGTGATCACTTCCCAAGTTTAATTTGTGTGTTAAATTTTGAATAGGAATATAACTACTTTTACAACTTTTGGCGTAAATTATTCGTTCACATTCATGTAGGAATCAAGTTATACATTAGTTGTTATACTTAGAGAAGCTCAAGAAGATGGGAGTGGATTTCAAGAAGATGGTCTGTTTTAGTTATACACAATTTGAATGAGATGAAATAATTAGATGAAAATAAACATGCTAGCCATGAAGTAAAAGGCCTAGCTGAATTAGGATTAAATATCACCAAGATGTACATAAACTATTCACCTATGCAACAAATCATTGTAATTTTATCTTAAACCTCTGAAAACAAAAGCAAATTTGCAAGTATTATAAGATAAAAAGGGGAAGCCATTTATAGAAGGTACACAAGCTTCATCCTAAATTTCTCGATCGATTTAAAAATTTGTTATATTCATCCCCATCTTCCTCATCAACCTCGAACATTGACATTTAAGATTCCTCTTTATCAATTAATGTTCGAGGGTGTTGAGGAAGAAGGGAATGGTGATTGAACAAATTTTTAATAGATGAATAAATTTGAGAGGAAAATTGAATAATACCTTCTATATATGAATTTTTATTTTTACCATGTAATGCTGATTTTTTCTTTTTATTTTCAGAGGTAAATTATGAAAGAACAGTTTCTTATATAGGTCGATACTTTATGTAAATTTTACTTTGATGTTGCTTAATCCTAAATCAATAAGTTTGTTTACCTTCATGGATAGTATATATGTTTATTTCAATATAATTAATTTTTTTGTTTATAATTGTGTATAACTACAACAGATAAAGAAATTTAAACGTAGTCCACTACAATAGGAGAAAGTATTATTCAAGGTGAACTAGTACCACTTGATTACACCCATAATATACATGTGATATATATTATTGATATACTACACTGGCACTGTCAAGTTTATTAAACAAAATTGAATTCTTCAAAGATTAAAAACCATTTGATTATTGCGAACCATAACCAAAAAGAAGCAATGTAAGGGTAGGTATGTAAGGATAAAACAACAATTAAGGTTGTAAAGGGAAACCAATCACTTGCTCAAATATTTGAATTCTAAGTCAAGAGGTCAAAGGTTATCATGTCATTTTATTTTATAATATTTATTTATTAGTAAGAAATGATTGCATGTTTGCACTTTCTTACTACTTTGAATGTATTTATGTGTTTCATTAAAAATAGTATAGTAACTATTTAACCGATATTTATATACAACTGCATTTTTATATAGAATTGAGTGTATTTAATGAGTATTTGGGATTGTATTTACCTCAATAATGTAATGCCCCAAAAATGCAAACTATGATCTGAGACGTTCTTTAAATACATATAGACTTCAAATGTGATAATTTCTAATATTAGGTAAGTATTTAAAACAATTTTTTCTTTTGGGGATACCTTTACATATGAATTAAGGCCATAAGGAATTCTTAGAGCTCACCATGATGAAGCAAGATGTCCTTAATGAAGTACCTCATAGGGTTCTAAGTATTGAGAAACTAAGATAAGCTAGTTGAGTACCTCAAATTTTTCAAAAATATGAATGGAATTAGACATGCTTAAGATAGTTCCTCATAGGGTCCCACTTCTAATGAATTAAGACTATGCTTTAAGTAGCATCTCAAAAATCTTACGTGTAATAAACTAAAAATATGATTTAAGTAGCATTTCCAAGGGTTCAAGCATGATGAACTAAGATATACATAGGATATTATATCCTAGGGTTCTAAATAAGAAGGAACTAAGATAGACATAGAGAAGTGTCTCCTAGAGTTCCCATTATTTTATAAGTGGGCTAGTCCTTATTTAAGGAATATGAGTATGATGAACTTAGGGAGTACTTAATATAAGTATTACTAGGAGATGGTACTCATGCCTGGCAAAAGTATGACTAAAGGTTTCCTTATGAGTTTTGTATTACATGAGTTATGCTTGATGGTAATTCCCTTGTCGACATTAAGTAAGCCAACTGTGATACCAAAGGAGGGTGAACAATAGTATGGGATGCTTTTTATGCATTAAACAAGTGTGCCTTGGGATTATTTAGAAGTATTGTGCCCTTATGGTAGAATAGCTTTAAGACTTAGACCATGTATGTATGCTATTATTAAGATGACCAAAAGGGGATACATGGATTGGGTAGTATTATGGGATGCTAATCTTGCTTTACACTTTTATGCTTTTTAGGTTACTTTAGAATGGTGCTATTAGGGTATAGATGACTAAGGGTCAATTAAGCTTATATGATGCTTATGTGAAGAATTGGCTAATTATGATTATGATGCTTATGATGAAGAATTGGCTAATTATGTTTGAGATTATTCTATTAATATGATGATAATCCTTATGATTATGTTTTTGTCTTTTATGCTTATGTATTATGTTGACAAACCACTTGAGATGATCTTATGATGTTGTGCTAGTTTCCATACTTTTTACATTTTGTACTAACACATATTGCCTATATTCTGACCGAATGTAGGGTTGGAGGTTTGTGTTGCTTTGAAGGCTAGGTTTCAAGGATTTAGAAGAGTTGAAGATCTTGGTAAGTCCTCCTAACTTCGAGGACAACATCCACTTTATCTTTATGTCATTTACTTTTATGCTTAAGAATTTCTATGGGGTGAGTCCCAAAGATTTATTTTCAAGTCAAGTTAGATAGTGTGCAACAAGGAGTTAGAGAAGACCTCCATTTGCAATTTTAAAAACGACTTTGATTATATATCTTAAAAGTTTTAAAATTTTTCGTATTTTTCTATTATCTTGTGTTTTGATTATGTTAAGGGCTTGTATATGACCCCTTCAGGGTCAAGTACGTTGTTTCGAATCTAGGGGGTGCTCTCAGGGCATGACAAACTTTGTATCAAATCATAGGGTCTTGGGATGATTTTAGGATGTCTCGAACCACATCTAGTAGAGTCTTGTTCATAAGTGTGAAGCGCGCCACATTTTATGGATAGGATGTTATTGGGTGCTTAGGAAACTCACTTCTTCATTCTCTTAGCCGCGCTATGGAAGTTTAGCTAGTATAGGTCATTCTTCTAATGTTTGCCTATGCTTTTTCAAGTTAAGGAAAATACAAGGTCTAATACTAGGAGAAATGGGGAAGGTGAAGAGGAGCAAGAGGTTCCTCTTAAAGTTCCACCGTAAGCTTCTCCTCAAGTTCCTAATGATGAGGGGGCTATGAAAAATATGTAGATTAGGATGGATCTCCAAACATTCACTTATGGTTTAACGACTCAAGTAATTAGGAATACGAGTGTTTAAGGCACTTCTAATGTCGGTACAATCACTTCTAGAATAAGGGATTTCAAAAGAATGATACCCTCTATATCTTTGGCTTCCATGTGGATGAAGACCCACAAGGGTTCATTGATGAAGTGTTTAAGGTGCTTGATGTTATGGTAGTGTCTAAACAAAAAAAGGCAAAACTATCCACCTATCAACTAAAAGATGTGGCTCTAGTTTTGTATGGGCAACTGAAGGAGGAGAGACCCATAAGAGCGGGCTCGGTAGATTGGGGATTGTAACACCCTGTATCAAAAAATGACTAGAAATCATATTTTCATAAGTTCAATCGAAGGACTGTAGTTTGATATACGGCTCATACTATGCATCCCTCATTTACCATTAAAACTCTCCCAAAACTCAGTTCAGAAAAATTAGCTAAGTCTTGACCCACGGATACAACTATGGTCCGTAAGTCAGATAACGGTCTGTAGTCTGTGTCCGTGGATCAAGAACCCATTTACCTAGCCTCAAACTTGAACCACGATTGACAAGTAAAATCCGTAAATGGATCTACGGACCGTAGGTGACAGTTAGCAGTTAGTTAGGGGAGAAATGATGTTGGGTCAACTTCAAATGGTCATAACTTTTATCACAGACTGAATTAGGTGTACAATGACTTATTAAATGATATATAATTGAATTATCTTTCCGTAGCTAGCGAGTTTGCTAAAATCTAGCCTCCGAGTAAAAAGTTATGTCTGTTTTAGTAAAGGCATGTCGAGAAGACCCAAACGACGAACCGTCGATTGAACGATCGCCCGTCAGTCCAGGTCGTCGTGTGGTCAGACAACAAAATTTTTAGGGGTCTTGTTGTCTTTTCCTAGTTCGTTTAACCCCTAAGAAACACCATTTAATCACTAAATTATCAAATTCAAGTGAGTTCAAGTCTAGAAATATAACAAGAACTTACCTAAGTCAAACTCATAAATCAAAACTTAGAAAATTAGAAGCAAGAAAGGAGAAAAAGGTCAAGAATCCTAGTTTAAGAACGTAACAAGGTTCCATTTGTTCAGCCTTGAAATATAATTATTTCTCCGTGGATTTAATCACTACGTATGTGGGATTTTACTAGTGGGTTCCTTTCACCCATTAGGTCCCTTGTTTTCATTTAGTTCTTGATTCTCTTATCATGATTATGGTTTCTCAACTTACAGCAGATCATTACAAATTAGTTAAATATATGTTCCAAATCAGATTGTAAAGTTACTATTCCTTTTATCGCATGAATTCCAGAACCCTAGCTCTGTATTTCTTTAGTTCTTGAATTACACATGCTAGGTCAGAAATTTCAGTTACTTCATATATACATGCCTCAATTATTAATGCATCATTATCAGATTATATGTTGCATTCTCAGTTTGCATGTTCAGTTTTGAGCTATCTAGTATTTACAGAAATTCACTCATAATATATTAATCATTTAATTCATTGTGAGTAGCATAATACCGAGTTGGACTAGGGTTCATCGTACCCAATTGTCCCAGAATTACTAGCCAAATAGGTGTAAGTCCCCTCTATGGACATCATTTTAGTGATCACGCTAGCATGCCTTTATACCTAGCATGCCTTTATACCTATGGCAGGGTATATTGGGTCCTCATGATGAGACATATGCATCAGACTTCACATTTAGCTCATGTGGTTTTATTTTCGGTTGTTAGTAGCTCCCGTAGTTCAGTCATACTCTATTGCATTGACCATATTTAATGTTCAGTTAGTATTCAGTCTCAACATGTTATAAACTTGGTCATTTCATCTAGTTAGCTTAGAATTCAGTATATTATGTTCAGAATATTATACTTGCTTGTGTACTTGTTCAGTTATGCTTTATTTCATCTTTATTGTATCCTACATGATCAGTACCTTTAAAGTATTGACACATATGTGTGCTACATCTTCTCGTGATGTAGGTTCAGGTTCTCAGCATGCAGACCATGCTTAGATCGATTCCCGATCTTTAGTTCAGCAGAATCAGTGGTGAGTCCTCATTCACCGAGGACAAGAGTCATGAGTTCATTTCAGTCTTTTAGTCATTTAGTTTCAGTTTTTGCTAGACTTGAATGGGTCTTGTCCCAACATTTTTAGTCAGTTAGAGGCTTATTTCAGACATAGGTAGTTTTAACTTAGTATTGAGTTAATAACTTTTTTGTATTAAACTCATCAGTTTTAGCATGTGGGTATTCTCCATCTTTTCATTTTAAGTATCTTTTAGCTTCCGCATCAGTTTATTATCTTTAGTATGCTCGTGATCATGCTAGCAGTGTTATTTTGGTATCACATGTGGTCCTAGGTCCCATGTCTGTGTCTCGGGGGTAGCTCGAAGCGTGACTATCACATCGGAGAGCACCCACTAATGCGATCGGTATCGTCGTCCTCCCAGAGGACTCAGACAAACACTTAGCATTCGTCATTATATGTCATCAGATAAGATTATGGAATATTTAAATCTTTTACATACTATGTGATGTGTACTTAGACTTCATAATTAACAATCATAATAGGATGCATACAATATTCTGAAACATGTCTCACATATAAAAATCATCTAAAGAGTACAAATTTGGATTTAGCGAATAAATAGTCAATAAGCCATCTTGGCCTTAATGCAAAAGAATCCAAAGAACATAAATGGAAATATCAGTATTCTTAAAAATCTACTAATTTCTTCGTAAGATAGAATAATGAAAAGATATCATCACCAAACAGGACCTACCAACACTTGGAGAAAGAGTTCCAAGCTTCTTTAATCGACCTTCTTAAATCTTCAGTGGCCGGACCCTTCATTTGTAGTAATATAAAGTAATGGGATTAGTATGCCACATGTACTAAGTATGGGTATATGCACATAACATTTAAGGACATCCATGAAAAAGATCATTTCTTAAAAAACATGATAATTCATTTGAAAATCTTCAATGTAAATACCATAAAACATATACAAGTTAAGGATTTCATCAACATAAGACATGACCATAATCAAAGACAAATTATCATAGTGTCATGTTAATATTTCATATTCAATAGATCATACAAACATACCATACAAAACACTTACCAATGATGCCATCCCCAACATAAAGTGCAATGGTCATGTGAAGCTCCATAACCCCACATTACCAAGTCGATAAGATAGGAGACCATAAGCAAAGATTATCTTCATAGAACTTGTAACATAAGTAGTCATCACCTCATAAGGCAATAAAGACTAATAAGATGTTCATTAACGTAACCAATTTCATTTAAGAGCAACAAAATGTATCATAAGCATCATACCTTTCATGTTATCATTTTGCATAACAACAATCTCCTAGGACTTCCCTTAGAGTCAACTTGTGCAATGTCTAGGTAGAGTCTCATACCCCTACCTATACTAAGTAGACTCTTCAAGTAACCTTAGTCAACTTCCATTTACTTGTCTTTCATTTTACTTGAGGGAACATTCACCTTAACCGACATTAAACCATGTCAGCTAACATAGAATCCAGTGTCACCACACAGAAAGAAGGCGGTCTACTGGCTAAAGTAGAACCAAATATGACATAGCTTTCTATGTGGATCCATTAGCTAGTATCCTATGGTGTAAACATAGTTCAAGAACTAGGAGATGTATTAGAGACCATAGTTCCACATTATGGTTTTTGATTTTACCCAAATAAGGACTAAACGATACTCAAGCTTGTTCTTTCAGCCACTATGATTTCCTATGAAGGGCCACTAGAGAATTATTATTTTAAGTGGCCCTTCAAATTCTTTTGTTGAATATAGTCTAGTTAGCCTCTACATTTGCTAGTTGTAGATGTAATGGTCTTTTGGCTTTATACTTGGAGGTTTTTCCCGAGTATCTCCCTCTTTGTAATGTTGTAAGGTCCACGCAAGATCCCCCATCTCGCGAGATATATCCTTTAAATAAGAAAAAATGAGCTTTGACAATCTAAATGTCACTATCACTTATACATGTTTAATGTACTACAAAAGTGTGGATGAACATGTAAAAAGGATATAATAATTTATTGAGATAAAAAATGTAATGTCTTGCATCACAAGTAGTGTGACGATTTTATAAATTTTATGTATTAGTGAACGCAAAAGTGTAAAATTTGAATGCACTAAATTGTAATATAAAGTAAGTTTCATGCAACATGGGTGCATCACATAAAATTTGCAGCTTTTGCCTCATTTTCTTTTCACAGTACAAAAACTAAGCTATATTGTCATATCTTATCTGTGGGGATATAAGAACCCCTACTAAAAGACTATTTTGTCTTGTATTTTTCAATCCTCTTTACAATTTTTTTGGACAGTTTAGTTGTGTACATTTGTGATGACCTCGACAACTTGTGTGCATCCCGTGAAATTTATGACAAAACTGCAAGAAATTGTGAAATTAAATAAATCTCAGATAACTTACGTGTGCAAAGTGAAATTTACAACTTGTCACATTTTCTTGTAAAATTTAATGTGTTGTATTTTACCTTAATTTAAATATTTTCTACTTTAAACTACTTCAACTCTTCCCGAGGAAATGTTTAGTATCGATATATGTATGGCTACATGTGCAAGTCAAGTGTCAAAACACAAGAGAGAGAAATATAAACAACAAAGCCGGCTCAAAAATTTTCTTTTAAATTTCATTATTTCCTCTTGCAAAACCAAAACAAAAAAATACTAATTGACCCCAATAAATCTCAAGCTTTTACAATTAGAGAGGCTTTATGCTAAATAATAAGTCTTTCAATATCTTATCATTTTTACGGTGTAAAGCATTTAGATTGCGATTTAATTGAAACTCTATCAGAAAAACTAATAAAAACGATATTCAGATATATCACCGAACAATATTTTTGAATGGATACTTAGTAAATCACTTGTTTGGTTACCTCAACTTTTACAATTTTTGTAATAATTTAGTTCTTTAGTTTGTAATAACACCCATTACCCATTTTCCTACCCCCATCCAAATGAGCCAAAATTAAAAAAAAAAAATTGTTTCAACTCAGGAGTTTCATTTGCTAAATTCGATTTGTTAGCATGTTTCATCAAATAAAAATAAGAAAATTTTGAGGAAGGCTTATTTGCCTAAAAGAAATGAAGTTGGAATGTCATGGGAAGCGAAGGTAGAAAGAAAACGTGCAGTAATTACTTATATGTGAAGGAGAGTGACCACAGTTTTGGTGCATCACCAACTGAAGCAAGACGATGTTTTGCTAATTTTTCTCAGTGTGCATTTAGTGTTATATTATATATAATAATAGAAAAATGTTCAAGAAACACTATTGGTGAGAGGAATTATTTTTATGGAGAACTGTGTAGCCTTGAAGAGGAGATTGGGCCTTCTTAAAGAAATCAAAGAGAACTACAAAAATGGATACTAAGGTATTTACAGGTACGTGATTTATGAATGTTCCAACTTAGGGTACTCCGGTCTATGTTTTTTCATTATGTGAATTTTTTTAAAAAAAAATTGATAGCATTTTCAATTGTGTGATTTTCATAATTCTATAACAAAAAAAGTATAATAAAGAGATTCAAATTGCATACTTAAAGAAAACTTCTACTTAAAATCAATTTTATTGAAATTTTTTATTTTAAATCATGTCCAAATGTGGATTACATTAAGTTTTCAATATTTTTTATACTAATATCGACATTCTCCTCAGAGTAGTTTGAGACTTATATACAAGTGAGTTATTAACCTATAAGTAAGATCCTTAATATGTCCTTAACATAAGTGATAACTTTCCACGTTTAATTTGTGTGATAAATTCTGAATAGGCATATACTTAAAAGAAGAAAAACAAACATCACTTTACTAATGAATATAAACATATTATAAAATTTATATGGTCATATAACTTTTAGAACTTTTTGCATAAAGTATTACATCACATTCATGTAGGAATAAAGTTGCACATTAGGTATTATACTTATATCAAGTATGTTGCATAGGAGCTTGAAGAATATGCAAGTGGAATTCAAGAAGATGGTCTAAAGAAGAACAAATGTTTCCTTTGCTTAACTTCAATGGCAAAAACCCGTATAATGAAATTGGTGTTATAAAATCACATACAACTTCCATGATAAGGTTGAATAAATCTATTCCATTTTGTTTTCTTGAATGACTATTTTTGCTAATACAAAGTACTTTTCCTTTCCTTATCTATTGTAGTCATACACTATTTGTATGAGATGAATTAATTTGATAAAAATCCACATAGTAGCCATGAAGTCAAACACCTTGTTGAATCAGGATTAAATATCATCAAGATGTACGTAAAATATTTACCTATGCAACAAATCATTCAAATTTCATCTTTAACCTCCGAAAACAAAAAAAAAAAAAAAATTTGCAAGTATTGTAAGATAAAAAAGAGGAAGGCGTGTACAGAAGGTACAGAATGCTTCCTCCTCAATTTATCCATCGATTAAAAACTTCTTTATAATAATCCCCATATTCTTCATAAACCTTGAACATTGACGTTTAAGATTCCTCTTTATCAACCAATATTGGAGATTGTTGAGGAAGAAGGGGATTGTAATTGAAGAATTTTTTAATGGATAAAGAAATTTAAGAGGGAGCTTGTATAATACCTTCTATATATGAACTTTCTTTATACCATAAAATACTGATTTTTTTGTTTTTTGAGAGGTTAATTATGAAAGATTAGATTTATTTTATAGGTCAATAGTTTATGTACATTTTACTTTGATGTTGCTCAGTCCTAAATCAACAAGTTTATGAACTTTCATGGCTAGTGTGTTGATTTCGATCTAAAAAAATTCTCTTTCTAATTGTGTATAATCAATCATAAAAGAAAAAGAAATTGAAACATATTCTACTATATTGGGAGAAAGTGTTTTTCAAGGTGAACTAATATCACTTGATTACACACATAATATACATGTGATATATATGGTTGATATGCTACACTGGCGTTGTCAACTTTCAGAAATTGAATAGAAGTCTTAAAAGAGAAAATATATTTAATTACTGCCAACCATAACAAAAAAGATGCAATGTAGAAGAAGGTATATAAGGATTAAAAAAAAAACAATAAAGGTTGTACTGGGGCACTATCACTTGCTAAAATATTTGAATTCTAAATTGAGAGGTCAGATGTTCTGATGTCATTTTATTTATTACTGAAAATTTTTGTATGTTTGCATTTTATTACTATTTTGAATGTATTTATGTGTTTCTATTAAAAATAGTAATTAAACTATTCAACCAATATTTATATACAAGTGTATTTCTATATAGAATTGAGTGTATTTCATGAGTATTTATGATTATATTTACATCAATAATGTAATGCCCCAAAACATCAAACTATGACCTGAGATGTTCTTTAAATGCATATAGACTTCAAATCTGATTATTTCTAATATTAGATATGTATCAAAAATAAGTTTTTCTTTTGGAATGTCTCTGGATATGAATTAAGGTCATAAGGGATTCCTAGAGTATTAAGATTTTTTGTGGTAATGCCGAGAAAAATAAAGATTATGAAGCTTTTGTTCCAACGTCTTCGACCATTCATCAATCTAAGTTATGTGCTAAAAGTACTGCCCATTTTGCTGAAAAATACCGATTTCTACGTGATCCGCAGCACGAAATGAACAATAGTCGTGCGGCCGCGTGGGTAAGTCAATGTAAATATAAATTTCTGCTAAAATAACAAGGCCGACTCACAAATTTCCTTTTAAATTTCATTATTTCATCTTGCAAAATCAAAACAAAAAAAATACTAAGTGATCCCAATAAATCTCAAGTTTTAACAATTAGAGAGGCTTTATGTTAAATGATACATTTTTCAATATCTTATCATTTTTATGGTCTAAAGCATTTAGATAGAGATTTAATTAAAACTTTACCAGAAAAACTAACAAAAACGTTATTCAGATGTATAACCATACAATATTTTAAAGGAATACCTAGTAAATCACTTGGTTGGTTACTTAAACTTTTACCCCTTTTTAAAGATTCAGTTCTTTAGTTTGTAATAACATCCCATTACCCATTCTCCAACCCCCCCCCCCCCCTTTTTTTTTATTTGGATAAGCAGACAATCTTTTGAGAATACTTCTCCTTTTACAAAAAAGACTTCCTTATCCAAATGAGCCATAATAAAAAAAATTTATTTCAACTTGTGAACACCTAATGGAAAATTAAAAAATAAATAAATAAAAGGTTAAAATAACGTGCAAAAAAAAATAGAAAAAATAGTAAAAAAAAATAAAAGGAAAATCTTCCTATAAAATAGTCATAATCTCTTTAGAGTTTCTTGCAAAACTAATTATAAATTTCATAAAATTGTCTTTATTCTAAATGTAATTAAAAAAATCTTAAAATTATCCAAACTCTAAAAATTTGTTTCCTATATAAATTTTAATTCCTAACTATTAGATTCTTATATATTTAATCGCATAAAAAATTATTAAAAAATAAATACACGCAAAAAAATTAAAAATAAAAAAAGAGAAAAGATAATATGGATGTTTCAAGTTTCAAACAGATGGACATGTATTGAAAAAAAAAAAATATTAAATAGATTTTAAATAAATAAGACAGTTTTAAATATGTTTAAAATAACTCAGAGATAACAATAAATAGCATTTTTTTATTAAGCTAATAATATGATATTCAAAAATTGAGTTAAGTTATACTAAAGTGAATAAAGCGACTATGCTAGAACCACGGAACTTGAGGGGTGCCTAACACCTTCCCCTCGGTCAACAAAATTTCTTACCCAAATTTCTAGTTTGTAGACTAATAAAAATAGGCCAAATTTCCTTTTAATTAGGGATTTAAATAAATTGAATTGGAACACCAAAATCAATTTCAAGTGGCGACTCTGAATAGTAAAATTATCACTTCTCAAAATGTCACTTTAATAGGAAAACTCTTTTTCTTTCAAAACAAATCAATTTTGAGGGAAAATAAGGGTTATGACAGATGACGATACTGCTGGGGAAAACCAGCTTATTAATTTTGATTCATGTATGACTTTTATTTATTTATTTATATTTTTGGATATTATCTTTGTAGACTTAATGTGCTAATTGTCTACTTATTTATTGTCTGATATTATTTGAACTGCATATAAATGTCTTTTTCCGCGCATCTCTTTGAGTTTTCAATAATTATATTATGGTAATTGCGACGGCGCATCCCAATTCTATCAAAATAGTCAGTGGATCTTCGGTCGATGGTGAAGGATTTTTAGTCACACATATTTATATTTAGGATAGGGGGTACCCATGCACAAATCCGAAAAGTGTTGCTACCGGTACGTTGTTGCTCCCTAACTCGAGTTATCTGCTCGTTTTACAGCCAATCTAGATATTTTTCTCCACAAGTTTAACCTTGTTGAAACTAAAATCAGATATGATTATCCCTATTAGGTTTCACCCATTTGAATAATTTGTATTTAATTTAATGAGGCTCGATATATAATTGAATCCATTTAGGATAGATACCCTAATTTTATTTGACCACCTAAACTATTTTATGTGATATCTGAAAATGTATTTATTTGGAAAGCTCTTTGTATATAAACCAAATCTATGATAACTAATGAAATGAAAGAAAAATTTCTTCCTTATAAAAAAAATCACAACAACAGAAAAAAAAATTCTCTTCTATCCTTAATTAAATATTTTTTTTAAATAAAAATGATATAATTTATTTATCCATTAAAAAGAGAATTTATCCTTAAAAATAAAACAAAACAAAAACATTTTTACTCGAGAAGATACATTGTCAATCTTATTGTGAGGTTCGATCCAACAGAGAAAAAAAAATATCAAAAATCTTAAACACATAAACTAGGGCAAAAAAATAAAAAATAAATTATCTAAATTTTTTTCTAACTTGGTTGGTATCAACATGTTTATGATTATGGATAAGAAAAATAATAAGATGTTAAACTATTTGGCAAGAAAGATCAGTTTTGTTGTGACCTATAGACTTTTACTGGTATCTCTCAATATATTTATGTAATACTTGAGAAATTTTCTTGTTTGAAGTTATGGATAAAAATAAATTCGACCTCGTTGTTTCAAATGCATTGTGTAGTGAGCTTTAGATATAAAATTCAATGACATAACTTTGTTGATCTAGAACTTGGCCTGAATGTTGGTTGAGACGAAATATTGAGCAACATTTAACTTGAAAAAGGATTATAGGTTTTCTTTGATTAGATTGTCTTTCAAGCCTACCAAATGACATGTTATCCATAAAACTTTCATTTTGAGTCTAAAACTTTTTTATTTGAATAACCACATCTTAATATATATCCTTTGGAGTGCATGAATGCACTATTTATTGGTCTCACCTCCTTGAGCGATATCAATTATTTACACAGTGCCAAAGATCTAAGTTTGATAACAAAGTGAAGAGATCAAATATGTGAAACTTAAAAAAAAAAATGAAAAGCTAGAAAGAAAAAATGGAAAATAAAAATCTCCAACGAAAAGAGGAGAAAATGAGAGGAAAATAAATAAATAAACAAGAAGCTTTCAAGAAAACAACGGTCAAATGAGAAAGGGAAAAAAAAAACATTGAAAGTTGTGCAAATTTTAAGGAGAAAACAAACATTTTATTCCTAATGAATATTCTAAATTTTCCTAAGCCTACATTACAAGCTAATGACAAGTCCTATTTGACCTCATTTTTTTGTGTTCTCACATTAGTAGATCCTTACATAAGGGCCAAACATATGGAATGTCAAGCTCATCCATTGAATATCTTTCCGAGTGTTAATGACTTTTAAAACGTCCTAAGATCAAAATATTTCTATTGTGTGTGAAATATGACTTTATTTATTGTAAGGGCACTTGAAACATGAGTATATGAATAATTTGAAGTCCTTAATTGAAGCAAGATGAATTGATCTTGTAAATAATTGAATAGGTTTTTGAGGTACCATTTGAAATTATAGGGATTACTCAAAGTTGATCTGATATTTGTTTGAAAGTAGTTAAATGTGATTCATATGCATAATACTAATTGTTGGTACCAACTAAAGTCAAGACATCATCACATATGAACGATTTTTTTTTCAAGAAAAGGAAAAATAATTCTTGATTTATTGAACTAAATTCAACCTGATTCCTGAGAGAATACGTAGGCAACCCTTCATTGGGGTTCGGTCAAATCACTCAATAAAACGATAATCATGTTCTTCAATACTCCAAAGATTGATACATGATACTGTGACGTATGATGCATCGCAACGAAGAAATGAAGAAAAATGAGCTAGTCTAATGAGTGAAAAACCTCACGAGCACTACAAAACGATAGTAAATTGAGAGAATGAGATGAAAATGTCTTATTGGTGAAAAACCACGAAGGGCACCATTGACATTCCATCTTGGCATGAGCACAATCAAGATATAAGTTTGGCTATATAGTGAAAGGTACAAACAAAAGTTGTGTAAGTAGTTCGCGAGAGACAAACGCTACAACGGTAAGTTCTTGAATCTCTGTCTCTCCTGCAATGTCGCATATCAAACAATAATAATGATAAAAAATGATTATTAGGGAAACTCTTATAAATATCCTGGGAGGCCATTAGCATGTTTTTAGAGCACATCTTGTCTTTATTTAGTCGCGAGAACAAGCATTCGCGGATAGTAGTAACCGGAAAAAGGAGGCAGTATTTCATAAGTCCTAACATAAATTCCCACATAGAAGGAATATTTCTAGCTGGACTGTTTCCAAAAGCCAAAAGATGCACCTGAGATAATGCTCCAAGAATATAGCATTCTAGAAGCTATCAGCCTAACAGTCGAGCTTTAGCAGCAGGTTAACTTACATCAAATGTCATTTCACTATGTCAATCTCTTTTTAGTAGTTACATTATGTAGAACTTGAAGCTTGCTCTTCCTGGTACATCATCCCACAGTTTGAAGCTCTTCCAGGAGCAGTTTGGTTCAAACTGCAGCCAAAAAGGTCCAAACAAGACATTTCATTACATATCTAGACTGAAATTTTCAACTACTAATCTTTTAGAAGCATATTGGCGGACTACTAGTCCCTAATCAATGTCAGCTTGACTAATATCTACCTTCAGGTTCATCATCCCGTTTCATGAAATGAAAGCCCATTATATATCGGTATTCACCCGTCCCAAGGCAACGAGAACAGTATCCAAGCCCACTTCCACCACAACTCTTGCACCTAGAAGTGAGCATTAGATAATGGGATCCCCAGCAGCTCAAGTATTTACAAAGTAATAATATCTACAATGTGGAGAAATTGAATAACTTAATACCTCACCATTTTGGCCATTCTCCTCTTGGAAGCATTTCTAGGTCCAAAAAGTTAGTCCTCCCTGCATCAAGTGAATTTTATAGGAAGTCAATTTAAGAAAAATTAACCAGATCATGGAGCATATACATAAATATTAATATGCGTATTTGTGAAACTATTTGGAGGGAAAATAGTTCATTTCAGAGAGTAGGTAACTAAGGAGTTCTAGTAGACTAATTACCAAAATCCAAACTAATTAGGGAACTAAAAGTACTTCAAGCCCTATTTTGCCTAAAATGCCGCTCAACTATTTTAATTGGTACAAATTACCCTCCATCCACCGTTCGCCTTCAATATCCCTGACATTAACCTTTTGGCTAAATAATACTTTCAATGTAAACCTTTGGATCATATTTGTCCTCATTTTTAACAACTCCTCTAAAGTAAAATTATTAAATATTTATTTATTGTGTTGCCTAATCTGATTGGTCTAAACTTAATTCCTTCTCAAATCAACTATAAAAACTACATATGATTCATATGTTGACCCGATAAAATTGAAAATAATATTCAAAAGAATATTAATTTCATGATATCTTCCTATTGGCATATTTTAAATCAACCCTCAATTTATTATAATCCAATTCATAACTGGAGATCTAACTAAAATTGATATTCGCCCAGACTGATTGTCAATCTAAAAAAAGATTATTATTTTTAATCAATATTAATTTTTCTATCAATTATCTAATTGTCTTGTTCAATCCATCTTTTTATACTGTTTTTAATCACTTTTTCTTAATTAGGATATCAAGGATTCAAACTTGAAATGAACTTACGTGTTCATATTCTTTTAATTTGAATTATTTTTATGGTGGGTGGGGATACCAAAAAAAGTTATTCTCATTCTTTTATTTTGAATTTTAAGTATGTACAAAAGAAAATTTTCAGTATTACCTACATAGTTGCTTAATAAAACTAATTATTAACAAGTGAATGTTGTTATTTTGAAAAAAAATTATACCATCTTTAACTGTGAGATCTAAATAGCATCAGATGTATGTCCCAGTGCAAACATAAGTTCTTAGTTTGTAAGATACTCTGTCTTTTGCGTGTGTGTGTGTGTGTGTGAGAGAGAGAGAGAGAGGAACCTCTGCCATGGCAATGGTAGCACTCAACTCTGCCATTTCCTTTACATACAACACAAGGAGGATCTGGCTGCTTTCTTCTTTCTTTGCGAACATTCGACTGCAACAAAGTTTACATTGAAATAAGGATAAAAAAGGTAGCTTACATTCAATAACGGTACAACAGAAAAGTTCCAAATGCATGTGGAATAAGCATAGATGTCTGTCTCATACTGCAGGATCAGAACTTGATTGTCCTAATCCATGATACATTTGACTGTTCAACCGAAGCCCAATTATCGAAGTATTAAACATTACTTACTTTAAAGTAAGTGTTATTAAGTTGTCAATTTGCTGACCAATTAGCCCAAACAGAGAACAAAACTCTTTTTCCCGACGAACCAAATCACTAACTCAATGATACATATACTACAAAACAAATCTTAAAATGCTCGATCAATCTTCTGATACTAGAAGGCGATTCAAACCAACTTAAGACTAGACGATATGCAATTCTTAATCCGGTATACTGGATTACCATCTCAAATTTTGCAATTTTTACTGTAACGCTGCGGAAAAGGGATGTGGTATCTAATTTACTATGGAGACAAAGTTCACTATATCTCTCTATTTTCTATTTTACTTTCATACCAAATTAACTCATTGCATGAATACATGAAGCAATGTTGTAACCACCTAGAAGTTGGACCAATCTCCGGTTCCACTATCCATGAAAATGATTATTAAAAGTCAAAGCAGCTGATTATTAAAAGTCAGAGCAGCTATTACGAAAGAATATGTTCAGAAATATACCATACTTAGGAGTCATTTGTCCATGAGAACTTTTTCCTTTTTTCCAATAACAAACATTTCACAACCAGCATTTGGTTATATATTGGACTGATTATTTTGAAAAAAAAATTGGCAGATGAGTTTCACCTCAAATGCATGTACACAACTTTGATTCCAAATACAGTTTTTCAACTTACCTTCAAACTACTTTTATTCAAATATCACATTTTATGTCCAAATGCCTACTTAAACTTTAGAACTAAGGGTCGTTTGGCGTGAGGAATATGGATAAATAGTCATGGGACAAGAAAATAGTCCTGGGATAATATTTTTTGTTCTTGTTTGGTTGTCATGTTTGGGAATAACTTATCCCACTATTTATACCATAGTGATGGGATAAGTTATCCCATGTACATAGTGGGATAAGTTATTCCACGATATCTAATCACAGGATAATTAATCATGGGATAACCTGTTCCCAACCAAACAACCCCTAAATGTCTAACAACTCCAAACAGCAAGACGAAACAATGTTCCAAGACATTTTCACATATTAACTTTTATTAAGATTTTTTATGTAGAAACGGCTTCAAAATAAGTATTACAATAATAAGAGGTGTCACCCAATCAAATTTCTGATGCAAAGAAAATATACAAACAGGTTTATCACGTTCTCAACATTTGTTCTTCTTCATTATCCATCCAACAGTCACCCCCAAACCACAAATGGTTCAATCCTCAATAGCATAACTAATTTTCTCTACAAAGTCCAAACTTCAAACATTATCATTTCCGTATCTTAGCAACCAGGGATGTTGGCTTACAGGTCAATTAAGTGGGCGCAAATCTCAGGGACTAGGGGTCAAATCCCTAGATATAAGAGAAAACTCGGCGACTTCTTTGTATCTCCCTAATCCTTGGTGAGTAGAGTTACCTGATACCTATGCTGGTGGGAAGTAGTACATACATAGTGTTATAGTGAGTATGCTAGTCCAGGTACCACCATAAAACAAATGGCGTTGAGGTTTATTCATTCCTAAAATGTGATAGTTAGACCTTGAAATAAGTTTGTGGATGTTGCCTAATGAGTAATGGCATAAATTATAAAAAAAAAATCTTTTCTTGCCCACTGGCAAGACCCTGAATACAAATAACTTAGCAAAGCAAAAAATAAAAGCTTTCGTGATAAACACTAATGCAATGTATTCTCTTTGACTTAAATAAACAAGTGACTCTCTTCTAAGGGTTATCGTTCCAATCAAATTTTCCAATACTCTCTATGACATTTCAGCAAAGAGATGCAGTCTCTGATTCAGTATCACCATATAAATTCTCCACTAAATGCATAGACAGATTTACTGGTTAAATTTGAATCCGTTTGTATTCTTCTCCTATGATATTGTAAGGATCTGAGTTTCAATTAATTGAGTTCATCACAGTAATTTGTCGCATGAAACAACGATGAGAGTAAAAATTGTTTTAACACAGATGCACAAAGTTATGTTGTGTTGTCTATATTGTGAAGAACCATATTTTTTTTGTGAGTAGGTTCTGATAAACTATATATAATATTAAGTGAAAAATAAATCTTGAAACTAAGAGCAGTGACGAAAATCTGTTTAAGAGTATCCGAACCAAGTTTCAATATTTTTACACTGCATTAAGTTCTATTAGACTATCTTCAATACAAAAGCAACAACTATTGGCTATTATGAATGCTCAATATTCGCTCTTGCTTCATTTGGAACCATTAAGATTATAATGCTCAATGTAGCTTCAAAATAAACTTTATCACCATATAAGATCTAGAGGGTGAACCCAAACCCCTTGGCAACAAATTACACCGTATATATAAGGTATTTTTTTTTTAATGTGTATATATATAGATTTTGAATCCCTGACCCAAAAAATGGAGGAGTTGTTTAAGGGTTCAAACTTCACTAATTTCGCACCCGCCATTCAATTTCTGAAAGAAAAGCAAGTATTCAACTAAGATGGCAAAATCAAACCCAACCCGTTCAACCTGCCAAACCAGTTTAAGTTTGGGCAGGTCAGCTCAACTCGTTTCGACCCACCAATGCATTAAAAATTGAGTCCATAGGTAACCCAAATTGACTCATGAAAATTTTTATCAAAATGTTTTTAAAAAATTCGAATTTGTATATAGTCTTTAGTACTAAAAAGTTATAAAAACAAATTAAAAAAATAAATTTAGTAAAAATTGGATTGGGTTGGTCTCGACTCTTGACCCAATGTAACTCATTACCTAACCAAGCAAATTTGGATTGGATTGGTTATTGTTATTCAATCCATTATAACCGTTGCCCTGTATTCAACGGTTGAATAAACAATTGTCCAACCCAAAGAGAATAAATTGAACGATAGAAATAAGGAAACAAAAACAGAAAGGGTTTAACTTGCCTCAGTTCTGACGACCCAAGATGGCTTTGAAAAGGAAAGGAGAGGAGACAGCTTAGGTTTTGAAGGAAGGGCATTACTTGAATTTGGGGCTTCCCCTCCAATGGAGTTAACGAAACAACTCAATGTTATCGCTCCCATACTATTCTGTAATGTTCCACACTCTCTCTTCTTTCTTGTATAAATACTAGATAGTTGAAGCCTCAAACCGGTTTAATATAATTAATTATCTTTATAATTTTAATTTTTTTTTACCTAAAACCACATATTATTTTATTATAATTTCTTAAAAGAATTAATATTTAAAAAAATTATAAAAATTCCTATCAAATACGTGTCTTTCCTCTGTCAGATATATTACTGTCTCCTCTCAAATACATACATATCCTCTCTCGAATACATCTTCATCCCCTCTTGAATACATCTCTGTCGTCTCATAGTCATAGATACATCTCTCTCCTGTTGGGTACATTTGTATTCCCTCTCAAATATAGCTATCTCTCTACTCTTGGGTACATTTATATTCCCTCTCAAATATAGTTCTCTCCTCTCTTATTCATAAATATAGCTCTCTTCTCTCTGATTCATCCGTGAGCTATGTGTCAACAAGTTCCCTGATTAACAATGTATCATGACCGATATATCCGCATGTCTATTGATAAATCTACAAATTTTGTAATTTGAAAAAAGAGTAGAGATATAATGTAATTAACTCTTAAAATTATGAAAATTTATGTCATTTTAAGTTTAATTTATGTGACATATTTTTATGTGTAGTCGATTTCAAAAGAATGATGTATTAATATATTTAACAATATTTTGACTTTAAAATATACATTTTATTTTTAGTTGAAAAATTTATAGTCATATGAACATTTATAATTTATTTTAGATCACGAATTTTAAAAATATTTTTTTAAAAAAATCATTTTAAATCAGATAAACATCATATAAATCTGCGATCTTTAGAGCGGTGATTTATCATATATGGAAAGCTAAGAATTGGAAGCACTTCAAGAATTTGTTGCTTCAAGCTGTGTAGGTGAGCAACCAAATAAAAAAAGAGGTGCAGGAAAGAATAGCCAAAAAAGAATAAAAAGAGCTTATAGTTATAGGAATTTAATACACAATTAGAAGGATAGAAATGAGGCAATATAGTTACCTACTGAGGCATTAGTAGTTCAATAACCTTCCAGGAAGGGGGTTAGATTGTTATTTCTTGTTTGTTGAGGTAATATATTTACAATTTATTATAAAAAAAAATATTACATAAATTATAATGGAGTGAGTACAAACTTTAGTTAAGTTTTTTTTTAACTATTTTTCTATTTAACAAAATTTAAAATAAAACAATTATGTTTTATAGTTTTTTTATCAATATCTAGTCTATAATAATTAAAATTTTAATATAAATAAGGTAATAAAGTAACTTAATTCTGAAATTCAAGTATTTATATAAATTGAGAAAATATTTATTTATAAATGGTAAAACATTTGTAATATAATATTTAAGCGGAATGGTCTAATGGACACTTATACTAGTATCAGTTTATATTCTAGACCGTTTACTTAACCATTTGTAAACTGAACCTTTAGACTCATTTAAAATGAGACTTTTAATCCCCTTAAACCATGTGTGTAGCTCACTCTCCTTTACATAAATGACATGTCATATCGACGTCATATATATTAGTGTCATGTCATAATTATTTTTTAAAATGATTAATTAAAATTATTTGATAAAAGGTAAAATAATAAAATTTTACTTAGTTCTTTAAAGTAAAACGCTATACATTTTATTCTCTCAATTTTCACTGTTCCTGACTAACATCCACCGAGAAGCCGTCACCAGTTTTGACGGAGAAATCAAACATCCTCCCTCTCACCGCGGTTAATCAGTGGACTCAAGATGTTAAGAACAGAATAGTAGGTGAAGAAGAAGGATATTTTTTACTTAATTGTTTTATAATTTTAATCCGTTGACATAAATTGCTTCTTCAAATCCTCCATCTCCGATGTAGTTCCTCCTCACCAGGATCCCCGATGGTAGCTGGAAAGAAGACCAAGAAGACTCATGAGAGCATCAAGAACAACCTCACTCTTGTTATGAAGAGCGGAAAAGAGGCATTTGATTTGATGTTACTTTGGATCGTATTCGAAAGTTGTCCAATTCAAGAATGTATTTTTATGAATTTCCTAAAATGGGTATTATGAAATTGATAAAAATAGTTTTCAGGAAATTTATGAGGGTATGAAGGAAATTGATGCAAGAATGTATTTTCTGAAAAATTTGAGTCGTATTTTGGAGGAAGCTTGACTAAGTGGGTTCTTGATAAAGATGTGTCACGATCGGAATCTAGACCCCAGAGGAGACCGGCGTCGTTGACCTCTCAGAGGTCGCAAACAAGCCTACTTACGTCATTCTTACTTTACATAGGTTAATTTTAGCGAAAAGTTTGAAATTTTTGATTCTTTAATCATAATTGCTAAACATTCTTAATATTTCGTAATCGTTCATCATCAACCACCTAACATTTAAGAGATAAGCAACTGAAAGAAATAATTCATTAAGTATTAATTGTATATCAGCCAAAATAGCACCTATACAAAGTCTGAACCAAAACAGGAAAGAAACGCTAGGGGAACATGCTCCACTAGCTCAACTCTAAAACTACGCTAGAATGTAAAAAACAGTAGCATCCTCGAAAGCATGAGGACCTACCAAACTCCAGATGAATGCTGACGTCGGACAGCTGCAACAACGAACCTGTAGCTCTACCGTCCACCTGTGCCTGCACCTAAAAGTAGATGTTTGTATGGAATTAGTACACACTTGTATTAAGTATGGGTATATGCAAGCACACACCAGGGACATGCATGAGGAAGAAGAGCTCTTTCTTAACCACATGATGTTTGGAAGTCAAGTCAGTGGACTTGCTAAATTGAGATTGGGGAAGTTATGCCATGAGAGTGACATGCATCATTATAATCATCGTAGGGCACACAACACATAACATCTTCATATAGCACACAACATATAACACATAGTTTCTTTCATATTATTCATTCATATACCATGAGACCTTATTATCGTAGACTTAACCTTAAGACTTTCCAAAATGAGGGCTCAACATATGGGACCTCAACTAGGGAGCCTTCTTTAGCAAACACAGAGTCTGCTTCATTCCTTCATACGTATTTCATTTCAATTCATTCATAGGCCAGTGCGAGCACCAGCTATACCTAGGATGTAGTTTAAGACTTTCATCGGGTTTGCTGTGCAATGATCAGGAATAACCTAATGTCATTACCTTAATCTAGCTCACCTCTTGATTATACTATCAAAACACCTTCAGTATCATTTATTTCTTTGTATGATTCATTTGAGGCTGTCCTCATTCATTCATTGGGAACTTTAACTTTAACCAACATACATCATGTGAGAATCATGAAATCCAATGTCTCCCCCACACCGAAATAGGTGGAATCACCGACGAAAGCGATTCAATAACATGCTAGCGTATATGAGAATTTAACCCCGCCAGATCCCTATAGTGGCAATGTAGGTTCAAAGACTAGGAGATGTATGGAGACCCATACCCGGCAAGCCGGACAGTCTCATCTCATGAGAGTTACGTGAACCTCCGCCCTTCCTAAAAGAAGGCATCACCGCTCATCGCTAACCTATCGGTGCTCGGTATAAAGTTCCATTACATTCAACTCATACATCATGGAAGTTGGCTTCTAGTATGAGGACATCATAGCTCAATAGATGATTTCTCATCTGATCATTAGTATTAAGTGTTTTAAACTCAATATTTTCATTAGAGTATTCATAGAGACTGGTCTCTTCATTATCTTACACTCTCATTGGTGAGTACGTATTGATAACATTTACTTAGGCTCATTTGAGATTGCTCTCATCATATACATTAGCCTCACATCATGATTGTCACCTCATTCTTCATTATTAGCACCTTTATTTTTCATAGTTACTCACCTCTTATTATGTGAATGTTCATTCTTCATTTCATTACGTATATCTTAAGTTCACTTATACTTGAACGTATGTTAAACTTATGTGTCTATACATACAAGCCATGAGGCTTCATTTATAGTTCTTTAAGTGATTCTTATTTTCCTAAGATTATGTATTACAAGACTTATGTATCTTGTAAATATACCAAGATCTTGATTTTTGATCTAAGTAGATGACATTATTCTTGAATATTTTACTCACGTATGACTTATGTATCATTATGGAGGTTTGGGCACGGGAACCCAAATCTTGAATCACTTGGATATCATTTATATTTTTCATTGATTTTATTTCTAATATTTATGACATTAGAACTCTAAATTAAATCTCAACATTTTCATGAATTAATTAATTTTCTATTTTAATAAAATTCTAATTCAAATCCTTTTTTTTAATTAAAATCGCTTCATTAGGGAGGTTGTGGGTTCGAACCCCCAAAGACCCCTTATTTTTCCTCTCTTTTTCGCTGAAGAGGAGGCTGTGTGGTGGTGGGTTCGAACCCCCACAGCCCCTCTATCATTAATTTAATTAAATGGGGCGTGCAACAGTGAGGTTGTGGGATCAAATCCCCACAGCCTCACTTCTTTTCTTAATTAAATTCGCCCCTCCTTCAGCCTTGAGGTCGTGGGATCGATTCCCACGCCTCGCGTCTCCTTTTTCCCCATTTTTCCTTCCTTCGGGCGTAGCTGGAGGTCGTGGTTTCGAATCCCACGCTTCCCACTTATTTTCTTCATTAATTTTCTCCTCCTCCTCCTCCCCCCAGGTCGCATGTTCGATCGCCCCAGCCCCCACTTCTTTTCCTTCTCTTTTTTTTGTTTTTTTTCGCGCAATACAGAGGCGAGGGTTCGATTCCCCCAGCCCCCCCCCCCCTTTTTTTTTTCTTTTCTTGGCGAATTTTGCCGGCCCCCAAGCCCCAGGTTCGAGCCCCATCTGGCACATTTCTTTTATTAAGGCTTACTTTGGTGAGGTCTCGGGTTCGATCCCTGCAGACCTCACCTATTTTTATTTATTTATTTTTTTGTTCAAAATTTCCAGAATTCATCTACAACTTATTTCCAGGTTCTGGGACATTACTCCACAATTTTTTACATCATTTTTACGGGTTAATTTAGCATTTGTTTCTTATACATTCGTTAAAGTTCTTAAGACAAGATTAGAGGGATGGTTTGATCATTTGTTTTAACTAGAATTTATAGTCTTTCAACCATGTGAATATACGATTTTAAGAGCTTCTAATTGCACACAAAACACTAATAACCTCTATGCTATTAGCATGCTAAAGAAAAACTCAAAATCATGATCACAATCTTGCACAAATACATACGTATTTACATACATATTCCCAAAAGACACAAAATATAAACACATAGTCATGAACACATATTCAAAACGAGATCATCACCACAAACAAGTATCCCTAAATTCTACCAACAAGAATACCCAACCTAAGATCATAGGGAGCTAGTGACAGGGGCATGCAACGGGGAACAACCTTAGTTTTGAGATGAATAGTTTGAATCGTAAGGGGCCTCTTGGGAAAGGAGCCAAGAGAGAAGAAAACTTATACCTTTATTGATGTTCAAACGAAGAATTTGCTGCCCAAAAATCTCTCCAAAAAAATTAGTCCAAGTTGCCTTAACGTCCACACCACTCAACGAACAACTTCTCTTCGCCTTAATATTTTTGGTTGCTTTGTTTTTTTCTCTTAAAATTTAAGATGAGTTCTTCAAGCGTAAAGAACTGTTGATATTTGGCAAAATAATGTGAGAAAGATGGAGAACGTGAGAGAGAGAGTTAAGAAGCGTGAGAGAGAGAGAACTATTAGGATTAGGAGACTAAATTCAAGACTTAGTCAAATAGAATTTAAATTAAATTAATACAAATCTTGTTTATTTTAATTAATACGCGAAAGGACCATTATACCCTTAAAATTCCAGATTTTTTTTGTTAATAATTAAATCACCTTAAGTACCTATTATTAAATTTTATCTTATTTTTTTTTGGATCGTTACATTATCCCCCCTTAGGAACATTCGTCCTCAAATGACACTACCATTTCACATCGTAATTCCAATTTGATCATAACCTAATCGTTATGCACACTTAAGCAATAGCAACAAAATACGAATAGATAAGGAACTATAGCCTTACGAGTAGGAAGTCTAATCTCATACTAGTGCATACATATCACACACAGTCAAATACATGAAGGACTAATTAAGGCTACTCACCCGTGACTTCACCAGAAGTGCCTTCCTCTGCACCCTTAGACTTGAGTGCGAAGAATCGTTGCCTCCTTGGAGCCTCTTCACTTGGACCATTAGACTAAACTCTCTCCTTCCCTTGTTCTTGACTTCTCTCAATCGGACAATCCTTCACCATGTGACCTGATTTGCCACAACTGTAACAAGCATTAGTGCCCATCATACACTCTCCTCCATGTAATTTGCCACAGTTTCTACAAGGTGGTCTTTTTTGAGGTGTATCTACTTCATTGTTTCTCTTAACTCTGGACTCAGAATTCCTATCATGGCGACCCTTAGATGAACTTGACTCACCTTGGTGGGAGAGTCCTTTCTTAAACCTGGGCTTATCCCTGATTTCAGTACTTCTCTTCCTTGAAAAATTCTCCTCAGCTTGCCTTGGCTTGTTCCCTACCCTAGTGTGTATCCTCTTTCTGCTTTCCTCCACTTGCTGGACATGGACCATTAGTCTGGAAAGGTTCATGTTTTCATGCAGCATAGCTGCCCTACACTCCTCTTCGAGATCCTCAGCAATTCCTGTCAAGAATCTACTCATCTCGTCTCTGCTGTTAGACACAAGAGAATTGGCATACCTTGATAGTTTCACAAACTTCAGTGAATACTCTCTGACCGTCATAGATCCTTGTTTAAGGTTGATGAATTCCTCAACCTTGGCCTCCATCATCTCTCTGGGGAAGAATCTTTCCAGAAATGTTGTCTTGAACAGCTCCCATGTGACTGGCACTCCACCTAGAACACGGCCATCTTGCCACATCTTGCACCAAGTTTGTGCAACATCCTTCAGTTGGTAAAATGTTAGTGGCCCCATGACCACCAGGATCTTATGCACCTCGTCTATAAACTCCTGAGGATCCTCTGAAGTCTTAGTCCCAGTGAACATAGGAGGATTCATCCTCGTGAAATCTCGCAGTCTGTTAGCCATGCTGCGAACCGGTGGGTTCTCCCTCTGAACATTCTGTCGGTTGACTTGGGCATTCATAGCCTGAGCCTGCATCATGATGGCCTATGCCATCTGGGCTAGAGATGTCCTCACCTCCGCATCAGTCAATCTAGCTGGGTTAACTAGCATGGCCACTCCTTCAGCTGGAGCCTGGGGTGGATTTTGATTACCCCTAGCTGCTGCTGCTCCCGTCCTCAGACCCTTAGTTCTCCAAGTGTTCATTCTCTGAAAACAACAAGGATTGATGTTAGACATGTTCATAACACCAAGAATTCAAACATTAGGAAAAGCACGATAAGATCATAAGAAGGGATATTTTTCCTACGCATCATGTAGTCTCTAATCCAGGATAGTGGTGCACTTCACTACCATGACATAGAAACTACTCAATGTGGTTGATGTGAACTCATTATTCTAGGAATTTAACCTCGCTCTGATACCAACTTTGTCACGACCAGAATCTAGACCCCAGACGAGACCGACGTCGTTGACTCTCAGAGGTCACAAACAAGCCTACTTACGTCATTCTTACTTTATATATGTTAATTTTAGCGGAAAATTTGAAATTTTAATTCTTTAATCATACTTGCTAAACATTCTTAATATTTCGTAATCGTTCATCATCAACCACCTAACATTTAAGAGATAAGAACCTGAAAGAAATAATTCATTAAGTATTAATTGTATATCAGTGGACTTGCTAAATTGAGATTGGGGAAGTTATGACATGAGAGTGACATGCATCATTATAATCATCGTAGGGCACACAACACATAACATCTTCATATAGCACATAACATATAACACATAGTTTCTTTCATATTATTCATTCATATACCATGAGACCTTATTATCATAGACTTAACCTTAAGACTTTCCAAAATGAGGGCTCAACATATGGGACCTCAACTAGGGAGCCTTCTTTAGCAAACACAGAGTCTGCTTCATTCCTTCATACGTATTTCATTTCAATTCATTCATAGGCCAGTGCGAGAACCAGCTATACCTAGGATGTAGTTTAAGACTTTCATCGGGTTTGCTGTGCAATGATCAGGAATAACCGAATGTCATTACCTGAATCTAGCTCACCTCTTGATTATCCTATCCTAACAGCTTCGGTATCATTCATTTCTTTGTATGATTCATTTGAGGCTGACCTTATTCATTCATTGGGAACTTTATCTCTAATCGACATACATTATGTGAAAATCATGAAATCCAGTGTCTCCCCCACACCAAAAAGAGGTGGAATCACCGGCCAAAGCGATTCAATAACATGCTAGCGTATACGGAAATTTAACCCTGCCAGATCCCTATAGTGGCAATATAGATTCAAATACTAGGAGATGTATGGAGACCCATACCCGGCAAGCCGGACAGTCTCATCTAATGAGAGTTACGTGAACCTCCGCCCTTCCCGAAAGAAGGCATTACCACTCATAGCTAGCCTATCGGTGCTCGGTATAAAGTTCCATTACATTCAACTCATACATCATGGAAGTTGGCTTCTAGTATGAGGACATCATAGCTCAATAGATGATTTCTCATCTGATCATTAGTATTAAGTGTTTTAAACTCAATATTTTCATTAGAGTGTTCATAGAGACTAGTCTCTTCATTATCTTACACTCTCATTGGTGAGTACGTATTGATAACATTTACTTAGGCTCATTTGAGATTGCTCTCATCATATACATTAGCCTCACATCATGATTGTCACCACATTCTTCATTATTAGCACCTTTATTTTTCATAGTTACTCACCTCTTATTATGTGAATGTTCATTTCTTCATTTCATTACGTATATCTTAGGTTCACTTATACTTGAACGTATGATAAACTTATTTGTCTATACATACAAGCCATGAGGCTTCATTTATAGTTAGTTAAGTGATTCTTATTTTCCTAAGATTATGTATTACAAGACTTATGTATCTTGTATATATACCAAGATCTTGATTTTTGATCTAAGTAGATGACATTATTCTTGAATATTTTACTCACGTATGACTTATGTATCAATACGGAGGTTTGGGCACGGGAACCCAAATCTTGAATCACTTGGATATCATTTATATTTTTCATTGATTTTATTTCTAGTATTCATGGCATTAGAACTCTAAATTAAATCTCAACATTTTCATGAATTAATTAATTTTCGATTTTAATTAGAATTCTAATTCAAATCTTTTTTTAAAATTAAAATCGCTTCATTAGGGAGGTTGTGGGTTCAAACCCCACAACCCCCTTATTTTTCCTGTCTTTTTCGCTGAAGAGGAGGTTGTGAGGTGGTGGGTTCGAACCCCCACAACCCCTCTATCATTAATTTAATTAAATGGGGCGTGCAACAGTGAGGTTGTGGGATCGAATCCCCACAGCCTCAATTCTTTTCTTAATTAAATTCGCCCCTCCTTCAGCCTTGAGGTCGTGGGATCGATTCCCACGCCTCGCGTCTCCTTTTTCCCCATTTTTCCTTCCTTCGCGCGTAGCTGGAGGTCGTGGGTTCGAATCCCACGCCTCCCACTTATTTTCTTAATTAATTTTCTCCTCCTCCTCCCCCCAGGTCGCATGTTCGATCCCCCCCAGCCCCCACTTCTTTTCCTTCTCTTTTTTTTTGCGCAATAAGGCGAGGGTTCGATTCCCCCAGCCCCCCCCCCCCTTTTTTTTTTCTTTTCTTGGCAAATTTTGCCGGCCCCCCAGCCCCAGGTTCGAACCCCATCTGGCACATTTCTTTTATTAGGGCTTACTTTGGTGAGGTCTCGGGTTCGATCCCTGCAGACCTCACCTATTTTTATTTATTTATCTATTTGTTCAAAATTTCCAGAATTCATCTACAACTTATTTCCAGGTTCTGGGACATTGCTCCACAATTTTGTACATCATTTTTACTGGTTAATTTAGCATTTGTATCTTATACATTCGTTAAAGTTCTTAAGACAAGTTTAGAGGGATGGTTTGATCATTTGTTTTAACTAGAATTTATAGTCTTTCAACCATGTGAATATACGATTGTAAGAGCCTCTAATTGCACACAAAACACTAATAACCTCTATGCTATTAGCATGCTAAAGAAAAACTCAAAATCATGATCACAATCTTGCACAAATACATACGTATTTACATACATATTCCCAAAAGACACAAAATATAAACACATAGTCATGAACACATATTCAAAACGAGATCATCACCACAAACAAGTATCCCTAAATTCTACCAACAAGAATACCCAACCTAAGATCATAGGGAGCTAGTGACAGGGGCATGCAACGGGGAACAACCTTAGTTTCAAGATAAATAGTTTGAATCGTAAGGGACCTCTTGGGAAAGGAGCCAAGATAGAAGAAAACTTATACCTTTATTGATGTTCAAACGAAGAATTTGCTGCCCAAAAATCTCTCCAAAAGAATTAGTCCAAGTTACCTCAACGTCCACACCACTCAACGAACAACTTTTCTTCGCCTTAATATTTTTGGTTGCTTTGTTTTTTTTCTTAAAATTTAAGATGAGTTCTTCAAGCGTAAAGAATTGTTGATATTTGACAAAATAACGTGAGAAAGATGGAGAACGTGAGAGAGAGAGTTAAGAAGCGTGAGAGATAGAGAACTATTAGGATTAGGAGACTAAATTCAAGACTTAGTCAAATAGAATTTAAATTAAATCAATTACAAATCTTGTTTATTTTAATTAATACGCGAAAGGACCATTATACCCTTAAAATTCCAGATTTTTTTTATTAATAATTAAATCACCTTAAGTACCTATTATTAAATTTTATCTTATTTTTTTTGGATCGTTACAAGATGGATTTAAAATGAGTAAATTAATTGTTGGTCTCCGGCGAACACTAATCTCCGCTAAATCAATTGTTGATCTCCGGCAAGCGCTGGGCTCCATTGTTAGTAAATCGTGGAGAAGGAAAAAAAGAATCTGGTTAGGTGTGAAAATGGCAAAAAGATTGGGGAAGTGAGGAAGCTGAAGAAGACTTTTTAATTAGTTGTTTTTTTATTTTTTTATTTTTTATTTTAATTTTTTTAACCTAAAAAAGTTATTCACTCCCCTTAAAGAAAGCGAAGTCACACACTTTCGCTAATTCAGCCATCTTAAAGACGCATAAGCTTGGTCAATGGTCAGAGAGATTTATTAAATTGTGTTTTAATGAGTTTTAGAGTTTGGATGACAAAGAGGTAAGTAGAAAGGTTCAAAATACAAACTGATACAAGTATAAGGGTCCACCATACAATTCCGCCTAATATTTAATATGGAGAAAAGACATAAATTGACACCTGAAGTTGTCCCGAATTTTCAATAAGACATTTAACTTTATGAGTGTCCTATTACCCCACAAAAGTAGAAAATATCTTTGTAAATAGACACTTTAACCCGTTTTCTCTCTATGTTTTTTCACGCAAATAATGCGCATGAATGATATATTTTTCTTCTAAAGAACGAATTAACAAGTGACCCATGTCAAATTTTTTTAATCTATTATTTAATTCTTTCCTCTTTAAAATAATCATCTTCCCCAACTTTTCCCAGTTCTTTCAAAGGATCCATTTTTGATGACCGGTGCTTTTACTCGATATGGTCTCCTTGTTGCCTCTTGATATACTAAAAGAAAAAAAATTATTGTCTCTATAATAAGGGTCCTGCTAAGACTGGGCAAAGGACCGAAACGGGATCACCAGACCGAAACGAATCGGTACCGGACCGGAATGGGATACTCAATTCCGTCCCGTCCCACTATTTACCGGGATGAAATCGGAACGGACCGAAATGAAACAGAATGATACATCTAGTTCTTTCAAAAAATAATTTTTTTGAATTACGAAAATATGAATATTTTTTAATTTTTCTAAAATTTAAATTAATAGTTTTTAATTTATAATGTAATTTTTTACTTAAGTTTTTTTTTAAAGATATTTCTTATAAAAAATTTACTTATTAAGTTTGCAAGTTAAGTCGAATTAAGTTTTCAAGATTTAAATCTTTTGAAGTTTATAAGTTATTACTTATTATTTATTAATATGTTATAATTTATAAGTAATATTTATAACTTGTAATTTAAATAAATTAAATTTGTAATTTATAAAAAATAAATAAAATAAGGATAAAACAATTACACAATTTAAAAAATATCAATTTAATTTTTTTAAAATTTGTGCTATAAATTACAATTTCAATTTACAACTACTAGTAAAGTGCATAGTTTACGCAACCACCTTCTAGGAAGGGGTTTGTTTCAACTAAGTCTCGAATATAATACTAATAGGGGGTAGTTGGGTTACTTGGGTAATATTTATTATTTAATATAAAATATAAGTTATAATTTATAAATATATAATATAAATTAATTAATAAATATTAATTAATCAAACCCGGATCGAAATGGATCGGAACCGGAATAAATCGGAATAAACTGATACCGGTATCAAATCTCAGTTTCGTTCCGTGTTCCAGATCGAGATGTCTCATTCCGTCCCGTAGGCAACTAAACCGGAACGAACCAGTACCGGTACATTCCGTTCCGTTGCCCAGCCTGAGGTATTGCCGGAGTGAATCTCACCCAAGCTCATTAATACATGCTTTGAAGCCGGCAAAAAGGGTAAGACAAATTGGAGCTTCATTGAATCAAATTTGAAGATGAAAGGCGTGAGGATCTTGGTCCTTTTGTAGAGACTTTCCTCTTCTTTTTTTTCAAATTGTTTTCTTTTTCTGGAATTGGTAATTCCTTTTTGTTTGTCTGGGTCTTTTTAACCCAATTCTGTAATTTTCTCTTTTATTATTAATAATAAATTGACCATTGGTCCAATATGAATTTTTTAAAAAGAAGGTAAGATTCTAACACTTTTTAGTTTTTATCCTAAAATAATTTCTAACATGTGTTTCCTACAAAAAATCACAAATCCATGAAGAAAAACAATATAATCTTTATCAAATCAATATATATATATAAATGAGGATCTTCAATCAGCCTATGTGGCATGCTTCAATGATGAGAAAAATATATATTTTTATTTTAAAAAGAAGGGCTTTTTAGATTATTTCTTTTTATACAATAATATTATGTGTGTGTATATATATACTGCTATTAATAAATTAGTTAATGAGCATTACACCTCCTAACTCCTAACCTTTCATATTCATAACCTTCAAAATATTTAATATAAAAATTATAACTCCTAAATATTACACCTATAAAAACCCACTTTGAGATATTCCATGATGGTCATTTTATTTTTATTTTCCTTATTCTTCATTTTTTATACCTTTGATTTGTTAAATTTTTTTTGTCTTCTTTGATCTGATTTTTGCAGGAGAGGGATGTATAATGAAAAATGTTATATATTTTGCGTATTTTGATTTTGTGAGGTAAAATGATTTAATATGTCTAATTATCATTATCACTTTGTTCTGTTGTAATTACATATATATTTGATATTATTAAGTTGAATTGTTGATGATACAAATCATGATTCTTTTATAGAAAAAATAATTTGTTCATTTTTTTTTTGCTTCCCTTTGTAGTTTTTTGAGATTTTTTTTTTCTTAATCTTGTAGTTTCTACCGATACTGATTGTCTTTATTCACTTTGTAAATTTGAAGAATCGTATATTTTAAATATTTTTGCTTGATTAGTTAATGAATTTTATGTATGTTTGTTGGTATTATTGTATGGATTGTTTATAGCTCTCCGGTTAAACCATTGATGTAACAAGAGTTGATTGGTTCCTTATCAGATTAATTATTTAATTGAAAAAACGCCAATATATCTTATTTCTGATTTCGTCTAACAATATCATCCTCCTCACTAGCTATAAAAATGTTATACAAATATATAATAAATATAAGTAATAAAAAAGTAATATATCATATCTCAATATAAAGTAAATAAAATACTAAATATTAAATTCAAATATTATATAGCGAAGAATCAAATAAATCGATTCCTGTTATAGTTTCGTATCTCACAATCACATAACAATGATATGGTAAAAATACATAACTTATATGTTGTATTATTTTTTATAATATTCTTATATAATTATTATTTATAGGCCAAATATTTCACAATTTTGAGAATTTAATCAGCAAAAAATTAAATATTTTTTAATTTTATTTTAAAACATTCGTACGATTACTTTTTTTTTTATAATTTCAAAAAAATTTCTATTCCTTTTGACTAACTTTTTAATTCTGTGTCCCTTTTTAAATTTATTTTTAATTAATTTTTCTCTTAATAAATATCTCTCCTATAATGTAAAATAAGAGAAAAAGTATATATTGTTCAAAATAATAGTAATTACTAAAAAAAGTGTTTATTATTAGAAGCATATTTGGAGACTTTTAATAATTTGAAATTTCTAAAATGAGGTAAAAAGAAAATATGTCATATAATAAAATAAATCATAAAAATGGTGGAGGATTTTACTTAAACATATTTTTGTTTATTAAAAAATATATCACATTTTTTTTACCTTTTTCTCTTATTTTTATATATTTATTTTTAATTTAATTTTATCATAAACTCACACCTCTTCATCTTTCAAAACCTCTATACTTAATAATACTTATTAGTAATACCTATAACTTCCAACTTTATACCTTCATAACCCCAAATTACTTAATGTTTAAATTTGTTATATCTTAAAATCACATCAAAAAATATTTCTAACCAAATATATTTATGTTTAGGTTAATTGTCCTCTACTTTAATCTTGTAATGCAAAATCTATCGACAAAGACTTCTTTGTATAATTATTTTTACTTCTAATAAGAATGATACAAAATAAGATATATAAAAGAGAATAATTGATTTGTTTTTTTGCATGAAATTATAAGAGCAAGATCATTACTAAAAGTAAGACAAAAACAATTCTTGAAAACATTAAAATGTATTTGTAGATACGTTTAGCGGCGGGAGATAATCAAAATTATTATGAAGTTATTTTTAAATTTTAAATAAAATATGAATCATGAAAAATATAATAAAAATTAATTAAGAGAATTCATTTAAACATTTTTCTTAAATTAATAAAAAGCTTAAGACAAGCTAACTTGATCATGTTACGATTTGATGCTAATTGTTACTGTTTTACAAAAATATATATAAATTACTAAAGACGAGCAAACTTCATTCTGCTAATTACGATGCTAATTGTTTATATTTTCTTAATAGAATTAAATAAGCAAAGACCAAAAAAAAGGGAGACTAAAAATAGCGTTGAAATAAATTTTTTTAAAAAACTTAGAATTATAGAAGAAAATTTATCAAGGAAAAAATTAATACAGATAATCATTTCAAATATACTTATTACTTAACCATTCATCCTCCATTATAATGATTCTAAAAATTTACTTAACTTTTTTCCTACACTTTAATTATAAGAAAATGTAACGACCTGTTTAGTCGTTTTGAGCAGCAGATTTTATTTCTGAAAAAATTGGCTGAGACGACGGATCCCACGACGGACCATCATGGGCACGACGGACCGTCGAGGGCGTCTCGTTCCAAAACACTTAGAATTCTGAAATTTGGGTACTGAAATCGACTCTCTGAACTTCGTGACGGAATGGCAGGATGGACCGTCACAGGCGTGACGGGCCGTCACAGACCCTTGGTAAAAATCTAGTCTCTGAACTCTGTGACGACTCAGCAGGACGGACCGTCGCAGGCACGACGGCCCGTCACAGACTGCGTAATCCCAGGCTGGGTTGGATTTCTGTTAAATGTTTTAAGGGGCGTTTTGGACTATTCCTGCTTATAATTATAAAGTTGGTGGTTGAATATTAATAATCCAATTTCTTGAGGGTTAAAGGAGATAACCTTAAATTAATTAGTGGGTTATTTTGTCATCTTTTATACTTAATTATATGCTAATTAGGGTAAAAGAAAAAGGGTTTGAATAAGAAAAACAGAAAGGACAGAGAGAGGGAGAACGATTGATCGAGAGGGAGGGATAACAAAGCCTTGGGGAAATTGCTTGCTTGATCATGAATCTTCGGTGGAGGTAGGTTATGGTTTATGCTATTCGTAGTAAACTCTTAATAGCGAATGATATGTATTGGGTAGTGTTGTAAACCCTTCTATATGCTTAATTGTATGCTTGCATGAATGTGATTATATAATTGTGATAAAATAGGCAAGATGAAGCTATTGAATCCTAAATCTTGAAAAAGAAACCCTAATCTACTTTGTTAATGATGATGCCTTGGTATAAAAGAAGGCTTGATGAACGAAAGTAGTGAGATTAGGAGATCCGGTGCCACGTTCCGGTACCAGGATAGTATATGAGGATCGGAGTGTCACGTTCCGACACCAGGATAGAATATGGATCGGGTGCCACGTTCCGGTACCAGGATAGTATGATGAGGATCGGAGTGTCACGTTCCGACACCAGGATTAGTAAAGAGAATGAATCTTGAAATATGTTAAAATACTCAATTTAATGAACCTAATTCCCAAATGATATCTACTCAGTACCTGTGTTTTGTAAATGCCGCATGTTGAGTATTGTAGTTGATTTTATGATATGATTTGATATATACTGTTTTCTATTTTGAGTTGGCCGATGATATCTACTCAGTACCTGTGTTTTGTACTGACCCCTACTTGTATGTTTTCTTTTTTGATTATTTGTGGAGTGCAGCAAACGTGCCGTCGTCTTCAACTCTACCGCAACTCTAGCCAGTCTTCATTACACCGGATTTCAGGGTGAGCTAATGCTTCTAGCTTGGACTGGATCTTCCTCTTCACGTCTTGATGCCTTGAACTTCCGGCATGGACTAGCTTTTTAGTTATTTTAGCTTCTTAGATACTCGTAGATTAGTAATTTGAGATAGATGTTCTTGTGATGATGACTTCCAGATTTTGGGGATAATAATAGTTGTTGAGTTTTTAGAAGTGATTTAATTGATTTTCATTAATGAGTTTAAGTCTTCCGCATTATATTCTGTTACTATGTTTGAAAATGTTGGGGTTTGGATTGGTTGGTTCGCTCACATAGGAGGGTAAGTGTGGGTGCCAGTCGCGGCCCGATTTGGGTCGTGACAAACTTGGTATCAGAGCATTAGGTTCGTTGGTCTCATCACACAAGAACGAGTCTAGTAGAGTCTTAAGGAACGGTAGGGGGACGCCTTTACTTTTCTTTGAGAGGCTATAAGACTTTAGGAAAATTCCATTCTTTATTTCTTTCGTGCTATTACTTGGATCCAATTGGTATCTAGGTGATACAAATTGGTATCTGACCATCTTCGCTCTATTTCGCAGATGGTTAGAACTAGAGCAACGATTGTGCCAACACCAACACCGGCAAGACAAGAAGCGTCTGAGCCAGCCACTGGGGCTGTAGCTCGAGGAAGAGTAGCGGCAAGAGGCCGTGGTAGAGGTCGTGGGAGGACGTCCTCTAGGGGAAAGGGACAAGCGCCCGTCCCATCTAGTACTAGGGCGGTGACTCCTCCACCGACTGAAGAAGTAGTAAGAGAGGGTGAGGAAGGGGAGAATGAACAAGTACAGAATGAGGGATTGCCACCTTAACCTACCCCAGAGATGATCAATCAGGTTCTTGCTTATCTTAGCGGGTTATCTGATCAGGGCTAGACACCTCTAGTGTTTTCTGCACCAGCACCTCAGGTTCCGGAGGTACAACATGCAGCTACTGTGGCTCCCCGCATGGATGCCTCATTGGAAATAGGCACGTTTCCTCGTCTGACTACAGGGCCTATAATGACAAATGACCAGCATGAACTTTTCAGTAAGTTCTTGAAATTGAAACCTCCAGTCTTCAAGGGTGCTGAATCTGAGGATGCCTATGATTTTCTGGTTGACTGTCATGAGCTACTACACAAGATGAGTATAGTAGAACGGTTTGGTGTTGAGTTTGTGACTTATCAGTTTCAAGGGAACGCCAAAATGTGGTGGCGGTCACATGTTGAGTCTCAACCAACAGAGGCACCACCTATGACTTGGGCATCATTCTCTAGCTTGTTTATGAAGAAGTATATCCCCCGGACCTTGAGGGATAGGAAAAAAGATGAGTTCTTGAGCCTAGAGCAAGGCAGGATGTCGGTTTCTGCCTATGAGGCTAAGTTTCGTGCACTCTCTAGGTATGCCACCCAACTTTATTTTAGTCCACAAGAGCGGATTCGCCATTTTGTGAAGGGGTTGAGGTCAGAATTGCGGATTTCGGCCTTACAGGTAGCAGCTACGACAAAATCCTTTCAAGAAGTGGTAGACTTTGTGATAGAGGTGGAAGGAGTGAAGCCAGATGACTTCACCATAGCATCGACATCAAAAAAGGTTTCGAAAGGGAGGTGAGTTTAATGGTTCTTACTCTATAGGACAGGGTTCAGGAGGTTACTCAGTCCGACCAATTCAGTCTTCACTACAGACTGTAGTTGGGGGTCCACCGCAAACGGGCCAACACTTCTCTGAGTTTGGAGGTTATCCCCAGACTTCGTCATTCTCACAGAGACCTATGCTTGAATCCAGAGAGTGTTATGGATGTGGGGAGACTGGACACATTAAGAGGTATTGTCCAAAACAGAGTTACAGACCTCAAATAGTCAGAGATAGAGGTGGTCATGGAAGAGGCCGTCATTCTGGAGGGTGTGGTGGCCGAGGTAATGGTGGTCACCAAAACGGTCGGGGTGACGGACAAATGGGAACTACTGCAGCGCAGCCTGGTAGAGGCAACGGGCAGACAGGTGATAGGGCCCATTGTTACGCTTTCCCTGGGCGGTCAGAAGCGGAGACATCAGATGTTGTTATCACAGGTAATGTTTTGGTTTGTGATTGTATGGCTTCTGTATTATTTGACCCTGGCTCCACATTTTCATATGTATCTTCCTCATTTGCTACTGGTCTTAATTTACATTGTGAATAACTTGACATGCCTATTCGTGTTTCTACTCCGGTGGGTGAGTCTGTGATAGTTGAAAAGGTGTATAGGTCTTGTCTTGTAACTTTTATGGGGAGCAATACTCATGTAGACTTGGTTATTTTAGAAATGGTTGACTTCGATGTGATTCTGGGTATGACTTGGCTTTCTCCAAATTTTGCAATCTTGTATTGTAATGCTAAAACTGTGACGTTAGCCAAGCCTGGGACAGACCCGTTAGTGTGGGAGGGTGACTACACTTCCAATCCGGTTCGTATCGTCTCCTTTTTTCGTTCTAAGAGAATGGTTAGTAAGGGTTGTTTAGCTTTCTTGGCACACCTCAGGGATGATACTACCCAAGTACCTTCAATTGAGTCGGTAGTCCGCGAGTTTTTAGATGTGTTTCCTGCAGACCTTCCTGGTATGCCACCGGATAGAGATATTGACTTCTGCATCCATCTTGAACCTGGTACTCGCCCCATTTCTATACCCCCTTATAAAATGGCTCCCGCGGAGTTAAGAGAGTTAAGGGCCCAACTGCAAGAGTTGTTGAGCAAAGGATTCATTAGACCAAGTGCATCCCCTTGGGGTGCTCCGATTTTGTTTGTGAAGAAGAAGGACGGAAGTTTTAGGATGTGCATAGATTACAGACAACTAAATAAGGTAACGGTTAAGAACAAGTATCCTCTTCCTCGCATTGATGATTTGTTCGATCAGTTACAGGGTGCTTGTACATTCTCAAAAATCGACTTGAGATCTGGTTATCATCAATTGAAAATACGAGCAGCAGATGTGCCCAAGACTGCTTTTCGGACCAGGTATGGGCATTATGAGTTCTTAGTAATGTCTTTTGGGCTTACGAATGCCCCTGCTGCTTTCATGAGCTTGATGAATGTGATTTTTAAGCCATATCTGGATCTCTTTGTGATCGTATTTATTGATGATATATTGGTATACTCAAAGAGCAAGAAGGAACATGAGGAACACTTGAGAATTGTGTTGGAAATGTTGAGGGAGAAAAAGCTTTACGCCAAATTCTCTAAGTGTGAGTTTTGGCTAGATTCAGTGTCCTTCTTGGGGCACGTAGTGTCTAAGGATGGAGTGATGGTGGATCCTTCTAAGATTGAAACAGTGAGAAATTGGGTAAGACCTACTAATGTGTCAGAAATAAGGAGCTTTGTTGGTTTAGCCAGTTACTACCGTCGATTTGTCAAGGGATTCTCTTCCATTGCTTCCCAATTGACGAACTTGACTAATCAGAATGTTCCATTTGTATGGTCGGACGAATGTGAGGAAAGCTTTCAAAAACTCAAGACCTTGTTGACTACTGCACCAATCCTTACCCTGCCAGTGGAAGGTAAGAATTTCATTGTCTATTGTGATGCATCCTATTCGGGTTTGGTTGCAGTGCTAATGCAAGAGAAGAACGTAATTGCTTATGCTTCAAGGCAATTAAAGGTACACGAACGTAATTATCCGATCCATGATTTGGAATTGGCTGCGGTAGTGTTTGCCTTAAAGCAATGGAGACACTATCTATATGGAGTTGAGTGTGAAGTCTATACGGATCATCGTAGCCTACAGTATGTCTTTACTCAGAAAGATTTGAATTTAAGACAGAGAAGGTGGATGGAACTACTGAAGGATTATGACATCACTATATTATATCATCTGGGAAAAGCTAATGTTGTGGCAGACGCCTTAAGTAGAAAAACAGGGAGCATGGGTAGTTTAGCCCACTTACAAGTTTCTAGACGCCCATTGGCTAGAGAGGTTCAGACTCTGGCTAACGACTTTATGAGGTTAGAAGTAAACGAGAAGGGAGGATTCTTGGCCAGTGTGGAGGCGAGATCTTATTTTCTTGACAAGATCAAGGGGAAACAATTTGATAATGAGAAACTAAACCGAATTCGGGATATGGTGTTGCGAGGAGAGGCTAAAGAAGCAATAATGGATAAGGAAGGTGTTTTGAGAATTAAGGGAAGGGTATGTGTGCCCCGTGTTGATGATTTGATCCACATCATTCTTACAGAAGCTCATAGTTCCGGATATTCTATACATCCTGGTGCAACCAAGATGTACCGTGACCTAAAGCAACACTTTTGGTGGAGTAGAATGAAGCGCGACATTGTTGAGTTTGTTGCCAAATGTCCAAATTGTCAACAAGTAAAGTATGAACACCAGAGGCTCGGAGGAACACTTCAGAGAATGCCCATTCCTGAATGGAAGTGGGAGAGAATTGCAATGGACTTCGTGGTTGGTCTTCCAAAGACATTGGGGAAGTTTGACTCTATTTGGGTAATTGTGGACAGATTAACTAAGTCTGCTCATTTCATTCCGGTCAAGGTGACTTATAATGCAGAGAAGTTAGCCAAACTTTACATCTCAGAGATTGTTCAATTGCATGTAGTTCCACTCTCCATCATATCAGATAGAGGTACGCAGTTTACTTCTAAATTTTGGAAAATCTTGCATGCGGAATTGGGTACTAGGTTGGATCTTAGTACCGCATTTCACCCTCAGACCGATGGTCAGTCTGAGCGAACGATTCAAGTGTTAGAGGATATGCTTCGTGCATGTGTGATAGAATTTGGTGGCCATTGGGATAACTTTTTACCTTTAGCAGAATTCTCGTACAATAATAGCTATCACTCAAGTATTGATATGGCCCCATTTGAGGCACTATATGGGAGGAGATGTAGATCTCCCATTGGGTGGTTTGATGCATTTGAGGTTAGACCTTGGGGTACTGACCTTCTGAGGGAATCGTTAGATAAAGTGAAATGCATTCAAGGAAAGCTTCTAGCGGCTCAAAGTAGACAGAATGAGTATGCAGATCGAAAGATTAGAGACTTGGAGTTTATGGAGGGTGAGCAAGTCTTACTGAAGGTTTCGCCCATGAAAGGGGTAATGCATTTTGGTAAGCGAGGTAAACTTAGTCCAAGGTACATTGGTCCATTTGAAGTTCTGAAGCGCGTAGGGGAGGTCACTTATGAATTGGCCTTACCCCCTGGACTGTCAGGAGTGCATCCGGTATTTCATGTGTCTATGTTGAAAAGATACCATGGGGATGGAAACTATATCATTCGTTGGGATTCAGTCTTTCTTGATGAGAATTTGACTTATGAGGAGGAGCCTGTTGCCATTCTAGATAGAGAAATTCGCAGGTTGAGGTCAAGGGAGATTGCATCCATCAAAGTTCAATGGAAGAATCAACCACTTGAAGAGTCCACTTGGGAGAAGGAGGCTGATATGCGAGAAAGATACCCACACCTGTTTACAGATTCAGGTACTCCTTTTCGCCCTTGTTTTTCTTCTTGTGATCGTTCGGGGACGAACGATGGGTAAATTGGTATCTATTGTAACGACCTGTTTAGTCGTTTTGAGCAGCAGATTTTATTTCTGGAAAAATTGGCTGAGACGACGGATCCCACGACGGACCGTCATGGGCACGACGGACCGTCGAGGGCGTCTCGTTCCAAAACACTTAGAATTCTGAAATTTGGATACTGAAATCGACTCTCTGAACTTCGTGACGGAATGGCAGGACGGACCGTCACAGGCGTGACGGGCCGTCACAGACCCTTGGTAAAAATCTAGTCTCTGAACTCTGTGACGACTCAGCAGGACGGACCGTCGCAGGCACGATGGCCCGTCACAGACTGCGTAATCCCAGGCTGGGTCGGATTTCTGTTAAATGTTTTAAGGGGCGTTTTGGACTATTCCTGCTTATAATTATAAAGTTGGTGGTTGAATATTAATAATCCAATTTCTTGAGGGTTAAAGGAGATAACCTTAAATTAATTAGTGGTTATTTTGTCATCTTTTATACTTAATTATATGCTAATTAGGGTAAAAGAAAAAGGGTTTGAATAAGAAAAGCAGAAAGAACAGAGAGAGGGAGAACGATTGATCGAGAGGGAGGGATAACAAAGCCTTGGGGAAATTGCTTGCTTGATCACGAATCTTCGGTGGAGGTAGGTTATGGTTTATGCTATTCGTAGTAAACTCTTAATAGCGAATGATATGTATTGGGTAGTGTTGTAAACCCTTCTATATGCTTAATTGTATGCTTGCATGAATGTGATTATATAATTGTGATAAAATAGGCAAGATGAAGCTATTGAATCCTAAATCTTGAAAAAGAAACCCTAATCTACTTTGTTAATGATGATGTCTTGGTATAAAAGAAGGCTTGATGAACGAAAGTAGTGAGATTAGGGGATCCGGTGCCACGTTTCGGTACCAGGATAGTATATGAGGATCGGAGTGTCACGTTCCGACACCAGGATATAATATGAATCGGGTGCCACGTTCCGGTACCAGGATAGTATGATGAGGATCGGAGTGTCACGTTCCGACACCAAGATTAGTAAAGAGAATGAATCTTGAAATATGTTAATATACTCAATTTAATGAACCTAATTCCCAAATGAGTATGATGGGGAGGCGTGAGTCCTCATTGATGTGCTTGGTGTTGTGACCAAGGGTTATGGTAATTGTAAATGCCGCATGTTGAGTATTGTAGTTGATTTTATGATATTATTTGATATATACTGTTTTCTATTTTGAGTTGGCCGATGATATCTACTCAGTACCTGTGTTTTGTACTGACCCCTACTTGTATGTTTTCTTTTTTGATTATTTGTGGAGTGCAGCAAACGTGCCGTCGTCTTCAACTCAACCGCAACTCTAGCCAGTCTTCATTACACCGGATTTCAGGGTGAGCTAATGCTTCTAGCTTGGACTGGATCTTCCTCTTCACGTCTTGATGCCTTGAACTTCCGGCATGGACTAGCTTTTTACTTATTTTAGCTTCTTAGATACTCGTAGATTAGTAATTTGAGATAGATGTTCTTGTGATGATGACTTCCAAATTTTGGGGATAATAATAGTTGTTGAGTTTTTAGAAGTTATTTAATTGATTTTCATTAATGAGTTTAAGTCTTCCGCATTATATTCTGTTACTATGTTTGAAAATGTTGGGGTTTGGATTGGTTGGTTCGCTCACATAGGAGGGTAAGTGTGGGTGATAGTCGTAGCCCGATTTGGGTCGTGACAGAAAATACTGTTTCTCGTTAATAATTATAAATATTCATATTATTTGTGAACAGTTTTTTTATGTTTACTCTATTCAGAAAAAAATCAAGAGTCTAATTATAAGTTTTTAGTAGATATATAAGTTTTTTTTAATCTTAGCATAAAACCTTTTATCATTCATCTATAATTGTTCATTTATCACTTATTTTATTATGCATTTTAATAATAATATATTATTTTTATGTTAATTCTATATCACTAAAAATTATTTTACCGAACTAAAATCATGTATCACCCATTTTCTTTCAAAGAATCAATATACAGAGAACTTTATATCTTAATATATAAATATTGAATTACTTTTTTAAGTCTTCAAATTATAGGTAGCTTATCTATTACGAATAATTTTTCATATTTCTAAGTTTGTTTTTGAATTTATTACTATTTTATTTATTTTGATATTTTTTTAAAAATTTAAAAGATTAAAAATCTCACTTTAAATTTTTAACAAAACATCAAAGTTAACCATATTTAATTTTGAGAACTCATTCAAATGGATAATGAAGTCATAAATTTTTAATTATATACTATAACTAACATAAAATAATAGGTACTATTCAACCAAAAAAAAGTATATATATTTGATCGTACAGATATTTATTTTTTGAAAAAAAATTAATTTATGTATTGAGTTGAAATTACAAAGCTAAATGATAAAATTTATTAACTAATCTATTTGAATTTAACAATTAAATAAAAATGATAACTTTAAGACACCGCGCATAGCGCGGTTAAGTTTACTAGTACTAAATAAACATGAAAATTTCTTGTTTGCTCAGCTATTCTCCCAAGGAATTGACCAACAAATGACTAAATTGAAATAGATGTAATTTTCAAACGAAGTTGTAATTGAAGTGTTATTGAGAAAGAAAATAAAATACAAAGAAAGAAAGTGAGAAACTGAGAGAAAAGAAAAGAAAGTGTATCATTTATCTTTTTTAACGATTCGGATCGGGTTAAACATGTATTTAATTAATATTTAAATTGAATTAATTAATTAAAAGGAGAGTGTGCCTTACGCGTGTGAGGTTGATGAGAAAATGAGTTAAAATGGTCAATTTACAAAGATATTTAATATTTTTGTAGGGTAATAGGACATTCGCATAGTTAAGGTGTCTTTTTAAAAATTCGAGACAACTTCAGTTGTTACTTTATGTCTTTTCTCTTTAATATGCTTCCAACTCTTGACCAATGATACTAAGTAGAAATCAAAACTAAAAAGTGCAACTCACTATTATATGAAGTTCAATCCGTAGTTTATCTATTGTGGAAATTTCTAAGTATATGATGTATAATTTTATGACATTAATTTTTGATTTCATATATTTATACTATTTCAAATTTTATCCCGTTAATTGGTTATGTATTTTCTTAAACTATAATTATGCGATCATTATTTATAAACTCTTGCATTATCAATTCTATATTCATTTTTTTTATCTCTTTAGAAATGTGCTGTTTTTGTTTTCTTATTTAAGTCACAATTTTTAAGATAAAATATATATTATGTTGGAGATAAAATAGTTTTGATAAATTATATGAATACTTATGTTTAAAAAACATTAAATATAATTAAAAAGGAAATTACATACATGGAATAAAATAAATATTATGTTGGAGATAAAATAGGTTTAATAAAATTATATGAATACTTATGTTTAAAAACATTATATATAATTAAAAAAGAAATTACATACATGGAAGATTGTAGGATTATACTGAATATGTTGTAGTGGTAAAAAAATAGATAACAATTTGGATTGTCAAGAGTATAAAAGTAAAAATATTTTTCACATTATTATTATAATCAAAAAAGTACAAATTGCTTTTTAAAAATAAAATAAAATGAGTTTGTGAGCCACACATGAAACAACACTTTTTGTGACTATTGAAAAGAAAACTTGAATTCTTCTAGGAAACTATTTTAACAATTAATTATACAATTATAAATTTAGAACTTTGCCCATAATAATGTTTAAAATTACAAAATTGTCATTGGTCGTCCTCATCATGACTCTTCTATATATATATAAAAAAGCTAGATAACGAAAGGCCCGTTTACGGGCTCAATATTACAATTTTATAATAGAAATTTGATTAAATTTTAAAAGAAAAATTATTATGATATTTTCAAATAAACATGATAGGAAATAACAATAAAACATAATATTTATTAAAAATAATGACTGATGAAAATTACAATGAATCATCTCATTCTTTATAAAGTAATAAAAGGATGAAAAAAAGTTATGACTTTGGTCTTAATATTTATTAAAATTAGGAGAACAATTTTGTATAATAAAAAAAGAATTTTTCCAAAATAATTATTAAACATGATGGATTTAAGTTTTATATCAAAGAAAAAGGATTTAAAAATATCAGCAACAGTTTGTATTATATATGCTGCAGTAATTTAATATGAGATAGTTAATATAATAATTTATATAACTTGCTTAAAATGATTTTAACTATGATAAAATAATAGTAATAAATAAATGTATGTTTTTCAATAAATTATATTATATAATGACATATATGTTATGTGAATTTTTGAGATTGTACATAAAAAGAGAAATCAAGTTAATTTAGATACTTCAAAAATTATCGATCTCTACAATAAAAAAAAAATAACAATGTCATGAATGAAAAGTCTGAAGAGAACCAAAGGAAATGACATAACATGCTTATGAAATTGTTGACAATTTTGTTCTTAAAGAGCTATCTCACTGGTTACATTCCTTTTGAATTAAGCATTTTGCAAAAAATAATTGTTATTGATATTAAATGTAACATGTTAACTAATTCATTAGGGTGTTTGAAAAGTGTGAATTAGTTGAATTTTGTTGAAAGTTGAGTCATTATAGAGATAATTGATCGAAATCTAGTTCTTAATGTTGAAAAAAAACTGCATTATTGGTTTTCCTAATAAGAGATCTATACCAGAGTATATAATATTTAGGACGCAAATAAAAAATAAATGACGAAAAATTTATTGCTATAAGACATGAGAGTAGAGAGAATTAAAGAGCGAATGAAATGAGGAATAAGTTAATGTCTATTTATTTTTGTCATAATCTTAGTTCTAGAAAAATCTTATAATTTGTAATTTCAGAAAAGTCATGTAACTTGTGGAGGAAATTTACCACTTGAAAAAAATATTCTAATGAAGTTCAAAAATACAATTTATAGTTTTTAAAATGAAATATACACGAAATGATCATATTACCGTAGATTGTCCTCAACTTTTAAAATCAAACACATATTTAGATCAATATGTTTGAAATCAAGTAAAAGTACAAATTTGATTCTATATTTTAATGAAGAACTACACTTTTATAATTTAGTAAACATTTTGAGTTTACTTTAAATACAAATATATAATCCTATTCATTTTATTTGTAAAGTTACTTTTTAACATCTTTTAAAATATATATATTTAAAAATATTGAAATTAATTTGATTTATTTTTTAATTTCAATCTAATATATATTATTAATTTTGTCATACTTGTTTCTTTTCAGGTACATTAATTAGAGCCAAAATAGAGGTGAAAATAATTAACTATATTTTTTAGTAATGAATTTTTATGTTAAAGTAGGCCTTTTTAGTAAGCATAATGAATATATTAGGAATTAATTAGAATAATAATTAAATAGAGTAATGAAATAGATATCACAATAACTACAATAACTCATAAAAATGTGAAGTGATAACAAAATGTGTTGATAGAAATAACATTAGTCAAAGAAGTTTCTAGAACTATTTAGTTTCTTGTTATTATTTTTGATAAATTTTTGTAAGTATGAAATTACATTTTTACCCTTGATCACCATTCACTTTCATATATATACAAAGACATGTTTCTAGAATTATTTGTTTCTCGTGCTATCTTTATTAAGAGATTTTTATTAGCATAAATTTACCTTTTTACCGTTGGTCTTCCTAGCACTTCACTCTTTTATATAATAAAATAATAATAGAAAAATAAATTCAACAAATACGATTAGTCCCTATAAATTAATTACACAGAATATTATAACCTTTAAAAATAAATATACTTAAAACTATTGTCGTTAATTAACTATAACTAAAAATCATTTTGATGCAGGGAATATATATGTACAAACTTTTGGCAGAAGTAGATATTACTCTCTCCATTTCATATTAACTATATTATTGACATATTCACACTCTTTAAGAAAAGAAGATTAAGACATAAATTAGGTATAACTTTTCGTTTTTACCCTTATTAATTATTATTAAATTTAAGATTAAAATAATTAAACATTAATTAATAATTAATTACAATACTAATTAATGAAGGATAAAATTAAAGAACACTTTAAATGTAGTCTTGAAAATTAAACAATTTATTGAAAAAAAAATAAACAAAAAAGTGAACAGAAAAATAGAGCAAAACCGGAAGTAAAAGTTGCTGAAATAATTTTTTTATTAATAATGGAAGTAACAAGTCTGCCTATAAATAGACTTGCTTTAAACGAAAAACTACATATCTACTCATACTTAACTACCACATATGCATATTTTATCCCTATTTTAAAAATATTACATATAATATCACTTTTTTAAAAAATATATCATATTTATAAAAAAAAATTAAATCCAATACATAATCCCTTTAAATATGATAATGAATAATTATCTTAAAATTATATTTCCTCAATTAGTAGGACTCTAACTATTTTAATTAATTTCGTTTTATTCTTATTCTTCATTAGACGTTTTCTTCCCCTATCACAAGAAAATTTGTTTTCATTCCCACTCCCACACATATCCCTTCTTTCTTAACCATTTTTTTTTTCTTTTGCATGTGCTAAATTCATATCAAACTCTACATAATCAGCACTAGTTAAAGTGGCTAAGTAAGATTTCTTTAGTTTTTCCTATCGTATATTTGTTTTCAATCATATCATGTATTTGATTCGACGGTTTAGATTTTCAGTTATACCTCAATATTCAGTTTCAACATGCTTGGTCATTGCATTTAGCTCAGTTTTCAGTTATATTTCAACATTTACATTCAGTTCAGATTATGTTCTTGTTCAGTTATATTTGTTCAACTATATTTCATATCATGCATGCTCAATACATTCTACGTACTGATGCATACTCTACGTTACATCATTTCTTGATGTAGGTTCAGGTACTCAGCATTCAGATTACGCATAGATCGGTTCTCAATCCGTATTCAACAGTTTCAGGGGTGAGTCATCATGCCTCAAGGACAATAGACATGTGTTTTTTCAGATTCAGTCTTTCGTTTCAGTTTTTAGTTTTGCTAGGGTTAGCTTGGGCATGTTCCAACAACTCTAGTCAGTTTGAGGTTTTTTCACACATAGTATTAGATTCAGTTTTAGCTTTTGGGTGATTTTTCAGTACCATTAAACTCATAATACTTAATATATATTCAGATCAGTTTTGGGTATCCCCCACTTTAAGTTATCTATTGTTTCCAACTTCTGCATAGTATCTTTTATTCAATTGTTTAGTATGCTTATGGTATGCCAACTTCAAGGTTAGCTTGAGGTCACTCGGGATCTTTGGTCCCGTTTTTACGTTAAGGGGATAGCCTTGGGGCGTGACAAGCGACCCTCACCCCACTGATGTCTTTTTCCTAAGCAGCCTCTTGGTCGCTTAAGCAACTAAGAGTCCGCTTAAGGCATCGCACCAAACACCATATTTTCAGAAAAGAAGCTAAGTGCTGAAGACTTTGGACAAGTCGTCGGATTCATTTGGAGTCCAAATGACGCAAACCAAAAGTCCAAACCACTTGGAAATGAAATTTCGTACTCAACAGAAACGATGAAACAACCATTCGAGGTCATTTCGTCAAAATATTGACCGAAGTCAACACTTTACAAAGAAACACAAACAAAATGCCAAAAGTTAGAAACTCAACCACATAGCCTCGAGAATTGAATCAAAAGGTCGTTCTAAATCAAACTCGGCTCGGAGCTAACCACACTAACATAATTTGATTTCGAGCACGTTTAACAAGAAAGTTGATTAAATTCAAAATTTGGGCAATCCTTTAAATCTAAAACGCTTAATCACACCAACTCCAAATAAAAATCTCAAAATCCAAACCGGTCACCCCACTAGACTAAAATGGTCCTTTCAGCGCGGATGGAGTTGACTGAATTCCAATCTGACACTAGAATCTCTAGATGTTGACTAGAGCCAATTCTTTCAAGCTTAAAGCCTCCAAACTCAAAAACTCACAGTAAACTCTACCGAACACCTCGAGAAGCATGTCACCTAACCCAGCATCACACAAAAGCCATAAGGAAGCTAAGGGAAGATGAAAAATGGTAAGAACATGCAAAACTGCAGAAATAACCCCGAGGGTTATTACAACTTGTTAGTTGAGTTTTTCTTTTTAGTTAACCGAATATATATATATATATATATATATATATATATATATATATATATATATATATATATATATATATATATACTCCTCATTCATTAGATAGAGAAGATCACCAGGATTTCGCGATCCGCTGCCGAATTTCTTCCAATTCCAGGAGAATGCTCATTCGATGAGCATTCTCAATATTATGCCTTGAAGAGGACTCGAACCTCCACGCTCTTTAGCACGAGATTTTGAGTCTCGCGTGTCTACCATTTCACCACCAAGGCATCTTGAAAGTGAATAGTACGCCAGGTTCACCAGGTTCTACCACTACAGGGGCCAATCATACTCAAAAGAAGAGTTTGATCCTGGCTCAGAAGGAACGATATATATATATATATATATATATATATATATATATATATATATATATATATATATATATATATATATATAATCTTTTTAAATAAAAGTTTAATTCTTTGATGCACCAAACGATGAACCGACTTTTGAAAAAATAAAACCAAACCCAAAAAATTGATAAACCAAATTCGTTCAATTCACTTGGATTTTTTGATTTTCAATATTTATGCCCACTCTTAGGCCAAATGCTTTTTTTTGGTTTTGGGGAGGGGGGGGGGGATTTTTACTAAGGCATCATTGATCACTTTTCACATTTTCTAGTTAATTGCGATCTTTATTAGTTGTTATATAAAAGATAAGTAATTAAAAATTGTTTAGCTTTGTTTAATTAGTTAAAATTTCTAACTAGCTTAATTGCACTAGATGTTATTCCCTATGAAAATCAAACCTAATTAGGTTAACTATATTGTTATGTCTGTGTTTGAGAAGTAAATTTGGACGTCATCACATAGAATAGAATGCTAAGTAGATATTTATTGATCACTTCAATGTTACAATACGTCTAGAGTATTTCCTGCAAAACCGATGGCAAAATGGGCAAGTCTTTTTCCTTGCGATACATGGCGTGGATCCTGCAAAGCGCAGAACCAGCTACTTTCCAAGCAAAACCACATTTCTCTATGCTGTATGTGATCCTTGCATTATCATATGTTACATGATATATTGCAAGGGCCTCGTCGAAAATGTCTTCAGTCTTTCTTACTGTTTGTTCAAACTCCACAGCACCATATAGCAACTGCATTGCAACAAATCAACTTAATATTTGTCAATGACAATCTCTGAAAGTTGATATGAAGGAAAAACTAACCATCTTGTACTTCTTTATAACTTCATTGCAAGAGGTGATTCTTAGTTCACAATCAAAGTTCATGGCCCGTGTCATATCCTTTTTGTACTCTTCATATCTTCCTCTCCACAATGTCATGCATCTTTGAGGGATTTCAACTTCAAAGCAAGGCAGTTTAGAGATTTCTACACACAACAAAGAAGCAACACAATCATCACTCAACTGCTATAATTTTCAATCGAATCATCAAATCTTTATATATGCAATAGGAAAACATAAGCTCAAACACTATGCAGCAATGGGGCTTCGTTGGAAACACCAGCCCAGATCTTATGCATGCAAGAGGGGTGCTTTAACCTGTTATACACAAATCTTCATCTGGATATGAGTCGACATGATCATAAATCTGACCCAGAATAGAAGTTGAATGATAGCTGCAGGAGTTCCCTTTTTCCATATAGTGGGGGAACTTGTTTGCCTTCAGATAATGAGGGATGCTAACCTGTCTTGCCAGAATAACATGCATGTGTTAGAAACTCTGCCTTCAGGCTGAAAGGAAGGTTGGTGGTTGGTAAAACTTTTTTGGTTCAACATAAGCACTTTGAGGTATCATAATAGAAAAGTTAGAGAAATAGATAAATAAATATATCCACCAAACCGAGGGCAGAATTTAAGTTAAATTTACCTTCTTCCCGCTTTTAGGTGCATCTAATGCATCATAGTAGATGTCAATCAGGTGAAGCATCTTGCCTTTCAAGCTATGCATATCATCCACATTATCATCTCGCAGCGTCAGAAGACGATCCATAAATGCCAGCCAGCTATCAGCTGCCAGAGACATATTGGCACTAAACAGCAGAAAGAGACTACATTAGAAACAATAAAAAAGAAAGGCTATAGACAACTTTGAACAATTAATAAACAAACGTGTTAGCTACGGTTAGAAGTATCACAAAAACAAGATTGTTCAAAATACTCGGATTCGATCATGAATTTTGAATTAACGGATAGAAAATTGACGATAAGCATTATAGATCAGCAGGCCATCTAGGAGGTAGTATTACTGGTCTTGTACTTCTCTCAATTCTCATCATCGACCACCTAGATTAGTTTCTCCTACAAAGAAAATATAACTAGAAAACATGCCAGCTCGCTAAAAATCAGAAACCATTTCTTTGCCTGTTAAATCCCTCTGAAGCAGATGACAAGTCAAAAGCTCTCTGGATACAATGATGGTGTACAGATTACTGAACTTCTTAAATTAAACGTCAGAATAAAATAGTAAGCATACCCTTTAGACTTTGCTTCCAGAAATTGCCTAAAAAGCTCATATTCCAATTCATCAGCTGAAAATTCACTTGGTTTTTTGCTAACTGCGTTAGGAGTTGAATGCATGCGAATCCATGGTCTACTTGTTGTATAAGAATCTACCAACTGAAATAGTAAAAACAAATGTTGTACAACTGTATTCCTCCAAGACAGGTAGTCAGAAATTCTAGTAAAACGATCAAATACCCAGCATGAAACAGATGTAAGTGATGAGAAATGGAACTTGAGCCTAACTCAACCCCAAAAGTTAGCTCATGAGGGGAGGATTGCCCAAGATTGTATAAAGAGGCCCATTTTTAAATCTCCAACCAATATAATCTTACAACCTCCAGCATACCCAGAACTGGACATCTAGAGCATGGGCATATAACATGGGGACCCAACATTGGATAAACCAAGAAATTGAGATAAACATTGGTTCTCATACCACAATAAGAAAATAGACCTTGGGCCCAACTCAACACCAAAACTAGCTCATGTGATGAAGATTGCCTAAGACCATACAAAGAGACCAAACTGCACCTCCCACACCAATGTTGTACTCAACACACACCACACATCCACTCCAAAGATTAGACATCTAGAGTGTAGACAATACAATATGGGAGCACAACATCGATACGAACTGGGATGGGCCTGATTTTGATTTCATTATAAGAAATGGACATTGGACATAAGCTACCTCATGATCGCCCAAGACCATATAAGAAAATCCATTTTAAATTCCAATAATGTGTGATCTAACAATAAGTATGCTCTCTTCCTTCCAGAAAGTAACTTTGAGAAATAACATCTGAAAACCAACCTTACGGTTTATGGAAACCCAATACATATCACCATCAAAGTCACCATTTGCAATCTCAGTAGCAGCTGACCTCGGGCCTTTAGTTGAAAAAAATATACCATATTTGGCATCACCAACAACATCTGCAAGCTCTTCCACATATCGCGCTTTCATCACATGTACATCTCCAAAGTGAAGACCAGGATTTCTATAGACCAAAACACGCCCAGATACTTGGCCATTATCTCTGCATATGTGATGCACAATTGAAAAAAGGATCAGAAGCTGAAACATTCTCCATAAAATGAGAATATTGAAATAAGCATACTAGATCAAAATCCAAACTAATTATCATGTTTAAAAGCTTAAATTCTCTTTGGAAGAAAACCTTAGCTTGATATAATTTCAAATAATTGTAAATGTCATTTTCAGCATCTCTCCTCTGTTATCAATTATCATTGTTAAAACTTACAAAACAAAGAATTTAAAGTTGCTACACATTGGCAGAAATATGAAGGCAGACAGAAAAAAAGTCATAGATGGAAGCAACAAACAAAAATACATTGGTGAAATAGGAATTTATTTGCTTGTAAACATCATGATTTCCTTGGGTCACTATTATTGTCAAGTAACAGTTAAGCCACACATCTAGAATGCAAAAAGGCAATGCATCCTGTTGAAAATATAGATCCTCAGAATAGGAGGGGGTCAGATAGCAGGGTCAAACTATAAATATCCGTCAGTTGCCATTGAAAGAAACAGTTACTTATCTCTCGAACACAGAATATAAAAAACATATAAAAGCTCCAAACGCTTGTACAGAAAATGATTTTCAGTCTACTTACAGAATAACACAGACTTCATTGCTTTCCAGTACACCAGTGGGGTCAGCTGTTCCCATAAGATAAAAACTGTCACTTATAGGAAGCTTTCCTCCTCTAAGCTTAGTTCTTTCAATCTTTGCAAGCCTAGACAAGCGAGCATGGAGATGAGGTTCATTGAGAGGTATCCCAGACGATATCATCCTTGCTGTTAGACATTCATCATCCATTTCTCTATAGTTGATAGCAACTATTTGAAGAGTTGAAGAAATGACTCAGCAAACAAGTTCTGACAGGTTTCACAAATTAAATGAGAGATAGTAATAGAAATAATTGGACACTTATTCCTCCCTACCTTTCTATGACTGAGGAGTTAAAATATTACGACAAAAGAACACTAAAGAATATAAGGTTGCAGTATGGGTGATTCCATGGTTATGTTACAAGACTTATCAGCATAAGAATATAAATGCAATAGGAGTATCTGATTCTGCTGTTACCTTTTAGAGCTGCACGTTTCCTCAAATATACTTGTTTCGTCTCTTCCAGCGCACTTCCCAAAAGTTCCATAAAGTATTCTTTATGGACTCCTCCGTAGCTCAGCAGAGAGATTAAATTCTTGGACAGATATGCCTTATTTGGTCTATGACTTCAAGAGAAAAAGCCTAAGAATTAGGGAGTGAAATGCACATAGAATGTCAAAGTTTAGCATTGAGTAAAATGCCGACTAAGTTTGGCACACATCTCTCTCCCTGAAGCATCAAATATGAATTGCAAGAGATTGTCATTTTCCAACTTTGTTCCCATGAAAGGAATTTACTGATTATCCTTGTAGCCTTTTGAAGGTAACATTGCCCATAACTTTCATAAGACTGTGAACCTCTGATACCACATCCACATCATCACAACCTAAATTTCCTAAATTGCACAACCATAGGTAAGTCTGTAATTACTTAACCTTTTATCAACAAGGTATGGTGAGGGTTCAATATTAAGCTCTTGACCCCTTGATTCTCGAGAAAATGGGTGATCTCGAAGTTTTTTGAAGCCTGGTCAGAATATGATTGGGCATGTCTTTGTAGATCTGGAATCAACACTTTCATCTAGGAAGAGAAACAACAATTATGGTTCGCGAAAACCCCTAGACTCACCTTTCTTTTCCAAAAAAGTAGAACTTCACCGGACGTTGAACATGCTTAAGGGCTTCTGTTTTCTAGTGATATAATAGAAATTGGAATGTCCGCCATGCAGGATAGCGGTGTCAAATGGGTAAGTTAAGGTGATTTGAGCGTGTCTAGATGGGTTGAACCAATAAATGGGCAAGTCATTAACTCGGACAAAGGTCACTTGGTATGGATCAAATAACGGTCTAAACAATGGGTCATATCCCAACCCAACTAACCCAACTCTAACCAAGTTTTTATTTCTTCGTTTTTTTCTTATAATTTGTGCAATTACTTCATAGAACTTCCATTCACTATAGCTATACAAAACATATAAAAAAAACTTTTAAAAAAGTTTATGACGAGATTTCTCGTGGTTCAGTTCTCTTGGGAGATCTATAGGCGGTTTGAGGTCCGGGTCACGCACCCTCTGGCTCTGGACTCACTATGACCTGTTCTTAGTAGTTTTAGCTATTAATGTATATCTGTCAGGCTTATGGGGGTTTGTTCAGATTTTCTCAAACTTGCACATGAGTGTACCTTCTGAATTTATAAGGGCCTAGTCAGATTTAGTTAGTTGTACTTATTTCATTTATTGTCCTTAGTGCACTTGCGTGCATTTCTATTAACTTTCTGTCTCTTGACCTTTGTTTGTGCTTTATTTTCGCTTTTCATATTGCTTTACTTCTCTTGTTCAGTCGGCCTATGATGCCTGCTAAGTACCCGTTGTGTAAATACTCAAGCTACACTCGGCATTTGTTTCGTGATGCAAGTACAAGCACCAGTTACCAGCATTGATATTCGAGCCAGCTGCAACTTCAGTTCAGAGACGAGAGTGAGCACATGGCGTCCTGTACTTACCTGTCTCTGTCTATATTTTGTTGGCTACTCTTTTGCTTTATGAGACAAGCATTGTATTTTTGGGTCCACTTTGGGACTTGTACTCTTTTTGTACTAGGAGCTCTGTACTTGTGACTTCCAGGTTCCAGAGGGATCTTATTGTATATATATTTTGGTTTGCTTCCACTTGTTCTCTATTTTTGTTCTTTAATTGTCGCTTCCGCTCTCTTTCTATCCTTATGCTCATTAATTGTTGTTCCAGGTTACGGGTTGGCTTACCTACTGGTGGCTTATAGTAGGTGTCATCATGACTTGAGAAATCAAGTCGTGACAAAGTTGTTGAGAAATTGTGTGAGACAGATCGTGGCTTTCTTCTCCCTTGAAGAATGAGTTTTCCATGTTAAATTTCATTGTTCATTACTTCAGGTTTTTATTCTTTACTGTTCTTAATATTGTCAAGGGACCCTTGACTTGAGGTGGTTTCATACAAGCAATTCATTGCATTTCTATAACATTTAATAGAGTTTTTTTTTTTTTGGGAGAATTAGTGCTGTTGTATTCTTTTTTTTTGAGACAAGTAACAACTTGTATTCTATTCCAAAACAAAAACCAGAACCTACCACAATAAGTTATAGTTTCTTAATTACAATTGTGGAGAGTACCAGGAAGATCTTTAATCCTAAAAATTTACAAGGAACCTAAAACATCTTTAGTTGATTCTAGATCTACCATGTAGTCCTGTTTACACCAAAAAAAGAAAAAAACTAAGCAGTTCATCTTAATCTTCTGAATGGAATTGCTCTTGTTTTGGAAGCATTTGATATTTCTTTCTTTCCACACAGACCACCAGATGCAAGCTGGAATAATTTTCCATATTTCTTTATGCCCAGAAATGCTTGGATAACTGCTCCATAACTTCAGGCTCTGCGTAACTGTCCTAGGCATAACCCATTTCATGTCCTTCTGATTGATAAAGACATTCCACAAAATGTTGGTTATTCTACAGTACACAAAGAGATGGTTGCTGTTGTATTCTCCAGCATTAAGAAATGCTCGCCACCTCCAAAAAGTTACAAGGTAGCAAGGTTAAACTTTTAAGCTTTACAGAGCATCTAAGAAATCTACCATCTCATCTACATCCTCTATACCATTTCCTGTAGTGAGATGGAACACGAGAAGCATACAGACACTTGGGAAACGAAAGTTTTACACCAAATTCTCCAAGTGTGAGTTTTGGCTTGACATGGCATCATTTTTTGGGTCGTGTGGTAACTAGAGATAGGTTGGGGTATATCCAAAGAAGATTGAGGCAGTTCAAACTGGCTTGAGACATACTACTCGCCTACTCCAACAGATATCTCTAATTTCTTAGGCCTGGCAAGTTACTTCAAACGGTTTGTGAGAGATTTTTCAGTTTTGGCAACACCATTGACTAGATTGACTCAAAGGGAGTTCAGTTTCAATAGTCAGATGATTGTGAGGCAAGCTTTCAAAAGCTTATGGTTATCTTGACCACGACTCCAATTTTGACACTTCCTACCAGACCAATTAGTTACATGGTATACTGTGATGCTTCATGCATTGGCCTTGGATGTGTCTTGATAAGAAGGTGTTCTTATGTTTCACGACTGTAAAAGATCATGAGGGAACTATCTGACTCTTGATTAGTTGGTTGTGGTTGCTGCTTTGATTATATGGTGGCACTACCTATATGGTGAATCATGTACATTTTAGACTGACCATAAGAGTTCGCTGTGCAGGTTCAACCAAATGGACTAGAATTGCAGGCAGCACAAGTGGATTGAGTTAGAAAAACTTTATGACATCACTATCTTGTATCATCAAGGTAAAGCTAATGTGGTAGTTAATGCCTTAACTCGCAAATCTGTGGGGAGTTTGGCTGATTGCGAGTGGATAGAAAGCCTACAGCTATTGAGGTTTAGAATTTGCTAACCCAAGGGTTAGGATTGATGATTCAGTACCAGGCAGTGTACTTGTCTTCATTGTGACATGGTGTTCCTCAGTCACACCGATTAGGGAGAGACAGACAGGACGAGGATCCTCATTTAGCTGAGCTTCAGGAGCCTGGTTTAGAAGGATGGTTCACTGATTTTACCACTGATGATGATGGGGTTCTTCATTGTGGTGGTCGACTTTGTGGTCCTGATTGTAATTGTTTAAGGTGCCCAGTTCAAGGTACTCAATACATTTGGTCTCTACAAAGATGTTTCAGGACCCTCCGGAGTTGTATTGGTAGAAATGTATGAAGAAAGTGGTAGCAACATGTACCTTGTTGCTTGAACTATTAGAAGATCAAGCACAAGCATCCGACACTTACTGCTTTGGTACATGCATTGCTCTTTCAACAGTATAAGTGTGAACGGATCACTACGTACTTTGTTGTTTGCTAGCCACGAACTTTGCACAAGAATGATTCGGTTTGGGTGGTTAAGGATAAACTACTGAAGTGTTTAGAAGAAGAAACATGTCTTGTATTTTGTATGTATTTGCATCCCATGAGAAGGGGTGTCACGCTAGGAAAAGGAAAAATAATATGTCCTAAAATGATGCTAATTAATTAACACAATTAACACTTCCTCTCAAGTTGGAACATAGTCACATACATCTCGCACATGTCTAACTTGCAAATCAAAGTATCAAAAGTCTTTCTGCTAAGCCCATTTGTATGCACATCTGCTAGCTATTCTTCTAACAGTACATGAAGAAACTCAAGGTGTCACTTGTAACTTTCTCTTTGATGAAGTGACGATCACTTTCAATATGTTTTTTTTTTTTTTGGGACAATGTTGAAATGGATTCTGAGCTTATATTGGTTGCAGCTTTATTTTTGCAGTACAAGGAATTCCCCTTTTTGGAGCAAACTCACTTTTCCCCTAACTTTTGTAGCCTAAGAAGCTCACAAACACCTTGGGTAATAGATCTATATTCTATGTCCACACTTGATCTTGTAACTAGACTTTACTTTTTTACTTCTCCAAGTAACTAGGTTCCTCTCTATGAAGGTACAGTAATCGGATATAGATCATCCATTATCTAAACATACAGCCAATCGCAACTATAAAACGCTTCTATCTGGAAGTGACCATGTTTACAGAAAAGCAAACCTTTCCCTGGAACAGACCTCCGATAATACAGAATGCAAGCAACAGGTTGCATATGAGGATCGTGAATGAACCAACTTAGTGAGCTAATGAATAGGCAATGTCTGGTTTAGTGTGATAAAGATAAACGAGTCTTCCAAACAACCTCTATTATCTTTCCTTATCAACTAACCCTTTCAATCCATGTTTGAAATTTGTGATTGTTTTCAATAGCTTATTTTGCTGGCTCATAACAGTTTTTTTAAGAGATTTAGAATATATTTTCTTTCAGAAATAAAGATTCCTCTTTTTGATCTAGCAACCCCAATCTGCATGAAATACTGCAACCTCCCTAGATCTTTGATCTCAAATTCTTGTGCTAACAACTTCATTCACATCATCTCCTCTTTGTAATCTATTGTCATTACTATGTCATCAACATAAACAATGAAAAGAGTGAGTTTACCCTTATGATGTCTCGTGAAAGGGTGTGATTGCTTTATTGGAAACCGTCGCTCTGGAGAATCTATCAAATCAAGCTCTAGGGGATTACTTCAGTCCATACAAGGTTTTCTTCAATCTGTGCTTCAAAAGGTACTCTTTCCCAAATCCAGGGAAAATTGAAAAGAATTATTCTTTTTCGGTAAGTAAAGAGAAGAAAGAATGAACTAGGAGTTCATGTTTTTATATTCTGAGAGAGAGCGAGAATCTGAGAGAAGAGGGAGGGGCGGGAATCAGGTGAAAGATTACAGGGTTTCACCCCCTTGAGCTATATTTTGTTGAATTATTTTAATACCTAAAACAAACAAACAGACATACAACACACACAAAGAGAAGGCACGAGAAAAGTATATTGGGAAAATTACTGAATGGGGAAGCATAATATTTTCTAAGATAATTTTAGGATTAACTTTCAGTAGTATATTAAACTGCGTTTGAATAAAAAAATTTAAACTTCACACAGAAGAATATGCCAATCGACTCTTGTACAAAATGTAGCAATAGTCAGCAACTTATCCAAAAGATAATGACTTTTTTAAATTTCCAAATACAAAGTATATCCTTGGTACTCAGAACAAGTATTTTACTCAATATTCAACTGTGAATCAGGGCCCAGGAGATAAAGAGGATACCTGATTGCAACTATCTCCAATGAGTCAAAAGTTGGTATACTTGAAATTGTTGGGTCTATCTCAACCTTCACCATTGAGGGTCTAATATGAATTTTTCGTGATCCAATCTATAAGAATGATGAAAAAGTGAGGCAATTATTGAAGGCTACATAAGCAACACAGGAACCAACCACATAAAGGGGGCATAAAGTTTTCACATAACAACAGTCTGATTTATCAATACGAAAAACTATCAAAAAGATATTTAGAATTTTAACTAGCTGGCACGTTAAAGTTCAAACACAGAACATGATATATATTGTAATAACTGGTCAAAGATAGAATTGCAATAGAAAATGTACAAGTCCAATTTTTTCTCCAATTAAAGAGGTAAACTAAGAGAGCTTCTTTGAAGGATTAAGGATAAGCTTCTCCGGATGAAGAACTAATAGGGCTAGCGGTAGCTTCCCTAGAAGTATTATTTTAACTAGTGCTGTCAAAAGACTATCAAAAACTTGTGCAAGTATTTTTAAAAGTACTCTTTTTGAAAAGACTACCTGAAAACTTCTAAACACAATGCCAACATATTTTAAACTATACAGCAAATGTGTTATCCAAAAAAGAAAATAACAACAATAACCAGCAAATTGCTCCACAAAGAATCAACTACATGCATATACTACAGTAACTTTATAGAAAATGATGTTCCTTTGAGTATTTGATTTCTTATATGCACATACGATGTCTAGTAACAAAAGTTGAACTGCAAAGAAGCATGCTAGCGTTATTATTGCTTCTACTTGAGTTTTGTTCCTTCTATAATTGTTCCAATCTTCTCTAGCTATAATTTTGTTTTTATATCACTACCTCTTTGGTATATCCATGTCAATGTATGAAGATAATTGAGCAATTAGAAGATTCTCAATTTTGAGAAACAAAATATTTTTTTGAGTAGTTCTTTATTCATAGATAAACAATTGCATATGTTAATTGATTCTTCCATTATGTCAAATATTTCTTTAAGTGCTTTGAATTATTAGAAAAGCATGCGAGGATATATAGTCTCTCAAGTTGGACATGTTCTTTATGTTGTGTTTTTATACACTTAGATAAGGGGTACACACGCAACATGCATGACGACAGATTAGGATAAATGCATAAAGTGCTCCAACAAATACATGGTCAAAGTATTTGAATGAAAATAGGGGCATCAAATAAGATACCATGAAAAACTTAATAGAAGTCAAAACATATCACATAGTCCAACCAGGGATAGGACACACATAAGCAGATGCACAAATGTGTGACTAATTATACATATTCATTTTTCAATAGTTTATCACTTCTTGTTTCAATAATAGATTAGTAATCTTTAATAATAAATTTCGAGTTTTTGATCATTAAGCAATTATAAAGAAAGGCATGCTACATTTTTTATCAAATACTACTCTTAACAAATCATGGCTAGTTTAAATTAAGGCAACCTCTTAATATAACTTTCTTGGACATTTTCTCATGAACAATTCCTTCCTTTTTCAAGATTGTTTCCTAGATGTTGGAATTAGTTTAAACTTGACACGCAGAGGAAATTAGAGTAAAATAGAGAAGAGTTTTGGTACATCAATCAGAGTATTCTTCAGTATTGGTCAAACAAATGAAATGCTCAGAGGCATACATGGGAACATTCATATATCAAACATCCTTTGTTTATTTGATACATGATCTACCACTTATGTGATATGACAAAGCTAACCAAAAAGATTATGATAGAGGACTAAACATATAACATATCTTAACTGAAAGGTGCAGAAATACCTTTCTATTGACAAGAAAAGTCCCCTTCACAGCACAACCATTGAAGAACAAACGGCACTGCATCAACAAAGGCTTGGAGGAAGAACAATGAAATAATTAATGGAAGCTTCTTTCGGAAAATGAAATATAATAAAGTATTCATAGATTAGTTACCGGTTTCCTATTGCGAGATACACTCACTCTTCTTTCTACATTCACGTCATCAAGGTCCACGATATCAACAAAATTCTGAGAAAAATTATATGATTGATGGAGTTATACCAGCCCAAGAATAAACAAATATCAGCAAAGGCAAATGATGATGCACAATCCCAAAGTGTTTTGATAAGTTGATATTTTTCCATCTAATCCATATGCGTGTCTTCATGTTTTGTAGTCTTAAAGTGATCATTCTAACCAAAACTTATGTAATATTGCTGTCTTCCAGACGTTGAAGTGTTGAAGAAGCAAAATAATGTAAAAGGAACGGAAAAAGAACAAAACTGTGCAAGATAGGAAGCTTTTGGACTCAAGTGATAGAAAGTAAGAAATTTGAAAAAGAGCAAAGAAAAGTGTGTTGGCACTTTATTGTGTTGGCCACACTTTCTGGTAGAGAAATCATGGAGGCCAAATCCGAGAAAAATGTGGACGCACTAGAAAGTGCAGGACAAACTTTTGGGCAAACTTTTATATTATTACTTAGTTTTGATGATTTGAAAAACAATGGGATCTGATAAGGGGACCTGATCCCATATGAGAATGGTGTTCCTGTACAAGATAAGGACAGCTAGGAAAAGTACTCTGCACACTCTGCCATCCGTAGGACTGCAGGAGGTGGTGCGTCTGGTGCAGTGTGGCAGGGTCGTTGACCAATACCTTTGCTTCTAAGATTTTGTGTCCATCACATATAAGGTTCACTTCAATGGACACAACATTAGTTTTTGCATCCTGAAAGGTTCAAGAACATTGCAAAAGCCATTCTCTTAAGAAATATCCTCCTCAAGAACAAAAAGGGACCTGATAGAGTTGTCATCGTTCTTAGTTGTCTTAGGTTTATACTTCAGTGCTTATCCTTGTAGATCTATTCCTGTGTTATAAAGGAATTAGATCAGTTAGTGTTTTCATCTTTGATTCTTCGTTATAGCTAGAGTTAGCTATGGTGAGTAACTGAAGTCTAAATTGAGTTAATTGATTTAGTGGGCAACAGAGTAGTAGCTTTATAAGGTGTTGTAACAGAATTGTTACAGTGAGGGGGAAGGGATTTAGAGTTGAATTCCTAGATTGCAAGAGCTTTTTATCAACTTTACATAGAAAAATGGAATTCGAAACCGCTAAATTGTTGCTCCTTGATGATTATAGAGTTGTTGAAATCATGTGAGTAAAGGTCGTGGTTTTCAGCGCCCTTGAGCAAGGGGGTTTCCACGTAAACTACTAGTGTTATTTACTTGAACATTTTTATTTAAGTTACTGTTCTTCACCGCCCTTGAAGATTAAGAGGAACAAGCTAATCAACCTCAACCCTTGACGACTAAGTCAGGGTGGAAACACAAGTCTTCTCATCCTCTTGATAATCTCATTTTTCCCTTGAATAATGAGATGCATACTAGGTCCAAAACTAGAAATCTAGTTGCATTCTCAGCATTCATATCATATATTGAGCCCAAAAGTATCAAGAAAGCCTTGAAAGATCTTGATCGGGTGAATTCCGTACAAAAGAAACTTCACCAATTTGAACTCTAATAGGGACCAGATGCTTGTTCAGAAACAAGATGGACGAACATGGTATTATTAAAAGAAACAAATCAAAGTTGATGGTGCAAGGATATAACCAAAAACAAAGCATTGACTATGATGCAACATTTGCCCAGTGGCAAGGATGGAAGCTATCAAACTTGAGATTATTTTGCAACTTTCATGGAATTCAAATTGTTGCAAAAGGATGTAACAAGTGCATTCTTGAATGGTTAATTGAAGGAAGAGGTTTATGTAAAGTAACCCCCTGGGTTTGATGATGTTGATTATCCAAGTCATGTGCTAAAATTGGATAAGGCTCTCTATGGACTGACACGGGCTCCTAGAGCTTGGTATGAAAAGTTATCTAAGTTCCTTATGGAAAATGGCTACGAAAGAGGAAAAATCAACAATACTCTCTTCTTGAAAACAAGAGGTAAAGATTTTCCCATTATCCAAGTGTATGTCGATGATATTATCTTTGGAGCAACTTCTGAAGTCATGTGTAAGGAATTTGCTTCACTAATGAGAAGTGAGATTGAGATGAGTATGATGGGAGAATTGAGTTTCTTCCTAGGGTTGCAGATCAGGCAAACATCGAATGGTACTTCCATTTGTCAAGAAAAGTACATCAAGGAGCAGCTGAAAAAGTTTCACATGACGAATGCAAAGCCTATTGATACTCCCATGAAAAAAAAACCAATTGGATGCAGATGAAATTGGTCCTACTGTGAATGAAACTATAGATAGAGGCATTATTGCAGACGTGTCCAGTGTGGGTATGTGTGCTAGGTTTCGAACTTGCCCCAAAGAGTCTCATTTGAAAGTTGTCAAGCGAATCCTAAGGTATCTGAAGAAAATGGGGAACCTGGTCCTGTTTTATCCTTTAGGAGACTCATTTGAATTGGTGGGATATGCAGATGCAGAATGTCAAGTTGATGAATGACTCACTTTCTGGGTTTTCACTCATCTTCTAGGGGAACCAAGAAGCAAAACTCAGTGGCTTTTTCGATTGCTGCATCTTGTTGTGCTCAGCTTCTATGGATAAAACAACAGCCTGAAGACTTTGGAGTGATCACTCACACTATCCCACTCTTGTGTGATAATACAAGTGCTCTCAACATGGCTATGAATCCAGTTAAGCATAAAAGGACCAAGCATATTTATGTGAGAACCACTTTTCTGAGAGATAATGCAGAAAGGAGAAACATTTGTATGCAGTTCTGTAAGACTGAAGACCAAATTGTTGACATCTTCACTAAACTTTTGAGGACCAGTTTGAGATTAACAGATTGAGATTGGAAATGTTGATGATTGACTGAGATGATTTCATTCGAAGACAAAACAAGCAATACAAATCACGCGGATACCTGCCTCCTTATCATAGCCAATGGGGATTGGATAATTCGAATGAAATCGACTTAGTCAATCTTCCGCATTCCCAACCTCAATCTATTAATCTCAAACTGGTCCTTGCTCAAAGTTTTGGCGAAGATGTCAGCAATTTGATCTTTAGACTTACTGCATACATATGTTACCCTTCTTCTACATTATCTCATAGAATATAGTGTCTCACATCAATGTGCTTGGTCCTTTTATGCTGAATTGGGTTCTTAGCCATATTGAGAGCAGTTGTGTTAGCATACAAGAGTATGACAGAGTGAGTGATCACTCCAAAGTCTTCATGTTGTTGTTTTATCCATAGAAGTTGAGCACAACAAGATGCAGCTGTTATATATTCTCCTTCAGATGTAGAATGAGCCACTGAGTTCTGCTTCTTAGTTTCCCACGAGATGAGTGAAGACCCCAGAAAGTGAGTTATTCCTGAGGTGCTTTTTCTATCAACTTGATATCCTACATAATATCAGCATATCCCACCAGTGCAAACGAGTCTCCTAAAGGATAAAGCAGGACCAGGTCCCCTATTTTTTCAGATACCTTAGGATTCGGTTGCCAACTTTCAAATGAGACTCTTTGGGGCAAGCTTGAAACCTAGAACACATACCCACACTGAACACGATATTAGGTCTGCTTATTATCAAGTACAACAATGAACCAATGATGCCTTTATACATAGTTTAATTCATCATAGGATTAGGTTCATCAACATCCAGTTTAGAGTTTGTTCCCATAAGAGTATCGATAGGCTTTGCATCCATCATGTGAAATTTTTTTAGCAGCTCCTTGATGTACTTTTCTTGACAAATGGAAATATCAATCAATGTTTTCCTGATCTACAACCCCAGTAAGAAACTCAATCCTCCCATCATACTCATCTCAAACTCACTTCTCATTAGCGAAGCAAATTCCTCACACATGACTTCAGAAATTGCTCCAAAGATAATATCATCAACATACACTTGGATAATGAGCAATTTTTTCCTCGTGTTTTCAAAAAGAGAGTATTGTCGAATTTTCCTCTTTTGAAGCCATTTTCCAAAAGGAACTTAGACAACCTTTGATACCAAGTTCTAAGAGTCTGTTTCTATCCATAGTCTTATTCAATTTAAGTACATGATTTGAATAATACATCTTCAAATCCAGGGGGTTGATTTACATAAACCTCTTCCTTCAAGTAACCATTCAAGAATATGTTTTTTACTTCCATTTGAAACAATTTGAATTCCATGAAAAGCTGCAAAAGCAATCAGAAATCTGATAGCTTCCATCCTTGCCACCGAGGCAAATGTTTTATCATAGTCAATGGCTTCATCTTGGTTATAATGAAGCTATATCGGGCAAACCTCGAACACAACCCTGTTGACGGGCGGTAGTTCAAATGACGGTCCGCCAGTCCCGTAGTACATTGCACTGCACCAGTTTTAAGTTAGCGTCGTTTTGGGTTTTTTTTCCTATGCATTAGGCACTTAAACTATGTCGTTTGGTGCTTGAACTACATCAATTTACTCAGTCTAAGCCTAATAATCTAGTCAGACACCCAAAACCCTCATTCTCCAAATCCAAGTTAGAAAGAAAAAAAAAAGAGGCAACCAAGTTTTCTAAGAACACATAGAAGCATCCTTCAAAGTTTAGCCCCGAAATCCAAAGGATGTCTCCACAGATATTTTGTCACCACGTTTGTGGAATTTCACTAGTGGATTCTTTTCAACCCTTAAGTCCCTAGAATTCAATTAGTTCCTTGATTCCACATAACTTGTTTAGACCTAGGGTTTGTAAAATCTTGGGAATTGTGGTGAATTCAGTTGTTATAGTATCCATAGTCTAAACAATATGTTTTCTTGGAACGTTGCTTAATTCCTGATATAAAACTCAGAACCCTAGGTTGTTTAAATTCTCTTAGTTCATGAATTATATTTGCTAGGTTAGTTAAACAGAAAATCATGCTCCGGATTTGAATATCACATTCTCAATATATAAATGTTGCATTCTCAGTTAGCATATCAATATTTTGAGTTATTCAGTACTTCGTGCATTTCAGCTTCATATGTATTTAGTTAGGAGTTCACTTAGCATCGAGTTGGACTAGAGCTCAGCGTACCCTCATAGTCCTAAAACTACGTGCCGACGTAGGATTATAAAGTCTACTCTATTGGGCATCAATATTATTGATCACGCCACAATTATGCATTCATACCCCTTGCAAGGTATATTGTGTCCTCTCGATGGGGCGTATACATCAAACTCCACGTTTAGCTCCCGTAATTTATGTCTGTCAATAGTAGCTCACACAGTTGGACTATTAATGCATTGACTAGGTTTTCCAGCATATACTTCAATAATCAGTTCAGCATGTTATCTTCATGATTAGTACTTGTCAGTGCATTCAGTTTAGTTTTTCAGTTATATTTCAATATTTATATCTTTGTTCAAATTGTATCATCGCTCAATTATGCATTATTTAGCTTATATATCTTTTATTCAGCTCGGTTTCTATATCCTGCATGCTCAATACATTCCAAGTATTGACACATACTTGGTGCTACATCGTTTCATGATGTAGATACAGGCACTCAATGTCCAGATCACACTTAGATCTATTCTTGATTCGACTTCAGAAGCATCAGCGGCGTGTTCTCATACTTCGGGGACAATAGACATGCTTTTTATTTTAGTCTTTATATTCAGCTTTTGTTAGAGTTAGCTGGCGGCATGCTCAACTCAGTGTAGATTTCGCTCGAGTCGTTAAGTGATGGGTCAGTCAACATTAAAATCTTAGTTTATTTAACTTATATTTAGACCATTTGGGTATTCCCTATTTCAGATAACCATTGTTTTAGCTTTCGCATAGTATATGTTTTACTCAGTTATTTTTAGTATACTTCATACATGCCAGACTCAGCATTAGTTTGGGGTCACTCGTGATCCTAGATCACGTGTTACTTCTAAGGGGTAGCTCAGGGGCGTGAAATATAACTTTCAGTTTCCCATTTTCTTTAGAAGATGCTCAGGGAAGCTCTTTACACAACATTGAAACTGTAAATCCGTACACTTGCCAATTTCAGGGTTTCACTTCTATGAATAAAGAAATTATGCATACCTCATAATTTTCATCTTTTATATATTCTGCTTTTGAAAAATCTTTGGGACAATGCATAGCTAAATCTTCTGATATGAAACCAGTACCATCAGTATGTATACGAGGTTCGCCGTCTTCATCTTGAATAATACAACCATTTTCATCCTACGATTAATCAAATAAAAGGATAAGCAAATTTTCTAGACATATTTATCAGAAAATCACAACAGGAAGTCCAAATATATGAAACAGAGCCGCTACCCGACAAAGTATATCTTCAATTCTTTCAATGGTGACAGAATCAAGATCTGTTTGAAGCTTAATCGTCTTTGATAGAATTAAGGAAAGCCTGCATGTATGCATAAATTACTATCTGCCAAGAAAGCTCAATAAATACTCAACATGACTATCAAGGAGACCAACCTGGCTGCATATTTTGCCATATTAGAAACCATATGCACATGCATGAATTTACACCTTGCTTGACTGATTGTTTTGGTAGAAAATACATAGGATTCTCCATCATTGCAGGTTCCAATGGACTCAAACCTAACAAAGTAGCACTTCAAAGAAGCAGTTTTTGTCTTCATCATAGCTGGACTTTTCTTCCTCTCTTTATCATCTTTATACACTGCACAAGAACCATAATGTCAGAAAAGAACTAAAATGCAGCCAAAGGTTGGGACTTGGGATTATCAGGTGTAACAGCAATTATGACAAACAACAACATTGGCAATACCAACACGAATAATAATGGAAGTGTGGCATGATGGGGACAATTGAAAGTCAGGAGAAGCATTAGAACTTTTACCTGCAGCTCTATTGTTTTTTCTAAAATGAATCAAGCCAACCATTAAACTATTGTGAGGAATGTATTTAATGATTATGCCACAACAATTTGGAATATCAAGAATTACACCATTTCCCTATTTCATAAACTCAAAGGAGTCCTCTTTTATGCAGTAAGGAGATCGATGGGGCAGTATAGAGAGAGGAAGAGGTACTAACATGTGGTGTTCATTGACCTAGAAAAAATATGCGATAAAGTCCCAAAGGAGATTCTTGTGGGGTTGTTTGGAGGGCAGAGGCTCAAGGTGTACATGAAGCTTACATTATGGCAATTAAGGATATGTACAATGAAGCGAAGACACGACTAAGGACTATGGAAGGAGCTTTAGATCACTTCCCCATCGTGATGGTATTGCACTAGGGATGAGCTCTTAAATCGTTTCTATTTGCCTTAATGATGGACCTTCTAACACGACGCATACAACGAGAAGTGCCATAGTGTATGTTGTTTGCAGATGGCATAGTTTTGATTGACGAGTCGTGCAATAGCACTAAAAGATAAAAACACTGAATATAAAGGGTTCAAGTAGGCGGACTAAGACAAAACACTTAAAGTGCAAGTCCACTAATATAACCCACATGGAAAATGTGGAAGTTAGAATTGACACTTAATTTATCCCCAAGAAGGAAAGTTTCAAGTATATGGGATGAATAATCCAATGGGACGGGGAGATAGATGATGACGTTACACATTGTATTGGAACGGGATGGATGAAATGGAAGCTTGCATCTAGTGTCTTGTGAATGTGTCACCAAACCTTACAGTAACTTTAATTTAGTGGTGGTCAGACCAGATATGTTGTATGGACTATGGAGAGTGTTAGCCAGTCAAGAACTCACAAGTCCAAAAGATGAGAGTAGAAGAATTGAGGATGTTGAGATGGATGTGTGGGCATACAAAAAGAGAGTATTAGGAATGAAGCTATTTGGGGCAAGGTAGGAGTGGCCCATGTAGGAATGCAGTAAAGTCAGACATTAAAGAACAAATACGAAAACCTAAATATTGACAAGTAACTTTACGTGGAAACCTCCTTGCTCAAGGGAGGAAAACCACGATCTGTTCTCAACAGGACTTTTCAAACCACTTTCACTGATCTTCAACAACCAAAAGTAAAAGTCAGTTAACAAAAGAGATTAGCATGCTGATCTCCCCACTAAGTAATACTCCTTATCACTTAGCTGAGCCTGAGTATATACAACACTGCTCTCAAAAGTAAAAGCCTAAGTTACCCGTAACCCAAACCCTTACAATGCTTCACCCAAGGTTGAAACGTTTCTATCACAGTTGAAACGAATTCTACAATTTAAGAACAATTACAAGTAAACAAAATACAGCAAACACAAAAAGCAATGAAAGCACTTGTATCGGTTTCCTTGTTGTTCTTGAGGCTTGAATTTCTCTCTTTAAATGAACGAATGAATTTTGTTATTATTTGTTTGATATATACCAAGAAAAGTTATTACCCATCAAAGTTATTACCCATCAAACAAACAACCTGGTCGTCGCTAATTGGTGAAGTACTCTGCTACTTCACCAACTTTCCTGACGCAGACAGCTTTTACAGTTGTCCAGCACTTTGAAGCCTGGACGAGTTTCATACTCTGCAGAGGACCAGATCCCAGAAGATCACCAAAACATCTAAGAGCATAAACACTTATCAATTTCCACCGTTTTGATGAGGACATACAACCTACATAACTCCTCACGTGAGTATACAATCATTCATCATATAGCCATAAACAGTAAGCATTATTCATATGGCCAATGAACTCTCCTTCACTATATCAAGTATCTTTGTTGAGTTGAGCAGTGTTTTTCCTTGAAGATGGCTTTCACTTTGTAAGCTTATGGATTTTCAAAGAAGAGAAAATCCAAATTTAGTTTGTCAAATCTTAAGTTTGTGTTATGTGTTAAGAGATTATATCAAATACACACAAACTCCTTGGGACCGCCCATTGGCTGAGAGCCTGCCATTCTGGAAGGACGTGCATCTACCACATCATAAGTGGCAACTATTCTGACAGCTGTCTTGTCGTCCTTTTACATACAGAGTCTTGCAGGAACCAGGTCCCTTGCAAACTTCTTTATGAATTCTTAAAAGGCTTGTTGGCTGACTTTTTTCTTTGAATGAATGTATTTAATATGGTGTTTTTCATATTGAAAATATCAAACATAAAGAGTTATTATCCATTTGACAAACACCCTCGTCCATTTTGATTGGTGTAGTACGTTGACGCCTGATGTACCGTGGTTTCACAATACTTTCAATGTCTTTTCCTTAAGTTTAGTGTGTCTAAGGCCTTTTTGTATTTATTTTTGATGTAGTTTTCTATTTATTCTCGAGAAATCTGTCCAAAGGAGAACGCAGAGATTTTGAGCTGAAATTACAGAAGTGACCACCTACGGACCTCACGACGGTCCGTCGTGACTGTGACGGTCCGTAGGGGTCAACCATTGTGAGAATATAATGGTTGCTAAAGGAAGTTGGGAAAATCTGACCAAGTGTGGGACTACGGAAGCTCATGACGGGCCGTCATAGCCACACGGTCCATCCTGCTCATTCGTCAAGGCTAACAGAGAGTAGTCCCAGTACCCAACTTCAGAAGATTCTAGGTGTCGTGAAACGAAGTCCCTAGACGGACCATCGTGCTTGAAACGGTCCATCACACCTGTCCGTCGAGGGTAACAGAGAGTTGATGAATAAAGCAGCAGAGGTTTGTGCTAAGTATGGAACGACGGAAGCCACGACGGTCCGTCGTAGTCACGATGGTCCATCACGAAGGTCGTCGACTCGGACACATTTTCGGCAGATTTTTCCTTAAATAGATTTCCCTCTTTTATTAGGTTTTGTTTTATTATAAATAGTTCGAAAAACCTCATTTTTGGGGTTGGACCTTTGGATATTTTTCAATTTTATTGTCTAAGTATTGAACTCTTGATTTTGGGATTTGATATTGCTTTTCCGGAATCGATCATTGTTTTTTTGTGATTTATTCAAGTAAATTTCTGGATTTTGTTCATTTTCATCAAAATAAGTGCATGAATTTTTATATTATCAATATGAATTGTCTGATTATTAGCATGGGTAACTAAACTCCATAACTAGGGTTGAGGAAACCATGGGTAATAACAAGGTAAAACCTAGCTAAAATAACAATTCTAAAATAGTGTCTTGCATGTATTGATAATTCTTTCGCTTAGAAGTCTTTTTAACGGTGGCCAACATTAGAACTCGCCTTATTGCTACTTGCCGAACCAAGGAGGTAGATAATAGGAAAAGAATTATCAACATAGATTTAGTGTATACTATCTAATAGGCTAGTGTATGTTGGTATGAGGTAACAACTTAGTCAAATATCTAATATGATATTTAATATGAGGTAAAGATAAGGTTTAGTAAAACAACACACGTAGCCAGACCAAGGTGCGGAGTGAAATTCTCTAGATGCCAAATCAAGGATTTAGAGATACCTAACTTATCACTTTGCATGCAAGATACTAGGAAAGGATTGTTATGGCTAGAATTACCGAGTTAGGAGCCTATGGGGAACACTTACACCCTAGTTACCCTCATTACTTGATTAAAACTCCAATACTTGAACCTATCACTAGTTTACTTTAATTTAGCTAATTGTTTCATTAATAAAAACCCCTTTTTTGTTATTTGTTTTCGAGAAATAATTGACCAAATAGAAGTAATAATAGAATAAAGTTAAGTTTGAACCATTTTCCTCGTGGGAACGATCCCAACCTCATTAGTTGGGTTCTTTACTTGATACGACCGCTTTTACTTCATTTTGAGAAGTAAATTTGAGTGTATCAACGCCTCACCAACCTCTAACACAACAACTTTACAGTTGTACCCCATCATAGATTTGGACGAGCGAACTCAGACAGAGACCAGGTCCCTTCATTTGTGAGGATCATCAAAACACCTATAATATAACAGCCCTTTTGGTAGACAAGATGAGGGAGGTAAGGCTGAGATGGTTTAGGCATGTGAAGAGAAGATGAGTAGATTCCCCAGTTAGGAGGTGTGAGAGGTTGGCTACTACGGCTATAAGGAGAGACAAAGGTAGACCAAAGAAGTTGTGAGGAAAGGTGATAAGACAAGACATGACTCACAATGACCTAGGAAATTACCCTAGATAGGAAGATATAGAGGTCGAGGATCATGGTAGAAGGTTAGTAGGTAGTCAAGCTTTGTTAAGCTCACTTGTCAATATATGTTGTTTCCTTTGCTTCATTTGTCGTATTATTTGTTGTTGCTACTTCTTCTCTTCTTAGTTGTTTTAAGCATGGCTTTATAGTCATGCTGCTGACTTATAGCTTTAGACTTTAGTATCTCTTCATTAGTCTCTAGCTTTTGTACTCTCAAGCCTATATTGTCCACTTTTGTGCAAAGTGTAGTTAAGGTTTTGAGTATATTTTCCATTGGATTATCTTGTTCGATTTGAGTAGCTTTGTCTTGATAGGTAGTCTGCAATCATATTTTTGTCAGTTTTGACTACTTCAATTGCAAATGTAAAATTCATTCTTCGTATTTCTTTAGTTGTGACTGAATCCTGTAATTTTCTAGTGCTCCACCATTTAACTTGTGTATTATCTGTTCTAACAATAAATTCATTGTAAACTATATATGGTTCAAATGCTAATAAACATTTATATAGTGCAAATAACTCTTTTCTATTTATTTTCCATTTTAGTTGTGCTTCTGTATATGATCCTGAGTAATATCTGCAATGATGTTCAATCTGTTCGTTATCGTATCTGTATTTCAAAACTCCTCCATAACTATGGTTACTTGAGTCTGTTTCTACAATATATATAAATCGTTTATCTTCATCTGGAAAATATAGTTTTGGTAATTTTTTGCATAAATTCTTGATACGTCTTATATGTTCTTTGTCTTTATCATCAAAATGATATTCAACATCTTTCCTAAGTTTTTATGTAATGGTTTTAGATATTCTGCTAATTTTGGTATATATTCTCTTACTTGGTTTACTATTCCTAAAAATGATTGTAATTTCTTTTTTGTATCTATATTTTCATCAAGATTAACAATCTTCTGTACTATATGTGTTTGCATTTTTATTCCATTTTTATCTATTTGTATTCCCAAGAATTCTATTTGGGGTTTCATTATTTCTACTTTCCTTTTACTTAAGCTTATGTCTGAGTGTTTAATTATATGTATAAATTTTTCTAATAACTTTATATGTTCATCTTGTGTTTTCGAGTATAATAATATGTCGTCTACACAAACAACACAGTTTTCCAATTGGTTAAAATAGTTATCCATAAAATGTTGGATGGGGGGTGGAAGCGGGATTTTGAAGTGGAAATGGAAGAAGATATTTAAGAGGAGAGAGCTGCTTGTAAAGGATGATTTTATTATGAGGGGAAACCCTCTTTTTATGCAAGGAAAACTTACTATTTTGGCCAAGTAGCCGACACATTCTACTATTCTACTTTACACATGGCTCTTTTTATTTTGGCCGACACAAGAAAACAAAAGACTTTACACATTCTACTATTCTACTTTACACATGGCCATTTTTATTTTGGCCGACACAAGAAAACAAAAGACTTCTTTTTTTTCTACTTTACACATGGCCCTTTTTATTTTGGCTGACACAAGAAAACAAAAGACTTCTTTTTTTTTATGTAAAGTTTTTTGTAAAATAAACGTCCAAGTCAAGTATAGACTTAGTCAAAAGTTACTTTTAGAAGAGTAACTTTATGAAAAGTATATAAAAAAAAGTCTTTTGTTTTCTTGTGTCGGCCAAAATAAAAAGGTTCATGTGTAAAGTAGAATAGTAGAATGTGTCGGCTACTTGGCCAAATTAGTAAGTTTTCCTTGTATAAAAAGAAGGCTTCCCCTCATAATAAAATTATCCTTTACAAGCAGCTCTCTCCTTTTTAATATTCTCTTCTGATCCCACTTCCACCTTCCAGATCTATCAAAAACTAACATTTTTACCTTCACAAAAGGTAACGGTAAGGTTGTGTACGCTCCACCCTCTTCAAACCTTGCTTGTGGGATTATACTGGTATATAACATGATTGTTTGTTTTTTCTCTTTCATTTGTTATTTTAAAAGAGAACGAAAACGAAATTTCAAACAAAAGATACCAATAACATGTTGAAGTACAATATACAAAAAGAAAGAGAAATTCATAAATCAAGGAAAAGAATAAAATGTTACCAAAGAAACGGTAACGTCTCAAGCCAACAAGAATGCCTTCCTCGAGAATTATATTGGCACAACTTGTATCTTCAACAAATTTTACAATCAGTACATTGTCATCTCCCAGGGCTCTCTGTAAGTGAGTCCTTAATGTGTTCAAGTATGGACCCTTGATAATTCAAAGCCAAATAATTTGAATAATGTCAAACCAAGAACTAGGAAATATAATTCTTAAAGAATACAAGGAGACGCAAATTAAAAACTATCATATTTTATGCCACACAGAAATCCTAATGTCAAAATTGATGGTCATTGAATGTGCTAAAATCTCTTAAAACTGAAAACAAATAAGATAAAGGTATTTTGTCACAAGTAAAAATAAGAAAAATATTCTTACTAGAGAACAATGTATAAAGAAATGAACTTTGCTTGAGTAATATTTCTCTTTTTTATTTCTATGCTCAGTATGCAAAAGTTCTTCAAAGGCTGGTAATACTCCCTCTAACACTTACTGGAAAAGAGGATTCAGATGTAAGAAGGTAAGGTATGCAATGTAAAGGATCCATGAAAAGAGTAACCACAGATTGACAATACGAACCTTGAAGGAACAGTATCCGTTCTGCTTAATGTGGCAATAGTAGATATGTGTCTTTCTGCAATTCCAGTCTAAGTACTGCAATGACGAAGAAGATCTGTAAAACAAGGTGCTCAGCATCACCTGAGATATACTTAGGCTAAGGGTACTCCACAAAATAGATTAAAGAATAAGCAGATAATCTTTCCGCACTACCTTCACCACAGGTGAAACTTATGTGTGTTGTCTCAAATACTATGCCTACCTAGAGTATTAAAAGATACTGCAAAAATAACATCAAGGGATTATAAAGATGCATACAGAATAACCAATACCAGAGAATCAAAACACTTAAAAAGACAGATATGTTTTTCTATCATTCTGTTCCTGCACCAAAAGTAATAAATTTTGTAAGCATCTGTTCTTCACAAATGATATGCTCCCTCCGTTGCAATTTGTTTGTTTGATATTGACTTGATACGGAGTTTAAGAAAGTGAAGACAGCTTTTGAAGATTGTGGTCTTGAAAGAAATATGTTGAATTTACCAAAATATCCTTCAATCTTATGGTGTTAAAAAGGCTATGTGGAAAGTTAAAATTAAATAGTTGTCAAAAAAGGAAAGAGGTCTTAAACATGCTATGTCAAAGCCACACTTTCACACTTCTTTATATGATTATATTACTTACACTCTAAGTTATACAAGTACCATTGTTTCTTTCGAAAGGATCTTCATGATCCAGACACCCATTGGGATGTAAATGTCGAGGGAAGTGATGAAGGACCCAACTAACATACCTTATTCTACACTTCTACAATTAAAAAGGAAAAAACATGGCACCACATGTTCCTCGACAAATATTAACAATTAATATCATCGGCATATTAAAGGTTGCCAAATTGTTTTGATCCTTTATTTTTCAAAAAAAACTTTGGTATGTGCTCTTTATTGTAATCTTCAAAACACAAAAGTCAGAGTATGGCTCCCCACTTACTTCAGCATGTTTAATACAACTTTATCTTTTAGCTTTCTTTTTAATAATCATGTAAGATTATAAGAAGGCAACCAAATCAGGATAAAATAAGTTGATAACAGAGTAGTTATCAAATATATAAAACCATAAAAATAAATCCATACTGATAAGATGCACTTGAGAAATGACAAAAAGAAAAAAAGATTGGAAGTGAGAAACACTTTATGCTTGAGTTATTAGAAAAAGCATCGCCTTTGAGGGGAGGTGATGTACCTTTGATCTATCTGACACAGCATAACATGCTTTTCCAAAAGCATTCCAAATTTCTGATTCAAAATCAGTCATGGAAAGATTTTTCTTTCTTACAATATCATCAGCAATTTGAGGGGATATAACATCTTCCAACTTGTTGCTGCCAACAGCAGAGATTCAAGTCACATACAATTTTAGAAAGTTATTCGAGTAAGGGTAATAGAGGACTAACCATCCAATGTAGCTCAGTACCAGAAACAATTTTCTAAATTCAAGTTCATTGAGGATCATCAACTGTTGGCTGACATAAGGGGAGGTTCTTCTACAGTTAGATTCAGGCTCCTCGCAAAATGATAACTGGCGAGCAACTTTCTGAGGGCTTGCACAGGCCAATAAGCCCATCTCAAGCTTTGATTTAGAAGAACTTTCACCTTGTAAACGTTTACCCTCTAAGCATAGAAAGTACAAACATGTAGTAAGAAATATAGTAAGAAGGGGGTTTGGCTAAAGCTTAAAAGCTGGTCAAACAGACTTTGATAGCTTACTACGCGTTTGGTAAACACCCAAGCCTTCATAATTAAAACACTTTTAAATTTATAATTCTTTTCAAATACTTTTAAGAATGTTTTTGTCATTTTAACAACAAAACAAATCATTTATACAGTATTTTTGACCAAAATCAACCTTAGACTATATCTCAAACTTATGTTATATCCTTAAAATATCATAGCATTCTTCAAATATTTAAAAGTGAACAATTTGCATCCTTCTATTTGAAGTCATCAGAAAACTAACAAATCTCACAATAATCAAGTCACCCCTTCGTAATTATTATTCGTAGATACGCCAAAATTTCTATTGTGAACTTTTTCGGTAATTGAGTTTAGCATTACACAAATTCTTTTGATTTCGTAGTTCATTTCATTTATTTTTTATGTAATTTGATATTTGAAATATTATTAGTAGAAATATGTTTTTTTTCTCAATTGAATATGCTAGAAGCAACGTTTGTTGGAGACTTTCACTTCTAATAATGTAGAATGAAACTCAAACGCAAGAGATAATCAATATTTTGATCACTTCAATATCATATTGGCCCAAAAGTCTATTAAACTAAATACAATTTGGCTATGAAAAAGGTCAAAAAAATTAAGTTCCACCTTCTTCATGTTACTAAATAAGAAAAAAAAAATCATGTATCCTCACATCTTCCAAACATTTTTTGTTTCCATAAGCAATAATGTCTAAAGATTTTAATATATTTTCACGAACTTGTTATAGTAAGTAATGATAATGAAAACTTTTATTGATAGTTACATAAATTACTCATGTTTTGTTTAGGGTGTGTTTGGTAGAAAACATTTTTTGAAAAATATTTTTCAATTTTCCCATGTTTATATAGATAAAATATTTTCCAAATCAACTTATTTTTATTTTTTTTCTTCTAAGAAAAATTTTGTTTATTTTAAAAAATATTCTCAATTGCAATTCAAAAATTATATAAAAGATATTTTTAAAAAAATATTTTTTTCATAAATCAAACATTAAAAAGAATTGAAAAAATATTCACCTACCAAACATAATATACTTATTTTTTCACGCTAAACACACATAACAAAAAATAGGTTTTGTGTTATTTTTAGAATGTAACATGTTTTTGGCGAAAGACTTTGTGTACACAAACATTATAGGAAAAAGGAATTAAAATTAGGGGAAAATAGTACCTGGAGATGGAAAGAGACGAGGGGAAGAAGAGCGTTTGAGTAGACAATTGAAGGGGCTAGAGGAAGAGGAGAGACAATCCGGGTAGCGATCAATCATGTAAACAAGAAAAGCAGAGAGACTCTTCTTGATAGGACGACGTGATATTATTTTGAGCATTTCTAATGACCCTTTTTCACCAATAGAGCTCAGCCTCCTTCTAATGCCAGTACACGGTGGTTTTTGCCCCTGCTCCTTGCAGATTCTATCAAGCATCGTCTCTACAGAATATGGTAAAGGTGCATCCAGAACATCAATTTCTTCAATCAACGGATCACCCATTTTTCCTGTATATACTTGAACAAACCAGCAAAAAAAGAGTGATCACACTTTTAAACAAGAAATCATTTACTTTCCTGGTTTTTAAGACATTGGTAAAGAAAGTGGAAAAAAGATATTAAATTCTTCATACTTTTGCTTTTGTCTCGTCAACTTTGTTAAAGAAGAAAATTAAATAATGAGTTTTGGGAGAAAAACAGAACTAGTGCGGTAGTAGTAACTACACTATTGCATGTTAAATGCCGTACAAGTGAAGTCATACTTTTTGACCGAAACACTGAGGATAGGTTTAAGGGAATCTTGTCAAAAACATGTTTAAATTGTTTTTCATATATTTTATATTTAAATTATTATTTATTAATTTGAAAAATGTAGATATATTTTTAGGTATTGTCTTGATTTTTTTACTTTATTTAAATTTATTTTTTCCTTAAAAAAATTAAAGTATTGATTATTTGAACTATTTCTGGTCAAATGTAAATCTTTTTCATATTGAATTTATTATTTCCTTATATAAACATATCGAATTTTATACATAGAAGATTCATCTTCTCACACTAAGAATATAATAACTGTGTTTAGAGGATTGTTTGATAGATTGTACAAGAATAATACAAAATAAGGTGCATTAATAATGTTTGTATTAGTAGTGCTTTCATTAATAATGATTGCATAAGTTATGCTAGCAGTATATTTTGTACACATTTTGGTTTGATATATTAGAAATAACAAATCTTGTTAATGTTTATTTAAAAATATATGTTTACAAAAATATCTTTCACACTTTATTTATCTTTACATTTCTTTTACAACAATATTTGTTGCTAAAACATCATTAATTCTTCTTCTTTTTTCTTTTTTAAAACTATATTAAATAGTTATGCTATTTGAGTAAAAAAATTTTGTGAAAAGTTGACAAACAATTTTCTTATCAAATTTATTGTCACAATAGTAAATAATTTTATTAAACTAGTTGAAATTAGATAATTTTTTTAAAAAGAATAAAAAATCCTTAATAATACTAATACAATATATGATCTAAGCGAAGTTAACAACCTTATGATATCAATACAAGTATGATACTAATTTTGTATCAGTTAAGCGAAATTAATTTAGGATATATAGTGTATTTATTTAATAGGATATGAATATAAAAGGGTATATGTCTGTAACTATTTTATTTTTATAGGATATTTATTTAGTTTCCCCAAAATTATTTTATATGTCACGTAAATATGGACTTCACAATAAACTAAAATTTAAAAGATTTCCTTTTTAATTTATTATGATTTCGATATGACAAATAAATTATCTTATATGTCATATAAATATGAATCTCACAAATTGAACTTTTATATTTTAAAACCATATCGCCCCCATATAAATTCGATTTATACCCACGTTGCTTCAATTTTCAGTTTCTACACTATGAGCCACTGCTCGTAAAAGATTTTAATACTCCAATCTCCATATTCATATATGTTGATATAAGTAAACGAGTAATAATAATATATACACAAAAACAAAATACAAGTAATAATGTGCAATTTCTCTTTCCAATTTCCTAATGTGATTTATAGAGTTCCATTAGATTTATCTTGCTAGCTAGTTGTAATGTGATTGTGATATGTCTGGAGCTCTAATGAATTTGGATTTCATACCCAAAATTGATATATATTTTTCATTTGTGATTGGAAACAAAGAACCAGATTACTCAAGGATAAAGTGATTTACTTATTTTAAAAAATATTTATATGATTCGTGTAATTTATATAGCATAAAAATAATTTATGTTGGTATATTAAATTTATTTTAATGATAAATGTACTTGGATGATTTTTGTAGATAAATATCTTAAGTTGAGTGATTTTTTTTTATATATAAAACAAAGTTAAATGACTTTGTTAGATCATTTCTCATAGTTCAATGACCTCTTATGATATAAACTCATTAACTTTGTGTATTAATAATATCTTATTTTGTGGTCGTTTGATAGAATATATAATAAAAATGTTAAATATTGGATCGTTTGGTAGTATGCAAAAAATATATAGTGTATTTGTGATGTTTGTATCAATTATGTTTGCATTAATTATACATATATAAGTTGAGTGATATTGTATAATCATAATCCAAATCAGAGGCCGATTCAGGATTTGAACTTCGTGAATGTCAAGTAGACACATTACTTAGACCATTAAATCAACCTTAGGTTTTGATTCCACACAAAATTTATTAAGCGTAACTTATTTTTAAAAATAATTTTACTAATATTATAAATATATATTATTCATTTATAATAATTCTCGACGAGTTTACATATTTTAAATTACTTATATTTGTAAACATATCCCTTGTAACAAACTAAATAAATCACTTAATATTAATCACCACTCTTATTTTATATTTCATTTTTCATCTACTTCATGAAATAAAGTGATATTTTCACAATTACAATTTCTACAGGAAAATATTTACTTAATCAATTTTAAAAAGATTAAGAAATAGAAATATTTGTTTATTTTATTAGGAAAAAGGATTTTATTATATCTAAATAAAAATTAAAGAAGAAGTTACTGTGATATTATTTACAAAGTACATGACATTGTTCTATTTAAATTACAAAATGAGATTAAGAAAAATATTATTATTTCCATTTTTTTTAGTTAAAAGGTTTTCAAAAGAAAAAAAAAACAAGAAAGGAATTCTTTAAAAACAATAATTTTATTAGAAAATAAAAAAAATTATGTTCATTAGAAAAGGTGTATTTTGACATAATAAAATAACAACATAGACATTTTTAGGTTTAAAATATTAGTAGTGGAGACATTTTTAGAATAAATGTTTAATCGTATGGACATTTTAATAAAATTATTAACAGAGTATATTTTTATTTGACGTGACATAGTTTAAAGCTATTTTTAATGCTTCTCAATCAAACAAATAACAAATTATAAAAAAATTAAAGATTAATAAATTAAATTAGTCAACAATAATTATTAATTAAAACTAAGTCAACTAGAATTTAAAAGAAAAAGAAATATAATCTTCAAAATATGAATTATTGAAGCTAAATTCCTTTTTTTTTTTAAAAAAAAAAGTTGTTATCCGGATTCAATCCGGGGTCTAGAAGGGGGATACAATGTACATATATACACCTATACATACATCGCGTTTTGGCCGAAGCTCGTGGATGGCGTGGCACCCCACGAGCTTAAGTAGATCCGCCCCTGTTCCAAATGTGTGAGAGAGGCATGATAAAATATGGATAAAAAATTTGAGAGAAAAAAGTCGATAATAAGATCTCTTTTTTTCTTTTCATCAGTAACAGGATAAAAAAAAGTGGGTTCAATTTGAAAAAAAAAAGGTAACTAAATTATATTATGATACCTTATAGTTAATAAAATATTGACATATTTACATTTATTAATTATTCTTAAGTATAGATCTTATAATAATTATGTTAGGAATTCTGACTAGTTTAATAATTTTCGCATAAAAAATTATATGATCTTATTCTTGCTATCTAAATAAGACAATTTTCGTATCTAAAAGATTCAAATTTGACCTCTGATTAAGGATTTTGCTCCCTAATAAAGATAAATTTATATCCAGAAGACTCGAACTCGACCTCTAATAAATGATGTAGAAGTATTTGTCACTCTTAGGAGGTATCAAATGAGCGAGTTAGGTTGAAACTGAAAATAATAAAATAAATTGAAATAAAATTTGGGTTGAGTTTTAACCAAACCAAGTTTACTTTGAGTTCAAATGAATTGGACTCAAATTTGGAATGGGTCATGGTCCTGTTCAATTTGACCTGCTTAATCTCAATAATTTCAACTTAGTAATATTTAATTTTTATAATTGTAATTTAAATTTCAACTCAAAATTATTATTTTTTTTAAAAAAAGAAACAGTTACAAATTAATAGATAAATCTTTAAAAAAATATAAAATAAATAATAATTTATACTTTCGGTATAGAAACGTCAATGCAAATAAAAAGTTATATAAAAAAATTGAAATTGATGATTAAATTAAATATTTTTTAAAAAATAGATTAAAACTTAAATGAGTTGAAATTAAATTCGATTAAAATTACGTGAGATACCGCTCCTTAATTTATATTTGGGGTCTTATAGTTTTGTGCAACCATCTCCCTCTTTCCCCATCTTGTACCGGATAAGGAAATCCTATAACAGGGCGTTTCCCCTTCCTCTTTCTCTGTCTCAGCGAACCAGTAAGCCATGTCTCTCTCTTCTTTCTCTACAATGCCCACCGCCAAGCTCCGCCTACAAACCCTACCCACTTCCACCACAGTCACACCCTTAACTCTGCACTCTCCATTTCTCCCCTCTTTCAGACTCCCAAAACATAAACCCCTTTCAATTCTCCGCATTTCAACATCTCCAGCTATCTCTGCCTCTCTTGAAGCTGGAGTCGGAATAATGGCAACCAAACTTGGAATGATGAGTTTCTTTGAAGATTCAGGAACAGTGGTGCCTGTTACTGTTGTAGGGTTTCGCGAAGGAAATATTATTACTCAAATTAAAACTGAAGCTACTGATGGATATAGTGCTGTACAAGTTGGGTATCGACGAGTTCGTGATAGAAAACTAACTAAACCTGAAATGGGTCATCTTGAAAAATCTGGGATTATTCCTCTCCGTCATTTGCAGGAGTTTCGTCTTCAGTCTGTTGATGGATTTGAAGTAACGCAGAAACTTGATTTTAATGAATTATTTAAAGAAGGTGATTTGGTTGATGTCGCTGGTACAACCATTGGAAAAGGATTTCAAGGTCTGTTTCTCTACCACTCCAATTATCCTAAAGATTGCTTTTTTCGGGTCGTTATCTAAATTTAGCCTTGTTTATCAAAGATTTGAGCTCATTTTCGATTGTTTTTAAGTATTTGGGTAAAGTTATAAAGTGCTTATAAACACTTATTTTTAAGTCAAAAATAAGCTAAAGCCATAGGTTAGAAATGGTATAACAAGGCTTTTGGTTTTTATAAAAATCCCATGCCAAACGCCAATCCAAACAGGTCCGAAGATTTCATCCCAATTTCATGAATGAAGTGTACAATTGACCTTGATTTTATGTGTTGTGATTAGTTTTTTCTTATCATCAGTGAGCTATGAATATATTGTCTTTCATATGTGAACTGTGAAATAGAGAACTCGTATTGTTAATGAATCTAGTTCAAATGGATATTCTAAATTCATATAGCTAGCTTGGGATGGAGCGCGGTTGTTGTTTAAAAGAGAACTGGCCTGTGATTTTAGTAGCGTGATACATCTGAAATATCAAGTCTTTGGTTTTGCATTACTGCACTTTGTTATGCTATTGCAATTCATTTATCCTTAAACCAGAATGTATTTGTTTGTATAATTATGATACAATGTATCACTATAGATGTAAATATGATATTTTACTTATTTGTAAGAGTACTTGAAATGCCTGTTACATGAGCTACATTAACTTTTTGGCCAAATGGTTTGTATTAATGCTTCTATTGATTTTCCTCAATAACCGCAACTTTTGTTTGTAAATACTGCAATTCCAACTGAAAATGACATTGTAATTGAACATCGTGGTAGCTCCTCTCTTCGTGTGGCATGGCTTCAGCACCTAAATAAGCTTCATTAATGGATATCTTGATATTCTGGTTAACATGACTTGCTATCATAGTGTTTAATTATGCTGGTTGATTCCACAGTGTACATTTTCAGATGTTTAAATGTGGAAGTAGGGTTTATCAACTTTTCACGTCTTAAAAGTTTATCATAACCTGAATAGTTGTTTGAAGTATCATACAGACGAGACTTCCATACAGGTGCATGTATCGACATATTGTAACTATTAAGTCAAGGTACAGGTAGTTCTTTGGTTCTCTATTGGTGGCGGTCTTGACTCTAGATATATCATTCACTTACTAGAGAAGTAATTTTTTATCTCAAATTTGATTGTCTTTACAGAAAGCAAGTTCTATCTATCATATCTTGTTTTTCGCTCTCTCATTGTTGACACTGGTGGAATTGGCTTGCAGGTGGTATCAAGAGGCATAATTTCAAGAGGGGTCAAATGACTCACGGATCAAAGAGTCATAGACAACTAGGATCAATTGGTGCTGGGACAACCCCAGGGCGTGTATACAAGGGCAAGAAGATGCCTGGACGAATGGGAGGCACCAGGACAAAGATTAGAAAGCTCAAGATCGTCAAGATTGATGATGAACTTAAGATTCTAATGATCAAAGGAGCTCTTCCTGGTAAGCCTGGAAATCTTTTGCGAATAGCTCCGGCCAAGATAGTTGGCAAAAACATCCCCAAGAACTAATTTTTGTTCCCTCTTCTTTTATCAACTCTATGAAGTGATGAAATTTTTTCTTTCAAATTATGATATTGTGTTTCAACCAATCTCTACCTTCAAGTTTTATTTGTCAGATTTCTTAGCTAAAAAACTTTACATTATCAGAAGTCTATGAAAATATCTAGTTTTGTGTCCTCCCTCTCATAACCATAAAAACACATATTCTATTCACGAATCAAAATATCAATCTGTTCAAAACCATTTATCGTATGAGACAAATTATTGATGAAAATTCACAACATATCAATTTGTAAAATAGTGTTTTTTTCATGTACTATAAACTTTAAAGTTCACCATCTCGTCTAAAGTTTGGCATTTAAAACGATTGTAGTTTAATTGGTGTTTTATTATTAGGGAATTGTATGATTTTGGCGCAAAAATATTTATTTTATAGATGACTATACTATAGTGCAAGTCATTATAATTACAAAAGAGAAAGGTAACAGCAACATTACACCACATTGAACACCAATTTATTTTTACATAAGAATTGATAATAACACCAACTCAACAAATCTACACCATTTTTATCCATATTGACAATTGTTAAACATATTCAATCATTCTTATGGTGAATTATATTACTAAGACCAATGTTGTACTACAATGCACACCATTTTATATATTTATGTATTGAAAATGTTATAAAGAATGTTATCTCGTATAATAAGACTTGCCTCCCAATTCGATGAACACATTAATATTTTAATTGATAATCAAATATGTCGCGAGTGACCGATGCCCATTAATAGTTATTTTGTGATTTGGCAAAACAGAGCAATCACTATAGACTATTTTTTTTTTTGTATGAATTAATCGTTAATAGCATTTTGTCTGTTATTCTTAATTGTTATAGTTATAAATTAATTTGAAATTGCTACCGATGATAAACCACATTGTACACCATACAAACAAACTTGACGATACTAAAGAGTTAGTACATACTTTATTCGATTTTGTTGCTATGCATTGTAGGGTCGTAATATATAGACCAAAATCAACTTTTTGAAAAGAAGCCAAAAAGCATATTTTCCCTGATTAGCTACCTATTGGTTTTTTGCCAAAATATTTGGGAGGTCCTACTTGCAGTATCAACTGCCTATATTCCACACCCAATTATCTGTTTGAATCATGGGTTCAAATTCTCAAAATGTTGTTACATACCAATTCCCTAGTTTCAATCTAAAAATTGGATACATAATCTGTACATCCATTTTCCTAGTTCCCCTACCATGATTTAGGTTAACAAGAATAATCTACTTCACCTGATTCAAATGCAGAAAGGGCCGATGAATAAGTTAGAGCTGCAATGCTAAATCTGGCTGCTGCGGAGATCCAACTCGTAAACTAGAACTAGGGGAGCTTGAAGTTTGGACTTTGACATTCAGGTCTGGCGGATGCGGAAGAGATACCCTATACTGCCCTGCAGATACAGAAGCAGGTTGAGAATCTCCAGAAAGCCTCAAATTCTGCTCTAAATTCCCAGAATGCAATGTAGTCCAGCTTTCTCGTAAACTGTTCTCCAGAGAGGAGACACGATTTGAAGGTGACTGATGAGAGGATGAAACATCTCTTTTAGGAATAGTTCCAACCATTTGACCACCAGGCCTTGAGGCGGCCTCTTGTACGTTCGGTTCGCCCTTAGACATGGACAGCCTTTTTACCTCCATTTGCGCAGACAAATCATACCCTATCATACCATTGAACCCATTTCTTGGGTTTGCAGAAGGTTTCTGCTTAGCCTGGGAGTTAGATGGAGGAATTGCACACGAAAAATCACCACTAGCCTCTGCTACATCGTCATTTTGGCTGTTCAATGTCTTACCAGCTTCAACATTTCCATCAGTAGGCCTGCATATGACAGCAGAACCTACACCCCGGATAGATGGTATAACGGTTCTAGAAGAATGGTGATCAGCTGCCAAGCAATCTGATGATTTGTTCTGAGATGAAAAAGTTGACGATAATGTTGATCCTCCACCTTCTCCTACCCATCCAGGACCAAACTTTACTTCAGCAGGTAAAACAGTTTCTAACTTCTTAGAAGCTACTTTCCAGACAACTGGCCCAAGATCTGCAGCAAATCTGGCAAGGCTTCTAGCGTATGCATGCTGCTCAATGTGAACACCAACCTGCATTATAGTCAGATTAGTCTTGGTTGCGTAAGACAGCATCAAAGATAATCACACACAATCACAAGAAAAAAAAGGCATCTTATTTTCTTTCAGGGATGGCGAGACAAGGTAATGTGCAAAGAGTGACAATACACCAGTGACCAGACTGATTACTGCAATTTTTCCCACTCTTTGATTGCATTGATGGGAGGGATCAGCCCTAAAAAGTGTTTAGAAGGTCCAGCATGAGACTTTTAATACTTCACAGCAGAATCATTAGTGAAGCAAATTAATGTTTGCCTATCTAATATAGTGCACTAAAAACACGAACTTTATCTTGCAGTACAGTAGATATACCTACAAGCAACATACAGGTGGAAAGGCCTGTTTTTCTCCATTTTCATTGAAGTCAAATCTTAGAAGGTTGTGTTTTTATCATTTTTTGATAGGTAGTCTTAGAAGATAATGTGTACCGGAAATGCAAAATAATAATTTTTAAAACTCGACAGCAGCAGCATAGTATTTCCTGAAAGGCATTGCACAACTATTAAAAAAAACAGTGAGAACATCCACAACACCGTGCAGTCGTTGAGAGAAGGGAGAAAAAAAAAAAGGTGAGAAAGAACGAGAAAGAAAGGCAACATAAGCCACAAGGGTATTTCGTCTAGTGGTAAGAGCACAACATAGGATGTTTAGGTCGAGTGTCTCACAGGTTTGAACCTTAACACAGACAAAAAGCCTGGTATTTAAGTGGAGAAGGGTAGAGGGTGGGCCCATCATCCACCGATTTTCAAACCCTGTGCCCGGCTGTTGAATTTCTCGTTATTAAAAAAAATAACATAGGCTTAAAGTACATACTGCCATTAACCGCTTTAGGTCATCAGCATTCCACAACAAAGATGGCTCACTACAAGAAGCTGACTGATGGAATAGTTGGTATGTGTCACGCCTGTTTTCATCAACTGAAAAATGTTTCTTTCCATACTTCATATCAGCCCTCAAAATAGAAGCTGCACATAACAAAACAATCAACTTTTCTCAACAAAATAGAAAAACAAGCGATTGCAGAAAAACAAAAAAGAGATGTAAGGTATAAACCTGGAAACTCATTCCAATCAACCAACCATTCAGAATAAGTTTCACCACGAGAGCGATATGTGGAGGATATATCAGCAGAACGGAACTTATAAAGCATAGGTCCCTTTCTTAGATTGTAAGAATTAGATCCACCGACTTTTTCCTCTCCACTAGCAAGAGTGGCGCCTGAAGAAATCTCAGGAGCAATACAATCAATAGGTGAACCCTCAATAGACATTTTTAGGTTTTTGCTTTGGGGTGGAGAACTCTCTTCAGACTTCTTAAGATTTTTGCTTGGGGGCCGGCCTCTTCGAACAACCTTAGGTTGCAGTTCACCATCCTCCCCTTCATGCCTCAAATTATTGAAATCTCTTTTTGCCAGATCTTGAATAGACCTTGCCTAAAAAGCAATGTGTTCAGGAAATAATGGAAGCAAAAAAAAAAATGGAAGCAGACAGGCTAATGCGCACCTGCCGAAAGTAAACAGTATCTGGGGCATTATATTGCATTGCATTTGAACATATTAAGAAGACATCAGCCTGCATGAGCCAACATTGTGCCATAGGTCAGCATCAAATTTCAACTGTTTACCACTCCAGCAGCATTTCTTAGGACACACAACCCCACCAAAAATAGGACATATGATATTAAAAAAAACTAATTGTACCAATAGAAGTATCAAGAAGCGAAAATAAGCAGAAACCTAACATAATTTTTGTTAAACGAAATGGGAAATTAGACACCATGACTAAACAAACAATAGAACAACATCTGAAGGTTTATAATGACAGTGCATTTGGGTACATTTACATCTCCTTAAGCATACCTTCCCCAAATGCATCATAAATTATGGAATTTGACACCTGCATATTTATCGTATTCTTTAAACTCCTTTATATTGATGCCTCTTTTGCTGCTTCTATTTTTCATCTTTAGAATTAATTTTCAATTCTAGACTAGGGTGTTTGGATTGACTTAAAAGTTGGTCAAACCTACTTTTAAGACAATTTTGACTTCTGGAAGTGTTAGGCAAATAAAAATAACTTAAGATAAGTCAAAAATGACATAAAATAAGTTTAAAAGTGTTTGACAAGGAGAAAAATGACTTAACATAAGTCTAAAATGATTTAATATAAGTCAAAGACCAAAAGTTGGTCTCCACCTACTTTTTATTTTTTGACAATTTGACTTTTTATTTTCGACTTAAAAGCTAGTTCTTGTAAGCCAATCCAAACAGGCTCTGAAAGTATATATGCCAAAGAACCACTAAAGACAACAATGGTAATTTTACTTAACAACAACAACCAAGAAAGAAAGATGATCATGAGGATAAGTCTTGAATTCTAAACCAACTAAAGATAATAAGTATATGAAATCAGTAGTGCATGAAAGGCTGATAAGGCCAAGAGGAAGACAATGAAATTCAACAGCTTCAGCTTTACTGAAAGCAAATCAAACAAAAAAGTCTTACTGTCATGGCTTCTTTTATTTAGAAAACACTGTTAACAACTACTGTAGCAGTGTAGCCTTGAGAATTAGCCTGGACTCTGGACACAAGGATCCAAAATCAGGGGACTCTAATGGCTATGTAGGTCAGACATCTTGCCAACACTCCTAAGCTTTAACAAATAACCAACAGAGCAAATATCAAACTGATATATTCAAGAATATTGGTCCTCCCTTAACCATTGTAAGTTTGCATGGTCACGAAATTTTTAAAATGATAAAACAAAAATAAATATCACCAAATCGGACCTTAAAACAGGAAACTGTAACCTAAAAAGAATTTTGTGCTTAACTTAACGTGCAGTCAGCATTATGCTACAAAAGGCAATAGAAAACATCAGCAAACAGGTGAATCTACAAGTTTGCATATTAAAATATTAATAGCCGTAACTGTCTCCAAAGTAAGCCATGGAGTGTCAGTGTTAAGTTGAATCCACAACTACTACAAATAGAATACACTCGACCATTGAGTAATCCTTTACCGACCTCTAACTCCTCCAGGTTTGAGTAGAGTCGTCCATCAAGTTTCTTCCTCACGGTTCCAAAATCCATAGGATGTTTTATAATCTCATGATAATCAGGTATCTGCAAAGAGACTATTTCAGTATCTACTAAAAATACAATTAAATGTGTCTCTTGCAAAAGAATACGTCGTCATGATCAACAGGCTCAGAGAATACACCACAACTATTTCAGTATCTACTAAAAATACAATTAAATGTGTCTCTTGCAAAAGAATACGTCGTCATGATCAACAGGCTCAGAGAATACACCACAGCTATTTCAGTATCCACTAAAAATACAATTAAATGTGTCTCTGCAAAAAGAGTACCTCGTCAGGATCAACAGGCTCGGAGAATACACCATAAGTGTCCTTCCTGCATTTAAACATAGAAAGAATTTAAGATAAGGAAGAAATAAAAAGAAGGTGAAAAAATTCTAAAAATCTTACTTTTGAAGTCTGTCAAGTATGAACACCAACAACTTTTTGTCTGGCAAAGGTGTTGTGGGGCCGGACACCAATGGCGACCCTAACCAACAATAAACAGATTTTAAAAACAATAACTGGGAATTCGAAACAAAAATTCGTGAAAATAGTTCGAATTTGCACCATTTGATGTGTCCGTCGCTTTCGAAAGCTTTTCCTCCTGCAAAATTCAATTTGTTTTACTAAATCAACACTCAAATGAAGTTTCCACAAAAAGCAAAATACATAGGCGACTTTTGAAAATGAAAGAAGAAAAATAAGCAACTGGAAGTAACAAAGGTTCAGTTAATTACTTTCTAAAATTTCGAAAATACATTGAAATCAAAGAGCAGCGACTCAGTCAAAACACATTAGATCTTTAAAATCACCAGAAAAAAAAAAAAGGAACGTTGAAGTTAGGCGCTAAATCCAAAAAATAAAATAAAATTGGATCACATAAACATGAGAAATTTCCAAAAAAAATTGCGATTTTTTTCAAAAATAGAAGGAACATTTATTGACTCAATAAATTTAGATTTTTAAAAACAGCAAAAAGCTCCAAATTTCACCACCTGATCAGCAACAACGTCGTCAGATCTGGGATCCACGGAATCGATTTTCCTTCTCTTAGCATTAACAGACGCGTCGTGGTTATCACCTTCGGAATCAGAAAGTGAATTGGCAGAAGACGAATCTTGTACGAAATGTTGTTGATTTGATTCCGGCAAACGCACAACTAATTTGACTTTCTTCTCTTTTCTTTCGTCATCGTCGTCGATGAAGTCTTCTGGCGGAGAATTCGAGTTCGGATTAGGGTTCCGGCGATTGGATCGACGGGAAGGGGTAGAAATGGAGAGTTTATTATCACGTTCATGGAGATCTGAAAGAGATGGACGGCCTTTCTTCTTCTTCCTCTTCATTTCAGTCGGCGCTGCTGTGGTGGTTGCTACCTTACCCATTTCTCTCTCTGTCTCTCTCTACAAAAACTAAACGTTGATTATTTTTTTTCCTAATTTTTTGTTTTATTTTATTTTTTATACGGGGTTAATACTCACGGAGTTATGGGGTCACTATTTGAATTGAATTAATGCAAGCATTCATAAGTTATGATAGAATTTAAGAGAGAAAATTATATCATCAAACTTTCACAAAAATGATACTTATGTTATTACTTAAAATTTAATTTATTTATGTCATTTTTATTTAGAAATTCCTTTACCTATTGTTGTAAAATATAATTAATATACTACAAACAATATAAATAAGATCTATGGAGAGTACGATATAAAGATCATCTTATTTAAATGTCTTCACGTCTTATGTGTGTGTTTTCAGAGGTGAAAAAACAATCCTATTTATAGGATGAGAAATCACTCCAAAATCACTACATTAAATGTCATGATAATAGATATATTTTTATCCTAAAAGGTTTATAGAAATTAGGTAATATGAATAAGTAGTTTATGTATTAATTCAATGGACAATTCACCTATTCGATGAATTTATAACACTACCCCTAAGATGTTCGTAACACTCCTGCTCTTCCATTCAACACCTACACTTGACAATCAGTAACACAATGACACATCGTTATAAACTTCTTTCTAGTTAAAGCATAACCTAACTCATTATGATTCGTAACTATTTCTCTATCATCTATCATGAAATCTACACAAACTTGTCATTTCTCAGTCTACCCATAAAGAAAAACTCTTCATTAACAATTTATCGGTACATAACTGCAACAACATAATTTCCCTTGTCACTGTCTTGTTTCTTTGAGTACTATACCTCTTCATTCATCATTCTAACTCTGGGCACTTTTACTATTACTATACATAACATTGTAAGTCATATTATCGTTCTGATGTAAATACTGTCCAAGCTCTACAAAACACCTCCTCATAATGGTCTCAATTGAAACCAGGTTTAGAGAAGAGAGTCTGGAAATACATTTTGTTTTTAGCTCGAACGCATGATTTATATAAATAAGAGTGCATTCTTTAGAAATTGAACACTTAAACTCACTTACGGGCTTCTCTCAAGCCCCTTTGCAGTCTCATGACTTTCTCAAGATTTTTTTTATTGAGAGTATTTCATCGATAGGGATCTGAATTTGCTTTTCAAGTACTCTGAGTATGAGGTGTAGTCGAATGAATAAGAGAATGCACGAGTTTGAATAATTTCCCTATGACACGGTTTTATCACGATTTAGAGTATGAAAGAAGGAAAATTTTTTAAAAATGTTTATAGTCCTCCATTTATAGAAGTGGGTCTCTCACAACCATAAATAAAAGCCTACTTGACATGGCTTCATAGACACCTTAGGACACTTGTAGTTTGTGCTCTGATATCAAGTTTGTTACGATCCAAGCCTATACCATAGACGTGGTCGGCACTCGAGAATCATTGATGGTTCCCGAGTGAACCGTCATCCTTGTTCACTACAAGCAAAAGACTAACTTGAGCATGAATAAGTATCAAATTTAAAGAAACGTTTTTAAATAAATATCCTAAAGAAAGACTCACCAAAATTGACAAGGATGAAGCCTCTGATGTATACAAGGATGAAGCCTCTAATATATACAAGGATGAGTGTTGGGACAAGATCCGTGAATCCTCAAAAGAACTACTTGTAACAACTCATAAAAATTGGAGTCCTCCAGATCCAATGAGTCTTACTCAAAAGCTAATGAAATGATCTCAACAGACGAATCCTAAAAACATGTATCTACATCATCAAAAGATGTAGGTTGAATCACATCAGTACATTGAAAGTATGAATATGCAATATAGCTAAACAAAAAATAATTGAATGAAGCGATTCTAGTAGATATAGAAATACACTCAACTAGATGTAAAGAAATAAAGAAGTGAAACCATTAGAATTTTACAAAATACGTACTCATTCTCTGAACTCAACTTCCTAAGTAATATAATAAAAATACACTTTTAACTCTATTTGAGATATTCTCTAACGACAATCATCTATATGAGTTACTTGATGATACATTGTCGCCCACGTTATCAGGATTGTCTTATACCTTGCTGGAGTATAGAACACCTCAACCAAGTGGAACCACTAATCTATGCTTAAAAAGCAATAAGGAATCATCTAAAAAGTATGACCTTTTAACGATGTTGGCGTACATGGCTTATGAGGACTTTGAGTTGTCTGAATTCGTCCCTATATCAGTGCTCAATACTACTCCCAGTAATATATACTCATGCTCATATTTTTTTAAAAGCATAACTCTTCCTCTAATTTTGAGATAATTGCTCAAACTACCTTTTTAAAAGAGGTAACTTCTCTTGAAATATCTTTTGAACTCAGAACTCATTTAGAAATTCGATTTCTTTTATATCAATGTAAAAATTGATACCTCTGAAAATACATAGTCCTGTTATACCCTTACTCACTTCATACTTGAAAACTCTTTCTCACTTCATACTTGAAAACTCTTTCTCAAAAACATATCAAAAATTATATTTTTAATATAATCATTGATGACTCGGGAAGTCATACTACATAAACATTGATGGTATATCTAGATATCATACTACTCATATATTGATGGCATAAACGGTTGTTATACTAATCATGTTTTAGAAACTTTTTTCTCAAAACTCATCTTAACTTTCTCAAAGCTTAGTTTAAGAACTCAAGTGTTGGCTTCAAAAGCTTTTCAAAAATTTATAACTCAAATCATAGGTTTTATTTGCAATTATGGACATGAACGACTCAACTCAGGAATCTTAATAGCAATAAGAATACTCAAGATTCAATGATTCAAGGACTCAAGAACTCAAAACTCATAACTCAACGATATTTATCCTCTCAAAAATACTTAATTCATAGGGTTCATGCTGAAAAATAGACATGAACGAATCAACTCAAGAATTTTATTGCATAACATATAGCAATTCAATAATTAGGAATAAAATTTCAAAAAGAAACAAGAACTCAAATCAACTTATCTTAAGAGATAGAATCCTAGAATATTACTCTTTTACTAATTTAAAAGTAGATGCAAGGTGTGAGGACGAACTAGTCCAACAATATGATAGTCTTACATACCTCGAAGAACAAGTATCTTGAAGAAGAACTTGATGAGAAGCCTTGAAACCCTTACATGAAGGTTACAATCAAGAATTCCTTTCTTGAGATTTCTTGAATTAGTTGCTGAAACTCTATGTCCAAGAATTATGATTTTCATTAGTGATTCATAATTGTATGAAGGAATTTGAGTTGGAAAGAATAGAATTATTGAAGGAAGACTTAGAATCTTGAAAAAGATTAAAAGAATCTTGAATGAAGCCATCTACTTTGATTTTTCCTTGATATTTTGTCTTAGGGTTTGAGAGAGAAGAAAATGATGGATCAAGAGATACAAATATGATTGTTTTGGGTCTTTAATTAACCAAAGAAATTAGTTTAGAGTTTTATTAGAGGTAAAAAGATCAAAATGATCCTTTTTAATGTTACTAAATGATCACAACTTTTTAGCGAAAAGGCATAGATTCCCCCTTAAACTTGTTTAATAAAGTCAATTATACGCTTAAACTATTATAACTACCTATTACACATCTTTACCACTTAAAAGTGTATTTATTACCCCCAAAAACTGAAGTGGCAAAATAATTTTTTAAAAAAAATAAAAAATACGCGCGTCATATTTATTAAAATAGAAAAAAAAAATTCAATTAGACCCCATCTTAATCTTCACATCTCTTCTTCTTCACAACCCACCCTCCTCCTCCTCCTCCTCTTCTTCTTCTTCTTCTCCTCCTCCTCCTCCTTCAACTCCTCCCTCTTGAGGAAACACATTTTTCTCATCTTTCCTTTAAGCTAAAATCTTCCATTCTTCCTCGACTTCTTCTCAGTTTGCTTAGAAAATTACTTATCATCAATCTAAATTTTATGGACTTTTATTTGTGTTTAAAAAATAAAAGATCTTTTAATGTCATCGGCTGAATAAAATTTTGAGTGTTTCTTAGCCGCTATATATGGTGTTTTTTTCAGGGAATGGAAGAATTTTTCTCTTCGTAAATTAGCTTCACTTCATCTTATTTTAGTTTGCTATGAGATTAATTAGTGTAAAATATAGTTAACAAAAGAAAAGTTAATTACAAATAATAAAGAATATAATTTTTTTAAAATTCTCACATGGCTCTGACATGACACTGATGTGTCAGCGAGCGGAATACACCACATATTGTGAAAGTGGTGTTACACGTCTCATGTGCTAAATAAATTCAATTTTAAATAGTAAAGGTGTGTAATAAGCCGTCATAATAGTTTAAGCGTGTAACTGACTTTTCAGAACAAATTAAGGGGAAATCTATGCCTTTTCCTTAATTTTTTACTCAAAACTCAAATTATAGCGAAATTGGTGACGTTGAAAAGAAGATTGAAATACTTTATTATGATGGGTTATGTGTTATGTAACTCTTTATATTCTAAGAGATTATTTGAAGTTGACCCAAAGAGAATCTTACATCAAAATTTAATCGGTAAAGAAATTTTCAACGCAACTTTGTGCTAAGAGTTTCTAATGACCTTAATTGATATCCAAAATCATTCTCACCCTAAAAAAATTGACTTTACCCATATAGACAATTTAAAAATCACCCAACATAAACTTTTATGTAAATAAAAATAATTCAAATCTTAGCTTATAAATTATTGTGGTGTTACAAAGTGGCACATGTCACACCACAAAAAAATAATAATTACCATTAATAGAACAAAATTTGAAAATTGATAGTCATAAAAAAACTAAGGGAAAAGGGTTAAATATGCCCCCTAAACTATTCGAGATGGTTTAGATATACCTTCTGTTTAAGGTTCGGCTCACTCATACCCTCGCCGTCCAAATTTTGACTCAAATATGCCCTTGTGGGCGTTAGTATGTTGGACATATCCACTCGTTTTTTATTTCTTTAAATGTCACATGGAATTGTCATGTCATTTTGACCTTGCCACATGACATCAATTTAAAAATTAAAAGAGATCAATTATGACCCTAAAATATTCGGACACATAAACACCTAATCCGACCCGGAAATCAACTCCTTTTAAATAAACTATCCGATCTATTTTCAACAATTTTATTTAATTTTTATTCTTTTCGATAAAATTCAAAAATGAGTAATTATTTAATAAAAAATAGAAAAAATATATAAAATTAATGCCAAATATATTATTATTAATCAATAAAAATTGGACTCGTTATTCCGCTGTTTTTTAATTCTTCTTGCAAGGTTTAGTTTTGCAGGTTTGACTTCATTAAATCTACTATTTTTTTAAAAAAAATTTAACCTTGTAAATTATTCGTTGTTAATAAAATTTCTTCTTCTTATTATTTTTTTTGTATGAGAAAACAAGGGTTATGTCAAAAAAAAAAAAGAGTATGACAGTCAAGAGAAGAAAAAATATAAAGTAGTTATATTGGTTAGTCTTTACAAGCTTGAGGATTGAAACAAATGATAAGACATGAACACACAATGGTATATAATATAAAGTTTTTGATTTTTTTTTGTGGTTAATCAAAAGTTCAAGATTAAAAAAAACGTTAGTAAGTTTTATGTATTACTCCTCGTCGATTTTTAATTGTCATTATTTTTTTAGATTCAAATTATAAAATCTTTGGCTAACACTTTACTATATAAATTTTCATTATATTGATATGTAGTATAGTTTTTGAATATTAAAATTATTTATTTAAAATATCAAATATCTGTAATTTAATTTAATTTTAAAATTAATTAAATTGACTTTTGAAAAGCAATATCATCATTAAAAATAGATCAAAAAATAGTTTATCAAGAGTCATGGTCATGTGAAAACACAAGAGAGAATATAATTATTATTTTTGTCAAACGTTATTATTTTTATAAAATGATTTTTTTCCAAATTTTGTATATATACTAGACAGAGATTGGCCGTACAGAGCACAGACCCAATTTTGTGTCTTTCAGTGTCGTTTTTTTAATATGCAAGCAATTTTACTTTCTATGTTTTATATTTAAATCCTCTTGGCTGTACATATTTTAAACTAAAATTTTATTATTTGAGATTGAGGTAGAAAAAAGAGATACAATAAAATTTATTAATTTTATAAACTTATACAATTAGATTGAAATAATTTTTTTAGCATGAAAGGATAACTTTTTTTTTTAATTTTTCATTTGGTGTTCGGAGTCCACGTTGAAACTTCGATTAAATTCGAATCACACATTGCAGAGCCCATTTGGGGGTAACGCTCCCAACAGAATTTTCTCCATATTCAGGACTCGAACCCGAAACCTCTGATTACTCCCACCAATGCATCAAAACTCATGGTGGTATGAAACGACAACTACTATGAAATGGATGAAGTACATTTTATTGGGATATTAATAAATGAAACACACCACTCTTGCATATCCATTAAAATTTTTAGTTGTACAAAGTTCAAAAATTCAATTCAAGTAGTTGAATTATGGATTTGATAGAGATGTAGTTGGTATATGCTATTGTGTCACTTTCAATATTGTTTAGTCTTTTCTTCCACACAACTGCATTACTTGAAATCACTGTAACAAAAAAGTCAAAGAAACAAACACAAATGATATGTTATTAATCCTATTGAAGCATAGTATATCTATTAAATACCATTAAAAATCAAGTAAATCAAAATGCAACAAAAGTATATGAATGTTGGAAAGTTTAAGCCTTCAAGTTCCTTATTCAGTTATCAGCCTCCATTGAAGTGTTATGTTTTTAAAGAGTCAAAAGTCTAAGTGCTACTATTACATTTCTGAATATCCATCATGTTCATTACTCATGAGTTGCTTTGGAAAATCCTCTTGAACCTCAAAACTTCACAGAAATAAGCAGATCAAAGGCAAAATCATAAGAATACAAAAAAAATAGGAAGGGCCACTCTGATTGCAATTTTCATTTTACTTGAAAAACAATATAAAGTTCACCCAAATTGCAAATAAAGCATATAAATGAGATTGCTTTATTCAAAATAATATGCTCTATCCAGTAAGTGCAAACAAATGAGGCCTAAGACACGTTTCATTAATTATTAATTGAAGAGACAAAAATAACCTTACAAGAAAATAAAATGACACTAAGTAGACAGGTTGATACCTTTGCTTTTACTCGCACTTTTATATAGGTAGAAAGAAATTGTAGGCTTTCTAATAATTAATTAGCATTATTTTTGAAAATTTAACTTCATTAACTATTTGTAGTTGATAAAATTCCTTATTATTGATTTTTTTAGGAGAAAATGAGGGTGATATCCAAAAGAAAATGAGATTGATGTCCACTTTGAGACAAGATACGAAAAAAATAAATAAAGAAATTATACTATTTTTCACAAATTTGAGGATTGAAGTAAATAATAAGAGATAAACACAATATAGTATACAACTTTGCTCTTTTGTGGTGGTTATTTTTTTATTGATCGATTCTAAAATACATTATATTTTGATCATAATTTTTATTCTCTATTCTTACTATATATGATAAATACAAGATTATTTTATAGGTATTAGTTCAACTAAAATATTAAGTAACTAAGTAATTTAAAACTATTTGAATTGTAATTTAAATCAAAAATCCAAAAATCAATTGTTGTTTCATTAGTTATAAATTTTTGGGAAAATGCACAAGTACCCCCTTAACCTATGCCCGAAATTCCTCTGACACACTTATACTATACTAAGGTCCTATTACCTCCCTGAACTTATTTTATAAGTAATTTTCTACCCCTTTTCGGCCTACGTGGCACTATCTTGAAAAAAAAATAAACCAGCGTTGGGCCCACAAGATAGTGCCAAGTGGGCCGAAAAGGGGTAGAAAATTATTAATAAAATAAGTTCAGGGGGTAGTAGGAACTTAGTATAGTATAAGTGTGTCTCTGAGATTTCGGACATAGGTTGAGGGGGTACTTGTGCATTATCCCTAATTTTTTTAAGATAAATATAAAAGTTAGACACTTTTATCTATTAGTTTAGTAAACTTCACTGTTATTTTTGAAAACAAAGTAAGGGAGTCAAAAATGAATCCAAACATAGGTAATTCGTCAAATTCGTTTAGAATTTTAATAGTTGGGCTCGAGATAATTTGAATTGGGTTCAATCTCAACTCATTCAAACATAACTCATTCTAAAAGAATTCTCAATTGTGCCCAATTTAATTTTCAATTTCAATCCGTTTTAAAATTCTTTTACTAAGATATGTTAATATATTAAAGATATGAATTATTATCTTTATAATATCTTTTAGGATTTATCTATCCATTTCTTTTTTTTTAAAGAAAAATCTTTAATAACAGATAGTATTAAATAAATAGTATTAAATAATATTAGTATTTACTGTGTACTAATCCTAGTCCTATTAGGATTAGTACTCCTTAATCCTAGATTAGTACTCCTTCCTATATCTCCTATATATATCTCCCATGTATTCCCTTATTAGGTTAACACTTCAATACAATCAATATTCCTTTATGGTATCAAGAGCCAGAAAACCTAGATCTTCTTTTCTCTAGGTTTTTTTTTTCTCTTTAGGGCACCGATCGTTCCCTCTCTTCTCTTGGGCGGCGGCAGCCATGACAACCGAGGTGGATCCTCTCGATTCACTTCCTTTTGGCGTTAAACTCCTTCTCAGGCATCTTCATGCCCTGATTCCAGAAAAATTATCAGACATAAATTACCCTACATGGAAAATCACCGTTCTTACAACCCTTGAGGCCAATTACCTTCTCAAATACGTCGATGGAAGCACAGAACCGCCGCCGGCAGTCATCATCGCCACGGATAAATCAGAAAAAACCAATTCGGCCCATGCCGCCTGAAAAGTCGTGGATGGCCAGATCCGATCATGTTTGATTGCGGTCATCTCTCCCACGGTTCAGAAACACGTCCGATCCTACACAACTGCTTCAGTCCTGTGGACGGCCCTCGCAACACGCTATGCATCAATTTCCCACTCTCATATTTTTCAATTGCGTAATCTTCTCCACACAATTACCAAAGGCGCGAAAACTATGGCGGATTATTTAAACGAGGTCTTCACCATCATCACAGCCCTCGACACCGTGAACGAAATCATTCCCGAAAAAGATTTTGTCATGTGCGTTGTTCGGGGGCTCCCATCAGCTTACTCCTTCATTAAACAGGCGGTTCGCATCAGTCCAACGCCCGTTGACCTGGCTACTCTCTCCTCGTGGCTAAAAAGTGAAGAAATCAACGTGGATCTGGAGAGCAAACTTCTTCTCCGAGAAGCCGCTGTTATGGAGCCGGCCACCGCCCTCACCGCAAGCAAGAACTATCGCGGGGGGCGTGGTAGCGGCCGGCAGGGGAGTCGCGGCGGCTACGGCAGAAACAGCGGAGGCCGCGGGCGTGACGGTGGGCAGGGCAGTCGTCCGCCGTACGACGGTCAGCAGCACGGCAGCAACAACAGCCTGCACTCCTTCGGCAGTGGCGGGCAGTCATCTTCCAGCGGCGGGCAGGGCACTTACGAACGGGATCGTCCAACTTGTCAAATCTGTTAGAAAACAGGACACACCGCTGTTCGTTGCTGGTTTCAGTATGAGGAGAGCCGAAATAGTTATAACCGTGCCAATTATGCATCTCAAGCCGGCCCCTTCTCTGAATGGCTGTTGGATACTGGGGCCAATATGCACGTTACTTCTGATCTATCCAAGCTTAAAGCTACAAATCCATATCATGGCTCCAATGGTATTACTGTTGGCAACGGTGAGTCCCTTAATATTTCTCACACTGGCACGGGTACCATTAAAACTCCCACTGCTATCTTTCACCTAGGTAACCTTACCCACGTCCCTTCTATTAAAACCAATCTCCTTTCAGTTCACTAATTCACAAAAGACAATAATTGCTCACTCTTGTTCACCTCTAATGATTTTCAGATCCTAGACAATACTACCAAGAGGGTGATTTTTCAGGGCCCCTGTGAGCATGGTCTATACGTTCTTCCTGGCACAAGTTCGTCTGCCCACCCAGTTTCAGAAAGCGTTCCTGTGGCTCCGGTGGCTCTTTCGGCTGATGGCCACAGTCTGTTGTGGCATAGTCGTCTGGGTCACCCGTCTACTCAAATAATAAATTCTTTAATGTCTCAATTAGGTTTTTCTTCCATTCATGTAAACAATTGTGACTCCTGTTCAATTGCTAAATCTCATAAATTACCTTTTACTTTATCTGAGAAGCGTACTCATAAATCTCATACACCACCTTTGTCACCTTTGAAAAAATGGTCAAAACACAATTCAGTTCTCATGTTAAACTTTTTCGAAGTGACAATGGAAAGGAATATGTAAATAACATCTTTGGCCAGTTTCTGCAATCCCTGGGAATTATACGTCAAACCTCCTGTTCCCGAACAGAATGGGGTGGCTGAGCGTAAGCATCATCATCTCATTGAAACGGTGGTTACTCTTCTACATCAATCTCATCTCCCTGTCTCCTTTTGGGTAGAAGCTCTAGCCACCGCAAACTACCTCATTAACAAAATGCAGTCACACCCTCTCCAACAAATCACCTTATCAACTCCTTTACCAAGAACTTCCCAATTATACCAACCTCCGCGTCTTTGGGTGTCTTGCCTACCCTTGGCTACGCCCTCATATTACTCACAAATTACAACCCCGATCCCGTCCTTGTATTTTTTGGGGCTATCATCCTACCTCCAAGGGTTATCGCTGTCTTGACCCACAAACTCATAAAGTCTACATATCTCGTCATGTCAAATTTATCGAAAATGAGTTTCCCTACGAGTCTATTTCCTCCTCCATAAATACATCATTCATTGGCGTCCTTCCCCTTTTTCCAACATACTCACAGGGTCCCTCACCACCTTCCCCCACACCTCCACCCACTACACCAACCACCCCTCATCACCCCTTCAGCCGTCACCCACAATACACCCGCAACCACCACCCACACTCACAACCAACCCGAACCACCCCATACCTACAACATCTCCAGCCCGATCCGTTTTGGGTCCTTCCCGGCCACCCCCGAATCACCACCGCCCGTGCCACCCCCTAATACTCATCCCATGTTAACCCGTGGCAAAGCCAGTATCTTTAAACCCAAAACCTTTCAGGCTACCATACTACCAAATACACCCCTTCCCGATAGTGAACCAACAACCTACTCTGTTGCCTCAAAAAATGCTTATTGGCGTCATCCTATGGATGACGAGTTTAAGGCTTTGACTGATCAGAAAACTTGGGTTCTTGTACCTAAGCCCCATGGCGGCACCCAGTGGGCTGTAAATGGGTGTACAAAATTAAACACAATGTAGATGGCAGTATTTCCAGGTACAAGGCTCCATTGGTTGCTAAAGGCTACAATCAGGAGTATGGGCTTGATTACTCCGAGACATTCAGTCCTGTTATTCGGCAAGAAACCATTCGCCTGGTACTTTCACTCGCCGTGCGCAACAATTGGCTCATCAATCAGTTGGATGTTTCCAATGCTTTTCTTCATGGCATGCTTGATGAAACTATCTAAATGACGCAACCACCGGGCTATGTTGATCCCCGCTTCCCTCAACATGTTTGCAAACTCCAGAAGTCTCTATATGGGCTCAAGCAAGCCCCCCGTGCTTGGTACACACGTCTGAAAACGTTCCTCCATGGACTCGGCTTCACGTGTTGCGTACACGACACGAGTCTGTTTACTCGACATTCAGCACACGGTACAGTCATTCTTCTTGTCTGTGTAGATGATATCATTATTACAGGCTCTACTGCAGCTCTCATTTAGGATGTCACTCGAGCTATGCATACTACCTTCAAAATGAAGGAGCTTAGCCCGTTACATTATTTTCTGGGAATGGAGGTTTCTCAGACAGGCAGCGGCTTGTTTCTTCATCAGTCAAAATATGCTTGAGATCTGTTGCAGAAAGCTGGACTGGAAAAATGCACCAGTCAACCAACACCGATGGCAGTCTCTTTGTCTACGAATGGAGCCGACACCCCCTTTCCGATATCACCCACTTCCGCAGCCTCATTGGGGTTCTACAGTATCTGACCATTACCCGTCTTGACATCCAGTTTGCTGTCAACCGAGTTTCTCAACGCATGCATCAACTAAGTGAACATGATTACCACTGTCTAAAACGCATTCTCAAGTACATTTTTGGCACTCTTGGTCGTGGTTTACTCATTCGACCCGGGGACTTGGAGCTTCAAGGGTTCTCAGATTCAGATTGAGCGAATGATAAAAATGATAGAAAATCTACATCGGGGTTTCTCGTTTTTTTGGGGCCTAACCTGATCTCCTGGTGTACAAAAAAATAACTCAAGGTATCTCGGTCCTCGACTGAAGCTGAATACCGCGCCCTTGCTCTTCTCGCTGCTGAGACCATGTGGGTCACATATATTCTTCGTGAACTCCGCGCCACTCACACTGTTCCTGCTCTCTATTGTGACAACAAATCAACCATCTGTGTGGCCAAGAATTCCGTTCTACACACCAGAATGAAGCATGTTGATACCGATTGTCTCTTTGTTCGCGATGAAGTTTAGGCCGACACCATGACTGTGCAGTATGTACCCACTGAAGAACAATCGGCTGATATTCTTACCAAGCCTCTCCCGAGCCGACAGCACGATTACCTCAGTTTCAAGCTTCCGTTCGCTTCCGCTCAGCTCAGCTTGAGGGGGGATAATAACAGATAGTATTAAATAAATAGTATTAAATAGTATTAGTATTTACTGTGTATTAATCCTAGTCCTATTAGGATTAGTACTCCTTCCTATTAGGATTAGTACTCCTTCCTATATCTCCTATATATATCTCCCATGTATTCCCTTATTAGGTTAACACTTCAATACAATCATTATTCCTTCAATCTTGAGCTGGAATTCACATTGCGATTATAAAAGTTAATATCACTATGTTAAATTTATTGAAATTAATCGGGTCAAATTGGGCGGATCAAGACCTAACTCGTTTTTAGCCCATTTGAACCCAACTCATTTGAGCTCAAACTAAACTTAGATGGGTCAAGATCCAACCCAATTTCTCTTTTAATCCATTTTAATATTTATAATTTCAACTCAACCCGCCCATCTGACACCCCTATAAGAAAGAGTACACTTATAATAAGTTAAATGCATTGGCTCAATGTTCTGAAAAATTTATTGAATGAAGACCACTTTTTATTTTATCAGTGTTTTTTCTCTTAAAGATTAACTAAAGTTAAATATTTTCGTATTATTTAAAAAAGTTCCAAGCCATGATTTGAATTAAGGCAAAACACTACACAAACAAACAAACAAACAAATAAATAAATAGATAGAAAGTATAATAGCAAACAAACAAATAAAATAAATTTTAAATTATTATTGACAAACTTAGGTAATGAAATAAGCTTATATTGATTTATTTTAGTACAGTATTTTATTAATACATGCCGAATATGTTAACATTCTCTCATATAAATTTTGTAATATCATTTTACAATAAGTTAAATCTCAAAAAGTAATTAATAAATACGTAGTTATGATTAAATTTATTGACATACCACAACGCGCCAATACATATATTAGTTACCATTTAAAAAAAAATAAACTTAAAAACATATTGTAAAAAAAAAAAAACAGAAGTAAAACTTTATGGATCTTCATAGATCAAATGAGGTATTTTTTCCCGCTCCCCTTTCTAAAATTTATATTAAATTCCATACGTATAAATTATAGTATGCCTTATTTTGTTTTTAATAAAGTGAAATGGTCTGGTGTACCTTATAATTGTATTAGTTTTTTTTCTGGACCCTCCTACTTAATTATTTGTTAACTGAGCCCGTAAACACAATTTACCAAATACTTCTGATCATTGACCAGACTTATGTGGCATTAGAATGTTGAATTGGCAAAAGTGTGTAACTACACGCTCTTAAAGCGAATGAATGACATTTTTGGATTAAAAAAATGAAAAATTAAATAAACAACGCTTGAGCACACAACAGGTCTCTTAAGTTGTTGGATCAGGAAAGGATACAATAAGAGTGAAAAGAAATGTTGGAGATTAATTTCATTTGGTGGACAATTTTAAAGGAGAGAAATGGAAGATGTTTTAAAGTTCTACCTTTATTTTTGGTGTAACGAAGCTTGTATAGAAGAAGCAGAACAATTCGTAGATTTCTTAGTATCTTTGTGAGTAATCTTGAATCCTAAAAGTTAAGTTTTTTGGAGATCTCTACCATTAATTATGAGGAATACAATTTTATCTCTTCAAAAAATAAGTTGAGCTAAATGATGGGTCATAACCCGACCAACCCAAATCGACTCCACTTTTTTTAGGAAAATCGTATATAATAGCAAATTAATAACCTAAAATAAATGGAGTAGTTAGGGTTTGATTTAATTGTGCTCCATAGCAAACATTAGCTAAAATTGCCAGGCGTCTCTCTCCCAAAAATCTCGCTCGTCACTCTCCATTCTTGCTCGCCTCTCTCGCTTTATACACAGAAGTATATAAATTCTGTTTCTATTTTGTATAAAGCGAGAGAAAATTGTATATACACATGCAAAAATATATTTATTCGTGTTATACACTTAATCATACAATTTACAAACATTTTACTTCAAATATTGTAGAGAAAAAGGCCAACGAATTATACAATTGCAGTTAAATACAATTTTCTCTAGCTTTATACAACAGAAGTGTATATATTTGTAACGACCTGTTTAGTCGTTTGAACAGCAGATTTTATTTCTGGAAAAACTAGCTGAGACAACGGAACCCACGACGGATCGTCATGGGCACGACGGACCGTCGAGGGTGTCTCGTTCCAAAATACTTAGAATTCTGAAAATTGGATACTGAAATCGAATCTCTGAACTTCGTGACGAAAGTGCAGGACGGACCGTCACAGGCATGACGGGGGCCGTCACAAGGTCTTAAATAAAAAGTGAGTCTCTGAACTCTGTGACGGGGCAGCAGGACGGACCGTCGCAGGCACGACGACCCGTCACAGGCTGCATAATCCCAGGCGAGGTCGGATTTCTTTAAATGTTTTAAGGGACGTTTTGGACTATTCCTGCTATAATTATAAATTTAGTGGGTTAATGTTAATAATTTAACTACATGAGGGTTAAAAGAGATAACCTTGAATTAATTAATGGGTTAATTCACTATCTTTTATACTTAATTATATGCTAATTAGGGTAAAAGAAAGAGGGTTTGAATAAGAAAAAAAAAAGAACAGAAAGAGAGAGAAAGAGGGGATCGAACGAGAAAGAGGAGAAACGGGAAGAAGAACAAAGCTTTGGGAAATTGCTTGCTTGATCAAAATTCTTCAGTGGAGGTAGGTTATGGTTTTTATACTATTCGTAGTTAACTCTTAATAGCGAATGATATGTGTTGGGTTGTATTGTAAAGTCTTCTATATTCTAAATTGTATGCTTGCATGAATGTGATTATATAATTGTGATGAAGTAAGCATGATGAAGCTATTGAATCCCAAATCTTGAAAACCCCTTGTTAATGATGATGCCTTGGTATAAAAGAATGCTTGATGAACTAAAGTAATGGGATTGATGATGCCTTGGTATAAAAGAAGGCTTGATGAATTAATAGAATGAGATTAGTGGAGCGGGTGTCACGAACCGACACGCTGAATTAAGGGATCGGAGTGTCACGTTTCGACACATAGTAGTAGGGGAGCGGAGTGTCACATACCGACACAAGAATAAAGGTGATGAATCTTGAAAGATGTTAATATGCTCAATCTAATGAACCTAATTCCCAAATGAGTATGGTATTGAGGCTTGAGTCCTCATGTGTGAACTTGGCGGTACTTATTAACGATCATAGTACTTGTTGTTGCTACATGTTGAGTAATGTAGTTGATTTTATATTATTACTTGATATATATTGTTTTCTATTTTGAGTTGGCCGATGATATCTACTCAGTACCCGTGTTTTGTACTGACCCCTACTTGTATGTTTCTTCCCTTGTTATTTGTGGAGTGCAGCAAACGTGCCGTCGTTTTCAACTCAACCGCAACTCTAGCCAGTCTTCATTACACCGAATTTCAGGGTGAGCTAACGCTTCTAGGTTGGACTGGATCTTCTCCTTCATGTCTCGATGCCTTGAAGTTCCGGCATGGACTAACTTTTTGTTTATTCTAGCCTTCTAGATACTCTTAGCTTTAGTAATTTGAGGATAGATGTTCTTGTGATGATGACTTCCAGATTTTGGGGATAATAATAAATGTTTGAGTTTTAGAAGTTATTTGATTTATTTTGTTAATGAGTTTTTAAGTCTTCCGCAATGTATTTAGTTCATTATGTTTGAAATGATGGGGTTTAGATTGGTTGGTTCGCTCACATAGGAGGATAAATGTGGGTGCCACTCACGGTCCGATTTGGGTCGTGACAAACTTGGTATCAGAGCATTAGGTTTGTTGGTCTCATCACACAAGAACAAGTCTAGTAGAGTCTTAAGGAACGGTAGGGGGACGCCTTTATTTTTCTTTAAGAGGCTATAAGACTTTAGGAAAATTCCATTCTTTCTTTCTTTCTTTCGTGCTATTACTTGGGTCCAATTGGTATCTAGATGATACAAATTGGTATCTGACCATCTTCATTCGCAGATGGTTAGAACAAGAGCAACGACTGCGCCAACACCAACATCGACAAGACAAGAAGCGTCTGAGCCAGCCACTGGGGGTGTAGCTCGAGGAAGAGTAGCGGCAAGAGGCCGTGGTAGAGGTCGTGGGAGGACGTTCTCTAGAGGAAGAGGACGAGCACCTAGCCCATCTGATACTAGGGCAGTGACTCCTCCATTGACTGAAGAAGTAGTAAGAGAGGGTGAGGAAGGGGAAACTGAACAAGTACAGAATGAGGGATTGCCTCCCCAACCTACCCCAGAGATGATCAATCAGGTTCTTGCTCATCTTAGTGGGTTATCTGATCAAGGTCAAACGCCTTCAGTGTTTTCTACACCAGCACCTCAGGCTCCGGAGGTACAACATGCGGCTACTGCGGCTCCCCGCATAGATGTTCCATTTGAAATAGGAACGTTTCCTCGTCTGACTACAGGGCCTATAATGACAAATGATCAACATGAACTTTTCAGTAAGTTCTTGAAATTGAAACCTCCAGTCTTCAAGGGTGCTAAATCTGAGGATGCCTATGATTTTCTGGTTGACTGTCATGAGCTACTACACAAGATGGGTATAGTAGAACGGTTTGGAGTTGAGTTTGTGACTTATCAGTTTCAAGGGAACGCCAAAATGTGGTGGCGGTCACATGTTGAGTGTCAACCAACAGAGGCACCACCTATGACTTGGGCATCATTCTCTAGCTTGTTTATGGAGAAGTATATTCCCCGGACTTTGAGGGATAGGAAAAGAGATGAGTTTTTGAGCCTAGAGCAAGGTAGGATGTCGGTTACTGCATATGAGGCTAAGTTTCTTGCATTATCCAGGTATGCCACCCAACTTTGTTTCAGTCCACAAGAGCGGATTCGCCATTTTGTGAATGGGTTGAGGTCAGAACTGCGGATTTCAGCCTTACAGGTAGCGGCTACGGCAAAATCCTTTCAAGAAGTGGTAGACTTCGTGATAGAGGTGGAAGGAGTGAATCCAGATGACTTCACCATGGCATCGACATCAAAAAGGTTTCGAAAGGGAGGTGAGTTTAATGGCTCTTACTCTAGAGGACAAGGTTCAGGAGGTTACTCAGTCCGACCAATTCAGTTTTCACTACAGACTGTAGTTGGGGGTCCACCTCAGACCGGTCAACACTTCTCTGAGAGACCCATGCTTGACTCCAGAGAGTGTTATGGATGTGGGGAGACTGAACACATTAGGAGGAATTGTCCAAAACAGAGTTATAGACCCCCAATAGCTAGAGGTAGAGGTGGTCATGGTAGAGGCCGTTATTCTGGAGGACGTGGTGGCCGAGGTAATGGTGGTCATCTAAATGGTTGGGGTGACGGACAAATGGGAACTACTGCAGCGCAAGGTGGTAGGGGCAACGGGCAAGCAGGTGATAGGGCCCATTGTTACACTTTCCCTGGGCGGTCGGAAGCGGAGACATCAGATGCTGTTATCACAGGTAATCTTTTGGTTTGTGATTGTATGGCTTCTGTATTATTTGACCCTGGCTCTACATTTTTATATGTATCTTCCGCATTTGCTAATGGTCTTAATTTACATTGTGAATTGCTTGACATACCTATTCGTGTGTCTACTCCGGTTGGTGAGTCTGTGATAGTTGAAAAAGTATATAGGTCTTGTTTGGTAACTTTTGTGGGGAGCAATACTTTTGTAGACTTGGTTATCTTAGAAATGGTTGATTTTGATGTAATTCTGGGTATGACTTGGCTTTCTCCAAATTTTGCGATCTTGGATTGTAATGCTAAAACTGTGACGTTAGCCAAGCCTGGGACAGATCCGTTAGTGTGGGAGGGTGACTACACTTCCAATCCGGTGCGTGTCATCTCCTTTCTTCGTGCTAAGAAAATGGTTAGTAAGGGTTGTTTAGCGTTCTTGGCACATCTCAGGGATGATACTACCCAAGTACCTCCAATTGAGTCGGTCTCGATAGTTCGTGAGTTTTTAGATGTGTTTCCCGCAGACCTTCCGGGTATGCCACCGGATAGAGATATTGACTTCTGCATTGATCTTGAACCGGGTACTCGCCCCATTTCTATACCCCCTTATAGAATGGCTCCCGCGGAGTTAAGAGAGTTAAAGGCCCAACTTCAAGAATTGTTAAGTAAAGGTTTCATTATACCAAGTGCATCCTCTTGGGGTGCTCCGGTGTTATTTGTGAAGAAGAAGGATGGGAGTTTTCGGATGTGCATAGACTATCGGCAGTTGAACAAGGTAACTATTAAGAACAAGTATCCCATTCCTCGCATAGATGACTTGTTCGATCAGTTACAAGGTGCTTGTGTCTTCTCTAAGATTGACTTGAGATCCGGTTATCATCAATTGAAAATAAGGGCAACGGATGTGCCAAAGACTGCTTTTCAAACTAGGTATGGGCATTACGAATTTGTAGTAATGTCTTTTGGTCTTTCGAATGCCCCTGCTGCTTTCATGAGCTTGATGAACATGATTTTTAAGCCATATCTGGATCTCTTTGTGATCGTATTTATTGATGATATATTGGTATACTCAAAGAGCAAGAAAGAACATGAGGAACATTTGAGAATGGTATTGGAAATGTTGAGGGAGAAAAAGCTTTATGCCAAATTCTCCAAGTGTGAGTTTTGGCTGGATGCAGTGTCCTTCTTGGGGCATGTGGTTTCTAAGGACGGGGTGATGGTGGATCCTTCTAAGATTGAGACAGTGAAGAATTGGGTAAGACCTACTAATGTGTCAGAAATAAGGAGCTTTGTTGGTCTAGCTAGCTACTACCGTCGATTTGTCAAGGGATTCTCTTCCATTGATTCCAAATTGACGAACTTGACTAAACAGAATGTTCCATTTGTATGGTCGGACGAATGTGAGGAAAGCTTTCAGAAACTCAAGACCTTGTTGACTACTGCACCAATCCTTACCCTACTAGTGGAAGGTAAGAATTTCATTGTCTATTGTGATGCATCCTATTCGGGTTTGGGTGCAGTGCTAATGCAAGAGAAGAACATGCAAGAGAAGAACGTAATTGCTTATGCTTCAAGGAAATTAAAGGTACACGAACGTAATTATCTGACCCATGATTTGGAATTGGCTGCGGTAGTGTTTGCCTTAAAGCAATGGAGACATTATCTATATGGAGTTAAGTGTGAAGTATACACGGATCATCGTAGCCTACAGTATGTCTTTACTCAAAAAGATTTGAATTTGAGACAGAGGAGATGGATGGAACTACTGAAGGACTACGATATCACTATCTTGTATCATCCGGGAAAGGCTAATGTTGTGGCAGACGCCTTAAGTAGAAAGACAGGGAGCATGGGAAGTCTAGATCACTTGCATGTTTCTAGACGTCCATTGGCTAGAGAGGTTCAGACTCTGGCTAACGACTTCATGAGGTTAGAAGTAAATGAGAAGGGAGGATTGTTGGCTTGTGTGGAGGAGAGATCTTCTTTTCTTGACCAGATTAAGGGAAAGCAGTTTAATGATGAGAAATTGATCCAGATCCGAGATAAAGTGTTGTGAGGAGAGGCTAAAGAAGCAATAATGGATGAGGAAGGTGTTTTGAGAATTAAGGGAAGGGTATGTGTGCCCCGTGTTGATGATTTAATACACACTATTCTTACAGAGGCTCATAGTTCTGGATATTTTATACATCCTGGTGCAACCAAGATATACCGTGACCTAAAGTAACATTTTTGGTGGAGTAGAATGAAGCGTGACATTGTGGAGTTTGTTGCCAAATGTCCGAATTGTCAGCAAGTAAAGTATGAACACCAGAGGCATGGAGGAACACTTCAAAGAATGCCCATTCCTGAATGGAAGTTGGAGAGAATTGCAATGGACTTCGTGGTTGGTCTTCCAAAGACATTGGGGAAGTTTGACTCTATTTGGGTAATTGTGGACAGATTAACTAAGTCTGCTCATTTCATTCCGATCAAGGTAACTTACAATGCAGAGAAGTTAGCCAAAATCTATATCTCAGAAATCGTTCGATTGCATGGAGTTCCACTCTCCATCATATCATATAGAGGTACGCAGTTTACTTCTAAGTTTTGGAGAGCATTGCATGCTGAATTAGGTACTAGGTTGGACCTTAGTACTGCATTTCACCCTCAGACCGATGGTCAGTCTGAGCGAATGATTCAAGTGTTGGAGGATATGCTTCGTGCATGTGTGATAGAATTTGGTGGTCATTGGGATAACTGCTTACCCTTAGTGGAGTTTTCATACAATAATAGCTATCACTCAAGTATTGATATGGCTCCATTCGAAGCATTGTATGGGAGGAGATGTAGGTCTCTCATTGGTTGGTTTGATGCATTTGAGGTTAGACCTTGGGGTACTGACCTTTTGAGTGATTCATTGGAGAAAGTGAAATCTATTCAAGAAAAGCTTTTAGCTGCTCAAAGCAGGCAGAAAGAATATGCGGATCGAAAGGTTAGAGACATGGAGTTTATGGAGGGTGATCAAGTCTTGTTGAAGGTTTCTCCCATGAAGGGGGTGATGCGGGTTGGAAAAAGAGGTAAGCTAAGCCCAAGGTATATTGGACCATTTGAAGTACTTAAGCGAGTACGGGAGGTGGCTTATGAATTAGCCTTGCCCCCAGCACTGTCAGGAGTGCATCCGGTATTTCATGTGTCTATGTTGAAAAGATACCATGGGGATGGAAACTACATCATTCGTTGGGATTCCGTTTTGCTTGATGAGAATTTGTCTTATGAGGAGGAACATGTTGCCACTCTAGATAGAGAAATTCGCAAGTTGAGATCAAGGGAGATTGCATCCATCAAAGTTCAATAGAAGAATCGACCAGTTGAAGAAGCCACTTGGGAGAAGGAGGCAGATATGCAAGAAAGATACCCACACCTGTTTACAGATTTAGGTACTCCTTTTCGCCCTTGTTTTTCTTCTTACGATCATTCGGGGACGAACGATGGGTAAATTGGTATCTATTGTAACGACCTGTTTAGTCATTTGAGCTGCAGATTTTATTTCTTGAAAAACTGGCTGAGACAACGGAACCCACGACGGACCGTCATGGGCACGACGGACCGTCGAGGGTGTCTCATTCCAAAATACTTAGAATTCTGAAAATTGGGTACTGAAATCGACTCTCTGAACTTCGTGACGAAAGTGCAGGACGGACCGTCACAGGCATGACGGGCCGTCATAGGGTCTTAAATAAAAAGTGAGTCTCTGAACTCTGTGACGGAGCAGCAGGACGGGCCGTCGCAAGCACGACTGCCCGTCACAGGCTGCGTAATCCCAGACGAGGTCGGATTTCTTTAAATGTTTTAAGGGACGTTTTGGACTATTCCTGTTATAATTATAAATTTAGTGGGTTAATATTAATAATTTAACTACTTGAGGATTAAAAGAGATAATCTTGAATTAATTAATGGGTTAATTCACTATCTTTTATACTTAATTATATGTTAATTAGGGTAAAAGAAAGAGGGTTTGAATAAGAATAAGAAAAGAACAGAAAGAGAGAGAAAGAGGGGATCGAATGAGAAAGAGGAGAAACGGGAAGAAGAACAAAGCTTTGGGAAATTGCTTGCTTGATCAAAATTCTTCAGTGGAGGTAGGTTATGATTTTTATACTATTCATAGTTAACTCTTAATAGCGAATGATATGTGTTGGGTTGTATTGTAAAGTCTTCTATATTCTAAATTGTATGCTTGCATGAATGTGATTATATAATTGTGATGAAGTAAGCATGATGAAGCTATTGAATCCCAAATCTTGAAAACCCCTTGTTAATGATGATGCCTTGGTATAAAAGAATGCTTGATGAACTAAAGTAATGGGATTGATGATGCCTTGGTATAAAAGAAGGCTTGATGAACTAAAGTAATGGGATTGATGATGCCTTGGTATAAAAGAAGGCTTGATGAATTAATAGAATGAGATTAGTGGAGCGGGTGTCACGAATCGACACGTAGAATTAGGGGATCGGAGTGTCACGTTTCGACACATAGTAGTAGGGGAGCGGAGTGTCACGTACCGACACAAGAATAAAGGTGATGAATCTTGAAAGATGTTAATATGCTCAATCTAATGAACCTAATTCCCAAATGAGTATGGTATTGAGGCTTGAGTCCTCATATGTGAACTTGACGGTACTTATTAACGATCATAGTACTTGTTGTTGCTACATGTTGAGTAATGTAGTTGATTTTATATTATTACTTGATATATATTGTTTTCTATTTTGAGTTGGCCGATGATATCTACTCAGTACCCGTGTTTTGTACTGACCCCTACTTGTATGTTTCTTCCCTTGTTATTTGTGGAGTACAGCAAACGTGCCGTCGTCTTCAACTCAACCGCAACTCTAGCCAGTCTTCATTACACCGGATTTCAGGGAGAGCTAACACTTCTAGGTTGGACTGGATCTTCTCCTTCATGTCTCGATGTCTTGAAGTTCCGGCATGGACTAACTTTTTGTTTATTCTAGCCTTCTAGATACTCTTAGCTTTAGTAATTTGAGGATAGATGTTCTTGTGATGATGACTTCTAGATTTTGGGGATAATAATAAATGTTTGAGTTTTAGAAGTTATTTGATTTATTTTGTTAATGAGTTTTTAAGTCTTCCGCAATGTATTTAGTTCATTATGTTTGAAATGATGGGGTTTAGATTGGTTGGTTCGCTCACATAGGAGGATAAATGTGGGTGCCACTCACGGCCCGATTTGGGCCGTGACAATATTGTATTTCTATTTTTGTATAAAGCGAGAGAAAAACATATATCTTCTTGCTATACACGTATAATTATGCATTATACATACATTTTAATTCGATTCAAGTGTATGCAAAGCAAATTTTATAAAAATATTGCAGTGAAATAGGAAGCGAATTATACAATTGTGCATTATACAATCGCAGTGAAATAGGATAGCGAATTATACAATTACAGCGAAAAAAGCTAGCGAATTATACAATTTAGGCCAGCGAATTATACAATTGTATATGTATAGCGAATTATACAATTTTATGTTTGTTATGGAGCGTAATTATATAAACTTTGCTATAGCATACACATATGATTTTTTGGTTTGCTATATGTGAAAGCTGCCTTTTTTTTTTTGAGTTCTTTTACAAAAAATATCCACAAGAAACACTAAATATTGTAAAATTTTATAAATTTATCGAAGTATTACATTTGCATATATATGTGTATATATATATATATAAACATTTCTTTTCCTTAAATGAAAATAGAAAAGAGTGGAATGAATAGTAAAAGATGGATGATCAAGATTTATTATGTACTTGCATCTTCAATATGTAACCAGCTGGCTTCTTTCTCTTAAGCTTAATCATATGCCTTAAAACTTTAGCATAACGACTAACCATTTCCTTGAATTTAACCCCATTATTCTCTGCCTGTTTTACAACTATTTGAACTTGTCTTTCTTCTTCTTCTTCTTCTATAAAATGGTGCCCCAAAGAAGTCCCTCTACCTTCAATCAATTGCTTTAAACTCTTCTTCTCATCTAAATTGATCAACTCTTCATGATACTCTACACTTTCAACAACAACGTCTTCTTTCGTATTCGATGCTGTTTTTCTTGTTCTTTTTGACATACTAATATCATAACGAAGTTTTCTTGGAAAATTGCATTCACTTCCCATTATATATTCTTTTGTTTGTTTTTAAGGTAATTAACCTTCTTCATCATTAAATAATTATAGACTACTTTACTATTCAACCTTTGCTTAAGGTGTAGTTTTGGACTCCTTGGTAAAATGTCAGTTTTCTTGGCAGGTTTTATTTCTTCTAATAAGAATTATAGTTATACACTAATGATGGTGTAAACATCACTATTAGTATGGGTGGTCATCTTTACCTTTTATAAACGATAACAATAATATATATATCCGTAGAGTAATCTCACAAAGTATCGTGATTCTAGGAGGTTATACTAAGTTAGAGAGACTGTTTTCAATAGACCCTCGGCTTAAGAAAAAACAGGTACTACGAAGCACTATACAAAGAGAGAAAGAAATAACTAAAAATGAGTTCAATATTTTAAATAATCTGACAAATTATTCTAAAAAATAGTCATTATAAATAAAACGATAACCAAAGCGTACAAGAAACCACTAATAAAAAACGAACTCAAATGGCAAACAACTATAAGAGTACTAATACTATGAGTAATAGTACGGCTAATAGTACAAAAAAATATGTCAGACAATGCACTTCTATCTAATTAACATCCAACCTTAAGAGGTTTTTTAAGATATCAAATTTCACATTTTAATTAGGGAGATTTCATTTACCTATGAATATACTTTAATTAGCTTAATAATAGTGTAAGTGAAATATCTATACCGTTGATATATGACTTTTAAGTAGGTAACGCTTTAAGTGCAAAGTTGTAATCATCAACAGTGAAGAGGAAATCTGTGAAACTTAAGATTGTATATTTGGCCAACCTTCATTTTCTTCAATTATTGCACATTGAAATTCATTTTAATTTATTTTCACGTCTCCTTTTTAATTTTTTTAAATTAGAGATCAATCCTATTGCTTTCACCACAAATTAGATCACTTCTTTTTTGCTTTTCTAAAATCAAGTTTTGATATAAAATTAACCCACATTAGTTAGTATTTATATTAAATCAATAAATGCATAGTATATGTTCGTACATAACTTTCAATATTTAACTATTAATTAACGCACATTAGTTAGTATTTATATTAAATCAACGGAGTTAAATCAATAAATGCATAGTATATGTGCATACATAACTTTCAATATATAACTATTAATGGTTAAACTGTTGGGATATATATTATTAATCATATGTTTAGATATAATATCTATTTATAGACTAATTATTTATTCAGTTTTAGTAAAAAAAGTTAATAGATTCATATATTCGTTTATAGTGTCTGTTTACTTATATAGTAAATTGTTTAGTGTATAAAGTTTTAATTTATACACAGAGGATCAAATCAAGTTCTTATAAGTATAAAGTTTTTTTGGTTCACAATCTAAGATGGATATTGGACATGTCATCGATACGATTGTAGCGCAAGATTATGTATAATTTATCTGGATTATGGAAACATTATAATTCTAACTTCTTGTTTTAGCGCATTTTATATATGTTGAACGAGACCGAATAGAGATAGATGCTTTAGACTGACTTACAAAAGCATATTCTCTAAACCATTAAATTTACTTTTATTCGTAATCCTGATAGATCTATTATGATTAGTATACATTAATTATTGTTTTAATTTATTAAAAGATGAGATCCTTATATGGGTCAATGTGCCTGGTAGATTTGATGATGAGTAATATATATTAGTGAAATAATAAGTTAGTTGATGACTTAATGCTTCGATATAGAGATTGATGATATGCCTTTTTGAGAAGCTTATAAGTTTTGTGTCAAACCTAACAAGTGAATTTTGAATTCGAGACACGAAATAAGTTAAGCAGCGCTCTAAAAAATTAATCACTGAATTAGATTTGTTAGTAATTTAATTTATTGATTAGTATGTGTAAATTACATAAATGTTTATGATTTATATAATTATTGTTTTGATTTATTAAAATGTGAGATTTCTGAGATAGGTCAATATGTATGGTAGATTTAATGATGATAATATATATCGGTTAAATAATAAATTAGTTGATGAAATTCATGTTTTGATATAGAGATTGATGATATGCCTTTTTAAGAAAAATATTTCGTATATTTTTTCTAATTTATTTCTGATTTTAGTTTCTCTACTAGTTTTAATTTTCTAGTTGTGAAAATGTTCTTAAACTATTGTTGTGGCTTATCAAGTTCTTTAAAGTTTTGTTCCAAGTATCTTAGGAATACAAGATGAACAACAATCTTAAAAAATTATTATATTGTTAGTATTTTTATACTTACTGATTTTGGGAATCTAATTATGGAAGTAGAAGATAAATGCATTACTTCGCCATAATTCATTGCTTTGTTTAGCAAGTTCGAAGTGAGAACATAACAGAAAAAATTTGTGGTACTCCGGTTAAAGATTACACTGGGTTACCTTCTTATTATTTATCTAAGGAGAAAAATAGTTTCCAAGAGTTAATAGTTTTGATTTTTTTATCATGTGTATCTTTGGAAAAAGATCTGCAAACTATATATTGTGGAATGAATTTTGCTTGGCAAATATTATTTCCTTTAAAATTCTTTAGCTTGCAAAATGAGAGATGCACAATTTTGTTTGATAAAATTGTATTTCAAAATGTTATAGTTGGAAGAATATTTAAAAAGAAAAATATTTCTATGTGATAAAGAATATGTTTAATACCGTTTGGAGACTAAAAAAACTTTTGTAGTTTTGTATTCCTTGTGAATTTGATTATGTCTGATTGTTGTGGATTAAAAACTTTTGTAGTTTTCTACTCTGAATAAATCAGACTGTGCAATTGATTTGAAGAATATGAAAACTTCACCTACTAAGTCTGTGTTGTGCTTTTGATTTTCTATAAATTTCTCTATTATATAGAAACATTCTAAATACTAAGTGGTATGTCTATTTGTGATAGAGAAAAAAGACCACTGACTTAGAAACATTCTAATTTCTAAACAGTATGTAAAGATTATCAAAGAGAATTGAAACTTTATAATTCTTTCGTAGAATAATATTTTCAAAAGAGATTTCATATTGCCAATTACATTTTGATAATCTAGAAAAATATGTGGAAAAACTATTTTCAAACACTTGAAAAAAATTTGAGATCACATTTAAAATGTGGGGGTTCTTTGCTTATGATAAAAATAAAATTAGACTTGGTGTCAAATTTAATTTTGGAGCAAAAGATATGAAATTCAACGATACTTTTGTATTACTTTAGACCCATAAAATTCTTGGAGTATATTTGGTATTATGATTGTTGAGTCTCTCTATTACTAGTATGAAACTATCAAATTATATATATACTTAATCAAAATGATTGAGTTCTTTTATGAAAAAATGTCACTTAAAATGTTATAATTTTCTATGTAAAGATATGTCTATTATATATAATTATTTGTATACACATGAACATTAGTGAATAGTCATTTGTCATGTTTTGTAAAAGAAAAATTTGGATTATATCACATTTATTGGACCCGATGAAACTTTGTTCATGGATAGTTCTATAACAAAGGAAAGGTCCTTATGAAAAGGACATTTGACAAGGTGTTGACTCTAAACAAGTTTGCATCACACAAAATTGTAAGAAGTTGGAACAAAATATTTAAGAAAAAATCTAACCGCGAAGAGCTTTTCAAACTCAATATTTTTATTTGTTCTTACTTGCTTGAGTCAAAGTTTGTGACATGAGCACTTGGGCATGTCAATTTAAAAAAAAACCTTGTAAGGAAAATTGATCCACTTAGAAGTTTTGTCTAACTTTGATTGCAATAAATAATAATATCAAGTTTGTGTAAAATCTAAGTATGCTGAGCATTCTTATAAATCTGTAGAAAGAAATTCTAATCCCTTATTAATTGATTTACATTGATATTTGTGATATGAAGTTAATGCCATTTTGTGGTGGGAAAAAGTATCTCGCCATTTTTATTGACAATTGCATAAGAAACGACTATGTCTATTTGCTAAATGGTAAGGATGAAGTAATAGAAATGTCTAGACAATATGGTATTGAAGTTAAAAACTAGTTAGGAAAAAGATAAGAAGTGTAGGGATGGAGAGTATAAATCTCATTTTGCAGAAATTTGTTTTAAAAATGAAAATAATGTCATATTCACCTCAATCTAATGAAAAACTGACGTTGAAAGAAATGATGGATGCATTATTTATAAGTTCGGGGTTACCACAAAACTTTTGTATAGGAACTATCCTTACTGCAAAGGGAACAACAAAAAGTTTTGTCTTTTCATAAAGAAAACAATTTTGTTTTTTCAGGTTACGATCTATTCCATATGAGAAATGGAAATGAAAGAAATCTAACTTTAAATATTTCAAAGTGTGGGGGTGTCTATGTAAAGTCCAAGCTTCTATTCCTAAAATGATTAAAATAGGGCCTAAGACTGTGGACTGTAAACTTAGACTTGAATAGTTAGTGGAAGGTCTAAACGCCCTCTGGAAGAACAAGAGGAGAATGTACTTAATAAATAGATTCAGAGGCGTAGTAAATGTCAAAGGATATCTACTTCCTTCGAATATGATGTTGTAACATTTCTTGTATCTTATGTAGACTCATTCTTTTGGACCGATGATGTCAATAGTAAGATTGGTTCAATCTTGGGCAGTCCTATTTGAAATTGGTTGATCTTCCTCCCAGAAATAAAACTTTGGGTTCAAAGTAAATCCCCAAAAGGAAAATGAAAGTCAATGGAACTGTTTATAGATATAAATCAAGAGGTCTTGATCTTTTCGATACATACTCGCCATTAACTAGAATTACATTCATTTGGATGTTAATTTTGTTAGTTGTGGTATATGACCTCAAAGTTCATCAAATGAATGTGAAAACAACTCTCTTAAATGGAGAATTGGAGGAAGAAATTTACATGGAACAACTCGAGGGTTTTGTGGTTCTTAGAAATAAAAGAAAGTGTGCGAGCTTGTTAAGTCACACTATAGACTAAACAAGCACCCAAACAATGACATAAGAAATTTGACCAAATCATGTTGGCAAATGAATTTAAGAATGATGGAAGAGATAAATGTGTTCACATTAAAATCATAAGGTCATTGTTTGTTTGTATAGTGGTGATATGTTGATCATCAATAAAGACACTAATAAAATAAATGCTACTAAACTTATGTTATAAAGCAAGTTTGGAATGAAAAATCTTGGAGTTGCTGATGTGATATTAGGTATAAGAATCCTTAGAACTCCATAATGTTTATCATTTTCACATTCTCATTGCATTGAAAAAGTACTTGACAAGTTCAAATATTTGGATGTCAATATTTCTGAGTCTCCAATAAATGTGAGCTTTACATTTTAAAAGAGTGAAAGCGAAAGTGACTCACAATTAGATTGTGCTAGAGTATTGGAAAGTATGATGTATATCATGAAGTGTGCGCGATCAGATATAGAATTTGCTATTAATAAACTGAGTCAGTTCACAAGTGATCCCAATAAATTCAATAGATGACAATAAATAGAGTTTTGGAGTATTTAAAAAAATACTTAAAAATATGTCTTGCATTATAACAATATCCCGCAGTATTGAAATGATATAGTGATACAAATTTGATCATCGGACAAATGAAGTAAAATCCACGAGTGGATATATATTCACTCTTGGTAGAGGATCAGTCTCCTGGAAATATTTCAAAAGAGACATGTATCGCTAGCTCTATAATGATCTTTGAGCTAGGTGCTCAAGATAAGGTCGGTGAATAAGTTGAAAGAAATTTCTTGATAGATATTCTTTTTTTGGCCCAAACCATTGACATTAGTAGACATACACTTTGATAGCCAAGATGCAATAGGCGGGCCATGAAGCATGATGTATAACGGACAATCTCATATAGGACATAAACATGATATCGTTAGAAAACTACTCTCTAGTGGAATTATGAGAATTGACTATATAAAATCAAAGGATAATGTGTCAGATCCACTTACAAAAAGGCCTAACTAGAGATAAAGTTTAAAGATCATCTAAGGGAATGAGTTTACGTCTTAGGACAAGTCATCATGGCGGTAACTCTATCTAGCAGACTGGAGATCCCAAGAGTTAGATGTAAGGAGAATTTTTTTTTTGTGAATGACGGTTCGACAATGTCAACCAACTCAATCCATTATCATAATGAAGACAATGCTCAGGATCAAGGATACAACATTAAAGATTGTCAATGAGTTAATAAAGCTTAATGATTTTAATGGTTTGCTAAATTTGACAGAGTTAACCAAATAATGTATCTACGCGATAACACGGTTAGAAATCACCTATGTGAGTGTGAAGTGTAAGCCGCTTCAAAGAGAACTATTGTTAAAATCCTATTCTCTATACACTCATGAAATCATGAGATGTTCATGGTTGAAACAAACACAACCATAAGAACCATAAATGGTAAAGGGTTACTTGTGTGACATATGATTGTGTAGGTATACACCAAAGCTCGACGGTTAAAAGATATCACACTTGCCGATTGACCGAGTATGTCCGACATATGTTCACTACGGAAAGTCCAAGGGAAAACCTACTTATCCAGATGCAATTAGTTCTTGATTGTAAAGTACACATACTTTTTCGTTTCTTTGTCTTAGAGTCATGCGGGGGATTTTTGGGTTTTAAGAGGTGTGAATGAGAAAATGAAGAGTTGCGACTTTTATGAAAGGTTGCAACTATTATGAAAATTTATGAATTTTATGAAAAATTGTGACTTTTATGAAAAGTTGTGACTTTATGAAAGGTAACGACTTTTCTGAAAGATTCTGACTTATCCAAAGGTTTGTGTCCTTTCTGGTAAGGCATAATAAGAACATTTTCGCACTATCTTTTGCTTTCTATAAATTGAGGGATTTCCTCTCATTTTAATAATAGAATTTCTGGACTTCTTCTACTACTACTAAATCTAGTACTCTAAGTTTACTGTACTGTCATTGAGTGGCTCATTGACACCAGTGTTTTGGATATCAATACACTAGTGATTGAGATCATTCTATCCTGGGATGACATATTCCAAATCAAACCTCGGATACTAGAGGGAAAGAATTTCCTTAAGGGGAAACTGTGCATTCAGTAAGCTTGATCTTCTTTCTGTTTTTCCAGATTCTGGTATGTGTTACATATTTAAATTTGTGAATTAATTCATGTTCTTATGTTCTTCACTTGTTCATTAAAATTTGGTAACTTCGCGTCACTGCAAGTTTATTGGAATCAGTAAGATTTTTTAAACATAAATTGACAACAATTCTTCTTTAAGAAAAATATTTTGTATATTTTTTCTAATCTATTTCTTGTTCTAGTTTCTCTACTAGTTTTCATTTTCTAATAGTGAAACTGTTCTTAAACTTTGTTGTGTCTTATCAAGTTCTTCAAAGTTTTGTTCTAAATATCTTAGGAATACAAGATAAATGACATAAATTGCAGTGGTGTTTCCAGTGTCAATCTATTTCGTGGGGTGTTTGGATGGTGGAACAATGAAAAAAGGGAAAATGGGTTTATTTGGGTTTTTTTGTTATACTTATTTGGGTGGGTTTTTGGGTGAACTTTTTAATTAGGGATAAAAAGTAAATAAATTTTGGATAGATCGTTAAGATTGTGACACATGTCTCTCTATTAGTTTTAAGGGTATATGCCACCCAAAATTTGGACGCTAGGGTCATCAATTTTCCAAAAGTGTAACGAAGGGTATCTAAATACCATTTACATTAGTTCAGGGGTATATTTGATCTTTTTTCTTGATAAAATTTTCAGAATCAACTTAATTTATATACGTCTTTTAAGTTTTAAATTATTGGAATACATATATTACTTTTATGTCATTTTTAAACAATATATGTTACTCATATATCCTTATTTATGTGGCACTGATTCGACGGGTCAAATCAGACTTTCTATATCTTTCAAATATTTTAACTTTTTAATTATTGTATTTTGTAGTATTTTTACGTAATTTTTAGAAAATATATATGATTTCATTTGTTACAACTTATGTATGACAAATAGAATTTCAAGAGTCCATCAATATTTTGATCAAGTTCCAAGTTATTGAGATTTACAATACTTTTTACATAATTTTCATATAATAAAATTTCAATTATTTTTTACATAATTTTTAAAATATATCAAAGGACTAAAAAACTAAGACAAGTAAATTAAAACAAAAAAATTATAAAAAAATATCAATTATTTTTTGACAGATTTGAAGAAGAAGACATGAGATGAATACTTCAAATTACTTTAAACGGGCAAACTGTTTGTTGTAGATCATACATATATCAAATAAACTTTGAGGTGGCTAACTCATCTTTATTCTTTGATTTTATATTCTTGCATTACTTAAACATCTTCATCTGTAATATCATCATAAATGTATTATAAACTCCGTGATGATTATAGAATACCTAGTTTTTTCTAGTTTTTATTTTTTTTATGTTTGTTAATTAGTAGAGATCTGTTGTCTCGTTAGAATTAGTAAGGCAATGTCTAATCCCCTTGTACTTATTTATATTTATATATATATATTTTTTAAAAGATATGTTTGAAGTGCCAGGTAGGCATGTTGACCTGGTTATTGACACACATATATTAGTAAGGGAAGCATAGAGTCGGCGGCTTCTTGTCTCCGCCCCGCTCCCGCTCCCACCGTTCTGCTCAATCTTTCTTGTCTCTTGTCAAGCAAAGCCGATTTTACAACTCATGCTAAATCAGTGTATAGATACATCCATCATCTCATTTATGCAGGTTTTTTCTTCTTCTTATCTATCTTCACCTTTAGATGTACTTATGTGTTTGTGTTTTTCCCCTTTCTGAAACAGACTTGAAAGGCAGCCTATACCCTTGATGGACGATGATTTGATCAATGCTATAGTAATGGATCTTGATTTGAACCACGAACCTATGGAGTCTTCTGCTTTAGGATTAGGGTCTTTGCCCAATTCTAGGATAGAACAAAGAATTCTTCACCTTGAGTCTGTTGCAGCTAGGTGGCGTCAGGTTCATAATTCTTCTCCTAATTCTTCTCCTAATTCTGTTCAACATCACAATTCTCTAGGCAAGGGAAAAGGATGCAAAAGAGATAGATCCCATTTAGTAGCAAAGGCATTGGAGATGGATGTAGTGGTTAAGAAAGTTGATAAGAATGGTCCAAGTTTTTTTGACTGTAATATATGTTTTGATATTGCAAAAGAACCTATTTTGACTTGTTGTGGCCATTTATATTGCTGGTCATGCTTTTATAACTTACCCTATGTTGATTCAACTACAAAAGAGTGCCCTGAGTGCAAGGGAGAGGTCACTGATGCAAATATTACTCCAATTTATGGCAATGCCAACAGTTACTGCTCCAACCAAGTCCACTCTGCTTTCGAATTACCACCAAGGCCAAAAGCAAATAGAGTCGAGAGTGTTAGACAGCAGCGTGTCACTCGGGGATTGTCTCATATACCAGTTGCTGAAGCACTTAGGAGAATTAGGAATAGTATTGGATTGGGCCATAACCCACAGCAACTACACACTGGTGCCGTTAGTTCAACTTCTCTGAGCGGCTCTCACGAGTTGCCAAATACTGAGGCCACTGGCAGCCAGCGACCACGCTCCCGAGTGTTTTCGAGGGTATTATTAGAGGGCGCGGCTTCTCTTTCATCGGAATTAGGAAATGTACAGAGGCTGTTTGAGGACATTACAACGTCAATTACAGATCGCATTCATGAAATAAGCAATTTGCAAGTTTCACCTATTGGTCATGATGAAGGTAATTCTCTCAGAAGAGACGCTGCTATCATACGATCAGAGCATCAGACTCTGGATTCAATTGCAGAGGCAAGTTCTGTTGTATCTCTTCCTTCCTCTTCTCAATCAAATGAAGTTTCTGATGCAACACTTCAGATGGAAAACCTGAGTGGTTTCTCAAGGCTTTCAGATTTAGATAGCGAAATTCTTCCTGAAACAAGAAGAAGAAGATTTAGCTGATGCATTTGAATGATCGAGGTATAATTTCTCTGTTATTTTACCTAAAGAAGTAACACATTTCATGTTATCATGTTCATCAAATGTGAGAATTTGTCACTCCGATTTAATGACTTAGGTAGACGCTTTTCTCGAATGTGGTCAAGAAAGTGGTGTTGCCCTTGTTGGAAGTGATAATCTAGCTCAGAGATTTACCCTGGTGGAGGAAATTTTTGATGATAAGCTTTTAGAAAAAGATATGGCTGCTGAGATTGTGGCATCTTGTCTGTACAGCAGATAGTAGGTACTTTTCTTCGGAAGCAATGTTATTGCCGTTGCTTTTTTATACATTTCGTGGCAGTTCCTGGTGGTATGATGACAGCTTTCGATCATGTAAATGGTATACCAGGTTTACTTAGAGTAAAATTGATCATTTGTATCAAACATTTCTTTCCAGTTTCTGAAATCTAATGGGTACTTCTGCTCATTCATAGTCTTTCTATTTTTCTTTAGTAATATCAAACACAGTTAACTATATTCCTGTATTCTAGTAGTCTTAATTATCTATAGATGCTTCTCAATCTGAAGTAGACCCTATTTTCGGTACCTCATAAAGATATCCTAGATATTCTTGGCAACTTTCACTTATACGACTAACTCCATTTAGCACACAAGTGCCTGCGTCATCCCTGAGGCTAGAGACTTAATGACTTAGTATTGCCACTAGATGAGGTTGGAATCTCAAAGGTGCATGCTGAAGATATAATAGAAACAAAAGAGTTACCCAATATGTTCATAAGAGTTTTCTCTTCCATCAAGAACCCTCTGCTTCCTTACCCTTCATGTTGTCACCATTCTCGTCTTCAGTTTTTTCTTTTTAATTTCCATCATAGTACCGATTCCTTTATCATCCCTGACATTACCCATTGAACTTTAAATATTTCCCTGATTATGCACAAAAGGTTGTCCCCAATTGGACGATGAAGTACAAGTTATTGACATCCTCACCGCCTTTCTTACACATGAAGCACCAGCACAGACCATAGAAATTAAGATATCTTGGTATTCTCGGGATTTATACAGTTGAATGATGAAACTCCTTATTCTCCTCATCTGATATTGTCATTGTCTTGTTTTTCGTGCATCCACCTAACCCTGCCCATGAAATTAGTCCTTTGCCTGAAAAGGAATTAGATTACTGTGTCAAATCCTCATATTTCTAATCTTGCAAGTTTCTTCCAGTTTTAGATCCCATAATATCGCCTCTGTTGATCACCAAGTTGATTTACTATAGCTGTCTGTCGCCTTGATATTGTAAACAAGTTGAAAAACTTCACATAATGAAATGTTCGGACACCATCTTTGTTTCCTAAAATGGAGTCTCATACCATCTCCTGGCTTACACTGGACATCGTCCCAATTTTTTATCATACTCTTCCATGGGAGCGTGGCGTTTATCTCTGATTTGTTCTCCATCCCTCTATGTACATTCTGTATTTTCTTCGATCAATGCTTGGTCTTCTATCCCAAACATCTATAGCTATTTTTCTAGTAGAGCCACATAGAATACCTTCAAATTCTCTTATGGCGAAATCCCTTAAACATTTTTATACAGGATATAGTGGTACTGCTTTGATCTAGTGATTGATTTTTATACAGAAACTTAAAAGAGTATTCTGTTGTTCGTCCACTCCACCTACCAGGATGATTTCACTCTTCTTCAAATTAATCGTCAACCCAGAGGCTTCCTGGAACTACAATAGTATATTCTTCAAGTTCTGGAGTTGTTCCGTCTTTGCTTCATAAAATACCAAGATCAAGAGATTCAAGGCTGTTTGCCTCGAAGCCTCTTAACTACCCTCTTATGGCTGCTTGAAGCTTTATCTCCCTAGCGTCAATCAAAATGTATGAGCCCCTCTACCTTCATTTACATAACAAATTATACGCCACCATGGAGCATCAAGGTGTAGCACAAGAGTCATGTAAAATCATCCATTTTGTTTATAACTTGTGTATTTCCATTTATTTCTATTGCTTTAGTTACCTTTCAACTTACGCGTGTTAAAATGGGGTGAGTTAGGATGGATTGAACTAGGGGTCATAACTCAATCTGCCCGGGTTAAAATTACTCAAAGTGAAGCAACAGTACGATGAAAATGCATCCAAGAAAATCATAAATTGACGGGTCCTCCAAAATACTCATTTAAAATGTTATTAATTAGATTTTTTTACTGACAAAAATACTCATTTTAAAGGGCTATCACTTTATGTATTCGGAAAGAGTCAGTCATACCAATGTTTAACAAACTTAGGAAGCGTATTTTAAAAATAGATCTAACCCATTGTTGGCTCGTTAAAGTTGACACGAACTTTCACTTATACACCTTAAGCGGGTGATGTTCATTTTAGACATCTCCTGTCAACTTTTGTTCGATCATATTTGTACTTTTTGCTTATTTGGCTCAATGAGTGTAATACACTCAACAACTGCACGTGAGATGCATGTTCAGTCGACTTTTTAATTTTTCTTCTTCTTCTTCTTTCCAATTTTAGCCTACATTCCTGCAAACATTAATATCCAACAATGGCGAAAATTTAGTTACAATATAATGATGAAAAATGATGAATTTGTGTTAGAAAATTTAAAAACAGATCCATTTAAATATTAAATTATTCATGAGGTTTTTTCTTAAAAGAAATTAATTTTTGTAGAGGAGTACATTTAATCTTTTTGTGAATTCTTAACCTGCTAATTAGTGTAAAAAAGAAACAAAAATATATTTGAAAATGAAAATAATAAAAAAAGGAATAGTGTGTTGGTTGGTGTGATTCCAATATTGGGAAAAAGAAATATCGGTATTTGAAGAAGGAAATCAAAGGAAATGGGTGCCCAAATGCTTCTACAAATGAATATATATTTGGAGAAGACAGTGGGGTGTGGGGGCATAGGGGATTATTGGTTTAAATCTTTTTCAAAAAACATTATTGGACAAAAATTTATATGTCAATGATTTATCCGTTACTTTTTATTTTTATTCAAAAATAATTATTTAAGAATTATTTATTACGTAAATAACACATGTCCTCGTCTAATTTGTCACTTTACACGTCATTTGCGAGTGTAACACAATATCTTATTAATTTTAAAATGAGCATCGTCTAGTTGAAGCGTCTAAGTGAAAGTCCGTATCAACTTTAAGGGGCCACCGATGAGTTATGCCTTAAAATTTTATACTCAATCACACTATAAATGCCCCTCAAAAATTTAGAATTTCGCTCACAATTTCATGTATAAAGGCTATTTGAAATATGTATTTAACTGTATAAATTTTATGTTAAATTTATGTGGAGAAAATTACGCTGCAAATGCGTCTCACTATGTCATGTATAAATTTGATATGAAATATGCATAAAATTGCATCAATTTTGTATAAAGTTTTAGTTTTTTTAAAATTTAATACAACTACAATAACATTGTGTAAAACTCATATCATATTCATACAAATATATATAGATCAAATGAACGAGTCTAGAAATAAAGGTTGGTGGGAGTACGTGGATCAATACAATGCAGAGCACATAGCCATGTTTGCCTGTTTTTATACACCGTTGAGGATTTCTTAAATGTCTAATTGAAGCATCTAGAAAATGGAGCTTCGTCCTCTGTACAATTTCCATCTAAAGATGCAGATAACTAATATCCGTGCTTCATAAATATCATCTCCAGATAATATCTTTTATTGAAACCCTATGCAATAAAATGAAACTTTAGATCCACATTATTATGTGTGCTTTAAACTTTTTTATGTATAACAATAATGGTACGTACTACATGTAATCTGCAATATTTTTTATTAAAGATATCTTGTAATTCGTAATTTTGTCTCCAACATATTAGGTCTCTTAATTTTGTATTATGAGTTTGAACTTCACATACTTTAACATATATAATTCTAAATGTGTCAGTAGAATATATTTGAAGCACGTCGTGTCACATATTTATTTGAAAAAATAAAGGCAAGTAATATATGTGAATAGAAATGGCTCAATATAATGACTTGATCCGTCGTTACTAAAGGGCCGTCTCGCGCAATCATAAACGTCCAGAAGTGTGGTGCAAGAATTTTCATATTTGAGAATATAATGTTTTTGTTCCGAATTGAATTTTGTAACTACGTGTTTTCGTCGTTATATAAAAGCCAACGGGAAAAGAATTTGTGTCAGATGTTTTTGAATAGTGACTTGAAAAATTGTAGCCTAGTCCAGATTTGGATGAACTCATAGTCAGATGAGGTCAAGTTCCTAATTTTTGATGTCAATTATCATGTCGATCCTTATACTTCAAAATTTCAAGTCTAGAGTTAAGTTTCAAGTTATCCAAATACTATAAACCTGATAATTTTCATATAATATAATCATAGGCGAACCCAAGATTCAAAGATAAGGGGGCACTACTAAAACTCTAAGAACTTACCACAAAAAAGGTTTAATTCTAACGTAAAAACTGATTTTAAAGCCAAAAAAAGGTTGTCTCTAGTGGGATTCAAACTTACGCAATTGCTCTTTGACAGGAACACATTCAACCAATTCACCTAAACACTTTATGTTGTAAGTGTGCACAATTAATTATATAATCATTTATCCAATAGCTATACATATTCTAAAAGTTACCGAGTGCACGTACATCCTCATGGATGCATGTGGATCCGCCCTGAATATAATACGCCCAATATTCAATTATACATGTTAATATATCAAACTTGGATCTTAGTGTGATAACCATGGTAAAAATTCTTACACAACAAAGGATTAAGCCACCAGTAACCTTTAGAGTCAATATCTAAACCTGACATACATTATATTATAAAGAATTATCAAAATACTATAGTTTCCAATGATTTACTCATTTTAAGATTATATTTCATAGTTTTCAGGTTTATCACTACTTAATTTATAACATATTTTTATTCAGTGTCTTTTCAAACTACAGTCACGTAAATGACAGTGGCCTAGCCGCTTTCTCAAACTAAAATTTGAACAAAAACATGTCAAGTAACTTTAACTATAATAAAAGAAACATACATAACCTTAGCCTATTTTATATGTATAATTTCCAATGATAACTAGTTAGATACTAATTATTGTCATCACTATCCAATCATAGCCATAATTTACCATTTAAAAAAAATTTCCACACCAATTTCAAAGATCCACATGAACAACAATCCTATTCAAGTCAACTTGTCTTATTTCCTCTCTCAGCACTCATCAACATTAATCAAGACTTGGTTAGTTCTTACTTGGTGCAAGTTAGTCACTTTGCTTTGGTTGTGTTGAAATTGTGACGTTTCTCCGGGAGATTTTCTTCTTCTTCTTTTTTTCAAAAGATTTATGATCTAAAGTGATATTAGGGTATTACTTAGATTATATTATATATGTACTTGGCCCATTAATCACTACCTAATAAAAATCAATTATTTAAAATCACCCGTCTACTAAAAAATCGTAATTAACAAATAACTCAAAATTTCAACCCAACTTAACAAATTGATCAAAAGTGACTCAATGCAACTACCAAGATGGGTAAAACGATAATTTTGTAAAAATTTCCAAAAATGACTTTAGGGTCATTACATTATCCACCACCCTCGAACACGAGAAAGAAGAAGGAAGAATAACCAACGTTATCAAAAGCTTAGTTATGACCTGCCAGTTGGTATTCATATTTCCAAATGGAATCCTCCTTAAGACCATTTCTCAAAATTAGCTACTAAGAACTGAACTTTCGAATCAAATAATGTCATTTTTGGATACCCTATCTGAACTGAAACACTCTGGATTATAACATAATCACCATGATGATTTTTTTCACATAACCATAATAAGATTCATCAATACAACCTACCACTAGAAGTGAAATTGAACTAGCCACCACACAGTCATAATGCACAAACCATGATAGATGTTATTAAGATTTCCTTTCACAATACAATCTTTCAAGAGTTTAAGTTATAAAAATATAATCTTTAGACACCGGATGCCTATTAAGGTAGAGTCAAACTTATCTAACCCAAAGAAGAAAATGATTATGTAACCACTCCCCAAGCAATATACTTCAAAATGCAGAACCTCTAACAATACTCTCAGACAATTGTTACCCTTCATAGCTCTTATATAAGTTCTTATAAGCAAAGTTGTGTGTGTAGAACTATTGATATACTTCAAGGGAAACTTTTACATATAGCAACTTAACAATAATTAATTACTCTCTATAGCTATAGTTTGATAATTACAATTTGTAGCTACCTGTTATTTGTAGGAGAGAGGCGAGCGAGACTGAGAGAGAGAGAGGAGAGAGGCGAGAGAGAGGGGTTAAAGAGTGGGATAAAGGTGAATTGTATATGTATATTGGTTAGATAATTATATATTATACCTATTTAATTTTATATATGTAAAGAGAGATTGGGAGAGGGAGGAGAGAGGCAAGCGAGACTGGGAGAGAGAGGAGAGAGGCGAAAGAGATCGAGAGAGGTCAGAGAGTGGGAGAGAGGTGAATTGTATATGTATATAATTGTATATTATACATATACATTTGTGTATAAATGGCAAGAGAGATTGGGAGAGGGAGGAGAGAGGCAAGCGAGATTGAGAGAGGGAGGAGAGAGGCGAGCAAGGGTTGGCAGAGAGTGGGAGAGAAGTGAATTGTATATGTATATAGGGTAAAAATTATATATTATACATATTTATTTGTATATCCTAGCGAATTATACATATACAAACATGGCTAATTGTACAAACTCGAAGTTAGCCCACGTAATTAATGTATAATGTTAGTCGCGAGTGATAATTATAGCAAACTATAACTATGATGAGTAATTAAATAGTATAATTTTGTTTATCCACGTAATTTTCGTATACTTCAACTATCCCAAACAACATCAAGTATATCATAACTGAATTGACCAAGCCTGGCCACTAATCCTACCTATCAAGAGGACATACGAGGATCGGTACATCCGATCCATCACTAGGAATCCACCCATAGATGTGGAAACACACAAAAACGTAGAAAATGAATCATACTCTAAAGCATGTCTAGATTGAAGCAGTTGGTCACATAGAATATACAAAATCAAGGTCGAATAACACAAGATACTCCTTCCATAGTGCTCATATAAATAACATTCCATTAATCTGACTCCATCCCTCGATGTTGACCCACCCACAATTAACTAGCCTGTAAGACCCCAAAATGAGTTAGGGTGTCTATATCCTAACATGTTTGTCTTAATGTTCTAAGTTCCTAAAATGACTTATAATATGGTTTAGAGGCAGCGTGTAAAGATTGAAGTGATTTGGAAGTCGAACGTCAAGGGACGACCAAAACGTTCGACGGCTAGTCACCTATGTGTCTCATGTGTCCATGCGTGTTTATATACTATATGTCATGGGCTTATGAAGTCTTACAATGAGTTATAATGATTTTTAAATATGGTATATGAAGTTTCAAGAAGTTTGAAGGTCAAACGTCCAAGGCGTTCGAAAGATAGCCCTGAAGACACTCAATGTGTGTCTTGATGGGGCCTAGCCTGTTTGGACGAGTTGCAAGTGTTTGTTTTGGGTGAAACTTATGTAGAAGGACTACAACTTGTTAAGGTTTGTATTTACGTTGTAAATGTGCGGGTACAACTTTTAAAGGGCCCCGCAAAAGGCCCCACAAGAAGGACCCAAGGCTAGTACCGATTAAACACTTTTATCTATTCATATTTATTCCTATTAGACATTTTTTGATAATAAGTAAAAAAAAAAAGTGTGTAATGTACTTGTTCTGGTGCGACAAAATGAAAAATTTAAAGATAAAATGTGGCGTAGGGTCCAACAATTATAGAAAAAAAGAATTTTATGTTAACAAAATAAAAATTAATTCAAAAATAATTTTTTTCCATCTATTTAAAAAAATAAAATAAATGAGAAGCCCAACCTTACTCAGGCCCTATTCTTCTTCATCTTCTTTCTAACAAGATTTTCTTTCTCAAACGATAAAATTCAATATCTTTATTAATTGCTTTTATAATTATTTTTTATTCCTAATACGTGAATGCACAAGATATTCAAAGACTAATACAAGTGTGGTAAAGAAATAATCGTCTTGAAATCTGAAGGAATATTGATTGTATTGAAGTGTTAACCTAATTAGGGAATACATGGGAGATATATATAGGAGATATAGGAAGGAGTACTAATCCTAATAGGAGTAGGATTAAAGAGTACTAATCCTAATAGGATTGTATTGAAGTGTTAACCTAATAAGGGAATGCATGGGAGATATATATATAGGAGATATAGGAAGGAGTACTAATTCTAATAGGACTAGGATTAAGGAGTACTAATCCTAATAGGACTAGGATTAGTACACAGTAAATAATAATATTATTTAATACTATTTATTTAATACTATCTGTTATTAAAATCGATAGCAAAGATTAACTGAGAGGACCTAGAATGATAATATTTCTTTTAAGGTGACCTAGATGGACGTTGATCTACTAATTTTTTTCAGTCTGATGTTCTCTCTTCTTTTTTCCCTTCAAATTCACTTAGTCGATTCAAATTTTATTGTTTTTAATAAAAATTAAAAATTTAAAAGAGATGAATAGAAACAAAAAAGAAAAGAAACAACAGTGTGTATGTCTTCTTCTCTTTGTTTTGTTTTTGTTTTAACAAATTGTATTACGACTTGAAAGGGTTGGGGTGGGGAAATTTTTTCTTTTTTGTTTTGTTTTTGTTTTAACAAATTGTATTACTTTTTAATTATTTTAAAAAATTTAACTATTTAAATGCTAAGTGGCAAAAAGCATTAAGTTTTTTTTGAAAAAATAAAAATAAAATAATATTTAACGTTTTCTCATGCGCTTAGCTTAAGTGAAAAATACTTTTTTTGTCACATTAACATTTTGTGTTTAATAGGTATATACTTTTTGAACTATATAAATGTTCAATAGGTAATATCATATTTGAAGTGTCTATATGAAATATGCAGACAAATTTAAGGGGTTGCAAATGAATTTTTAAAAAAATTACAAAATCAAAATATAGAGAGTACATAAATTTTATAAATCAACATTATTACAAAACAAAGAAGAAATAGTTAGAAAAACTTCTTACAAAACAAAATTAATAAATAATAATGAATTGAGATGTAAATAGATTATTTAGGAAAAATCATTATACAAAGTAAGAAATATTTTTTTATTTTTTGAAATAGATATAACAAAAAAGAGATAAGATTCTTTTAATTTTAAGCGACAAATTATAAATTACATTGATTCAACAAATCATATCAAGAATTAGATTTGATGATTTTCAAACTCTATTTTCCTGTTAGGTGTACATTTTGTTTTAAACTAATGTTCAATAGAAAGAGACATGGAAATATGTTGTCTCTAATGCCATATCTTATTGGTTTTTACAAAAAATACACACCAATACAATATGTCAAAATGTTTGATGATTTGATTTGTGTATTTTGAAGTCAAAACTGGGGAACTAAGATATTATTATTTTGATTACTCGTACAAAAGAAACAAGCAATTATTGCATAATAAAAAAGATTTTTTATACATAGAAACTTAATGAATTGAAGGAAAAAATATCTTACAAATGATTAAACTCACTCTTTATGAATTTCTTTTGTGTTAGAATCCATGTTGGCTGGCCGGTTGAATTGTTCTCCTTTGTCAAATACTAAATACTGTAGTGTTGCTTTGTTGAAGAGGGGAAAAAATGTGATTTGATATGTGTGGACAGTGAAGTTTTATTGATAAATCCATATTAAATTTGGATTAAATCTTAAATCACCATATGTTGACCAAGTCAAATTAATGGTTGATAAAGTCAGGTTAATATCTAAGTCACAACTGTATGACTTAAATCAAGTTCAAATCACTTAGGTCAGTCCATTAAGTTGACAAGATGAGCCCAACTCATGTTCTTCAAGCCTAGGGGTCTAAATTGCTCGGACCAAAATACCCCTAAAACCCTAACTCAAGCCTATATAAAGAGGTCTTCTTTTGACAAAAATACAAACACATAATACATACACACAGGAATACATAATGCTCTTCAGTGATGATCTGCAAGTCTTCAGCATAAAAAGAAGTCTCCGCTCCAAATGTTGAGCCGCAAGTATTCTGCCAAATCAAGAACATCTGTGAAGAAAAGAATTAGGGGATCACATATCTTTTTGAGATATTTTATAAAGATCGTAACATTCACACTAATTCAAATACAAATATTATTGTCTGCTTGCTATTTTTCCTTTCATGTTTATTGTATTTCAAGATTGAAACTTTAGACGCTTAAAACTGGAACGCCCAGTGGGATCTCTCATCTTTTCTCTTCCAAAATACAAGATCAAGAACATTGAGATGGCTTCTGAGAAGATGAACTCAAAATCTGCATCTGCATCCAAATCTAGATCTACATCCATATCTGCATTTGCATCCAAATATACATCTGCATCGAAATCTAGATCTGCATCTACAAAAAATCTACATCTGTATCAAAATCTACATCTACATCTGGATTCACATCAGCTTCAGCAAAAACTGATGGATCCAAATTCGACATCGATGTGAAAAACATCCTTAATGTTACTGCGAGGAACATGGGACCTATCACAAGGAACCAAGCCAAGATGTTGGGATAACAAGCCTCACGAGTGCCGTCCGAATTTGCTGCTGCTTTTGGTTTGTCTCCATAATATGTGAAGTCTTTTTCAAAAGCCGCAAAATAAGACATCGCCAAAATGGTCGAGAGTGTTCTTGCCCAATTTAGCCTATCTACATACAAAAAACACTCTACTTTAGTCGACGATGATGTCTTGAGCACTGGATCTACCCCACATAACATGTTTGCATCACATGTTTGGGAAAGTCAACACCATTCTCCATCACAACTTGCAAGCTTGACAAGAGCTATTAAAGACTTGACCAAGTACGTTCAAGATCAAGATGCTCGAATTGTTAAGATAACTGATAGAGTGAAAGGCATGATGGATGAAGAATCAAGTCATGCGCCTGGAAAACGTCCACAAGTACAAGAGATTGTCGATCTCCCTTCAAAGCAAGTGAAGCATGCTAAAGAGATCCAAATTTCCTCTAATGGAACGATCCCAATCAACCAAATAAAGGAGTTCATCATATGGGAACCATTAAAGACAAGAACAAGATTGCTACGAAATCCTCCTTGATATATGCAGGACCATACACTGCAAGGATTGATAGCTTGAAAATGACTGTCGGTTATCAACCTCCAAAATTTCAGCAGTTCGATGGTAAGGGAAGTCCAAAGCAACATGTGGCACAATTCATTGAAACGTGCAACAATGTTGGGACATACGGCGACTACCTCATCAAATAATTTATTTGCTCCCTTAAGGGAAATGCTTTCGATTGGTACACAGACCTTGAGTCTGGTTCCATTGATATTTGGGAACAAATGGAGCAAGAATTTCTCAACCGCTTCTATAGCACAACATGTATTGTAAGCATGGTAGAACTTACAAACACAACACATGCTAGCGAAATGAAGAGCCGGACTTTGACTTCATCAATCGATGGAGGCACGCAAGTCTAAATTGTAAAGATAGACTTACTGAAGCTTCGGACATAGATGTGCATTCAAGGTATGAATTGGGGTCTCCGCTATATTTTTCAAGGCATAAAGCCTTAAATTTTTGAAGAATTGGCCACTCGCACTTATGATATGGAGTTGAGTATGTCATCAATTGGAACTGAAGCGCCATCTGTCCACGAACTGTGTGAAGTCGGAGAAAGGCAAGAATTTAATATAGTGGGAAAATATTTGTCTAAGACTGAAAACAAAGAATCCCTGAACGTCAATACCTCTCATGTGAAATTCACCACAAGGCTGGGCAATACACAAAGCCGACTTCTTTTGAAGGAAGGACAAATCAAAAGCTTACCTTGAAGGAAATGCAGCGGAAGGACTACCCATTTCTTGACTTAGATGTTTCCGTAATCTTTGATGAAATCCTTGAGATGAAACTTTTTGAGTTACGAGAAATGAAACAACCAGATGAAGCAGGGAGGAGTGATGATCCAAAATACTGCAAATATCACCGGTTGGTTGGCCACCCTATTGACAAATGCTTTGTCTTTAAGGACAAAATCATGGACTTAACTCGCGAAGGGAAGACTGAACTTGAAGATGAGAAATTGAGTTCAAACCAAGTCAATATTGCTTCTGACTTACCCAATGTGGTCATAACCTGCTATTTTGTTGAAGTAAATAATGAGCAAGACATTCCAAACATCAAGAAGACAAGAATAATTGAGTTTGGAGACTTTGATCCCATATGGATTCTGTAGGAGAGGGATCGATAAGAAAAGATGAAGATTAGTCGATGATTTTGATGATTGGGGATGAAATCTCGTGACTTACTATAGACACCGAAAAATGAGTTCACACAAAGAGTCAACAAAGCGATACATCACGGAAAAGATGGTAAGGAGACCCAAAACCAAAACTTTGAGTCTGCATTCAAAGAAGAAGGAAATAAAGGCTCACCACTACCTAGAACTGCCTCGGCCAATTACATTTGGAGAATATTTGCAAATTGGTTCTACACCAAGTTCACATGCGATGGCACAAAAGCTCTACGTTGTAATGTCGATGAAAAGAAAGAGAAAGATGTCACTCCATCATATCAATCATCAAAAGATGCTCCAAAGTCGTTTCCTAAAGTTGAAAATCCATCATGCCCATCACCAAAAGATGCTCCACATCTATCTCTTGGAGTAAAAAATGCATGTATATCCAAAATCACATTCTCTAACGATGATCTTCTGTTTGGTGACACATTTAATAATCGCCCTTTATTCATGGTCGATTTTGCGCGTGAGAAAAGGGTGAATAGAATCCTAGTCGATGAAGGATCTGGAATCAACATCCTTATGATTCGCACAATAAAAGAACCTGAGATATCAACAGTAGATCTTACTGATAGTCACTTGATGATCAAAGGATTAAATCAAGGAGGATAAAAGTCCATAGGGACTCTCAAAATAGACCTCACCATCGGATAGTTACAATCAAGTGTGTGGTTACATGTAATTGATGCAAAGACTTTATATAACATTTTTCTTAGTAGGCCGTGGGTACGTGAGAACAAAAGTAATCCCATCTACCTACCACCAATGTTTGAAGTATTATGATAATGGAGTTGCAAAAACGATTATTGTAGATGATAATATATTCACTGAAGAAGCTCACTTTGCTGATGCAAAGTTTTACTTGAAGAAATATTCCATAAAAGTTGATGATATTACATCCAGAGATGTCGGACTCCTTAACAAGATGACTAAGGTAGCGGTCGGTAAGGCAAAAGTCGCAAACAAGGAAGATCCAAAGCTTGGCAATCCAAACAAGATGTCTAACATGATTGGTGACTTTTCAAGTAAAAAGGTCACATCCATTCTTCGTTATGTCCCAAAGGCAAATGAGGACAAGGACACTCTCTCGAGTTTTTAGAAAATGTGCTAGAAGGTTTGACCCTTCCTGTAAGGCGAATTGATATGATGAAGTCGTCCACAAAATTACATGGGAAGTCTATGGCTCCTGAGTCATTACTTCATGGAAAATTTGTGACCCCTAAGTCATTACAATATGAAGCACTCCCAATGAAGCGCACAGAAGAAAGTTTTGATCCTAAAGCTTACAGGCTGCTAGCAAAAGCTGGATTTGATATAAATGAACCATCGAAATTGAGAAGCTTTTGTCAGATCTCGTTATAAGGCAACAACGTGAAGAGAATGGGCTACAAAAAGCTTCCACCCATCCGCAACTCCATAGAAAAGGTGAGCAATAACTACATAATTGTGGAAGATGAGTCTGTTAATTCTAACAAAAGGTCTTCTATCTTCGATCGACTTGAAAGATCAACATAGAGGATTTCTGTATTTGAGAGGTTAGGGCCATTGAGGAGGAAAAACAAGGTTTGGAGAAATAGTAAGGGTATGCAAGCATCTACTTTACCCAAATCTCAAAATATTCCTACAGACTTTCAAAGTCTAATCCCTTCTAAAATGAGGTGACATATGAACATTGTGGTTTTTTATGGAGAAGTACTAAAGGTAAAGTCAAATGTTTTGATTTACACTAAGAAATGTGAGAAAGATGAAGAATGTGTTGGCTCTTCATATCATGTCACTACATAAGATGAAAGGCATACTTTTTCTCCAATTAAAATTGATGGAAAGTCGGAGAATGTTTCATGGTGTTACCATATATCTTTCAACGATGGAGAACCTCAAGAAGATGAAGATGCTAAAGATGCGCCACCCGAACTTGAAGGAGTAAAGGTAACCGTTGATGCATTGAAAGAAATCAACCTTGGAACTGATGAAGATCCAAACCCCACTTATGTGAATGTTTCATTAGCAAGTGATGAGGAAAGGGCCTACGTCAACTTACTCAAAGAATATAAAGATGTATTTTCTTGTAGTTACAAAGAAATTCCTGGATTAAACCCGAAAGTATTAGTTCATCATCTTGATGTGAAAAGAGGTGCACGTCCCATCAAGCAATCTCAATGACATTTTAGGAATAAATTGGTTCTCGTGATCGAAATTGAAGTTAAAAAGCTTATTGAGGTTGGCTTTATCCGTGAAAATAAGTACCCCACTTGCGTTTCAAGTATTTTCCCCGTGAGGAAGAAGAATGGGCAAAATTCGAGTTTGCATTGACTTTAGGGATCTCAATAATGAATGTCCAAAATATGAATTTCCACTTCCTATCCATGAGCTTATGATCGATGTCACTACTGGGTATAAGTCAATATCTTTTATGGATGGTTCATCCGGCTACAACCAGATCTTCATGTCACAAAATGATGAAGTGTTGACCGCATTCTGACTCATAAAGACATTTATTGCTACAAAGTAATGCCATTTGGTTTAAAGAATGCAAGAGCACCATACCAAAGAGCTATGCAGAACATCTTTCATAACATTCTTCCCAAAAATGTTGAATGTTATGTTGACGATTTAGTAGTGAAATCAAGGAAAAGTGTGATCACTTGCAAGACTTAGATGGTGTTTGATCTACTACGAAGGTATCAACTTACAATGAATCCATTGAAATGTGCGTTTGGAGTTACATTTGGAAAATTCCTTGGCTGCATTGTATGACATCGAGGAATCGAAATTGATCAAGTAAAAATAGATGTAATTCTGAAGATGGTCAAGCCAAGAAACATTCATGAATTGAAGCGTCTGCAAGGGAAACTAGCATATCTTAGGAGATTCATCTCGAATCTAGCAGGAAAGTGCCAAACCATTCAATCGTCTTATGAAAAAAGGGTACTTCTTTTGAATGGGACCAAACTTGTAGTAATGACTTTGAGAGCATCAAGTCTTAGTTGACTAAACCACCAGTTTTAGCAGCTCCTGTTCTTGGAAAGCCATAATACTTTACATATCATCTCAAGAAAGATCAGCGGGAGTACTCTTAGCCCAAGAGAATAGCGAAGGGAAAGAAAACTCCCTTTACTACCTGAGTAGGATGATTACACCAAATGAGTTGAAGTACTGGCCAATCGAAAAGCTATGTTTGGCCTTGGTCTTCTCAATTCAGAAGATGAAACATTACTTTCAAGCTCACGTCGTCCGTCTTATTTCTAAATCAAATCCCATCAAACTTGTGATGTCGAAACCCGTCCTCAATGATCGACTAGCAAGATGGTAACTCCAATTTCAACAAGTTGAATTGTGTATGTTCCTCAAAAAGTTGTGAAAGGGCAAGCATTGCCAGACTTCTTGGCAGACCACCTAATACCTGATGATTGGGAACTCACTGAAGATGCAATAGTTGTTGAAGTTCAACCGCCTTGGAAGATGTATTTTGATAGAGCCTCACATCGTGAAGGAGCCGGCGCTGGAGTGATTTTCGTTACTTATCAAAAGGAGATCTTTCCATATTCCTTCACCTTAACACAATGTTGCTCCAATAAAGTTAGAGAATATCAAGCCTTATACTTGGGCTTGAAATGGCGGTCGATATGAAGCAATTACAATTACAAGTTTTTGGAAACTCTGAAATTAGTCATCAATCAATTGATGGGTAGCTATGAAGTCAAAAAGCCAGAATTGCGCCTCTATCATGACTATGCACAAAAATTGATTAGATGGTTTGGAGATGTAACTCTTCAACATGTTACAAGAAAGGAGAATAAGAATGTTGATGCCTTAGCTACTTTGTCTTCAACATTGGCTCTGCACGGGCAAACTCAGATTACTATATGCCAAAAATGGATAGTGCCACCGATGCGAATGAAGAGAGCAAGGTTGAACATCTTGTAGATGTTTCACAAGTGGAGATAGTCGACTGGAGGCATGCCTTGATTTATTACTTGTGCTACAATATACTTCCAGAAGATCCAAAGATAAAGACTGAAATCCTAAGTCGTGCTCCTCGGTTTCTTTACAATAAAGATACTTTATATCGATAATCATTCGAGGGGGTTCTCCTGCATTTTTTGGGAGAAGAAGAAGCAAATCAAGCTATGCAAGAAGAACATTTTGGAGTTTGTGGATTGCATCAATTTAAGCCAAAGTTGCATTTTCATATAAAAAGAATAGAGCATTATTGGGCAACAATGGTAAAAGATTGCTTGGATTATTCTCGAAGATGTCAAGCATGTCAATTTCATGCAAACATAATGCACCAACCTCCGGATGTATTACATCCGACTGTGGCATCTTGGTCATTTGATACTTGGCGGCTAGACGTAGTTGGACCACAACCAAAATCTTCTGGCGGCCACTTGTACATCCTTGTTGCGACATATTACTTCTAAAAATGGGTTGAGGCAGTAGCCCTAAAAAAATTAAAGAAGGAAAATGTTTCAAACTTCATGAAGGTGAATATCATCTATCTTTTTGGCATTCCTAGTAATATACTAACAGATGATGGAAATCCATTTGCCAATAAATTGATGGATAAGATTTGCGACCTTTTTGGCATCAAGTAGCGTAATTTTTTAATGTATTATGTTGCTGCAAACGGTCTAGTTGAAGCATTTAACAAGACCCAGTGCAACTTGTTAAAGAAGGTTGTCTTCAAATGTAAAAGAGATTGGCATGATAGAATGGAAGAAGCTCTTTGGGCATATGGGACGACTCATCGCACGACGACTTAAGCAACTCCTTATTCTCTTGTTTTTGTAAATGAAGCAGTCCTTTTACTTGAACGACAAATACCATCATTGATACTTGCCATACAAGAGGGACTTAGTGGAGAAGATAATGCTCGTCTACGCCTTGAAGAGTTAGAAGATTTCTATGAGAAAAGGTTGGAAGCTCAACAAAGTCTGGAATTCTATCAAGCTTGTCTTTCTCGTGCTTTCAATAAAATAGTTCGCCTAAGGTCCTTCCAAGTTCGTGATCAAGTTCTAGCAGTTAGAAGGCCAATTATCATATCTCATAAATCAAAAATGAAGTTCACCTCAAAATGGAATGGACCATACGTCATCCAAGAAGACTATTCAAGCGGAGCTTACAAACTTGTGGATGCAGACAACTTGCTGATTGGTCCCACCAATGGAAAATTCTTGAAGAAGTACTATCCTTGAAGCAGCGTCATACTCCTGGCTTGCAAGAGTATAAACTGTGTACGACTCCCATAAAAATGTCCACTAGGTTGAAAATCTCGAAAGAGGCGGCCTAGACAAAAGTTAGGACACACAAGAAAAATAAATTAAAGCTCGCTTTCTGAACTACGTGCTCTTCACTGAGGCACGTAGATAACTTAGAGTACTTTTACTCTACGTTCAGTCATAATAAGGAAAAAAAATATAATGTCGCCATGTGCACATTATGTTGATTCTTTCAAATGAAGATTTGAGCACCCAAATTTTGAGCTGACTTTGAAGACAAATTTGCATTAATCCATAAATCATATGGATGTAATTTTTGTACACACTGAAGATCTTGAAGTTATCTTTCTAACATAAAAGAAAGCTCATTATTCCGGTGCTTCTACTCCGTGTTAGGAATTTTCTTCCACATGTGCGCAAAACTGAAGAAATATGAGATTCAAGCACCAGATTTTGACCCAACTTCGAACACAGATTTGTAACAAATCGTAAATCCCATGGACATGAGTTTTACATAGATTGAAGATCTGAAAGTTATCTTTCCAAACAAAAAAGAAGTTCATTACTCCGATGCTCCTACTCCACGTTAGGAATTTTCTTCCACATGTGCGCAAAGCGTAAGAAAGCTAAAAAAAGTAACGTTTTGTTGCAATCCTCATATGAACGCTAGCTTATGAAGTATTTTTTTCAAATATATAAAGGGAGCTCGTGAAAAGAAACAATCAAAATTCAAAGTTCAAGACGAGGAGTTTCTTATTGAAATATAAGTTCCTATTTTATTGCTTCAAAAATGAAAAAAAAAACCCATTACACCATAATGAGTGAATCAGAAAATTCTAAGCAAATAAAAAAATACCAACTACGAAAAAAAGTTTGAGGCTTACGAAAAAAAGTTTGAGAATTTTAAGTTGATTATTTTATTTCGTTAAAAATTAAGAAGCTTATCAAACTAACGTATATTAATTCATCTTATTTATTTATTTTAGCCGAATTCACCAAGTAAATTCAATTTGGCTAATTTTCTAATTCTTAAACAACGATTTGGACCCTTTTTCCTAACTTTTTCAGCAGCCCATCTCCTGAATTTTAATTCTTCACCCAGATGCAATTCCCAGTCCAATTAGCGCGATCCGAACCTCTCCAATTTAGCCGCCCCGGACAAAATATCTTGCCCTCATAAAAGGAAGGGCAACTTTCACATATAGCAAACAAAAAATTCATATTTGTGTGCTATAGCAAAGTTTGCATAATTGTGCTCCACAGCAAACATAAAACTGTATAATTCGCTATACATATACAATTGTATAATTCGCTGGCCTAAATTGTATAATTCGCTGGCCTATTTCGTTGCAATTGTATAATTTGCTTTGCATACAGTTGAATCGAATTAAAATGTATGTATATTGCATAATTATAAGTGTATAGCAAGAAGATATATGTTTTTCTTGCTTTATACAAAAACAGAAACACAATATATACACTTCTATTGTATAAAGCTAGAGAAAATTATATTTCACTGCAATTGTATAATTCACAATTGTATAATTCGTTGGCCTTTTTCCCTGCAATATTTGAAGTAAAATGTTTGTAAATTGTATAATTAAGTGTATAACATGAATATATATATATTTTTGCATGTGTATATACAATTTTCTCTCGCTTTATACAAAACAGAAACAAAATTATACACTTCTGTGTATAAAGCGAGAGAGGCGAGCGAGAATGGAGAGTGGCGAGCGAGATTTTTGGGAGAGAAACGTCGGCAAATTTTAGCTAATATTTGTTATGGAGCACAATTAAATCAAACCCTAGCTATTTCATTTATTTTAGGTTATTAGTTTGCTAAACCCTTGTACAACAGAAAAATAGTACCTGACCCTGCGCGTGTTTCTTCTTCTCCAATGCGACGAACCCAGAAATTCCAGCAACCCCAACGTGAAATCCACCGCGCAACCCTCTCCCTTTCTCCTCACATCGTGTTCTCTCCATACGAAGAACGCTGGATAAAATTCAGGTGTCACCATCTCCTTGCTCATTCGTCCTTCTCCAGCGGCTCAAATCAATATTCCGTTGAGGAATCCGTTGCTAGCCTTATCTTTTGGTGAATTTGAATTTTAGATTCTAAAATTCTTCCCCTTTTTCGACCCTAATTTCCTTCTATAAAATCTCCTTTTGGCATTCAGTCTAGGATGTTGGAAAAGGTTTTTAAAAAAAATGAAAAAAGCAGAGGAAAAAGTTGGAAAAATTATTGATAGTTGGCTAAGTGTCTAGAGAAAGAAACACATTTAGAACAAAGGTTCTTGAGGATATTTGGTTCATTCTTGACCCTCGTTTCGTTTTGTCTTGTTTAAGACCTCGGAGTCGTTCTTTCGATGTGGAACACGCCGTTCTTTCAAACTCGTTGTTGTCCCTGTTTGCTGCTCAGTGAAAGGTAATGCTTCCGCCCTTCATAATACTCTTTTCATCTTTGTCGTCTTGACATGGCGTTGTTAACTTTATTTATGCTTTTCGTCAGTCAAGTTTTAGTGTCATGATAAACCATGCTTGTATTCCCAATGAGTTTTGTTTCCATCCTTAATGTCGATTTGAATGTTATATCGTTTTGTAGTTAATGTCTTCACTCATTTGGCTTTTGTTTGGGGTTCATCGTGCCTTTCTTAATCTATTGCTCGAGTGTTGTCGAATCTATGTTCTTTCCGTTTTAGTATCTTGAATGTTGAAGGTTCCATTCCCTTTACCACTGTTTGATCTCTGTTCTTCCTTTGAGATGAGGGAAAATCTTTAAGTATGAAGCTATATACGTTATCTCAGTTGTTTTTCAATAGGGATGAGTAGTTATTTTCTTCTTTACTAAATTTCACGGCCATCCTATTTTGTAATGTGAATTCGACTTTCGTTCCTCCTCATTTTCGGCATGCTTTCATGGTTTGTTGAGTGTATTTGCCACCTACTTATTCTAACTTGAACCCAAGTCTTTATGATAATTTTATTGGTTCATGTCTTCCTCCCTTTTGTATGTCACGTACAGACTCCATTTTTTGAATTGCTAAAATCATTTGCCAGTTTAATCAGGCCATGAAGTGTATATTTGTCACATTGCACGAAACTTATGCTAGTATTTTCATTATAGGTATAAAAAAATGCATATTCATATTCCCTTTATTATTTGAGATCACCAGGCAGTAAAGAAAAAAGATAATACTAATGCTTTCATCATGTGATTTTATTCCCTTTGTTATCATAAAATGATTGCTTGATTATACAAGACTTTAATATAGTGACTCAGTATTATTTTCTTCCATGTTTTGATTCACTGTAGCAGCCTACATCCCGAGCCGTCCACTCCAGCCGATGCCTAGTGAATATTTTATGAATATCCAGCATGGTGGGGAGACTCCCCGTAAGAACCCGCCGCTCTAGTGTCAAAGTCCGGGTCATGACCCTTTTGTCGTTCGACAGCTTGCATCGGTGTATACTTGATATTGCCCCTCAAAATACCACCGGTTGGGCTGATCAGCAACCAAGGCAGGGACGCTAGTCTGGGGTGCTGGAGTAGAGTCAGCACTAACAGCCTCATCAGACGAGGCAAACTGGGATGCGGTGGCAGGATCAGAGGCCTCCTCAGACCCAGAGACCTCCTCAGAACCGAAGACTTCCTTAGAACCAGAAGCATTCTTAGAGCCAGATTCTCCCTCAAACTGTGCAGCATACCTAGAAGGTGTGGGTCAGTATGCACTCCTGTTCAGACTGGGAGGCAATGACTCCGCCGAGCGCCACCTTCGTGGGCATGGCTCTGGTGATGCATGCAGCACAAGTGGGAGTGAGAATGCCTGGTGGCACGTAGTTCGTATCACGCTCATCGCCTGAGCCTATGACCATTCGGGCAGACGAGGTGATGGACTTGGATTGCCCTCGTGAGTAGACGCGGTCTTGTTTTGGTGCCATTAGTACCTGCATAGAAAATCAATTAGAACCAATACATGCAACAGAAGAAAGAAACAAAGTAGAAACAGAAATGGAATGGCAGTGCAGTAGTTACAGCACTGCATAATGGACCCATAGACGGTCCGTCGGTGGCACGCGGTCCGTCATGGGGGTCCGTCGAGGAACACTTAGTGAAATTTTTGTATAACAGCAGAAGCAAAGGTTCTTATAGTGGCAACGATTGAGCAGGAAGGACCGTCGCACACACGACGGTCTATCACAAGGGTCTGTCAAGGGACACTTAGACTAAAATTTAAAAACATTACAAATAAAGGTTATGACAGTGTTGACGGTTATACAGGACGGACCGTCAAAGGCACAAAGGTCCATCACATGGGTTCTTCGAGGGACACTTGGCCTAAGAATGAGAAGTGGGGAGTGATGGACCCCCACAATGGTCCGTCGAGGGCATGACGGTCCGTCGACAGGGTCTCGTGCTGTTTTTTAGAGACATAATTTTTTTTATTTTAGCCAAATTAGTTCCCCTACCTTACTAATGCGGAGTATCCTTAACAACTCAAGATTGCCAAGCAACTACCCAACATCCCATCATCCCTAAGGCAAGAATTTTTTTGAGTTTTAGCATTCAATTTTCGACAGCCTATCAACCCTAGGTCAGCAAAAGAATCGGGAAAAACACGTCATTCTTCAACAAAACTGTCATGACCCAAATCGGGCCGCGACTGGCACCCACACTTACCCTCCTATGTGAGCGAACCAACCAATCTAAACCTTAACGTTTCAATATAATATCAACAGAAAGTAATGCGGAAGACTTAAACTCATTAATAAAAATCAATTCAATAACTTCTAAAAACTCAACAACTATTATTATCCCCAAAATCTGGAAGTCATCATCACAAGAACGTCTACTTCAAATTACTAAATCTAAGAGTATCTACGAAGCTAAAATACATAAACAGCTAGTCCATGCCGAAACTTCAAGGCATCAAGACATGAAGAGGAGGATCCAGTCCAAGCTAGAAGAATTAGCTCACCCTGATATCCGGAGTAATGAAGACTGGCTAGAGTTGCGGTTGAGTTGAAGACGACGATACGTTTGCTGCACTCCACAATTTACAAAGAAAACAAATACAAGTAGGGGTCAGTACAAACACAAGTACTGAATAGGTATCATCGGCCAACTCAAAATAGAAAACAGTATATATCAGGTAACATCATAAAATCAACTAATATCCTTAGCATGCAGCATTTACAATTACCATAACCCTTGGTTACAACACCAAGCACATCAATGAGGACTCACGCCTCCTCATCATACTCATTTGGGAATTAGGTTCATTAGATTGAGTATATTAACATCTTTCAAGATTCATTATCTTTATTCCTCTCGTGTCGGTACGTGACACTCCACTCCTCATATACTATTCGGGTGTCGGAACGTGACACTCCGATCCTCATTCTATCCTGGTGTCGGAACGTGACACCCGATCCATATTCTATTCTGGTATCAGAACGTGGCACCTGATCCATATACTATCCTGGTGTCGGAACGTGACACTCCGATCCTCATATACTATCCTGGTACCGGAACGTGGCACCCGATCCATATACTATCCTGGTGTCGGAACGTGACACTCTGATCCTCATATACTATCCTGGTACCGGAACGTGGCACCTGATCCATATACTATCCTGGTGCCGGAACGTGACACTCCGATCCTCATATACTATCCTGGTACCGGAACGTGGCACCCGATCCATATACTATCCTGGTGTCGGAACGTGACACTTCGATCCTCATATACTATCCTGGTACCGGAACGTGGCACCCGATCCATATACTATCCTGGTGTCGGAACGTGACACTCCGATCCTCATATATTATCCTGGTACCGGAACGTGGCACCCGATCCCCTAATCTCACTACTTTCGTTCATCAAGCCTTCTTTTACACTAAGGCATCATCATTAACAAAGAGGTTTTTCAAGATTTAGGATTCAATAGCCTCATCATGCTTATTTTATCACAATTATATAATCACATTCATGCAAGCATACAATTAAGCATATAGAAGGATTTACAACACTACCCAATACATATCATTCGCTATTAAGAGTTTACTACGAATAGAATAAAAACCATAACCTACCTCCACCGAAGATTAGTGATCAAGCAAGCAAACTCCCCAAAGCTTTGTGTTTTCCTCTTCTCGTTCGATCCTCTCTCTCTCTTTGTTCTTTCTATTTTCTTTATTCAAACCCTCTTTCTTTTACCCTAATTAGCATATAATTAAGAATAAAAGATGGCAATAATAACCCACTAATTTACTCAAGGTTACCTCTTTTAACCCCCAAGTAATTAGACTTATTAACATTAACCCACTAACCTTATAATTAAAGCAGGAATAGTCAAAAACGTCCCTTAAAACATTAAAGAAATCCGACTCCGCCTGGGATTACGCAGCCTGTGACGGCCCGTCGTGCCTGGGACGGTCCGTCCTGCCTGCGATGGTCTGTCCTGCTGCTCCGTCACAGAGTTCAGAGACTCAATTCCCTTTAGGAGTCTGTGACGGTCCGTCACGCCTGTGACGGTCTGTCCTGCCATTCCGTTACGAAGTTCAAAGAGTCGATTTCAATACCCATTTTTCAGAATTTCTAAGTGTTTTGAAACGAGACCCCCTCGACGGTCCGTCGTGCCCATGACGGTCCGTCGTGGGATCCGTCGTCTCAGCCAGTTTTCCAGAAATAACATCTGTTGCTCAAAACGACTAAACAGGTCGTTACAAAAACACCCCATTCCTTTTCAATGTCAGTGTTCTACGGTAACTTAGGAATACGAGGGTGAGTTCTAGCATGCAATAAGGGTCCAAAATTGGAGACCCACATAGTAAGACAAAAAGTTTAATCAAAAAACAAAAAATTAACGATAGTTAATTCACGGATCAGAAGAACATACCTGATAACTGGAGTAGAGGAAGAAGAAGTAAGACACTAGTAGTTGAACAGCAGCACAAACACCATAAACACCGACCGACAATGGGCTGAAGAAACTGGGAGAATTGGGAGAGAAAGGACTATGGGAATTTGGGGAAAATGTGGGAAATCATGAGATGGAGAGGGAATGGGAGTTAATGGTGATGAAGTGGGAGAAATGGTAGGAAATGAGGAGAGAAACGGTTATGAGGGGTTAATAAGTCTCATGGATCTACGAAGCGTACTCTCATGTACATTCAATTTTATAGTGTTATTACTAATTAAATTCTATTCAATGATTTTACATATAATTTTTTTAATTAAAAATCTATAATATATAGATATTATATTATGATTTTTATTTGCGATAAGTATTGATAATTTATAATAAAGAAAAAAAAATCATAATTACTATTTGAGAAATACCATTACACCAATAACAATAAAACATGACTATACAAGTATAAAATAATCTAATATCTTAACTTTCTAATATATATATATATATATATATATATATATATATATATATATCGTACTATACAATAATATATAATTACCTTCATAGTGTTACCAAATAGTAAATATGTGATACTACATTTGTTGTTTAGGTTACTCACAATCTTGTTATCTTTATAGATTAATAAGTTGTGTATCATTCATTTGTTCAAGAATTATGAGGGTCAACAATGTTAATTAAAGATTTTAACACATAATTTGTGTAAAATATGTTAGGCGAGTTTCGAGCGTTGGGTGTTGGACGTACAGTCGGGCGCACTTAGGATGTACAGTGAGGCGCTTAGGACGTAAGTCTTGTAGAACTAAGTCCCAAACTTGAGTCTCGAGGCATTTTGATAGAGCCCCGTCCAGGGCGAGTCCCAAAAGAGTCTTTTAAAACACCGAGCAACATGATGATACAACATCTCGCCCATATTGTCAATACTATCTTATACCTTACCAGAGTATAGCTATCATCAACTAAGTGGATCCACTTAGATATGTTTAAAAGCAATAAGGTAATCATCTAAAAATTATTACTTTTTACCCGTGTTGGCGCACTTGATTTATGAGGACTTTGAGTTATCTGATTTTATTCTCATATCGTCGCTCAATACTACTCCCAATAATATAACTTATGATCATATTCTTTAAAACATTTCCTCATCCTCAAACATTGAGTTTATTACTCAAAAGATTCTCTTAAAAGAGATAATGCGCCAAACTCCTTATGAAATCATTTGGAGATCAAGGTTTTCTCTCATTTTAAATGTAAAAGCATTTACACTTGGGGAATACTTGTCGCACCCTATTTTCGATCCGACAGAAAACAGTTCACAACATAATATGGCTAACACTCTGATTTTTGGAAAAATTAATTTATTTTTATTTTAGAGTCGCCACCTAATTTTAAGGAAAATATTAGGAAACCCATTTTTTATGTAAATGTAAACTCTGTTTTTTATTTAAGAAACCAGTGAAATTCTAAGTAAGGGTTTTGGTTAATCGAGGGTAAGGTGTTAAGCACCCTTCAGACCCTATTCAAAAATCGTCCTTAAACTCAATTTAGGAAAATATAATTAGGAAAACGTATTTATTTTACTGCTTTAAAATCAATGGTGAGTAAATTTTATTAGTTTTGAGAAAAAAGAGTAAAACACAAGGCATGACATACATATGTCTAATAAATTAAATTATAACAGTATGTTTATTATACGGTAAGAAAAATAACTAAATGCGCTAAAAGTGTATGACAAGCTTGTGCTAAAGGAGTAGAGATGTGTCATATACAAATATATCCAAAATAAATGTTGAGAATATAAAATTTGTTATTTTAGTTATATATAGATTTAAGACGTAAAAGAAAATAAATAAAATTGGGTGTAAATATGTAGTAAATAAAATAATGTGTATATTAAAATGTAGAGATTTAAAAAATTATAAAGAAAATAAGTAACATTTGTAAAAGTGATACTAGATATAAAAAATATATATGAAGTGCAACAAAATAATAAGTTACGTATTAAGAAATATAGAATTTGTACCTTTATGCATATATATATATATATATATATATATATATATATATATATATACCGTGTATTTTGAACCTGTTGGCATATCTAAAATCTTAAAATAATATATTAAGAAATTAAATAGTATTTGTAATATTTGATTTGAAAAGTGATAGTAGTAAATATATTGTCTAAAAGGGAGAAAAAATGTAAAATAGGTCTCGCTATATCTACCAACTTACATTTTCATTTTTTATAAGTTCTAAAATTATGTAATATTGTCTTCAAGGTATTTATTTTTAATTCATGATTTATTATACTTCGAAGCCCCCTAAACGTGATGCTTTCATTTCAAAACATTGCAACCTTTAAAACTAAAAATCTGCGATATATGAGCAAAAGATTGCATCTTTAATTTCAAAATCTGCACTTTTGTGCTCAAGTCTGGCACATTTTGAGCTAAAATTTGGCACTCTTTTGGGCTAAAAAATGGTGTACTTTTGATGCTCAAAAACATTGCACTCTTTAAGCATAAAACACTGCATTTTTCCAAGTTAAAATTTGCACTTTTTACACTGAAATCTGTATTTTTTCAACCTGAAATCTGCACTTTCCAAACCTGAAAATCTTCATTTTTAAGTTAACAAAAAAAATTTGCTTACTAAAGCATGCTGAAAGTGCTTTTTCGCGCTAAAGTATGCATTTCTAAAGCTAAAAATCTGCACTTTTAAACCTTTAGTATCTACATTCCAGAGTCCTATTTTTTTAGTAAAGAAAGCTACAAATGTCGTTTGTACTTGAAAGTTGAAAACAAATGATAGTCGTAACATTCTATGGCTTGACCAAATGATCACCACAAGTGCGGCATTTATCTGTTTAAATCTTTTGAAAATAATTATAAGCTTTTGTTCATTTTTTACCTACAAAATTAAGTGGCGACTCTGTTAATTTAGAAAATCAATTTCTCTTAAATCATAAGATAAATTGATTTTTTAAAACTTAGTCATTTTTTCTTTTACTTTATATATTTTTGTAAAACAATATAAACATGTTATATTACGTTCAACAAATTGAAAATGAATTTGGTGAGTGAAAAACTTACTTTAACCCCCAAGAATGGTGAAAAAATGTTAGGAGTCGCTTAGGTTTCATTCCTTAGATAAAAAATTACATAATATGGTCGTTCAAGGATTTATTAATGACTTTAATTCGCGTCATGCCTATCACAGCAGCCATAATCCCGTGACAGCGATGACGACAGAGCAACAAAAACGCCTGCCAAAGTGGACAAAAGAAAACAGAGAGCTCACTAAAGAATTTAAAATTCCTCATTTCACAACACACCTCTAACCCACTACACTAAAAGATACCCTTTACGCTAGGAATGATTCCGAGAGTTCTACTCACCCAAATTCAAATTCCATAAAGTCGTATGAATTCCTTATCGAGTTATGTAACTTCAAATGAAATTAACCATAAATGGTTCACCCAATTATTACCACATTTCCCTATACCTTAGTGACTCTTATTTCGTCCAAATATGGACTAGGATGAGAAAATTTCAAATACTATAGAAAAAAATTTTGCGCTAATTTTTCTCTGTTGACTTTACTATAACAATGAAAATAAATTTCAATTATGACCTTAGATAATTGTTTCTCAAAACAATATGAAAGTCCTTCTCTCTGGAAATATCCTTAGCAATCAAGTTAGTAAAATCAATTATTTTCAGATTTCTAGAACTCAATATATCACCTTTAGAGCCCCCACACAAAAGGCTGCAGAACTAAGTCTTGGATTTCCATTTCCATAAATTTTAGGGTATTGGAGTGAATAAGTTTTCTATATTCATCTTGACCTTGATTTACTATTTTTTTAATTTGTTTTCGTTGGATTGAGACCAACTTGTCTTGGTGCAACAAACAAGTGTCATCATGCCCGTTTTTAGATCGCGACACAATCAAGAGCTAAGGTATAGAAATTAGTTATAGCTGAAGTATTTACTATATTTGGAGGTAGAGAAATCAAAATATATTTTCAAGAGATAACCAAAGTTACCACACTACTAATAAGACAGATTGTCCGAGAGGTGCATCTTAAGTGTCACACTCCGAGCCTACACTTTGGACGTGACTGACATTCGAGAACCGTATTTATTTATCTACTCTAAAATCAATGGTGAGTAAATTATATTCATTTTGAGAAAAAAGAGTAAAACATAAGGAACGACATACATATGTCTAATAAATAAAATTATAATAGTATGTTTATTATACGGTAAGAAAAATAAATAAATGCGCTAAAAGTGTTAACAAGTTTGTGCTAAAAGAGTAGAGATGTGTCTTATACAAATATATCCAAAATAAATGTTGAGAATATAAAATTTGTTATTTTTAATTATATATAGATTTAAGATGTAAAAGAAAATAAATAAAATGGGGTTTAATAAATAAAATAATGTGTATATTAAAATGTAGAGATTTTAAAAAATATAAAGAAAATAAGTAACATTTGTAAAAGTGATAGTAGATATAAAAAATATATGAAGTGCAACAAAATAATAAGTTATGTATTAAGAAATATATATATATATATATATATAGTAGTAAATATATTGTCCAAAAGGGAGATAAAATGTGAAATAGGCCTAACTATATCTACCAACTTACATTTTCATTTTTTATAAGTTCTAAAATTATGAAATATTGTCTTCAAGGTATTGATTTTTAATACATGACTTATTATACTTCGAAGCCCCCTAAACGTGATGTTTCCATTTCAAAAGTTTCCACCCTTTAAAACTAAAAATCTGCGATTTTTGAGCAAAAAATTGCATCTTTAATTTCAAAATCTGCACTTTCGTGCTCAAGTTTGGCACATTTTGAGCTAAAACTTGGCACTCTTTTGGGCTAAAAGATGGTGTACTTTTGGTGCTCAAAACATTGCACTCTTTAAGCATAAAACACTGCATTTTTCGAAGTTAAAATTTGCACTTTTTACACTAAAATCTTCTTGGCAGAGCAAGTTAATAGAAGGAACCCAAACGATTTATATATATATATATATATATATATATATATATGAAAACTTATTTTAATAATAACATACATATATTTCATTTTAATATATGAATCCCTCCTTTTCTATTTATATGAACTTATTTTTTTATTTTATTTCAAAACGAAAATAACTCCTGAATTTTAATTTTTTTATATAGCATATTTAAGATCACAAAAATTAAAAAGTATTTCAATGCACAAAATTTAAATATACATATAAATTTTAATTTTAATATTAATTTTGATTGATTCTACCTAATTGTATACTTGATATTTAATAAGAGCTAAGCTTAATCATTATTTTATTTACTTTCATTTAATAAATAGACATCACAATAACTCATAAAAAATGAAGAAATAACAAAAATGAGGTAATATTAATAATAATAATAACTAAAGATGATTCTAGAACTATTTAGTTTACTTGTAATCATTCGTGGTAGATGAAATTATATTTTTACCTTTGGTCATCATTCGATTCAATTCATATATATAGAAAGATGTTTCTAGAATATTCTTGTTAGAATGAAATACATTTTTGTTCTTAGTCGTCTATAATACAAATATATCATCCTATTCATTTTTATTTAGGGATAATGCCCAAGTACCCCCTCAACCTATGTCTGAAATCTCAGAGACACACTTATACTATACTAAGGTCCTATTACCTCCCTGAATTTATTTTATTAATAATTTTTTACCCCTTTTTAGCTTACGTGGCACTATCTTGTGGACCCAATGATGATTGACTTTTTTTTTCGAACTAGTGCCACATAGGCTAAAAAGAGGTAGAAAATTACATATAAAATATGTTCAGGGAGGTAATAGGACCTTATTATAGTATAAGTGTATCTCTGGGATTTCGGGCATAGGTTGAGGGGGTACTTGGATATTCTACCTTTTTATTTATAAAGCTACTTTTTAACATCTTTTTCGTTAATTTCAAATTAATATATATTATTAATTTTATCACACTTATTTATTTTCAAATATATCAATTAGAGCCAAAATAAAGATGAAAAAAATTAACTCGTGATAAATTTTTATATAAAAACTAGGCATTTTTTATAAGCGTAATGAATAGAAAAAGATATTAAGAATAAAATTAAAATAATAATGAAACAAAGTAATAATAAAACAAATATCACAATAACTCACGAAAGAAAACAAAGTGAATTAATATCTGAATAAATTAATTGTAATAACAATAACTTAAGATGTTTCTAGAACTATTTAATTTTTTTGTTATCATTCCTTGGAGATTTTTGTTAGCGTGAAATTACATTTTTGCCATTGATCATTATTCGCTTCATATATATAAATATGTTTCTAGAATTAATTATTATCTTTCTTAATAGATTTTTATTAGTGTAAAATTACATTTTTGCCTTTGGTCGTCCTCTCACTTCACTCTTCTACATATTATATATATATATATATATATATATATATATATATATATATAAAACGCAGAAATCATTGTAAAACTCAAAGGTAAAAATATAGACATGTCCAGCGCAATCGTTGTAAAACTCAAAGGTAAAAATATAGACATGTCCAGCGCAATCGTTGTAAAACTCAAAGGTAAAAATATAGACATGTCCAGCGCAATCGTTGTAAAACTCAAAGGTAAAAATATAGACATGTCCAGCGCCTTTAAGCTGACTCTAACTCGACTTTATATTGACAACATAAGAATCTGCAAGTTTCCATATTTTATAGACATCCAACTAAGGCAAAATAAGAAGAAGATAAACTTAGGACAAGCTTAAGCTCAAAATTAATCTCATGTATTTCACAACAAGATGAGACAACACCAATGTGCGATTTGAAGTCTGCCAACTTTCAGCAAATAGTAGTGCACTTTAGTAAATAGAAAGGACATTTGTATTCATAGAGATTTGTTCATGTTCTATTGTATGTCCTGATATCATGAGAAGAGCGATAACAACTAATATCAATTGGAAACACACCAAATAGACAAAGAAGAACTACAAGTCTTTGTCTACTTTACACATTTTCTTGAGCAAAACTAAGCATTTTCCGTCTTCATAACTAACTTTAGAAAAACACCAATCCTAGACAAAACAGAGGCATAGAATGGAACAACCGATAACAAAGGAACATGCTAATATTTTGAAAATTCAAATTCAGGGGAAATATTTACCGTTTCCAAGACATGGTTGATTCAAGGAGAAAGTTTTTAAAATTCAAATATTTATCAGGCCATGTCAAAGTGTTCAACATACAGATGTCTGGGCAGCGAACACATTCCAAACTATTTAACTTAGAAGACTTTTAGTTAAAGGATGACCAACCAACTGAAGCTAATACCTTGGCGTATTAGGACGACTTTAATGGTCTTAATCGTATGTATTTAGACAATTTTAACGAGGCATGTTCATGTCATATCTATAATGTGATATATCTATGATTCGCATAATTACTTGAATAGAAGCTTTATACACTTGATCATACAAAGTGAATACTACATTCGTCGTAATATATTTCAAAGAAATCACATGATAGATTTACGAGGAGATCATTTTGGGACAGAATCTGGATCTAAAAAATGCAAACTAAATGCTCCCTTAAAAGAAAACTCTTCATTTTTCAACAAACAATCAATAATGGGTATAACTTCTTAAGAAAATTTTGTATTCAATTATTCACTATAACAAAACCATAGCGATTATCACATTCCATGCTTAATATTTTTATCATGAGAGTAGAAATGAGACAGGGGAGAGGGAGACACACATAATCTGGAAATAAGGCAGCTTGTTTAATACAAACATACATTTGAAACACGCGACAAGAATATACAAATAATTGCACTTGCATTTACAACACTAAACAAAACGAAAGAAAATGCAAGCACGAGTAATAGCGGATCCCAAACTTGAACAGAGATAATATTAAAAAAATTGTATGAACCAAATACTGACCTTGTATGGAACAGCAAACTAGAGCCTTGGCGTCAAGATTCTAACTTTCAACTCGATGTTAACTCAAAGAAGAATAAAAATAGAGAATAATAACCTTACAACCTATTCCACAGATGATTTTCAGATCCTTCACTTTTTTTTTGAATCGTTCTCCCCAAATGATCTTAAAAGAGAACCAAAGGTCCAATTTTATAGTTGAATTAGGGGGGAGGTTTCTAATCTTGCAACCAACGGATCAAGGCTGTAACCAATCAAAATTCGAAGGTTCTTCAAGTCCCCCACTTTCAGGTGGAGCAATAATGATTGTCGGGACTTCTAGGCCTGCTTTGGGTCATAAATAAATCAGAAAAGATGTAAGTTGATAGATAGGAAGGCTATGATTGATGGACGGTGGGGGAGATAGTGTTGGAGACCTTTGGATATTGTTGTTTTCTGGCGGTCCATGGGGAAACGGTGATACATTGATGTGAGAGGACGAAGGGGCATGGGGCAGATGCTTAGGGAAGGAGGAGAAAGACAAGAAGATGGCAGGAGACGGGAGTTGAAGAGATGACCACTGAAAATTGCCATTTTCTTGATGGGGGAGGAGAAGGATTTGAGTAGGAGAGTTCCGGGGAAAGGAACGCGTTTTCTTTCTTCTCATAGACTCTAGGAAAAAGAAGAGTAAAAGCAAGCGTTATTTTTTGGGAAAAGAAAGAAAATATAATGCGAAAAAGTCTTATTTGATTTTGGTCGTCTCATCGTTTGATCGAACTGTTAATATATATATATATATATATATATATATTAAATAATTGTAAATTTTAATTAACTAGGATTGTTAGATTTAATTTTAGAGGCGAGATTTAATCTAAAGAATCGCAATCCATGTGCTAGCCTACGTGGCATACACAAATTAGCGTGTTAGAGACATGAATTTCCAAAATTGCTCAAATTGAAATCATTTAAATTATAACCTCTTCTTTATTACATAATCATAATTAAATTAAAAATAAATATTTTTCAAGATTGACTGATTTGATAAAATTAGTTAAGACAGATGTGTTACAATAGGTAGCAGTGTTCATGATCCGGTTTGTAGTAGGAATGTGTAAAAATCGGTTCAAACCATTAACCCAAATCATTTTCAATTTATTGGGATAACGGTTCGGGTTATTGGGTAATTGGTTTGGGGCTCAGTTCAGGAATCTATTTTATTGGGTAATCGGTTCGGGGGTTGGGTTGGGAAGCCAGAGTTTCGGGCTACCTGATACCCCGATAAGACCCGCTATTAATATTTTTATTCCTAAATTTTCTAATTTTACAATTCTCACTTCTCACATAAGGGACTTAGGGTTTAAAAATTTTTGTACTTAGGCAAGTTCAAAGTCAATTACCGCTCCTCTGACCACCAAATTCCAAACTCCAAATCGATATTTTCTCCAAATTCCAAACTCAGGTGAGGCAACGAGTCGATGACTACTCCAGTCTCTAGTCACTCAGGCAAGGACACAAGGTAAAGACTAACAATGACACCTCAAGCCAACAATTTTTTAATTCGTTCCATTTAACATGTATGTCTATTTTCATGATTCAAAGTTCAAACGAAGAACATAATGTTGGTTTGTTAGTCGAACTTCATAAATTACTCTGAAGATGAGCAGATTGATGCGTAAAACCTACAACGTACTTTTTTTGTATCTTTTGAGTTCTCATAGTGTCTCTTTTCTATGTCATACTAGTTTGTTGTCTAATGTCAAATTGAGATATGAATTCAGTGCATTTTTAGTCTAATGTATGATCTTAGTGATGATTTAGTTCATTTGTATCACAGTAGCACCTTGTTCTGCATTGGTGGTAAGATTTCCTCCTTTAAATGTCATTTGTTCATTTGTTGGTTGTATAATAAATGAACAAGCTCAAATTTTAGAAGTCTGCTCAAGACTTTGAGTCTTACTCCTGTCAGTTTTCACGACTTCTGTAGTATGCATAGAACTACTCGGTAGTCGGCTCTCCAGTCTTAGATTCTCAGTCGCTCACTACTCATGCCTCACAAGTAAGTTTTTGCACTTTGTACTTTGTATTTCTTCCTTTAAGATCAGCCATTGCCTGCTGGTCCAAAGTATGTGAATAATGGTTTCAAACATTAATGTTTTAGAAATACAAAGAAACAATCAAGGGGAAATTTTGATGGTTGCTGATATAACTTGATCAAAATTTCTAGTGTGGTCTCAAGAATTTTCGGAAGTTGTTCAATGTTGTAGAAATTCACACCTTGGCACTTTGGCTCATTTGTATGTACTTTGTTGTCTTCTAGTTGCTGCTTTGTGTGAACTGTGATGTGTCTATTTTCAAGTGTGTAAAAATTTGATACTACTTAGCCTATTGTTTGTAATTTGTAATTCTTTCTTTAATAAAACTACTTAGTGTTTATATCTTTATGCAGTTTTTGGTGAAAATACCATGGATGAAAATATCATAATTGATAAGGTTATTGGTGAAAGTGGGAATTCTAATTCAAATGCAATAGATCAAAGTCAAACTATTTATTCTAAAGTAAGGAAATGAAGGAAAAAAATATCTCGTGCGTGGGATCATTTTACTCGTAAAATTGATTCTAATGGAAGTGAAAAGGTTGTTTGTAATTATTGTAAGAAAGAGTATTTTGCTAACACAAAAGAACATGGTACGACGTCAATGCTTACTCATATGAACAAATGCACAAATATTCCTTATAATATTGATAATAAACAATTAAGATTAGCATTTCAACCAACGATAGGGGGTAACAATGGTGATGTAGTTGTTGTTCCATGGAAATTTAACTAGGAAGAGTGTAGAAAGGCCTTGTGTCCTATGGTAATTATTGATGAGCTTCCTTTCAGATCTGTTGAAAAAGAAGGTTTTAAACAATTTATGAAATTAGCACAACCTTGTTTCCACATTCCTTTCCGTACCACTATGACTCATGATTGTTTTGATCTTTTTGATGAACAAAAATGTAAGTCGATGGATTTTTTAAGGAAACACAAAAACGGGTGTCTTTAACCACTAATACTTGGACTTTCATACAAAGAATCAATTATATGGTCATTACTGCTCATTAAATTGATAAAAATTGGACTTTGCATAAAAGAATTATCAACTTTTGTCCAATCACTAGTCATAGAGGTGAAAATTTTGGAAAGCCTATTAGTAAGTGCTTACATCAGTAGGGATTTCATCAAATTTTAACTGTTACAGTTGATAATTCTGGTTCAAATAGTGTGGCAATAACTGAGTTGTCTAAGTAATTAACTAAATGTGGGACCAACTTAATGGGTGATAGTCACCTTCATATAAGGTGTATGACTCATATTGTAAATCTTATTGTTCAAAATGGTACAAAAGAAACAAATGTGTATATTGAACGAGTTAGGCAAACAGTAAGATACATCAGGCAATCTCTTGCTAGGTGGAAAAAGTTTCAAGAATGTTGTGAAGATGAAAATCTTGCTAAAAAATCGTTATGCTTGGATGTTCCTACAAGGTGGACTCCACCTACATGATGCTGAGTAGGGTTATTGAATATGAAGGGGCAATTGTAGAGTACACCGATCGTGATATTGGCTTGGTACTATATCTTAAGTTTGTTGATAAAAATTCTACAGGTACACTTTTGAGTAGTGATTGGTAGGGTGTAAAGTCAACGTACGTGGGCGCATACTTGATTCATTTAAGAGTTCATTAACTCCTAGATTGCTATAAGCTTTAGTGCGCCTTCAAGATTGACTTCGGAATGAGCTATAACACATAAGTATTGAGGAAGATTTAGATTTTCTTGAGCAACTTGAAAAGGTAAGAAAAGAACCTCACTGATGTAAATTTGTGAATTGTTTAGTTAATACTTTTATTGGTTAAGCCTTGAGTCTTTACTTGTAATTGTATTTCTATTTAGATTTTGCAAAACTTGGAAAAGAACTTTGCATTGATGACATGTAAAATTGGAGGAAAGAAGGTATATACATGTATTATCTTGTCTTTATATCTGATTTATAATTGATCTAATATTCTCTGTTTCTTTGTTAATCAGATTGCATCATGCCTCGACTTCATGGTTCTAATGCTCGATCACATGTTTAGAATCACTATGAAAAACTTAAAGAAAATGAAGATGGATTGTGGACAGTAAAATGCATTCATTGTGACTGTGATTATTACCATTCATGCAATACTGGGACAACCTCCTTAAGAAGGCATGTTAAGCGTTGTTCGAAAAACAGGAGCCAGAATCGTCAACTCTCAAGGATTAATGACTAGTTATTATTTTGTTTACTTGAACATGAACTATTAAAACTATGTTTAGACTTAATTTTCAGGTTGTGTGACTTTTTTCTGCTATTTTGAATTTGTTTGTCTGTGTGGGTAGTGGCGGACTGGAGCTGTGTTGAATTTTACTTCTGCAATGTTGCAACTTTCATGCTTGTAGCTTGTACTGCTGTTGTTTTATTATATTATTTTATTATGAGTAGAGCTGTCAATATGGGCTAGCCACCCATCCGGGCTAACCTATACAGGCTTTGACATTTTACGGGTCAGGCCGGGTTAGCCCATTTTTGGCGTGGGCCAGAAAATGATCGGCCCAACCGACAAGTATGTGGGCTACAGGCTTGACGGGCCAACCCACTTTTTTAAAAAAATTATATATTTTTATAGTTATTAAATTAAATTTTAAATTATAATTTAAAATATTATCATAAATATCTGCAAAACAATATTACATGATGTTAATGTTAGTACTTGTTAATCAAATCAAAATAAAATTATTTTTATAATATTTATTAGGGATAATTTCATAGACCTCCATGTTTCGCTCTATAACACTCACCTCCCCTTTGGCTTACGATATTACGTCTACCTTCCTTATTTTCATTTGCTTGTAACCATTCTTTAAACCTATTTAAAATAAATATAAATTAATATAGATTTGACAATTTTACTCTTTTATATATAAATTTCTTCTTATTAATAAATATTATATAAAAAATAACTCATTTAACAAATACTTTAAAAATAAATTAACACAAAGACTTATTTTTTAAAACCAACAAAGATCAAAGTCTTCAACTAAGCTAACCCACATTTTCACCAACAAATATTAACTCTTTATCTCTATTTCTCCTTTACCAATTCAAGTAAATTCCCCCCCCCCCCTCAATAACCAATCATTTTACGGCAACAATTTCTTCAAATAGCAGATAAAATTGAACTTCCCAAGAAAGAAATTCGATAAGCACGATAAGATTTTGTTCTAGTTAAATATTTACACAAGCGAAGAAGAAACATGATCCAACGAATAAAGATAAATCATTTAAAGTTAGATTTAAACATTCTTATATAAGGGTAAATTTGTCAAATCTAAATTAATTTATATTTATTTAAATAGATTTAAAGAATGGTTACAAGAAAATAAAAATAAGGGAGGTAGACGTGATATCGTAAACTACAGGGAAGTGAGTGTTATAGAGCGAAGCTTGGAGGGAGGTCTCTGAAATTATCTCTATTTATTAAGTTTTTTTCAAGTAAAAGTATAAATACATAAATAAAAATTATTAACCTAATTATTTTGAATTTAGACTCTCTTTAATTTTAAATTTTATTATTATATTATATTATATTTTTGATGAATTCTTATTGGCCCACGAGTCGACCCTACCTATATTTCTCAAGCCCATCAAATCAACAGTTTATTCATGTCGGGCTAAAAAACTCTTTTCTTAAATGGGCTCCAAAAATATTAGTCCAACCCTATTAAATTCCGAGTTAGGCCAGGCCGGTCCAACGGGCCTAGCCCATATTGACGGCTCTAATTATGAGATTTCATGTTTGTGTTGAAAAGTTTATCTATGTGTCATAGTGTTAAGTGTTAACTGTTAACGACTTGACGTACTGTTATGGCTGTTGGCAGTAAGACTATTATTGTTGTGACATTGTGTACTTGTCTTGAGTGTTGGCCTGTTGGGTATTAACTATTAAGTAATTGAATTGAGATATGTGTACGTAATGAGTTGTTGGATTGTTGTTGTGCTGGCTGGCTAGCTGCTGAGTGTTTGGTGTTGATTGTTCACTATTCAGTGTTCAGTTGTAAGTATACAAGTGTTGTTGACGACTAGGCCTTACGGGTGGTGTGTTGTGTTGAGAGTTGGGTGACAGTGAGGCCTTACAGGTGTTGATGGCTTGTTGTTGTGTTGAACAAGGAGGAGCAGGAGAAAGACAAAGGTGTAAGGGACATATCAATTCTCATCTAATCGAGAAGAGGTGGTTGTTATATTAGTAATATGAAAGACAATTTGCATTTCCTTTTGGTTGTTGTTATACACAATGATTCCTTTCGCCAGATTGCAATCCCACAAAGCAGTCGTTTTGAACAAGGATAATTCTTGGTGATGTTGTAAGTTAAATTGCAAAATGAGACTATGCATATGTGATATGTTGTGGGTGTTGTAACGTGTTACTAATACAAATGATTATTTTGTAACTTATTAGATGATTCTCAATTTTCATCTAGCAGGCTATTTTCATATTTCAGTATATGTTCATACTTGTGTTGTCTTGTGTCTTCTTTTGGATGATTGTCGATTGAAAGACATTATTTGGACCAATTGTTGGTTAAAATAAAAATCAAATCAATTTAGTTGGTTTGTAAATTTCTAAAATCAAGTCAAATGGAAAAAAATATCCGTCAGTTTGGTTATTGTCGGTTTGGTTCAAATTTTTATATTTTTGTCGGTTTAAAAGTAATTAATTTTTTAAAAGGCATATGTATGTTGACAAACACAATCATCTAATTCATGAACAATCCACATGAAAGCTATTGTGGATTTAGTTAAGCAATTAAAGAGTACTAGAGTTATTATTACCCAAACAAAGTGATTCAATTAAGAGAAAATGTGATTAATTTATATCAGGTAGGGTGGGTAAGGACTAAAGTTGTGGATTTTGATGGACCTGGACGTAGGGATGTAATAGTTAAACTTAAACTATAATTTAAGTGTTGGACTTGAAAAAAAGTAAAATTAAAGACTTTAGTTGATTAAAATTTAATAAAATATTAATATTTTGTTTATGAATGATATATAAATAATTATAAATTTATATTTAAATTTTTAATTCTGTTTTTTTGGGGGGTTTTAAATTTTTTTAAAAGTAAAATCAAAGCACACCAAATAGTATCGATTTTTAAGATTTAAAACCAGAACTAACCTAACCTAATCATATATCAAATTTTCAATCGGATTAGTTCATATTGCGGTTCGATTTAATTTTCTTATTATAACCATGAACACTACTAGTCTTAGGGGCATGTTGAAACCTAATTTTCTAAAATCAAAACCAAACCAAAAAGTATCAATTTTTAAAATTTAAAATTAAACCGAACCTAACTTAATCATATATCATTTTTAAATCGATTTGATTCATACTATGGTTCCATTTAATTTTTAAGTCATAACCATGAACACTTTTAATCTTAGGGGCATGTTGAAACCTAATTTGGCCACTCTATTATATACTCTAAAGTTTTATTGTTTGTACTTTATTTGGACATTTGATATATTGTTCTTAAGCTTGTGTAGATATGGATAGATAGTATGGTTAATTATAGTAGTTTCTTGTTTGCATGTTGGGAATTGTTCAAATTCTATTCTTTGCTATGTAATTGTCATTTGGTAATAAAGAGATGGTTTGATTTGACTTGTTTAAATGTTTTTAACATAAAATGATCTTAAACCTTTTTTAGTATTTGAGTAAATGGAACTTATAAGTACTAAAATAAATTTATAAACACTTGGTCTTAAGCTAAAATAAAAATAAATCTAAATTCATAAGTAAGTATTATTATAAGCCAAAAACCAATTCAATCTGGCTCATAATCCATTTCTTTATAAAAAAAAAAAATGCACAAGTACTCCCTTAATCTATGCCTAAAATCTCGGAGACACACTTATACTATACTAAGGTCCTATTACTCTCCTAAACTTATTTTATTAATAATTTTCAACCCTTTTTTGGCGTACGTGGCACTATCTTGTGGGCCCCACGCTGGTTGACTTTTTTTCCAAGCTAGTGCCACGTAGATCGAAAAGGGATAGAAAATTCTTATAAAATAAATTCAGGGGTAATAGAATCTTAGTATAGTATAAATGTGTCTCTGAAATTTCGGGCATAGATTGAGGGGGTACTTGTACATTTTTCCAAAAAAAAATAATATCTTGCATCACTAGTTTTCTATTATTAATATCGTTAAAATCAATTTATTTATAAAAAAATTGTACATAATCAATATCTAAATCATTAATACCTTCGTAATTCAACTATTTATTATTTTCAAAGATATGCTCACATTATATGCAATTAAAAGAAATTAATGAGATTGATTAGATTTTAGTCCACTAATGACACGTCGTCTCTATTATTTCCCAAAAAGGAAAGTAAGGTCTCATTGGTTGTTATTAAAATTAAATTAAGACATCTTCATCTGAGTAAACATAGAATATTGGCATATGTATTAAGATCTAGATGTCTAGATATGAATGCATATTTAAATATTAAGAAGTGTGTTCTACATCTGAATATTGAATGATTAAAATTATTTAATTTTTAATATCTAAATATATATATGAAATTAAGCACTATATCAATAAAATCTTTAAAAATTCATTCCAACAAAATATATTACTTATTCATAGAACAATAGCAACAATATATCTAGTGTAACCTCACAAGTGATGTTGATGATCATAGAGTCTCAATAAATTTAATGACCTAAAACAAAAATTTTAACAATCAAAAAATCTCATAAAAAAATTTAATAAGAGACCTCAAGTATATACATAGTTATTGTTTTTAATGCTAGCTTATTGTTTTCACCCAAAAATCTTGAGTTGTTGATAAATATCAAGACAGAGAAAAATATTATGGGAAACAAGAGTTCTTGACAAACATATACACTCGCAAAAAAAAAATTGCTGAAATAAAAAATTATTAAACAAAATACTTGTACAGGTTTTGAAAACTCACCAGTTGAAAAAAATAAATAAATTGATGTTTGGTTGAGAAAAAAGAATGGAAAAAATGTTGGTAATTAAAGAAAGAGGCAAAACAACATGATTATTTTAGCTTATGAAATAAATATGAATGATGTTAAAAAAAATTTACAAATCTGATTCGTTTATAATAAGTAAAAGACTTTTTTTAAAAAAAAAATCAGATGAATCTAATGAGTTATATGAATGATTAAGATTTAAATCTAAAAAATAAAGCACTTAATAAATTAAATTTGAATGATTAAGATTTACACACTAATTAAGTGTAAAAAATAAGACCTAAGTTACCTTATTATTATTTAAACTATAAGTGATATCGATATAAAAGTATTTATACAATTGATATATAGAAAAAAAAAATATTTAAAATTAATTAGTAATTAAAATAAATAGAAAATAATTAAGTTTCACGTCCAAAATCCGTAATAGACAAGGGAAAAAAAACAAGCATTTATTCCTTTTTGCGTAAAATTCCCAAAGGTAGTAAGTACGCCTTTTTTTGTCCATTTTTATTTTCCGTTGTGTAAGAAATAAATTTTTATGTTTGTCTGTTACCTTTAATATGTGTGAAAAATAAATATTTTTTTGGGGTATATTTTAGTGTTATCAATAACTTTTTATTTCTAAATTAGTAGAATGATATAAAATAGAGCGAAAATTATTTACATCCCATTGGTTTAACAATCAACCCCCCCCCCCCCCCCACACCTCCCTCCAACTTTAAAAATTAATCATTCTCCCTCGGATATTCATATAATAGATTTAATTTTTCTAAAAAAATATCCCTTGGAATAGGACATTAACTTATATACTTAATCAATATTTTTCATTTTTTTTGAACAAAATTAATATTTTATTATAGGATATTTGGCTATATAAATTAAAAAATAAAAATATTATAATTTCAAAGAAATATAAAATAAAAAATTAATATAGATAATAGAAGGACAAAATAACATTTAAAGAATTTAATGATGAAAAGGGGAGAATGGACTATTTCTCAAAATAAAATATTTAGATTATTGAAGGTAATAATCTAAAATAAAATAAATTGAGTGTAGTTCACATTCCATAATTATTAGGACCCATTGATTTGTCTCTTTATTACAATTATGAACCTACCATTCCATGTCATCTACAAAACCAGTAGTAACAACAACTTATGCTTTCAGATCCAATCCCAATAATAATATCTCTTCCAGAATGGCATCTTCGCAAAACTCAAACTCCTTCCATTGGCAGTTATCTGAATTCGAGGGCAACGATTTTGAAATCCGCGGCCATACTCTCTTCTTCGTCATCCTTATTTTCGCCATCATAATTATAACTACACTTTTTTTCCTTTACGCTCGCTGGATCAACAAGTTCCGTTCTCCATCAACTACAGATCCGATTGGGGGAAGTGGTTCAGTTCACACGCCTCCGCCTGCACCGCAAGGTCTTGACCCCATTTTTATTAATGACTTGCCAATTATACAGTACACAGCTTGTTCCGATTGTAGTAGTACAGTAATTGAGTGTTGTATTTGTTTGGGAATTTTTCAAGATGGTGATAAGTTGAAAGTATTGCCCACTTGTCAACATTCTTATCATTCCGATTGTGTTGATAGGTGGCTTAGAAATCAGTCCAATTGCCCTCTCTGTCGTGCCTCCCTCCAATTTGACTTACTACCCCTCTGACTCCCAGGGGCAGAGCCAGCACACATTTAGGGGGGGTTATCGGAACTTTCTTCGTGTGGAAAATATTACTATTTATGTTTGATTAGATTTTTTTTTATATATAAATAGTTGATGTGAACCTTTTTGGTTAGTTTGTGTATTTATTTTTTTAGATTTTAAATTTCTTATTAGAAATCCTAGCTCCGCGCTATCGGCGACTCGCTCAACTCTTCTTTTTGTGTTTTTAATTATAGAGAGAAGTTGGGTAATTCAATATTCACTATACTATTGAGATTTTATTTTTACAAGTAATTAAAAGAGTTACATCTTAATTAAACTAAAGTCTTATTATCTTCGAATTTATTTGTTTGATAATTTTGTGCATTTTCTTGGCCTACGTGACCTCTAAACATCTCTTGCGCTTCTTTGTTATGTGGAATCAAGGAGTGTGCCACGTAAGTCAACTATACAATTAAAAAAAATAATTTCATGAATATTAAAAGCTTAGAGTCTAAGGATACTTATATCATTCCCTAATTAAAATAAGACGAATTTATGATTAAAGATGGAGTGAGTAGAGATGTAGTTTTTTTTTCATTTTTAGAGTAAATTTCCACTGCAGATAAGGCATGTCATACCAGAAGGCTTTTTTAGTTGAAGGATATTTTGTTAGTATCTCTGTTTAAAACAATAAAGTAGAATTTTTAAATATAACCTGGAAACATAATAAAGAAATTCTTAAAAAAAACATTTAATATTATAAAATCATCGTTTGTCCTTATGGAATTTAATTCTCTCATTGTATTCGTGGTTTTGAGTAACAGTATCCCAAACGTCAACAATTTCATTGAACCCAAGACAATAACAACTCACACAAAAACTAGATATTTGTTAGTTAGAAAAATATGCAGCAAATGTTCACCAATTCAATGCAGAAAACTGAGGTTAGTCTTCTGAATTTATAGTCAACGAAAGATAGAATGACCAGATGTTGTTGTGTCTTATTGAAAAATTGACGATCTATTCAATGTAAAAATATGTTATTTAAGTTGTATTCTTTTTTTTTGGATGATTTTTTTAGAAATATACTTTATATTTCATCCACATCTTTTAAAATTCAGCATCTCCCTACATGATCAATGATCAGGAATTACTATATGATGAAAAACATGCATAAATATAGTGTGATTCGTTGGTAAAGGTTAATTACATTTAGATTAGTAGGTTTTTTTTTTGAACTTTCATTAGTAAACATATATTGGATATACTTGGTCAATCGGTAGAATTGCTATACTTAAATAAATAAGTTTTGGTATATACTTTATGTTTGTGTAATATACCATAAATATGATAAATTATAGTTGAAATAAAATGAACAAAAATGACAATATGAATCTTTAGGATGAGGCGAAGATATATTGCTCTCTTTAAGAAGATTCAAGCTCATTACGGCATAATCTACACAGATCCAGCAGTAATGATTTTGACTTGTCCCCTCCAGGATACAACAGTCCAACAATGTAAACAACTCCGAATTAATTAAAGAATCCAAAGCTCCAAAAAAAACACATTCCTTCAACATATAAATATTTTCTTTTATATATAAAGTGAATATAGTTGAAGATTTAGAATATTATTCTCTTGTCTCAACTCTCTTTCACTACTATACCAATCTCAATATAAACATATAAAATACTACTTATCTTTTTCACTCCATATTTTCTTATACTGCTCTTCATTATTCTTAAATCACAACACAAAGGAAGACATCACTATTTATAGGTGATGAACTATTTCTTGCAATAAACAAGAAGATAGTTAGTAGTAAATTTGTCAAATGAATGACTAAATGTTACATAAGTTGAAGACTTAAAAGATAAAAATAATGGGTGAAATGAAGAGTTGGTGGATACATAAGTTACTAACAACTAATGACCACTTTCTTCCACTATTGATGAGAGTAAAGAGCACAAATACATGTCCACCAATAGACATAACATGATATATAATGTGACACAATAATATATTTTTATTAATCATAAATGTCACACAAACAATTTCCTGCTCATTTTAATGTTAAAACAAGAGAATTCTTCACAACTTAGTCGAAGGTTGACTATTATGCATAATGAATGTGTGTTCTGCATTGAACCTTCATTAAATAAAATAGTAACATTTACTCCAGAATCAGTATTGGTCTCATACTTGAACTATGATTGATTAACGAAAATAAAGTATTAATGTGTACACACAATAATCAAGGTGTTGACATAAGCTTCAATATCCAGCACATTACCGTCTTGTGTTATTTTGGTTTCATGAGTGTTTTTGAGAACAAGCTCATTCTCATAGAAAACGACTTCACACTCATATAGGTGAAATCTTTCAAGAGTTCTCCTTTAATTTGACACCCCATTCATACGAGATATAGACTTTCATTAAGAGTTCAAATACTCAACCTCTACAAATCATTATAGGATAAAACATCTTAGGGATTGAATAAAATAAGAATAGTGCATTTCACAACAAGTCACCATATGATTCGTTCTTTCTATTGAACCTGGTTAAAGGGTCTGTGGTCCCCAGGCTGGGTTTCCTCATATATAACTTATAATTTTTTTAACTGCAACTTCATCCTCCTCGATGTGCTTCGTACTCTTTATCTTGCGTAAAGTCTTAGTTTATGAATCTGCAAGTTATGTTGTGATTAGTTATGTTGGGATAAGTTATATGTTTGGATTAATTTTATTGCTTGTTTGATTTGTCATATTCAAACTAATATTCATTGTATAGTTTTAAAAACAAGTTGTTTATTTACAAAATACCCTCACCTTATTTAGTTTTTTTTTTTTTACATTTTCTTTGTAAGCTTTACTTATTCATTCTTAAAAATAAAATTTTCATCTCAGTTAGCTTAAATATATTTAAAATTTTAAGGAATCCCATAGTGTAATTCAATAATTACACTCTGTCCTGACAAATTTAGTATTTACAAAAAATCTTTTAAATTTGTTGTGCCGTGATACTTTAGACTCTAGTGATATATGGTAAATGATACATGGTAAGTTTAAACTGTTGAGAAAAAAATGGAGAAAAAATGATAAATTTAATGTTGTTACTAAAACAGCTTATTTTACGGTAACAAATCATTAATCAGCATAAATTCAGCACGTAATTGGATATTAATTTCAAATTTTGAAAATCAAAGATTATATCATCTAGTTTGAATACATTTTTTATGAACAATATGTTAAATTTCGAACTACAGTAATTTTATTGTTGTTACTGTAGATTTTTTCAAGATGAATACTTCAATTTTGATGAGACATTCCGGAATTTGGGTGAACGAATTGCAGTATGAAAGTTACAAAATCGACGGAATTGTTGTTGGAGATTCAATTTCATTTTCTATCGTTGTTGATATATATCTACTACATGTATCAGTGCATTGACTAAACACTATAACATGTGGTACATATCTAATACATGTATCAGTACATCGACAAAACACTATACACACTGATTCTATATGTATCATCAAGCACATTTGATGACGCAGTTATTAAACTTAGTGAATGATACATTATAACAATTTTCAAAACATGTATCAGTACATCAACTAAACAACTAATACCTTACTGATACATGATATCAGTTTTCAGAAAATTCATACTACATGAAAAACATGTGATACATATATACTACATGTATCAGTGCATTGACTAAACATTATAACATGTGGTACATATCTAATACATGTATCAGTACATCGATTAAACAACGAGTTACATTGAAAATCAACGAAGGCATTATACATTAGTTTAAGAAACAAAATCAACTAGATATATTAAATATGAAATCATATGTATTATAAAGGATGAAGTACAAAAAAAATCAACAATTGATTTGTCGATAGCAAAAAGAAACAAATGACCAAGAAATCCACCTACATTTTTAACAAATGACCAAGAAATCCCCCTACACCTTTACTTTGCTCTATACCAACTTCTGTATCTTTGTCTCACTGTCAACAATAGAAAATGATTTCATCAGCAAAAGACGATCACTGGAAACGATGATGTTGCAAGGAGCAATGAGGATACATCATCTCTTTCACTTTTTCCTTTTATATTTTGTAAAAATGTGGAAATGGAGGAGATCTGGTAGTTCTTCGAAAAAAATTGTGAAACGAAAACTTACTTGATTCTTGAAAAATCTTATGGAGAGAGAATAAATCTGAAAATTAAAAAATAAAGGGAGTAAAGATTGAGGGAGTAAAAATAGGAAGAGGTTAAAGGGAGTGAAATAGGGAGGGATTAAGGGAGTGAAATTAGGAATAGAAACGTGTGCTTGAATGTGAAACTTAATGTATCTAGAACAATGGGATTTGAAAGGAAAAGAAGGGATTTTGGAGATATTTTAAAATAGTAGGAAATAATGAAAATTATAAAAAAATAAAAGTGTGTATTTAAGTAATTTATCCTAAATATTTTTGTATGAGAATTTCTATGATTGTGTTATATATTTTAAAAATTAATCTTTCATCTTGATTGACTTAAAAATAGAACATTCATCTTATTTAGCTTAAAAATAAAATATTCATCTTCTTTCTCTTAAAAATAAAATTTTCATCTTGTTTGGCTTTTAAATAAATTTTTTATCTTATTTAGTTTAAAAATAGAAATTCCATCTTATTTAGCTTAAAAATAAAACTTTCACTTTAAATTTATTAAACTAAAAGAAAATTTATTATTAAAGTTATCTACATTTGAATTATAGATAAAATATAATTTTTAAGTGAGTAATAAACTATTTAATAAAAAATATGTAATTTAGTAGCGTAGTGAACATTTTAAGAGATATAAAAATATAAATAAACATAATAATTAGGAAAATAAATTCGACTTATAATATATTCATTCATAAATAAAAATTATACTCCTTCTGTTTCAAAAAGGATGACCTAGTTTGACTTGGAACGGAGTTTAAGAAAAGAAAGAAGACTTTTTAATTTTGTGGTTCTAAAAAATTAAAGTTATATCAAATGTACCAAAATTTTCTTTAATCTTGTGGTCTTATAAATGTCACGTGAAAAATTAAAGTTAAAGTGTTGCCAAAAAAAGTAAAGTGGTCATTCTTTTTTGGAACAGACTATAAAGGAAATAAAGTCATTCTCTTTGAAACGGAAGGAGTATTTATAAAATGTAAATTTTTAATAAAAAACTATATTTATCATAAAACCAACGAATAATTAAGGTTGCAAATGTTATTATAAATGTTGTCAAAAATTATGGTAATATGTATGAATGTAAAAGTGATGTATAAAAGAAAGCTTAAGGGGATATTTTTATTAACTTACACACCTTATCCCAGGTTAACTTATTCTGGGATAACTATACCATCCCAGTGAGAGATGACTTATGTCAGGACTAATTGTTAATACTTATATAAAAGTCTCTACCTTTGCGACCAAACAATAAATAAGAACCACTCAAAAGGTATTCCATGACTAATTCCTTTTATCCATCACACCAAATGACCCCTTTAAATTTTATCCTTATATTTATGGAAAATTACCTTATAAAACAGGCACCCATACCATATATATTATTTAAGTGTTTTCTATCTTATAGTGAGGAAGATATATCATATACACTCAAATATGAAGGGAAACAAACTATAAGAAGATATATCATATACACTCAAATATGGAGGGAAACAAGCGAGACAATCATGTATTTTAAATATATGTGAATCATAAATATATGTGTACTTTTATGTATCATTCACATGTATTTGGGATATTAGATGCATAGGAGATAGGCGAGAGAAATTGTCTATGTATCACAGATGTATGCGAATTTACTTGAATACAATGTATTTAAAATAAATTACACTTAATTTTGACCCCATATATCCGGAGATACTTATTTTCAGACGTATCTCAATGCACTAAAATCTGGTCAGATTCATTATTACAACAAACTAGATTGTACCTAAATAACTAACTCCTAAACTAGTGAGATTTATATAATTAAGTTCCCCTTATTTTGTGAGATTTATATAATTAAGTTTCCCTTATTTTTGAAGTTGTGCATATATAACATGTATGAGGAGTAGCTTGATTGACAGATAAGGAATAACAATCCCAAAATAAAAATGTTGTATTATTATATCTCCGAGATATCCTCGTATATCCACCATTGTGATAAAATGGTAAAATATTATTATTAATCTGTGGTTATAGTTTTATGAAATTTTGATATTCGATTTCATAATTGTACAAATTTAGAATTTTTATAATTTGATCATGATTGTATTAATCTAAAATTTGTATAACTCGATTCCTAATTGTATAAATTCACAATTTGTATATGTTTACCCTAACTATTTGTATATCAGTGAAAAATTCATTTAAATTACCATGTTTGTATATTGACAAGCGAAATTTACAAACAGAGTTCTGAAAAAAAATTCTAAATGTCAATATAAAATTTGTATCTACTTACCATATTTGTATATCGCAAGTGAAATACACAAATCGATAAACAAAATATACAAACTTCAACCTCCATTTATATATTTTCAAGTGAAATATAAAAACGAGTAAGCGAAATATACAAAATCCTACTAGTTTAGGTCTTAATTACTAAGACTTCTGATAGTTTTATATATATATATATATATATATACCTCTGAGAATATTTTACACACATTCTAACGATTCCACGTTTTTGATAACTTTGCTCAACAGACCGCTAGTAACTTATATGTTCATAGGAAGCACAACTACTGTGGTGCTATGTTGTAATGGTTGGGACGTTTACACAAAAAAGGTCAGTTTTCACTTTAGATACATTTTTATCATGCAAATGCACAAAATTATTGTCATTCTACTTAATTGTAAAAAAAAAATAAAAAATTGAAGTCATTAAATGATTAGTTTTTTTGAAAAATGTGAAACAATTTTTGTTGGGAAATATATGTGTGTGATGAGAAACTTTTTAAAAATATTATGTTGTCATTGTATATTTTTAAAATATTACATAAATTAATTTAAATGGTAGATATAGCACTACGATGGTTCAATCACCATTGTTATAGTAATAAGTGTAGCTATAATATTTGGTATATATTTAGATAACATTTGATTCAACCACCAACTACATCGGGTAACTACTACCCAACAAGCCATTCATATAATTGAAACAAATTATTTAGTGTTCTTTTTGTTTGTACTTAAATTTGAACCTGTCTCCCATACTTGGAGGGCCCTATGACCCTACCTACTCTCAGAAATTTAATTAACTTGGACCAAATTAAAACAAAAGTTAGTTAATAAAATAATCAAATAAATAAGTATAAGGAAAAGAAATGTCAAATTTGGGCCTCCTTGCCCAAATTCCAAATTTGATGGGAGGAGACTCTCTCCATCTCGTTTTCTCTCCATTTCCACAAGTTTCCAGTTGGATAAAAGTCATGTGTTACTAAAGGTAGAGATTTATTTGTTATTTTAAAATCTTCACCTTTGATTTTTAATTATAACACGTGTTTTTCATCCAAGTAAGAACTTGAGAAAATGGAGAGAAAAAATAATGGAGAGAAGCCTCTTCCGATTTGATAGATCTTTGGTCCAAATCATGTTCTAAGTCTAAAAATTGTCAAAATAATGAGCTCTGGCCCATTTGGATTGGAATCCACCATTGAACATTTTTTCTTTGGGCATTTTAACCCATTTAAGCATGGACCTACAACAACAAACAAAATTGAGCTTTGGCCCATTTCATTACGAATCATCGTGTATACAATTATCATTTTTTTTTTGTGTATTTTAGCGTATACATTCATTTTTAGACTCGTGAAACTTGTATGTCTCATTCTCAATACGTGATCCTGTATTTTCAACACTTTAAACTTGTATATTAGTGTATGCAGTTGTATACAATCCACTTTTGGACTTTTGGACATCTGCAATTCAATTTCCAGCCCCATATTTAGCCTCCAAAGTGTTCATCTTCGCTGGAACATCGATTGGTTGACTCCAAAAAATGAATTTTGGGCCTTTATAACCGTCGGAATGCAAAGGGAAGAAGGATGGTGTCCAAGATAAACTCGAGACATATTTCATGCAAAAAAAAATTTTAAAAAAAGATAAATGATAATCATTAACACTCATTTACAATAAAAATAACAAATTAACCACACCAATTTTCGACTAATATATATATTGGACCCCAAATGATTTCTAACAAAAGCATATTAATATGTATAACTTACGTGCCCAATGTAGCACTTAAAGAACATGCATCTCATCACGATTTTAGAATCAACAAACTCAGATTTCATAGGAGCAATAAGAAGCAATAAAATACAATGAAAGTAGCAATTATTTAGCATGCAGTGTTAATAATCAGAAAAGCTAGAGTTTCAAAGGAACAATTATGATTTTAAAGACCTCGCATATTTCTTACAATAATGGGAATTCAAATGATTCAAAATAAGTAGTGACTACAACTGAACATATATATTATTAGAATTAGATGTGAGAGTTTAAGACGACGAACACTACATTCACTAATTATAAAAAAAGATAGTAGGAGTTGTACTCTTTTGTTGAATTGTTTTGGACATATTTGATTGGCAATTGAATTATTGTGTTTCTACCAGTGACATGTGTATTTCACTTAACTTTACTAAATATAGATGAATCTCACCATGTTCTTCTAATAAGTTTATTCATGTTATTCTCTGTTATATAATTTGAAAAAATTAAAGCTGTTGGGTTATTTTCATTTAGTACAACAAAATCCATACAAGTGGGAGAAAGTATTTTGAAAGTAAATGGTTCCTTGCATGAAATTGTTGGGAGTCATTTAAATTTTATCTGTTTAAGTAATCAATTTTCATTTACATCGCGTTCAATATTTTGGATTCTGCTGAAATTAAAGATGTTTTTTTTTCCAAGAAATACGTTGTGGTATTGTGGGTGGGTGGGTGGGGGGGGGGGGGGAACTGAAGGATTGGGGGCAGTGAGATGGCATGCTATGTGGGTGTCCATCTTGCGAAAAATATCATTGTCACATGTGATTGGACGTCCACCTATATGAGCCACTTCAGTAACACAAAATTAGTTTTGTACGAAAAGTATAAGGAAGAGTAATATTGATCCTGAGCAAATTTGACTTTAGTTTTTGTTATTTCATTTCTATGTTTTAGGACATTTTTTTAAGTGTACATATATTATGAAAAAGATTATGCAAACATATAGGCTATTGAAAGTAAACCTTTTCGTGGCTTTGTATTTAAAGGTACACTTGGATGGATTGAGAATTTTGGGTTCTAAATAAATTATTTATACATATGACGCGAATTTGTTAATACAAATACAACTTTGTGACCCCTATGCCTAAATGACAATCATGTGTATCTGTAGTTTATTTAAAAGAATTGCAACTAATGACTGCATATTTGTTTTTTCAGATTGTGCATTTGGCATTGTGTATCAACTTCAAATTTGCTATCTGTAGAGATGTAACAACCCTAAAAATGAATATGCTAAGTAATATTTAATGTGTCTAGAATGCCTACGATTAGACCAGGTTCACACGGGTTGATGCACGTAGAATCAGACCTCTGAACCCTCACAACAACCAAGCCAACTAACTTGGGGAGTTAGTTGAGCTAGGTAAGGTTGGGTCCATCCATGTAGGGCTCCCGAAAATGAAGATTTACCCGGATGAGTTTTTACCGGACTTAAAAAGAGGAAATCTTAAGTTTGGAGGGTCTAGGGGTAAAATGGTCTTTTTTCAGGCTAAGGGTAGTATAATAATTACCTAAATATATAATTAATTATTTAACTAATAAGATGGAGGGGTATTTTGGGGAGAGATGGCTGAAAATTGGCTCTTAGAGTGAAGTCTTGCTCCACCTGGGTTCGAACCTAAGTGGAAGCAATGAATTAAATTTATTTTAATTTAAGCTGGTAAATTAATGTAACTAATTAATATTTGTTATTTATTAGCTGATTCAAAATAAAAGGAAAATCAGATTTTCTTTATCTATTGTGTCATGCCCCAACTAAATCTACCAAAACTAAAACTAAAGACTAAAAGAAAAAAGATAATCATGTCAATCATCTTCGAAGAATGAGGACTCACTGCTGATGTTGTTGAGCTTGAGATTGGGAATCGATCTATGCATGATCTGGAGCTGAGGACCTAAACCTACATCACGAGAAGATGTAGCAGAGAGTATATGTTAGTACTTGAAAGATACTAAGCATGCAGGATAGAGTAAAGTTGAACAATATACATAACTGATACAAAACATATAATTGATCAATGATATGAGAAAATCATGATACTATACTTGAGAATAATGAATATGAACTAACTGAATGCAATGACCAAGTTTATAGCATACTAAACTGAAATCTGAATGTAACTCATATAATGGTCAATGTAATAGAATCTGACTATGGGAGCTATTAATAACCGGCATAAAACTACATGAGCTAAATATGGAGTCCGATGTATACGTCTCATCCAGAGGACCCAATATACCGTACTAAAGGTATATACACATGACTGGAGTGATCACTAAAATGTTATACCCTTAAAGGGGACTTATAAACCTACAGAGCACATAGTTTTAGGAGAACCCTAGTACACTTATTCAAGGCCTACTCCTAATTAGAACATATATATGAAATATTATGACTGAAATACTGAAGTACTAGATAGATCAATTATTGACTTTCAAACTTTGAGAAGGCAACAATTACAACTGATAATGTGACATTCGTAAATTGAAGCATGTGTATCTAAAATAAATGACCTACCATGTGTAATTCATGAATTAAAAAAACTACATAGCTAGGGTTCTGAATTTTTGCAAGAATTTACGCAACACAATACTGAAATCATGACAATTTGATCAGAAACGTTACAGTAACTAATTCATAATAATCTGCTGAAATTCTAAAAACCATAGGTCTAGATAATATGAAGGGAGTTAAGAATCTTACTAAATTCTATGGATTTAATGAATCAAATAAACCCACTAGTAAAATCCCACATACATGGTGACTAAATTCATGGAGAAATATTTTAATTTGGGGGTTGGAATTGATGAAACCTCGTTGCATTCTTCAACTAGGACTTCTTGACTTTCTCCTCTATTTTGCGTTAAGATTGATGAATTTTTGGTGAATAAATTTTTAGGCTAGATTCTAATTAACCTAGTAGTTTAGAGGTCCAAAGCATAGGGAAAAGATCAAACAACTCTTGACTTAAAAGTCTGATGCAGCTGACCACAGGCTGACTGACGGTCCGTGGACTAACCCATAGTTTGTCCTATCAGTTGTTGATTGACTTCAAAGAGGACCTATCGAGGGGTATGATCCAATTCCACGACCACGGGTCGTGGTATGACCTACGATTTGTGGGTTCGGTTGTTGGTCGACACTTAGACGTTTCTTCCTGAGCTGATTCTAGGAAGGAATTCACAGGCATTGCCACGACCCGTTGTTAGTACGACGACCCATGAAGGGTCCCGTTGTCTGACGTCTGGGCTAGGTAGTCACTGCTTGGAGACCAAAAGTGTCAGTATGGTCTGTGAGGTGGTCTCCACCTTGTGAAGGGTCCCGTGGTCCACCTCTACTGAGAAGGGGCTAAGTTCACGAGCAGGTTAACAAACCATGGACCCTACCATGGTTCACTAGTTCAAGTGATTTTCCAAGTCTAGGTTTCAAGATGTTACAATATCTCTCCCCTTTGGTAACATTCTTCCTTAAATAAAGTCTAAACTAGCTAGACAGGGAGGGAAAAAGTTGTAAACCCTACCACTAATTACTATAACAGATTTTTGACTGAACTAAGTTCCAAAAAAATGCAAATACGCTAAAAATGCAAGTACAAATTGAAGAAACATGAACTCTACGAATTGCAGTGGTGCTATCACGATGAATTAAATAGGAGGAATTGGTTTTTCAAATAAGAAATTTGAAATAATAAATTCCTTAAACAACTTGCTTCCTCACTAGCTGAAGCTAGAGCAATTACTTCAGCCTCCATGGTAGAGTTAGCAATTATAGTTTGATTTTTCGATCTCCAACAAACAACACCACCACCTAGAGTAAAGACATAACCAATTGTAGAACAGGAATCACCTGATAAAATGTTCTAATCTGCATCACAAAAGCCTTCAAGTACAGCATGATATTTATAATAGAACAAATCACAATTTTTTGTTCCAATTAAATATCTCATAACTCTTCTTACAGCATGCCATTGTTCATTATCTGGCTTGCTTGTAAACCTGTCAAGTACTCCTACTGCATATGCAATATCAGACCTAGTGCAATCAGTCACATATCTTAAACTTCCGATTATACTAGCATATTTCTTTTGATTTATTGCATCATTTTCTCTTTCAACAGGAAGAAGTGAACACTTGAATCAAACGGAGTAGCAACATGTTTGCAATCATGAAAGTTATATTTTTTCAAAATTTTCTCAACATAATGTGACTGGTGAAGGAAAATTCCCTCTCATGTTCTTGTTATTTTTATTCCAAGAATAAAATTTGCCTCATCAAGATCTTTCATATCAAAATGGCTTCTAAGAATATTTTTAGCTTCATCAATCACATTCATGTTAGAGCCAAAGATCAACAAATCATCAACATATAGGCAAATAATCACATGTGAATTATTTCAAGACTTATTATATATGCACTTATCACATCATTTGTTTTAAAACCATTTTCAATCAGGCAAGAATCAAACTTTTCATGTCATTGCTTTGGTGACTGTTTCAAGTCATATAGGGATTTAGTAAGTTTATATACTCTGTTTTCTTACCCTGCTTCAACAAAGCACTCGAGTTGATCCATATAAACTTATTCATTTAGGTCTCCATAAAGCAGTTTTTACATCCATTTGATGAATTTGCAAATTAAAAATTGCAGTCATAACAACTAAAAGTCTAATGGATGTAATTCTTGTTACTGGAGAAAAAGTATCAAAAAATTCTAGGTCTTCTAGTTGTTTTAAAACTTTTGCAACTAGCCTAACCTTGTATTTATTAATAGATACATCCGGTTTCAACTTTTTCCTTAAGACCCATTTATAGCCAATAGTTTTACAACCCGGTGGTAAATTAACTAGTTTCCAAATTTTATTAGAAATTAGTGATTCCATTTCATCATTTACAGCCTCTTTCCAAAAAATAGAATCATGTGAAGATAATGTTTCTTTCAAAGTTAGAGGGTCATTTTCAACATTAAACACATAAAAATCTGGATTAAAATCTTTTTCTACTCTACCTCTTTTACTTCTTCTTAACTCAAAATCATTAACTACTTTATTTTTCAAAATAGAAGTAGAAGAACTAGATAGTGACAAAATATTTTGTTCCTTTTTTTTTACCCCCATTATTATTAGTATCAAAAGGAAATTTATTTTCATGAAAATAGCATCATCTGATTCCATTATTTTCAAATTAAAAAATCTATAGGTTGTACTATTTGAAGCATAACCAAGAAAAGCACAAGTAGTAACTTTCTTACCCAACTTTGTAATCTTGGGATCCATTAGCCTCAAAGAGGCTAGACAACCTCAATTCTTAGATATCCCAAACTTGGCTTGTAACCTTTTCACAATTCAAAAGGGGTCAGTTTAGACTTTTTATGAGACACACGATTCAACACATAACAAGCAGTTAAGATAGCTTCACCCTAAAAATTTAAAGGTGCATGTGACTCAATAAGCATGGCATTAGTCAATTCAACCAAAGTTCTATTTTTTCTTTCTTGTACTCCATTAGATGAAGGAGAGTAAGAAGGAGTAGTTTCATGAATTATTTCCAATGATCTAACAAAATAATTAAACTCATTTTGTTCATATTCACGGCCTCTATCACTTCTAATTCTTTTTATTTTTTTCCAAACTGATTTTCAACCTCATGGAGATAAATTTTGAAATTTTCAAAAGCATCACTTTTATTTTTAATCAAGTAAACATATGTAACTTAGAAAAATCATCAATGAAAGTGATAAAATATATATTACCTTCACTAGTTAGAATTCTACCAAGTTCACAAATATCAATATGAACTAATTCTAACAAATCCGTTTTTCTTTCAACTTGAAAATGAGGCCTTTTAGTGATCTTAGCTTTACTACAAGCCTTACACTTTTCAAAATTCTTTTTAACCATTGGGATTAATCTTAAACTACTCATGATTCCAACATAACGATCATTAATATGACACAAACGAGCATGCCAAAAATTGGTAGAAGAAAACATATTTATTTAAAATGATTAAATTCTTAGATAATGCGTAATTTATTTTTTGAAGGATCCTATATATATGTGTCTTATCAAAAATTTTATAGTATCATATATTTTTTAGAATTCTACAAAAATCAAACAATAAGAAAATAAAAAAAGTTAAAGTGATGAAAAATTGACTTAATTAATTTGACTTGATTTTAACATTTGAAAAATCAAATTAATTAAATTAATTTTCATTTAATTAAAAAATAATCCAAACTAAATTACGAGCAAAACAATGCTACTACAAATATGAAGTTTCGTTGCAAAATACTGAATTTCTATCGACGACATTCCAATTCCAAGAATTAAAAAATGATTTTAGTATATTCAAAGTGATTTTATTTTTAAAGATAATATGGGTACAAAAAATAAATAAATTTATCCAATCACCCTTTATTTTTCAGCAAAATTACAAAAAAAAATTAAAGTTAACTATTTGTGTCAAAAAGATGCCCTACCAAATATGTTTTCCGTAAAAACAAATATAGTTGCACTTGAAAGTAAGTAGCAATACATCAAATTATAGAAGGTGAAAACTACAAGGACCACACAATTTTATCAGATTTGATTGAAGTGGTGGTAGATTTATAGTCATGTCAACATTTTATTTAAATTTGACGTTACAAGAAGAAGAGTAATTGTGACCCTACTCCATCATTTAGGGGCAGACTAAATAATTGGAAGGACTACTAGTTCTCTCAATTCCGAGAATTGCTATCGATTATTATTATTCTTATATTATATAAATTTTTAATTTAATATATTATAAATTATATAAAATTATTAATTAAGTCTTTAATGTTCACAATTATTTTCTAATATAATATCTTTATTTTACAATTTTTGTAAATGAGTTTCCATAAAATATATTTTTATTTAAGATATAAATTAGTTTTATTATAATTTATAACTGTATAATACATAACAATCATAAAATGAAAAGTATGCGTGTAAATGAGTAATTAAATAAATAAAAAAACATCTAAGTTTATTATTGATAAGTATACTACTCTCATTTCGAATTTTTATTTTTTTTTCTAGCTTAAAATTTTGTCATTTTAAATATTTAAATTAAAAATATAATTATTTTTCACTATGAAGAATGTACAATATTTTCTTTCATCGATGATTTCTTTTTTAGTTGAATTACTTATTAATATGTATAATATATACTACTTGCTTGCAGTTTATGTAATTTAAAAAGAGGTACAATATAAATTTATATTTCATGAGGTTTTATAAGAGATTTTGAATTATATAGGTTTTGATTATGAAAAAATATATATATTTATTTTATGAAATAAGAAAATATAAATAAAATAATAATAACAATATAATATAATATTAAAAAACAAGAAAAAAGATTTTTTTTGTTTGGTGAAAAATAAAGTTATCAATTTCAGTTGATCATCTCTAAATATGAAAATTCACTCTATTTGCTCGTAAAAATAGAGAACTAAGTTGGAAATAGACTTTATTAACGAATCAAAATAATTTATCACAAAATATATGAACAAGGAAAAAAAAGGTATATTTTATGGATAGTGTCATTCCCCACTATAAAATACAACTCTTTTCTTATATCTATCGTAAAAAAAGGGGGGGGGGGGGGGGAGGGGTTAACTTATGAGGACAAGCTTGACTTGTGTTTATTTTATTTTTTTTCATTTCAATTCCTCAATCATCATTTTATTTGGATTACTTTATTTGAATAATTAACTGTTGAATAATGACATTGTAGAGTATATTTTATACTCCTTTCATTCTATTTTATTTGATGTTTAAAATAATATTTTTAAAATTTATGGTCTAAATTATTTTTAAATATTTATGTGATTAAAATAATAATAATATAAAAATAATAACAATAATAATTTAAAATTAAATTATTTCTAGTTATGATAAGATAAAATTCTTTTTTAGACGAACTAATAAAAGTGTTGCATATAAAACAGCCTATAATAGGTACTATAGTTATAGTTTAAGAAAAATTGTAATTTGTAGCTACAGTTTTTCCACTTCTTGTTATTCATCTTATCTGTATAATCACTTGATTTATATAAATCCAGAGTTGAGTAATTCGGTTTCTAATTGTACAAATCTATAATATTGTGTATTCTTACCCTAGCTATTTGTATACAATTTGTAAAAAATGGTAATTAACTATCCTATTTGTCAAGCAAAATATACAAATGTAGTTATGAAAAAATCCTAAATATAGAAATACAGAATTTGAATATACTTACCCTATAAGTATATTCGCAAGTGAAATATATAAAATAAAGTTGCCATTGCAAACAAAATATAGGTATAGAGCGCAATTATCAAAACTATAGTTATAGAAGCTTATTATGTCTATTTTATTTGGTATTTTAGAAGTTTTCTCTTATTTAAACCAGTAGCAAATTTGAAGGCTGATGAAGTGCATGACTTTATATGGCAAAACAAGGGTAAAAAATTATATAGGGCAAACCTAAAATTGTAGTGTAAATGGTGCCTTGAAATTTAAATGCACTCTGCCCATCTAAGTGTCTGTGGGTGAAAGATTGAAATGACATGATGATAAGTGATGAGGCCAAATATGATTTTTCATTTGACCAAATAAAGGTAACTCCAACTAGATATCACACACATCACCATCAGTACTTGAAAGTTAGCTAGTGGCATACACAGTGTCATCCAACCTTCTTTAAATCAAAACACTAAGATATGCTAAGATCCATACAATTAAGAGAGATGATGGATGATTCCTCTTGCTCTAAATACACTCATGAAACTCTTTCATCATGGTGTCATAATTTACAAGAACTTCCATTGATTCCTACTAATTCTTGTTGTTGGTCTCAACAGTTTTCTGCTTCTAGGAGCCATAGTGAAGCTGAGAAAAGGCGCAGAGACAGAATTAATGCTCAGCTTTCTACTCTTAGAAAACTCATTCCCACTTCTGAAAAGGTAAATCTTTTAAAATTGAAACAAAAGCGTTTATTAGCCGCAATAAATATACTCATTACTAAAGAGTGTTGAATTCTTTGATGATATTAATTAATTGTCGTTCAATCTAATATTGCTAAAAAAGTGTTACTTGCCAATAAAAATTGATAATTTGTGATAAACAGTTGAATTGAGAAAATTTTAGTGCAATAATAAGGGGCCTCTCCATCTGCATATATTTTACCTACTTTGGTATGTTGTTGGCAAGGGGATTCAGGTCACAAGTTCGAATCCATATGACTTTCAAGTATTTAATTGAATTTCGTTAACATAAATTTCTTATATTTGTCAGTTTTTCATACATAATTTGAGTTGCAGATGGATAAGGCAGGTCTACTAAGAAGTGTTGTTGAGCATGTTAAAGATCTGGAAGGAAAAGCAAAAGAAATGAGCAATGTATTGAACACTCCAAGTGACATTGATGAAGTAGTAATTGAGGAAGAAGATGAAAGTTCCAACAACAACAACATAGTTGTGAAGGTTTCTTTTTCGTGTGATGATCGGCCTGAATTGTTCTCAGAACTAAACAGGGGTCTCAAGAACCTGAAACTAACAACAATGGAGGCTAAAATAACTAGTTTGGGTGGCAGAATTAAATGCATTTTATCCCTTCAATCCATTAATGTTGTTTGCACTACTCATTCTATCAAACACTCTCTTAGGCTGTTGCTTGCTAGGATTGCTACTTCCCCTTCTACTTCCAATTTTCGAATCAAAAGCAAGAGGCAGAGGTTCTTCTTGCTTGCTACCTGATTACTCTCACGCCTAAATTAAATTCAATTTCTTAAACCTTTATAACAATATATAATATATAATACAAACCCAAAATCCTATTTCACATCACCTTTCTTGTAAATTTCTGTCCAGTTTTGCTTAATAGTCATATTCATCTAGTATATGTATCAATTTTATTAGTGCATCTTTGAGATTTATTTTTATTTTAGCTACTAACAATTTAGTTTTTATAAAATATATATATAGATAAACAGATAGATACAAGGGGTGATGAGATTCAGCAAGAGGGGTAAGCTAAGTCCTAGGTACATTGGTCCCTTCGAAAGTCTTGAATGTGTGGGACCGGTAGTGTATAGGTTGGTTTTACCTTCAAATTTGTCAAAGTGTTTTCCGGTATTCCATGTATCCATGTTGAAGAGGTATCATGGTAATGTGGATTACATCATTAAGTGGGACTCAATTGTGTTAGACAAGGACCTCCAATATGAGGAGGAACTAATTGTGATTCTAGATTGTGATGTGCGCAAGTTGAGGACCAAGGAGATTAAGTTTGTGAAGGTTTAATGGAAGTATTGTCCAGTTGAGGAAGCTACTTGGGAGATCGAGAAGGATATGCGATATAAATATCCTCAATTGTCTGTATAGTATAAGTGTGTCTCAGAAATTTCGGACATTGATTGAAGGGATACTTGTGCATTATCCCTTAAAAAAAAGAAAACAATATTAAGGTAATATTAAAGATTGAAGTTTCAGTCTTATCATGGTGCTGCAAAAGCTACAAAAAGCTTAGAGTTGGTCGTATCTTCGGGTCATTGCGTTCACAACCCATTGATTTTTTAGAAAATTACTACATATTGGAAAGCTTAGACTAAGAGATAAGCAAAATATCAATTGAAGCAACAAGAGATTCTTAATTATAGTGATCAAAATCTGTATTAGTCGGATTTTTTGAAAACTCGAGAATAACTCACATATTCGCCACGACAAAAAGTCAAATGCAACAACATAAGTAAAGTGAAAAGTAGCAAAATGATTAAAAGTGTCTACTATTTGAAGTGTAACAAGCTTACCTTTAAACTCCATAGTTGGAAGCAAGAATTAAGCTCCATGAATTTACACATCAAGAATTTGGGAAGAAGATGAGAACACTTTGAGCTATTTTCCAGATATTTTTATTTTTTATTCTTGTAGTTTGTTTCCTTTCTGTTGGTCTTGGACCTTTAAGCTCCATAGAGATGTTTACTATCTATTGGAGATACGCATTTTTTTGAATATAACGAACGAAAATGATATATAATACATCAAATTATAGATATATGTAATATTAGATTGTATAAATAGATAAATAAAATGAATATTATATCATATAGATAGATAAATGAAATAAATACTAGATACATATAACAAATATATGAAATTTAGATGCATATAACAAATATATGAAAATTATTGTATTTATTGTTTTTATAAATAATATTAATGAATTTATTATTTCAAAATATAATAAAATGAAATAAATTAAACATAAATACACTTCTTTATTTTTGCCCTATATTAAGTGATTTGATAAGTTTAAATTTTAAAAAATTAGTGTCCATATATTCTGAAAATTCCCAATTACTCATCTGATTAAGGAATTGTTATAATTAATTAATAGAGACAGTAATATCAGATCGTATAAATATATACATAAAATTAATATTATATCATATAAACAAATACATGAAATAATAAATACATATAACAAATACATGAAATTTAAATGCATATAACAAATATATGAAGTTAATATTAGATACTTCTATGAAACATATAACTTTAGTAATATGATACTCATGTATTTAAGTACTTAATTTATTGGATCTATCGTATACGGATGATAGATAAATAAAATTATTGAATTTGTTATTTTTATAAATAATATTAATGAATTTATTATTTCAAAAAATAATAAAATGAAAATAATTAAACATAAATACACTTCTCTATTTTTACCCTATATTAAGTGATTTGGTAAATTTAAATTTTAAAGCATAATTGTTAATATATTCTGAAAATTCTCAATTACTCACTTGATAAAGGAAATTAGTTATAATTAATTAATTTAAACAAATGATATATATATATATATATATATATATATATATATATATATATATATTGGTAGGAGTGTTCACGATTAGGATAAAAATCGAATCAAAATGAAAAATCGAATTAAATTGATAAAATAAAATCGATTTTATTTGTTGATTGGTTTATTTTTTTTTAAAAATCGATACTATTTGATTTGGTTATGATTTTATTCGAAGAAATACCTGAACCGAATCTAATCTTACTTTTTAAATATTTAAGTGATCAAATTTAGAGTTTGCTCAAAGTAAAAACAACATGCTAGATTCATGTGATTTTGAGATAGTAAAAAAAACAAATGATGTATAATTAAAAGTAAAATATGAAATAGATTATAGGGAAAATGCAAGTACCCCTTCAACTTATGCCCGAAATTTCAAAAACACACTTATATTATACTAAGGTCCTATTACCCCGTGTACTTGTTTTATAAGTAATTTTTTGCCCTTTTTCGGCCTACGTGGCATTAACTTGAAAAAAAAGTCAACCAACGTTGGGCCCACAAGATAGTGCCACGTAGACCAAAAAGGGGTAGAAAATTATTAATAAAATAAGTTCAGGGGTAATAGAACCTTAGTATAGTATAAGTGTGTCTATGAGATTTTGAGCATAGGTTGAGGGGGTACTTGTGCATTATCCCTATATATTTTCATTATATTTACTTATTGAAAGCAAAAATGTCCAAGATGAAAACATTTATCTTATTGATTTCATGTATATGAGTATCTATGACAATTTTTTTTAAAATTGAAAATGTTATTGTCTATTCCTTCTAGGACAATATAGTGAATTTTAAAACTTTATTGATAGTAAATTTAGTGATCGAAAGTTCACTAATTTATGTCATTCTAACTATTTTTTGTTTTGATTGAATTGTTGTTACTTTTTCATATTTTGAATGAATTGTTTCTTTTATTTTTGTATATGGTTAACAACCGAAGCAAACCAAATCGAAACCGATAAATGTATATTATATTATATTTGATTTGATTTGATTTTGATAATTTTAAAACCAATTAAATTGGTTTGGTTTGATTTTGATCAATAATCGATCCAAATCGACCTGTAAACACCTTATATATCGATTTTAAAATTTGAAAAATACATATATCTTACGAATTAAATCATGTATTATATATTCACGAAATATGATAGAAAAAGTATTATTTAAAAATATCAAATTCTTAGTAATTACTAGTACTTAAATTAGGTGTAGGATTTATCTTGTTTTTTATCTAGGCTTTTCTACAACACAACCCGACCGTCACTGTTTGTGATCTATCAATATTTTGCTTGACTTGAGTCAACTCCAGTCTTGGAAGGTGATTTAGTTCAAGGTGAATTTCACGTTCTGTTTCTAAATTTGTGCATTGTTCCACATCTTCATCTGGATCTGGATTTCATTTATCCATCCTGTTCGTATGTTGAATTATTTTTTTTATGAACTATTAAATTAAATTTATTTTATTTATTTCGTCTCATTAATGAGTTATTCATAGGTTTTCAGACTGGAGATATAGAGTTAATTAATGTGTAATGTGGATGTTGTGATGCTCTGTTTTTGTCCTTTGCCTTTATCCCCTTTCCATATGGTGAGGTATTTTGAATTGGGTAGATGTTAGATTTGTATGTAATCCTATTTGTCTTCTTGTAAAACTTCAATATCATCTATCAATTCCCCAATTTCTGGTTTTTTTATTTGTTTCTTTAGGATTACAGCTGGAATGAGGTTTTATTTTCCTTCCCCCCCAACTGTACCTCCCTGCTGATGCTGTGATTTTCTTCTTCTCTACTAATTTCTTTTGAGGAGACATAGAAGAGAGTAGCATCTTCGGTTTTGATTTGTTTGTGCGGTTTTGACTTGACACGGAAAATTTAAGAAAGTAAAAAAAAAAATACCCTTTTGAATTTTTGTGGAATATATGTAAAATGTATCAAAATGTTGAAATTAAGGATTTGTTATAGAAAAAAAGAGACCTACACTCGACAAACAAATTGAATCGAAGGGAGTAATATACTTTGAGTCTGTGATTGTAAAATTTTACTGTGTTAGGCAACTCAATTTACCAAAACATATAGTACTAAAATATTGGATGTATTGGCACTCTCATTAAGTGATCCAGCCTAGAGTGTTGCTGGGATTTTGTCTTTTTTCCAGTAAAATACTCCACTTAGAACCACTTTATGACTTCAGCTCATTTGAAGATTCATGTATAAGTTTGGCCATTTGCTGTGATTGTCTTCAACTTTCGGTAATCTCTCACTTTTAATCCACTTTCATGGGTCTCCTAATTGAACATTATATGTGTGACTCTCTCTCTTTATAAGCTACATGTCATGTACAACACTTTACATTTAGGTGAGTGTAATCATTTCTTCTTCTATACGGATGTCAATATAAGGTTTTCGTAGTCTTGCACGTATCTTTCTTTTGGATTGATATAAATGTGGAGATGAGAGAGTCCATTTTTATAAATTCAGTACATGTTTTCTTTTGTAACATGTTTTGATCAACTGTGCTAAAAATTCTGTCTTATTATTAGCAGGAGTTTTGAGAAATTAGGATGAAGGCACTTATTCTTGTTGGAGGTTTTGGTACCCGGTTGAGGCCATTAACTCTTAGTGTCCCAAAGCCACTGGTTGATTTTGCAAACAAGCCCATGATTTTGCATCAGGTAAAATTCCTGTTTTAGCCTCGTTTAATTTACAGTCATAGCAATGATTCTTTAATAAAGATCATTCTAATATCAAACCTCCTCATAGAAATGCGCCTTTTAAGTAGATTCCTGATATTGTTTTCTATCCTTTTAGTTGATTATTTGAATTTTACAACTTCAGCTTATGTTCCGTTTTGGACTTTATATTAGAAAATTGGATTGTTTGTCACCGAACATTTTAAAGTTTCAGGTGTCCTATGTCCTGGAATATCTAGGGCTTAATCACCCCTGCCTTTGCTAGGACATGATCCTAAAGGGGAATGGAAAATCTAAATAAGAATTCACTTGTGCCTTGCACGCATTCTATATGTTCTCCTTTCCTATTTTGCTGGTGAAAAATAAATTATGCTGAAGCATATCTTACTAAACACTTTTGTATGTTAGATCGAGGCTCTCAAGGCTGTTGGAGTGACTGAAGTGGTCTTAGCTATAAACTACCAGCCGGAGGTCAGCTTCTCTCTATTAGAGATTGTAAATATATAATGAGCAACGAAAAGAATATATAAATGTTGGTTGACGCAGGTGATGCTGAACTTCTTGAAAGAATTTGAGACAAAACTGGGGATTAAGATTACATGTTCTCAAGAAACTGAACCACTTGGGACTGCAGGTCCCCTTGCTCTGGCTCGAGACAAGCTGGTAGATGATTCTGGTGAGCCGTTTTTTGTTCTTAACAGTGATGTTATCAGTGAGTATCCTTTCAAGGAGATGATTGAATTCCACAAATCCCATGGAGGGGAGGCTTCTTTAATGGTGACTAAGGTGAGTTCTTAGTTATATTTTCCGTTTGAATTTCCATGATTTATGAGGATGATGATGGGTATAATATGTAAATATAACTGGTTGATACAGGTGGATGAGCCTTCCAAATATGGTGTTGTTGTCATGGAAGAATCCACTGGCCAAGTTGAGAGGTTTGTGGAAAAGCCTAAGTTATTTGTTGGCAACAAGATCAATGCTGGCATTTACCTGCTCGATCCTTGCGTTCTAGAGAGAATTCAATTAAGACCAACATCTATTGAGAAAGAGGTTTTCCCAAATATTGCTGCCGAGAAAAAGCTATACGCTATGGTCCTTCCTGGGTTTTGGATGGATGTTGGACAGCCAAGGGATTACATCACCGGTCTTAGACTCTACCTAGATTCTTTGAAGAAGAGGTCTTCACCAAAACTGGCATTAGGTTCTCACATTGTTGGAAATGTCATAGTGGACGAGACTGCCAAAATTGGAGAAGGATGCTTGATTGGACCAGATGTTGCGATAGGCCCTGGTTGTGTGATTGAGTCTGGGGTTAGGCTCTCTCGTTGCACTGTGATGCGCGGAGTCCGTGTTAAGAAGCACGCATGCGTCTCAGGTAGCATTATCGGTTGGCACTCAACCGTTGGACAATGGGCTCGTGTTGAGAATATGACCATTCTTGGCGAAGATGTTCATGTTTGTGATGAAATTTACAGCAATGGTGGAGTAGTCTTACCCCACAAGGAGATCAAATCTAGCATCCTAAAACCAGAAATAGTGATGTGAAAACAATATGTTATATGTTGTTCAGTTTTTTCAAAATGTAATTTTCTTTTTCTTTATTTGGTTGGTTTTCAGTTTCATCTTCTTCAATTGTAAAAGTATGGGAAAGTTGAGCTATGTAAGGCAATAAGCTGAAGAATAGCTGTTGTGAAAGGTTTGTATGTTTGTAATTTCCAATGTATATACAAATAACGAACTCTATTAGAGCTTCTCTTTAAATATTTGTATTAATGATGTATAAATTTGCGCTTCCAATTATGAGGGCACTCGTTAAAAATTAAGAAAAACAGCTAAGTCCTGTAAATTGATCTCAATGACAAAATATGCCTCAAAATATAGTAAGAAGTACTGTTAATTCAATTCTCTACTAAGGGTTTCATAAAGGTTCGCAAAAAAATCGATTGAAAATCATATCACTAAAATATTTATGAAATGGCATACAAAAATCAAAAAAATTGTGTAATTTCACTAAATTGGCCCCAAAATGCCTCAAAGATAGTGTATGCATGTATTGTTCCCTCCAACTCCTGACGGAGGATTCCGTAATAGTTTTGAAAAAAAAAAAAAGTCAATCAAAGTCATAGCATCAAAATATTCTTAAACTAATACACATGAAAGTTGAAAAAATCACCTAATACTTGTAAATTAACCCTAAATGCCCAATAATCCCTCAAAAAAAAGTGAAACTGTATGTACTACTCCCCAACTCTCTACAGAGTGTTCCATAAAGGTTTCGCGAAAAAAATTCGATCGAAAACCAGACCACCAAAATATTCATTGGCTAATACACACAAAAAATTGAGAAAATCATCTAATTCTTGTAAATGTCCTCTACTATGTTTATGTATCAATGATTGTGTTTGTATATCTGCATAAAATTTAAATTTGTAGAGCCGAGTTTAAATATTTATACTTGTATATCAAATCTCTTTCTCGCTTTATAAAATATTTATATTTGTATAATTTGTGTTTGTATAAAGGGAGAGCTCATCATATTTCCACGTGCAAGTGTTCGGGAATAAGCTCGTCATCTGTAACCAACTTTTCTTGAAATTGACGTTGATAAATTTCAATTGTACTAGTTTATCGAATCGTGATCAATTCACCCCCCCGGGTTGTTGCTTTCAAGAGGTACAAATCGCTGAAAACATCGTTTTTGAAAATCTTCCCAACTCATTGGGCCCTTCGCTCGTTTAAGCTGATAGTACCATAATTCTGCTTCTCCTAACAAGTGAAACCCAGCAACTCCAGCCTTTTCTGCATCTGCTATATGTTGATTTTTGAAAAAATGTTCACAACGATGTGCCCAAATTAATGGGTTGCTAGTGCCATCATAAGTAGGAAAATTCATCCTTGCATACCTTGGTATTGTTGAATAGCAATTTCCACTACTTTGATAATTCTTATCAGTTGGATGAATATGCAGTGTATTGCCTCTAAGAGCCGAATTAGTTGATCCAATTGTTGTCGGATCACTATTGGACTCTGTCCCTGGACTATTAGTTTTGTAGAGTCAATTCTCAAGCTAGCTAATTGTTCTTGAATAGCTTGGAGAATCCTTTCACCGAGACATTGTTTCATTGCTTCAAGTTTAGAGTCTATTAGTATTTCTATTATCACACGTTCTTCCTGAAACCTATAATTGATCTCATCCCATTGTGTTAGGCTCTTATACCAAATTGTTAGGATTCTTAGAGAAGGATCGAGTTAGGGGACGATGAACAGAAAAACCAAATTCAACTGCCTTTGATTTTCCCTTGCTTTTGTTCAAATTCCTAAATCGACCTATTTTTGTATATGAACTCAGCTCATCAAAGGAAAGCTAAAACCTTAGATATCAATGAAAAAGAGAACTTCAATATCTTGTTTTCTGATTAAAATCTGTGTACTTCTTATTCCTCAAATCCTCCTATAAATAGGAGTCTTCTTATAGTTATAGGAAGTCCTATGTAACTAGGAAACATAAATTGTATTCTTAACTAATAAGAAAACTACTAACAATATAATTAAATTATTTCTATTCTAGAATAATAAGAAAACTACTAGTGTTATAATTAAATAAAATTATTTGTCTCTCTGTCCCACATATATCTTGCCCACAAATGCGTCCACAATAAGAATCAAGTTAGATTTTTCCTATAAATAAATAGATTTTTCTTCGTTATAAATCGGATCTATGAATCTCTAAATATATTTCCCAAGAAAATTAATAAACCTCTCCTCTCTATTTTCTTTTTATTATTATATAATTTCATGACAACATACAAATAATTGAATTTCAATCAAGATAAAATTTGACTTTGATGAGAATCATTAATTGATATGGAGAGGAGACTCTTCAAGTTTAACCAAAAACCACATTTAAAAGATAAATATGTGGTTTTAAAAAAAAATACACTTATGACATTTCTGTAGACTCCTTTCATTTTTTTTCTTTCATTCTTTTGCCCTTAATATAAGTAATTTTTTTTTAATTATTATTATTTGTTTAAAATATATATTAGACAAATCAATATCCTAAGATTTTTTAAATAATCATCCATTTGAATGAGGAGTGTTGTACTTTTCTAGATGTACAATTTATATTTTTGACAATATTTTTTTGCATATTTATTTAAATAAAAAAAGTATAAAAATCATTTATTTGATTATCGTAATTTTGATAGCATATAAAAAAACATTTTCAAACTAAAATGTAGTACATTGTAACTAAGAATCCATATGATCATGCGATACATTAAAGAGCAACTTACATAAATAACAATAATTTTAGGGTTATTAAATTGGAATAGTCATATGTGTGATATTTAAATAAAATAACTATACTTTCTTACTTAATCTAGCCGTTTTCTATGCCAATCAATTTTCTTCAATACATTACTACATTTATAATTATAAAGCACTAAATAAGATAAATTTCTTAGTGACATTTAATAACCGTCAAAGTTTAAATTTTTCATTAATCAATTAAAACGGTTCAAAGTTTTTTTTTTTTTTTTGGTATACTAGTATACAAATCAAAATTTGGGGACATTTGAAACGTAGAATCCATTTACCAAAAAACGACAATACCTTAAATCACACCACTTTGATTCGATGATTATTGCTTTCCAAACTTTTATAAAAACTTGTTAGGATTGATACATCAATGTAATAGTGCCAAATAATTTCAGGACTGATATAGGTATTATACATTTTTGTATATGAAAAATACAAAAAGATACGGTAAATACAAATATAAAGAATACAAGTTGTATTACAGTATGAATATATATATTTGTTGGTCTATTCAACCTACAAATTCTTGTATAACTACTATTATACTTTCTAATAATTAATACAAACGTGTGCTAATTTTTTTAGGGTTGACACAGCAATACAATTGCACATGAATAAAATTGAATACAACATATCAAAGAATATATTTAGAATATAAAAAATACAAAAAGATACAGTGAATATAAATACAAAGAATATAAGTGTATTAAAGTACGAATACATATATTTATTGATCCATTCAACCTACGAATTCTTGAATACCTACTATTATAATTGCTAGTCGAATGTGTGCTACTTTTTTTTAGGGTTGATGCATGAATACGATTGCACCACATAATATGAATAAAATTTGATACAACTTATCAAAGTATATATTTAGAACATAAAAATACAAAAAGATACATCGAATACAAAGAATACAACATGTGATACAATATATACACATGTTTTGTATTGCTTCATTCAATAATGAACATGTATACAATGGATGTGTCCCAAAAGAGATGAATACAAATACATTGCTGAAAGATATGATACAATGTCTCTTCTTTCAGAGTCCTCTATTGGACATTTTTTAAGATTTCGAAAGTTCAACACTTCTTTTTTCTCTTGGCACACTTTCACCCTTGATCTTGACTAGAAAGAGGAGCATCCAGAAAATGAGCATTATATCATATACCTCTTATAATCCTCTTCTACTTTGCTATTAAATTATCAATTTAAGAAGTTCCTTTTGATTAACCCTAATTGAAATTGAAGAAATTCAATGAAATCCAATGATACCAAAATAAAACCACAAAAAACTCAAAAAAAAATAAAAAAAATTGAAACAACTAAATAGAAGTTAATGATCTTGTGAAATTATAACGTTGATGGACATTCACCTTCAGAGTGACAATTCTAGGAAGAAGTTGAAATTAGAGTTTGATTTAATTCAAAATAGTAAACTTGGGAAGGAAATATAACTAGATTTTAATTTGATTTTGAAATAAGTAAAGAGAAAAAAAGGTAAGAGAGAGAATTAAGATCATGTATAAGTGGGCATTAGCTTGATATATGCCATATAATATGTCAAGTGTATATAAACTCACTTTTTGCTATAAAATTAATAGTATAGCTGTAAATATCAAAAAATTTAAACTATAGCTGACTATTATAAATTATAGTATATGTTAACAATTAATTTGATTTATTAGTTTGTTATTATATATAATTTTCTTTTTTTTATTTTAATATAAATTTGTAAATTAATTTTTAATTTTAAAATAGTCCAAATCATGATTTTTGAAAATTTTTAAATTTCATCTTATAATATAAAATTATAAAATGAAATTAACATCGAATCGCATGTCCAACCGCTTACTACTTAAGTTTATGTGATAGCACTGAAACTATCCTCACCTTTTCTCCGCTTGAATTGCTCAACACAATCCTTCTAATCAATAACAATTAATTAAAAAATTATAGCAGCAACAGTTGATATAATTTTGAATTTGAATAAAAATAAATTTTGAGTTGAATATGAGATAAAATTATTCGATAAAGGTGGAAGTGTTTAACTTGAACTTTAAATCATAATCACTTCTAACAGATTAAATTATGTTAGGAGTCTTCTTTTAATCTATATTTTGCTATGCATAGCAAGACTTATCATTCTACTTTCAACTTAATACAAAATCAATCCATTATAAAAATGTAAGTAGATAAATTGTCAATTAATATTTTAAGTAATATAAAATTATAATTTATAAGAAATTAATAACTCTATTTATATTTCATAATGAATTAAATCTAAAAATGAAAAAAATTATTGACAATACAATAAAAGTTCTGAAATTAACTGAATTTCAGGAATAAGAAAAATACATATTAAAACTAATGTACAAAAACGTAGGTACATTTCATTAAAAAATAATATAATAGTTAAAAATTTTACAAGATACTATTGTTTGAGATATCACAATTTACAATGATTAAAAAGAGTGTTTTAATATTATCCGTATAAATTAAAAATAATATACCAAATAAAATATTAATAGTATACCAAACCAAAAACATTATTTACATCCCTAATTAAGTGATAGATGTTCTATTAGTCATATTTTCATTTCTTTCCCTTTCCTTTACGTCTTTTTATTTTAAAGGATAAATCATAAAGAGAAACGTGAAAAAAGAAAAGACAACAGCTGTGATTAGCCAATAAGCATTTTAAAATTTTACGTTCATTATGATGACACGTGTCAAAAAGTTATGGAATAAAATTTCATATAAAGAGAGACTTTATACTTTTACCATAATATTACATATCATTATGTTATGGTCTAGAAGAAGAGCTAATCTCCAGATCTGGCTTCTTAATTATTATCTTTTTTTTTTTATTAAATAGAAGATTGATTGATCGATCGATCTTTCTTTGAATATTATTTAATGCTTCACTGTCTTGTTGACGAGATTAATTAAGGTTCTTGATCAATTCGTAACCATGAAGCTATATAAATGTATACTCAACTTGCTCTTTGATGTGTAATATAATTTTAAATATTACATATCTGGATCGTTGAGAAAATTAGATTTCTTTTATGTATTTTCGAAATGAAAAGAGCTTCACTGTCTTGTTGATGGGATTTTATTAAGGTTCCCGATCAATTCGTAACCATGAAGCAACATAGAATATGTACAGATCAACTTTACCCTCATAATTATATTTTGTAATACAATTTACATTATAATTTTGGGTGGTTGATCACATTAATTCTTTTTTTCTTCTCCTTTAATTTCATCTTTATCTTGACTTTTTCTCTTTATTTTGAGAAAAATATTTTTGCTATAATTTGCTTTTCCATTTGAGAAAATTATTTTTGCTATTTTAGATTTTGTTTTAAAATCTAAAATAGGCTATAACTTGACCAAATATCCTTTTTTCAACCAAAAATCGATTTGTTGGTAGGCACAACATTAAATAATTACACAAATAAAATCAGCTATGATAATTTTTGTTAATCTCGTCAAGTACGGTTATAGTGGAGAAGTAAGTTTTCATTCATGATGTCGAGTTTGTGTTCTCTTGAGTATGGAGTTATTTTAATTTTTAATCGAACGTGTTGAGTTTGAGTCCTCTTGGATACGGAATTACTTTTGTGAGAAAGTACTTCATTACTAATGTGAGACTTTCTGACATGAATTTAAATTTGATCGACTCTAATATGAATTCCGAAATTCCATTGAGATGCTGTTATTCAAATCCCTTTTCGATTTTCCACTTTCCGCTCAACAACAATTTCATTTTTGAGTAAGTTGATACTCCCTCAATTTCGTAGGACTTGTTCAAATTACTAAAAATATATATCACAAATTGTTTTGTTAATTTATAAAATTATGATAAAAATTAATTAACTATTTTTATCCTTCCGTTAAATTAATTCTTTTTGAAGATATAAATATTGTAATCTGTTTTTTTTAATTAAAAAAAATTATTGTTAATTTTTGTATGAATGGTTAAGTCACATATACAAAACTATTAAAAAGATTTTAAACATAAATTAATAAATACTTATATACTTATTTTTTCTAGTTTCTTATGTAGTATGTGACAAGTTATACTAGATGAAGACATTTAAGTATTTTTCTAACCAATATTTTTTCACTATTGTCCTTTTGTTATTTTTGTAAAAGTAGTGTAATTTATCTAAGAAAATGTAAACTTCATTAAAAGGATGAATGTATATTTGAAAAAAACCCAAATATTTATTTTAATTTATTTTACAAGTTGTAGACTTGTTGGAAATTGGAATAATCCGTACACAGAATAACTTTTATTTCTTTAGCACTTTGTCCTTTTGCTCATTAGTTTACACAATAACTTCAAAGGTGCCGTTTGGCCACAGATAAATTGGGGAAAAAACTTGAAAAGAAGATTGAGAATTATAGCCGGTTTGGATTGGTTTAAAAAAAGTTAATTTTTAAGTTAAAATAAAAGGTTAAATTTAAATAATTTTTAAGTCAAAATAAAAAGTAGGGTGATCTATTTTTGGTTTTTAATTTATTTTAAGTCATTTTAAAGTTATTTTTGACGGTGTCCAACATTTCTTAATTTTAAGTCATTTTTTGACTTATTCTAAGTCATTTTTTGTATTTTTTGTAAAAATAATTGACTTAAAAGTAGGGAATACTTACTTTTAGGTCAATTTTTGACTTCTGGAAGTTTGACAAATATAAATAACTTAAAATAAGTTAGAAATGTTTGACAACTTTAATAATAAATTAAAATGAATTTAAAATGACTTTAAATAAGTTGAAAAATCAAAAGTAAATTTTCCCCTTTCTTTTTGACTTAAAAGTCATTTAAGCTTGACTTTATAATTTGATTTAAAAAATTAATCTTGCCAACCTAGAAATAATTAAAATTGAGAGTAATTTATCTTGGTAATTGCAAGGTTATTGACTTGCAGTTAAGATACTAAGGCAAATATGATCACTTATGAATATCCATTAAAGAAGGATACAAAAATGATTTTGTTTGTCGTTATATTTTTATGAAAATCATAATCTTTCATATTGTTTTGCATGATTTGAATAAGAACTATTAAAGAATTTTTAAAGGCAGGTTATTTGCTAAGAGAAATTAAAATAAAATCAATTGCATATTACGATATAAAAGCTTGACATAAATTTATATATTCTAACAATTGTTATCATGTTTTTAAAAATATATAAGACATTCATATGACCGAAATACACGTTCGATCCAAACATATTATCAATTTTCAGAAAGAGTTAATGTCATACAATATTGCTTTATATGATAGTCAAGTATATAAAAGGAAATCATTTATCAAAGTTACAAAATAATACTTTGAGCGTTTAGATATAAAATTTAACCCAGTTACTAAATATCTATATTAAATTAATCACTAACTATGAAAAAATATAAATACTTCTCTAGTTAATCTCTTGTTACAAATTCATGTAAAAATTAAAGGAATCCCATAGTGTAATATAATAATTATAACTTGTCTCGATTAATTTATAATTTACAGAAAATTTCTTAAAAAGGTCGGCGTTTGATACATGGATACCAACTGATACATAGTAATTGATACACAATAATCATATAACTGTCGAGATAAAAAAAGGAAAAACGGAAGAATCAATCGGTTATTTAAATTAGCTTAAGTTACGACTAACTGATCATAAAGACTCCATATTTCAGTAGGTAATTGAATCACACGTTACAAATTTCAAAATTCAAGATTATATCATCTACATTGAAGAGAAGTTTATGAACATTCATTGAAAAAGTGAGAAATACGAATTAATTTTCTGTTATTTTGGCTGATACATGATGAATACATCAATTTTACTGAGACATTCGGGAATATGGGTCAACAAAGTGCAGTATGAAAGTTACAAAAATGATGGAATCGTTGTTGGGGATTCAATTTCGTTGAATCTCAAAGCAGCAATTGCACTCGAGTTGGATATCGATGTATGAAGAAAAAATATTGAAATTTGTTAAATCGTAGAAGGTAACTGGTGTCCAATGAAGATTAAGAATGATATGGGTGTTAAACTATATCCAGAAGTGGAAAAAAATGAGCCAGGATTTGGAATGTATCCATTATGCGTTGACACAATTGAAAAGATTGGAGGTACTGTACATAACTTTGATGGAACATGTGGAGAAATTACACGTGTAGAAGGCACAACATAGGATACACAAGCTCTGACGATGGTTGAATCCAGAATATGTGATTCGTATGATAATATAGAATTTGGAGTTACAAATTTTATAATCAATTCAGAAAGTGTAGAGGTGAAGACAGGTCAGATATATAATGATAAAGCAACACGCGTAGATGTGATGACGAAATATAAGATAAAGAACAACAATTGCAAAGTAAAGACATTTGATCAACAAAGGTACGAGAGTATTTGGAATTTCTAGATCTGTAAATGCTGATACAATTAGTGTGTTTTAATGACTGATACATTAGATAAAGTCTGTGACTTGTATGTAGATGTTGAAAATGAATTTTGGTATATAGAGTATTTTTTGATACATTAAGTGAATATGGTTGTTAAAATAGTGTTGTTGAAACATTAATGATTTTTATAGAAACAGTCATGTATTATTAGTTCGTTGATACTTTGAGTTAAATCAGTTTTAATGTATAATTCATTAGTTCGTTAATATTATTGATACATTGAAATAACTCTATTGATATTTTAATATATTACTGTTGATACATTAATGACTTTAGTAATTTCAACAATCATAAAGCTGATACATTACAAAAAATTGTGATACATGTATAAATAATTTTCTTCGAAAGCACTTGATACATTCGTGTACGTCATTATTTGATTGCTTCAAACATTATTTTTGTATTATAATAAGATGTAACTGCTATATGTATTAATAATATCATGAAAAAAAGTACACAGCTATATGTTGGTATGCTTTTCGGACAAATGTGGTTGGACTATGAAGGTTTCCTGCAGAAAAAAAATCTGATGTTTTCATAGCTAGAAGCTTCAATAATGAACATATGTTTCCGATGAGGGAGAGGTCATTAACCAAAGTCCAAGCAACAGTCGAATTTGTAAGTGGAGTTGTTGCTTCCAAATTGGTCAACCATAAGCAAATTTATACTCCGAAAGATATAATTGATGATGTTAGAGAATTCAATGGGGTTCAAATATCTTACCAGCAAGCATGGCGTGCTAAATAACGTGCACTAGCAATGATTAGGGAAAAAACATCTGCAGGATGTAGACGATTGCCGCGATACGTACACATGTTAATACCGTGTATCCAAATTCTTATATAAGAATGCAGAAGACTGAGGAAGATGAATTTATATATTTATTCGTAGCTTTAAGACCATTTATTAGGGGGTTCGATTACTGCAGACCAATAGTTGTTGTCGATGGTGCACATCTGATTGGAGCTTACAAAGGGACATTTGTATCAGCAAGCACACTTGATTGGGCAGGTATGTAATTTTTGTAGTTGTGATGTGTTTGTACAGATTGCGTATCAAATGATATAATGTGTATTTGTAATCAGGTTGCATATTCCCATTGGCATAAGGTGTTGTTGACACTGAAAATGACTGTTCGTGGACATGATTTTTCGAACAATTCGAAAATGTATTTGGCGAGCAAAAAGATAGGTGTGTTGTATCAGATAGAAATGATAGTATTATGAAGAGTGTAAGGATTGTGTTCCCAAGTATACCTCATTATGCATGCATATAACATTTTTGGAAGAATGTATGTGGCAACTTTAAAAGGAGCAGAAAGACCCTAAGTGATCTATTCTACTCTATAGTCAAGGCATACACAAAGGAAGATTTTGATAAGTTGATGGCTAAGGTCGATAGAGTTGATCACAGGGTTAAGGAATACCTTGAGGATGTAGGATATGAGAAGTGGTCAAGAGTTCATGCAACAGTAAATAGAGGTAGAATTATAACTTCGAACATTGCGGAATGTATCAATGATTTTCTTGTTGAAGCACGACAATTGACTATATTAGAATTCTTGGAAGAAGTTAGAATTTTATTTGGTTCTTGGCATTGCAAAAATAGAGAAATAGCATCATATATAAAGGGACACATTAGAGAGAAAATTTGAGGTGTTGATTATAAACGCGGCTAAAAGTTCAAAGATGGAGGCATGTATCATTATATACTATTTTATATTATATGTATCTAATCATTGTATCACTATGAAGTTTGAACATGATTTATTTGGATATAATTATATATTTGATTTTTTTTAATGTATGCAGGTTGTTTCATCATCTAAATTTATTTTCTCAGATTATGAAGCTGGAAGAAGATACATTATTTGTCTTGAGCGAAAAATATGTTCGTGTGAAAGATTTCAACTAGAGGAGATACCTTGTGGACATGCTATCACTGTCTTAAAAGAAAAGAATGTCAAAGATATGCATCCATACTGCTCTGATTATTACAAGCCTGATGCATTGGTAAAAACATATGAGATTCCAAAGATACCAATGTCAGATAAGATTGATTGGTCATCTCCTAAGAATATGATAGATGAAACTGTGTATCCACTTAGACACATACGATTATATGGACGATCAAGGAAAAGAAGGAAAAAAAAAAGCAGATGAAAAGATTACGGTGAACACAATTTATCGTGGACAAGAAAGACACAACAGAAGAACTTGTACTTTCTTCCCAAAAGAGAAGTGAAATAGTCGTAATGTTTCTAAGACATTAATATTTTTGTTGAATAATTTTTCAAGTAAACAATTATCATTTTAAATATTGATTACATTTGCTATTTAATCACTGTTGGTGTTGAAAAAAAAATTATTAATAATTTGTGTTAAGTAAATTTTAAGTTGCACTTTTAGTTATAAAAACTTTGTTATGATTTGTGTTGATAAATACATTTGTGTCAATATTTTTTTTTTAAATAAATTTTGTAATTATTATGTTACATTATAAGATATTTTTATTTTTTACAAAAATAGATTATTAGGTAACGTAAAACACATGTATTATGTGTTTTAGCTAATGTATCATGTACATTTAATTCAAAAACACTTGTTAAGGGTACTGTATAATTTACAATGACTATAAATCATGTATCATGTAATGTATATTAAGTATCATGTGTGATGATTTATTTGATATACACATTAAATAACTATTTTACAAAACTATTGGATTTAGCACAACTGTAATATTCATTATAAATAAGGTATCATGTAAATTTAGTTTTCAAAAAACTATTTATTACTAATTATATCTAATCAATAGAACTTTTACTGCACTTTTTCTTTGTGTAACGCCATAATATGTCTGAAATTTAACTTTTTATAAGCGAAAGTACTTGTTCCATAACGTATCAAAACAAAATAAAGCTTTAGAAAAATTGACAAAACAATGAAGATAATATTAAACATTGTTTATGCAAAGATACTACTCTATGTGAACCGGATCTTCTTCTGGTGGTGGTGTGACTACACCCATAGATTTTGGTGGATCATCATAACTAACATATCCACACTTAGCCTTCTCGTTGCCATAACTTCAAAGCAATGCTCTATATCTTTGGCGTAGGTTTCAGGACGAAAATCATCAAATGATACTTCGATTTGGTCACTCACATACTCCGCAAATACAACAACATATAACCCACAGTCTCTACAAAAATGCAGAATATAAATTACAAACTTAAATGATACATGATTAAAAACAAAAAAATCAGAATACTTACGCGCTATCGCTCTTCTGTGGTACAACGTCTTGTGCAAATTCAATCATGAAAGGAATTTGAGGCTCCAAAAGTGAACCAGTAATGTTGTCCTTGTACGCATGACAATCACCAAAGTTTGTTCGCTCAATTACTTCAAAGAATCCATTGTCCAGTAGGTAAGAAAGAAGCATTTTAGACAATATTTTTATCTCGTGCGGAACTGTTTTTTCCTTGAGCATATTGATGATTCAAATACTCTTAATTCAACAACCGCCAGCACCCAATGAAATTCTTGATCGCAGTTAATCGGGATGTAGAACTCATCTACAAGATGTCATGGTAAAGCAACTGGGATTCCAAAACCTTTGATGATATTAATTATTGACTTCTCATATACAGATACAATTGAAGCGCGATCAACATGTTCTTGGGTACTAAGGTTATCATCATTATTATCCATGTAATACCTATCATAATAATTTTTCACATGTGACATGAACAAGCAGTGAGTTGTTGTGTATCCATATTTATTCATGCTCTAGAGTTTTGATTTTTTACGAAGGTAGTAAAAAATCACATTGATGTACTATAAAAAACATGATAAACAAAATCAGAAATGATATACTTCTAAACAAGGTTCTAAACTAATTTGATATCATTGATACATTAAATGATAATCTTAACTTATACTAATTTAATATTTTGATACTAATGTATCTGTTGAAAAAAGGTTCTGGTTGTATAATATACATTTTGTAGGTGATACATTAAATTTCATCAGGATATTATGTATCATGTTATACTAATACAGATGTATCTGGTACACATTTGATAATTAGTTTAAGAACTTTACCTCTTCGTTCCAACATTTGTTTGGCTGTGACATGACATAGAACCAATTCTTGTTCATTGAAAAAACAACTACAAAGTCCATCATCTTAAATCCTAAAGAAAACGATTTTGATCTATATTTTTATCGTCTGATAGGTTCCTACATATATGATACATAACAGTGACTAGATGTGCATGATACATAATAGTGACTTAATGAAAAAATTATAAAAAATGTATCGAAAACATAAATTTGTATTATGAATTTGTTATGATCAAAATAAATTAACCCAAACATTTGCAAAATATATGTATAAGACTTACTTATTGTCATGATTTTTTAGGAGCCTACTTGATAACCTCTTCCTATAATCATCAATAAGTTTTGGGAAACTTGATCTGTAATTCCACATCCTTCAAATGGGAAATAGAGACGAGCAACATCCTTTAATTTATCTTTTCCCTTCTCGCTTGATCCAAAAGTACAATATAGAGATTGAATATTTATCTAAGACATTCTATTTCTAGGCACATGATTAATTAAATCACCTCTAATTCCAATCTTTATTATTGGAATATTAGTGGGTAATTAACTATCAGTCAACAAGTACTGGCTTGCTAGTTAAATTTTGTGGATTGTAAACATATAATGATCTAACAGTAAAAAATCCTTTTTCAGACTTTTGATAAGTGCATCTATTGCTGCTTGAGTTGATGGTGATATTGTTGTTGATGTGAAAGAATCCTGTATAATATGATATAATGATTCTTTTTAGTAAATTTGCATGTGATGAAAGTCTGTGTCATAAAGTGTAACGACCTGTTAGTCGTTTTGAGCAGTAGAGTTTATTTCTGGTAATAACTGTCTGGGTCGACAGAACCCACGACGGATCGTCATGGGCACGACGGACCGTCGAGGGGGTCTCGTTCCAAAACACTTAGACTCTGGAAAATTGGGTACTGAGAACAACTCTCTGAACTTCGTGACGGAATGGCAGGATGGACCGTCGCAGGCATGACGGGCCGTCACAGACCTCTTAAATGAAATTGAGTCTCTCAACTCTGTGACAACTCAGCAGGACGGACCGTCGCAGGCACGACGGACCGTCACAGGCTGCGTAATCCTGACTAGGTCGGATTTCTGTTAAAAGTTTTAAGGGGCATTTTGGACTATTCCTGCTTATAATTATAAAGTTAGTGGGTTAATGTTAATAATTCAGTTACTTGGGGGTTAAAGGTGATAACCTTGGAATAAATAGTGGGTTACTTTTACCATCTTTTATACTTAATTATATGGTAATTAGGGTAAAACAAAGGGATTTTGAAAGAGGAGAAAATTAAAAAAGAAAAAGAAGGGAGAGCGAGCAAGAGGGAGAGAAGAACGAAGAGGGAAGCAAAGCATTGGAGAAGTAGATTGCTTGATCACGATTCTTCGGTGGAGGTAGGTTATGGTTTATTCTATTTCATAGTAAACTCTTAATAGCAAATGATATGTATTGGGTAGTATTGTAAAGTCTTCTATATGCTTAATTGTATGCTTGCATGATGTGATTATGTAATTGTAATGGGTTGGAAAGATAAGGTTGTGAAGCTTAAACCTAAAACCCTCTCTGTTAATGATGATGCCTTGGTATAAAAGAAGGCTTGATGAACTAAAAGAATGAGGTTAGTGGATCGGGTGTCACGTTGCGACACCAGGATAGTAGTAATGGATCGAGTGTCACGTTCCGACACCAGGATAGTAGTAATGGATCTGGTGTCACGTTCCGACACCAGGATAGTACTAATGGATCGGGTGCACGTTCCAACACTAGGATAGTAGTAATGGATCGGGTGTCACGTTCCGACACCAGGATAGTAGTAATGGATCGGGTGTCACGTTCCGACACCAGGATAGTAGTAATGGACCGGGTGTCACGTTCCGACACCAGGATAGTAGTAGTGGATCGGGTGTCACGTTCCGACACCAGGATAGTAGTAGAGGATCGGAGTGTCACGTTCCGACACCAGGATAGTAAAAAGAATGAATCTTGAATTATGTTAATATACTCAAATTTAAAGAACTTATTTCCCAAACGAGTAGGTTGTGGAGGCGTGAGTCCTCATAGATGTGCTTGGATTGTGGCCAATGGTTATGGTACTTGTTGTTGTTATCTGTTGAGTATTGTAGTTGATTTTATGATATTATTTGATATATATTGCTTTCTATTTTGAGTTGGCCGATGATACCTACTCAGTACTTGTGCCTTGTACTGACCCCTACTTGTATGTTTCTTTCTTTGTTATTTGTGGAGTGCAGCAAACGTGCCATCAATTTCGACTCAACCGCAACTCTAGCCAGACACTACGCAAAATCAGACTTCAGGGTGAGCTATTGTTCCTAGCTCGGACTGGATTCTTTCCTTCGCGTCTTGATGTCTTGAAGTTCGGACATAGACCATCTCATTTACTTATTTTAGCTTCTTAGATACTCTTAGATTTAGTAATTTGAGGATAGATGTTCTTGTGATGATGACTTCCAGGTTTTGGGAATAAAAATTGATAAACTTTAGAAGTTATTTAATTGATTTCATTAATGAGTTTTAAGTCTTCCGCATTATATTCTGTTTATTATGGTTGGTTCTCTCACATAGGAGGGTAAGTGTGAGTGCCACTCGCGGCCCGTTTTGGGTCGTGACAAACTTAGTATCAGAGTATTAGGTTCGTTGGTCTCATCACACAAGAACGAGTCTAGTAGAGTCTTGAGGAAAGGTAGGGGGACCCCTTTACTTTTCTTTGAGAGGCTATAAGACTTTAGGAAAATTCCATTCTTTCTTTCTTTCGTGCTATTACTTGGATCCAATTGGTATCTAGGTGATACAAATTGGTATCTGACCATTTTCACTCTATTTTGCAGATGATTAGAACTAGAGCAACAACCGCACCAACACCAACACCGGCAAGACAAGATGCGTCTGAGCCAGCCACTAGGGCTGTAGCTCGAAGCCGTGGTAGAGGTCGCGGGAGGGCATCCTCTAGAGGAAGAGGACAAGCACCTAGACCATCTGGTACCAGGGCGGTGACTCCTCCACCAACTGAGGAAGTAGTAAGAGAGGGTGAGGAAGGGGAGAATGAGCAAGTGCAGAATGAAGAATTACCACCCCAACCTACCCTAGAGATGATTAATCAGGTTCTTGCTTATCTTAGCGGGTTATCTGATCAGGGCCAGACACCTCCAGTGTTTTCTGCACCAGCACCTTAGGTTCCGGGAGTACAACATGCAGCTGCCGTGGCTCCCCGCATGGATGCCTCATTAGAAATAGTCACGTTTCCTCGATTGACTACAGGACCTATAATGACAAGTGATCAGCACGAACTTTTCTGTAAGTTCTTGAAATTGAAACCTCCAGTATTCAAGGGTGCTGAATCTGAGGATGCCTATGATTTTCTGGTTGATTGTCATGAGCTACTACACAAGATGGGCATAGTAGAACAATTTGGCGTCGTGTTTGTGACCTATCAATTTCAGGGGAACGCCAAAATGTGGTGGCGATCGTATGTTGAGTGTCAACCAGCACAAGCACCACCTATGACTTGGGCATAATTCTCTAGCTTGTTTATGGAGAAGTATATACCCCGAACTTTGAGGGATAGGAGGAGAGATGAGTTCCTGAGCCTAGAATTACTCCCCATAGATCAGGATTTTCGCCAATAAGATGTTCCATCATACGATTTTTCCACCATCCATAATATTTGCCATTGAACAGTGGTGGTCGTGTTTGTGAAGCTCCTTCTTGTGGGGTAGGTGGTGCTGCCATTGAGTCTTTTCAAGGTGTGAATCTTTTATCGAAAAGACCTGCTCCGATACCAAATGAAGAAACCTAACCCAGAACAAGAACCAGGTTCTTGTAAGTTGCTTTTAAGTAAAAAACACAAACACTTATTAAAGTAAAAACCTTCCTCACTCAAGGAAGGAAAAACCTCATTTTATTAATTTTACTATAAGATTTTGTGATTACAACTCAATAATCAAAAAGTCTTATCTCTACTACCTCTCTCGATTGACTCCAATCGATCTCTCCAAAAGGCCAAACCCACCTTTTGTTACACCTCTTACTAACACTCAACCCTACAAAGAGCCAAACCCACCCTTTGTACAATAAATTGTAAATTACAATCAAAACAAAAACAAGACAAATAGTTCTACACGATAAAACCTTCTCACTCGAGAATGTTTTAAACGTAGCAATCCTATCAACCTTGAAGACTTCAATTTGATAAATAATTCTCTCTTGTTCTCTGCGTGAAGTCGTGTCTTTCTTCATCTGCGTCGTGCTCTTCTTATAGAGTTTTTGCCTTGTACAATCCTTAGTGATAAGGTAAGGAAGTTATGTTTAAACAAGGATTCTTTTTTAAAGTACAATCCTTATTATACACAACTTCCTTCCTTAATAATATATTTAAGGTTTTCCTTATTTGTATCAACTTATACCTTTAATATATTATTTTTGGCTTTGACAAATAACTCTATTTTCTTGATTACTTGGCTGACCCATTTTACTCGATCTTGGACTCGAGCTTGGCTTCTTTTGCTGCGTACATTTGCTACTGATTATTTGTGCTTCTAGTCTATCATCAAAACATGAATTATCGATTCTATCATATTCTATCATATTCCCCCTTTTTGATGAAGACAAACAAATCTTTCTGTGTGATGCATGCGCAAATACTCTTCCCCCTTTTGACAAATAAAAAAGAATCCAAAAGCGGCTAAAAAACCCAATCAACATCCATAGCAACAATATAAGCCCAGCCAGTTGAGCATAATAAGTTTAAACAACTAAGAGAACCAGGTTCAAACAAGATGCTTTTTCAATGTGAAGGTTGACCAGACTTAGTTGAAGCAGAAGCCAGCATATCCAGAACTCTGTCAACTCTTGCATTGTTAGCAAGTTGCTGCTGCACTAACTAATCCTTCAACCTGTGAATTTCAGCATTTGAAGTGTGAAGCCAGCATATCCAGAACTCTGTCAACTCTTGCATTGTTAGCAAGTTGCTGCCGCACTAACTGATCCTTCAACCTGTGAATTTCAGCATTTGAAGTGTCAAGTTCAGCACATAACTTCTGGTTTTCTGACTCAAGAGTGGCATACTTTTCTTCAGCTACTTTAAGTTCCCTGAGTAACTGAGCAACATGACCAGATGTACGTGGAGACGCAGTTGCAGCCTGCTCCGACTCCATGGGAATGCCACAATCAGCAAGAATAGTTTGAGTGAACATATCTGCACGAGTTAAAATCATGTCTTCTCCCAATGGTACTTCAAATGCATCAAACACTCTAGTTAACAGATTTCCAAAAACTTCAATTCTTTGTAATCCATCAAAACTACAAGCTTCATGTTTTCTCATTCCTCAAGAATTTCCCCCTTTTTGATGATGACAAACTATGCATATGTCTATCCACATTATATAGTTTCCCCCTTTTGGCATCATTGAAAATCAATAACCAAAGAACTCGAATAACATTCAATGAGTGCAATATCATTTTTAACTCATAGCCACTTGGGCAACACTTTCAAGTACACTTCTGATAACAAAATGGTTAGTTAATCTAAGGATATTAGTCATCTTACACTCATACACAATTAAGATCTTCAATGAGAAACAAAATAAACAAATATCTACCAGTTTATGCCCTTAATAAAAAACATATAATATCATGAGTATGAGACAGACATAAGCACATCAAAGAGTCAAAAGAGTATAAAATTTGAGGATAAGGATTGGGACAAAGATTACTAAAGTGAGGAAGAAAGTGATGTTTACTGCCATTGATAATTTTTTCAGTATGCCCATTGTGCACCAGCTTCTTTATTCTGATCAGTTTTCTTAGAATGTGAAATTTCATCAAGAGAAACATGAGATACATCATCACCTTTTTTTTTTTATAGCCTTTTTCTTGATGACAACTTTGAAGGAGTACCAACTACCAGTAAGAGATTCATCACATTTTGGTGCACAAAGAGATGTGTTTATCAATAATGAAGGCAAGCAACAATTATTTTCTGTGAGAATTGTTCCCCCTGAGAGATAGACAAGTTATACACTTGGAATGGATGAAATATCAATTTGGAGTTTTGTGAACCTGGTTCAGATGTGGGTGGTAAAGCAAGGTTCCCCCTAAATTGAAGCATGAGTGACTTCAATACTGAGATTTTCATCATTAGAGCAGTTTGAGATTGAACGATGCTTATTGTCAAAGAGGGTTCTTGGTGATCTTTAAGAAAGTTGAATTTTTGATGATCGACCAGGTTCATTAGTGCTTATGTTTGACCCAAACTCAGGAAATTAATGCATTGAAAAAGGATGGTACATACCTGAGTATTACAGAGAAACCAGGTTCCCCTTTTTTTTGTGTTTCTTCATGATTTACTTAATGGTGTTAGCAAAGAGAACAGATAACATCCGCAAACTTTCTAAGCATTATTTGAGATGTGACTTGAGTGTGTACCTGTTACAGTATGAGGTTGAGTTAGCAGATATTCATTGTATAATTACTCAAGCATAAGATTATTCTTTTACTAGCCAATTATTAAAGGAAATCATGATAATGCATCAACTTGTTTCGATAACACCATGCTTTGACTGATTTTCTCAAGTTCTTCATATTCAAGGCCTTCACAAGAATGTCGCATCATCATATTCTCCCAGATCAAATGAATCTCAAGATGATTCACAGAGAACCAACCCTTGTCAATTTTTAATACCTTCCAATGAACAACAAGGACCATGTTCACACAATAAAGTTCCCCCAAAGGTGTGTCATACTCTTACTGTCTCGATTACTCTAATATTCCCCCAATCTCCAGAACCATAGATAAGTAGTAATTCATGTTGCAGGTGCATCAATGATTGTTAGCTGTGAACCAGGTTCATATGCAGTGTTCTCTAAATTTGCATCATCAAAGATGTTTGATATCATGTCACTTTCTTCAACTTTTTTTTTCATTTTTCTCATCCTTTTCAAGGAATAAACTGCCTCCTTGAAAATCAAAGAGCGAGAGGAACTTTCTACCATTTTTAGCACCATTTTGGAGCATGCACTATTCATGTACCAAGTTGGCCTTTTCCCTCTCACCTTCACCTGAAACACTAGTCAAAGATTAGTCTTGGGAACCCAGATTAGCTTGGGCCCCTTTATGTGAATAAAAGGATGAATAAGATTTCTTCTAGCCCATAAAGGCAAATAAGAAAACCTTTTATTTGGAGCAATTTTTTTTCGAACCAGGTTCTTAGCCGTATCAGTCTTTTTCTTTTTGGTGAACTTAATATTTTTCTGAAAAGCCTCAAATAAAGCTTTACATTGATTCTTTAAATGACCTGAGTTTTCACAATGAGTGCATAAACTTTTAGACATGTGAATAGTGTGTGACACAAGATTATTCTGTTTTTTAAAACCTATCCCACTTCGACTAGTGGTTTGCTTTTCTTGAATCTGAGTTAAAATTTCAGAGGACCTGGTCCATCTAAGATTTCTTTCCAGATCCAGTTTGGTATGATCAAGATTTTCTTGTAACAACCTATTCCTTTCTGTTAAAGCTTGATATTTTATGGTTAACAATTTTAGTTTTTCTTCTAGAGCTAATTGAAGTTCACTAGCAGAGTTTTTGCCCTTGTGACTTAACTCTGAGATTTTAATCTGTTCTTTTAATTTATTTTGAAGAAAGTGATTGTGTTTCTCAAGATTGTCATTGACTTCTCTTAAAGATGCATAGTTTTCCATCACTTGTTCTCTTTCAGAATTGACAGACTGATATGCATCTATAAGAGTACTCAATAAGGACTCTAGTTCCTTTTTAGAATATGATTCAATATTTACTTTGATGTGATGAAAACTTACCTTGCTTTGATTGTCATCTTCTTCATCATCTTCAGAATCTGATCCAGCCATGAGTGCTAGTATGGTTTCTTGTGATCTGCAGGTTTCCTTTTCTTCCTTGGTTTCTACTGCTACAAGGGCAAGAAAGTCATAATCATCTTGTTCTAGTGCAAGAAGAGACTGGTTTTCTATCTCATCACCCTCAGTCTCTTCATCAGATGAATTTCTCATTGCTGCAAAGGCCCTCTTCATTGACATATCTGCCTCTTGAGTTGTCATTCATCTGTTTGAGGGGACAAGCTTATCCTTTTTGATGTCTTTGCCCTTCTCAAAGTTTGCCTTTTTCTGCTCTAAGGCCCAAAATGGACAGAATTTGATGAAGTGATCTGGGCTCCACACTTATGACAAACCTGGTCTTTAGTGTTTTCAGATGGTTTTTGAGAAGCTTTCTTTTGAAAGGTCTGCCCTCTCTTTAGCATTCTGGTGAACCTTTTGGTTATGAGGACAATATTTTCCTCTTCAAAATCATCTGATGTAGTAGCTTTTAGAACCAGGTTCCTTTCCTTTCTTTTTCCTCCAATTTCCTTTTCTTGGTTTTTCTTGAGTTCATATGTGATGAGATTACCAATTAACTCATCCATGGCCAGTGAGTCTAGGTCGCGGGCTTCAGTGATAGCCTCGACTTTGCTTTCCCAAGTTTCAGGAAGGACACTCAAGAGTTTCCTTACTGCCTTTCCATTAGGCACTATCTCTCCTAAAGAGTACATCTCATTAATGATGGAGGTGAACCTGGTGTGCATGTTTTGAATAGTCTCTCCTTCTGCCATCCTGAACAGCTCATATTGCCTGTTCAAGTTATCAATTTTAGACTTCTTGACTTGCGTTGTTCCCTCATGAGCGGTTTGTAGTGTTTCCCATATGGCTTTGGCATCTTGACAAGACGAGATTCGATTGTATTCGTCTGGTCTTATGCCACATATCAGAATTTTCTTGGCTTTGGCATTGTTTTGAATTGCAAGCTTGTCTTCAGCATTCCATTCTTTTCTTTCCTTTGGGATTTTGGTGATTCCATCAGTTGCGGTTTTCGTAGGTATGGTTGGGCCATCTAGAATTACTCCCCATAGATCAGGATTTTCGCCAATAAGATGGTCCATCATACGATTTTTCCACCATCCATAATATTTGCCATTGAACAGTGGTGGTCGTGTTTGTGAAGCTCCTTCTTGTGGGGTAGGTGGTGCTGCCATTGAGTCTTTTCAAGGTGTGAATCTTTTATCGAAAAGACATGCTCCGATACCAAATGAAGAAACCTAACCCAGAACAAGAACCAGGTTCTTGTAAGTTGCTTTTAAGTAAAGAACACAAACACTTATTAATGTAAAAACCTTCCTCACTCAAGGAAGGAAAAACCTCGTTTTATTAATTCCACTATAAGATTTTATGATTACAACTCAATAATCAAAAAGCCTTATCTCTACTACCTTTCTCGATTGACTCCAATCAATCTCTCCAAAAGGCCAAACCCACCTTTTGTTACACCTCTTACTAACACTCAACCCTACAAAGAGCCAAACCCACCCTTTGTACAATAAACTGTAAATTACAATCAAAACAAAAACAAGACAAATAGTTCTACACGATAAAACCTTCTCACTCAAGAATGTTTTAAACGTAGCAATCCTATCAACCTTGAAGACTTCAATTTGATGAATAATTCTCCCTTGTTCTCTGCGTGAAGTCGTGTCTTTCTTCATCTGCCTCGTGCTCTTCTTATAGAGTTTTTGCCTTGTACAATCCTTACTGATAAGGTAAGGAAGTTATGTTTAAACAAGGATTCTTTTTTAAAGTACAATCCTTATTATACACAACTTCCTTCCTTAATAATATATTTAAGGTTTTCCTTATTTGTATCAACTTATACCTTTAATATATTATTTTTGGCTTTGACAAATAACTCTATTTTCTTGATTACTTGGCTGACCCATTTTACTCGAGCTTGGCTTCTTTTGCTGCGTACATTTGCTACTGATTATTTGCGCTTCTTGTCTATCATCAAAACATGAATTATCGATTCTATCATATTCTATCAAGTATAGATAGTTTTATATTTTAGTCGACAAAACAAAACTATAGTACATATATATTGAAAAGATTTTGTATCATCAAGCTTTTATTTAAATTTTAATTAGCATTGTTAATTTTTTATAAAACTATGAAAACCTAGGGCAAAGATTGATCATATGTGTCCATTTTGCATTGATAATTTCAGTTTGATATCCTTTCGATCTTTTATAATTGAAATTTTATTTTATTTTGTTTTATATTATTTTTCAACTCAATCATCCTGAATAATTATTAAGGCCAAAAATCATATTAATAATTAGTAAGGAGTCCAATTTCAAAGTTAAGTTGTGAGAATGTGGATTGAAACACGATATGGTACCTTGTAAGGTTGCCTAAGTCTCTAAGTAATTGTCAGTGTGTAAATGATTTGGTGATGTAATGACATGATCATTTATCCATTTCTAGTCCTAACAATTTTTTTGATCCTTGTTTTGCCAATGGAGGGAATAAAACTATTATTCATGTTGAGTTTCATCTGTCAACTTTTGATTTGATCCATCTCACTATAATGCTCTTAAGTCTTGGTTTGTAGGATTTAACTACTAGATAAACCTACGGCCACAATCAACTCCAATTCATAGTGCTAAATTTCTACCCCATTAAGATTTTCACTTGGAATAGAACATGACAGCATATTACGTAGATATTAATATTTTTGTGCTAATATTTGTTGTTGCACCTTATTTTTCATAATTTTCAACACAGAATAATGGGGTGGTTTTAGGGAGGTATTATACGTAGTATATTTACCTTTGTTGTTTCACCATATGTTGAGGATGTTTTTGATAGGGTTGTCTCTACTGTAAAGTCCAAGAGGTGTTGCTGGTATTGATTTGATTAATTGGTTTTGCTTTATAGTCTACACACACTCATGCACGCGCACACGCTTTTTACCTAATTTTTGATAGAAAAATAAAATAAGACTGATATAAAATTCAAATTTCTAACCTCACATTCATAAATGCATCCAATCATCATCGCATTATATAATATTTAATATGAGTTCACACATCTATATTATTTGAAAAAATAAAAAATATAACACCATTATATATATGATTTTGAAAGGAAAATCTTGTTAAATGCATGTGTGGGGAGCTTGGGGTTTAAAAGACCCAACAAATGAGCCCAAGAGAGAAATAATTTGAAATAATTTATTTTTGGAAAAGAGTTTAAAATGCCCTTACACTATGTTCAAAAAATAAAAATGTTCTCCGTTTATAATTTGAATCAAAAGTATTTTCATAGTCAATAGTTTGGTTCAGAATTGCTCCTATAATTATAAAATGAGTTAAAAATGTCCTTTTTGAATAAATATATAATTTTTTAAACAGATCTTGTTCCTAATTCAAATATTATTAAAGAACATTATTCTTTTTTTTTTTTCTAAAATCACTTTAACAAATAAAATGTAGGAAATATTTTTTTTCTTGTTAATGTCATTTTATCAATTAAAATATAATAACTTCATGTACGCTTTTGACAGATAATATGTGTCATATATATAAGATTTATAGTTATCCATCATCAATTTGTTTTTATGTAACGATACAAATAATGATAATAAAATAAGAAATAATTTTATTTTTTAAATGAAGTAAGATAAACATTTGCTAATTTTTTAAAAAACTATATTAGGAAAAGCATGTGTTAAAAAAGAAAATAACAACAATATATTTATTTAGAAAATAAGTATATTTGACCCATTAAATAACAATAAGAACATTTTTCAACCAAAATATTGACAGCAGGGACATTTTGGACCATACTTCAAGTGGAAGACACTTTTGTTCCTTTCGTGTAGTTAAAGACAAAAAATAACCATTTTAAAATCAAAATATTAACGATAATGGCATTTTTGAGTTAAACTATATTTTTATTTCTTTTGCATAGGGCATTTTTATTCTTTTCTAATGTACGCCACAAGCTTTCCCGCCAAAACGAACTCTCACTTTCCCGCCATAACCCATTCTTGAGGTTATTCAGTGATCTGAAAGAGAAAGCAACATCTCATCCTTATTGTTTGATAGAAATTAAAATGCAGATTCAGGTAAAATGCAGTTGCGGAGAGGAGAAATGCCCGGAATGGGCAATTCTAGAGCTTCAAGGTGTTGTTGAAGTCCAACCCTCCTTCAAAGATCGACTCCAAAATCTTCAAATTGGCACTCTTTGCCGTCCCACATCCCAGGTTTGTTTCATGAGATGCTTAAATATCTTTTCTATTTTTTGGTTGCTGTTTTTTGAATGATGAAATTTTTTAGGAAAATTATACATTTACTGTTGGATATCATGAGTTGACCGGAACCAAGATGCCCTTGAAAAAACCAATGTTAGTATTGAAGAAACTCAAACTTTCCACTGAAGAAGAGAAGGGTGACATCAATTCAACAAAGGTGGAGTTGGACGTTATTGGAGTAATTCGTCAAAGGATTCTTTTCAAAACCAGACCTAAGGCACTCATATCAAGTAAGACATCATACTTCTTTGTATATCCAGAATTAACTCACTTGTTATACTTAATTACTCGGTTATTGGAGTGTATAGAAATGTAAATCCAGGTGATTTAGTATAATTAAAAAAATATTATTAAAGATAATGATGATATGATTGATCTCATCAAGATAAACAACATAAACATTGTATCTTTAACCATGCTTATGCATGTATTGAAAACTTTTGTATTGCTAAAACCATGATTTGGTATGTATTATTATACTGAGGATAATACCAAATAGGGTTTGTATTAGTTTGACATAGGTTGAAAACTTGTACCAAAACAAGCGATTAGTAATACCAATACATGCAGTATTTTCTCCAATACCTTTTATTCAAATCATCTTGTGTTGTTGATATAAAGCTTTGTGCTTAAGTGTGCTTCTTTTAATCTTGACATTTGAAGCATTTACTATCACCAGCTTCTTTATTATTAGACTTTTGAGACTACCTTTAGATGATGCTTGTGATGTTGAACTTTTTTTCTTGTGGCTAGAAGTAAATTCCTTTTGCTTATAAACCTGATAGGCGTTGCGACCTGATTTTGAACTCGTTTAAAAATGTTCAATAATGTGACTATTTGTGGAATAACACATAGTTATCAACTAATTTTAATTCGGCAATTAGGAAGCCCATTTTTTGAAAGAAAGGTGGTTAAACCTTAAATATGTTTGCAAACCAGATAAAGTGCAAGGATTCAAGTGATTCACCGAGTAAGGTGATTGGCATCTCGAGAAATTCGCAAACACGTTTACCTACAGAGTTTAAGACAAATTTTGTGGCTGAAGTAAAACTTGTTTGGAAAGTGATAGTTAAAAGGTGGTTTCGTAAAACAATTTATGTAGCACTTAATTACTCTATTAATCAATAGATGAACTATTTTTGTGATTGTCTTATTACTTAAATGACCTGTAAATTTGACTTTGAACTAAACATATTAATTCAACTCCCAAACTTATAGGTCGATAGACTTCACTTTATAACTATCAAGACAAGGATTAGTCTTTAAATTATTTTAGTGAGTCTCAAGGTTTTGTATCCTTTGAAAAAGAACAAGATTTCTGAAAGAAAAAAAAATTAAGATACATTCTTTGTTAATTGAAAGTATTCTGTTAAGCGTGAAAAGCTTGAAACAAAATTTTGGGAAAAGATCTCCTTTTTAGTCCTGCCAAAGAGAAGCTGAACTTCTCTTTTTTATGAAAACAGTAGCCAAACAGAATAAGTAAAAAAGAAAGGAGATTCTGATGTTTGAGCATCCTTTATTCATTGAATATTATTTTGGAAGAAGTGATTGATTAGGATCTTTGAATCTATCAGACAAATGTAAACCTCCCATCTTAAGGTTTATTTTTTGTTGAATAATTTAGAAGTTAGAACTGCTAGAGACAGTAGGATTAGCAGAGAACCGTGCAAAGGATGGTCTCCGCCCTAGTTTTTATCCACACCTGTTTGCTATGGTTGTTCAATTGTCCCCGTCCTGCCTGTCCCTCCGCCAGATTCATGTTTGAACAGAGTTCACAAGTTTAGCTAAATTTATTTCCTTTTTGTGTTTAAAAAAATTCTATACAAGTGATGTTTTTATGTATTCTTCTCTTCCTCCACTTGGAGCTACAGGAAGCCTCTGTAACTGGACTAGTGAGTGTTTTATCTTTTTCATCTTTTTTTTCCCTCATTCATGTTTCTTCTTCCCCAAATTGTTCTTCCATTAATCTGTTATGTAGTGGCTCACTAGAATGAAGATCAAAGCTGTTGATTTGGGTCACAGGGGTTTTATCAACATGAGTAAAATCCTCTATATGTTTTCTAGGTATAGAAGAAAATTTTAAAATCTCTCCCCCTTTTATTGTTTCCAAAGATTGTGTTGGATTGATCCATCAAATTTGAGGTTTTCATATGCTCCAGCAAACTCTTGTTTTCTACATGAATACAAGGTTTCCTTCTTTTCTGTTGCTTGGATATGGTAAACTTCTCATCCTGCTCAAATTACCCCTCCGCAGGGGCCACCCGTAACTTCCCTCACTCCCCATTTGTGACTTGAGCCCCTCAATCTCATGGTTGGAGGTGCATCTGTTCTGAATCAAAGGCCAAAGTCGTAATTGGGTCGTCCAGTAAAGATCTCCGAAAACCATGGCGGAGTTCCTGAGGTGTATATATGAGGCGGCATCCCTCTATTCTGGTTTAGTGGTATGCATGGTCTGATGAAGCTTCCACTCTCTTTGCATTTAATCTTGTTGTCCTCAACAATAATGGTCCAGAAAACAAAGGTGGGGGCATGTACTGGGGTGAGAAACAGGCAATTGATCTCTGTTTTCCTTTTACTTCATGGGCGTACTTATTTCCCATTCCAGTCACCATCTTTCATTGGGTAGGTATAGATGAAAAATGTAGCTTTTAGATTGTTGGAAGACAAAAGATGGCATCAAACACGTTTAAGACGCTTCTATATTAGCAATATTTTCTCCCTACCTTTTGTGAAATTGAGATAAGATATGAATGAAAATAGCTTAGTGGGTATGACGAGCTGTTTTAGTTCCTAACTACACATATAATGAAGAAATTCTGGTCAGGAAAGCAAGACATAGCAACTTGATACTTCTAGAATTAAAAGATCAAGATGTCATTTGATGCATTCCTAACAAGAATTTCTCCTTTAGTGTAGAAAGTCAAAAGTACTTGTGATATCCACTAAAGCTAAGTTGTATTCAATGCCATAGCAATCCCGCAAAGCAAAGAGAGTGAATATCGTTATTAGAGAAGTTTTTCCAATGTATTACAAGCCTTGATCTTTTGTGCTTTTCATTCATATTTTTCCTACCTTAACTCCTACCACGGCTCTGTTGATGTGCACCCTTTGCTTTTTAAAAGAGCTCAAACAATCAGTGCATTGTGTAAACATTACCACAATGTATTTTAATGACATAGCCTCACTTAGGCGGGAAGACATGAAACTACCACCTTTGGTTTGGGAAAATACAACTCCATCTCTTATCCCATAAATTGCATCATTGCATAACCTCTATCCTATACTCTTCCCCTAATCATTTTGGATTGTAATGTTGACATCAGACATATTCCCTTGGATGTCTATTCCTTGAATAAATATAGAATACACTCGTATCCACAAAGAAAATACAGATCACCTGTCAGTATTTCACAAATGTTAGTCATGTGACCACCAGCTGTTTTATGCTGTTACTATTCATTGTCTGCTTCCTAGCTATTGCATCTTTAATGATGATCAGATCATGACTCCATTTTCCCCTCTTCACTATCTAACTCTCCATCTTTTCACGTGTATCCAGAGCCTCAACCTATGGAGAAGGAAAAAGTCAGTGCTGCAGTGTCCAATTGAATCGTACTGTGCATGTAATTTTGTTGAAAGTTCAAAGATGGAGGCTTTGATTCCTCTACTCTTCTAGGTGAAGGGTTGATTTCTAGTGTTGCGAAATGACCGCATTGTATATCACCCTGTTATTTCCTTGATACGCTGAAATTGTATGTGACGGCCTGGAACTTTTATACAGTGCCAGTAATGATATGTATACTGAACTTCAGTGACTCGTTTCAATATGATCCTTCGATTATAATATTCTGATTAAGATGAGATCAGGGGTTGCGGACTTGCAGTGTTCTTAGCATAGTGGCTAAGCAAAAAGAAGATAAGTGTTCTACTCAAACATTTTGCTTTTTTATGTGGAGTTCTAACTTCATGAACTCTTAATCATAATGCATGTCCATCGGCCAGACGCTACATGAGTACCTCTTGAGTATTGAAACTGCCGTCTACGAAGACAATTTGGTTGGAATTTCTGAGTATTTGCTATTAACGATGACTTGATCGGTTAAGTTCATAATGACTCATAGGACTGATCTTTGATATTTGTTTCCCTTAATAAAAGCCTTACAAAAGAAATCTTCGTTTATTTAATGAAAATTCTTTGGACTAAAATGCCTTCCAAACCTCACAAACTAAAAAAAAAGCTTAACATTATATCTATCATTTGTATCGTGATAAATAAATATATGAAGTTAAAAATTATATAATTTTTTAAAAAAAAATTTCCTTCTTTTTTCTACTTTTTTTGCCTTTCCTTCCATTTATTTTGTCAGATTTTTTTTTCCGGTTATCTTTATTTTTTCTTTCTTTTCATTTTTTTCCATTTACGGAGCTAAAAAAACTAGATAATTTATACATTTGTACTATTATAAAATAGAATTTACCCCTAGATTCAAGTGTCTAAGGTTCAAGATAATTTTTTAATGATTACTATTTTAAAGATGAAATACTCTTATAATTGCCTTAGAGGCAATACTTAGCCCAATGATTTTGAAAGAACAAATTATGTTCCATTGGCAAGAGTTGACGCTATCGTATTGTATCTTGATTTATGAGATGCTCTGTAACTCTTGCCTTAAAGGCAAGACTTACATCAAGAACTAGAAAATAACAAGTATACTCTATGGGCAAGACTTGACACTACCACATTGTCTTGATTTATGAAATGTTTTATAACTCTTGCTTAGAGTTAAAACTTAGCCTAAGTACTTCCAAAGAATAAGTTACACCCCATGGACAATATATCTTGATTTATGAGATATTGGATAAGAATTGTCTTAGAGGCAAGACTTAAACCAAAAACTTCAAAACAACAAGTTACGCCTTATGGGCAAGACTTAGACCAAAAACTTCAAATAACAAGTTACGCCCCATGGGAAAGACTTAAAAGTACCACATTGTTCTGGATTTATGATATGCTCTATGACTCTTGCCTTAGAGGCAAGACTTCGTCGAAGGACTTCCAAAGAATAAGTTATGCCCCGTGAGCAAGCGATCTTGATTTATGAAATACTATATAACTATTGCTTTAGAGGCAACACTAACACTAAGAACTGCAAAACAAGTTACGACCCATGGGCAAGACTTGACACTACCACATCGTGTTTTCATTTATCAGATGCTCCATAACTCTTGCTTTAGAGGTAAGACTTGTCCCAAGGACTTCCAAAGAATAATATACGCTTAATGAGCAAAAGATCTTGATTCATAAGATACTCTATAACTGTTGCTTTAGAAGTAAGACTTATTAGCCCAAGGATTTCCAAACAACAAGTTAAACCCCATGCACAAGACTTGATACTACCATATTACATCTTGATTTATGAGATGCTCTATAATTCTTGTCTTAGAGGCAATACATAACCATAAAATTTCAAAGAGTAAGTTGTGCCTCATGGACAACAATTTACACCATTTTCACTAGGTCGAACTTATGCGAAACGTAATAACTATTGTCTTAGAGGCAAAACATAGATTGAGAGTTTTTCTAAAGACGCATATGCCTCACAGGCAAAAATTTACCACTATTTCACCATGTCTAACCTTTTTTTTTGTTTTCCACACGGTGCCCGAAGCCCATATTGAAGCTCCAACTAAGTTAAGATAGCACACTGCAGGGCCCATTCGGATGTGACGCTCCCAACCAAATTTTCTCCATACTAGGGCATGGTTAAGGGTGGAGCACTCCCACCAGTGCACCACAACTCATGTTGTGCATGTCTAACTTGCCTTAAAGACAATACATAACTCACAACTTTTAAAAATAACTTATTCTTTATGGGTGACAATACTAGTAATGACCCGATTGGTTATTTTTTGAAAGTTTCATGAATTTACCATTATGTCCCTCCCATTATCGACCTCGAGTCTTTTATGATTGAGTTTGAAAAGTTAATTTTGAACTATGAGGTAAAAGCTGGGAATTTGGTAAATTTTTGAATTTTAAAGGTTAAGTTGGTATGAAAGTGGTTTTTGGAGTTTTGAGTCCCGAAATGGAATTTTGTCAGTTTCGTCAGTCCCAAAATGTGAAATCTAAGTTGTGAAAGTTGTAGATTTCAGTTTTTAAGTCTTCTTGAAGATTTAAGGTCCTAAGTTGTGAAATTGTGGAATTTTAGCCTTTAGGTTGACTTTGGTCAAGATTCAGTGTTCGAATGCTCGCATCGGAATTCTGAGAGTTCCATTGGATTTGGAGGATATTATTTTAGGTCTATGTGAGGTCTTGGTTGATTTTTGGGAAGTCCCAAGCTTGTTTTCTTCTTTTTAGGCATGAATTAGTTTCTTGTGGTTTTCACAGGTACCAGATTGAGGAGACCTTGAATTTGTGTTTTGAAGGTTCAATTGAGTATGGAACGTCGAGTATAATTGATTTGCATATGTGGTTTGTGTATACGGGGTTCCAATTGAATCTCGAGTTTTTTTTTGATGATTTTTTAAATGGCAAAGGACCAAATATACCCATGTACTATATGAAATAGTTTAAAGTACTCCAAGTTATACTTTTGAGCTAAATATACCCCTCTCGTTATATTATTGGACTAAATATACCTTTATGACTAACATATGACACGTGGACGACTGAGATTAAATGAGCTATTCAATTTAAAATAAAGCAATTAGGATAAAATCCATCCCGCTCCAATAACTTGACCGACCTAATATGTAAAATTAACCCACCCAATTTGTCTTTTAAACAAAAAAAACCTAAGATGATTAGTTCTTGCTCTGCAGCAAGTCTACAACTTGGAGCATCTTCATCGCAAAAGATTTTTGCTCAAAGGTATGGTTTCTTTTCTTCTTCAAACTTTGTAGCCTTGAGTATGATTCAAACTATATTAGTGTCCTAAACTTGAAGTAAGTTCAATTATTGAGTTTAAACCTTTGTTTTATTTTTCTGATAAATTGAAGTTGTTTTGATTATGCTTCACAGAAAAATTCACGTGGCTACTGGGAGTGGCACGAAACTTATTTTCGGATAGAGTGATTGTCCTAATAAATAATATAATGACTCAATTGAATGCGGCTACGATTAAAGTTGATACTTTGAACATGACGTTGGACACAATTAAGATTGAAAGAAATAACTTGAAGGAAAAAATGGATGCAATGAAGGCTTCAACCAATTTTGAAGTAAACAAATCAATGTTATTGGAAGATAATGTGAAGAAGATGAAGACGTTAATTATGATTTTGCGTGCTCTTGTTATTGGAATTGTACCTTGTAGGTAATGAAGTGATTAATTAGTAAACTTGTGTAATGTTAGGTGAAGTCTCGTGATTTATTTTGTAAAGTACAGTTGATAATCAAACTTAATTGAGAAAAGACATACAGACACCATCAAAGTTGTTCCGTATTTGCATAAAGACACCTTAACTTTTAAAGTGTCCTATTACCCCACAGAACTATTTAATTTCTTTGTAAATGGACCATTTTGATCCATTTCGTAGTGTGAGTTGTTACCACGCACTTGAGGCGCGTCATCCATTATTTTTACTGCCATGGACCAGTTTAAAGGTGCCATGTGTCATTATTATTCTTTATTATTAATTATTTTATCAATTTTTGTCATCTTCCCCAAATTTAAACCCAAAATAATTATTGTTAGCCCTAATTTTTCAATTTCATAGTTTTTTTCCATAGCAAAATCAATGTTGATACTCTTTGTTTGACCGCTTCATCATCTTCTCTAAGAAAATAAGACACCACTATTGGCGAGAAACTTCTGGATCAATGAAGAATGTGATTTTCTTGTTCAATAAATTCAAAGTAAACACTTCCAAGCTATGGAAGCTCTTGTCTGCCACAAGTTGGTCAATGGAACATGATGAACAAGAAAATGGTTAATGGAGGAACTGTTGTCAATTGAATCTGCATTAACTTTTCTTGCAATGTGCAAGAAAGTGTTATCCATGGGTTTTGTTCTAAGTTAGCATATGAGTTATTTAGGTCTGAGTTTTGCTACCAAAAGGGTTGCAACTAATAGCAATCCTACATTCAAAATTTTGTTGTCACCTAACTCCATAGCTGAATAAAAAAAAATTCGAATGAAGAAAAATTAATGAAAATTTCTTGAAGGTGCAAGCAAAATAAAGAAGAAAAGAAATGGAGAGGATGACTTCTCTTTAAAGAATAGGGTCGGGTCGGGTCAGGTTGAACAGGGATTTGAGCAACACGCGCCACTACATAGACGAGAAAATGGGTCAAAATGGCCCATTTACAAAGAAATTAATTAGTTTTGTGGGGTAATAGGACACTTTAAAAGTTAAGGTGTCTTTATGCAAATACGGAACAACTTTGATGGTGTCTGTATGTCTTTTCTCAACTTAATTCATGAAAACTTTCTTGATTTTCTTGTAATATTTGTTGATAATCAAGCTCAACCAATGGTAATGGTTCCCTGGTATATTGGTTATGTAATTTAAAGAAGATAAGCTTGCTGTAACACCAAGTGTTGTTTGAAAATTTTATAAAAAATTTCAGCTAGGAAACTCATAGGAACTCAAGAATACAAAAAAATCTATGTGATGTGTGACATGGGTTATTTAAATTGAGAAGTTTATTAATTATCATGAATTCGATAGAGCAAAAAATGGAGGCCTTATCATGCCATCTTCTTCTTGAACTCGCGCATGACGTATTCAATATAGATGCTCAAAAAGAAGATTACTACCAATGCATCATATAAATAAATGAGAATTGCATATTCTTGAAGTAGAGAATACTTATGCACGAAATGATCGTTGTCAACAAGAGGAAGAATGATGACCCAGAAGGTATAATATGTGAAATGGACAAACTAGTCAATGTTATAATTATCCCAACTCGATCAACTAACCCCATCAAAAACTCTTCTGCTTATGCCGTCTAAAAAGTTTGGATCTTAGTGTTGAAGATTTCTGCTTTTAGAGCATAAAGATCGTCATTTTCTGTAAGTACATTCTATAGTTTAGCAACTCATATAAAACATATTAGTTAGTTGGTATTTCTAATCTCAATAATATGAGTTCATATAGTTCAACTATATAGCTGCTATATAGTTGTGTTGCTGCTATATTAATTATTTTTATATCTCATGATTACAATTTCAAACAAAATACCTCAATTTTCCTTTAAGAAAGATATTGATCAACATAAAACAGTTAAGTTAGCAACATTTGTTTGATAGCTAAGGTGCAACAACTATTTTCATCAACATGAAGCCACACATTATCCCAAAAATATAAGCTTAGTTCCATCCATATACTAACTAACTAACACAACAACATTTCACCTCAAAATATAGCAACAAATGATAGAAAAAAATATAACAAGAGTTTGGCTAAAAAATGTAGTTCCATTCATATGTGGCAGCACACTATATATCTCAAAATATAGTCTCAAAATATAGCTACAAATTTGATTCACAGGAGGACCACCCCCGAACCTTTTGGGTTGAGTTAGAACCAGATGTCATATCTTTATAGGAGCACCACCCCCGAATAGACCCTGCAGTGCGCGATCCAATTTAGTTGAGACTCTAATGCGAGCTTCGGACACTGAATGGAAAATAAAAAAAGTCTTACTTTGCATCCACGCCTTTTTAGAACACATTCAAATAAACCAATTCTCAAAGTTGTTAATAAGGCATCAAATACAAATGAGTCATTTGAGAGGTCTATAAAAATAATGCTAAATAAAGTGTATTGATAATACTTGTATTAATTTATAGATATAGTTATTTTATGTATTATTTGGCTTGGTGAATTAGCAAAAAACATGCATTACATAAAAATATATATTTTTTACAAGAATATGCTTCACAAAAATGGTCAAAAGACGTTGTCATGATCCATACCATCGTGATTAAAACCAACATTAACCCTTCGGCAGAAGAACCATTACTACAACTTAAAATAAACAACTTAACCAAAATTATGCATTTAATGATACGAAAGTAAATTTAAATGCAGGAACAAATAAGGAGTTCCCTTAAGCTTTGAAAATTTAACAAACGACTATCAAAACATTACAGAAATATTCCCTGAAACTGAAAGTCAGTGTACCAAAATGTCTAAGGAAATCATATGACTAAAGAAAAAAGGGTATAACCCCGAAAGCTAAAACAACTGAACAACTAAAGTACTAATCTAAGTCCGAATAAGATGGACTGAGCAAAAGGAGAACCCATGGCAACCTTGAAGAACTGGCTCACCCTTGAATTCGATTTGATCACTAATCCCCTAGATGAGGTCTTTCAGTAGCTGCCTAAAGATGCATGTACTCAACAAAGAAAGAGCAAGTGCAATACCATTACACAACCGCAATGCATTGGTAGGATCACACGACTATTTCAGTAAGTGAAACACATAAAAACAATCATAATATAGTAAACACGCATATATCGAACATATACAATATCAACTCTCATTTAAGGAGCAATGTGCCATTTCACATTTTTAATAATACACATACATGACAAGTCAATAGTCCTCTCATGGAACCCATACCCAAATTGTTAGTGTGTCAGATCGTGGCACCCGATCCAAGTTAGTGTGTCGAAACGTGACATCCGTTTCAATATGTATGTCGGTACATGGCATTCTATCCTAGTTGATGTGTCAGAACGTGACACACACTCCATTCGAAATGCCATAATCACAATATATATCCTCAAATTCATACAACAAGTGTTTGTTCATAGCATACAATCATCCATTCATACTTATTCACATTTGGTGTGATCAATAGTGCAACATTCACATACATGCTTTACACGAAGCAAATACTAACATACATTGCACAAACGTGAAATCAAACCAACAGCTACCTCGAAACCAAGCTTGAATCCTCCTAAGAAACTAGATTTTTCCCTTTCCAGATTCTTTCCGCTTATTTTAAGTCTACAAACAATCAATTCAATGCAAGGATCAACAATCAAAGGCCTAATTATTCGATTATAACAAACCCAATAACCCAAGACCAAGCCCATGATCCTAAGGTGCAACTAGGGCTTCTTCTCACCACCCAATTAAGTCCAAAAACCCTCCCCTAACAATAATTAACTGAAAATTCAAGTTCTACAGATAAAAAAACGGATTAGGGGTGTAAAATCCTTACCTTTAATAGTAGAAGAGGTAGAAAATTGTCAAGAACTTGCTCTGGTTCGTCTCTTAGCTCTCAAAAATGAAAATTGCAGAATAATGTCATTTTTTGTGATTTATTTGCGACTTAATTCGCGATTGACCCGCTATGGCCGCCCCCGCCACAACGGCTCCACCCTAGCAGAAACAATCCGACCTTGGAGGATTACACGGAAAGCAGAAAGTTGAAATTAGAGTTTTAGACCCCCATTTTACAACACACTTTCTACCCATGATGTCTAAAGACTTATCCCTTCATGCTTTACTCGCCCAAATTTGATTCAGTAAAGTCATGCGAATTTCGTAACGTCCTTGCTATCTACTTATGTAATCAAACAGAATATTAAATCTCTCATTCATTATCAGATCTCCCTAGACCTCACTACCTATTTGGATTAGGTTAGGAATTCTCAAGTTACTATCAAAATGTTTTTCCACCCCAATTCTTTTCTCGCTGGCTTTTCTATAACGACGGGAACAAGTCGTACAGACGTAAAATAAGTTTTATGGGTAATTGAGTCTTTAATTATGTCAATGCAGGTATTAAGAGCTCATTTAAATTGACTTTAAAAATAATTTTTTTAAGTAAAAAATAAAAAATTAAACTTAAATGACTTTTAAGTCAAAAAATAAAAAGTAGGATTAACTTTTTTAAAAGAGGAACTTTCGCAAATAGCCACTATGATAAATTTAATTACGTTCCACAGCTGTAGTTTGAATATTTATAGGTTGTAACTATAGTTTAAGCTGCCTTGTTCGTATAATTGATGGATTTGTATAATTCGTAGGTTTGTATAATTCGCGGTTATATTTGTATAATTCAATTATTTTTGTGTAAATTTGAAATAACGAATTTATACAATTACAAACATTAGAAGTGTAAATAGTTATGCATCTTATATTATACAAGTTCCGAATTACACAAACGTGTGAATTATATAGAACAAAAAAGCCAAGCCGCATTATTATAGCTAAAAATAGGCCGCGATATGTAATCAAGGCAACCTATAGATATATTAAGTAATTAACTAGTATATGTCTGCTTACACGATTAATTTTATTTTATTCTTTTAAAAAAATCTTTTTAAACTGATTTTTAATTTAATCAAACATTTCCAAAAGTTTAAATAACTTAAAAGTAAATTTTACCAATTTTAAAATCCCGTTACATTACTAATATCTAGAAATTCATAATATTAGTAATAAACTCCTAAATATATAATAAAGTGCGTTATTTATACATAACATGAAAAATTGTACCAAACAAAATATTACTAATATATAAAATTAGTACATTCATTATTTTAATAATACATTTAACCAAACGAGCCCTAACTTATCATTTGTTGGGATCACATAGAGACAACCTGTTTACAACTCAAAAGACTTGCCTAATTCAGTTTTCTCTAGTCCAAAAATTCCATATTTTGCCTGTATACCCTTTTTTTTTTGTTGTTATTATATATTACTTCTGTCTCTAATTACTCGTTTATTTTTTTTAATAGTTATTTTTAATTATTTGTCCATTTTGATAAATAAAAAAATGACAATGTTTTTTTACTTATTATATCCGTAATTAAATGACTAATTACTTTAAAAAATTGTAGAACTTTTCATTCATTTCATAATTAATAGAAATAAAATGATAAACTTACTATGTCATTAATTATTTTCTTAATAAGTGTGTCAATTTAAAAATGAACGATTAAAAAGGAAAGAGAGTATATAGTTACTGTCCTCGCCATTATATTAATGTTAATATTAATTAAGATTAATATTAATTAGACATACCCAGTACTTCCTGCTTATGAAATTCATTTCAAGCATCAGTCCTCTCTCTTGAGAAGAACCCTGTCCTTCCCCCCTCTCTCTCTGTGTCTGGATCTCTTTCTCCCACTTCCTTTCATCTCTGGGAGACTCCGAGGATTCTTCGTCTGAGATCTCTGGCGTTTGGGCTTCGCACCAAATCGCCCATTTCATCCGCCCTCGCTTTTTGCAATTTCTCACAGATCCGGAGCTCTGATCCATTATCTTTGATCTCGCCATCATGGCGGCTGCCAATGCTCCCATCACCATGAAAGAGACCCTTACGGTAAATTCATATTAGTATTTTTCTATTGGTAGCTTAGCATGTATGGACTTGTAGTTAGATCTGTCATATGTAGTTCTATTGCCAGATCTGTGACTTGATACTGTATTTGCTTTTGGCATTTAATTTCAAATTATGTTGATTGGTTCTGGCAGTTGCAAAGTATAGGGGTGAACCCGCAGTTCATCACATTCACTAATGTTACCATGGAATCGGATAAGTATATATGTGTAAGGGAGACGTCGCCTCAGAATAGTGTGGTGATTATTGATATGAACATGCCAATGCAACCTTTGAGGCGTCCAATTACGGCTGATTCTGCTCTTATGAATCCTAATTCTAGAATTTTGGCTCTAAAAGGTATGTAATCTTTGACAAGTGTTAGATTCTCATGGATGGTTTTTGTACTGGTTCAAAGTTACTGACTTCTGAACGGGTTTGATAACACCTGAACTGCAGGTATTTTGTTATTACTGACTTCATAGTTTGTTGGATAATTCAACTTTGAGCAAAAGAGAAGTCTCTCTTCACCATTATCTTGATGTGCTAAAGAACTCTGAGACTAGAAATAAGTAAAAGGGATAGCAAAAGAATTTTGAAACTAGAAAAGAAGGGGACAGCAATACTCATAATAGTGCAAAGCGTACATGTGAAACTTTTAGCAAGCTATGTAATCATTATGGCATATATCAAGGTGGTTGATTAGGTTTGACTTTGCTGTGTGTCGTGATCTCCTCTTTGTGTGGATGACACACTTTTTGATTGGAGTGAGTGAAATATCAGAAGCTAAATGTTGACCACTCTTAATTTTACAGAGGAAGTTGTCAATTGAAGAAGTTGTGCCATACATTTTAGTTCCTTTTTCTCACAGCACCTTATTTCACTCGAGTGTTGTTAACTTGATGCTAATGGTTGATGCATTTGTTAGCTTATCTCGAATATGTAGTTTCTAGTCGGATGTTCATCATATTCTCTACAATAGTGGAACTTATCAGTGTTGCTGCTACATGTCAGCTGTTATATTCCCTACAGAATCCCTCTTCCCACTGACATCCTAGTGTATGTTTCTGGGATTCTAATTAGAACCAACACTTTGTTGTTTGGCTAAGCCAAACCAACCCTTCTATTTGTTTTCTTGAATGAATTATAGATTATTATTTCAATCAAATAATTTTTTAACTTTAAGAGATGTAGTATATACAGGAGAAATCTGTTTTAAATGGGTTAATATATTTTTGAGCTTGAAAAACTGCCCTTCCTCACATTATTCTTTTTTGAAAAATGGGAAGACTACTCTTCCTCTGTTTCTTGATGATGGCATGAAACAATCCTCTCTTATCTCTTGAAGCTCAAGTTCCTGGAACCAGTCAAGATCACTTGCAGATTTTCAATATTGAGGCAAAACAGAAAATAAAATCATATCAGATGCCTGAGCAGGTGCTTGTTTTACGTATCTACTCAATTTGATTTTGCATTATTTACTGCCCATGGTCATCAATCATGTGATGAGTTCTGCCATATAACGACCAAATGTGTACTACAGGTTGTTTTCTGGAAATGGATTACACCAAAGATGTTAGGTCTTGTTACACAAACGGCTGTCTATCATTGGCCAATTGAAGGTAAGACAGCTTCTCTTTTCACATTACAACATTTTTTTTGATCCTGTTTGCCTGGTGAAGCTCTTTTTTCTGTTGGTAATGATTTGTTTACACATTTTGAAAGTGGTGGATGATTTTGTCCTTAATAATTCCCTCTTGTCTTTGTGCAGGGGACTCTGAGCCTGTAAAGATGTTTGATAGAACGGCCAATTTAGCCAACAACCAAATAATCAACTACCGATGTGATCCTTCTGAGAAATGGTTGGTTTTGATTGGTATTGCCCCAGGTTCACCAGAGGTGTGTAATGCTTACATGTTGTTGGAGAACTTAATCTTGATGTATTATTTCTGAAAGCAGACCTACTTAACTTCCCAATCAGCCTTTTCAATGTCATCAGGGATGCAGACACTAAGACATTTGTGTAGGGCTTGCCAGCTTTTCTAAATTGTCAGATTTTTTAAGTCTCTGTGATTGCTCTGTCTATGCCCCATCATTGTAACATGCTTTTGCATGTTTTTTTTTTATATTTGGATTGTGTGACATGATATGATAGTGGTTAATTGCATCAAAATACCAGTATACTGCTATTACTTTTTGCTACTTGGATGTTAGATGCTATTGATTAAAAATTTTGAGCTCAAAATAGTGGCATTTTAAAAATCTGAGAGAAACATGTTTGTACTTGTTAAGATTCTCTTATTTATTGAATATATAAGGGACGTGCACTTCCTTTTTTGACTATTCTGCTGTGACTTCGGGTAATAGAGGCCTCAACTGGTCAAAGGAAACATGCAATTATTTTCAGTGGATCAGCAACGCAGTCAAGCTCTCGAGGCACATGCTGCAGCATTTGCCTCATTCAGGGTGAGAAAGAATCCTCCATAATTCTTCTTTAATGTGTTCGGTCATTGTTGATTTTATGTTTTCCTGCCTGACTGTTTCTTGCTTTATTCAGGTTCCTGGAAATGAAAGGGATTCCATACTCATTTCCTTTGCCACAAAGTCTTCCAATGCTGGACAAGTCACATCAAAGTTGCATGTCATTGAGCTTGGAGCCCAGCCTGGTCAGAACACTGCTCTTATTACTACAACCTGTAGTTTAATTGTGAAGTTATTTAGTAAAATCGTGGGGCAAATCTGCTTCATATGGTTGTCATCAGTTCTCTTAATATGTTAAATGTTTGCAGGCAAACCATCTTTTACGAAGAAACAGGCAGATCTCTTCTTTCCTCCAGATTTTGCTGACGATTTCCCAGTTGCCATGCAGGTATCTCTTGCCTTCCCTGTGTGGAGCGGTTGTCACTTTATTTGTCTTGCTGCATTTTATGAATTCAGTTTCTTATAACACGGCTCTTTGTTATTCTGGCAGATATCTCATAAATACAGTTTAATTTATGTCATCACAAAGCTTGGGCTTCTCTTTGTCTATGACCTCGAAACAGCTACTGCAGTGTACAGAAATAGGATCAGCCCAGATCCTATTTTTCTGACAGCAGAAGCTTCATCTATTGGTGGTTTCTATGCCATCAACAGGCGAGGCCAAGTTTTGCTTGCCACAGTTAATGAAGCAACTCTAGTACCTTTTGTCAGTGGCCAAGTACGTCAATTTTCATTTTATTCTATTGTTATGTTGTATCATTATCATTTTATTTACCTTAAACATAAACTTTGTACACATATATTCCAGTTGAATAATCTGGAGCTTGCTGTCAATCTTGCCAAAAGAGGAAACCTTCCTGGGGCTGAGAATTTAGTAAGTTGATATCATATTGTCAACTTCTATTGGAAATCTACCGGACCTTTACCCATTACATGGTGCACCATGATTTTTGCTATCCTATCATCGTTTCCTTCTCTGAGAACAATATAGTAAAATGAATGCTTGTCGTAGATATAATCAGCAGTTAGCAGTCTTATCAAAAACTTTTGATCCTATTGATTCAACATGTTGATAATCTGAGGATGTCTTTCTCTACAATGATCTTAGTCTATCATTGTCTGTTATATGTCCTTAGGTTGTCCAGCGGTTCCAAGAGTTGTTTGCCCAGACAAAGTACAAAGAAGCTGCAGAGCTTGCAGCGGAATCACCTCAAGGCATACTCCGTACGCCTGACACTGTTGCCAAATTTCAGGTACTGGTTATGATATGGAAATTATGTTTTTTTCCGCAGGATTTCATTGGCTTACTGATCTCGGAAGAGTTTCTAGAATTCATTTGTTATTCCGCAATAGGTGATACACATATTAATTTATTTAGTTTTGTAATTGGTCTTCTCTGCAGAGTGTTCCTGTTCAAGCAGGGCAAACACCTCCCTTATTGCAGTACTTTGGGACACTTTTAACGAAAGGAAAGCTAAATGCTTTTGAATCATTGGAACTGTCGCGCCTTGTTGTCAACCAGAATAAGAAAAACCTGTTGGAGAACTGGTTGGCTGAGGATAAGCTGGAGTGTAGTGAGGAACTCGGGGATCTTGTGAAGGTCAAATTTTGAAGTTGAAATTCATTATCTTATGCTCATCACTTTATTTGATTTTGTTTATGCAAGTAGTCCGTTGTTCTTGTTATTGATTGCAGTCATAATTCTTTTGTAGACTGTTGATAATGACCTTGCCCTAAAGATATATATCAAAGCAAGAGCGACTCCGAAAGTTGTTGCTGCATTTGCTGAACGCAGGGAGTTTGACAAGATTCTGATATATTCCAAGCAGGTAAGTGATTTCCATTTGTGTTCGTCTGGCTGACTACTTTTTACTGTCCTTCCCCCCTCTTTCTGTTTTTTGATTAGTTCAGTTTTCTTCTTTTTTGGTGCTTGTCTAAGCTGGCTATATCTAAGACGGTTCAACCCTCTCTAGTATAAATTAATTCTGGGTTGGATATTAAAAATTGATTTTTTGGTTGGTACAGGTTGGATATACACCTGATTATTTGTTCCTTCTTCAAACAATTCTTCGATCTGATCCTCAGGTATGATGTGAACAGTTACATAAGTCATAATGTTTTCTATTTCCCATCCTCACCTTCTAGCTTCATTTAGTATATTTTACGGGATTTACTCCGTGATATTGGAATGTTAATATTTTTGACCTTATGGTACTGCTCAACTTGTTTTTTCTTTTTTGAGGATAAAATTGCAACTCGAATTGTGTATTTAATGATATCATTTGAATATATTGTACTCAATTTGGAAAGTTGCCTTGTCTGTGATGAAGAGAAAATGATCACTTGTAAATCTGTCAGTGCTCGTTTCGATGAAGTTGAACTATTGCTCTGTTTATGCAGGGAGCTGTTAACTTTGCGCTCATGATGTCCCAAATGGAGGGTGGTTGTCCTGTTGATTACAATACTATCACCGATCTATTTCTGCAGGTTAATCGACTTGCAATTATTACAATTTTATCCTTTTCTTAAGCGCTTTACAATGTTTGCTATGTTTATCTATGGTATATGCAGTGCATAGCTGACAACATATTCTCTTTCTTTCTGCTTTTGTTAATAGAGGAATATGATCCGTGAGGCAACAGCATTTTTATTGGATGTTCTGAAACCTAACCTTCCAGAGCATGGCTTTCTGCAGACCAAGGTTTCTTTACTTTTTTCATTAGGAAACTGTCTGTTAGTACATTCTGCTTCTGAATTGTAACTTATCTCTTCTATACAGGTCTTGGAAATCAATCTCGTGACTTTCCCAAATGTTGCTGATGCTATATTAGCAAATGGAATGTTCAGTCATTATGATCGACCTCGGATTGCTCAACTTTGTGAGAAAGCTGGTCTTTACGTGCGGGCTCTTCAGGTTGAATCATTATCAGCATTTCTGCCTTAACGTTCCTTGAGAAACCTCTGCTAAGTCAGAATAATCATTTTTTGTTTCTGCAGCACTATTCCGAACTGCCTGATATCAAGCGCGTCATTGTTAATACACATGCAATTGAGCCTCAGGTTGGAATATTCATAGATATACCTTTTCTATAGGAGTTTGCACGACTTAACCTGATTGATGCTGTTCCTCTTAGGCGTTGGTTGAGTTTTTTGGGACCCTTTCACGTGAATGGGCACTTGAGTGCATGAAGGACCTCCTTGTTATCAATATCAAAGGAAACCTTCAAATAATTGTTCAGGTACTGGTTATGTTGTCATATTGCAGAAGAGATTTTCTTCTAGAATTATCATGTACCTGCACCTATAATGTATGCATAAACTCAAACAGAGTCATTTCTTGGGAATACTCCACAGTAATGGTATCTTGGCTGATTATGAGTTTTGCAGGTTGCAAAAGAGTACTGTGAGCAGTTGGGTGTTGATGCTTGCATAAAGCTTTTTGAGCAATTTAAGTCCTATGAGGGATTATATTTCTTCCTAGGATCATATTTGAGTTCCAGGTACATACTAGAGAAGGCTTTCTGCATTTTGGCGGGCTAATTTTAATTGTTAATTAATCTGTCTTTTTGGGTCTCGTGCAGTGAGGATCCTGATATCCATTTTAAATATATCGAGTCAGCTGCCAGGACTGGTCAAATCAAGGAGGTTGAGCGTGTCACAAGAGAATCAAACTTCTATGATGCGGAAAAGACGAAGAACTTCTTAATGGAAGCCAAACTTCCTGATGCTCGGCCTCTAATTAATGTTTGTGACCGCTTTGGTTTTGTTCCTGACCTCACACACTACCTCTATACCAACAATATGCTACGGTATATAGAAGGTTATGTCCAAAAGGTTTGTATGGTTTCTGTGTAATAGTTGTTTTATGGAAGTATTTGCAAGTGGGAAATGACAAGCCTTTTATCTTCCATGGAACAGGTCAACCCAGGAAATGCACCTTTAGTCGTAGGGCAGCTTTTAGATGATGAGTGTCCCGAGGATTTTATTAAGGGATTGATCCTGTCTGTGCGTTCTCTGCTTCCAGTTGAGCCCCTAGTGGAAGAATGTGAAAAAAGGTCTTTGTTTATCCTTGTAGAGTTGCTTCAAAAGTGTTTGTTACCAACTTTTAGTGTGTTAAGCCTTTAACCCAATTGGTTCTCAGGAATCGACTCCGCTTGCTGACACAGTTTTTGGAGCATCTTGTAAGTGAAGGAAGTCAAGATGTGCATGTACACAATGCTCTGGGAAAGATCATCATAGATAGCAATAACAACCCAGAGCACTTCCTCACAACCAATCCATACTATGACTCACGCGTTGTTGGTAAATATTGTGAAAAGCGTGATCCTACCCTTGCTGTTGTTGCATATAGGAGAGGTCAATGTGATGATGAACTTATCAATGTGACAAACAAGAACTCTTTGTTCAAACTTCAAGCAAGGTTGGTTATCACTAGGTTTGCGATAATAACTGGTTCATCAGATGTCTATCAGTGGAGTAAACTGTCATGTTATAATTGTTTTCAGGTATGTGGTTGAGAGGATGGATGGTGATATTTGGGAGAAAGTTCTTAACCCTGAAAATGAGTTTAGAAGGCAGCTTATTGATCAAGTTGTTTCCACTGCTCTGCCTGAAAGCAAGAGTCCTGAGCAAGTTTCTGCAGCTGTTAAAGCTTTCATGACTGCTGATCTTCCCCATGAATTGATTGAACTTCTTGAAAAGATAGTGCTCCAGAATTCTGCATTCAGTGGGAACTTCAATCTGCAGAATTTGCTTATCCTGACAGCTATCAAAGCCGATCCATCCAGAGTGATGGACTATATCAATAGACTTGATAATTTTGATGGACCTGCAGTAGGGGAGGTTGCTGTTGAAGCGCAACTTTATGAAGAAGCTTTTGCAATCTTCAAGAAGTTCAACTTGAATGTCCAGGCTGTTAATGTTCTGCTTGACAACATTCGTGATATTAACCGGGCTGTGGAGTTTGCATTCCGAGTTGAAGAAGATGCTGTTTGGAGTCAGGTGGCTAAAGCTCAACTAAGAGAAGGATTAGTGAGTGATGCTATTGAGTCGTTTATTCGTGCAGATGACGCCACCCACTTTTTGGATGTAATTCATGCTGCAGAGGATGCAGATGTTTACCATGACCTGGTGAAGTATCTCCTGATGGTAAGGCAGAAGACAAAGGAGCCCAAAGTTGACAGTGAACTCATTTATGCATATGCTAAAATTGATCGATTGGGTGACATTGAAGAGTTTATTCTCATGCCAAATGTTGCTAATCTACCTAATGTTGGTGACAAGTTGTTTGATGAAGGCTTATATGAGGCTGCAAAAATCATATTTGCTTTCATTTCTAACTGGGCCAAGTTGGCCAGCACACTTGTGAAGTTGAATCAATTTCAAGGTGCTGTTGATGCAGCACGCAAGGCAAATAGTGCGAAGACATGGAAAGATGTCTGCTTTGCTTGTGTCGATGCTGAGGAGTTCCGATTGGCTCAAATTTGTGGGCTTAACATTATAGTGCAGGTATCTAACTCTGTATTTTACGAGTTATTATTGAGCAGATATTGTTGGTACTTCTATTGTCTTCATTTGCATCTAAGTTCATCTTCTGGGCTACTCTTGATTTGTATCATCTCTTTTTTACTTCTGTAGGTGGATGACTTGGAGGAAGTTAGTGAATATTACCAAAATAGAGGATGTTTTAATGAATTAATCTCTCTTATGGAGAGTGGGTTGGGTTTGGAGCGTGCACATATGGGTATCTTCACAGAACTTGGTGTTTTATATGCTAGATATCGTCACGAGAAGCTCATGGAGCACATTAAATTATTCTCCACCAGACTCAACATTCCCAAGCTTATTCGTGCCTGCGATGAGCAGCAACACTGGAAGGAACTCACATATTTGTACATCCAATATGATGAATTTGATAATGCTGCCACCACTGTTATGAATCACTCTCCAGATGCCTGGGATCATATGCAGTTCAAAGACATTGTTGTCAAAGTTGCTAATGTGGAGCTTTATTACAAGGCTGTCCACTTTTATTTGCAAGAGCATCCTGATCTCATTAATGACCTTCTAAATGTTCTTGCACTTAGAGTAGATCACACACGCGTAGTGGACATAATGAGAAAGGTCTTTACTTATTATCAAATCTCTTGGCTTGAGGACTTGTTTGGATTATATTTTGTGATATATATTCTTCTTTCTAAACCATTTGATTTCTTTGTTGGACTGACATCAGGCTGGTCACCTTCGCCTAGTCAAGCCTTACATGATTGCTGTTCAGAGCAACAATGTTTCTGCGGTGAATGAGGCACTTAATGAAATTTATGTCGAGGAAGAAGACTATGATAGGCTACGTGAATCAATTGAGTTGCATGATAACTTTGATCAGATAGGCCTTGCTCAGAAGGTGGAGGCTAGTTCTTCTAAAGTTATCTCTCTGTGTATAATATGTCTCATAACTGTTTCCACTTTTCTTGTTTTCCGAGCAGATAGAGAAGCATGAGCTTCTTGAGATGAGGCGTGTTGCTGCTTCTATCTATAAGAAAGCTGGTAGGTGGAAGCAATCTATTGCTTTGTCAAAGAAAGATAATCTCTACAAAGATGCTATGGAGACAGCCTCACAATCTGGAGATCGCGAACTTGCGGAGGAGTTGCTTGTTTACTTCATCGAACAGGTATATATATGGCTTTAATTTTAAGAATCATCTATGTTTCTTCCTTTTTACAAGCTTTTAAAGAGGTAAACTCAGTGATTGCGGAAAATAAGTTAATACTTGCTCCGTCATATGTCGGCTTCATAATTTAATTATTGTGACATGCGAGTAGGAGTGGGCTGTTTTGGTTTTCTGAGGATTTGTGGGTGTCAGAGAATACACACTCCCTAAGATTAAATGCAACATAACCAAGAAAAAAAGAAAAAAGAGTTGGTACACTTTAAAGCATTGACAGATAAGACTGAAAGTTTTTTGTTGCTATATGCATAATTTGTTTTACGGATGGGAGTTGGAAGGAGGCTACAAAATAATCTGGCTGGAAATGATATTTGTTGGTCTGACAAAGTCTGAGGTGGATTGCCCCGTTTATCTGTGCATTCTTAAATGCTAATGAACTTCTAATGTACTGACATCTACAATTTTTGAAGTCTTTTACTTTTAACCTTTTATTTGATTTTTTTACTTTTTATCATTGTTAAAGCTTTAGGGGGAAATGAAATTGAGCTCCTAACTGTTGATGCTTGTTTTTGCAGGGAAAGAAAGAATGCTTTGCATCATGCCTCTTTGTTTGTTATGATTTGATTCGGCCAGATGTTGCCCTTGAGCTTGCCTGGATGAATAATATGATTGACTTTGCATTCCCTTACCTGTTACAGGTAACTATCTGAACCTCCATCTTGATTCTGTATGTGTGAGCTTTTGCGTATCTGCTACTCCCTCCATCCCAGTCAATGTGGTTCCATTTCACTTCGACCATTGTTTGATAAAAAAGGAAGCCTTTGTGAACTCGTGGTCTAAAACAATTCTTAGGTATTTGTATGGTTGAGAATCATTTCACTAAGGGTAAAGGGGTATTTTGAAGTTAAATTGTTTCTAATTATAGTAGTGACATTATTTTTGGGATGGACTAAAAAGGAAAGGGTACTACATATAATGGGATGAAGTAATAAAAAAGACACCCTTGTCAGTTGGATTTGTTGTGTCCTTTCCTCTGGTAGACCTATTTATTGTGAGCCTTTTATTTTTATAGTCCAGCTTCTCACGAAGTCTTTTTTTCCAGTTTATTTGTGTATGCTGCTTATAGCTCTTTGCTCATGTTTTTCATCATTTCTTCTCTGTTTAATTCTGTTTGATCACGTCATTTTTGGTTTCGTCCGTCGGGATGCTTCTATATAGTCTTACTGCCATCAGCAGTCACTGTTTAACTTGGCTTTCTCTCTCTCAGTTTATCCGTGAATACACTGGCAAGGTTGATGAGCTAATAAAAGATAAGATTGAAGCTCAAAGTGAAGCAAAAGCCAGAGAGAATGAAGAGAAGGATGTTATGAAACAGCAGGTACGTACATAGCGAACCTAACCATGGTTACAACTAGATGCATTTATTTCTTTATTATGACCTGGAATTTATTACTGAAATTGCATGGATCTTTGTAATATATTAACAATTGACACATACATACACCCTTCTTGTGGCAACATTGACATTCTTTTCTATCTGTTGATGTCCAACAAACACTTTGCTAATAATATTTACTGGTTGATTGCAGAATATGTATGCACAGCTGCTGCCATTGGCTTTGCCTGCTCCACCAATGCCAGGCATGGGAGGAGGTTTTGCTGCGCCACCCCCTCCAATGGGTGGGATGGGAATGCCTCCCATGCCTCCATTTGGCATGCCACCAATGGGTCCCTACTAATATGATGGTGTTCAATATACTGGTTTAAACAGAACTGGGCAGGCAAAAAGATGATCTGGGGTTCTTTTGCATTTTGTTTAGGGTTATTACCCTTGTATTTTTGTCACTTGCGTTGCAGTTGTTGACCACTCGTGGAGGCTTTGATAAAATAATTGTTCTGTTGTGTGTTATAGGGTGTTGATATATCTCTCCTTTGTAATATTCTTTTAGAAGAGGCATTTTTTTTTTGTAGTTAGGCAGAAAGGGGGAAATTTTTATTATGAAGGACCAAAGAGATGCACTAATTTTGCATCTTGCATTGATTTGCTGGGGTCGGTTAAGTTTAAGGTGCTTCATCTCCAGTTTTGTAATTGTTTCTAGCTTCATTTCCCTGAGGGTATAATTATATTACATTTTTTCTTTTTGTGGTTCCTATGCGATTGTCGTCATTGTATGCTGTTGCTGTTATTTCTTGGTTGGGTTATTTTTATCATTCTTTTTGGCAGCAACAATACACAAGCATACGGTTTATTCCTCATTTCAAGGTTTATGATAACTGTTGATGTAGAACTATTCCGATTTTCATGGGGCATCTTTTCTGTTCCTTTGGAATTTTAGTATTTTCTATTTCACATGTAAGTACGTGGATTTTTTTTAAAAAAAGACAGAAGGGAAGACTAAGAGTAATGGTGAAGCAGGAAGAGGAAGAAGAAAGAGGATCAGAAAGGAGTAAAAGAAAATGCTGAAGAACAACGAAGAAGAATATGAAGAACACTGCCAAAGAAGACGACCAAGAAGCGGGTAACTATTTTTTTGGAAATTAACAAGGCCGAATGACCATATTAAGTAATATTGAAAAGGAAAACTTACGTAAATATATTATAAAATGGGGCTAAAAATATGGTAATTGTTATAAAATCAAGCTATAAGAATATAATCACAAAGAGAAAAGACAAGAGAAGTAGATAGAAGAAGAGAAATTTTCTTCTTATTCAAGTGTTCAAATGGTGAGTGATATCTTTATTTATAGTGTTGAGATATCACTCCCAAAAGTCATTTAACTAGTGGATACATAGTTATTTACATTGTTATCCAAAAGGGGGTTTCATATCATCTAGGGAATACACATACATAAATTTAGTAGTTCATGAATAAACAAAATGGTCAACTATTATTCAATGGATTTATACTACTCCCTCTTGGATGTCCATAAATAATGTGCCTCATTAAAACCTTACTAAAAAAAAATCCGGTGGGAAAAAATTCTAGTGAAGGAAAAAGAGTACACATATCTTTTGATACGCACTATTTGTTGCCTTGTTAAAAACCTTGCCAGAAAACCCAGTGGGACAAAACCTTGGTCAAGGAAAAAAGAGTGCAACGCGTAATATACTCCCCTGATTAAAACATCACTTAATTTCTTGTGATGATGTCTTCAATCTTGTACACAAACTTCTCAAATATTGATATTGACAGTGTCTTTGTGATCAAATCACATTCACGAAGATGTTGCATCGTTGAACTCATCTGACGAGGCTTTGAGCTTAGTCGAATACATTATTGAATATCATTCTATTCGTCATGACCTTGTTGTTGCAAGTAAATTGCACATTAAACTTGTTCACAACAATAATCATCTTGTGGACACTTTCATTTGCAGTTGATTATCTCTGTACATGATTGTGGTTGGTAAATTCTTTTTCAAAGAAAAACCACATATTTCCTGAATATGGTGTGTCATTGATCTCAACCAGAAGCACTCTTGACATGCTTAATGGAAGACTTTTATTTCTGAATGGTTTGAAGAAATGATCACCTATATTGGCTTCATTGATAGCCAAAATATTATTGTGCCTCCACATGCAAACAAATAGCGTGCTTGAGATAGAGCTTTATGCGGATCAGATAAATATTCTGCATCTAAGAAAGCAATCAATTTTGTCTTAGGTTCCTCGGATAGAATAAACTCATAACTATGGTCCTTCGAGGATATTCAATCATGTGCTCAACACCATTTTAATGTCCTTTTATCGCGGATAAACTGAATCTTGCCAGTAAATTTACTGCAAAACAAATATCTGGTCAAATATTGTTAGTAAGATGCACTAGTACCCTGATTGCACCAAGATATGGAGTTTCATCACTAAGAAACTCTTCATCCTTCTTGTCACGCCCCGAGCTGTCTCCGAGATGCAGACACGAAACCTAGGACCACAAGTGATCCCAAGCTAACCCGATCTGAGGTCTATCTTTGAGAAATGACTAGCACTCTGAAGTTGGTCAAACAAGTCATCAATCCTGAGGAGGGGATACTTATTCCTGATTGTGACCTTATTCAACTGTGTATAGTCAATGCACATTCTGAGAGAACCATCTTTCTTCTTTACGAACAATACTGGTGCACCCTATGGTGAAATACCAGGTCTGAGAAACCCTTATCTAGAAGGTCTTTCAACTTCTCTTTCAATTCCTTAAGCTCTGCTGGAGCCATTATGTAAGGAGGAATAGAAATAGGCTGGATATCTGGAAAGAGATCAATTCCAAAGTCGATTTCCCTTTCAGGAGGAACCCTGAGAAGATCTTTTGGAAATACTTCTGAAAATTCACAGACTACTGGAACTGACTCAAGAGATGGGGTTTCAAGGCTAGAATCCTTAGCCCGAACTAGATTATAGAGATAACCCTTAGATATCATCTTTCTGGCCTTAAGGTAAGAAATAAATCGACCCATAGGCGCTAGGCTACTACCCTTCCATTCTAAGATTGATTCGTCTGGAAACTGAAAACAAACAATCCTAGTTCTACAATCGACTGAGGCATAACATGAGTGTAACCAATCCATGCCTAGAACTACATCGAAGTCTACCATTTCTAACTCTACTAGATCTGTTGAGGTGACTTTCTGGGAGACTATGACAGGGCAATTTCTGTATACTCGTCTAGCTATAACTGGGTCACTGACTGGAGTAGAGACTGAGAAGGCTTCTGAGAGAGTTTCTGGATTGACACTGAATTGGACTGCTATATAAGGAGTTTTAATAGAAATAGTAGCCCCTAGATCTAACAATGCATAAACACCAAGGTCAAAGACTCGTAACGTACCAGTGACTACATCAGGAGAACCTTTCTGATCCTAGTGAGCTTGAAGAGCATAAAGTCTGTTCTGACACTGACTGCCACCTGTACTAGATGAGTTACCCTGCTGAGTTGGGCGACTTGCTGGTGCTGCTGAATTTGTAGACTGAGCTCTACCATTACCACCTCCTTGACCCTGTCTAGAAGGACAGTCCCTCAACCTGTGACCAGACTGACCACATCCAAAACATCTTTCTTTTCCTGCAAGACACACGCCCGGATGGCTCTTACCACACTTAGGGCTAGTGGGGTAAGTGTTGGTGCCTGAAACACTTCCCTGAGACTTAGAGCCTGGCGCTCTAACCTTCTGGTCATACCTAATCTTGGAGGATGGAACACTAGCTGATGAAGGGGCTGGAGCTGAAAACTTCTGTTGACCCTGCGAGCGATTTCCACCACTCGATTTCGGCTGAGAATAGTCATAGTTCCCAGTCCTAGCCTTCTTATTTTCCATAGCCTGTTCCTTAAGCTTATCACCCTCAACCTGGTGAGCATGAGTCATAAGCCTAGAGATGTTCATATCTCCCAGCAACATAGCATTTCTGCCCTCTGTCTTCACCAAATCTGATACTCCATACAAGAACTTATTCATCTGAGCCCTGAAGTCAGCAACCATGTAAGGAGCATACCTGGAGAGTTGGTTAAACTTCAGCCCATACTCTTGGACTGTCATGTTTCCCTGCCTCAAGTTCATGAATTCTTGGGCCTTTGCTTCTCTCAACTCTATTTGGAAAAACCTGTCGAGAAAAGTCTTACTGAAGCACTCCCAAGTAATAGGAGCTGCATTTGCACCCCTATTCTCCTTACACTAAGTGCACCAGATATGAGCCACGTCTTTCAGCTGGTATGACGCCAACTCAACCAGATAATTCCCAGTAACCTACATCACCTCAAAGATCTTCTTGATTTCGTCCAAGAAATTCTTAGGATCTTCATTAGTCTGCGATCCTAAGAACTCAGGTGGATTCATCCTAACAAAGTCACGGACCCTTGCTGCTGTTGATCCACTATTTTCATTCATAGGATCATGAACCCGATTGTTCTAGTGGGTCATACTCTGAGACAACATCTGTATGACATTCCTGAACTCAGCACTGGAGACTTCTTGATTTGGGATTGGAGGAGCTGTGTTTACATTCTTAGCGTTAGCTCTACAAAAAGGCATGATCTTAAGAGCTCAACGTCGAGTTAGAATGGAATTAGATCATACCTTACGCACGATAAGAGTAACAAGAAGGTAAAATTTTCCTAAAAAACTTTATAGCTTCCCTAACATTAGATGTGGTGCACTTCACACCCATGAAAAAGACTCTACTTAGTGCGGCTTTTTCAGACATCCTAGGACTCTTTGAACCTAGTGCTCTGATACCAAGTTTTGTCACGCCCCGAGCTACCCCCGAGATGCGGACACGGAACCTAGGACCACAAGTGATCCCAAGCTAACCCTACTGGCATGATCATGAGCATACTAAAGATAATAAACTGTTGCGGAAGCTAAATCGTACTTAAAATGAAAAGATGGGGAATACCAGTATTCTATAACTGAGATATTTGAAAACAATGATTTAAACACAAAAGAAATATTAACTCAATAATAAGATTAATCTAACTATGTCTGAAAATAGCCTCTAAACTAGACTATAAATACTGGGACAAGCCCCAACTAAATCTAGAAAAAACTGAAACTAAATGACTAAAGACTGAAATGAAACTCATGACTATTGTCCTCGGATAATGAGGACTCACCACTGAATCTGCTGAACTGGAGATCCGGAAATTGATCTATGCGTGATCTGGATGCTGAGAACCTGAACCTACATCACGAGAAGATGTAGCGCATGTATGCGTCAGTACTTTAAAGGTACTGAACATGTAGGATAGAGTAAAGCTAATATAAAACATTATTGAACAAGCCCAAAAACAAGTACAATAATCTAAACGTAATGTGCTGATTTCTGAGCTAACTGGATGCAATGACCAATTTATAACATGCAGAAACTGAATACTGAATATACTGATAAATGGTCAATGCAAAGAGTCTGATTGAATTGTGGGAGCTACTAATAACCGATAATAAAACCACATGAGCTAAATGTGGAGTCCGATGTATACGCCCCATCGAGAGGACTCAAGCCAAAGGTATAAAGGCATGCTGGCGTGATCACTAAACATATTGCCCATATAGGGGACTTACAACCTACTCAGCTAGTAGTTCTGGGACTATTGGGTACGCTAAACCCTAGTCCAACTCGGTATTATGCTACTCTCAATGAATTTTGTAAATTAACTGATTATATCTGAATTTCTGTAAATACTGGATAGCTCGAAACTGAACATGCAAACTGAGAATGCAACAATTAATCTGGTAATTATGCATTTATAACTGAGGCATGTATATCTGAAGTGTCTGAAATATATGACCTAGCATGTGTAATTCAAGAACTAAAGAAATACAAAGCTAGGGTTCTGAAATTCATGCGATAATCTGAGTAATAACATGATAATCTGATTCGGAACATATATTTAATAATTCATGAAGTTATATTAAAGTTCTAGAAACCCTAGTTTAATCATGATAAGAGAATCAAGAACTAACTGAAACTAAGGACCCAATGGGTAAAAGAAACCTACTAGTGAAATCCCACATACCTGGTGATGAAATCCACGGAAAAGTACTTACCTTTCGGGGCTAGAACTGCTGGAGATAGTGGCGTTCTTGAACTAGGGTTCTTAAGCTTTTTTCTCCTCTCTTGCTTCTAATTTTCTAAGTTTTGATTTAATGATTTGACTTGGATATGTTTTAATTATGTTTTTGGGCTTAAACTGACTAAAATATGATGATTTAGGGTCAAAACGACGTAACACAGGGTTTAAACGGAGTGGGAAAGGTCATAAAGACCTCTGGGAAGGTTGCTGTTGGGCCTCACGACGGCCAGGACTGACGGTCCGTCGTGTGCCTGACGCCCCGTCGTTGGGTCCGTCGTGAGGGCCTGTTCGATAAACGTTTACTAAAATAGGCATAACTTTTTACTTGAAGGTCTGATTTTAGCAAGGTCGGTGGATATGGAAAGATAATTCAATTATCTATCTGTGCGTAGGTTATGGGAGACCTAATTCATTTTGTGCTAAGAGTTATGATCATTTTAAGTTGACCCAACTGCATTTCCCCTTAACTTGCTGCAAATTTTCCACCTACGATCACACCCACGGACCGTAGGTCCACCTAAGAACCATGCTGGTCTTCCATATCTCTTGTCAGAGAGTGGTTGAAGGGAGTCTTGATCGACGGTCACGGACTACGGACCGTCGTTTGACCTACGGACCGTAAGTCCGTCCGTCGTCCAAGACTTAACTAATTTTTCTAGGCTGAAATTTTTGGGAGTTTCTGATCCCATCGACGGTTGTGCAGGATGGACCGAGGTTCAGGCTACGGTCCGTCGATGCCACCGTTGGTAGCTCCTGGAGATTTTTCTGAAAAATTAATTTTTGGTCTATTTTGGCTACAGGATGTTACACTTCTTTTGAGATCAAACTGAATCATCATTTATGTCAAGCGATCTCATAATCATTGGGGTACTCAATGAATGCGATTTATCCATATAAAACGCATCAAAACATATCTGTATATGTGCACTGATAGACAAATATTTTATTTGTGAAATTATCAATCAGTAGGTCAAGACAAAATTCTGTCTTACCAAGACCTTTTCGTAAAATACAAGGACAATTAGGGTCATTCTTTTGTACCCTTTTCCTCCTTGACTATTTCAATCCATATAAGGATTCTTGAAGCTTTATTGAAAAAGTTTCTTTCAAACTCTTATATGCTTCAGACACCTTGATTGTTTCAAGGATTTTCATATAACCTTCATTGTCTAACTAGACATTACAATTATCCGTTACATGCATTCAAGTTTTTTGTATGTTGCAAGATCAAAACAAACCTTATTATATCCACCATAGGAGAAAAACATTTTAAAAAATGTCAGGATTTTTGCGACAAATCTTTATGTCCTAAGGCACAAACCGTATTTGATATCTTACGATTATGCAATCGCATAATATACCCCATTGACATTATACCTTGATTTATGGACTATCTGTCCAAAACGTCACTTTTGTAAGTGAAACAATATACTTGAATCGTGTATTTTACTTGGCCAACCTTTTATTTGTCCACACTATATGACAAATTTGAATTCAAGATCCTCGTCACAATTTATATCATTGAGCGCTACCTCATATCAAAGATACCGTAGATGATTATTTGATATTGATTCCCATTATGACATAACTTATCGAGATCTCTTCATTTTTTATCATTTTTCAAGTACCTTAACCTTTTTCGAGGTTTTATGAACTGTTATGTCAATGTGCTATTTTATAGCACTTGCCTCGTTCTCATGACCATATTGATCATTTGCTCCTTCCTTCTTCAAGAAATTTTATATTTGGAACCGATTGGTCTATTACGCTTTCGACGTATCATAGACTCTTTTAAATAAATGCTTTTGTATATTCGAAGTAAGTGACATGAGTGATGTCATAACTAGTGAATGTATCATAATTTTTTTTTAGACTTATGACATCGTGTCCGATTAAGAGCCTGCTTGGCACGCTGTTTGAGGCCAGAAGTAATTTTGTTTTAGAATAAAATATTTATTTTGAAAAATTAAGTTTTTAGTAAATTCTAAAAACGATTTTTAAATGGAAGTATAAATGTTTTTCGCCAAATTCTTCTACTTTTTAAAAAAAGCAGAAACATAACCATAAATTAATTTTTTAGGATTGAATATATATATATATATATATATATATATATATATATATATATATATATATATATATATATATACACACACGCACGCATATATTTTATTAATTAATTAACATATCTTATTATTTTAATTAATTTTCATTTAAGATTTTCTTTAGTGTTTTTATACTTTTATTTATAATTATATTGTAGATAAGACTTTAACGTATTACTTTACGGAATTAGAAACAAAAGTAATAACTATATTCTTGTATGATTAACATATAGAGAAAAAATATCAATTAGAGAATTAGAACCTCCCAAACAGTGACAAATAACAAAATTTTCTTTTCTTGATTTACGTATTTTTATTTTAATTTGATTTTTTTTAAACTTTAGAGTATTATAACCAAAAAAATATAGCTAAGATTGAAACAAAAGAAAAAATAACAAACAACGGGGGGCTTTCGCCCAACTCTTTGCTCTTAAGAACGCTGGTTTTAAGAATGAGTCATATTCCTTCTCCGATCCTGACTGCTCAACCTGTAAGCGGATATCTAATGTGTTCCACTTAAGATTTTTTTTTCAACAATATTAATATATTTACAATATTGATTGAAAATTTGAATATGCACTTTTTAAATCATTAAATTAAAATTGTAATTAAAGTTTTTGAGTTAGATATTTAAAATACTCCCTTCGTTCTTTTTATATGTCATCCCTTTCAATAAGTAGTTGGATTATAATACTTGTAATTTTATAAAATTAATATACAAATTATCATATTCTTCCCATTATACTATTGATAGAGTAAATAATTAATCTTGAAAATATATATTTGACCAATATAACAAATCTACAAGTAATAAATATTCATTGTAGCACTTCATACATTAACTTCTTTTTCCATTCACTATTCTAAAAATTCTGATTTTAAAAAAGAAATATCAACAAACAAATAAAAACATTTTTACACAAAATATATAGGAAAATAGAGGTAGAAAAAATAATTTTCAATTTTTTTGGATCAATTGGTGAAAAACTTTGGCTCCAAAAATAAATTAAAAAATTTGAACATTCATGTGCATTTTAATTTTTTAAATCTAACATATTCATTATTTATTAAAAAGTTAACTTAAAAAACACAATAAATAAAAATAGAAGAATAAAATTACTTCAAACCAAGTAAAGAGTTTCTTTCTGTACAATAATCTTAATGTTAAACACACATTGATACTTGTCCTTTTTTCGTAATTTAACTTTCAAAATCATTCAAAAAAAAACAAAATAAATATCAAACACACTTCTTTTTCCTATTTATGATTTCAATTAATTCTCATGCAATGAATGAATTCGCAGGCTACCGATATAAGTTGGTCACCAACCTCTGAACATTTTATTAAATGAATTGACCATTTACTTCACTCCACTATACTCTCATCGTATATTTCAATATCCTTTAAATAGAGGCACACAAAGAGATGTTACATTATCACAAATATTTGATAAACTAAAATATGGATGTTAAGGTTATCTCCGAGGAAATCATTAAGCCTTGTATACCAACTCCTCGACATTTGAGGAACTACAAAATTTCTTTCATAGACCAATTTACTCCATGCTCATACATTCCAGTCATCTTGTTTTACAATGCTAACGATGACGTTGATCATGAATTGAAACCAATGCAGGTTGCCTTGGCTGAAACCTTAAGTTATTACTACCCTCTTGCTGGTAGATTTAAAGATGTTTATTCCATTGAGTGCAATGACGAAGGCGTTGTATACGTTGAAGCTCAAGCAAACTTTAATCTCTCAAAGTTTCTTCAAAATCCTGATATTCCATTCCTTAACAAGTTTCTTCCTTTCAAAGGCAATTGCCTAGAGCCAAGTTATAATCAACCTCTTGTTGCTCTACAAACTACCGCATTTGAATGTGGTGGAATGGCCATCGGAGTTTGCATGCTTCATAAGGTTATTACGTCGTCCATTCTTATGCGATCTAAAATAAATCTTAGTTGTTATTTTGTATGACTATGTTAAACTGAAATTTTGAAGTTGACATTCTTTTTTGACATTAAAAAAGAAAGTGTCATCTAAAGATAGAGAGAGTAATGCTTTCTTTGTCTCGATTTACTTGAGATACATATTAAGAAAATAATAACAGAAATAGTTATTTGACCATTTATCCATAGAATTCTAGAATCAATTTACTCAACACATTAAGTTTCTAACAGATTAAGCATATAATAGGTAAAAAGATATTATCTTTTCTTGATTGCTCAAAAGTGATAGTAGGCTCCTTCACCAACTAGGCTAGGCCATGGCTTTAACGAGTCCACGAGCAGAGGCGGAGACAGAGTTGCCCCCTCTTTCGATCATGCCTATCCAGTTTCTCTCAATCCAGTAAAAAATTCAAAATTTTGACAAGTAAAAAGGAACATGAGTATATATGTAAACCTTTCGTGTTATACTTTTTGTCCAACATAACAGGTTGTAGATGCATCGACGATGAGTGTCTTCTTGAAAACATGGGCCAAAATCAGCCGTGGTGAAGGGGATAAAACACTACATCCAGATTTCACTTCGGCAATATCATTATTCCCTCCTATAGATTCATTACCAACAAAGTTCATAACGGATTTCGACAACTTCTACTTCCAAGGCTCAAAATCTCCTATGAGAAGGTTCTTGTTTGACTCCAAATCAATAAAAGCTCTCAAAGCTAACACATCAAGTGAAAGTGTTCCATTTCCATCAAAAATTGAAGCATTGACAGCTTTCATTTGCAAACGGATTGGTGCAGCCCTCATGGCCAATAATGTACCAAAGACTTTAATGATCACTCATGCGGCTAATCTAAGGCCTCGAGTCGACCCACCATTACCTCAAAAAACATTTGGTAACCTTCTTTGGTTAGCATTTGCCTTTTATGATCCTTTAGACACTAACAATGAGTTGCCTGATTTGGGAATAATGCTAAGGGAAGTGTTTGCCCAATTAACTGCAGAAAACATTAAAGGTATGTATGTACGTACGGTTTGATTTATTAATTGTTGAAATTATAAAATTGAGCTTATACTTTTATTTACTTAATTACAGATATAGATAGCGAGTGTGTGTTTGAATCTCTAAGCGAGGTGCTTGAGAGTTTGTCAACAAATGAGAACATAAAGACTTACAGATTCACAAGTTGGTGCAATATGGGACTATATGATGTTAATTTTGGTTGGGGAAAACCAGTTTGGGTTGCTCATATGGGTGATTTGCCTGCTGCTAATGTTAGATCGAAGCAACAATTTGTGTTTATAGAAAGTGCGAGCCGACAAGGGATAGAGTTGTGGGTTGCTTCTGATGAGGAAGAGATTAGGTTTCTGGAAAAAGATGCAGAGTTTCTTGCATATGCCAACCCAAATCCAAGTATTTGCATCAACTAAACCTACTTTTTTTCCCCCAAAAAAGTAGGAGTAATGAATTTGTATTTCTGTCCACGGACACAACTATTATCTCTCCACTTTATTAGCTTTTCAATAATGGATTGTTTCAGAATCCAATAAGCATTCTCCATTTCATATAACCGAGCCTAAATACATGTTTTAGTACTATTTTTGGTATCACACAACAAGAAATATACTTAATTTATGTGATATTTTTAGATTTTTGATAATCAAACAATTTAAATTTAATTGGGAATTTATGCATAAATTTTCAATTTTTTTTGAAGTGAAATTTATATATATTTGTAATCTACGTAAAAAGTACTATAATTAACAATAATTCATAATTTAAAATGTATTAAAAATTTATAAAAAAAAAATTATAGTAAAAAATAGACCTGTTTAAATTTCGAAATCCGAAAACTATCACATACAATGAGACGAAGTGAGTATATCATATTTTTTAATGGATTGAGTTAGGTGGATGGATCACTAAATGGTTTAAATGATATTTTTATTTTTTAAAATTTTTGGTTTGTTATATAAATAATTAATATCAATAATTTTTAATTAAAAAATAATTTAATAGATTGAGTAACTTTTTGAGGAAAGAGTAGATAGTTGAGTGACTTTTGAGTTAAAATTCAAAGTTGAGTGACTTTCTGAGAAAGAAAAACAATAGTTGAGTGACTTTTAAGTGAAGATTGAAAATTAAGTGACTTTCTAAGAGAAGAGTGCATAGTTGAGTGACAAAGTGACCATCTGAGGTATTAACTCCACTATGCCACTAGACCAACGAATGTAATTTGGTTAAACAGGGTATGTTTTTTTTTACTTGTATATTTCAGAAGTCAAACCAAATATACTTACATATAACATATAATTTTTTACGAAGTGGATTCATATGAACCCTCTTGACCCAACATAGGTCCGACCCTAATTAAATAATACTCCTATCAAGTTCTTTATTATGGTTAAAAATTAAATCAAACCATAATCTGAACCAAACATATTAAAAAGCTGATATTTTGTGTGATTTGGTTAGGTTTGACTTTAAATGTTGAAAATTGATATATCCTTCCAGCGTTCTCGTCACTACTCTCTTCGGCTAAGCATTGCATGAGCAGTCAATACAGCCAAAACATGTCGTTTCTCCGTTTTCAGTCACTACACCATTGAACTAGATCCCATAATACCTCAGTTTATATATATATATATATATATATATATATATATATATATATATATATATATATATATGTATATGTAAAAACTGAAAGCCCTTCTTTTATTGTTGTTCCTCCCAGATACATTGCTTACATACCCGGCTCAACATTCTTGGAAAACAATCGAATCGAGGGTTCGGGAGTCGCATACGTTATCTATAATAAGAAAAAACCTGGCTCCAGGTAGCGAAAGGGAGTAGCAAAGGGAAAATTCTTTAGGAGAGAAGACCAGGATTCCCTTGGTCGTTCTAAGGACCAGTGCCCAAGCTAACCATCTCGACTGTCGGAATGAAACCGATTAATATGGAACTGCTAAAGATGGAAAAAACGCAAGGTATGAAGTTGTGAGAAAGTCTCAATATATATACCTTTTGGATATGACTTATTTTTACTTTATTAAAAACGTTTCTGTTTTCATCCTTGTGAGTCTGCAGTACCTATAGAACATTAAATCAAGATTTAATACATACATACATATACATACATACATATATATTTTGCTTCCTAACACATGTGTTCCGCCTCAGCCTTGTATTCTCACGTTTTCGACCTGTATATTGATGTATGATGAACGTATACAGTGTATACTGAATGTGTACAGTCTGTTGGTGATTGCAACATTGAGTTTCACCATGGAAGTGAACTCGATTCAGAGCTCAAAGAGAATGGACGAAAGATGAGGGACAAAGTCTGATTATCTCTCATCTTTAGGACATTTTTATCCTCTTTCCTATTTCAAATCATCTCAGCCTTTAATGACAACTAGTATTATATTTCATCATGAGAATCATCACAGTTGTCCAAGGAATATTCCAGATATATTCCATTATATATGTAAATATTGTTTTTATTTATTTACAATTAGTCAGTTAGAGAAAAACAAATAAGAGAAGGACAGCTGGTAGTATAGTAACAAATTTTTATTCCTTTTGCTTTGTATAAATGCACATGTACAGATTCAATGAAAAGGCAACAGAAAATTTTCCTCAATTGCTTTCTTTCTTTTCAATATGGTATCAGAGCAATAAGATCTTCATCACGACCCTCTTTCTTTTCCTTCTTTTTTCTTGACCTCATCCTCTCATGGCTGGTGATACTGCCACATCTCAAGTTGGAGAGGCTGGAGGTTCAACTCCAGTAAGTTCAACTATTCAGATCAACCAAGGAAATGATGCCTCTAATCCTTTTTATCTTCACCCATCCGATTCACCTGGAATGGTGCTTGTCAACTCAATCTTCGATGGGAAGAGCTACGGTGGCTGGCGCAGAGCAGTCTTCATAGCTCTTTCTGCCAAGAACAAACTCAGCTTCATTGATGGAAGTCTTAGTGAACCTGCTGTTTCTTCACCAACCTATAAGGCATGGAATCGATGCAATGATATGGTGATTTCATGGTTACTCAACTCCCTTTCTAAGGATATAGCAGAAAGTGTCTTATATTCAAAAACTGCTAAGGACATTTGGAAAGAACTTGAAGATAGGTTTGGACAGTGCAATGGTGCAAAATTATTTCAGCTCCAAAAAGAGTTAAGTGATTTGGTACAAGGAAACTCAGATGTGGCTGGTTATTATACCAAGGTAAAAGGATTTGGGATGAGTTGGATAGTCTTGACACTTGTGCTCATTACACTTGTGCCTGTTCTTGTGGAGGTAAGAATAGGACTCTTAAATCTCATCAAGACGGCAGGCTCATTCAGTTCCTTATGGGACTGAATGATGCATATTCTAGTGTTAGAAGCAATATCTTGATGATATCACCCTTGCCAAGTGTCAATCAAGCTTATTCATTGTTGATCCAAGATGAGAAGCAGAGAGAAATTCACACTTTTCAACATCCAATTGAGTCAGCTTTCATGGCTGCAAGACAACAATATGGGGTTCAAAAATTCAACACATTAGAGAAGAAAGGAAATTTTGAAGAATCAAAGAACAACTTATTCTGCACTTATTGTAAAAAGACAAGGCACACGGCACAGAACTGCTATAGGTTGATCGGATTCCCAGCAGATTTCAAATTTACCAAAGGAAAGAAATCTCAAACACAGAGTAATGCAGTATACACAGGTACTGATGCAGGAAATTCTTCAATTGCTCTCCCTGAGAAAGAATTCACACGGGAACAATATCAGCACATGTGTCGTATGCATCAAGATTTTCAACACCTCAAGTTAGGCACTCAAGGTGAATCAAACTCTGAGGTTCATATATCTGCTAACTGTGCTGGTATAGCTCAAACTCTTTCTACTTCTATGCATTCTTCTAAATCTATCATCTGGATTTTAGATTCAGGAGCATCCGAGCATATGACCCATGATTCCAAGCTTTTATTCAATATTCACCCTCTACTCACTCCTGTTTTTGTTAATCTTCCTAATTCAGAAAGAATTAAAGTCACTCAAGCTGGAAGTGTCAACATTTTACCCAATTTTACTGTTGTAGATGTTCTCTTTGTTCCTAGTTTTAGGTGCAATCTTCTTTCAGTTCACAAAATATGCTCTAGAGCTAATTCATCTCTTCTTTTTACTTCCTTTGGAACTGTTTTGCAGGCCCCTTCAATGAAGAGGCCAATATTACTTGGGGAGGCTAAGCAGGGGATCTATCTTCTTCACACTATCAAGCCTACTACTAGTTGCAATCCTCTAGATGTACCTAGTATTTCTAATTCAGTTTTTACTATTTGTAATGAAAGCAGAAACCTATCTAGTTCAGTTTCTTTTTCTGCTACTGTTCCTACCGATGTAAGTCTATGGCACAATCGTTTGGGGCATTTGCCTTTAAGTAATATGAAGAATATTTCATCTCTTTCTTATTCTTCTAGTAATTCTATTGATGCTTGTGATATATGTGCCAAGGCCAGACAAGTTAAAATGCCATTTTTCTCAAGTCTTAGATCTACTATTAATGTCTTTGATCTAATTCACATAGATACTTGGGGGCCATATAAAACACCCACTCTTGAAGGTTTTCGATATTTCCTTACCATTGTTGATGATTTTAGTAGGGCTACTTGGACTTATCTCCTTTCCACTAAATCAAATGCTTTTACAGTCCTAAAACAGTTTCTAGCTATGACTGAACGACAATTTGGTAAACAAGTTAAAACCATCAGATCCGACAATGCCATGGAACTTGGGGGAAGTTTTGAAATCTCAGAATTCTTTTCTTCAAAGGGTATCATTCATCGGACAACTTGTGTATACACCCCACAACAAAATGGAATTGTTGAAAGGAAACACAAACATCTACTTGAGACTTCTAGAGCTCTTTTATATCAATCAAAATTGCCCATTCATTTTTGGGGTGATTGTATCCTCACTGCTACTTTTTTAATCAACAGATTCCCATCTCGCATTCTTCAATTCAAAACTCCTTATGAAATCTTATTTGGTAAGCCTCCTTCTTATCATTCTCTTAGGACATTTGGTTGTTTAACCTATGCTTGTACTATCTCTCAATTGAGAGAAAAGTTTGATCCTAGGTCTATACCAAGTGTTTTCTTAGGTTATCCTTTTGGAAAGAAGGGTTACAGGCTTTTGAATCTTCAGACTATGAAGGTTTTTATTTCTCGACATGTTCGATTCCATGAATCTATTTTTCCTTTTTCCTCAACTTCAAGTCATAAGCATCTATTTCCTGTTCCGGATCCTCATTCTCTTTCTTATCCTGATCATGATCCTTTTGATATCTCTACTTCAGATTTAATTCCTCTCGAATCATCACATTCATCTTCTCCTCTACATGCCGACATTTCTTCTTCTTCTACAACTCCTTCACCCCCTCTCCCTATTACTAGGAAGTCTAATAGAGTCAAACAACCTCCTTCTTATCTTGCTGATTACTTATGTAATTCTGTTTTTGTCACATCTCAACTTACTGAATCATGTTTTTCAGTTTCTCTTGACCCTACTATTTTACCTTTCTCTGCTCTATCTTCTACAAATCAATCTCTCCTTAATTCTACTTCATACATTTCTGAGCCTACCTCCTATTCTCAAGCTGTTCTTCATCCTGGTTGGCAAGCTGCTATGGCCAAGGAGTTTGATGCACTTGAGGCCAACAAAACTTGGGAAGTTGTTCTCTTGCCTCCTGGGAAGAAGGCTCTCCCTTGCAAATGGGTTTATCGGGTGAAGTATAAATCAGATGGTTCTTTAGAAAGGTTCAAAGCTCGTTTAGTTGTACGGGGAGACACTCAACGTGAGGGCATTGATTTTACTGAGACTTTCTCTCCAGTGGTTAAGATGACTACCATTAGATGCTTACTTGCCATTGCAGTAAAAAAGAATTGGAACATTTCTCAGTTAGATGTTAATAACGCTTTTCTACATGGTGATTTACAAGAAGAGGTTTTTATGAAATTCCCTGCTGGTTTATCACCACCCACTCCCAATCATGTATGTCTATTGAAGAAATCCCTTTATGGTTTACGACAAGCCTCTAGGCAATGGTATGCCAGGCTCACAGCAGCTCTTAATTTTAAAGGTTACACTTGTTCTCTAAATGATTATTCATTGTTTTTTAGACAACTCTCCGGCAAAGTAACCATTGTCGCTGTTTATGTTGATGATATTTTAATTACTGGGGATGATATTACTGAACAATCGTCTTTGAAAGATTTTCTTCACTCGGAATTTCAGATTAAAGACCTTGGTCAGGCTAATTTTTTCTTAGGCATGGAATTATTGAGAGAACCACATGGTTTAGTTACAACTCAGAGGAAATTTACCTTGGACATGTTGTCTGAATTTGATTGTCTTCATCTCAAGCCTGTCTCTTCTCCTCTAAATCCTGCTCACAAGCTACTTCCAGATGAAGGAGAGCCTTTACCCGACCCTACTTTCTATCGCCGACTGTTGGGAAAGCTTAATTTTTTAACCCATACACGACCGGATTTGTATTTTGCTGTGCAGACTCTCAGTCAATACATGCAGTGTCCTCGTCAACCTCATTTAACTGCTGCTTATCACTGTCTTCGGTATCTCCTCCGGGATCCTGGATTGGGTTTATTTATGTCTTCCCATGCTTCTTTTCGCCTTCTTGCTTATTGTGATTCTGATTGGGGGAATTGCCCTGTTACTCGTCACTCCATCAGCGGGTTTTACATCAGTCTAGGGGGTTCTCTGATCTCCTAGAAGTCCAAGAAACAACCTTTAGTATCTCTTTCTTCTGCTGAAGCAGAATATCGCTCTATGAGAAGAGTGGTTGCAGAGGTTACTTGGCTGGTTCGGTTGCTTGATGACTTGTCTGTTCCTCCATCTTTACCTGTGGCCCTTCACTCTGATAGCCAAGCGGCTATCCACATAGCTCGTAATCCAGTTTTCCATGAACGCACAAAGCATGTGGAGTTAGATTGTCATTTCGTTCGCCAACAATTTTTGGATGGAATCATATCCCTCTCCTATATCCCCTCCAGATCTCAAGTCGCTGATATTTTCACGAAACCTTTGTCTGGTCCTGCTCATCTGAATATCATCGGCAAGTTGGGTGTGGTCTCCACCCCTCCCAACTTGAGGGAGGATGTTGGTGATTGCAACATTGAGTTTCACCATGGAAGTGAACTCGATTCAGAGCTCAAAGAGAATGGACGAAAGATGAGGGACAAAGTCTGATTATCTCTCATCTTTAAGACATTTTTATCCTCTTTCCTATTTCAAATCATCTCAGCCTTTGATGACAACTAGTATTATATTTCATCATGAGAATCATCACAGTTGTCCAAGGAATATTCCAGATATATTCCATTATATATGTAAATATTGTTTTTATTTATTTACAATTAGTCAGTTAGAGAAAAACAAATAAGAGAAGGACAGCTGGTAGTATAGTAACAAATTTTTATTCCTTTTGCTTTGTATAAATGCACATGTACAGATTCAATGAAAAGGCAAAAGAAAATTTTCCTCAATTGCTTTCTTTCTTTTCAATATGTATTTCCAGCCCTATACTTCTGTTCTATTGCATTGGCTGACTCCATAAGAGGTAATGTTGGGCTCTTGGCCTAATAATGCAAGGAGAGGAGATGGAAGTTCATGGCGAACTCAGAGCAAATTTCACATATAAAAGAGCAAGAAAATGAAGGTTAATGTTAAGAATGATGACATAACCATGCATTAAAATTAAACTACATAACCAGGGAGGTATACCAAAGGCTTGCTAAACTCAATTGAGACCAAAACATACAAATACATTAAACTAGCAAGCTACTACTTAAACAAACAAGTAGTATTGAATGGAATTCCCTTTTCATGAACAAAAACTTGAGAATTCAAAAAAATATGGCAGACAAAATTGATGTATTTGTTGGCTACATTAACTAGGCACCAAAAATGCATTCACTTTCCTTACAGAAAGAGTGTCTTGAGGTGATGAAGCCCAACTACTGTATCCTTCACAATTCTAAAATGTCAAACTGGATTTTATTTTAGCAAACTAATGAGTCATACAAATGCTAAGGGAGAAGATGGATTCTAATAAGGAAGGTAGCAAACAACAAGTTATATGAACACGGAATTGTAAATTCAAGACATGAACAAACTTCGAACAACCCATTAAACTTAAATGGCCTCCTTTTACTCATAATAAACACCTTAAATTTAATGTAGCAACTAAACTTAAACAGACATTATTGCAATAGGGGTATCCAAAAGTTGAGCATTTTAGCAGGAAGGGTCAATTTATAAGACGAGAAGTGAAACAAGGTCTAATCCATTCTATTACAGTAACTCTCAATGCAAATTAGTAGCAGCAAACAACTTATCAAATCTACAACATCTTCATAAGTGCAGTATTTTGAAACAGCCACATTGACAAACCGAGCAGTCTTAACACATAGAACTCGTACACATTTGGAAGCATGCCAATGATTGACATGTGAGCTAAATTAAAACAGGATTATGGTGAACTACAAGCATAACATCAATAGCTGGGATATGAGAGAGACACAACCAACCTTCAAATCATCTAAGAATATGAACAACTATTAAGGGATTAAGCTAACTATGGCTAGAAGCTATTGCGATACATCAAACGGCAAAGAAGACAACTAAAATGCACCAACATATAGTGAAGAAACAGAATGATATTCATCAATCATCATGCTCGAAGTCAAAACCAAATGTATAGTATATTAATTCGAGCGAAAATTAAAAAAGATTCAGCTAGCTTTCGACATATGATCCAGCCAACGAACCTAGCTACAAACACATAATCCTAAAGGAACCTTATCATCACGTTGACTCATGCTCACGATTCAAAATTTCACTGGAAAAATGTAGTTGATATTGAGGACTAGAAAAGAAGAAACTAATTGGTATCCATGACAGAACCTATACTGAATATCGAATACATAATACATAAGGATCAGAGGGGGAAAGATTACCTTTCTTGGAGCAGCGAGCTGGGAGGGGCGGCGATTCTTTTACCATGAGTTTCGAATACGAATGGTAAGCCAAGAAAATTCTAGCGTCGATCTTCTCGGAACTTAGAATCAGAAAGTTAAATATAATATTTTTAAGTGTAGAAGTGACTATTGCCCTAGAACCAAACTTAGAGCGTTCTATAAGCTATTTTTTCGTATATAACCTAAAAATCCAATATTTTTCCTCCTCTAACAGTGATGACAACAAAGTATTTATAGAAGGCGAAAAATCCTATCGAACTTGGGAGAAACGGATAGAAATTTGAATTCATATGCTCCTGAGATGGGAATCCCTGAAAAGGGAAAAAATAGAAAAAGGCGATGGTGATGGGTTGTCACTTCGCCGCTTGTTCTGTGGCTGTCAGAGTCGCGGCCCTCTTTCCGGGTTTTTGGGATGATTTCGCGGATGGAGTGAGCTTTGCTGTTGTACGCTGTGTATTTCCGGATTTGCGTTCTGGTCGCATGAAGAAGACAAACATAGGGATCGTGTGTTGGGTCGGTTCTCTGATGGGGCCAAACATTGAAAGAAAGGAAAATTGTATATCCTACCAATTAATAAATTAAAATAAATAGAGTAGGTAGGGTTTGATTTAGTTGTGTTCCATAGCAAACATTTGCAAAAAATTGATAGACCCTTCTCTCCCAAATATCTCTCTCGCCACTTTCCTCCAATCTCTCGCTCGCTTCCTCTCTTTTTGTACAAACACAAGTGTATAAAAACTATTTTTAATTGTATAGAGTAGAAAAAATTGTATAAATACATATATTTTTGTTCCCCTCTCTCCCCTCTTCGAGATCTCGCTCGCCACTCTCCCAAATCTCGCTCGCCACCCTCGCCTTTCTCACTTATACAAACAGAAGCGAAATGTATAAATTGCGTTTCTGTTTGTATAAAGCGTGAGAAAATTGTATATACACATGCAAGTGCATATATTTTCGTCCTATACACTTATAGTTATACAATAAAAATACTCTTCTGCCTAGTTTCTTTTGCCTTTCTCTCTTTCTCGTTTTATACAATTTTCAAATTGTATCTAATTTCTCTCTTTCTCGTTTTATACAATTCGATTCAATTGTATATTCCTTGTAAATTCTCTTTTGTATTTCTCTCTTTCTCATTTTATACAAATTCAAATTGTATATAATCATTTTACACACTTATAATAATACAATTCGTTTTATACACTTTGTTTTTATACAGTTCTCTACCCAAGTGTCTTTCTCTTTCTTGTTTTATACACTTCTTTTATACAATTTGGTTCAACTGTATATGTATAGCGAATTATACAGTTTCTATGTTTACTATGGAGCGCAATTGTGCAAACTTTGCTATAGTATACAAATATGAATTTTTTATTTGCTATATGTGAAAGTTGCCCATGAAAGAATTGGGTTTCTTTTGATGTTGGATTATTAGTTGGATTGAGGTGGGCTGAAGGTTATAGTAATTTAGGTGTTGGGCTATGTTGGGTTGGTGATGAAAAAACAATTTGGGCCTGAAAAACTGAATAGGAAAATGACCCAAAAATTGGCTTGTTGAGTGGGTTTAAGATGGGAGTGAAAAGATTGCTAATAGTATAGCTAATAGGAATTAAGAAGTTAGCTAATTGAGTTTAATTTAGATGAGTTACATTAATTTATTAACAAACATCTTAATCTTAATGAAATAAAATAATTAATTCAGTTTTGAACTAATTAAATCAAAAATACAAACTATAAATTAGTTAAACTAATTAACCAAATATTTAGGTACAACTAAAATCTTTATTAGACGGTTTCCAAATATTCATAAAATATATTAATTGTATATAGTAATTATACGAAACATATATATAATTCAAAAATGATACCACTATTTAAATTAACTTGCAAACTATATTTATATTGTTTTAAAACTTTTTTTATAAAACTAATTAATTTAAAATCGTTTGTAATTGAAAAAACTTGATGATTAATTTATATATTGGAGCACCAAAATTGGGTGTCAACACATATCTTTACACAACGAACAAGACAAAGGTGAGTAACCTTTTATGTAGATATATATAACACACTTTAATTGTAGTAATTTGAAGATATTTAATCTTTCAAAAATTTATAGTCCAATATAATATTTTTTCTTTTCAATTCCTCCGAAATTTTAAAAGTTTTTTTTGAGACTTACAATAACCTCAATATTATGAACTATTTGAAACCTTCAAATAATAACAAATTATCCCTTTCAAAACTCTCAATTAATTTTGTGTACTACCACAAATTTCACAACACATTCTTATGGTGACCATTTCCTTCTAGGAGAAAATTATTGTTATTGTCATGGTTAAAATTATCACATGTAAGACTTATTTCTTGACAACCTATGATAGATTTGTGTTACCACACAATAATATTTATTTCTTTTGCCCTTCAATAGAAATATCACAACCTTTTATAGTAAATAATTATTTCTTTCTTTTGCCCTTCAATAGTTATAATCTAACATATCACAAATCCATCATATTTCGAAGGTTAGTTATCAATATGTCAAAAAATATTAGGATATTTTTGTCTCAAAATGTTAACAATTTTGTATAATTTTTTAGGATTCGCTTCATTGTTCTGAAAAGAGGTGAAAGGAGAAGAAATTGATCTTTCTTTACTCGTGAACTTAATATGCTTATTGATGACAATTTTTAGCTACTATATAGTTAGATTATTAAATTTTGCATATTTCAATTGTTCTAAGATAATTGACTCTAAGTACATAAATTTGAGGTTTCACATTGATGATATACTTGTGATAAAGGTAGGACCCATTTATATTGGGGATACAGAGAGTATGCCTTCAGTGTTGATGTAAACAATTTGTCTATTTCGAAAGTGAACAACTATTATAGGAATTATGGGGATACCGATGCAGAAAAATAATCATATATATATATACACACACACACAGACAACTCAAGGCATTAATTTGGTAGAATTGATTAAAGATGGAGACTTGTTGGTATTAGCCAATCTTTGATTAAGGGAGTACTTTGAACATTATTATATGTCATAAAGGAAAAGTTTTTATCGAAACAATACATATGTTTTTTGAGACCACATGCCCCGCACCAAGGGCAATTTTATATAATTCTGAAGGACGTGCCCCACACTGAGGGCGGATGCATAGACATAAATGTCCCCTATGAGTCCTGTATGCTTATACAACAAATGTGTACCGATATGACAAATATGCATCATTTTTTATGACGTTTGCATTACATTTCATTGCACCTGATTCTGATTTATGTGAAGGTTCAAATGGTTAGTCAGGGCACATGTGTTTGACATCACTTTAGTATGAGTCAACTAATATGCTGGTTGAGTACCTTTATTTTGTCATTCTCATGTATCTTAGTTCAAGGCTTGCTTTTGTAGTTCAGGAGGTAACTGTTGGTCATGTCGATAGATGTCACTTAGCATTTTATTGTTTTTGTAATATATTCTAGATATAGAGACATTCAGACTTGTGTTTTCTTTCAATATGTTGTATTACTTAGTAAGTTGCACACGTGACAACATGTTTTAAAGAAAGTTTTGGTTATATCATGATTTTCGAAACACTTCTGCGATGTTAGTTCTTATTTCATATCACGATCCAAAAGTACCCCCTAAAAGTTAGGAGGAACCCTCGTTTCGTGATCAGGCATACTTGACCCTTTGGGGTCTTGTACAAGCCCTTCAACTAGCATTCATTATATAAGACATGAAAAGTAGTGCGGAATTTAAAACTTTTAAAAACATTTGATATACAAAGGAATCTTTTATAAATACTTAGAAAAATCTCATCGTCACAAGCAAAACTTAAAGACACTACATAAATAGCTTAGGGACACAACCCTTTACTTTGAAAGAAATACATAATAATTCGTTAACTAAGAAATTAAGAAATAGACTATGCCCTCCAAACTATGAGGATATACTTTGTCTTGAGAGGAACTTTCCCAAGCTTCACCTTTTAGACTTCAACCTTCAAAATGCTTCCAACCTATACATAAAGTATAGAAAAGTATGGGTTAATACAAATAATGTACTAAGTATGACATATGCAAAAACATGCCAAAAGAGACATTTTAGTAAAATACCATTTCATGCCAATTAAGTAAAACATTCATGAATTTAGAAGCAAATTCAATATGAGAACCATCAATTAACACCTAGATAAGAGATTCCATAATTTCACACCAAGAGGGACCATTTACAGTAACTTTCAAGAACTTACAGTTAACCAACTTGACATTACAATGAACTGATTTAAGCCTTCACAATGAATCATTTAAAGCATTCTCAATGAATTCAACTTGAGCAATTACAAAGAAATATCCTACACTAAATGAGTAGACTTTCAAGGCCAAGCGAAAGAGAAAGTGAACTCATATTCCGTAAGAGTTTCCCTACCTCAGGATTATCCTAAGACTCACTAAGGTAAGACATAAAGGAAGTATGCATATGCCTCCTTCAATACACACCAAAGTGATCCTCAAGACTACGCCTTTTCTCTTACTCAACTCGGTAGAAACAAGCCCTTCAATCAATGGAAAGACATTAAAAGACACCCAACGAACCACCAAAGTCTTCTTTCGGAATGTCTACTTAGTGCAATGAGAAGAAGTCGTCCCATAACACCACCTACCCTAAATAGCACATTCATTTAGAAGGTTTGCCACCAAGTCATCCCTTTCGGAAGGTCCTACTTAGTGCAATGGATAGATAGCATCCCATACCACCACCTACCCTAAGTAGTACATTCTCTTAGAAGGCTTAGTTCATTCAATTCAAATAAGTCTCACCAAGACTCCCCTTTCGGATTTCCTACCTAGTGAAATGGATAAAAAGCGTCCCAATCGACTACCTACCCTAAGTAGAACACTCATTTATAAGACTTAGCACATTCATTTCTTTTGTGGGAGTTATCTTAATCGACATTGACCATGAGAGCTAGACATTGAATCCCGATATTAACCCTTGTAGGATGAGGGATCCTTATTTGCCTAGAATGAGGTCATTCTCTTAGCATTTACATGGCTTTCCCAATAGCTACACCTATGAGGGTGCATAGTTAAGGGATAAGGAGATTGCTACTAAGTAACTCATTCTCTACTAACGAGGAGTACTCATCTCAAGAGGTACATTGGAATACAACATCTCAACTCACGAAGTGTATCCACCTCTCCTTTTTATCCTCTCGGTGCTAGGCATAACTTCCCACGGATTCTCAACATTATAGACTATAGGTTAAGGATAGCTAGTGAACACCACATCTAAACTCACGAAGGGAATTCATCCTCCAACCTATCTTAGAAAGCTCATAGGATGTAGTGGGGTTTCTACTAAACACTTCATCTCAATTCACGAAGAGTGTTCACCCCAAAACTCCTCTTTTGGACTTACTAACTTCATTTATTCATTCATTCAAGTGTGAGTGTGTGTGTACATGTGAGCACACCTTGCATATAAGCTTCATTTCATTTACATTTAACTCATATACGTGCTTAGACCTTCATTTATCACATCACACACCTTACATACTTCATATAATCGTATAAGTCCTTTATACATAATCCTTAACATACTTCTCATAACAAGTTTCATAAATCAATTAACAAGATTAACTTCATTCAAGCATACACTCTAGTCTACTTCACTTAATCACTTCATAAGGCACATTTAACAATAGCATATTTATCATCTTACTTTACATAACAAGCCTTAATAGTCTAATTCACAATAAACTAGTAACTTCACATTCATACAATTCAAATAAACACCGCCACCAAGAAGATGGACCATAACTCTCAAGAGCATTTTGAAATTTGAAACTAAACAACATAACCAACTTAACCTTTAATCCATGCTTTAATCACCTATAACATTTTATCCAATAATTCATCATAAATTAGCACTTTGGGCAGTAGCTAAACAACAATAACAACCATAAGAAATTGAAGCTCAAAGACTACCAATTCATTCTCATATAACCCATTTCTTAAGCCAACATTATATGAAAAGATTTAACATGATTTCGTTGAAATTTTAACCCTAAAATCATCAACCAACATTATAAATACCATTATAAATTCATCAGAAATGTTTTCATTCAAGACCCATATTTAGATTTGAAGATAGTAGAAACCAGGGTCGAAAACCCCTTTTGAAAATTAATTTGAAGGGAGTCCTTGAATGGAAGAGAGTTAAAGGATGGATACCATACCTCACATTGAAGAAATAACCATGATTTTTGATGAATAAACTAACATTAACATCCGTCCTAACATTTCTTGGCTTCTAGCTTCTATGGAGACTTGAGAGAGAGTCTATAAAGATAGAGGGATTTTGGGTTTTAGGAAGAGGGGTCTAAAATGAGGTATTAGGGTTTAGAAAACTTTAATATACCTAATAAACACTAAAGTTATTGTTCTAGGGTCATAAAATACTTGGGGGTGAATTTACCAAACACCCCAAGCCATGGCAGCAAACTTACAGCTTTTGGCAGACCTCACAAACGAGACCTAACCAACGGACCATCTATGCTCAACGGACCGTTGGTACGGTGTCTTGCTTTGACACTTAGATCCAAATGGAGCCTGGCCATTCTGACTTGCAGGGAAAATCGACGCCCTAGGTTGACAGACTGTTGGTGGACCAACGGACCGTCCTTAGGGTCGTCGTTTGGTCACTGCTTTTTTAGTTTGGTCCAAGTTTTGGGCCGTTCATCTAGATACCCTTGTGGGTCCTATGTGGGGTCGTGCCCAGACATTAAACCCCTAAGCTAAGTCGTCTAGGTCTTAGGAACATCCTACCTTAGTTCCAAGGAAAATGAACACGTAAAACTCACTCAAACACGACAAAACGCAAGAACACTTTCCAAGGCATACCTTCCGAACGTCATGGGCGTTCTTGGACGTTTGACCTCCAAACTTAACCAAAATTCACACACTTTCTAAGAACACTAAATTAACTCATTTTAACTTCAAATTAACTCCAGAAACACTCATGAGGCTCTAGTTCACCTTAGTTCATTTTGGGGCATTACATGTCCTTTCTTACTTCCACATTACCCTTGTTGAGGATTGTTTAGGCTGAGCTGTCTTGATGGGGTAAGATATGTGCCATCACATCTGATTTTGGATTAAGACACCAAGACACTCTTAGCAGAGTGAGAGACACTCTGAAGGCTCCACTAATTACTCACACATTTTATTATACATATGATGCATAATACTTTTTTAAAATTGTGGAATTAGAGGCTAATATAATTAAACAATATCTACTCCTCTATCAAAATTCATATGGGTTAAGTTTCATAAATCTGAGAGAAATTTCACCTTTTTTTTGTTGCAAATAAAACCTTATATTTTCTTAAATTCATGGAATCAGAGGCTTATATTATTAAACACTACCTATTTCTCTATCAAAATGCATCTGGACAACATGTAAACTTTCATAAATATGATATATATTTAAGTAGAAATACCACAGAAGAGGTGAAGGACGTTGTTGCATTAATTCTGCATGTAAAATAAGTTCATAAATCAAGGTGACACCTTAATTTGTCAATTAATGTAAGAAGGGAACCTTTAGTTTTATCCTAAATATGGTGCATGCTTAGAATTTGAAATACTCAATCCTGTCATGAAAAAATAAAGACTTATTGCTAAATAACGATCCATTTATTCCAAATCACCTTATGTCCCTTTTTGCCTTGCTGATCGACATATGCCTTATCATTAAGTGTGTCATGAATGATTTTAGTGGATAAATGGAGGTAATGACAAATCATAAATCAAGTAGATGCCAACAGTATCAAAACCAGAGTCAAAGCGGTAACCAAGGCATCCAACAAGAAAACATGACTAATGCAGAGATGTTCAAGCAACTGATGACTAAGATTGGAAAAATAATGCAAAGGTAGATAAGTTTGGAGTAGAGTTGAGAAACACTCAAATGTCAAATTACAGTTTTGAATGGTAGGTTGCACAATTTGCTATTGCTACCATTCTACATCTATAAGGAGGTCTTTCAGGTCACAGATCCTAACTTCAAACAAGTGGATGTTGTGGGCATGACAAGTGAGTTACAATTAGAAAAACTATCTTCAAAGACGAGAGATATTGAAGTAGTAAGTAGAGAAAAGAAACAAGAAGAGGTTAGTCAAATTTCGAATGCCAACAGGGTTCCCATGAAAGTAAAATTACCTCCTTATTTTCTAAAAATGTTGAAGGAGCGCAACAAAGATGAGTGCTTCGGTATGCTTCTCTCTCTTCAAACAAGTTCACATCAATCTACCTTTGGTTGATATTTTACAGGGAATTCCTAAATATGCCAAGTATGTGAAGGATATAGTGGCGAACAAAAGAAGTTTGACTAAGTATGAAATGATGACACTTAATAAAAAGTGTTGTTCAAGAATTCATAATATACTACCCAAAAAAGTTGAAAGATATGTGTAGCTTCATGGTACAAATTACAATTGACAAAAATGCTATGCCTGGGTATTATGTCATTTAGTTGTGTTGCTTCTAATTGCATACGCAAGTGTATGTGGTCATACAAATAATATAGTAGCTCGTAAAAGAATCAAATTATCGAACCAAAAGGACTTGTCAATTAATTTTTTTTACCAAATTATATTAATTTAATTATTTATTTAAGGGGAGGATTTCTAATTATGACTATATTAACTAACCTAAAAATAAAGATTCAATAACTAAAAATCAATGAACTACGAAAGATAGATGTTTACACAATCAATAAATGAATCGATCTAGGATTATTATATAACCAACAATCAGGTTTAGCATTAATTTCATCAACTTGTTTGATTATCTAGTTATATATTTAGGGGTTTAAATGTATGATTATGGTATCCCTACCTCTAATCTCCAAATAACACCCTAACTACATCGTTGAGGGGGGATATGATGGATTAAATACCGAGCATTACAATTTCTTCTTGTATAGTGACCAAACATGATTTATAGGTATATCCCTATCCTAAATACAAATTAACCCTAATTATTACGAGAAACAAATGCTCCTTATATTCCACGTTTTATCCTCTTATTCCTCTCCAGAGTTCAATTTGGACAATATGTTTATTTCAGTGGTGATCAAGCATCAAAATAGTAATCACAAGAACATAAGAACAACTATATGATAAATCATGCCAAATCAAAATCACTAAACAATCATATTATAAGTAAATATAATCTAATAAAAAGAAGTTTAACTCCACATAGACATAGAACAATTACGACGAATCATTCAAAGAAAGATGTAAAATAAATAAAAGAGAAATAAAAGATAAAAACCCTAAATCAAAAGTTAATTTCTTATATGGTATCCTTCTCGTAGATAATTATTTTTATGGACTATTTATAGATGTAGGAAATCCTATATAAAATAATTGAGTTAAAAATAAATAAGAAGTCCAAAACCAAATGGAATTGGATTCCTGCTTGAACTGTGTGCTATCTCAATTGTTTTCGTTGATGCTTCTTTCTTTAGTGACACGTGGCAGGACTTTTACACCAATTCAAATTCTTCCCTTCAATGCACTTATATATGTATTTTTATTATTTTATTTAATTTAATCAATTAAGCTATCTGCTTGATTTCCTTCTTTAACCTTCCATATTTTAATTTGTTTACTTCCAAATTTGTTCATCTTCACACTAATTCAGTCCTACAAATCAAATACACAATTTAGTATAATCCATAAATTTCATGCTAAAAAATGACAAATATAAATGATAAACGTGAGATAAATAATGATTAAAAATATGTATTTTGGCCTCACATCAGGGTGCAAGTATAAATCTCATGTCTACATCGTTATATAAAAATATGGATTGCGTAATCTAAAACCAACCACCATCATCTTACAGTTTGCAGACATTTGTTGATAGGTCAGAAAAGGTAGTGGAAGATGTGTTGGTACATGTAAGGTCATTTATTTTTCAGGTGGACTTTGTGGTCCTAAATTTTGAGCATGATACTAAAGTGCCATTCATCTTGAGACGACCTTTCTTTTTCACAGGGGGAACATTTATTAATGTAGCATCAGAGTAGTTGACCCTGAGAGCCCATGACAAGGTAGATGTCTATCGCATTTTGAAATTGACGGTTGTCTATGACAAGTTTTATACAATCACTATTGTGGACCTAGCCGTTGAATCACTTTCTATTGGTTTCGGAGATCCATTGGAAATAGAACTAATTGTCCATGACATGTTTAGGGATGCTAAAAACCAAGAACTATCCAGTTTTCTTGATGTGGAACTTGTGGGAATCCATAGAAGCAAAGTGGGATCGTTAATTTAAGTTTTGGGATATCCACCCAAACCATCAATTATAGAAGCACCCAAGTTAGATGTTAAATATCTTCTAACTCACCTAAGGTATGCATATCTGGGTGAAAATGAAACTTTACTAGTGATGATTTCGACAGAGTTGTTGGAAGCATAAGTTAATGTAGCATTGAATATTTTGAAGGGAAGGAAGAAAGCTATTAGGTGGAAGATGTGTGATATTCATGGGATTAGTATGGCTTTGTGTATGCCCAAAATTGGTATAGAGGAAGACCACAAGTTAAGCGCACAACATCAACATCGGATAAATTCTTTGATGCAAGAGTTGATGAGAAAAGTAATGATCAAGTTGTTAGATGCCAAAATCGTATACACTATGTTTGAAATTAAATGGGTAAGTCCCGTATAATTTTTTCAAAGAAAAGAGGTATGACAATGGTGAAGAATGAAAAATAATGAATTTATTCCCATGAGGATTGTTACTGGATAGAGAATTTGCATGGATTACCTAAAGTTGAATGATGCCACAAGTAAGGACCACTATCCTATCCCTTTCATTAATCAAATGATTACCTGTTTGGCAGGCCAGGAGAACTATTCTTTTTAGATAGATATTCAGGATACAACCAACTTTTGATTGCACCCGAGGACCACATGAAGACTATTTTCACTTGTTCTTATGATACATATGCTTTTAAGATTATGCTTTTTGGAATCTACAATGCACCGACTAGGTTTGAAAGATGTATATTGACTCTTTTCATGACATTGTGGAGGACTTTGTAGGTATTTACAGATGATTTCTCCATCTTTGTGAAGTATTTGGAGGCATTTCTTCAAAACCTTGATAAAGTACTTGCTCATTGTGAAGAAACAAACTTGGTATTGAATTGAGAAAAATGTCAATTCTTAGTTCAGGAAGGCAGACATAGTACTGAGTCATAAGGTATTGAAGCATGGATTAGAAGTGGATATTATCGAAATTGAGGTAATAGAGAAACTTTTACCTTCGATTTATATCAAATGAGTAATAAGCTTTCTAGGACATGCAGGTTTTTATTTGAGAATTATCAAAGATTTTTTTTCAAAACCGCTAGACCTATGTGTAGTGTCTTAGAGAAAGAGGTGAAATTTGAGTTTAATGTAAATTGTTTGAACGAATTTAAGGTTTTGAAGAATAACTAAATAAAATTCCTAATCTTGATTGCTTTAACTGGGAGTTAGCATTTGAACTCATGTATGATGAAATTGATGTAGCAGTGGGTGCAATATAGGGACAAAGAAGAGATAATCTATTCTATTTGATATATTATGCTAGAAATAACCTTGATTTTGCCTAAGCTAATTACACATTGACTGAGAAGAAGATGCTTTCTATATTGTTCTCCTTCGACAAGTTCCATTCGTATTTGGTAGGTACCAAGGTGATTGTCTTTACTGGACATGCAACTATTAGGTACCTCAAAAAGAAGGATTCTAAACCAAAGCACATTCAGTTAATATTGCTTCTACAAGAGTTTTAACTTGAAATCAAAGACTAAAAAGGCACATAGAATTAAATAGTTTATAATCTTTCGAGGTTAGAAGACATGTCTCATGTGCTAGAACGAGAAAAAATCCGTGAAGAATTTCCAAATGAGTAGTTGATCGACTTAGATATCTTCCGTGTTCCATGATACACTGTCATATCAAATGTATTGGTGAGTGGAGCGTTACCACTGGTCGTAACAACTCAACAAAGAAAGAAGTTGAAGCTTGATGCCAAATATTACATATGAGATGAACCATACTTGTTAATCAAGGGATGGATAGGTTTTGTGAAGATGTATTCCAGAAAAAAGGTTAAGAAATTACTTGAGGGTTGTCATGCAAGTCCCAATAGAGGAATTCATGAAGGAGAGTGTACAACTCACAAGGTATTACAATCTGGATTTTTCTGGCCCACTTTGTTCAAATATTTTATGGCTTATATAAAAGAGTGTGATCAATGTCAAAGGTTGAATACTACATTTATAAGACATGAGATGCCATTAATCAATATTATTTAGCTAGAAATCATTGATGTGTGGGGTATTCACTTCATGGGTCCCTTCACTTCATCAGATGGAAACCATTAAATTCTAGTGGCGGTAGATTAAGTGTCCAGGTGGATTGATGTTATATCTATTCCCTCTAATGATTCAAAGGTGGTGATTAAATTAATTAAGAAGCATATGTTCACTCACTTTGTTGCGACCCTAAGCTTAGATTTCTGTTGACTTTTCCCAAACTAGAAATGTACTCAGATTTTATTATTTTAATTATTTTTTTCTGGATTTTGAAGAAAGAAGACTTGAAGAACTATTTCTTAAATTTTAGGGTTCATTCCTACTCTTTACTTTTATCGATTTCTCTTATACTATTCAATACTTGAAGTTGAGAATCACATTATAGTAGCTAGATTCCCTTCTTCTAGGGCTATGGCTACACAATGATTGTAAATTGTGAAATTTAATGGATTGAAGTTGTTTATTGCATAATTTCCTCCGTGTTCTTGATTTATTATTTTATGATTATCGACCATTGAAATAAATGTATTGTCTGAATTTAAACCGGAAGAATAATTTTAGGATTGAACGTGGGACAAAAGGAACACGATTTTTATTATAACTAAGGTGGATTTGTATCTAGAACTGGTATATACCTAGAAATCTTGCTTGCTTGATAACAATATGAATATGTGATTCTCAGTAATTGGTTTAGCATGTTCCCATTCAATGATGTAGTTAGGCTACATATTACGATAGGCGTTTACAGATTGGGATACCATGATCATATATTTACTCCATTAAATCAATGATTTGATAAATTGAAGTTTATTAAATGAGATAGTGTGCTTGAATCCAAAGTAGGCTGCAACCCTGAATTTTCTTAGGTCATTGTCTTAACTCCAACTCGAAACTGAATCATATAAGTTAGATTCATTTACTTTAATTAATACATAATTTAGAATCATTCATCAACCTTTATAGAAATACGTGCTTTAAATTATAGATATTTGAAACTTGAATACCTTTTAATCTTATATGTCTATGGGTATGACATTTGGTTCTTAAAAAGGGCTATTTTATTACTTGAATTATTGCGTACACTTTCTTGTGAGTTTGAACACAACAATTTCTTTGCGCCATTGCCAGGGATATTAGAATTATAATTTATTTGATTTACCTAGTTTATAAGTTTATTATTCAAGTGCCAAAAACTTGATCAGAGGTATTGGTTATTGAAGGTTTCTTTTGCATGTCAAATTGGAAGGTGATAAGGTGTTTATAGAGCCATTCATTGAATCTGTACGAGTTTTTCACTATTAGAGAAGGCAATCACTTTTTTCGTATTATGTCCCTTTGATTAAAATCAAACTAGCAGAACCACCAAAACATGTATCAATGGCAAAAATGACGGCTCGTGACATAATAATCCCATGCACAACTAATGTTACTTTGAGTATTAAGATACGACCCGCTGCTGGTAGGTTTGAGTTGAAAAAGAATATGGTGCAACCATTGGACATTAATGGATAGTTTACTAGTTTACCTCATGAGGACTCAGAAGTTCACATCCAGAACTTCCTCAAAATTAGTGACACGTGCACTCCAACTAGAGTATCCCCTGATTATGTGACACTTATCTTGTTAACTTTCTCTCTATCATGGGAATCAAGAAGATGGTTGAAATTGGAGCCGACGAACTATATTACTTCATGGGATGATCTAGCTTGAAATTTTTTATACGATCCTTTCCATATGGTAAAACAACCAAGATTAGGAGAGAGATATTGAATTTAAAGCATAAAGTATTGGAGGATTTATACCAGGCATGAGATAGATTCTAATCATTACGATTGAGGTGTCCAAACCATCATCAAGCAAATGAAGTCTTGTTCTATAACTTAATTGAGGGTTTGGAACCAAGAAAAATATTTTGCTTAATTCAGTTGCAAAAAGGGAAAGCTTGGGAAAAGACTTATGTTGAATAGAATCTCACATGGAAATTTTGAGTGGAATGGAGGAGGCGCAAGACATGTGGTGCAGAAGAATGGTGAGATGTTTGAAGTAGACGCAGTTAAAACTTTAACTGCATAAGTTGTTGCAATACAGTACATGATGAACATTCATTCAACAATATGTCATTGGTACAACTACTTGACCAAGTAAATGTTGTACAATAGCCACAAACATGCTGTGAGATATGTGGAAGTAATGAATATACCACGGATTATTGTGGAGCAAACCAAGATGCCGTGAATTTCGTAGGTAATACATAATGGGGAGGGTGAAACCTATACTAGGGAAACACTTATAATCCTAGTTGGCGGAACCATCCAGATCTTTCATACGGAAGAAACCTAAATTAGGCACATGGCCAAAATCATTATCGATCGCAAGGTAATTGGAAATATTATCAACATCAGGGCCAAAAAGTTAATTAAAGTGATTAGCAGGGAAACATGAGTAATGAGGAGATACTGAAGAAGATCATGGATAAGTAGTCCAGAGTGAGTGAAAATATGGAAAAGATAGCCGTTGATTTGAAAAACAATCAATTGGCGACACAAAATTTAGAAAAGCATTCGGGCAATTTTCTAGTTCCCAAAAACCACACCCTCAAGGGGGTTTACCAAGTAATTTAGACCCTAACCTGAGATTTCAATGTTGTGGGTACCTATATTGGGATGCATTTGGAGGAGTTAACTCCAAAAAAGAGAAACGATGAAATCGTGAAAGGAGAAAAGAAGAGTAGCTAAAGTGGAAAAGGTATACTGAGAAAATAGTAGAACACAAAGTGAAGCCACAACCATTATTTCCTCTAAATTTTGAAAACTAGAGCAGTGATAAATGCATTGGTAATTTTCTTTCTCTTCTCAAACAAGCTTACATTAATCTGCCTCTTGTTGATTTAGTAGCGAATACCGAGGTATCAAAAATACGTGAATGATATTGTAGAGAAAAGAAGAGGATAATGTAATATGAAATTGTCACCTTATTGAAGAATGTCGATCCTGGATTTAAAATATACTACCTACTAAGCTTAATCATTCAGAAAGTTTTACGATGAGATCACTATAGGGAAAACCATTCATGCTCAAGGGTTGTGTGATCTATGTGAAAGAAGTAATATTCTTCTAACATCTTTGTACAAGAAATTAGGGTCGGGTAGCCCTAATCCTACTACCATTATCTTATAGTTGGCAGATCAATCACTAGGTAGGCCTGAAAGTGTTGTGGAAGATGTTTTGGTCCAACTGGAATCATTGATAATAACAGTTGATTTCGTTGTGTTAAATTTTAAGCCTGGACTTAAGGTGATCTTCATTATTGGGCAACCCTTTTTGTCCACAGGTGAGTTGATAGATGTAACTACAAGTGATTTAACCATGAGAACTCACAATTAAGTAGTGGTCTTAAATATGTACTGAGCACTGAAATTGTTGGAAGTGTATAGAAAGGTTTTGGCTGTAATAGTGATATATGTGTTTCAGAAGCCCATTAAATTTCATCTAGAAATCCATTAGAGCAAGCATTGATGGGCTATGAAATCTATGGTGATATTGAGACTTATGATTTAGTACTATTTTTTGGATTTGTTTACTGTGGGAATATCAAGAGACAACTGGGAACCTTTGAATAGGGTGTTGGATCCTCCACCTAAGATATCAATTGAAGAATCACCCAAGCTAGAGCTTAAAGCACTTCCATCACATCTGAGGTATGAATTTCTTTAGATAATAAAACCTTACATGTGATTCTTTCTGTAGATTTCTCGTAATTACAAGTTTAAGCATCTTTAACAATTCTAAAAAAGAGTAATTGAGCCATTGTCCAAAATATATGGGATTAACACATCAATTTTCATACATAAAATATATATGAAAGAAATCCATATGTCGAGTGTACAACACTAACATCAGTTAAATCATGTCATGAAGGTTTTAGTGTGTAAAGAGGTAATAAAGTGGTTAGATGTAATGATAACACACCCAATATGATAAGAAAGTGTGTAAGCCTGATATAATATGTGCGTAAGAAAAGACATGACAATGGTAACAAACGAAAAGAATGAACTGATTCCCACAAGGACAGATACCAAAATGATGAGTTTGCATGGATTATCTTCAGTTGAACGAGGCCACCGAAAAATATCAAAAGCTAGTTCCCTTTATTAATAAAATGTTGGATAGGTTAGGACAAGATTATTATATCCGGGATGGTTACATAAGATACAACAAAATTTTGATGGCACCAGAGGAGCAAGAAAATACTACCTTCACTTTTCATATAGAACATATCGTAACAACCTGATCACATCATTAGGAAAAGACTAATGAGAGATATAATTCTTATTTTATCACATAGTATATATCTAAGACGCTAAGGAACCCGTACAATTTTATGGAATCAAAATCAGGTGGGTAGAACTTCGAAAACTGATATTAGCGTGAACAAGTAGTTTTGAATGCCATGGATCGATGGTTTTTCATAAAATGGGGGTTTGAAACTCAAAATTTGAATCTTTATCTCCATGCAAGCCACCAAGGCAAGATTATTTTGCTAGGGCACAACTGCTACAGCAGAACAATCATGACTTAAGTTAGAATTAAACCCCAAAAATGTTACTTTTTGCAAGTTTCATTCTTGAGGGTTAAGAGACGACCCCATGTGACTTCTTGATAGTTTTACACGACTTTAGGGGCTAAAGGTAAGGATTTCACTCCCCTAATTTGTTTTTTGATCCGTATATCTTAGATTCTTGGTTAATTATTATTTGAAGGGGAGGGTTTTTAGACTAAATTAGATAGTGGGAAAAATCCCTTGCTGCACTTTAGGATCATGAGTTTGGTCTTGGGTTATTGGGTTTATAATACAAATAATTATACTTTAATTATTAATCCTTGCGTTTATTTATTGTTTGTAAACCTAGAAAATTCTGAGGCTATAGAACATTAGGAAATTGCGGTGTACCAAAATAAGTCTAGTAGAGTCGTGCAGAACGATACAAAAACGTATTTAGTTCTCTTCGAGGGGCTTGTGTCCTTTTGTTCTATAACTTGGTTCCAATTTGTATGTGGTGATCCAAATTTGAGTCTAACCTTCTTCACTCTTCTGTCTGGAGATGGTTAACACTTGATTCAATAGAGACATGCCCGTACACCCATCAATGAAGCAACTAAGAAATCCGCATAAAGAGGTCGCAACCAAGGCAGGGGTAGAGGAAGAGAAGGAGAAGATGCTAAGAAAGGTAGCACCTACTAGGGATGTAGAACCAGTTGAGAATGCTCTAAGAGATGAGGTTTCTCCCACACATCATGAAGAGGTGGAAGAGAATGTGGTGTTTGAGGATTATGATTATGTTGGAAAGAAAGAGGATGCACCGCAAGGAATGCCGACATTCCTCTTTTAGACCCCGTGTTAGCTCAAAAAGTCATATCTTTTCTGAAGGGATTGGATGGTACTGGAATCCTCCAAGCAGTGCAAGCTAGTCAACCTCCAACCAACTGGTCTGCTATTGTTACTAGTCCTAGAGAGATGCAACATTAGGTAATGCACATTTTTCCGTCCTTTATTGGGTCCCGTAATGACTGGTAATGTGCATGAGATGTTGACTAAGTTTCTAAATTTGAATCCACATGTGTTCCATGGTTTTGAGAGTGAGGATGCATACAAATTTATCTTGGATTGTTATGAGAGGCTACATAAGTTATGTGTAGTGGACCAACATGGAGTAGAGTTTGTGACTTTCCAACTTCAGGTCAAGGCTAAGCAGTGGTGAAGAGCATATGTAGAATGCAGATAGTCAATTCTACCCCCACTTACTTGGACCTAGTTTCATGCTCTGTTCTTGAAGAAGTATGTGCCTCGAACCTTGAGAGATCATAAAGAGGAGTTCATGGATTTGGAGAAAGGTGGTAAATCTTTGGTATCTCATAAGGCTATGTTCCATGCTTTGTCTAGATATGCTACGCAATTGGTGACACCTGAGGAATAGGGGATCCGCCTATTCATCAAGGGACTGAACTTTGAGTTACTAGTATTGTCTATGCACACGACTTCTATAGGGAAAAGTTTTAATGGGGTAATGGATTTTGTGAAGAAAGTGGAAGGAGTGAGATATGATGGGCAGACTAAGGCGTGGACTAAGAAATCTATGACCACAAGTAACTTTCAAGGTTCCTACTCCACAAGTTCAAGGAGGCCGACACTTGCATCCTGGCTAATTCAGCCTGCTATGCCTAATTTTACAGTAATTACTCGGGTACCCTAAATCAGTATTTGATTTCGTATAGCTAGGTAACCGCACCTTCGATGGGCAATAGGCCATATTTTGACCGTACTTGTTATAATTGTGGAGAACCTTTACATATAAAGAGAGATTGTCCTCACCCATATATGTTGAAACCCGCACAATAGCAGACTAAAGCTGTGATACCTGCGGGATGTGATAATTATGGTAAAGGACATCCACAAGGTAGGGGAGGAGGAAACAAGAAAGGTAGTGGAGGTTGATGAAATGTTAACACAAGCAAATGTACGATGGAGCTAGAAAAGAAATTCACCCATCAAAATGATAGGGCTTAATGTTATGCCTTCCCAGGGATAGAGCGAAGCAGAGTCTTCTGACGCAATGATCACATGTACAATTCTTGTCCGTGACTGCATGACTAATGTGTTATTTGATCTGAGTTCTGATTATTCTTATGTGTCCTTTAAGTTTGCCTTGGTATTTTATATGATTTTTGATGTACTTGATGCCCCAATCTAAGTTTTTACCCCATTTGAAGAGTCTCTCATAGTCACCCATGTCTATTGTACTTGTCGTATCTTGTTTATGGGTTTTCAAACTTGGGATGATTTGTTTATTTTACATATGACTGACTTCAATATAATCTTAAGCATGATTGGTTTTTCTCCTATGATGTTGAGCTTAACTGTAACGCAACGTCTGGGACTCTAGAGATTCTGGGTAGAGAAAAGTTAGAAAAGTTCGATCATATAAAATCACATCATGCATTTAAAGAATTTTACAGTAAGCTATTTTCTTCTTTACAATGAGCTATCTCATTTTACAGTAAATCCTTTTCTTTTTACTTTCTTGTTCCCCCAAGTAACCCTTTAGTGATACTTGGTACAATACATCAACTTAAGGACCCAAGGAAGTCATAAATACAATCTACATAAGCCAACACATACCATCTTAGAAATATAGCGCACCACAAGACACCTTCAAGTCAAGGCCATAAGACATTACAGTGAACTCTGTTCGCCTTGCACACATAGTAATGTCACTTCACACAGAACCTTATGATACCTTACTCACACCCCAATTTAAGTCTACTAGTTCAATTTACATATGAATCCCCATAACCTCAAACATACTTAGTAAACCTATTATAAGACAAAAAGCCTTAACATCCAATTAATACATCAATATAGTAAGTGAAGACAACTTCATTCATGTCAAGCAAGACCTTCATCATATAGCCATTAAGACCAACATAGTGCATATAAGAACAAGACAACATCACATAGATCCATTAGGACTCATACCATGCACTTCATCATAACAAGTAAACAAATACTACAAAGTCATGCATAAGGACCATAAACATAGTCACATGCATTAGAACACCTTCCTAGGATTTCCCTCAAGAGCCACTTGTGCAATGCATGGGTGAAGTCACATACCCCACGTTCACTAAGTAACTACCCTTAGATTATCCTAGTTAGGGTCCTTACTTTACTTCCATTATCCATTTTACTTTAATGAAACTATAGCCTTAACCGACATTAAGACCATAAGTGCTAAACATGGACTTTGGTGTTGTAGAGCCTTACACCAATGGAAGGTGTTCTTACCTAGTCAAGGTACAACATTAACACATGCGAGCATACTAGTGAAGTCACTTGCTTGATCCTATGTAGCAAGCATCGTTATGGAAATTGGAGGTATATGTGGAAACCCTCTTTATGCCAAATGGGGCATTGTAGTTATCCACTATGGCAACATAACTCTATGACCTTTGGGATATGAGGCTAACCACCTCGTGAGGACAATGGTGACCTTCCATACTCCAATGGGAAGGGACACCCCTCAACTTCAAGTTCACTCGGTGCTAAGATAAGTTCCTTTTTTATTAAAAAGACTTTAATAACTTTATTTTATAAAATTAGGCATAGGAGAGTTAACTCCTCATATGCTTAGCTCATAGGTCATAGATGAGAGTTCATCAACCTAAATAATGTGAGAAACCCTTTCACATGGACATAGCATATGTAAACACCTACCTAGTTTAGAGTAAACTTGAGCACACCTTTCAAGGCCACTCTATTGACTAGACTACCATACATGTGTGTGTGTATACTTATATGTGAGCAAACCGTTCACATAACACATTAATGTCACACATATTCATATATGAATACGTAATTCTATAGGAGTAAGTATATGAGAAATCATTTCATATCAACACTTTAAGACACTATGCACATTCACATTTTATAATATCATATACATAACATCATAGCATGTAAGTCATATTCATAATGTGTTCATACAATCCGATGCATGTATTTAGAAGACCAACCTAGGAACTATCCTATCAAGGTACAGATGTGTAATGCATAGGCAAGGTCCCATACCCTTGCCTAACTAGTACACATATCAAGTCATCCTAGTTAATGATACATCACATATTTTCACATAAAATGGATTACATAACACAAGACCCATTTATTCAAGACTTACTATATCATTTACAGTGAGCTCTAGTCAATATGTACCTATATTAACTTCGCTTCCCATATAGCATTATAGGACCTGATCATATGAAGCACATATATATAAAGTTAACATGATCATTTATGTGCTCATAACATTAGCCATAGATCCTAGATCATAGCTAGAATAGTAAACTAGACATAGGCTTCACATAAGGTGATCATCATTAACACACATTCATAGTATAAATGCCTTCAATGCCATGTTCACATCACACACACACACACACAAACACACACACACACACACATATACATATATATATTTATGTGTATACATATATATATATATGTATATATATATATGTATATATGTACACACACACACACACACACACACACACACACACACACACATATATATATATATGCCGCCACCATAAGTGGACCATACCACAATGCCATACAAGTTAATTCTATCAATAATACTATAGAGAAGTGGAAAAGTAGAGCCATTCTTACCAATTCATCAACCTTGATCATCTTTGATCAATTAAACATTTTCATCAACAATTCATATATAGGACAGTAACTACAAGTATCTCTTCATAGACGAAATCATACATTCATACCCTATTGAGTCTATGTTACAGTGAATACCAATCTATAAGAAGTAGAGATCAAGTTCTTCAAGTATCAATTCACATTGGGACAACAACACATAATACATCATTATAACACATTATAGGAAGTACCTAAGTACAATTAATCATATACAAAGTCATGTATAAGCTACTATAAGATCATGCTACTAACATCTACACTACACCATCAATTTACTAGCAATTAGAGAAGCATAGTTCATTTACCAATATCCCTTGCTTTGATAATAAATTATCCATACTCACGATTCATTTAAAATATACATATAAGGCATTAGTTGAAGATACCATAACATACATGAAATCCTACTACAATTGCCAAGTAATCGAGATTACGGTGAGCATGTAGAAGAACATAGGCTAGTGTTTCAAACTATCAAGTCTTAATTCACATAGATTACTCTTAAACAATTCACAATTAATATACAATATAAACATTAGATATAAGCAATTAAGCATGCTAGAATTATAATTCAATCAATACAAAGTCACGATCACAATACCCATACACAGTTTAAAACAAGAGTTGAAGTGGACATGGGTTCATCATGCAATTGTATTGAAATCCATGTTACAATAATCATATAAAAATCAATTTATCATTATTAATCCTTTGAAAACTCTTCGAGAAAGAACCCATGGCTAGATTGAAGAAGAAGAGATTTGATCATGAAACTTCTTTTAAAACTTTGAAAGGAACTCTCTAGATTGAAGATTAAATAGAGATGAAGGATTTAATACCTTAATGTAAAATAAAACCTCCAAAACTTGATGAAGAACCCATGGAAATCCACGCTCTAAGCTGTTCTTGAGCTTCACATTCAATGGATCTTCTAGAGAGAATATTTTTTGGAGGCAAATCTAATTTATGTGAATGGAATTGGGAATGGGGTTGTCACGTTTTTTGATCACTTAAATACACCCAAAAATAACCAAATAAACCATGTAGGGTAAATTTAGCACGTGGAGTGAATTTCCCATTCACCCTCTAATGGGACAACGTGCATGAAGTTAAATGTAGCCTGCATCGACGGCCAGCCATCGACGGGCCGTTGGTGGCATGTGTCTTTTGGGTTTGAGGCTGTCCTTTTGCTGATCCTTCTCTTGGATAAGTCCCAATTGACGCTTCACCATTGACAGGGCGTTGGTGGATTGACAGACCGTCCCTTGGATCCATCGATTGACACTGCCAAGGCAGTGTCTCGACAACTTTCGGGTCCTCCTTGAGGGCCTTTTGTGGTCCCCTTGGGGAGTCATACGGGGACGTTTCCAATGTGAATATATACCTTAACATGTAAATCTCCTTCAACATCAGTTTCACCTAAAACAAATACGCTCAACACGTCTAAACATGCTAGGCACACTCAACATACACACATGCACGTCTTAAGGGCTAACTTTCGATCATCTTGGATGTTCTTAGACGTTTGACATCCCAACTTAATGACACTTAATATAATTCCTATAAACACCATTATAAATGATATACAAACCTCATAATCTCGTGACATACACATAAGCACATAAAAACACTTAAGGCCCCTTTTTGGTGACTAGTCGTCTAACGTCTTGGTCATCCCTTGACCTTTGACTTTCAAATGACTTCAAATCACCCATGAATAATTTAAAACACTTAATTTTTTTAACAAGATTATAGGCACATGTGAGTCTCTAGACACCCTAACAGATTTTGGGGGTCCTACAATATCCCCCGCTTGGAAACATTCGTCCTCAAATGACACTTAGAACACTTTAATCACAACAAGGACTTCAATGAATCATAGAGCAACTTACAACATTCACAAAATCATCATATTGAAGTTAATGCACCAAAATTACAAGGAACATAACTTCACACCATGTAGCAGTTAATGCACATAAGTAGCAAAACCTTCATTCACTCACTTTCCAAGTGAATCAAACACTTAGGCTCTTTTCATGTTCATATGAGAAACATCCTTCTACTTACCATAACATGTCTTTACATTTAAATTCATTAAGAGAACATCATGAAACCACCTTTAATTCAAAGTTAGGCAGATTTGACGACACTCAAGAACTAGTAGGCACTCATACTCCAATGCACATAGACTTGAGTTAGGTAAATCAACAAGGGTCTTTCCTAATTAGACATACTGACATGAAGTTCATACTCAACCATACCATGCTTAGTTGTATCCGTGGAGGAATTTACTTGTCCTTAATACACTTACATGTCTCATGAGTTCCTACCCAAGCAAATACACAAATGTCAACTTTACTGTAACATAAGAATTTCTCAACTTTTAATCATGGCATGCTCATACTTTCTTCCTAATAAAGTCAAAAATGGTACTCACACCACAAACATCACAACAATAGGAAGCCATTTCACATAATTTTAATTTCTAGCATAACACTAGCTTTCATAAAAATGCATAAATTTGGAACAATCTCACAATTTATAGGCACACACACAAAATATTAGCTATACTTTCCATCATTTTTTCAAAAGTGAACCTACAATCATGCTTCTAAAATCATAGAAGTCACATAATTTTCAAGAGGCTAAATATTTTTCATTTTAAAGAGGCTCAATTTCTCATTATGCGGCTAAACATTACACATTAAGAGTGACTTCAAACATGCTCCTTACCTTATCTCATAAAGTGAAATGCTCAACTAGAATATTAAGATGCACAATAAACATGAGAAAACATGTATTTGATCAAAAAAAATTCATGCACTTTTAGAATCTTCAAAATATTCTTAAGATAGTGTCAATCAAGACATACCAAGCATATAGAGGTCATGCAATTCATACTTAAATGCAAGACTCTTATCATGAACAAGCTTACTAAAAATTTATTAGATTCAAGTTCAAGTAAGAATAGAAGGACAAGATAGAAATATCTACAACCTTACTACTCCATCACCATCCTCCACTTAGGGTAAACCCAACTAAGAGCAACTTAACCCAACCTTAAGAGGATTTTAACTTATCAACCTCCATTTTCATCACTTAAAAGTGATAACCATTTTAGAAGAACTTACAGTAACTCAACCTAGGAATACCAAAGGCATCCTAAACCTTATTATCTAGGCAAATTATACCCAATAATCAAGTTGGGTCATAATACCCAACCATATAAGTTTTTTAACAATACCATAGACACAAAGGTCATACAACATTAGGGGAAACACAGAGGAGACTTATCTGTAAGGACTCTTTCTTTTCTATGAACATTACAGTAAGGTAACTTCTAGGTCAATCCAACGCACATCATCACCCTACCAAAACAAGCATAGTACTTTCACACCTAGGATCAAGTTTATAAAAGGGAATCCAATCCATACTAGGCAACTATAAAGGACCACATATATACAAAGAAAAATATTGAACACTTTTAGACACATATTCTTAGGACAACATGCCTCCATAGGTAGTCACTAAGCATTTCAAGTTCAAATCATATCATTAGGCTACCATCATGTAAAACCATATAGTAACAAACCATTCCATAAGAAACCCGTTTAACCATAAAAACTCCTAACATGCTTTGACTATATCATAACATACATTTCTCAACATAACATGCTATTCCACATAGGTCTCATATGTATAGCCACAAAGGAAATCATATCATCAAAGAATACAAAAAATTAACCTTCACACATACTCATGAAACCATAAAACTAAGATAGGCATCAAAACTCACCTTTTCTCCCTCAATCATAGAGATACCATCTCATCCAAGCAATCACATCTAAAATACTACCAGACAAGAAAAAAAATAAGAGAGAGATCTTATAGAGCTAATTTCTATGGCACGACATGAGAATGATGAAAAAGGGAAAATCTATTGCAACTCACAACCGATGATCGAGACTCTACTAGATGCGGCAATATGAGACTTTTAGAACCTAAAACCACTTTCATAAACCTCATGATCTGATACCACGTTTGTTACGACTAGGGAACACCCCATAGAAGTAACATGGCGTACTTGACATCTTGGAGGTCTTATACAAGCCCATAGTTATCATTCATTGCATTTTCATAGGTAAATTAGCGGAAAATTTGAAATATTTTATAGCATATCATATGCTAAAAACTACTCTTTATATATATAAAATATCATAAGTACAATCTAGTCTCTTTTTGTCATCACAGACACAACATCATAAGAGTACATTAGGGACACGACCCTTATAACATAAAACATAGGTACAATAATAAATTGACTTTACAATAAGCTATACATTAGGATATCCTTGGACTTAAGATTTCGTTTCCTTGAGCTTGAGAATCACATATCAAGCTCCTCACCGTTAAAGACATCTTTAAAGCATCTATAACCTACACTTTATTTAAAAAGTGGAGAAGAATGGAGTTAGTACAAGAATGCACTAAGTATGACAACCATGCAAAAACATGCATTTAAAAGGGAAATTTTTCTTGATATCATACTTCATGCCTTTTTGTGAAAACTTAATAAAAACTTTATACAATAATCACTATATCATTTACATACTTCATATAGACATATTAAATGGTCATCAATCATATAAAATCACATCTTCCATTTAAAGCATTTTAGAACCACAATACAGTAAGCTATTTTTTTTTGCAATGAGCTATCTCATTTTACAGTGAATCCTTTTCTTCTTACTTTCTTATTCCCCCAAGTAACCCTCTAGTGATACTTGGTGCAATGCATTACCTTAAGTCCACAAGGAAGTCTTACATACAATCTACATAAGCCAACACATACTATCTTAGAAATATAGCACACCACAAGACACCTTCAAGTCAAGGCAATAAAGACATTTAGTGAACTCTATTCACTTTGCACATATACTAATGTCACTTCACATAGAACCTTATGAGACCTTACTCACAATCGCAATTTAAGTCTATGAGTGCAATGTACATGTGAAGCCCCATAACCTCACACATACACAGTAAACCTATCATGGGACCACAAGCGTTAACATCAAATTCATACATCAACATAGTAAGTAAAGACAACTTCATTCATGTCAAGCAAGACCTTAATCATATAGTCATTAAGACCAAATTAGTACATATAAGAACATGACCACATGACATAGATCCATTAGGACTCATACCATGCACTTCACCATAACAAGTAAACAAATACTATAAAGTCATGCATAAGGAACATAAACATCGTCACATGCATTAGAACACCTTCGTAGGACTTCCCTCAATAGACACTTGTGCAATGCATAAGAGAAGTACCATACCTCCACGTATACTAAGCAACTACCCTTAGTTTGTCCTAGTTAGGATTCTTACTTTACTTCCATTGTCCATTCTACTTTAGTGAAACTATGACCTTAACCGACATTAAGACCATGGGTGATAAACATGGAATTTGGTTTTGTAGAGCCTTACACCAATGGAAGGTGTTCTTACCTAGCCAAGGTACAACATTAACACATGCTAGCATACTAGTGAAGTCACTTGCTAGATCCTATGTGGCAAGCATAGTTATGGGACTTGGAGGTATATGTGGAGACCCTATTTATGACAAATGGGGCATTGTAGTTATCCACTATGGAAACATCACTCTATGCCCTTTGGGATATGAGGCTAACCACCTCGTGAGGACTATGGTGACCTACCTTCCTCCAATGGGAAGGGACACCCCTCAACTTCAAGTTTACATGGTGCTAAGCTAAGTTACCTTTTTATTAAAAAGAGTTTCTTAACTTTTATTTATAAAATTAAGCTTAGGAGAGTTAACTCCTCATGTGCTTAGATTATAGGTTATAAATGAGAGTTCATCAACCTAATCATGTGAGAAACCCTTTCACATGGACGTGGCATATGTAAAGCACCTATCTTTTTTAGGGTACACTTGAGCACACTTTTCAAGTACCCTCTATTGACTAGATTGTCATACATGGGTGTGTGTATACTTATATGTGAGCAAACCTTTCACATAACACATTAATGTCACTCATGTTCATATATGAATGAATAAGTACATAGGAGTAACTCTATGAACAATCCTTTCATATCAGCTCTTTAATACACTATGCAGATTCATATTTTATCATATCATATACTTAACATCATAGAAAGTCATATTCATAACATGTTCATACAATCCTATATATTTACTTAGAAGACCAACCTAGGAACTATCCTATCAAGGTACGGATGTGTAATGCATAGACAAGGTACCATACCCTTTCCCATACTAGTACACCTATTAAGTCATCTTATTTAATGATATGTCACATACTTTCACATAGAATGGATGACATAGCATAAGACTCATTTATTCAAGACTTACTATATCATTCACATTGAACTCTAGTTGATATGAACCTATATTAACTTTACTTCACACATAAAATTATAGGACCTCATCATAGGCAGCACATATCTATAAAGTTACATGACCATTTAAATGCTCATTAAATTAGTCATACAACCTAGATCATAGCTAGAATAGTAAAGTAGGAATAAGCTTCACATAGGGTGATCATCATTAACACACATTCATAGTATAATTGCCTTCAAGGCCATGTTCAAATCACACAAACACACACACACACACACACACACACACACACACATATATATATATTAATACTAGTAATAGTCCAATTTATGATTATCAGGATTCTTATCTGAATAATAATAATACGGGGAATCTAGAAAATTGTAAATTCCAACTGCTTGTTAAAAAAAATCAAGAATTTTTTATTCAAAAAGTCTAAAAAAGTAAGCAATAAACTAATAAAAAGACGGAAACATAAGATATACACACACACACACACACACACACAATAAATTAAACACCACCACCATAAGTGGACTATACCACACAATGCCATACAAGGCCAATTCTATCAACAATACTATAGAGAAGTAGAGAAGTAGAGACATTCTTACCAATTCATCAACCATGATCATTATTGATCCATAAACCTTTTTCATCAACAATTCATATATAGGACAATAATTACAAGTATCTATTCATAGATGAAATCATACATTCATACCCTATAGAGTCTATATTACAGTGAATACCAATCTATAAGAAGTAGAGATCAACATCTTAAAGTATCAATCCACATCGGGACAACAACACATAATACATCATTATAACACATTATAGGCAGTAGATAAAGTACAATTACTCATATACGAAGTCATGCATAAGCTACTATAAGATCAGGCTAATAACATCCACACTACATCATCTATTCACTAGAAATTAGAGAAACATGGATCACTTACCAATCTCCCTTGCTTTGATCATCAATTATCCATACTCACAATTCATCAACAATACACATATAAGGGAGTAGTTAAAGAGACCATAAATTAAATGAAATCCTACTACAATTGCCAAGAAATCGAGATTACAATAAGCATGTAGAAGAACATAGGCTATTATTTAAAACCATCAAGCCTTGATTCAAATGGATTACTCATAAACAATTCACCATCAATATAAAACATAAAAATTAGATATAATCAATTCAATATGATAGAATCATAATTCAATCAATACAAAGTCACGATCATAATGCCCATACATAGGCTAAAATAAGAGTTGAAGGGGACATGGGTTCATCATGCAATTGGATTGAAATAAATGTTACAATAATCATACTAAAATCAATTTATCATGAATAAGCCTTTGAAAACATTTTGAGAAAGAACCCATGGCTAGATTGAAGAAGAAGATATTTGATCATGAAACTTCTTTGAAAACTTTGGAACTCTCTAGATGGAAGATTAACTAGAGATGAAGGATCACAATATTTTAATGTAGAATAAAACATCTAAAACTTGACGAAGAACCCATGGAAATATAAGCTCCAAGATTTTCTTGAGCTTCACCTTCAATGGAGGTTCTAGAGAGCATACATGCAGTTAAATGCAGCCTGCATCGACGGCCAGCCATCGACGCCACTCAATCCCATCGACGGGCCACTGGTGGCCTCCATCGTTTGGGTCTGAGGCTATCCTTTTGTTCAGCCTTATCCAACATAAGTCCAATCGATTATTCACCATCAACGGGGTGTTGGTGGTCTTACCCGGACGTTTACAATGTGAATATTTACCTTAACTTGTAAATGACCTTTCACATCAGTTTCACCCAAAACAAATACTCGCAACACATCCAATAATTCTAGGTACACTGAAGACACACACATGCACGTCTCAAGGGCGAACTTTCGAACGTCTTGGACATCCTTAGACGTTTGAAATCAAAACTTCATGAAACTTAATATAATGCCTATAAACACCATTTTAAATCATATAAGGACCTCATAATCTCATGACATACGTATAAGCACATAAAAACACATAAGGCCTTTTTTGGTGATTAGTCGTCTAACGTCTTGGTCGTCCCTTGATTTTTGACTTCCAAATGACTTTAAATTACCTATGCATATTTTAAAACACTTAATTAAAATTTTAAAAAGCTTATAGGAACATGTGAGACTCTACACACCCTAACTCATTTTGGGAGTCTTACACTATGAGAACTAAGGCAAAGAATCGAGTGGATATGCGTAAGGTAGTAGCTCCACACTTGAAGTATGAGACTAGAGTACAAAGAAGACTTTTTATATACATTAAAATATGTACCTACATGATATGTGTCCTAATTTTACCTTTTACAAGTAGAACACCTTCCATAGTGTGAGTTCTTATGACACCGAATTCCATACCTAGCTAGTATGGTCTATATCGATTAATGCCTATTCTCATCAAGTGGGATGTGCACTCTAGTTATTTGAAAGGTTATGCAATGTGTGGTAGTGGAAAGGGACATTATTGACAAATGACACGAGTAGACTTTAAAAATTCTAAAGTGCGTTTCGTAGGTCTTACAAGACCATTATGTGAAGTCTTCCTTCATCAAACAAAAATCCCAAATCCAAATCTGTAACATGAATGAATTGCATGAATAGTCCCTTATCAATCTCTTCTTCTAAATTCATTCAGGTATGTCTTGCACTATTTGTTCTCCATTTTTACTACCTTCAAGCACTGTCCTCCTTGTGAGCTAGGAGTATTTTTGAAGTTGTTTGAAATTGTGAGTGTGTATTGATTCTCAACGTGTGGGGGTGGTATTCTTAGCTATATATCTTGATTACAGTTGCGTAGGTTCGAGTTGGGGTAAGAATGTGATACATGATTCATGTGTGTGGATCTGTGCATGCATTCTCGTGAAGCAAATTTTTACTGTTTAGTGTGGTTGGGCTGGAGTTTTGATGTCACCATGGTACTCAAATATTATAAACATTAGCAGGGTGAAAATATTTTGTTGTTTGTAGTAGTGCCAGAAACTATGTGTGGGCATAAATGTGTGCATCAAATTTTTTACCTTTTGATACTCGCCATATTATTAAAATACAGTTATGGAAGTTGGAGTACCTTAATTTTAGAGTATGTAGTACACAAGAGTAAGTGACGGGGGGTCCTTTAACTAGCCACGTCTCTTGATTATTGCATGAATTTTTGGTGTGCTGATATGGCATAGAGAACTCAAAGACCGGGTAAAGAGGTGGGTTCCTCGAGACAAAGAAAGAGAATTTGGAGTGGGGGAATGTACCTCCCACACCAATAGTCCTTCATGGGAAAACAAACCACTTTGGATTGAAGGTAGCAGTAAAAGAAGGAAAGAAATGGTGGATGAAGCACACATAAGCTAAATACTTCTCTAATGTGTGTGTCGATTGTGACAGTATAGCCATGGGCTTTCCCAGATTATGAGGCAAATTCAGGAACTTCATATGGAGTTCATTTTTTTGAGGCGATAGTGCGCAACTTGCAAATGGTTTATGAGTTTTATGTTAATTAGGTTACAGAGTCACCATCTAATTTTGTGAAAGTGTGAGGGGTTGATATTACTATCACATAAAGGTAATAGAGTTTGCTGGCTCTGATGTTCAACCATCTTCTTGCTTTCACTAATAGAGAGAAAGGGGACAAGGTGAGTCTCACAGAGGCAGGGGATACTCCAGTTACAGTGCATATGTCACTGATTTTGAGAATGTTTTGAATGTGAACTTGTGGGTCCTCATAGGGTAAGCAGTAAACTGTCCAATGTGAAATAGTTCCAACATGTTTTGTTTAACTCAAATATGCCACCAGCAGGTGGCTTCTAATACTTGACGTAAAATTAGTTGTGCGTGGGGTTTCCACATCACACACTGTCATCTCTGGTTCAATTTTGACTAGAGGGATAATGTACGTAAAAAGTGTGTGCCTCTTTCGGTAGTGAAAGATTCATTCTAATTCAACAAATAACTTTGTATGCTCCTTATCACCTTCCAGCTTGACATCTGAAAACAAACTGCAAATAGACAAATGATATCAAGTAGTGAACACTTGAACAATAAACCTAGAGAATAGGTAAATCAAATGGTTCCTAATTCTAAAAGTCCCCGAAAATAACGCCAAAAACTTGTTGCATCGAAACACACATGTAACTGTATGCTGTCATGCAAGTAATAAAGTAGCCCTTTTGAAGAGTCATATTTCATACTCATATATACTAAAGATCTGATAAAGTCCATGACTTAGGAAATTCTAAGGTTGCAGCCTACGTAGAAGGGCATGTATACTATGTTATTTTATTGACTTCAATTGGTTATCAAATCATTATTTTATAGGGTTAAATGTATGATAATGGTCTCCTGACCCCTAATTGCCTAATGCAATTGGTAGTTTAACTAAATCATTGAGCGGGGATGAACTAAACAAATAGTTGAGCATTATGACTTCATCTTGTTTCATAACCACGAAAGGTTTCTAGGTACATCCCTATCATAAATACAAATCAAACCTAATTTCTAGAGAAGATCATACTCCTTTTGACCCACGTTCTATTATAATATTCCTCTCTTGATGTCAATTTGGACGATAAGTTTATTTCAATGGTAGTCAGTCAGAAAATACTAAATCAAGTACAAAAAAGCAGTTTATGCAATAATCAATGTCAATCCATAAAGTTGAATACTACAAAATCATTCATAGCCATAATCCCGTAACCATATAATAAAAGATTTTATCTACTCATGATTTGATTCTCAAAGAATTCTTTCAATGTTTAGAATTCATAAGATAATTCAATAAATGTAAATAGTTGAATGAATCTTAAAACTAAAATACAAATTCTTGCAAGTTGGGAAATTTACCCAATGTTCTAATTAATTCCTAGACGGTCATTTGGGGTTATTTATGATATTTTAAGTTAGTTAATACTCGAAAACCTAGACTTAGACTTCATAATTCAAAATCCAACCCTAAGATCAAAAGAATTTTCTCCAAAACCTCCAAGTGAGCTTGAAGTCAAGTTGAAGCTAAGATTGAAGTTCTTCATTGATTATTCTTCAATTTCGTCGAATTTATTCAACTAAGGTATGGTGATTTCATTCTTGATTCTTCTCTCATTCAAGGAGACAATTCCAAATAGTTTTAAAAAAATTTCAGAAACCTTGAAATCCTATTTTGAATTCTAAGCATTGGTTATTGCATGAGAAGGTTTAAATCAATGTCTTATGAAGTAATTGATGTTAATGGTCGTTTTAAGATTTAAAAATTCCATAAATCCATGCATTTATTGAATTACTAATTTTGGCTCCAAAGTGGGTGAATTGATCATGGATTGATCTTATTGAATTCATGCGTAGATTGTATCGGGCTATTGAAATAAGTATAGTTCATGATAGAATTGTTCATAACTTGATTTATATTCTTGATGTATATATTGAATTTTGTTGGATCATTGATATGGATTGATTGTTGGGTTATTATTGTATACATTGATATTGGTAAGAGATTTTGTAATGGGAATTGGTTGAAAAGGCTAAAGGATGATGATGATGGTGATTGGAAGGTGGTGAGTTGAACTAATTCTTTTATTTTGTATAGAATTGATATTGAATTGTATTGTTTTGGTATGATCCACTAATGATGACGGTGTTTAAATGTTATGTATGTTGTGAACATGGCCTTGTCGGCATTATTGCGTGAAATATGGTATGATCATGATATGGCATATGTGATGGTATAAAGTTAAGATGCTCATGTATTGTCTATATGATTCTATATGGGTGCTATATTGGTATGATTTAATATATTTCCTCTCTAGTTGTTGATATATGATGATGAAGGACTGGGGAGAACCTTAATAAAATGATGTTGTGTCTTGATCGGTACACTTAGCTCCCTCTTCGTGATACATAAAAGATTATGAATTATGAACTCTTTACTTGGTCGGCTTAGGCACCCTTTGTCATGTACGTGTATGAATGACTGAAAAATGAAAGTCTTGGATTAGTAGACCTAAAGTAGGTTCCGTTCAATGAAAGACTTATGTGTATAACCTTGAATATGAAAAGAATGTTATGTATGTGAAACCTTGAAAATGAAAGAAGGTTAAAGAATGAGCTATCCTTGAGTTGGTAGGACATAGTGATGGTACCTCCTCTAATACACCTAGGGGATGATTTAATATGAGAAACAAGGCAAAGCACCGGGTAAATATGCTTGTGGTAGTAGGTCTATTTAAGTATGATACTTGAGTACAAAAAGCCCTTGTTATCCCTTAACCATGTGCAAACATACATGAGTGTTAATTCTACCTTTGCCAAGTAGAACACCTTCTACGGTGTGGGGTCGTAATGACACCGGATTCCATACCTATCTAGTATGGTCTATGTTGGTTAATGCCTATTCTCATCACATGCGATTTTCATTCTAGTTATTGGATAGGTTCTCCAGGTCTTCCAAGACCATTATATGTCGTTTATGTGATTACTTGTCTCTTAAATGGCCTTGAATGAAAATTGTTCACATAGTGAAGTATGTTGTATATGAAGGCTCATGTCTTAATTAGGTGGAGAGTCTAAATGATGAAAAAGGTTACTTGGTGAAATGGAACTAAGTATTATGTGAAGGAAAGTATTATTACTTTGGGTAGTCTTAAGGATTACTTTGGTGTGCTTGAAGTGAGTTTATAGGCAGTCTGTTCTTGTCTTACTTAAGTAAGTCTTTGGATAACCTTTGGTAGATGGTATAAATGTTTATATGGGTTCTAGATGATTATGGTCATATCTTGTAGATTACTTGCGTGTGTTTTATATGTTATACTTGATGATGTTTCTTATACTTGTTTTATGAGATTTATATCAAAAGAGCATGAAAACACATCTTCAAGTGAATCTCCATTTTATCATGGTCTTTTTGCGTATTCACCATACTTAGTGCATTCAATGTGCTAATTTCATGTGTTGTTCTATTTCTACAAGTGTAGCTGGAAAGTGAGGATTCTCTTAGAAGTGAAGCTAAAGAATAACATTCTCCCAAGAATCTTGGTAGGTCCTCATATGATTGGAGGACATGGCTTATGTAGTTTCCTTTTTCTAAAAGACATTTGTAATAGACTATAGCTATATTTGATGTAAAGGGTCGTGATCCTATGATATTATATGTGTCTAAGATGGCTTATGAAAGAGACTTATTTCTTTCTTATATTCTATAAAAAGTTTTCCTAATCTTGTGAAAATTTTTGATTCCACACTACTTTTCATAAGTATGCGATGAGTGATGTCTAAGGGCTTGCATAAGACCTCCGAGAGATCAAGTACGCCGTGTAACTTGTAGGGTATACCTAGGGTCGTTGCAAACTTGATATCAGAGCATAAGGTTATGAAGTAGTCTTTAGGATTTAAAGTCACATTAAAGCCACGTCTAGTAGAGTCTTGTTCATCGGTGGTGAGTCGCGACACATCTATGAGCAAAGAGTGTATTGGACGATAGAAGTTTCCCTTTCTTCATTACTCTAGTGTCGTTCCATAGAGTTGAGGTTATAAGTGTCTTTTGCCTAATATCCTCTCTTATGTTTATATGATATGAATAAAATAAGAACGCTCGCAAGAGAGTGGATTAGGAGGTGGTGATTGATGGAGTTTCTCCCCGACGTGAACAAGTTCCCCAAGGTGGACAAAATCCCCAAGGTAAACAAGTTACTCAAGGTGAAAATGTCCCTATAGTTGATCAAGAGAATAAGCATCTGGTGATTCCCCTGGACATGTCTAATGAGGAGCTTAGAGGAGCTCTTGTTACCCTATACCAAGCCATGACAACTCAAGCTAATAGGTTTTGCCTAGGATGAATGCTCGTGAGAGTACCATGACCTCTAGGTTAAGGGACTTTGGAGGATGAATCCTTTTATCTTCCTTTGTTCCAAGTTGGGAGAGGATCCCCTAACATTTTTGGATGAGGTTTATAAGATAGTCCATGCAATGGGAGTTACTTCTAGGGAGAACGTGGAGTTGGATTCATACCAATTGAAAGAGGTTTCTCAATTGTGGTTCACACAATTGAAGGATAATAGACCGGTTGAATCGGGTCCTATAGAATGGAAAGAGTTTAAGGAAGCATTCTTATAGAGATACATTCCCATGAGAATAGGAAGGTTAAGGTTGAGGAGTTTATAAACCTTAGATAAGGTAACATGAGTGTTGAGGAGTAATATTTGAATTTTACCGTATTTTCTTAGTATGCTTCATCTTTGGTGTCTAACTCTAGGGATGAGATGAATACGTTCTTGACCGGTGTTTCTGATCTTGTGAAGGAAGAGTATCGTACGATTATACTCCATGGTGACAAGACTATATCTAGGCTTATGGTGTATGCTCAATTCCTTGAAGAGTAAACTTGGAAAAAGGGGTACAGATGCTAAAAGGGGAAGAATCAATGATCAAGTTCAACCTAAGTTTAAGATGAGGGCTCCAAATCAAGATGTTTCTAGAGCTCCCAAGGACAACTATTAGAGAGGTAGTGGTTCTCAACTTGATTAACCTACTTGCTCTAATTATGGGAAGAAACACTATGGGAAGTGTTTAGCCGGTACTAGTGGGTGCTTTGGTTGTGGAGCGGATCATCACAAGGTGAGAGATCGTCCTACTATTGCGGTTAGAAGAAGGTAGGCCAATCAAGCTCCTCCTAATGGCCCGGATGATGGTGCACCAAAGAAGAATCACTTCTATAACCTCTAAGCTAGAGCAAATTCATATAAAGGTACCGGTAAGTTATAGTGTTCTTTTTTGATTTGTGATGGGTTCCTTCTACGTGGGGAAGTATGATGAATAGTTGGGTTGTGGATTTTTGGATCTTCTCTTCTATTCTATTCAAGCTTGAGAGTTAGAACTTTATAGTAGCATGTTGCATATGTTTAGGAGTCTAAGTGGAAATGAATTTTATTGATCTCCCTCCATTGTGCATATTTTCATGAGGTTATGTCTATATGGTAAAATGAGCTTAAATTATTTTGTCTCTCATACTGTCATGTCTTTATGAAGAATTGTCTAAATTTTGCATGATTGAACTTGTAATCATGCTTAATAGTGAAGTTCTTGTAAATGTCGCATCATTTTTTTATATGATAAAATTGACAAAATGTGCTTAGATATGATGTAGATGAGCATGATGAAACGTGGAGAAGGAAGTTCCTCCTATGTGAGATGGGAAAATTTGGAGTCTTATTGCATGATAAGCGTAGATGTAGTTCCTACTTTCTTGTTGTGTTTTGAGTCTCTTTATTATGTGGAATTGATTTTCCTTCTAGTTATGTTTATTGTGTATTATGTGGTATGAATACGAGATTCTAGTCTTGAGTCCTTACTCTTGAATGTGTTTTAGTGTAGTTCGAAGACGAATGTTGGCCAAGTGGGGGAGATTGTTATAACCCTAAAAATGAAGTAGGTTAAATTAGAGCCTATCATGTGTTTTCTGAGTTAATAAAGTGTTACTATAATGAATATTAGAATTAGAAGCCCAATTGAAAAGTTTGGAAGTCAAACATCAAACAACAACCAAGATGTTCGGAAGTTAGCCTTTGTGTGTGCTGGTGTGCCTTGGCATGTTTTACGTGTTGTTTTGTGTCCAAATTCATAGGAGAAGACTCTAAAACCTACATGAGAATGTTTAGGGTAAAAATTTCCGGGTACGAATCCTTAAGGACCACCTTAAGGTTACTTGAGGGAAGACCCAAACCTTGGCAAGAAAGCTACCAAAACAGTCCAACCAACGACCCTAATCGATGCCCCATTGATCAAATGATGCCCCGTCGTTAGGGTCCGTGGCTCCACACTTAGTTGTGGGAGATTTCCCCCCATTTGGTCAGTCTCTGACCAAAACCACGGACAAGTACGAAAGTCCGTTGGTTGGCTGACACTCCATTGTTTGAGTTGTCATTTGACACTTGCAAGTTCCTGCAGATGTCTCGGCCAAGGTGAAGGAAAGTTGGGAAATTAACCCAATGTCCTAATTAAGTAATATACAGTTATTTTGGGTTATTTATGATATTTTAAGTTAGTTAAGACTCTAAAACATAGACTTATACTTCATTATTCAAAATCATATCCAAGATCAAAGAAGTTTCTCTGAAACCTCCGCAGGAGCTTGAAGTCAAGTTGAAGCTAAGATGGAAGTTCTTCATTGAATATTATTTTATTTTATTGGATTTCTTCAATTAAGGTATGGTTATTTTATCCTTGTTGGTCTCTCATTCAACGAGACAATTCCAAATGCTTTTCCAAGATGTTCAAGAACCTTGAAATCCTATTTTGAAATCTAAGCATGGGTTCTTGCATGAAAATATTTAAATCAATGTTTAATGAAGTAATTGATTTTAAGAGGTGGTTTTATGATCAAAACATCCACGAAACCATGTATTCCTTGAATTCCCAATTTTGGCTTTAAAGTGGGTGAACTAATCATAGATTGATCTTATTGAATTCATGTGTAGATTGTATTGGGCTATTCAAATATGTATAGATCATGATAGAATTGTTCATAACTTGATTTATATTCTTGATTTATATATTGAATTTTATTGGATCATTGATATGGATTGATTGGTGGCTTATTTATTATTGTATACATTGCTATTGGTAAGAGCTTTTGTAATGTGAATTGGTTGAAAAGGCTAAAGGATGATGATGATGGTGATTGGAAGGTGGTGAGTTGAACTAATTCCTTTATTTTGTATAGAATTGATCTTGAATTGTATTGATTTGGTATGATCCACTAATGGTGTCAGTGTTTAAATGTTATGTATGTTGTGAACATGGCCTTGTCGGCATTATTGCGTGAAATATGGTATGATCATGATATGGTATATGTGATGGTATAAAGTTAAGATGCTCATGTATTGTCTATATGATTCTATATGGGTGCTATATTGGTATGATTTAATGTATTTCCTCTCTAGTTGTTGATATATGATGATAAAAGACTAGGGAGAACCTTAATAAAATGATGTTGTGTCTTGATCGGTACACTTAGGTCCCTCTTTTTGATATATGAAAGCTTATGGATTATGAACTCTTGACATAGTAGACTTAGACACCATTTTCATGTACGTGTATGAATGAATGAAAAATGAGAGTCTTGGATCGGTAGATCTAAAGTAGGTGCCTTTTATGAAAGACTTGTATGTAGAACGTTGAATATGAAAAGAAGTTTATGTATGTGAAACCTTGAATATAAAAAGAAGTTTAAAGAATGATCTATCCTTGGATAACGTATTATGAGTTGGTAGGACTTAGTGATGGTACCTTCTCTAATACACACAGAGGATGATTTACTTTATGAGAAACAAGGCAAAGCACCTAGTGGATTTTCTTATGGCAGTAGATCTATTTGAGGAGGATACTAGAGTACAAAAAACCCTTGATATCTCTTAATCATGTGCCAACTTGGGATGAGTCTTAGTTCTACCTTAGGCAAGTAGAACACCTTCCACGGTGTGAGTTCCTTATGACATCGGATTCCAAACCTACCTAGTATTGTCTATGTCAGTTAATGCCTATTCTCATCATATGGGATGTACATTCTAGTTATTGGATAGATTCTCCAACGTGTCGGTAGTGGAATGGAACACTATCTACACATGGAATAAGTAGTAGGTGCTCGGATGAGTCCCCTTGGTGTTCGAAGACCCTTATGTGATGTCCTCAATTTATGTGATTACTTGTATCTTAAATGGCCTTAAATGAATATTGTTCACATAGTGAATTATGTTGTATAGGAAGGCTCATGTCTTAATTAGGTGGAGAGCCTAAATAATGAAAATGGTTACTTGATGAACATGGAACTAAGTATTATGTGATGGAAAAATACTTTTACTTTAGGTTGTCTTAAGGATTACTTAGGTGTGCTTTAAAAGGGTGTATGGGTGGTCTCTTCTTCTCTTATTTATGTGAGTCTTATGATAACCTTTGGTAGGGGGTGTAAATGCTTATTTGGATTCTAAATTATCATGTTCATATCTTTTTGGATTACTTGAGTATGTCTTATATATGAATATTGACTTGAAGATATTTCTTATACTTGTTTTATGAGATTTCTATCAAAACACCATGAAAAGCACATCCTAAAGTAAATGTCTGTTTTAGTATGGTTTTCTTGCATGTTCACCAACTAAATGCATTTAATGTGCTAACTCCATATCTTGTTCTATTTCTACAAGTGTAGGTGGCAAGTGAGGATTCTCTTAGAAGTGAAGCTTGGGAATAAAATTCTCTCAAGAAGCTTGGTATGTCCTCATATAATAGGAGGATATGGTTTTATGTTTTAGTTTCTTTTTTCTAAAGACTACTATTCAATGCAATCACTATAAAAATTCATGATCACTGCCGCTATTTCTTCTACACCCAGACATTTTTCTATTTGTACCTCAAATGATTTTTCAACTCTGCCTCATGGACCTACAAATGTTGAAATTCACTTCTTTATTATTCAACCAAAATTTCATTTCCCTTACTCCATATCAACCAAGGCTCTACCAGTATCAAGGAATGTCCTCCCAAGAATAATATGTACCTCAAAATCAACCTCACAATCCAGAATCACAAAATAGGCCACAAATATGAATGACTCTACCTTTACTAACACATCGCGGAGCATCAAATAGGCCTCTTCACAGTTCGGTCGGCCATCAGTAGCCGCATCACAGTGGACTTTGGGTCACCCAAACCCAACTTCTTGTAAATAGAGAGAGGCATGAGATTTATGCTTGCCCCAAGATCACATAATGCTTTCGCAAAGTGTAATAACCCGATTGTACATGGAATATTGAAGGCACCCAGATCTTTTTTCTTTTGCACTAGAGACCTTGTAGCAATAGCACTACAATGCTGCATTCTATCATTATTCTCAAAACTGATCGATCTTTTCTTAGTAACTATATCTTTCATGAATTTGGCATAACCGGGCATTTGTTCAAGAGATTTTATCAAAGGGACATTGATGGAAAGCTGTTTGAGAATAATGATAAAACGCTAGTGTTTACCATCCTCGATCTTTTTCACTAACCTCTTTGAAAAATGGAGAAGGTGATCTATTCATGGGGTTCACCTTTTGGGGTACCTTAACTTCTCTCCCCATTTTGTCTTCTAACTCGCCACCAACCTCCACTACCTCATCATCGCCTCTTATCACATTTTCTACACCGGACGACATTAGTGGGTAAATGGTTTTCTTACCACCTTGAGTTGTGAATTCCATACAATGTCCATCTTTTTTTTTGATTTTGGACAGTATTGCTCGGAAGAGTGCCCAGTTGGCGTGGGTTCACATTCGAAGATAATTAGGCCATTTTCAACTCAAGATGCTTGATCGAGATTGCATGTGCATCAAATTTTCGCCCAATATTTGCTAAGTCACTCCTCAACTGCTTAGTGTGCTCATCACTAGCATCAAACCTCTTCATCATTTTCTGCAAAATATCCTCAACTCGCGCCATACTCCCTCCACCATCCCTAGGAGCAAATTCATAAATTTGAGGTTGAACATAGGGCCTACTCCTATCATTGTTGTTACCATAGTTACCCCGGTTGAAGTTGTTGTCGCGGTTGTAATTCCTATATCGGACATAATGACCCTCTCGGTTGTAATTACCATAGTTCCGACCTTGATTTCCTTGACCTTGGCGCTAATTCTCCTGATTGGAGCCTTGGGCGTTTGGTCGGAAACTCCCTGTCTGCTCATTTACTACATAAGCGTCCTTCTCATAGTAATACTCATCAGTCGACACTGGTGGTCTAGATAAGTAGTTCACTGCATTTACCTTTTCTGCACCCCAAAGGACGTGTTTCAACAGAAACCTAAGATGAGTTCTCATTTAAGCCATTTCTTCATGAATCTCATCTGTGGTTGGGTTGTGTACGGATTGCACTGCAAGAGTGTTTCTCCCAGTATCTGACTTCCTAATGCTCCAAGATTTATTATTTTGAGAGATTTTCTCCAACTTCTCTTCAATCTCAGCATAAGGACACTCCCCATAAGAACCACCCGCTGTCATATCTAGTACTGCTTTATTATTATCATCTTGTCCCCAATAGAAGTACTCTTTCAGTGATTCATCATCGATGCGGTGATTAGGGACACTTCTCAAGAACGAAGTGAACATGTCCCAATAAAAATGATTGATTCTCATGGTAGTGACACGAAGTTGTTCACCCTATCTTTGTGGTTTAGCTTCTTAGACACCCGGTAGTAACGTGCTAAGAACACATGCCTCCATTGATTCCAAGTGTAGATTGAGTTATAGGGGAGCTCGGTAAACCATATAGTGGCCTCTCCCGTCAGTGAGAGAGGAAACACTCTCAACCCAATTACGTCCATATTCAAATTAGGCCTTCCTACACAAATCTTACACTACGACCTCACCTTGGCGATGTGAGCATGCGGATCCTCAGAAGGTAGCCCTGGAAACAAACCTCTAGCGGTGAGCATTTGCATCAGACTACTAGTTACCACGAAAGTATGGCCGTGTGGTAGGGGAGGTAAGACAAGCGGCCCATCAGAGTTTGTAATATTATTATATCCCCTATAATACTCTTGTGGGAATGGAGCGGGAGGTTGCCTCCGTATTTAACCTTCCCCATGATTTTCTGGTAATAATTGATCATGAGCATCAACCGATGGTGGAAGTTCCGGGTTGTGAACATCACGAGAATACCCAAATTTCAGTTCATTCTATGAAGTTACGCTCTAACTCGGGTCGGGTGAGAGTATGGGTTCTCCTCTACTCCGCGTACTTGGTATATACGGAAGTTAGATCTTCAAGAGATAAAAACAAATAGAAAAAGTAAAATTAGGAAAATGTTGATTAAACTTTGGTAATAAGCTTAAAGTTAATCTAAAAGCCACTTTCCCCGACAGCGGCGCCAAAATTTGATACGCTCAAATTTACTTCTCGAAAAAAAAGTATAAGTGATCGTATCAAGTAAATAACCCAACTATGAGGTTGGGGCCGATCCCACGAGGAAAATGGTATAGACTTAACTTTAACCTATTATTACTTCTATTTACTCAAGTTCTTTTTGAAAACAAGTACCAAACAGGGGTTTTAAGCAATAAATGCAATTAGCTATTTCTAAATAAACAAGTGACAGGTTTAAAGATTTGATTTTTATCAAGTAATGTGAGTAACTATGGTTTAAGTGTTCCCCACAGGTTTATAACGCGGTAATTCTAGCTATAACAATCCTTTCCTAGTATCTTACATGCAAAGTGGTAAGTGATGTATCCCTAATTCCTTGGTCTGACAACTAGGAAATTTCACTTGCACCTTGGTCCGATTATGTGTGTGTGCTTTACCAAACCTTACCTTTACCTCATATTAAGCATCATAATCGATGCATGGCTTAGTTATTACTTCACACCAATCGACTAAATCTACGTTGATAATTCTTTTCTTATTATCTACCTCCTTGGTCCGACAAGTAGCAACAAGGCGAGTTCTTACACGTGCACTCATTTAAAAGACTAATAAACAAAAGAATTATCAATACATGAAAGACACTATTCTAGCATTATTATTTTAGCTAGTTTTTACCCTGTTAATTACCCATGGTTCCCACAACTCTAGCTATGGATTTAGTTACCCATGTTAATAATCACACAATTCATATTAGCTTAATAAGATTTCATGCACTTACTTTGATAAGATTGAAGAAAACCGAGAATATTACGTGAATTGATCAATAAGCTTACAATAAACAATTTGCGAAAAATAGAATAATTTCCTAAAATCACAAGTTCACAACAACAACAATAAAATCTGAAAATTACCCAAGAGTCTAACCGCAAAAACTAGTTTTTTACAAGTATTTATTATAATAGAGTCTTACCAAATGAGGGAAATCTATTTAAGGAAAATCTTCCCAAAAACCAAGTCAGAGTCGACGACCTGGATGACGGATAGTCCAGGCCACGACGGACCGTCGTGGTCCTCCGTCGTTCCACACTTAACTTTTTTTTAGGATGGGTATTGAGGCTACTTTTGATTGATAATGACAGATATGCAGGACTGTCCGTCGTGGAGACGACGGTCTGTCAAAAGCCTCCGTAGCCCCACACTTAGTCTGAAGTCCCCAATCTTCATTCAACATTTTTTCTTCATACAAAGGTAACCTACGGACTTTCGAGGGTTCGACGGACCGTCGATGGCTCCGTAGGTAGTCATTTGTGCAGTTTCAGCATAATTCTTTCGTGTTTTCATTCTGAACAGATTTCCTATAAACAAAGAGAAAAATACATTAAAACTAATTCAAAAAAAGATTTATACACACACTAAACTTAAGGAAAAATCATTGAAAGTATGCTGAAACAATGGAACATTAGAGAAGACCCCAACTCTTGGTTCAATTACTTTACTAGCTTCGATTCGTAGAAACTCAACCTGTAGGTTCGGGTTGTTGATCACAAAATATAGATACATAATATTAAAGTAATAGGTTCTAGCTTAAGTCATTACATGTTTGAGGTGTAACAAGTTTTAGGACTTAAATCACTATATATGTCTTAGACTATTGTTTAAAATGGTATTGCTTATTGATAAAACACATAGGGAAAGACTAGAGTAACCTCGAGTTAAAAAGCTAATGAGTAATGTTTCCCTAAGTGATCATAATAATGGGACAATTGATCATATTTTTTCAGTCCAAGTTCGATAATTAATGACCGCCCAGATAATAAATGAATATCTCTGACTAAATGAATAACTTTTCACTCTAATTTATTTAACTATACGACAAACTACCATTCAATTTTTTTCCACTTTAACATTAAATATGACATTATGAGTTCACGGTACCGTCAAAATTAGAAATTAATTTCATTTTCCTCATTAACAACTACTTTGACATTTTGAGTTCACACTGTTATCATTTACATATATAAATACATCCATATTTTCCATGCCTTTTCACAGAGTTCATTGTTTCATTTGCTCTAATAAGTGAGTATCATTGTTTATCTTTTGCAGAAACATCAGCTTAGTTATAAGAAAAAAATGGTGGTTTACACTAACTTAATTGAATGCAGAGTTTGTGGAAAAATATTTCCACATTCTCTGCCACTACTAGCTCATTTTGATGAAGTTCACAGCAAAGAAGCTTATACGCTAGCAATACAGCAAAATAGTAAGCCCGTAGATGAATATATTAGCTTATATGTTATTATTATTTGGTGTAATAATTTGATATTTACTATCTATTTTTGACTAATTTCTAATTATGTTAAGTGTATTTTTTTGTTACCTCTTTTAAGACCAATGATGATGCATCTGGTTTGATAAGAAAAGGAACTATGGATTTTTAGTCTTTTTGAACACTTTTACAGAGGAAAGCGATCCTATCTCGAGTGTTTATACCTTTTATTTTTTTGAAAAAAAAAACATTCTTAATCAAGGAAAATCACCTATTTTATATATGAGGAAGATGAACTTTGATATCTTAGTGTATGTGAAAAAATTCTTTACGGCGGAAAAATCCTAATCATAGTATATTTCTATATTCTTTGTGTTCAGGAAGAGAATTTCAAGTTAGAATTTATATATGTATATATACCTGAAAATTATCGATAACATATATTTACCTGAATATAATATTATTTAATTTGCAGGTCACCCAGTGTTCAGGATGACAAATTTCAAGTTTGATTATACACATGGTCATTCTCAATTTATAAATAAATAAATATATATATATATATATATATATATATATATATATATATATATATATATATATATATATATATATATGCATCCTGTAAATTTTAATCGATATTTTATTTTCTACTTAAACATTGTATTATTTAATTTGCAGGTTACCCTATGTTAAGGATGACAAATTTCAAGTTAGATGATAAGCTAGGTCACTCTAAATTTTCTTCGGGAGCAACTAGTAATGCTATGGTTGAAGAATCACATTCAAGGGGTCAAGTGTACATAGATAAGGAGTTGCACCCAATTTATATCACAAAGCCTTTAATCAAGAAAATAGACAAGCCCATCACTTTTGAAAATGTTGTAGAAGTTGAAGGCAACAACGTGGACTTGGTATTGAAGCTTTAGAATATAGCCAAAGGATCAAAAATCTGAAATAGCTCCTAAAAAGTGTTTCTCTTGTGGTGGTCATTCAAAATTATATTTTTAATTGTGTTTTTCTTTATTAGTATCTTACTTATCTTTCTTGTCATATCCACCTCTCCCCACCCCAACTTTTTTAATTTGAGTCGAGTCTCTTGAATATTGGTATTAATAAAGTTTAGAACTTCTTGAAACATAACTTTTATCCTTACACTTCTAGTTTTATCGACATGCTCAAGGAAAGACTCCTAGTAAGAGTGTTTCTCAACTCTGAAGGTGCAAGAAAGAGACCTCTGGTTGAGGACACATGGATAACATACATCCCACTAGGCACTATGTATAATTTAAATTGGTTTGTCCCATAGAGTCCAGTGAGTGAGGAAACTCTCCTGACCAAATGGTTCCTCCATTCTGAAGGATTGCACGATATAGTTAGATTTGTTTGTCCCATAGAGTCCATTTCATGAGATAAACTCTCCTCACAAGAAGGTTCCTCCATTCTAAATGATCGAATACAAAACATCTAATTAGTGACTAAGCAATCACATTTATCCTACTATACCATTTGATAGTGTTCTAAGATTATGTTACATCTCTCTATAAAAGCAATAGTAATTATTTTATGTTTTTGCTTTTTAGTTTTAGTTTTTCTAGCAACACAACTCTCCACGTGACATATTTAAGACCACAGGATTAAAGAATATTTTGGTACATCTGATATAACTTTAGTTTAAGATCACAAGATCTAAAAATCTTCTTATTTTGTTAAACTTCATTTCGAGTCAAACTATGTCATTTTTTTTTGTAATGGAGGGAGTATATTAATTATATGTAATTTGTCAACATGTGATTGATGTTTAAGGGTCAGATTTTAATTCAATTTTGTTGTATTTCCAGTTACAATAAGAGAATTGTGTTCTTGATATCTTGACTACACAATTATCACGATAGTTAATATTTTTTGGAGGCAATTGCTTATTTTATATGTACTATTTAAAAATATATATATATGATTTATTATAATAAGAAAGTTATTTTCCTGAAGTTGTTATCTTTGCTATCACTTTATATTCATTTGAATGTCCTAATTTAATAGATTTGTGAACCAACTTGCAATTCCTTTTTGGGGTGCTTTTCTTTCTTCAGCTTTCTTATTGGATACTCTTGTCTCAAAATTATAATAGGATCGATATGGAACCTAGTTTGTCCCCCCTTCCTAGTAGTTAAGACAATAGTTTCGTGGATAAAGTTATACCTAAAAAATGGTATATTTGAATTTTGTAAGTAGTTTAAGGACAAATAGTTTAGATTGAACTTATTGATACAATATTTGATAGGAACAACACGATATAATCAATAAAATGTAACACCCCAGATTTTTGAAAAAGAGAATGTTTAATGTTTGTGGTTGCTGGTACATGTCTACGAGACTATTCTACGATTGGTAAAATGTTCTACAAGCCGTAGAAACATATTTTGGGAAGTGAAGAAATAATTTTGGGAAAAAGTACCATTACTCTTCCTACGATTGACCAGAATGGTCCATCAAATATTCTGTAGGTCGTAGGTGGATCTTGTAGAAAGGTTCTAGACTTAATAAAATTTTGAGGTTGAAGTTGAGGTCTATGGGTTGGTTTTACGGATCGTAGAAGATTCCACGGGCTGTAGACAGGTCTCTTCAAAAGTGGGTTGAACATAAGGCTCCAGTATTTGGTCTATAATTAACCAGTACGGTCCATAGAAAGTTATATGGATCGTAGGTCAATTTTGTAGGCTAGGTCCAATAGTTATTTCTTAAGGGATTTTGGATTTCTCCGTATGCATTATATGCCTAAACTAGGTCATTTTGACTGTACTTCTAAGATTTAATAAGGGTTTTAACTCCTAAAACTACCCATTCAAAACTCATTCATAGAATCCCAAATCTTCTTTCTCAAGCTAAGGAAGAAAAAGCTAGGGTTTATACTAGGATTTTTGATTCACTGTTGATTTAGGCTTTGATTACCATGGTATGTATGCATTCACTGATGAATAAATTCTTCCGTTGGGTCCCCAAGGTTTTCAATTTCTTAATTTAAAGATAAGATTTTCTTAAATTTCCACGGGTTCTCTTTGATTATGATTAAATTGTATGTTTTTAATCTTATATTGAATTATTTGAGCTTATTACATTGTTTTAATTTGAATTCATATGAAAAGGTTCATAATCCATGATTTTCTTTATGAACTTACGAACAAACTTATGACCTATGAATTTATGAAAGTTATACATATCTTATAAAATTTATATTTATGATGTAAGAAGGATATTAGATAAAGTATTAGTGAAATTATGAAAGGTTTTCTCACATATTGATTAATAAGGTTGAAAGATTTTCTCACCTCTTCTTCAATCATGTATATGGAGATATTCTATATGGATTACGATTGATTGATAGATATTTGTGTCTTTCTGATACGCTCAAACTTACTTCTCAAATAAGAAGTAAAGCGGTCGTATCAACTAATGAGGTTGGGATCGTTCCCACGAGGAAAATAGTTCAAACTTAACTTCAATCTATTATTACTACTATTTAGTCAATTATTTCCTTGGAAATCAAAAATGATAAAAGGGGGGTTTTCTATTTCTAAATAAATGAAAATAACTAGCGAAATTAAAGCAGACAACTAACAACTTCAAATGTTGGAGTTTAATCAATTAAAAAAAATTACTAGGGTTTACGTGTTCCCCACAGGTTCATAACTTGATAATTCTAACTATAAAAATTCTTTCCTAGTATCTTGCATGCAAAGTGATAAGTTATGTATATCTAAATCCTTGGTCCGGCATCTAGAAAATTTCACTCCACACCTTGGTCCGGCTACGTGTGTTGCTATACTAACCCTTACCTTTACCTCATATTAAGCATCGTATTCGATATTTGACTAAGTTATTACCTCGTACCAATCAATACTAGCCTATTAGATAGTATACACTAAATCTATGTTGATAATTCTTTTCCTATTATCTACCTCCTTGGTCCGACAAGTAGCATTAAGGTGAGTTTTAACATTGGCCATCCGTTAGAAAGACTTCTAAGCGAAAGAATTATCAATACATGCAAGACACTATTCTAAAATTGTTATTTTAGTTAGGATTTACCTCATTTTTTGCCTATGGTTCCCACAACCCTAGTTATGGAGTTTAGTTACCCATAGTCATAATCACAATATTCAAATATGTAATATAAGAATTCATACACTTACTTCAATAAGAATGATTAAAATCCAGAAGTTCACTTAATTAATCAACAAAAGTCACCAACAATCAATTACTGAAATTAATTGAAGACTAAAGATTCTCCAAAAGTGTAACAATAATCACCAAGTCTAATCCACAAAAGAATCTCAAATAACCAAAAGTCAAACCCCAAAAACGAGGTTTTTTTAACTATTTATAAAAAATAAAAACCTAATTAAATAAGGACTCTATTTGCTAGAAATCTGTCAAAACGCGGCTGGGTCGACGGACCTCGCGACGGATCGTCGTGGTCACGATGGGCCGTCATGGATTCCGTCGTCCCATACTTGTGCAATTTCTTCTGCTTCTCTCTTCATTACCCTCGACGGCAGGTATGATGGATCGTCATAGGCACAACGGTCCGTCGAGGGTCTTCGTTTCAAAACACTTGAACTCTTGGAATTTGGGTACTAAAACTACTTCTATGATCTTAATAACGAACCAGCAGGACGGACCGTCATGGCTACGACGGTCCGTCACGCACTCTGTAACCCCAAAGTTGGTCAGAATTTCCCATCTTCCTTCAGAAGCTGCACTACGATGCCACCTACGTACTGTCACGAGCACGACAAACCGTCACAATCTCCGTAAGTGGTACTTTTCTGTATTTCTCGCTCAAAAACCTTCGCATTCATTTTTTAGACAGATTCCTGCAAATAAAGAGAAACTTACATAAAAATTAGTACAAAAAGGCTTTTGGACACACTAAACTTAAGGAAAAAGTATTAAAAATACCGTGAAACCACGGTATATCAATACCCTCAACTTAAATTCGTTGTTTGTCCTCAAGCGACGCGCTATGACTCAATACAAAATCTTTGTACAATAGTATCCATGTTTTATCATTCGCAATCATTTGGCTATCAATCCCGATCATTCTAATCATGTTTATGCATGTTATCACTATTAGGCTTGAATTATGTGAAATCAGACCATGACACAGACTCACCATGCACTTACACCTATCCTCTTCAATTCCTTACTGAGGTACTAATATTTCAGGTATTGCAACTAGTGTCCTCACTTCAAAATAATATCCTCATTTTTCACACAATGATTTCAATTTTAGTATAAGGATTACTTTTTAACACTCACTCTCAGAACAAATTCACACTCATTCATACATATTGCCACAAGCTTGCCCTTATTTTCATTGTTTTAAGTTCGCTATACAACTCTTAGGATCACGATAGGACTTTCTTAGCTCGTAACATAGGCTCAGGGTTGGGTAGGATATATTTAGGTATACTTTTAGTGACTTTTTGCCATCCTTGACATATCGGCTAAACATACCACTTTTTATCATTTTATTTTGCCCAGTTTCTCATATTCTTTCACCTTGCTATTTTCCCTTCTTTCTTCATTTGTGTAAGTGACTCTCTTCTTTTCTTGCTTGTATTTCTTGCAAAAAAAAATTCACTTTTCTTTCAACTGATTCTTGAGTCACTTTACTTTTGTTCTTTCTCTCTCTTTGTTCTTTCAACCCCACTTTTCAGAGCATTCCTCATAATAGCCACCCTCAACTCATGGCTTTGCCATGAGTCAAAGTACACAATACCCAAAGTTGGGTCAGGGCCATAAAAAAGGTTGTTTACTGCATTAGCCACCCTCAACTTATGCTTTTGACTTAAGCTGAGGTGCACATGTCCAAGGAGGGACCAGGGCCAACACATTATTCCCAGAAAAGATCGGTTGGGGTGAAAAAGAAATGTCTCATTTAATCTCAAATCATTTGGATCAAACAAGGATTAATTTCATTTGGTTTTCTTTTATTTAGGCTAAAAATGGGCTATATTGAACAAGGGCCTATGATCCTCTCCTAATTGTCTATTACAACTTATTTTTAGCAGAACTAACCAGGCAAGTTCTAGCTCGATAGAAATAGTGGACTATTCAAATCTTCCTTACACTCACTTGACATCTCATTACTCTACCAGATTATCAGACACCTAGTTCGAATTTTAGACTTAGGGTCATGAAGTGGTGTACCTCTATGTCATGCTTAGAGCCACACATTTATCCATTACTATGCCTAGTCATGCATCATTTTCATTTTATCGAGATATTATTTTAGCCATCATGCTTCAGAATTAAACTATGTACACAAGATATTGACATGCCGGTTCAACAAAAAAAATCAGTCTCTTGGGGAAAAAGAACACAGGCAAGAAAACCCCAAAAGAGCATAGTGAATTGGGCTACTCAGACTTCACCCTAGCACTCACTTTCCATTTACTCCACCCCCAACAAAAAGACATGCAATTGTCCCCAATGCATAAAAAAATTGAAATACAAGAGTGGTAGGTGAAGCAAACCTGGGGCGCAAAGCGCCGACGATCAGCAAGCTAGTGGGTCCGGTTCCCCGAAACCCACTACCTCTGTAATCTGGACACCCTCAGTAGTTTCCACAGCATCAACAACACTATCAGCAGTGCCTCCAGCTATCTCCACATTTCTTGAGCTAGATGCCCCAGCAGCTAACTCTACTTCCCTCATCTAACGCGCCTCCTCATGAGCAAGCGAGGCTCTCCTCGCAGCCTCCATTCCACAGTGCTCCTTCTTCCGTGCTCGAGCCTCATTCTCCTTTCGACCCCTACGCCTCTTGGCATGCTCTCGAGGGAGAGGTGGTAGAATCTCGAAAGTGGCGAATAAGGCTGCCATCACTGTGTCTTCACCAGGCTCTGCAGAAGGGGCCTCAAACTAAGGCACCCTAGACTCTAAGATCAAATCGATATCTGCGCGAAGACTGTCGACCGCAACCTGAAGGGTCGACACATCCACCTGAGGGGCTGGTTGGGCTAGCACCCGCAACTCTAAAGCGACCAAGAACTGATTAACCTCAGCGATCTTCCGCTCTGTGTGCTGGACTATTCTCGCTCCAAGCACTCTTCTGCCTCAGCAATAGACCTCTGCATCCAAGGCTAGATGTGATGCAGAAGTGTAGCCATCTGTGCCTCTAATTTCTGGACCCTAGCAAGCAGGACCAGAGCGAGAGGAGCTCGGGGCAGTGCTACTACCTAGGATAGACTCGACTGGAGTAGTGTCAGTGGAAGCAGCCTGCGTAGCCGTGCGGGCCTGTGCTACCGTATCAGTCGGATTGTCACCAACTGGGAGGCAACTCTAGACAAGGCCCTCTGCGTGAAGCCAACTCATTGGCCTCATTCCTGATGAGGCCGATATCAACAGTGCCCAGCGGGGTCTTGAGCTGATCAACGTGCCATATATGCACACCTGCGGACCTGCACAGACAAACTATCATGCACGGGAAAGGGTAACTAGTTGTGACCATAATAGCCCTCTCGTGCATGGCTGCCTTTAGAAGCCAAGCAAAGTCCACCTCAAACCCGGCTATCATCGCCGCCATCAGTACTGCACGATCTCATGTGACTATTATCAGCGGTTGTGGGGGAAAGGAAGTGGCAGACAATCAACCATAAACGTCGTCGTGAAGGTCAGGTTAGCCTTCTTGATGGCTCCCTTAGGCTCGGTCACCCAGTCAGCACACTCTCCATCAACAGACAAGTGCAGGGCCATCCACCTCTTGGTGGTCTCTCTCAGCGATGGCTCACGTAGGAATTGGCCATCTTTGACAATTTGCCACCGGTAGTCAAACTCGGCAGTGAGAGGGGTCCGGTTGTCATCAACATCCTCGCAGTATAGATACCAGCGGATGGAAGGCAGGGAGATATCAACCTGAATGCCACGTACTCAGACATTCTCCAATGGAGCCTGTTTGGTGGGGCAGCCCGCCTATCAATCTGTGATCTGAGAATAGCCACGTAAGAGGCGTAGAACTCTCTAACAAACTCTTCACTATAACGTCCCAACAAACGCGCTGTCCACTCCAGTTGATGTCTGGTGAAGAGATTGTAGATCTCTAGCATAGTCAGGAGACTTCTCGTAAGAACCCGCCGCTCCAATGTAAGTGTCCGTGTCATGACTCCTTTGTCATTTTGGAACTTTGCATTGGAATAGACTTGATATTTTCCGTAGACACACCACCGGTTGGGATGGTCAGCAACTAGGGTGAGAGCACGAGTCGGTGAACTGGGTGTGGATTCCAAACTATTAGCCTCATCAGACGAGGCAGACTATGCATCGGTGGCAGGTGCAGAGACCTCAACAGATTCGAAGCTTCCTCCGATCACGAAACTCCTAAGGAGACAGACGCTCCTTCTTCATTAGTAGCTGACCCAGAAGGTGTGTCGGTCAGTGTGCGCTCCTCATCAGATTGGGAGGTAGTGACTACGTCGGACGCCATCTTTTTGGGTGTGGCTCTGGCAGCGCGTGAAGCTCGGGATGGGTTGTAAGTGCCTGGAGGCACATATTAGGGGTCACACTCATCATCAGAGCCAATGACCAGGCGAGCAGATGGGGCGACAAACTTCGATCGCCCTCATGTATAGACTCGATCTTGTTTTGGTGCCATAAGAGATAGTACCTGTAAAAAATCATTATTAGTACTAAAAGGAGCAAACAATACCATCAAAACGACACAAAATAAATAAAAGAGTTAAGATGTAATGACATTTCTATAGTAATAGTGAAACACAATGGACCAGTTGACGGCTCATCATGAATACGACGGACCGTCATGGGGTCCATCATGTCTTACTCTATGTGGAGAGTCCTAAAGAAAAGTCTCTTGACGGTATATGCAGGATAGACCATTGTGATTATGACGGTCCGTCGTCGATGTCCGTCGTGGGACACTTAGAAAAAAAATGGGGACCCTTAGGAGAGGGGTCTCTGGCCGTCATGACAGTAATGTAGGACGGACCGTCGAGGGTATGATGGTCCGTCGTCGATGTCCGTTGGAGGACACTTAGAAAAAGTGAGAGACCCTTAGGAATAGGGTCTCTAACCGTCATGACGGTATGATCAGGACAGACCGTCGTGGGAATGACGGTCCATCGCATGTGTCCGTTGGAGGACACTTAGAAAAGTGAGAGACCCTTAGGAACAGGGTCTCTGACAACCAGAACGGTTGTGAAGGACGGACCATCGTGGGAATGATGGTCCATCACATGTGTCCTTTGGAGGACACTTCGAAAAAGTGAGAGACCCTTAGGAACAGTGTCTCTGACAACCAGAACGGTTGTGCAGGATGGACCATCGTGGGAACGACGGTCCGTCGCATATGTCCGTTAGTGGACACTTGGAGAAAATTGGACATTGAGGTGTTAAGGATGTTGGAACGGACCTAATGACGATCCGTCTTGGGTACGAAGGTCCGTCATCGGGGTCTTATTCTGTCATTCAGTGATAAAACTGGGGATGCCCCATTCATCCCCTATGACCCAAATGGAATCGTTAGTGTTTTAACCTATATTTGTCTAACCAAAATACCTAGTAAACTATCAATGCTAAAGCACCTATTTCTAGAGTTTTAACAAGGAAATTATTGAAGATTTTCAACTTAGGTTAGACAGAATATGTATTAAAGAATGAACCCATCAATAAGAAATAGGCTATTACTAATTGATAAACAAAAATGCAATGTAAATGGGTAGAAATTAGACACATACCTCATAATTTGTGAAAAACAAGCAAGTAAGGTACTTGGTGATCAAGTAAAGAACCACAGCGGCTGATTCCTACTAGTAGATGGTGAATTTTAGGAATTGGGGAATTTGGGAAAGTGATCGGTTGTAAGAGAGGGGGGTTATGAACTTGGAAGTTGAAAAGGGAGGGAAATGGGAGGAAGAGGGAAGGAATGGGGTGAAATAAAGGGGATGGGGGTTTTAAATGTCAAGAATTTTAAAAAAACAGTTGGGTAGGGTCGGGTACGCTTCATTAATGACACAATGAGTCCCCGACGACGGTCCGTCGTAGCTGAGACGGTCCGTCATTTGTTCCGTCGTGTGTGCCCTAGTTTTGAAGATAACAGAAAAACGTACCTGGCACGACGGATTCATGCGACGATCTGTTGCATGCATGACGGTCCGTCGATGTATCGGACAGTGACTGCTAGAGAGTGATTTTCTGCAGAATTTCCTAGTGATGTACCTGAAAATTTAAAACCCATTAGTAGAAAATTCTACCATTACTAGGAAGAAAAACTATAAGTATTGGGTTGCCTCCCAACAAGCGCCTGATTTAACATCGCGGCACAACTGAGGACACTTGATTACTCAGACTTCATCATGATGGTATGCCTCGATCATTTCATTCGCTGATTCCACATGCCCGAAATAGATTTCTATACATTGTCCATTCACCTTGAACCACACACCCTCCTTAGTTTCCAACTCAAGTACTCCATGAGGGAATAGTTGGGTAACCAAGTAAGGACCAATCCGTTTGACTTGAGCTTGCCCAGAAACAAGCGCAACCTAGAATTGAATAAAAGAAGCAAATCCCCAACCATAAACTATCGTTTTTCAATTTTGTGGTCATGGTAATTCTTCATCTTTTCTTTGTAGAGGGCTGAGCTTTCATAAGATTTTAGGCAAAATTCATCGAGTTCATTCAACCCAGTTAACCGTTGTTCTGCAGCTTCGTTCCAATCCATTTTCAACTTCTTCATAGCCCACATGGCTATATGCTCTAACTCAACCGGAAGATGACAAGCTTTCCCATATACAAGTTGGTATAGGGACATACCTATGGGAGTCTTATACGCTGTCCAGTAGGCCCAAAGAGCATCATCAAGCCTCCTTGACCAATCCGTTCTACTAGCGTTCACTGTTTTTGACAATATCTATTTGATCTCCTGATTTGACACTTAAACTTGCCCACTAGTTTGAGGGTGGTAAGGAGTGGCCGCTGTTGACACCCAATTTTGGCCTAACATTTTTAAAAATTCGCAAATTTTGGGTCACAACGCTAAGCCCGTCATTGGAGCCCATTTTGAGTTTTTATTTAACTTGTTAACTAGGTAAAAAAGAGGGGAGGATTTTTAATTTTCAGAAAAAAAAAAGAAAGGGACAGCCCCTTCCCTCTCCCTTTTCCCTTTTCCGTCAGCCCCTCTCCCTCCCTCTTCTCCCCTCATCCTCTCGTCTCTCTTCTCCTCCGGCGAATAGCCATGGAATCATCTCACCTTCGAGCTCACGCTACCACTGACAAGGATGAAGCAGCAGTGCCATCAGTCGCCAACTTCTCCGGCGAAAATAATAAACAACAACAACTCCAAACGGACAACAGCTCAAGCCATCTCCCTTCTTCTCTCCCCCCCTTCCCTCTTTCCGACGAATCCAGCGATAGAAACAGCCAGCGCCGGCGAGGACAAGCATCAGTACCTCCTCTTCTTCCCTCTCCCGGCAGCCTCCCTCTCTCCACAGCCGCAATCCCCTCTCCTCTCTTCCTCCAAACACCCCCCAGCCGCCTCCCTCACAACCCTTCCTCTCTCTCATAGACTGCCCCTTCACCTCTTCGTTTACCGGCGACAGCTTCCTCACTCCCCTCCTTTTTCTCACTTTCATCTTCCTCTTTCTAGACCCCTTTTCTCCCCTTCCTCTTCCTCCTCCCAGCCGCCCTTCCCTCTCCCTTTTTCCCGTTTCTTCCCCTTCCTCTTCCTCTCCTCTCTTCTATCTCCTCCATTCTATCTTTCTCCAATGAAGACAGTGAGAGAAGCAGCCAACGCCGGTGAGGACAAGCAGAAACAGCCTACAACAACAGCTCCAATAACCGTCAGCAAGAGCTGGACGGCGTCCAGCGAGACGGCAGCTCAAATCAACAATATAATTAGAAGAGCTCGAAACAACAACCAAATCGTTGGAACGGACCCCACGGAATAGGTAATCTTCCATGTCTTTATTTATATTTACCTCGATGTTCTAGATCTGGCCGGAGAGTTCAAACTCCGGCCACTGTCTCTTCCACTTTTATGTTCTCCTGTGAGTGAAGTTTATTTTTTTATTTTTTTTCTATCTTCATGGTCTTGTTCCACTCTTTTCCATTTAGTTAGTTGTTATTATTATTTTAATTTTAATGGTCTACACATGTTTATTTTATTTTATTATTTATTGTATTTTTGCTTAGCATGAAGGGTTGTTTGTTAGCTTCTGATTTCTATGGCTTTTAAGTTTTTATTTTGTGAGATTTTGATATTTTAAGAAGCATTATCTCTGTTTGTTGGTAAAATTCATTTGTTTGTTATTGTTTTCCCTTTATTCTATCAGCAACATAGTTTTGTAATTGTTTATTGTCTTATATAATATTCATATTATCATTTTTATTACACTGTAAAGTTTATTAAAGTTTGTTTTGCATTATGATAATAGTTGTTAGTTTCATCTTCATTATTATATTATATATTATTAAGTACATTTCATCTTGATTTGTTATATTTAGTCATTTTGCTGATCTATTTTGTTTATATATGACTATTCTTAATTCATTTAGCTTCATTTCATTTAGTAAAAAGTTACAAAAAATACTCAAGCAAGTTACGTGGTTGTTTTTATTTAAATTAGCCTTTGTTTTTAATCTTTTAATTAAGCTTGGGCAGTAGATATGTTAATCATTATTAGTAGTGTTATTTTGTTATGTTATTATAATTTAGTTATGGTGTTGGCATCTCATTATTTTTAACTAGTTATTGTCTTTGAGATTTGTTGGGTTTATTTTATATATTTTGATGGATGTGCACATAAATTTAATTCGATTTCATCTAGGTTGTTACGTTGTCTCTTTATTGTCATTGTGTTATCTTGATTATTTTGTATAGGTTAGCCTTTAAATTAATCTTATTAGTTGAAATGGACCAATAAAAAAACTCTCCGTCGATTTTGGAGGTCTCCCCATTTTAAAAAGACGGAATTTTAATTCAAGTTTATATATTTCATATGTTAAAAGGGCCAATGAAAATCTATCCGTCGGGTTTAGAGGCCTCCCTATTTTAAAAAGACGGAATTTTAATTCAGGTTTATATATTTTATATGTCGAAAATGGCCAATGAAAAATCTATCCGTCGGGTTTAGAGGCCTCCCCATTTTAAAAAGACGGAATTTTAATTCAAAATATATATATTTTAAAATTGTTAAAGTGGCCGATGAAGAAATTACCGTCGATTTCCAAGGCCTTCCATGTTAATAAAACGGATTTTTATTTTTAGTTATTATCTGGTATATTCAATTTTAGTTATATTTATTCTTTACTAACACTTTTACTAAGTGTGTTTACAGGTACCCGGAGGTGCTTTTACTTTCATTTCATTATTGTAAATATTGACGTTAGGCAAACCTTAGGCCGATAATTATTATTTTATTTATTTTATTATGCATATTAAATGTTTATTATACTTGTACATTATTTTATATTCTTCCTCAATTTTGAAAAAAAATGAATTCAGTCGGGAAACAAATTTGTGGATTCCGAAGGGTGCCTAACCCCTTCCCTTCGGAATAACTTGAACCCCTTACCTAGAATCAATTTGGTTTCGTAGATAAATAATTGGTTTCCTAGTTTTCCTAAAATAGGTGGCGACTCTTTTTAAAACTCGTTTATTTTTAAACTTTGTTAAAATTGAATCAATTAATCATTTTTTCGAGTTACCGTGACGTTTCGACCTATTTCGAAAGATTAGGGATGTAAACAGCCACATTATAGCAAACCCCATATTTCTCCAATAACCCTTGAACAATCTGTTGCAGAAGTGGGAGCCCCCATCACTAATAATTGCCCTTGGGGTGCCAAAACGAGAGAATATATTCTTTTTTAAGAACGCAGTGACACTCTTCCCTTCATTGTTTGCGAGGGCGATAGCTTCCCCCATTTAGATACATATTCAACCGCTACTAGAATGTACTTCATTCCATGAGAACTCACAAAAGGGACCGTAAAGTCAATACCCCAAACATCAAATAATTCAATCACTAGAATGGGTTTTAGATGGAGATCTTGCTTTTTTGAAATGCCTCCATCTCGTTGGCATCGATCACATGGCAAAAACAATCTTGGAAAATTTGACCCAAGAAGTGATAAAGGTACTTTCTTAGGCTATGCACCCATTAGTAGGGCCTTTCAACTCTTTAATTATTGTGGACAAAACATTTGTATCCGAAAGGATGAAAATAGTTGATGTTAGATTTCTTTCCTCTTCAAAGTTCATAAGGAGTCTTCTTTAGAATAGTCCTACACCTGTTAACAATGTCACACAAGAAGTACTTACTGCTTCTGCCCAAAAATGATATAGAAGGCATAGATTAAGTAGCATTGTTCTTGATGTATCTTGTAATGAACGTTTTTTTCTTTCTGCAACTCCAATTTGCTAAGGAGATCTAGGTTGATTGAAGTTTTTAGAAAAGCCATTTTTAAAGTAGAACTCTTCAAAATCTTTATTTTCGCATCCACTACCATGATCATTGTGAATAATTGTAATGTAACAACTCGCTTCTCTTTGAACCTTTCTACAAAATACTTCAAAGTTAGCAAAAGCCTCATTTTTATGAGTGATAAAAATTACCCATGTAAACCTTGAGAAATCGTCAACAATTACGAATACATATCTTTTACCTCCAATGTTGGCAGTTTAAGTAGGACCGAACTAATCCATGTGAAGAAGCTGGAGGGGTTTAGATGTTCTTACAATGTCTTTTGTTTAAAAATATGAACAGTTCTTCTTGCCCAATTGGCATGCGTTGCAAATATGATTTTTATCAAATTTTAGTTTTGGCAGACCAATGACCAGTTCAAGTCTCGATAGTTTCTTGATTGCATGCATGTCCAAGCTTTCTATACCATAGCCAAGGATCATTAGAGATCGTAGTAAGACAAGTAAGAGATGGAAAATCAATATTATTTAAAAGATAGATATTATTAACTCGATCTCTGATAAGGGTAAGTATTTTCTTAGGATGTTTGATGATGCAACTCGTTGTATTGAAGGTAACTTTAAATCCAGCATCACACAGTTGGATAATGCTGAGGAGATTATGTCCCTTAACAAAATATACTTCGATTAGATCACATTATGAGCTGAGAGTCGTGGTTCCAACACCATTTACATATCCTTTAGCATTATCTCCCAATCTAACACATTCTCCATCAATTCTTTTAATAGTTTTGAAATTCTTTTTCTTTCCGCACACATGTGTGGAGCATCCACAGTCAAGTACCCATATTCCCTTTTTGTAGGTTTTCTTCGATTGCTCCTGCAAAACAGTAAGATTAGTTTCTTTTAGATACCCAAGTATTTTTGGGTCCTTGATGATTAGTAACTTTTGGTCTCCAGATCTATTTCATATAGGAGTATTTTCTACAATTAAAAGATTTGTGACTAAGACCAACACAAGTATATTAAGTAATTCAGAAGTTTCAGGACTATGAGAGTTTGTAATAGATCTATTTGATCTGTTAGAACTATGATTAGGAGATTTTTTCCTACAACCCATAGTTCTATAAAATCGGACATAGCTGTGACTGGGAGATTTTATGATGCTATTCAACTACATTTTACTTCCTCTAGTTTTTCTATTAGTAAGTCAACTTCACTCTGACTTGCTTCAAGAAGAATCTGGCAGTCCTTCTTTTCTTGAGCAATTTTATTATATTCGTCTATAACTTTCTATAAATCATTAGCAACATGTCCAAGGAATTTCGTAAGTCATTACAATTTAAACAATTATAGGATCTTACCTCACTTGTTTACCTAGTTCCATGAAATATAAATTTTCCACTTTATCATAATCATCGTCAGTTATTTCTCCTTGTTTTAATTCTCCGAGGATTTTTTGATCTTCAATTCTTCTATTGTTTCTTTTCCTTCGTGTTGGAAAATTTTGTTTGATGTGTCCTGGTTCTCCACAGTAGTAGTAGCGATTGTCATTTCTCTTAAAGTTGTTGTTCTTACAATCCTGTTGAGGTCTTTGTCTTCTTTGTCTAAGAATTTGTCTTACTCAACGATTAAAAAATGTCATTCCTTTATCTTGATTTTCATCTGCTTTCTCTCCAATGTCAAGTATCTCGGTAGTGAATGTCATAGTTTTCTTTTTGTCATCCATATTGTAATTGTTAATATAATTTTGTCTATAGGCCATTAAGTTACCTGGAAGCTCATCATATGTCATTTTCTCTAGATCTTCATATTCAAGAATGGCAGCCTTAATTTCCCAAGCCTTGGGAAGGCTTCGAACAAGTTTACTAACTTGTAATGAATTTGAATACACCATTCCAAGAGTTTTTAGTTTGCAGAGAATTTTGCTAAATCTTGAAAATATTGATTCAACGTTTTCATCTCCTGCCATTTTGAAAAACTCATACTCATTAACAAGTGCACCAATCCGAGCCTCCTTCACTTTGGTCGTTCCATCATATGTTACTTCGAGTTTGTCCCACATTTCTTTCACAGTATCAAAAGTTGATATTTTTTACGTACTTTACTCCACTCACTTCCTAATATTAAAACTTATAGATCTAGCATTAGTTTGGATAACTCTTGTTGTTCCTTAGTGATGTCAAATGATTCATGATCAAATGGATTTTCAGTCCCATCATTTTAAGTTAGTCCAGGAATGGGTTTTGGGCCTTTCTTAATTACGATGCATGCTTGATGATTAGTTGAGGAGACAAAGATTTTGAATCTATTTTTATTGCGAGAGTAATGTTGTCCGTTGAAGTATGGTGGTCGGTGTGAAGAGTGTTCATCTTGAAGTAAGGGTCCAGGGATTTGATAGTGTGCCATTTTGGATCTTTTCTCACGTGTAATTAAACACTCAAATTGTGAGACATGCTTTGATACCAATTGAAATTCAAGAGAAGGTGAATTAAAAATTTGTCCGGTCGACTTTTTGTAAAGAGTAGTTGACAATGCTGAAAGTCAATGAACATTGAAAGGTTTATACTGGTTCAAATCACCAATTTGGTGCCTAGTCCAGTCCCTCTGGGTTTCTAGGGTTCCCTTAAGAGTTCGAGCAAACTTGGTTGTCCAAAATGTGTGGCCTTCGAATCCTGTCTGATATCCAAATCAGATCTTCTATGTGGACACTGCATCTACTTGTATAACCTGCCATTAGAATCTTTCCTTCTCTTTTTATTTACAATTATTCACTCTCGTGTGCAAAGCTTACCAAAGATGAAAAAAATTACAAATAAGTTTAAGTAAAGTGGGCGTACTTCACTCCTAGGTCTAAGAATGGTTTAAATATATATGAAAGGTGATGATCTTTTTCGGAAACCCAAAGGAGTTTTAAATAAAGGATCCTTTGATTGATTCCTTTATTTTTTGAATCATGTCCATATTAGATATGTGCATGATTAAATCAACGAAATGACAGAAATCCCACCTTTAAGTTCTCTTATTACCATTATCCTCTTCTAGTTTTACAAATTCCCAAAATCCCTCATTTTTGTGCACCAGATTAATGTATCTCGTGCTTCAGACTAATGTATCAGCACATTAGATTAATGTATTTTTTCCATCAGATTAGTGTATCATGTATAAAATGTAATGTATCTTACTTAACGATTAATATATCTCGCGAATCATATTAATGTATCAGCACTTATATTATTTTATTAGTTTGTGGGATTTCTGTAATTATATCCTTGAATCTTGGATGATCTTTAATCCGTGAATCTTGGCTAAATGATCTACAAATATCTCTTTTCCTTCTTTAGTTATTTGTTGCCTTTCATGCTTTGCTTCGCAAATCCTTTCCCTTTCTTGCATTGCTTTGCAGATCCATACTAGGATTCTGGTTGAACTTCATCTTTGTATTATTTTCCATAACGTTGTCATGACTTCTAAGCTGCTCAAATTTGTCCTTGTTAATTCCTGCGAGTTTTCATTTTCAGAATATAACAGGTTACCAACTTTTACCTAATCTAGTTCTCAAGTCTTTAGCCCAACAATACACCAAAAGAGACCTTTAGTAGCAATTGATTTTTCTTTTAGCGGCAATAGTTATTGCAACAAGCATATTTGACGGCAATAGTTATTGCCACTAGCACATTTACCGGCATTTGATTGAATGTCATTCGATCTAATGTTTCAAAAGAATTTATTTGCATTTATGTCGGTTGTTGGTAAAGAATCTTATTATTGCTGCTAAAAGTAATTACTTTTAGTGTCTTTTATTTAACAACATTTACTATTGTCAGTAAAGCTTCTTTAGAAACAAACACATTTGTGGCATTGCCAGTGAAGATAATAATTTCTACTCAAGCAATTACTGTAATGACTTAAAATTGATCACAAATTCACATTAATTCACATATTTAACCC